>NC_072443.2:17943527-19305527 GCF_028878055.3 Symphalangus syndactylus
GTATTCCTAGGTATTTTGTTTTCTTTATAGCAATTGTGAATGGGAGTTTACTAATGATTTGGCTCTCTGCTTGTCTGTTATTGGTATATAAGAATGATTGTGATTTTTGCACATTAATTTTATAACTTTGCCAAAGTTGCTCATCAGGTTAAGGAATTTTTGGGCTGAGGTGGTGGCATTTTGTAAATATACAATCATGTCATCTGCAAACAGAGACAATTTGATTTCCTCTCTTCCTATTTGCATACTTTTATTTCTTTCTCTTACTCGATTGCCCTGGCCAGAACTTCCAATACTATGTTGATAAGAGTGGGGAGAGAGGGCATCCTTCTCTTGGGCCAGTTTTCAAAGGGAATGCTTCCAGCTTTTGGCCATTTAGCATGATATTAGCTATGCATTTGTCATAAATAGCTCTTATTATTTTGAGATATGTTCCATCAATACCTAATTTATTGAGAGTTTTTAGTATGAGGGGTGTTGAATTTTATTGAAGGCCTTTTCTGCATCTATTGAGATAATCATGAGGTTTTTGTCCTTGGTTCTATGTGATGGATTATGTTTATTGATTTGCATATGTTGAACCAGCCTTGCATGCCAGGCATGAATCCAACTTGATCGTGGTGGATAAGCTTTTTGATGTGCTGCTGGATTCGCTTGCCAGTATTTTATTCAGGATTTTCGCATCGATGTTCATCAGTGATATTGGCCTGAAATTTTCTTTTTCTATTGGTTCTCTGCCAGGTTTTGGAATCAGAGTGATGCTGGCCTCATAAAATGAGTTAGGGAGGAGTCCTTCTTTTTCTATTGTTCAGAATAGTTTCAGAAGGAATGGTACCAGCTCCTCTTTGTACCTCTGGTAGAACTCGGCTGTGAATACATCTGGTCCTGGGCTTTTTTTGGTTGGTAGGCTAGTAATTACTGACTCAATTTCAGAACTTGTTATTGGTCTATTCAGGGATTTGACTTCTTCCTGGTTTAGTCTTGGGAGGGTGTATGTGTCCAGGAATTTATCCATTTCTTCTAGATTTTCTAGTTTATTTGTGTAGAGGTGTTTACAGTATTCTCTGATAATAGTTTGTATTTCTGTGGGATCAGTGGTGATATCCCCTTTATCGTTTTTTAATGTGTCTATTTGATCTTTCTCTCTTTTCTTCCTTGTTAGTCTGGCTACCGGTCTATCTATTTTCTTAATCTTTTCAAAAAACCCACTCCTAGATTCATTGATTTTTTTGGAAGTTTTTTTTGTGTTTCTCTCCCATTCAGTTCTGCTGTGATCTTAGTTATTTCTTGTCTTATACTAGGTTTTTAATGTGTTTTCCATTGCTTCTTTTGATTGTGATGTTAGGGTGTCTATTTTAGATCTTTCCCACTTTCTGATGTGGACATTTAATGCTATAAATTTCCCTCTAAACACTGTTTTACCTGTATCCCAGAGATTCTGGTATGTTATGTCTTTGTTCTCATTGGTTTCAAAGAACTTATTTATTTCTGCCTTAATTTTGCTATTTACCCAGTAGTCATTCAGAAGCAGGTGGTTCAGTTTCCATGTAGTTGTGCAGTTTTGAGTGAGTTTCTTAATTCTGAGTTCTAATTTGATTACACTGTGGTTTGAGAGATTGTTTGTTATGATTTTCATTCTTTTGCATTTGCTGAGGAGTGTTTTACTTCCAATTATGTGGTTGATTTTAGAATAAGTGCTATGTGGTGCTGAGAAGAATGTATATTCTGTTGATTTGGGGTGGAGAGTTCTGTAGGTATCTATTATGTCCACTTGGACCAGAGCTGAGTTCAAGTCTGAATATCCTTGTTAATTTCCTTTCTTGTTGATGTGTCTAATATTGATAGTGGGTTGTTAAAGTTTCCCACTATTATTGTGTGGGAGTCTAAGTCTCCTTGTAGGTCTCTAGGAACTCGTTTTATGAATCCTGGTGCTACTGTATTTGGCATATATATATTTAGGATAGTTAGCTCTTCTTGTTGCATTGATCCCTTTACTACTATGTAATGCCCTTCTTTGTCCTTTTTTATCCTTGTTGGTTTAAAGTCTGTTTTATTAGAGACTAGGATTGCAACCCCTGCTTTTTTTTTCTTTCTTTCCATTTGCTTGGTAAATATTCCTCCATCCCTTTATTTTGAGCCTATGTGTGTCCTTGCAAGTGAGATGTGTCTCCTGAATACAGCACACCTGTGGGTATTGACTCTTTATCCAATTTGCCAGTGTATGTCTTTAATTGGGGCATTTAGCCCATTTATATTTACAGTTAATATTGTTATGTGTGAATTTGATCCTGTCATCATGATGCTAGCTGGTTATTCGGCACATTGGTTGAGGCGGTTTCTTCCTAGTTTCATTGGTTTTTATATTTTGGTGTGTTTTTGCAGTGGCTGGTACTGGGTTTTCCTTTCCATGTTTAGTGCTTCCTTTAGGAGCTCTTGGAAGGCAGGTCTGATGGTGACTAAATCTCTCAGCATCTGCTTGTCTGTAAAGGATTTTATTTCTCATTCACTTATGAAGCTTAGTTTGGCTGGTTATGAAATTTCATATGTACATCATGGAAAAGAGTGCATGTGATACACACACACATAGAAACACACACACACACACACATTGCATACTTTCATTTTTGTGTCCATTTCTTTTCTGATTTCATCAGCAGCCAACTAAAGAAAATAGAAAAAAAAATTGGTAATTTGATCTTTCATGTTCTGCATCTTCCAGCTTCACAACTTATAGTTTTCTATTTTTATTGTTATTGTGATCAGAATGAAAAAGTATACAATAGAATCAGAATCAGGTCAGAATCAACAAATATACTGTAATGTTTGTACATGCTTTCAATACAGTTTGTCTCTGCAAAGGGTGTGTGTGTTTCTATGCACATGTGCATGTACACAAGCGTGTAAATAAGTGTTTTATTCATGATGGAGAAAGGCTGGTCAAAATGATTCTGAATGAGATAGCACCACTACAGCAGATAATTAGGTCTCTAGCAATAAAACAAGTCATTAAACATGTTTCTAAGCATCTACTCAGTATCTGGCACAATGTTAAGTAGTATAAATATAATCATTAGCAAAATTCAGCTTCTACCCTCAATGGTATATGTGTAGAACAAATTGGTAAAGCTGGAGTACGTTTCAGGACCAAAAACAGTTTCTGTGTAGTTTCCACTTCATCAAGACCATGTTGTATACCTCTCATACACTTAAGCCATAGGGAAGCAATTATTCCATCCACCCTTTTACAGGGTAGTGGTGGGGAAGAAGAGCTGACTGTCATGCTTGAATTCACATAATTTCATAATTAAATAATTTCATGTTACATAATCTCAATAAACCTAAAATCCAATATATGATAAAGATAGTGTTTCAAATCAGTGGATAAGTGATAAACAGTTCATAAAATGGTGTTCAGATAATTGGCTATATGTATTTTATAGTTGCACAAAGGTATAATATGTCATTCATAAATACTAATTCCAGAGTGGATGTCAAATACACCTTTTCAAAACATAAAGAAAAAATACCATAGACAAATATCACTTGCAACATTACGGTTAAAATTAAATATCTAAACATAGCCCTAACCAATAGCAGAAAATTTTTTAAAAAAATTTATGGATTGGAATTTGTTAAAATATAAAACTTTTCTTTTTCAGAGGATACCATGAATATGTGTAAAAAGCAAATATCAAATCAGCAACAAGTGCTTGCAATTCACTTGATATATTTAAAATATGAGTAGTTCCAACAAATCATAAATAAATGATTAGTAGTCCAATAAAAAAAGACAAAGTACATTGACAGGAAACTGTATGAAACTCATGAACACTAAATGTATTAGATTCTCTATTGTTAAACAAAATGCAAAAACAATAGAGAACATTATTAATATGGAGTTACTATTTAACAAAATTATTGTATCCAGATTATAAGTAAATATATACATCCAAAAACCCTTATTTTCTCTGAAAGTTGTCACTTATGAGTCTATTTTGAAAATGTTTAAAGAATAGTAATTAATTAACTTTAATAAATAGGTACACCTATTGAGGGAAAGCAGACATTTCCATAATTTTTCTTCCGTTTCTAATATAGTAGATGGTAGGAAAATAATGACAATTGCATGTTCATACCTGGAGAATATGCATTCCATTTCTTTTAAACTTTTGCATTCTCAAAACTATATTGATACCTCAAAGCATACCCTTTGCTGTTGAAAGCAGCCTTTCAAGTATAAAGACACACACATCACTTTCCTTAAATCTTATATAAGGCAAGGGCCTAGATGCCTATCAGAAAATATATTTCAAGAATGCTTTTTTAGTAGTTCCTGTGGCCTTATCTTATAGAGGAAGGTTTTTTTTAAAACATACACACAGTTTTTGATGCACATTTTTATTGGAAAGAGCTTTTATTTCCTTAAATGTTTTGTTGTCTAAGTGTGAAAAGCATCCTGCAGTGGAATTTAGTGGCACAGATGCTTATTGTGATAGATGAGATGAACTTGCTTCCCTAAGCATGCATGGGCATGAAATGCATCTGGCTTCTGTACATAAAAGTCAGTTATGTTCCCAAATGTGTCTCTGCATTTACACAGACGTTTAGGGGCAGACACCCTACTGTTCCCTCAAAAGGCGGCTCTGCTTAATTATGAAGTTCAAGTTAGACCAGAAGTTGGAAAATACTAAATTCCACATTGCAGACAGAGCCTGAGCAGGTGATGTCACCACTGCATTCTAAGGTGGCAAGTCCTCAGAGAAGTCACTTATCACCTTACCATGGAGAAAAATAACCGTCTCCAGAACACAAGAGGATGCTTTAAGGTAGCGTACAATCAAGTGTGCAAACCTGTGCAATACATACCAGATGAAATCCAGTTCAGAGGCTCAGGAAAACAAACAAATGAGGATATGCCTTAAAAAATAGGACTTAATATAAACAGTCGTGAGAGTAAAACTATTGCTAAGCACATAGGAAACCTAAACCAGGCTTTCAGGAAGGAGTTTGGCACATGTGTGCACTGGTAGGAGGTGTAATGTGCAGAAATCCGGCCTTTTGTGGCATAGCAACTAAAGTTCCTTTTCTATTGTCCAGACAACCTTAAATATTCCTTTATACAGTAATATTTTAAAAAGGCCATCTACTGTGCACAATGTGTTAGCATCAAGGACATGAAATTTATCTGGAATATACCAAAACTTTAATCAATAGACTAGGACCAAAGCTTTTAAAAACAGGTTTTTTTAGATAAATCATTATAAGTTATTATTTCCTCGCCATAGGTAAGGCATGATACATAACTTTACTTTTTCTCAGTCACTTAGTGTGTAGGTAGAATAATGACCCTTAGCAGGATGACCTTTTGAATGTGTTGTTAGGCAGCATGGGAGCATTATGGTTAGAGGTGGAATTAAGATTGCTAATCACCTGACCTTAAAATGGAGCAATTTTCCTGAATTATCTAGGTGGGCCCACTGTAGTCACAAAGAACCTTCAGACAGGAAGGCGGAGAGACCAGAGTGAGCAGAAGAGCTTGGGGAAACTGGAGCCGAGGCTGAAGTGATGTGCTGTGTCCATGGAGGCAGAGGCCAAGAGCTCAGGGGTACATGTGACCCCTCAAACCTGGTGAATTCTCTCCTGGGATCTCCAGACAAAATATAGACTTGATGATAACTTGATTTTAGCACACTAAGACCCATTTTGGACTTCTGACCCCCAGAAGTATAAAGAAAAAAAATGTGTTGTTTTAAGCCTCTGAGTTTATGTTAATTTATTGTAACAGCAGTAAGAAACTAACACAGTAAGATGGCTTTTATTTTTATGTGATGTATAGCATTAAATTGGATATTCTAGGAAATATTGGAAATTTATTTATTTATTTTTTTGTCTGAGCTGGAGTCTCACTCTGTCGCCCAGGCTGGAGTGCAGTGGCGCAATCTCGGCTCACTGCAAGCTCCGCCTCCCGGGTTCCCGCCATTCTCCTGCCTCAGCCTCTCCGAGTAGCTGGGACTACAGACGCCGCCACCACGCCCGGCTGATTTTTTTTGTATTTTTAGTAGAGACGGGGTTTCACCGTGGTCTCGATCTCCTGACCTCGTGATCCGCCCGCCTCGGCCTCCCAAAGTGCTGGGATTACAAGCGTGAGCCACCGCGCCCGGCTGGGAATTTATTTTCTTAATATAGTTCTTCATATTAGAATAATGAGAACCATCGAGTAATTAAGTGTTCTAATTCGTGAAGGATGATTATATAAACAGTACGAAGGTTAAAAACCGAGGGGGGCCGGCTGGGCACAGTGGCTCATTCATGTAATCCCAGCACTTTGGGAGGCCGGGGCAGGTGGATCGCTTGAGCCCAGGAGTCTCAGATCAGCCTGGGCAACATGTGAAACCCCATCTCCACAAAAATACAAAAACCAGGCAGACGTGGTGGCGGCGCCTGTGGTCCCAGCCACTCAGGAGGCTGCGGTGGAAGGGTGGGAGCCCGGCAGGTGCTGGCTGCGGAGGACCGTGATTATGCCACTGCGCTCCAGTCTGGGTGACAGAGTGAGACCCTGTCTCCATTAAATAAATAGATAAATAAATATATATATAAGTAAAAGAGGAGGGTGTCTTTTGAAGGCTATTAAAGTCGTCTAAGTGTCCTCTGATTATATGAGGCTGGGATGGTGCATGGAAGGTTGTGTTGAATAACCTGATACTGTCTCTGAAACTATAGAAGCATTAGTAATTTTAGCCTGAGAGTGCTATAATCTGGGATAATTTGGTCCAATACTTCCAGGGAGGGTTGAAGTTTTGAGATAGCTGGAGTTATTTCAGTTGAAGACCAGAATATGAGGCAACTGGATACTCAATTATAATTCAATTTCTACACTTTATATTAGGTAGAAATGGGTAACATGTGGGACACTATGTTAAAAGTAATGCAGCCATAGTGTAGTGGTAGAAGCAGATGAAAAGTACTACAATAGTCGTATAGATGAGGTACTGGAAAGAAGCAGAGTTGAAAAATTGGAGATAAATGTCAGTTTTCCAGAGCCATGGGATGAAAACCAAACAGGATTACAACAGATTCAATTCACTCAAGATGTCTAACTTGGTAATAGGTCAGAAAACTAAATTTGTCGTATTTTCTTAAAAGTAAACAAAAATGTTCCTTTTGCTAAAACACGTGTAGTGCACCTTCGGATTTGATTTTTCTTTATATTCTGTAAACTGCTCACAGTAAAACAGAAAAAAAGTCTGACAAATATGATGGTCCTTAAATCTTGTAGGAGTATGATGCTTCTCCAAAGAATAGAGGTTTTGCTAGGAAGGCCCTAAGCAAGGAATCAAATTTCCTTTTGCAAGAAATAAAATTCTGAAAAGTTCCCTGCACCTTGGAAAGGCTCTGGTTGAAATTAATAGCACAACGTTATTTATTTAAATTTTAACTTTTAAGTTCAGGGGTACAAGTGTAGGTTTGTTACAGAGGTAAGCTTGTGCCATGGGGTTGGTTGTACAGTTTATTTCACCACCCAGGTATGAAGCCTAATATCCATTAGTTGTTTTTCCTGATCCTCATAGCAAATATTACCCCCATAAAGTTTTATGGTTACTTTTTTCTTATCTTCTGATTAATGCCATTAGATTCACAAATTGAAATTATTTTTCAGTAGTTTAATTCCCCCTAGAAGGTTTAAAAAATGTTTCCGAATTTCCTAAGTCTTCTTTGTTAGTCTTCTGAAAAGCTATATTCAATAGAATTCATGTGCTTAGGTACAGTTTCACTGAAAGCGTATCTTCAACATTTGACCTGTTTAAAAGTTCTTAAGGTGTTAAGGAACATTAGGTATCAGAGTTTATGGCATTTGATTAATCTGAATAAATCTTGGCATCAAATTGAATTCAGCAAAAGTAACAGTGATAAATCAGAGAGCAATATTTGAAATGTCTCCATGAAACATTTTAAAACAATGTTTAAGTTCACTAATTTGAGTCATTACACTTGGCCCTAATATAGTAGATTTTAAGTGAAGCTCAGTCGAACCTGGCAGATATCATATACAAACTTTTAATAGTCGTAACAATTCCTGTACCTCATTTGGAAAAAGATTATTTCCAGAGCATCAGTGCTTTGACCAGAAAGGCATTTATTATTCTGTAACACTTTTCTTGAGAAATTAGCATGATTCTTCATTTGAGTACGCTCTCTCAGATAAGATTCTAATATTTGGGTGTGAATAAAACTTCAGGGCATTGAAAGCAGCTGGAAGATAGACAATAGGGCAATCATCCTCTCTTGTCATTCTCTATCAAGGTCCTCTTTAATTGTTGGCCTAAACAGCTATAACTTTATGGTGAAAACAAACCGCTTGGATATAGCGTTAAAGGTTGAAATAATGAATTATACATAAATCTATTTAGTTCAGTTATATTCTGTTGAATTGGGAGAACATCTAATTTTTAAATTTCTCTGCATTTCTTGAAGTTAGGAATAAAAGCTGGGGTGGAGTCTCCTGAAATAATGAGGTCTAGAATAATTTCTGTTAAATTTACTTTTTAGCAGGATAAGTCTACTAAAATCAATATGAATGGAACCTTCAATGTACCACTGAAGATAATTAATCTTTGAGAGGTTAAGTAACCATTACAAGGTTATTTACCTAATTAGCAACTAAACCAACCAATTTTTAGATTCCTTAACTTTAAGACTATTGCTCACATAGTCACGTAAAGTATATCTTCCACATAGTCACAGGCAATCACAAGCTAACACGAGCAGTTAGCACAAAATATATGTTCCACGCAGAATGCAGAACAAAAAAAGACACTTTAAAAATCCTTTTCCCTTTTCCAAATTCATATTTAAAAAGTTTCTTGTGGAATTTCCCAAATGCCAGCATGGCCACATATAATACAGATTGATACTCAGACCTCTAATGAGAAACAGTTAGAATTATGCTAAACAAGGAACATTCTATATTGATTTAACAAATTCTCCTCTTTCCACTTATAGTTTCTCATAAAATGTAACATGTTTGTCTTGTGTGGAGTCTGTATAGAAAAAAGTGTGATAACTGAAGATATAGACACACAGGTGTATGTGTGTCTGTGTGTTCCTGTGTATTATAGCCTTTCTTTAATGGTTTTCTCTTTTTTTATATATATATACTTTAAGTTCTAGGACACATGTGCACAACGTGCAGGTTTGTTACATATGTATACATGTGCCATGTTGGTGTGCTGCACCCACTAACTCATCATTTACATTAGGTATATCTCCAAATGCTGTCCCTCCCCCTCACCCCACCCCATGACAGGCCCTGGAGTGTGATGTTCCCCTTCCTGGGTCCATGTGTTCTCATTGTTCAATTCCCACCTATGAGTGAGAACATGCAGTGTTTGTTTTTTTTTTGTCCTTGTGATAGTTTGCTGAGAATTATGGTTTCCAGCTTCATCTATGTCCCTACAAAGGACATGAACTCATCCTTTTTTATGGCTGCATAGTATTCCATGGTGTATATGTGCTACATTTTCTTAATCCAGTCTATCATTGTTGGACGTTTGGGTTGGTTCCAAGTCTTTGCTATTGTGAATAGTGCCGCAATAAACATACGTGTGCATGTGTCTTTATAGCAGCATGATTTATAATCTTTTGGGTATATATACATATATATATATATAAACTATATATATATTTTTTTTGGGACGGAGTTTCGCTCTGTCACTCAGCTGGAGTGCAGTGGCGTGATCTCGGCTCACTGCAAGCTCCGCCTCCCGGGTTCACACCATTCTCCTGCCTCAGCCTCCAGAGTAGCTGGGACTACAGGTGCCCGCCACCATGCCCGGCTAATTTTTTGCATTTTTAGTACAGACGGGGTTTCACCGTGTTAGCCAGTATGGTCTCGATCTCCTGACCTCATGATCCACCCTCCTCGGCCTCCCAAAGTGCTGGGATTACAGGCATGAGCCACCGCGCCTGGTCTCTATTTAAGTTAGCTCTGTCCAGGGCAAACCAGCATTTCAAAGATACAAACTGTTTTTGCAAAAAGCAGGTATACACCTCTCTATAGTGCAGACATTATGTCTACTTATTTCTCTCTAAATAGATCTTTCATTTTAACAAGTACTTCACCTTCACAAAATTTAGTTGAGTCAGTGAACTCTTATCCAGATGCTATATCTTGGCCAGATTATCAAGAATTAAGCCTCACAGATAGGCTGTTTCCATTTCCTTTAACAAAGTTTATCAGTCCTGGGTTACTTCTTGATTTCTTGCCAGTGGCATATAATGATGACTCAGCCAAGTCAGTTCCCAGAGTTGGACTCTTTTTTTTCTTATACACAGGAAACTTCTTTTCCAAGAATACTTATTCCCGTTGCTCACAATCTTCACAGTTGATGATTATAGAATGATCTATGTACTTTCAATGTACCTTCAAAAATGAGATCTGCAGCTGGATAAGACGTGTGTGTGTGTGTGTGTGTGTGTGTGTCTTAGTAGACTTATACCGTTCATTGAATAAGAAGCCTAGTTGATAGTGTAAGGAGAGAGTTAGAAGAACAGGGAATTATTTGGTTTAAGGAATTGTGAAGAAAGGTGCTATGCCATTAAAATTTTTCTATACTTCAGTGTTAAATCTTAATTTTTTGCAGAATTTACTAAGCTGCTGGAAACTGTCAAAATTGACTGTTGCTAAGTTCCGTATTGCTTTGTAATTATCTTAAAACAAAACTTGGTTGATACCAAAGTACAATTTTTCCTCTAGCTTTCATAAATTGAGACAGGTCTTTTTCTCACCCTCCACATACCTATGGCTGGAAGCCGAGGTGGTTGTTCTTGGTTCCCGTTACAACTTCTAGACTGTTAATTTCTCCGCTCCTTGCAAATTAGACTGTTCCTTTGAAACTCAAACCCCTTGGAAATATCAGCCATGCCCCTTTGGTATTACCATCATCAACAGACCTCCCTCCTGGGCACTCTTGTCTTTTTTTTTTTTTTTTGATATGGAGTCTTGCTCTGTCACCCATGCTGGAGTGTAATGGTGTGATCTCGGCTCACTGCAACCTCCTCCTCACGGTTTCAAGTGATTCTCCTGCCTCAGCTTCCTGAGTAACTGGATACCACCACAGGTGCATACCACCACACCCAGCTAATTTTTGTATTTTTGGTAGAGACGGGGTTTCGCCATGTCGGCCAGGCTGGTCTCGAACTCCTGACCTCAGGTGATCTGCCTGCCTCAGCCCCCCAAAGTGCTGGGATTACAGGCATGAGCCACTGCACCTGGCCTCTTGTCATTTATTTAAGGCTTTAGATCTTTTGCTCAATATCATCTTCAGGCAAGTTCAGCCATCATTTTAGTGGCTCAGCTTTCACGTGAAAGGACCAGTACAAACCTCGGTTCCCCGTTTTCTGACATCTTTATTTCCATTACTTTTTTTCTTTCCTCCACTTTATTGTCATCAAATCTGAAACATTTTCTACAAGGGTATGTACCACCAGGATCTAGATGCAAATATTCTGCCTCCTGGACATCACTCCTTGCCAGCTTATTGGCCCAGATATCCTCATTCCTACAACCCTTCATTTTCACTGAGACTCTCCTTAGGACACAGCTGCTGCTGCTCCCTCACGATCCATCCGTACTCTCTTGCTTTCAGTTTCCAAGTTTTCCTCCTCAAATGCCATAGTTCATTTTTAGCATTCCCTTGCAACTACCCTGAGCTTCATTTTCCCACAATTTATTTGTTTCTATTTCTCTTCCCAAATTTTAAATATTGATGTTTCTAAGGGTTCTGTCCTAATTGCTCTTCTTTTCTCTCCACACACATACTCTCTCTAAGCTCTAAACACTACTAAACAGCTAATAATTTCCAGTTTTAGAGTTTGGCCCAGACTTTTATTCTAGGAGTTGATGATTTACATGACAATAGCACTCGAATAATTCAGAGGTAACATGTCCTGGTTTCCCACATGTCAGTAAGTGGCACTGCCAGCCATGCTAGACGCTTATAAGTCATTTTTGGCCCTTCCTCAATATTCTGACAATATCCAATTCAACATTCATTTCAAAAATATTTTGGTTCCAAATACATCTGTAATTTTCTCCACCTATTTTGATTTCCAATGTCCCCAGCCTAGCCAGAGCCACATATTTTCTTAGCTACGCTTATTTTCTTAGGTCATCCTTAGTCAACCTACTTTAATTCTTAATCTCCTACACCCTGTTAGCTACAGAGAAACCAAAGTGATCTCTTAACATGTCTTTCAGTTTCCAACTCTCCCACTTTTCTGGTGTACTTGGACTAAGACCTATGTTCCTCATCATTACTAATGAAGACCTGTACTGTTTCACATATCCTTGTCTTTCAGCCACGTCTCACATTAGTCTTTCTCCCTTCTGTACTTCATCCAGATTCCTACTTTTCAGTTTTTCATTTCATCCAATTCACAGGTTTCTTCTACATGCCAAGATCTTGCTCATATATTAAGGTCCTTGAACACTGGGGGTTTTTCCTAAAAGACGAACCTTTCTGTATTGTATGAAAAGCTAACTCTTTTTATTCTCAGGTCTTGGCTTAAATATTCTCACTTGAAAGAAGTGGTTAGAATCTGTATAATCCAAATTAATATTTCTTTTTTTTCTTTTTCTTTTGAGACAGGGTCTTGCTGTGTCACCCAGGCTGGAGTGCAGTGGCACAATCTTGGCTCACTGAAACCTCTGCCTCCTGGGTTCAAGCAGTTTTCCTTTCTCAGCCTCCTGAGTAGCTGGGACTACAAGCGCACACCACTACACCCGGCTAACTTTTTTATCTTTAGTAGAGATGGGGTTTTGCCATGTTGATCAGACTGGTCTCAAACTCCTGGACTCAAGTGATCCATCCGCCTTGGCCTCCCAAAATGCTGGGATTACAGGCATAAGCCACCATGCCCGGCCCAAATCAATATATCTATATATAAAAATTGTATGTATGAATCTTATATAATCTGAATTAAGATTATATCTAATGTTCGCCCCAACACCCTTGTTGTATATTCAGTCCCTTGCTTCACTTTGCATGTGAACACATTTTGTAATAATCTCTTCTCTTTGCTCAGTGGGGTTTCTGTGCCTGTCTTCGTCTTCAGAATTGAAACCCTAGGAGTACAGGACTGTGGCTTTCTTATTCACCACTGCAGCTCCGTAACTAAGAGAGCATCTGATACATATGTGTGAAGGGAATTGGTTAAATATAGACCACTAGGTCCAGTGGAGTCCACAGTCTATTCACTTCATGTAGTTTCCAAGAAACAAAGGCTTCTCAACATATATTAATGAATGAGATATGGGCCAGGGTATCTGGTCTGGCTGGAGATGGCTTAACTTTGAGTTCGCTTGAGAGGGTATCAGTGTGAGCAGGAATGCTTTCACTCACTTCAAGAATTGCAGGGTGTTTAGGGGGAAGAATCACCCTGCTTCTCTGGAGAGACATGAGGGCTCTGTGGCTCCTGTGGGCTCTCAAACTGTTGGAAGATGACTGCTAAACCTGAGTTTTCAGGTCTCCTAGTTATATTCATTTAAACTTATAGATGATTTGTCACTATTTTAAGTTGTTTTTCACTGAAAAGTCAGTCTGAATATAGGGCCTTATTTCATTCAGATCAGAAAAACTGGGTTACGGTGAAATCTGTTTATCTATAATTTTTAAGTAAGTACAATTTTATAAACCAGTTATTCCTAACTTGAGAGGCCTGGAGGATTTATTACAATGTGTATTTCAGGGCCACATCTACAGAAGTTTTGATAACTTTCCTTACTAATACCTCTGACAGCACATTTTAGCAGGCATCCTGTGTTATTCAGAAGCAGAACGTTTATGCACTACACTTTGGGAGAGAGAAGTGCATGTTATGTTACCATTTAAAGATGCCTGGTTCTTGTGGGGCAAATTGGCAAATGATTTATCTGAACTAATGGCAGAGTGGAATTTTAATACTTTAGGGTTTTCAGGAATCTTAGAGCTCTTTTCATTTGTCTCATACGTAGAGCCTGAACCTTGAAGACATTAATGGATTTGTCACAGAAATTAAATGGGGTCAAAATTTACATTTCCAACCCATGTCTGTGCTCTTCATTCTAAAGCACAATGGCCTAGAGTCATATTTTAACCTCTAAGTTTTATCTTATTAAAAAATAAAATAAAATAAATAATTGTAAATACATGCATGTATTATACCTATATATACAATTTATATACATTACAATATTAATTTGAATTACACATGACATCACTAGTAAAGGCCAGTTACAGTTTAGACTGAGATAAGCCCTGTGAGAATTTACTAAGGTCAAAAAGACTCCTTTTAATAGTGACTCAGTGGCACCTACTCTAAGGACAAAGGCTCCAGTATGTATCCTAATCTAAGTTATTACTGAATGTGAGTCCTGTGATGGCTTCTAATGAAAATTTTCCATTGAAAAAAATCAATGTTAATAACTGGAACTCGAGAGCTGTAATGGGTTCTGCTGGGTTTTTCGGGCTTAGACTGTGTGCTATAATATGCTAAGAAGAGGAGTTGATGACCTGTGAGCTCTGGTCACTTCCTGATCTCATTTGATTCTTTGGTCTTTAGTTTTAAAAGGGTGATCAGAGAGGTTGCTTTATAATGGAGAAGTTGAACAAAAGGACCATCAACCTGCAGGCTCACTGGCACATAGCAAGTTTCACCGGATAAGCATTTCAGTAAAGAGGACTATTGCCAACAGCAATACTTGCAAGGAAGATTTGTTCCAGAGAAGATTTTTTTTTTTTTAAAGAAGCTGCTAGAAAAACTGACACTAGAAGCTAACTAGAGTCACTCTTTCTAGATATCAATGAAATTGTAAGTCTGAAGACATTACTTACCTAGATACAGAAATGGACTTTATTTAAGAACCAACTTTATACATACCTAATATACCTAGGCTTGTTGATCAAGTTGGCTGGCTGGGGAAGAATAAAACCATCTAGAAGATCCACATGATGAGAGAAAGCATTCGGGGAGGGCAGACAGATAGCTGATGCTGGCCACAGATAGAACCCAGAGACGCTCTGTGATTGAAGTTTTTCTAATACCTGGAAGCTTCGATTTGCTCTTATAACGTGTTCTAAAGCCATTTAATTCAAGACTACCCTTCCTAGTTGGTACCTGTAGATGTAATGCATCTCCTAAGTTATTACTCTAGGCTCCATCGGACAGAACAACTACCTGGAGGTAGGTGGTGGAGCCTCCGGACTCCACGACACATTTCACAGTGCTGTTTACTCCAAAACACTGGCCTAATTGAACTAATGTAGCTGTTGGCTAAGACGAGAAGTAACACACGAACATTCTTAAAGTCTGTTCTCTTTTGCCTTGTGACCTTAAACATTTGAAAGACCAAGATGAACACTATTGAATGGAATTGTGTTTCCATCGTCATAACTAATCTGAAAGCCTAAGTTTTACCACTTTCACTGCACATCCAATCTATTTTATGGGCAGAAGAGCACAATGGGCTCAGCTATCCAGGCTTTAGGAGTTATTTTAATCTTTAAAGAACAATAGACACAAGTAAAAGTACATACATAAAGTAGGTATTTTATATTTAATTTTTATTTTCATATGCATGAAAAGGGTGTTCCAAAAAAAGATTAGAGAAGTCCATGGCATGTCTTTCTGGTTAATGTTACTTTATTTTTTGGTTCATCTACTGTACTGCTTACAAGTTACTTGTTTTTTTTTCATGGAAAATTTTTTTTTAAATGAATTGATTTTACTTTTCATCAGCACAGTTGTTGACTAATACCAAAGTTAGTTAGAAGGTTATGATTTTTATATTTATAGAATGGCAGGGGCAGCATTTAGATAATACATCATAGTATCTTGGCATTCATGAAATATTAGTTTTCCATAAACATGAACTCAGAGAGGAAGGTTACATTTTTTTAAATTATAATAACATTTTGAAAACCATCTGTCCTTTAAAATGTTACTAAAATATATATTGGAACTGGTGTTTTAGATGCCAGTCCTTCCTGAAGAGTGTTTTGAGATTTTTTTCAAATACTGCCTCAGTTCTATATAAAAATAGAAAAAATTCTGCCTTGTAAAATGACTACTGGATGTAGGTAAGAAGAAGTTAAGGAAATATTACATAAAAATAGATTTGCAAAGGTAATTTACTGACGGATTATTTACACTTTGATGAGTGGATCTGGATATTTTGATACTAAGTGAAAGTGGTTCCACTGGAATTAGAAGGGAACAGAAATCTGCAAGCAGGAGTGAAAAGAATGTGTGTAAGCCGGGCACGGTGGCTCATGCCTGACCTCAGGTGAGCCGCCCACCTCAGCCTCCCAAAGTGCTGGGATGACACGCTTGTTAAGTGGTACTCTAATTAATCATAACTTAAAAGAGATTCATTATGTACACAAAATTAATCTTGTGTAATCAAGTGTATAAGTAAAATTAATTGAAGAAATCAAAAAACGCATGGTGGCTGACACCTGTAATCTCAGTGCTTTCGGAAGTCTAGGTGGGAGGATCCCTTGACCTAAGGAGGCTGAGACCAGTCAAGCAACACGGTGGGACCCCATCTCTGTAAAAACATTAGCCGGGGATGGTGGTGCGTGCCTGTAGTCCGAGCTACTTGAGAGGCTGAGGCAAAAGTATCACTTGAGCCTAGGACTTGGAGTCTGCAGTGAGCTATGATCACACCACTGACTCCAGCCAGAGCAACAGAGGGAGACAGTGAGAACACGTGGACACAGGAAGGGGAACATCACACTCTGGGGACTGTTGTGGGGTGGGGGGAGGGGGCAGGGACAGCATTAGGAGATACACCTAATGCTAAATGACGAGTTAAAGGGTGCAGCACACTAACATGGCACATGGATACATATGTAACTAACCTGCACGTTGTGCACATGTACCCCAAAACTCAAAGTATAATAATAATAATAAATCAGAAAACACTTGTAATTCCAAATCCAGATATATAAACCACAGGAATACTTATATAAACACACATTATACACACATATAGTATATGTATGATAAAATATACTTGTATGTTCAACTTGGGAAAGGTTGATGATTTTAGAAACAAACTAATTATTGCCTTGTGCTCTAATGATTTTCAATTTGAAGATGTATTTGGGATCAAATACATGAGGCTCCATATACAAGACATCTTTCTTTGCCCTCTTCTCAGCATCATGTTTTGGCTGATTATTGGACTACAACTGGGAGATCTAGAACTAAATTCCTGCTTAGTGTTTACTTGTTCAGAGCATAGGCTTTGAAATCGTCCTGTTTTGCCTCAGTCTCCACAGTGGTACCTACTAACCTCATGACTAGGGGATCGTGTAGCATTTCTCTAAGCCTTGTTTTCTTAGCTGTGAAGTGGTAAATTTTGGAAGTGCTTTGTTCATAGGATTTCTGTTAAAACTGAATTGGGTAAAGAATGTAAGGCATTTAGCACAGTAAAATAACCTGGATTACAGTAACTTTTCAAGGAGTGTTTATTAGTACTTAAACTGTCATTGTCATCAAAATTCTGTTTTTACATATGAACTTAGAAATGTCATTGTAACCTTCTCAACTCATTTGGTCATTTAAAATGGAGAGGTTGAGTTAGGTGTTTCTTAAATTTCTCTTTAGCTCTGATACTATGAGTCTGACGTTAAGTAATGCAAAGTTGGTAATTAAATCTTCCCCTTTCGTGATGTAGGAGAAAGGGATAAAAAACTTCTGGGTGACCGGATTCCCTTGCAAGTTTATTAGAATTGTAATTACGTAGCATTTTGAATAAAGCGTTCATTCTGGAAATCATTACGTTTACTTTTCTTAACTCCGTATTTTGTCAACTGTGGAAAAATTGGGATTTAGAAGTAAGCTCTGATTTAAAATTCCACCTACCTACCATTTAAATTGTAGTCTTGTAATTTCCTAACTTTGGTCTTGAAGGTGTTTATCATTCTTATGCGTTATTATACTGTATTATATATTTATGCAACATAAAATGTATAGTTTTAACTATTGCACATGTTTACATATGAAAGGTGTAGTTTTGAACTTATCATTATTAAATTTGCTAATTTTGCTTCACTATTCATTTTGGACACTTATCCATATTAGTACATGCAACTCAAGTTTATTCTTTTGAGCTACTGTATATCATTCAAATGTATGAATAAATAACCTTGCTTTCGTGGACATTTAAGTATTTTCATGTATCAGTATGAAAAGCAGTTTCAAAATGAACATTCAAATATACATTGTCACATATGTGTATAATATTTGTATATATGAAGGTTCCTGTGGGTCATATATCTGAAATCAAAATTACAAGGGTTTTGTACCTTCTATAATTAATTTTACTCTCAATTTTCAGTAAACAAGATTAGTTTTTGCACATGATGCATCTCTTTATTCAGTTAAAATTACTGACATAATTAGAATACCACTTAAAACTTGAGAATATTTTCAAGGGTATTTATGCGAAACTTACATAAATGTGTTGAAAAGTCCTTTTGTATATATGTAGAGATTACATGGTATGTTAAATTCATCAATTTGCCTAAATATCAAGCTATACTTAAGTAGTGTCCATACACCATGCTTTTGCTTGACTGAACTCCAATATGTATATCGGGAGTACTTTTTAATATTCATAGGTTAAGTGGCCTGTTTTGGAAAATGATATTAAAAATGTAATTCAGATGAATGCTTAGAGTAAAGATTAAAGATGAATGAGCTTTCGTATTAATCATCAATATGACAACCCTAAAGGGAAACATGATTTTCAAATGTACCTCCTTGTAGGCAGGATAATTCAGAAATGCACAGTGCATATTAGATATGGGATTTGAGTCATAGTGTATTTCTCTGAGAATGTAATTTATTGTACTTTCACATCCACCCCACTGAATATGCAGAGTTTAAGATGCAATGGCCAGAAGACATGAGCGTGTCACTAGGAGGATGTGGACGTGGGCTCCGGGGCTGTTGATGATGACGGTGGTCTTTTGGGGTCATCTGTGGAATGGACAAGGCCAAGGTAAGTGCAAGGATTTTCTAATTCTTTGCGAGTCGGATGCGAATTTCGCTTTGTGATGAAATTATGTTGAGTCTTTGGTTTGATGTTTAAGCAATTTGTTATAATCTTCCGTCAGGTTTTTTTACAGGGCATTGTAATATCTCTGCACCAGTTAAATTGAAATAGAATTAGGTATGAGTAAATGCATCAAAATTGAAGCCATCTTTCTGAAATTGGCTTTTCTCTGTTGTAATTGGTGATATGTATATATATATGTGAGGTATTATGAGGCCATATATATGCGTGTGTCTCTGTTGTAATTGGTGATATGTATATATATGTGAGATATTACGAGGCCATATATATGCGTGTGTGTGTGTTTTGGGTGGGTGGGTGTGTCTGTGTGTTTGTGTGTGTGGTATTTTACAGGAACACATAGCATATAAAGTTGTGATTTTGAAGAAAAGTTTTTGGATGTTTGTCTCTTTAGGGTTTTTATGTTTTTGGATGTTTGTCTCTTTAGGGTTTTTATGTTTTACATTTTAAAATTTCAAGAACCTATTCTTAAAGGATGTGATGTTCTTTAGAAATTAAATGAAAAATGTGACGTTTCTCATTCTTCTGCCAAGTGTATTTAGGGGAAATTAATGATAGAGTGGAGCTGCAAGGTTGTGGCATCCTGAAATGTCTGTTGGAGAGTAGAAAAGGGCCATAGATTTTGTAATAAGGCTTTCAATACTGATTTGATCAATAGCTGTATGGAGTGGTTTGTGCCGAATCTAGCATCTGTGAATGTATTTTGTGATAAATATTGTATTATTTTTGGAGATGTGTTGCCTGCTCAGATACAAATTGCAATTCTGTATTTTATGTGATAAAACATCCTGACACCCCTGAAATTTTCTTTTCCTTTCGGGGCAAGTATATTTGGCATTGATTTTCTGCATTTTCAAGGCTTGAAATGAAACCTGTGAGCAGGAAGTTTACAGAGTTATTTCAAGGGATAGGTATATTTCTCCAGATAAAATTGAAAGTGTGCAGTGTTATTATATAATTGTGATGAAGTTGAGCTTTGCTAGTTTGAAGTATCTAATAAAGTTTAACACTTTTTAAAAGATCCTTCAAAAAGAGCAGTTTTCTTGCCATATGTAATATTGTTTAATGAAGTTTTGAAATGAAATAGATATTTTTCAAAACCACAAATGCATCTGTGCCTTTGTATATGAACAGTTGTATATACATGTAAGCAGATAATACATTTTGTTAATTAAGATCAGCTTTGATTTTAATTTTTCTTTCCTGTCATTCAGAATTTGTATTTGCATCTAATAGAATTCTCATTTTTCTTTTTTGTGATAAAACTAATGTAAAATATATTCAATACACATAGTAGATTTTTTCACCAAAGGTCTAAAACAAGAATATGTAGACAGTAGCTACGTTGGATTTCTGTGGCTATAAGAGTTGTCTATTTCTCTGGTAATGTGTAGAATTACTAAACGCAGCACGACAACTGTTTCTCTGTAATAGTGATCCAACATGACATGTAGTATTACACAGGGTTGCTAAAACCTTCCTCTGACCATCATTTCCAGTAATTGTGGCTTGTTTTAGATGAGGAATAGGTTATTAGATATTTAAAATATTTGAGAAAAATAGATATCTTCTCTCTTATTTACCCAAACCCTTTTATTTACTCAATATTGACGGCTCAAGTATTCTATCTTTCACTAGGGACCATCATTTATTAAAAAATGGCCTGAAATCAATTCCAAGTCTAGCTGTAGTGAAGCTTCTAGTGGGAAATGCAAGTTAAGTAATTTGTTTTCTTTCTAAAAGGATAAATTAAAATAGACAATGATTCAAAGAACAAAACAACTTAATAGAAAACATAATGGAATGCTTTGATATTATGATTCAGGGAATTTTGCTTCCTTTGTGGTAGCTAGATTGAGTGAAGGAGATTGCTTAGGTATAATGAGCAAATCTTATAATTGCAAGTATAACCCAAGCTGCATATCATCATTTAGCTCAATAAGCCTCATTAAATATTAAATATTACCTTTTAACTTTTATGCAATTAAGCAGAATTTAAAAATAAAAGTTTTAAAAATTAAAGTTTTTATTACTAAGTATCTTTTAAAATACAAATCTCACAGCTCCTTATTGTCAAAAGAACACATGAAAATTTATAAATAAGGTTTTCTCTCTATTAAGTTTACAGTCTTGCATTAAATATTGGTTATTGGGACCCACCATGTCCAAGATTATGATTAAGTATCAATGAAGTATGACTCTTGCAGCAAATATGCATGCAAATGTTATAAGATTATTTTCACATTATTTCACATAATTTCTTAAGCATAATAGTATAAGTAAATTATACTTTCTACACAAGCTCTTCATATTTATGAATAGAACATGTTCTAAATGTTTCAGTCATTGGGGAATCCCAATGTCATATTTATGAATGGACCGTGTTCTAAATGTTTCAGTCATTGGGGAATCCCAATGTCATATTTATGAAAGGACCATGTTCTAAATGTTTCAGTCATTGAGGAACATTCCTAGAGAAACCGTGTGAGAAATTGTAGCTAAGCTCAGAAACGGAAGACAAAAATCGATTTAACGAGGAATGTAGATTAATGTCATAGTATTATCGCGACTGTGTGCAACCACTACTTATAAACAATGATATAAGAAATGCAGTCTGAAATCTGAATTCTAAATAGGAATGTAGGGCCATTATCCCTCTGGGACCCTGAGGGTCAAAATAAGAGAAAAGGGATGAATGGTGGGCTGGAAGTAAGTCAGTGATCCTTGTCAATTTTTTGTATCTGTCAAGAAAAGCATCTGCTTGAGGACATCCATTTTCCTACTTCTGAGTTACAGAATAATAGGTACTTATCCTGAATGTGACATTCCCTGACGTGGACTCTGTGTCTTTGCTGCTTAGGTGGTGTGTGCATGAGAAAGTGCTTAACATCTGAAAACGGTGACAATCCTTAGAGAAAGATATATATGAATTTTAAAAGGAAATATACCCACGATGGAAATAAAACAAAAAGCATATATATCTAGCTGTATTTTGTCTTTTTGGTAACTATTACAATATATACATTTTCAAACAACTAAGTTCAGCACTGGCTTTGGGAGAACCTTGATAAAACTGAACTGGCATATAATAAGCATTGGTGTAATTAATAGCACAGCGGGCAGAACCATGGGGGTATTTCCTGAGGAAGAGGGACTATAAAGAGGCAAAAGAAAACCCAGCTCATTCTGGGGAGTGCCAGGAGCAGTTATTATATTCAGAACTGAGAACTTATTTCTAACTCACCAACCCGTAGTTCTGGCTGAAGTGCAGTCGTGCAGTCATAGCTCATTCACAGCCCCAACCTCCTGGGTTCATATGGTCCTCTCATCTCAGCCTCCTGGTAGCTATGACCACAGGTGTGCACTACTTTGTCCAGCCAGTTTATTTTATATTTTATTTTCATTTCATTTGTAAAGACTGGTCTTGCTATGTTGCCCAGGCAGGTCACAAACTCCTATCCTCAAGCAGTCCTCTAACCTAGACCTCCCAAAGTACTGAGATTACAGGCATGAGCCATTGCACCTGGCTCAAAAATATTTCTGTCTTAATGGCTTTAACAAAGAAGTGCCATTTTGGGGATATATACAATGGTGTGCTGTTTGGGAGTGACACAAAAATAATTATAAGAAGAATGGAACGAATATGTCAGTATGTTTTCAAAAGCAAGTTAGCCCAAGTTTTTAAACAAGCATAATTTTAGAGTTTTTGTAACTAACTTAGGGTTTAAATGTAGCAAAAATTTTAAACATTATCATGAATACACAGAAAATTTTAATCAATTTGGTTTCCACGATGAATTTACATGCTTAAATTCCTAATTTCAATTTGCTGCTAGATATGAGAAAGTTTGAGATTTTGAAGAAGCAAGTGGTTCTTACAAATGTAGCAAACTTAAATTTTGAGGACAATTTAATTTAACTTCCATTTTTATGACCTGATTTTGGGTCAGCTGTTAAGCATTCAAAAAATAAAATCTGATAATATCTGGCAATTCCAATTTTCAGTTTTATTGATCTTCACCATGAAATAATATATAAGTTAAGGGGCACAATTTTCGAAAAGCAGATCACTTTGTTGTCCTATTTAGCAGGTTCTCAAATTATGCCATCTTGGAATCATTACAAGTAATTATATGAAGACAATATCTTGTGTTTTGTATTTCATTGTTACACATACAATTGTTCTCTAGAGATATCAGAGAAAACCCACTCAAGAAGGGAAGGTTAGATAAACAGCCCTCTCTCTCTCTCTGTCTGTCTTTGCCTCCATTTGGTTCCTTATATTCATTTCTCAGTGCATTTCAAAGTCACTTTTATTGTTCCCTTCATTTTCTCTTTCATTCCAGAAGTTTAAGTGATTGCATAATTCTTTTGACAGCTGAAGGTAGTATCCGACTTTGAATTAAAGGTTTACAGCTACGGCTTTTCAATTAGAAAATCTCAGATCATGTGATCTATGAGTTTTAACATCTTAGGATCGCGACCAGTAAGGAATAATCACTTTGAAAAACCTTGATGCTACCTAGAGTTTGTGTTTTGTGAGGTTGCTTGGTAAATTATTTTCATTTGATAATTGAATATTGCTTCAAGAGAGGTGAGCTCAGACATTTGGCAATGAATATTGAATGTGTATTCCAAGAGACATGACCTTAAAATATCATCAAGCTAAGTAGTAGTGAAATTGAACTCTGCTGTATAATAGAAGTCAGTGTTTCTTACATCTTTATGATATATAAATATTTTTACATTGTGGTAGATAATAATTTGTATGGGAACATTTAATTGAATTTAATTTATCCTATGGCAGAATTATGTTACATAGGTCATTTTAGTTTTTGATTTAAGCATCTTAAAATTATAAATGCAAATATTCAACACGTAAAACCCACATGAATACACACTCCCAAACATTTGAAATCCTAACAGTCATTTCCAACAGCTTTTTCCTACAAAAGAAGTCAGCTATTCTTAGAGATGACATGCATTCCCATAGCTTGAGAGGTTCACACTATAAGGTAAACAGAGAAAGGATTACAGCAGTTTAAGAATACCAGCGGATTTACTTTAAAGACAATAGACTTTTGAATTACTTGTCTTCAAAATTTGGTTTCTTGAGAAAATTATCTGTGTAGATTAATCATGCATTTCAGATACTTTCCAGACATCTGAATGTTGTTTTCTTAAAAGTAGCCAGCAAGCCTTTTTTATGCAGTCTGCATGGGAAATAGTAAGAGATGTGTATGCTGTATATCTACTAGTAGAGATTTGTTTTTGAGTGCTTCCTTAAAAAATTATTTTTTCTGAAGAAAGGGATTTATTTTTTATAATTTAGATTAGATGATTTTAAATGTTTTTAGGTTTTAACCTCTCTGATCATCAGGGTCATTGCCATGGAAAAAATGCAAGTTATAGCATATTTCATTTTTATAAGGAAAGAAGTTGATAATTTAGACTTTTTTCTTTTACTAAATTGAATTACATCACTCAATATTTGGATGGCATTAATTCACAATAGTAACAAAAAAATCTTACTATTCAACCTAATAAAGTATGATTTCCTTCACATTTAACTTAATTTGTTCTTTAAAACATCTCCTAATGAAGGTTTTCTCATCCTCTGAAGCTGAATTTATTTAGGAAAAAATATTTTAAACACCATCCCAAGTGATATAACTATTTTTATTGAGCTTTGATGTTCTATTTGAACATATTTGAAGACTGTACAAGCACTCAATTTAGAATTAAGATTTTATTTGGAGATTTTGGTTGTATTTGAAATCTGTTGTGGAATTAAACATGAAGAATACGTCAATTTACTAGATGTCATTGTCTATGACACATTTTAGTCTTATCTTTCTGCCTATATGTAAAGAGGAATAGAAATAATTGGTATAAACAGGAAAAAAGAAGTAAAGTGGTAGGATCAGATGTGAGAAATATATAAGCTAAGATACTCTTTTTTTGTTTGTTTGTTTTTTGTTTTTGTGAGACAGAGTCTTGCTCTGTTGCCCAGGCTGGAGTGCAGTGACACAATCTTGGCTCACTGCGGCCTCCACCTCCCGGGCTCAATGCTTCTCCTGCCTCAGCCTCCCACGTAGCTGGGGTTACAGGTACGCATCACCACAACCGGCTAATTTTTGGATTTTTAGTAGAGACTAGGTTTGACCATGTTGGCTAGGCTAGTCTCAAACTCCTGACTTCAAGTGATCCACCCACTTCAGCCTCCCAAAGTGCTGGGATTTCAAGTGTGAGCCACCAGGGCCAGCCTAAGCTAAGATATTCTAGAAGCTAATAATAGTAAAATATAATGTAAATTGTTTAAAATTAATCTGTATATGAAATTTTTTCTAGGACTTTCCTGCCAGAAAAGTAGGAATAGAATGGCAGAAGGAACGAGGTTCCTTCTACAAGCAGGCACACATCCTATTTCACTTTATCCTGTGATCAGTCTCATAACCATCTCCTGGTGTGAAGTGCTAAAACTGTGCTTTAAGAACAACTTAAGTCCTTTATGTACAAACTAAAGTATGAGAGCCTGAACCTTGGAAACCAAGAGATTCCAAAAAGCCTTATTTGTGAGACTGGGGTGCCACAGATATTGGCAGAAATTACTGCTTATTCTTAATTCTTATTGTTCCTTTCTAACACTTCAATTTATAATGCCAATATCTACCTCAGCCTAAAGACAAGCTCTAGAATCACTTGTGTTACTTATTACATTTCTTTTAAAAAACTCATGAATTACACATGAATTTCAAAGTTGCCAACTGAGATTCCAAGGACTTAAAAAAAAAAAACCTGGCACCTTTCCATTATAAAGGCTGTACGCAGTCTTCATAGTGTTTGTCTTTAAGGGACGTGCCTCATCCATCAGCAACTTTTCTTCCTTAAATCATCATATCTTGCCTAAAAATGTTTTCTCAAAAGTTAGGAAGCACTAAGGTTTGCAGATTGTTATATCACATCTTAATCTACGTATGAACTTTAGCATTATCAAAGCATGAACTGTTCTGGGTTTTCATAGTTAATTATGTTTGTCATAATAACTGGGATGCAATTGTTTTTCTTATGATGATTTTGTACTTGCTTTTCTTATGGTAACTTCTGATGCTTGTTTGTAAGATCTTCCTCTCTTTTCTCCATCTGGTTATCTTCTTACCTCCTGTCCTTTAACTCAGATACCACCCACACTGTGTGTCTTTCTGGATTGCTTCTTATTTAACTGTTGCTTCTCATAGTTTACGTACCTCCTCCTATACCACACTATCAATATTTCTCAAACTGCACTATATGCTGTGTTGTGTCTTTATTTATTTATAAGCTCCTTGATAATTCGGACTACATATTTGTATATTCAGAAAATACTTATGAAGTGTTTACTTTGGGTCAGGAATTATTGAGTGAAGGAAATTGACCAAAACTCTGCTATCATGAAGCTTGCATTCTAACTTAGGGAGACAGATAACAGACAATGAGGCACATAAATATGCAAAGTATCGTAAGTTAGATAGTGAAAAGTAATCCTGGATGGGGATCAGATAATTTTGATAGGATAATTTTTAACTGGGTAGTCAAGAAAGGCCACACAGAGAAGATGGCAATTGGAAGAACAAGGTGGTGAGAACTGCTGAGTCTGGAGCAAACACACAATTTGGAGTAGTAGAAGATTCCAGAAGTAACAGAATAGAGGCGAAGAAGTGGGAATTGTGTGGAGTCTTTTACTTGCTGTTGTAATGACCTTGGCTATGCTTTGAAGTGAGGTGGAAAGTTGGTAGGGACCTTAGTTTTCTTTTTAATAATTCATTATGAATTTTGAACAGTCACTATTAAAGACTCAATAATTTTGCTTTATTACTCTTGCAATTGACTACAAAATAGTGTATTGAAGAAATGTTAAATTCTAATTTAAACTGATTGAAATAGGTTTTTATCTTTTTATATTTCTCATCACTGAATATCTCATTTTTAATTCGTTTGAAACATTCTAGGATAGTGAGCCAATGCAATTTAGCATGATGCATAACTTATTATTCATCAGATTTAGGTATTTAACTGAAGATGCTAATTAGGAAAGTAACTTGTTCTGTTGGATGATTTTGATAAAGCTACTTTGAAATGATTATCAAATCCATTGATGTAATATTAAGTTGTGTTTCTGGAAGCCAAATTTAGGCAGTGGTAATGAGTTAATATCTCTAAGTGGATACCTTTTATCTCTACAGTCAAGGATACTTGAAAGTGGAAAAACATACTGGCTTCAAGTCTTGGGAACTAGGACTTACCGGAAATGTGTTTGTTTGTTTTGTTTCCTGGTGGGATTGTCTTCTCGGAAAGATGGTGTTTCCTTTTCAATAGGAAAAAATTGATCCTATGCTGCTTTACTTTAATGCTTTGCTTTTGTCAAAATAGTGTTTTCTTAGGAAAATTAACCTATCATAATATAATGAAAAGAGAAATGCTGAAGACACAAAATGATGTCCATGTTAATATTGAGTAGGAAGCATCAAGGGACATGAGAAGAGGGAAGCGAAGAGAGGGAGAAGAGAAATATATAGTGTAACAAAAATTAGTAAAAAGGATTAGCATATACATGTAGTCAATAAGTCAATAAATGGCTGTTTATAGAAAGCCTACCAGGCACTAGGGGATATAGCAGTGAAGAAGGCAAAGACACAATTGGCTATACTGTAGTGAGGAGGGAAAGAGGACGAAGACATACAAATACCTAAACAAAGCAATGGTGTGAAGGGCTATAAAGTACACTACTACGAAGAAGATTACATGTGATAACATGGCTGAGTAAAACTGGCAAGTAGGAAGGCACTCATCTGGCTATAGGTATTTCAGAGAATTTTTCTCTCTGAGGAGGTAATATTTCATTTGAGAGTTGAGTGAAGACAAATAGGAAGGTACTTTGAAGATCTGGGGTGCTCTGAGCAGAAAGAAGGGCAGATATAAATATTCTGTAATTTAAAAAGAGAGCTTGATAGTTTCTTACAAAGAAAAGAAGGCCGGTTTGGCTGGAATGTCCATGAAGGAAGAGCATGGAGAGAGATTACATGAGTGTTCTCAGGGACAAAATCTAGATCTTATATCAAAGTGTGAATATAAATTAACTACATTGAAAGGTGTATGATGGATGTGTGATACGATGAGGTTAGCTCTTAGGAGGGTGTACTATTGTGGAAGGGTACAGTAGTGAAGGAAGGGGGTTCATTTAGCTGACTATTGCACCTGTCCAGTTGAAGGATGATGGTGGTTGGGATTATGAGTGTAGCAATAAAGTTGGAGAAAATCAGTTGAGATTGGAAGTTGATTTGAAGATGATTGAATTTACTGAGCAAGAATTATATCAAGGTATTTGGATTTAGGGACATGGGGGATTATGGTCACTTTTAGTGATATGGCAAAGTCTTGATGACATGAGGCAGTTTGCAAGTGACAGAGGTGTGGGTAGGTGCGTATGTGTGATTGATTTTACATTTTTTTAATCTTAAATTAAGACGCTAGTTAGAATCCAAGTGGAGACATCAAGTAGGCACTGACAAGCTGACTTGGCTAGAGATGTGAGTTAGATCATCGTAGCCTAAAGATCATGCCTAAAGTCATGAATCTAGGTGAAGGGTTGGCAAACTATTGTAGCCCACGTGCCAGATCTGGTCTGCCGCCTGTTTTTGTATGGCTCATGAGTTATAAGTACGTGTGGCATTTATAAGTCTAAAATGTAAAATACAGGGAAATTTTTCAGCAGGGAAAGTTCCATAAATTTGCCTCTTGGCAACAAAAGGCCTGCAATATTTACTATCTGGCTCTTTGTCAAAAATGTTACTGACTCCTGATCTGGATGAAACCCTGTGAGGAGAGAGTGTTGATAGAAGAGAGAGAAGCATCATAGTGGAAATTAAAATTATGTCAACTGAAGTGTGTAGGGTAGAGAATTTAAGCCTGAATATAACAGTAAGAGATTCAAATAACAGTAAATTCATTATCAGCGTGATCAATGAAACCTTTGGGGGCAAAGAGGAACTATCTTCATCAGACCTTTCACTCACTCATAGAAAGATCTTAGGCAGGAAATATAACTTGTTTGAAGATCTGAGATAAGGCTAATGTAGTTTGGACAAAGAAAGCCAATGGGAGGATGACATTACGTCTGGCCAAAGATTTAGGGAAGAGCCAAATACTTCAGGCTTTTTAAAGTGACCTTTAGATAAAGAGGAGGTCATCAAGGCATTCCGAAGTTGGAAGATCAAATCACATCTGATGGGAAAAAATCTGGCTGTATGTGCATCTAGGATGTAAGGAAGCCAACATGGATGTGAAGTTAAAATTGTCCATTGCAAATAATAAAATGAAGGCCCCAGGTAGCCTTGGCAAGGGCAGATTTGGTACGAAATCCTTATTGGAATGGGCTTAAGCAGTAACGGGAATACGGATCTAGCTGTTGTGTTTAGTGGAATTTTATCAGTCTTTTTGTTGTGTATGATATATAGATGGTCAAAATAAGGAACTTCTACATTTTCGGTTTTTGTTTTATTTTAATTGAGATTTGAATTAAAAATAAGAAACTTTTATTTTCAATATTGGAGACTGTGCTTAAAAAGTATAGAGTAGGGCTAGAAAAAAACATAAAACTCTCCTGATGAGGAGAGTGCTAATCGTGACTCTAATAATAATAAAATACTTTTCTGATAATTTTTTTTACTATTTCATTATTTATATATGTATGGGAAGTTGTACCCTAGCCACATGCCAATTCACCTGGTGAACTTGCTCTTCAACGTGGCACAAATATTTCCTTCTATCTTTAGCCTTCCGGGGTTTCTCACATGGACTATTGGCTCTTCCTACTTGAACCTGCTGGTAGTAACCTGTAGGAGACATGCTACTCCATGACAACAGGCACCACGCTGTAGGGGAATTACCACACCTGTCAATCACTATCTCTAGAATGTGGCCTTTCATGAGCCCTGAGATTTCATACTGTTTCTCTGAGCTGTAACAATATTTATATTGAAAAAATAAACATGTTCTTCTATCTTTAATATTTTATATCTTGTAATTTGAATATCCCATTTTCATTATACTATTTAGCTGCTAAGTTATGTTATAAAAACAAGTTTTAATTATCTGCAAACACCTTCAAATCTAATCCTTACCGGTGAAGACTGATGTCTGGTTAACATCTGCTAGGACATTTATTTCCATAAAGTATTTATAGCACCTTTTTGTTATTGATTGGTATGATAAATGTGTGACTCTTACACAAAGATAAAATTTTTAGATTTTTGTATTTAAAATACTGGTTATCAAAAGAAAAACCCAGATGTTATTTGTTTATGTTTCTGCTTGAGGTACTGAATCTATTTCAAGTCATATTTCTCAGTATTGATATACTTAATTTTGCTGAAATAATAACACACTATCTTTAGCTACTTTTTTTCTCAGTATGTCTCCTTGTCCCTCACCATTTTCGCCTCATCTCACTTCTCATCTTTATTTCTTTTTCTTTGGTCTTCTTTTACTTTAGGGATTCTTTCAATTTAGAAGTGTTCTTGTTTTCTGATAATTACTATTCTTCTTGGATGTACACAGATATCCTTTTCCGTTTCATTTGTGAATTTATCTCAGAGGCATTTTGTGTGTGCCTTTTACTCATAGCTTCTCAGAAGTCCCTTTCGAGGTTACCGATTTAACATCTCATGTACCATAAGGTTTGCATGGCATGGTGGCAGCTGACTTTTGCCTTTACATGGATTGAAATGTTCACTCAACATGGATTGGTAGAATTTTTTTTTTCCTTAAACATTACATCGCCTTGTAAACAAACAAAAGCAAACCCAAGACTCAAAACAGACATTAGTATTGGTGCCCCTGGAAATAGCTGCCTTCTCACTAAAGTAGATTTTGTCATCCAACTTTATGTGTTGTTGAACACACATGGTGCTGTATGAGCACTCACTCACTAGTCTAGAAAACATTGCTGTGACCAGTTACCAGAAAAATCAATTCAGATTGCTCTTCACATGCCACAGATGACCCTTCTGAAGGCCATTTGAATTCATTATAAATTATAGTTATATTAGTATGACTTTAATTCATTTGTAATCCGAACTTTATGTGCAATGCATTTTTTCTCGTGTTTAATCATTTTTGAATGCTAAATCATTTGCAAACAAATGGCTTGTCCTTGAGAAAGAATTTAAGGCTGAAAGTACATTAAGTACCATCTGGGTATCTGTGTCAATGGTTTTGTCACTACGTGTGTGTGTGTGTGTGCATATCACCTACTTTATCACATTTATTTGATAAAATTGATATGCAATCTCTAAATCATTGTGTCTCCAACTTGTGTTATCCCACAAATACAAATTTTTGTCCTAAAATTGGTGGTACCCTTTGTAAAACTAGAAGTTCTCATTTGTGCAAAGGAAGAAAAATAAAACAAAAAAATTCAATAAAAAAATTAAAGGTCAGATTTCTTTTATAGCTGCTGAGTTCCTTTCTTTCCTTTCCATCATCTTCACATTCCCAAATCTCAACAAAGTTAAGAAATTAAAACACACATCATGAGATCATATGTTCACGTTGTTCAGGAACTGAGGGATTATATATACAAGACTATACCTTAATAAATAGAGGGAGAAATATGAAGATATAAATAAAATATGAAAATTTATTATAATGCAGTTCTATTCTAAAGTGTTTCCTAGGCAGGCTAAGAGTATGTTGCCAGGAAATTTTAAGAGACCCACTCCATTATATAGAAGAGGATGTGTGTAGATCTCTTAATTCTGAAATGTTTAGAACTGAGTACAACAGGTCTTCGAATAACGACGTTTCATTCAATGTCATTTCATTATAATGTTGATGAGAAAAATCAAATTGATTCCAGCTGGGGTTCACTGTCTGTGTAGAGCTTATGTATTCTCCCCATGTCTGCATGGATATTCTCTGGATGCTCCACTTTCCTCTCACTTCCCAAGGCTGTGCATGTGAGGTTGATTGACGTGTCTATGTGGTCCCAGTCTGAGTAACTGTGGGTATGTGTGAGTGCACCTGCAATGCGATGGCGTCCTGTCCACGGCTGGTTCCCACATTGCGTCCTGAGCTGACAGGATAGCCTGCAGTCAACTGCAACCCTAAACTGAAATAAGTAGGTAAATAATGATTTTATTAGCTTTTATTAATCTTAAATGTATGAATAGCTGAAATTTATTTCAGCATTTAATATTAGAAGTGTTTTGATCTTTATTTACAAGTTTGTTGACGTTTTAATTACCAAAAGCCATAGAAGCTTAACTCTTTTGATGTCAACCTATGGTAAAATCGGTTTCGCTTACTGTATTTTTGTACCAATTAACCATCCCCAATTTATCCCCCCGTATACGTGTATCAAAACATCACGTGACCGTAAATCTATATACCTATGACCAGTTTTCAAGCACCTGTCGATGATGTTAAGTGAAGACTTATTGTAGTCCTTTTTTGGCATAACAAAGATGTGTGTGTTTTGTTCAAGATTGGAAAACTTCTTTCTGTAAAGAACTAGACAGTAAATATTATAGGCTTTGCTGGCCATATGTAGTCTCTGTCTCTCCTTCATCTACTCATTCTTCTTCTCCCCTTCCTTCTCCTTCTTTAAACACTTCAAAAATGCCAAAACAATTTTTAGCTCTCAGCCATATGAAGCAAGCCATTGATTAAATTTGGCTTGTAGGCCCATAATGTGTGAATTCCTTTACATCATCAGAATGCCACATATATATGAAATGTTATCTATGAGAAATTAATGGTGCTCCCAGCAGAGAGAAATTAGCCTAAGTTAAGTTTGGGCTTTGGAATTCAGGGGAATGCCATGCACAAAAATGCTCTGCTTTTAAAACTAGTTACTAACAGTCCATTTCTGATATCAGAAATACATGAAAAGTACCAATTGAACGGACATTATTCACTACTTTAGTGCTGCTACTCATGTGTGGTGGAAAAAGAATCCAGAAAGTTTTCCTTTCCGTTTGAACATTCATGCAATAAAAATTTCCAAATCTTTTTTTGAACAAATTTTTATCTGATAGCTGTCTTGTGTACTTTATAAGTACCTTTTGCTGCTTATTCTCAGTAACTGTATTGAAACAATCTGTTTTCCTTTATCAATCAAAATAAAATAAGAAATTTAGCTTAATACTAATATTAAGCTGAAGTGCAAGATATATGAAAAAGAGAGAAAAGAAGCAGGATAAACTGACCTTTTGATAACTGCAGAGGACAGCAGATCAAAGACTGGACTTTAACGTCTTACATTTTCAGAATCTATCACAGTAAGTCCACTGGGTCCAGAAATAGGTTTTAATCCTAGATTGAAATGACTCACAATGCTGTCATGACATTGAGTTTGATGGAAAAAGTGAAGTTAATGTTTTCCTCAATATTTTTTTTAAATCAATGATTGATTTAACTATAAAATGGACTGATTCTGAAGAACTCATTCTGACACTGGAAGTGAAAATGCTTTTACTCTAATCATTAAAATCAATTTCTCTAGATATCTGACTTTATTCTGCTTTATAACATGAAGAATGAAACTATATTTATTAATGAAGTGTAATCTAGCAAAGTGGCATAAGCATAATTATCAGTCACTTACTAAAATTGTGTGTTTTTTTCCATTGCATGAAAACCCTGCCTTGTTTTAATTTGTATTGACTTTTTAAAAGCAATTTTAGGTTTGTAGAAAGAAGTGAATAAGCATTCACACATCATCCTCAGCCTCTACCCCAATTTCCCCGATTTTTAACATCTTGCAATAGTGTGGTACATTTGTTATAGTTGATGAGTCAATATTGGTACATTATTATTGACTAAAGTATGTAGTTTATATTAGAGTTTACTCCTTGTCTTATGAATTCTATAGGTTTTGTCAAATGGGTAATGACAAATAATCCTCACTACAGTGTCACACAGAATAATGGATTCACTCTCCTAAAATTCTTCCTTGCTCCATCCGTTCATCGCTTCCTCTACTAATTTCTGTAGAAGATAAATTAGTAGATTGAGATGATGGTTATAGGAGTTTAAAGCACAGATAGAAAACTAGATTGTCCTACCTACCCAGACTGTTCTTCTCACTCTCACTGTGCCCTTTCTTAACCTTTGGAAACACTTTTATTCACATATAAAATAGGCTATAACTTCATATAGTTGTATTACAAAAAGTTAACGCACAGAAAAAGACTTGTGCTACGTATATGGTTTCTTCTCAGTTAAATGGAAGCCATTGCGTGTGTTTGTCAATAGAATTCATCATACTTTGTCTCACATATCTTTACGTCATTGTTGGCACATGACATGTTTAGACTGCACAAATCTCCTCCAAATCCCTAATAGCCACTGATCTCTTTACTGTCTCCATAGTTTCGCTTTCTCCAGAAGGTCATGTAGTTGAATCATACAGTATGTAGACTTTTCAGACTGGCTTCTTTCACTTGGCAGTATGCATTTAAAGGCTCCTGTGTGTCTTCTGTAGCTTGACAGAATAATATTCCATTGCCTGGATATACCACAGTTTATTTTTCCATTCACTTCCTGAAGGACATTTCGATTTTAGTGATCATGAATAAGGCTCCTGTAACATTCATGGGAAGAAGGTTTTTGTGTGCATGTAAGTTTTCAAATCCTTTAAGTAAATACCAGGGAATGTAATTGCTGGGTTGTGTGGTAGGAGTATGTTTAGTTTTATAAGAAACTGCCAAACTGACTCCCAAAGTAGCTGTACTATTCTGCATTCTCACCAGCAATGAATAAAAGTTCCTGTTTCTCCTCACATTTGCCAGCTTTTGGTATTATCAGACTTTTGGATATTGGTCATTTTAATAGTCATGTAATAATATCTCACGGTTGCTGTGACTTGCAGTCCCCTAATGATACATGACTAGTAACTTCAGTATCCCTATTTGACAGCTGTATTTAGACCTTTGGCCTATTTTTTAAATGAGTTGTTTTCTTTCTTATTTTCGAGTTCTTTGTATATTTTAAATACCACTAATTTATCTGATATGTTTTGAATATGTTTTGAAAAGATTTTCTCCCAACCTGTGGCTTTTCTTTTCATTCTAAGCACAGTTTGAATAACAAAGGTCTTTAATTTTAATGATGCTCAATTTCTCAATTTTTTCTTTGTCTAACCCAATAAATCAGAAAGATTTTTATCATTTCACATGACTTAATATTCAGGCAAGGTCTATATAGGCCCCTTTCAAACAGTCATAATGTTTAGAAGCTCTCACTTCACAAACAATAACAACAACAACATAGAAACAAAAATGACAGCTTTTGATGTTGTCTCAGTAATTTCTCAATTCAAGAACAGATTACTGAGCTTTATAATCAATACGTATAGATATCAATTTCACAATAAAATACCTTATGATATTTATCAAATCACCTTAGTTTTGGTCACTTATTACTATTAGACTAAAATGTAATTTGTCAGACATGAGAAATCTTTTTGTAGTATTTTTTAGAGAACCAAGTATTTATTTTAGCCTTTTCAGTTCTTCCCTTGCTGTTTCTCCAGTATAGTGATTCCAATTTTCTCTATAGATGTATTAATACCAGGTAGATAATAAACACAATTATCTCCCACGTGTACCCCAACCCCCTTCCCTGTTCATGCAGTCAACATAAAGGAAGCAGGTCAAAAGGAAGCAGGTCATGTACCCTGTGATGTGCTGGGTTGTAAGGAAAGGTACACAATTAATTTACCATGTCTGAGTTTTCTTCTTCTCTGTATTTGTTCCATTTAATGCATGTATATTTTTTATTCCTCAGGCCTCTCCAGTCCTAACACACTCAGGGATACTTGATACAGCTATAAGGCTGTGTCTTTATCAGGTACCTTTGGGTTACCCCCAGCCAGGTGTGAGAAATAGAGGAAGTGAATGTCTGTATCCTCATTATGTATCACACAGAGCAGAAACATAAAGAAGCCTGTGCCATGAATGGGTCTCTTCTTTCTCCAAAAACCACCTACCCCTTCAACTCCCACTGCTTAAAGGAAAATCTTGTATTAGTCTCCCCATTTTCTCCTCAAACTTGCTTTAGCAAAGCAGTTCCTAAACCTCTGTTAATGCATGTCCCCACCCCTAACTCAACACACAGTCTTATGTCACATCACAGAAAAGAAGTTCAAAACAAAACAAAACAAAGCCACAGTCTTATAAGAAAAATAGGCAAGTTTTACAAAAGTTGTGTACTGTATCTCTGCTTTGAATTTTGTCATTGGCCAAGGATAGTAAAACTCCTGGTAAACTATAAAACAGGAACTTACTTAATATGTTTTACCCAAGATTTTTCAAACATGTTTGGAAGGATACTTATTAACATCTTGCAGAGGTAATGTTACATGAAAAACTTAGCATAAGACCAATCAGGTATTCTATGCAATAATGCAGATATATGAAAAAATAATATAATGAAATAAATGACTTTTCAAAAGGTATTGATCCTAGATCCACATTCATTTTTTGGTTCAGGTGAGGCAATTAGAATGTGAAAAAAAGAAGCATAGAACAACTGTCTAATGAGAGGGACGAATGCTCCTGGGTGGAAAGTTATTAGAAGATAAATTAGTAGATTGACCTTTTTGCTGTCTATGTAGGTTTTTTTTTTTTTGCTAGTACCAATAGAAACAAATTCATTTTATGGTTTGTGTCACTGGAAATGTACAACTTAGTGGTAGCTATATAGCAAACTTTCAATATGTAATAATAAGAGATTAGATGTAGATTTAATATCATTATTTAATTTATTTGCTTGAATACCAGTGAGGAATTTCCACTTAAGCTCTCGTTTTCAAGATGAGTGTTTAATTGAATTCCAGATTCATTTTGAAATAGAACTTTGTGTAGAATATGAATTTCTTTGCAAGAAAAATCATTTGTACACTTGGGTTTGAGAGCAGTTTAATGTCAATATAACTTCTTTCCAGGCTTTCATTTCCTACTTTTTGATATGGGAATAATCTGATGGCGTGATTGTGAAAGTCTTAAAAGATAATGTTTGGGGTGAGGGGAAGGGATAGCATTAGGAAATATACCTAATGTTAAATGATGAGTTAATGGGTGCAGCACACCAACATGGCACATGTATACATATGTAACAAACCTCCACGCTGTGCACATGTACCCTAAAACTTAAAGTATAACGAAAAAAAGATAATGTTTGGAAAGCTACTCTGTGCACTCAAAGCGTGCTCTATGATCTTCATTGCCGTTCACATTTTGGGTTTATGAGGCTTCCATTTGCTGGCAATTGAAATGTGACTCTGAGTTAGATGCCGTGGTGTGGGAGATGATGTTTATTGGAGTTTAAAGCACAGATAGACAACTAGATTGTCCTGCCCACCCAGACTGTGCTTCTCACTCTCACCGTGCCCTTTCTTAACCTTTGGAAACACTTTTATTTATATATAAAATAGTTTCATATACTATTTTATACTATATACTTCATATAGTTGTATTATGAAAAGTTAATACACAGAAAAAGACTTGTGCTAGGTATACGGTTTCTTCTCAATTAAATGGAAGCTATTGCCTGTATTTGTCAATAGAATTCATCATACTTTATCTCACATATTCAGTGCTTTACATCATTTTTGGCACATGGTATATTTAGACTGCGCAAGGATTAATTACACCAAATTTATCTATCTACAGTAAATATAGCCCAAGGTACCTTGTTTAGCTGAGCCAAAGTTTGCATTTATTAAAAATGTAAATTTTATCTTGAAATGATGCCTGATCTCACAGAACTATGGGTTCCAATCTCTAAATCACTGTGATCAGTAGTAAAACTATGTACTCTGTGTCTGTCCTACTAGCTATATTGCCGGGATCTGGAGCATGACTTTTGGGTCTTTCTGTAATGCCTTACCTCTCGTCAAAATTCACAAAATTCACAAGATCTGCTCTCTGGATTGTGAGACTTTTGCATTACAAAGAAAAAGGTGCTGTCCTAATGGCATTCCTAGGCCATTTGAAATGAGTTGCTTTCGTTTCCAGGGAGTCATTTTTATGTTGGTTATCATTACTTTACCATTACCTTTTAATTTGGAAATGTTAAAATCCATTGCCATGCTCCTTGGAATATAAAGATCATATAGGGTCATTGAGATGAGTCTGAAAGTATCAGTCACTGGAGACCTTCTAGTGGGATAATGTTGTTAATATTGCTGGTATTCTATTCTTCACGTTTCCTCCAGTAAAATGTAAAGTGACCAAAATATAAGCGTCACACAGGCAAAGATTCTTTTATTTGTTCAACGAACATTGCCTTCACATAGTAGTCAGTTAATATTCACTACTAGAATGCATGTTGAATGGCAGCTCTTTTATTTGCCATTAGCGTTCTCCCACTTTATAGCAGTTGGACAAAAAAACTGGACAAAGTGTGTTGATCTTTTATGAAAAAATAGATATCTTTCTTTCTTTCATTGTTGCGTTTTCTGTGGGCAAGTTGATAGACACTGTAGTCCTGATGTTATTTTAGGGCATACAGTTGAAGTTACTAGATCCTTTAGAGTTTATTTAATTATAATATGAAGCTTTGAGTTTCTGTTTCATTATTAAATAATTTATTTTATGATAGTGTTGCTTAACTTAGTGTGCAAGGCCTACAAATAAACCTAATAAATATCTTACAAACTACCTTAAAATAAATCTAACATTTTTTACTGAAATATTTTTAAACATGTTGAAGTTGGAATGCCAGGTAATTGTATACACACACACACAAAACACACACACACACACACATTAGGTTTTCATTTGGTTTCTTTGTTCCTATTATTGAAATTCCTATGCTAATAACCATATCAATTTATGAAACTCATTTTGAGAAAAAAGGCCTAAAATATAACTCATTTTTAAAAGGATTTTCTCTTAATTTATGATGTAATACTTTAATAAAATATGGTAGGGCAATTTTGTATAAATATTTATGCTAAGTTTTCTACATAAGTTACTGCATATAGTCTAGTTTTTAATAGAAGGGTTTTTTTTTTTACTTCAGTATCCACTTTAAAGTCAATGACATTTAGTGTTTTTTACTTCATAGTTCTAAGTTACTTACGCTTAAAAAGTCATCTGACTTTTAAGTTAATGTCCAACTTGATTGTTATCTCTCTGTATCTTATCGATGTGTTCTTGAAAGTAGTTAGATTTTGAAAAACATTACTAAGAGGGCTTTTTTTCATCTTTGGAAAGTAACTTGGGATAAATGGTTGTCTTTCGTCTTTGTCCTCCTCTCTACCCACAACTCCCATTCCAGATCATTAGCTGAACTTGTGTGCTCAGGTTAATGTTCTGTTTTACCTTTCTTGTCAAATTGCTAGATACAACTCTCTTCAGTTATATACTGTACACACAGAATCTCATCTTAACTTTTTAATCTCTCTCTTTTAAACAAATGTATTCACCCTCAGATTTGTTGTGATTTAGAACAGGACTTCCTATTAGAAATATAAGAATTTTCCTTCATGTGGAATCTTCAATACAAAAAAACCCAGAAAAACACGTATCAATGGTTTGCATGTGTCATGCTGATAGTTGGGGGGCAGCTGATATTAGAAAAAGTGACACTATATTTCTGAACACAAACCTTGTTTCATCTCAGAATTTGGTGTTGAACCAATTTTGTACCTCATTGCTATAAACCTTATGTATCTAATGAGATGTTAATATGTGATTAACTGCCTTGGCCAAACTCAAAATCTTATTCACACATACAATACACACAGAGAACTTATTTTTATTTGTTCAGTCACTCCTTTAGTCCTTCATTTATTTCACAAGCATTCATTGACACTTACGTGGCAGCACTCTTGTAAGAATAGAATATACTCTGTTAAATCAGACATGATACTTGCTTTTGTGGAGCTTATGCTTTATTGGAGAAACAGAAAGTCAAGCAAAAACTCAAACTATATAACTTTAAATTGGATATGTGCTAATGAAGGAAAATGTGGCACTGTAAGAAAAAATAATATGGAGTTAAAGGATAAATAAGAGTTTGGTGGATGAAACTTATGCAGGGCTGAAGATTTCAAACAAATGAAACTGATGCAGGAGGGTGCAGCTTTGGAGTCAAGAATGAAGTTCTAGGAGATAGCAAGGAAATGGTAGGAGAGGAGGTCAAAGTAGGTAGGATTTTATATATTATCAATGGGAAAATATTGAACAACCCTAAGCAGAAGGGCAATGATATATGTTCATCTTCATTACAAATTCTTCTATCTTTAGTAGACCTGTTTTCAGGCAAAATTTCATGAGAGAATAGTAACAAAGAGAAAAAAAGCGGTGTTCTCAGATTATCTCTAACTCACCTGATGACTTTAAGTTAAATGACCTCAATATTTTGTGAGGCTTTTCCTTCTTATAAAGTAAGGAGTTTAGATGAGGTGAGGTGTCCAATTTCATTTAGCTTCAATGTCCTGTAATTTGACAGCTGTCAAGTCATGCTTTGATTTCTTCTGTTTTTGAGCCAGAGTAACTTTAAGGCAGTATATTAACTAGGAGAACAATTTCTTTACTTTTAAACTTCAAAATTATGATGACATAAGTATTTTAAAGAGCATTTAGAAAGTAGACAAATGAAAAATTTTTAACATTTTGGAATGCTGCTTTTATTTCTTTTTGAAACCTAGGTTTTTGGTGGTAGTGGTGATATTTATTTTTGCCAAACTAACCATTCCATGTAATTTGGTAGCATTTTGGGTTGATGACCACCGTAAGTCTAGTTTTCCCATATGTGTTAAAATTTATCTTTACAATTAATATATTTTCACTGAATTATTTAATTAAAAATTAAACTACGATTTCTAATACATGTTCAGTGAGATTTTATTAGGCATTACCTGAAAGGGATTTCTGGAGAAAGAAAGAATTTCTGGTTAAAAAGAGTTGAGCAGGTTTTCCTAGAGCGATTCTCTTGGTCTCTAGAATGGAGCTACAGCATAAAATATCCTCCAAATTTACTTCACAAATTAGCCCTTAGATTTCATGAATTACTTATAATTTTTTTTGTAGACCACAGTTTCTTTGCTCTTCAGTATTACACTTGCTTATGTGAGTTTCTAAAACTAAGTTTAATTTTGGAAATTCTTAATTTTATGTTTATATTTTGAATTGTGTTTAAAATTAAGTTTAGTAAAAAGCTATGTTTTTATTTCTACCTACAAATTCAGTGTCCCGTCAATAGAAAAAAAATTCTCAATAATATTTTGAAGTTACTTTAGTATTTGTCATTAAAGAATAAAAATTTACCAGGCAGAAATGCCCCAGAAGCTACCTATGGAGGAAATATAAATATTATTATTACCTACTAATATTAATATACAAAATAATCAATTATATGTATAGAAGTTAAATATATATAAAAGTTAAATATTTATAAATGATACAGGACTCACATATTTGTATGCTCTGACTGCTGTGCAGTCACAGTCTGATAAATTGATAAACAGTGTTTGCAGTAAAGAAGGAGTTTAATGATTGCAGGACAGCTGAGTGAGGAGATGCGAGCACCCTCAAATCTGTCTTTCCAGAGAGTACTTGGTTGGGGTGAAGGGATTGTAGAGGACCACGGGCTGGATAAATGGGGTCACTGACTGGTTTGGGTTAGGGGGATTAAATCACCAGGATGTGGAAACTTTGCCCTTTAGTGAGTCAGCTTCTCCTGGAGCCCTTTGGAGTAGCTGATGTCAGTAGTTTCACTGGTATGTAGAATCTGAAAGAATACCTCAGAGAGAAAACTTAACATTTCACAATGCTCAAGTTGTTATCTATGAGTAGTTAAGTTTAACTATAATCTTGTGACAGGATATAAATGATTGTGGGGCTGTACCTAATAAACAATTATGAGGAAGCAGGACAGATAGCAAATTAACTTAATGTTTAAGGCTGGATGTGCTGGAAGCTTCTTTTTATTTCATCCCCTCCCTCCTTTCCCAAATAATTTTATAAAGATTATAGGGGTGGTTTCATTATATATATATATATATATATATATATATATATATATATATATACATATATATATATATATATATATATATACATATATATAACTTCTCATATTTTATCAGTTAATAAAAGCTCACATTTTCTAGACATTTTTGTTGATTAAGCCAATAAGATGGCTTTTACCAATGGATCTTGAAATGTGGTATGCTAAATGAATTTGTTTTCAAAAATAATTGTGCATGATCAATAATTCACTAAAACAGTAGGCAAGTAAACTATATCACTAAGACACTAGGCAAGTAAACCATATTTTTAAATTTACTAGTGGTGCAATCTTGTGCAAGTCACCTGACACTTTATGCCTTAATTTCTAAAAGAAAAAAGATAACTTCCTAAATTACAGAGTTGGGTTCAAATATGAATGAGAAATATAAATATGAAGGTATTGGAAATATTAGAAATAGGAATATGAAGGTATCTGCTATAGTGTTAGTGACTGACATGTACTTAACTATCATTGACAAAATTATTATTCTTTTCTTTTTTGAAATTATGGAGACATAGTAGAGAAGATTTTGTTAATTTCAGGTGTTTTAACTGTTTATTCAGTAAGTTCTTTGTAAAAATTTATAGGAAGAACTGAAGGGATATAAAGGATTCATAATAAACACAGCAGATGATTTCTGATCCTTAAATCCAGAAACTGGGCCCTAGTCTATTTTACTTTCTTATTTCTAGCAAACTACCTAGAAAAAGTTGGAGAATGGCACTATTTTTTTTTTATTGATCTCAGCTTCAAAAATTTCAAAATGTAGTTTTTCATTAGTAGTAGTAATTCAAGCTAGAACATATAATATATTCAACATTACACTAAGTGATTTACTTTTATATAAGTTATTTCATTTAACCTTAAGAATACTTCATGGATATATTTATATTTATTTTTACAGATTAATAGATTGTTATTAGCAGAGGTTGTGTAACTTGCCGAACTCTGATACATTGCTAAGGAGTGATTGACCTATAATTGAGCCAGGTTTCTTCTAAATACTATGCTCCACTGTAAATACATGAGATTACAGGTTAAAGTTTGAGAATTACTTCTAAGTAATAAATAGCTCACTCAATTTTAATATCGATTCTGGTAAAATTCTTTATAAAGGGTTTAGCATTCTTTATAATGTTTGGGGTTGGGTCAGGGAGAAGATAATGAAAAGAGAACAGAGCAGATAAGAAACATTTTGCACATCTGACTTCCAAACTGATCCTCTAAATAGATTTTTTTATGCTATCTCATCAAATTGAAACTTTTTGATGGATATAGAAACAAAAAATATTGTATTAAAAATATTGAGAAAGATTGAGGAGAAAGAAAATTTTTTTCAAGAGAATTAAACTATATTATTTAAGGTATATTTCTGTGTGAATCTTGAAAGTAGGGAAAGAAATATGTCAGCAAAAATACTAGAAGTAATTTATTATTTGATTGTCACAAAAACATTAATTGATTGATTAATATGTAGCAATCACTAATCTAGGATGCTCTTGCTCTGACTTATATTCCTTTCCCAAATATTCCAAACCATGACCTTGTATTAATAAAAGAAGACATTAAAGTAGTATATTGATAGTTTACAAGCACTTAGAATGTATATTTTGAAATTTTGTGGTGATCTGACGAGTGACTTTGAGTCTCAAAATTAGAGAAGTTTCTAATAATTCTGGATTAAACAAAATGTGAAGGGAGTTAATTTTGAAACAAAAGGAAAAGAACTCATCCGTACAAGGAAACGACTTTGTGATTAACATCTGACTTTTCATCAGAAACAATGATAGTCAGAACACAATGGGATAGCACATCCAAAGTGCTGAAAGAAAGAAGTGTCTTGTTCTGTTTATGTTACCAAAGTTGTAATGTGCATAAGATTTATATTTAAAGGGGAAAAACTTTAAGAGGAATTAGACATAGTCAATGGAAAGAATATGACTAATAATGTGTTCTAGATCTGGCTTGGTTAGATATATCGCGTTTAACTTTGGATAATTCAGGAATCCTTTGCAAATCTTTGTTTCTTTGCCTCCAATATAACTGGGCTGGACTCAACACTAAAAAGCTTGAACTCTCAATATTGTGTATATCTGTTATTTCAAGTTATCTTTGCCTCCGATATAACTGGGCTGGAGTCAACACTAAAAAGCTTGAACTCTCAATATTGTGTATATCTGTTATTTCAAGTTATCTTTGCCTCCGATATAACTGGGCTGGAGTCAACACTAAAAGGCTTGAACTCTCAATATTGTGTATATCTGTTATTTCAAGTTAGTATATTTTATGTTTCCTTCTTGATGGAAGCTTGTCTTATTTTGTTCTCTACAGTCTGTATTTTTTTCTTTTCATAGTTCTGTAGCAATTGTTTTCCAAATATAAAAATAATTCTTTTGTGCTGTGTGAAAATATGCATCCTTTTATTTAAGCTGCCAGACAGATGTGTTATTTCAAGTGGGAGACTATGATTTTTCTCTATAGATGATGGGTAGGGTTTTGTTGTTGTTGTTGCCATTTGTTTGTTTGTCTAACTTTACTAGTAGGTAGATTGTTTGAATGACTGATCTGATTAACCATCATTCCTTCTAAATCTGTCTCCTTTCCTTCAGGTCTCTTATCTGAACACATTAGAAATTCTCAGTACAGTTGGTATTGTGCCCAGCTAAATCCATCTGATTTTTATTTTTAAAAATGGCAAGTTGATGTAACATTTCATCATACTATATAAAATAGAAAAATCAGAACAAAATGTAATTGACAGTTTTCTGAGATTATTTCAGTCTTAAGTTTTGAAATTGTTTTTGTCTATTTTTATTTAGGGTCTCACTCTGTCACCCAGGGTGGAGTGCAGTGGTGCAATTATGGCTCACTGTACTCTTGATCTCCTGGGCTCAAGCAGTCCTCCCAACTCAGCCCCCAAGTAGCTAGAACTACAGGTGTGTGCCACCACACCCAGCTTTATTTTTTATTAAAGAAAAAAATTGGAGACCTTAGCTTTCATTACGTTGCTCTGGCTGGTCTTGAACTTCCAACCCCAAGTTATCCTCCCAACTTTGCCTCCCAAAGTGCTGGGATTAAAAGTGTGAACCACCTCACGAAACTTTTTTTTTAAATTATCATTATAGTACTTGATAAAATAAACTAAAACAAACATCTGAAAATGATGCGGACATAGTTGGGTGCTGGCTTTAAAAAGTCCGTTATGTCCGTTTTCTAAGGTGGCACTTAAACACATGCACACACGCACAGACTGGGTGGCTTAAACAACAGATATTTATTTTCTCACAGTTCTAGAGGCTGTAAATCCAAGGTCAAAGTGCTCCTCTGAGGACCATGATGGAAGGATCTGTTTTAGGCCTCTCTTCTTGTCTTGTAGGTGTCTGCCTTCATGCAGATGTACTTCTGTGCATGCATGTAGCTGATTTTTACCCCTTTCCAAATTTTATTTTATATGGACATCATTTTTGTTGGATTGGGACCCACCCCGAGGGCCTCATTTTAACTGAATTCTTATTTAAAACATCCAAATATGGTTACTTTCAGAAATACTAGGCTTTAGAATTTCACCATATGAATTTGGAGAGAGGGGAGCACAGTTCAGCCCATAACTAACACACGGTAAGTAACTATTGACCAAGTTACTAATGTTACTCAAAAGAGATAATTCACTTTGTTTTTGTTTTGTTTTTTTTTTTTTTTTTTTTTTTTTTTTTTTTTTTTTGAGACGGAGTCTTGCTCTGTCGCCCAGGCTGGAGTGCAGTGGCACGATCTCGGCTCACTGCAAGCTCCGCCTCCCGGGTTCCCGCCATTCTCCTGCCTCAGCCTCTCCGAGTAGCTGGGACTACAGGTGCCGCCACCACGCCCGGCTAATTTTTTTTGTATTTTTAGTAGAGATGGGGTTTCACCGTGGTCTCGATCTGCTGACCTTGTGATCCGCCCGCCTCAGCCTCCCAAAGTGCTGGGATTACAAGTGTGAGCCACCGCGCCTGGCCCACTTTGTTAATAAAGCAATTTTTTTCCTCAGTAGGTGTAAGAGTGTGTCAAACAGAAGTAGCATTTTAACATATAAGATACGTAGCTGAGCTCTAAATGTAGGAGATAGTATGATAATTTTTACATTTCAAATTCTCTGCCTGCATTAGAATATTTTTGCAGAATGTGTAAAACAATCTAATGAATTGATTGGAATGTGTGGGAACAAGAAATATGGTTGTGGTTTTTACATAAAGCTTTTATATTGTTCCTTTAAAAATATAATTCTCATTTACCAATTTCCCTAAGGCAATGGGTATATTTTGTTTTACTATTTTTGATCCCTTGATTTTTCTGACTGTGGTTCACAAAAAAACCATGATAAAGTACCATCCTGTACCTTATTTTCATGCAACAGTTTTTTTCTGCTAAATTAATATTTTGTATATTTTTATTTTGTATATATTTGGTATAATTCTGTTAATATTTTATATATTTTGCTTATTTGTATATGAGATGCAGATGCCTTAGACAACGTGAAAATATCTTTGAACATCCCTATTTTACCAAGGAAGAAAGATAAGCAAAGCACATGATTTAATAGATTTTAGAATTAACTGGTAAGTTACACGAGTTTCAATTTCCCAGAACCCTAATATATATCCCTGCATTCTTATCATGAAATATAAAGAAAACACCATTTTGTTGCCTATTGTTACATTTATTTATATTGTACACATAATCTCAAAGACTATATTTTGCCACCATTTATGCATGAATTTTTCATGACAAATATTCCTAAGTATTCCCATTATAGGTATATGTTTCCCAAAATAGTGGTTTCAGGAAGTCGTACTATTATCCAACTGTCAATTTACTTATTTATTTATTTTATTTATTTTTTCTGTTTATTTTTAAGGCTAAGTGCGAGTGGAAAAGAAAACAAGAAATCTGTAACTGGTTGTGATTAATTAGTTTTGAACACCACTACATTTGGACTAGCCTGCTAATTAATTTTTCATCTACACTTACCTCATCAGCACTCCCTAATTCTTGCTTATCTTAAGCAATTGAAATTTTCACCCAAGTTTTAACCTAGTTAGAAATATATTTTTCTAAAATTCAAACTCCATACTGTTAAGGTCATACCTTTCTGAAATGTAGTAATATTTTCACTACTGTTTAAATCCAAACATTTCTAACTCTGTTTTGCAGATATGGATATGAAGAGGCCTACTGCTACAAGTTTATATAGGCTGGCTATTTTGCACTTTAGTGACTGATTACTGTTTCTTTAGGAATGGACATATTTGTCTTGTTCTATAGTTACCATTCATTGAATTGTTAAATGTGCGGTCAATATTGTATATGAGCTATTCAGATATGTGTGATGTGCACGTGCACAGGGATCTTTGTCCTTTGTGATTAGTATAACTGTGCATACCCATCTTTTTGTGAGTCTCTTGGTCATTCAAACTCAGCTACTCATCCTGTACTTTATCTTCATGCAACAGTTTTTTTTCTGCTAAATTAATATTTTGTATATTTTTATTTTGTATATATTTGGCATAATTCTGTTAATATTTTATATATTTTGTATATTTTCATATGAGATGCAGATGCTTTAGACAACATGAAAATATCTTTGAACATCCCTATTTTACCAAGGAAGAAAGATAAGCAAAGCACATGATTAATAGATTTTAGAATTAACTGGTAAGTTACACAAGTTTCAATTTCCCAGAACTCTAATATATATCCCTGCATTCTTATCGTGAAATATACAGTAACAAAGAATGAAATTAATGTATTAAAGTATCTTAATCTATCCAATTAAATGGTATTTTGAAAAGGACATTAATGCTCTTTTGACATTGAAATAAAGTGAGTTTATCTTGAGATTCCATAAGATAATGAAGAGCTGGTAATTACATCTTTACATTTTATTGCTCTTTAAATGGCACAATCTTCATTATTTCTGCAAGAGATCACAAGCATGTTCATCTTAACTTGACTGTTATACTAATAAGGCTTTATTAATACATCTATAGAAGTAGCCAAATCATTCATTCCATGACTAGGCAATTAAGTAATCCTGTTAAGCTAAGGAAGTAATGACTCAAATGTGTTGGGTAAAACTGTAAGACACAGTGTCAGCAAGGTGAAGTGACTTCTCTTTAGCACTTTGCCTAAATAATGTTTTTTTTAAAGAGACATATGCAAAAAAACATGAATGTATCATGAATTACTTTGTGCATGGTTTCCCTATAAAATAGTCACAGTAGCAACCACAATTATGGTAAATTATCCACGATAAGGTGCTGATTTTTCTTTTAAGGAGTATACCAATATAACTATTTAAACTTGGAACTATTAAGCTATCTTTTTTCTCTTTTTTGTAAGTATCTCAAGCTGAAATGACTGTCAGCATGATGAGGAACATGCCAGTATATGCTGCCAATTTGAGATAGTTCATATCCCAGGACTTTTTTAGAATTGTCTATATGCCAATCTTGAGAAAATTTCAGTTACTTGCAGAGTTTTCCTTTGTGCAGAAGTGAACTCAGTTCAGATATTTTGACTTCACTACTAAAAGTGTGTAAGTCAGTTTTCTATAACTGGAGACAACTGACTCAACATTTAAAATAATTCTAGGTGTCTCTAGGATTACTATATATTAACGCAAAAAGGGTTATAACCACATACTACAATAACTACAATAATTAAAATAACATAAAATTACAAACAAATTCATGGCACTCAGATTTAGTAGGTATGTATGGCCCTTACACATTTATTTATCCTAATAATTTGTTCTGATGGCAAAAATGTACCCAAGTAGGAAGAATAATGTTAGAAGGCATGGAGTAATCTTGCATTTTTCATTATAATTTCATATATAATTTCATTTTTCATATATAATTTTGTTTTTAATGCATAGTTACCATGCATTAAAAACCAACCTTCTTTTTAGCCTCTTTAAATAAACACAGTTAACACAATCAAGATGACAGAGATTTTCAGGGATCACCTTATCAAGTTGCCCATTTCTAAGAGTATTTGGAAGCAGATATTACTAAAAACAGTTGTTAGGGTGCCATAATTGCCTTAAGGTAATATTGATTGTAAGTATCTTCAGTGTCCAGAAGTTTTCCCGAAAAATAACTTCAAATATAAACTTCACGTGATAATTTATTTTTTTAATTTACAATAGTTTATTTTTGTTTTGTTGTTTTCGAAAATGGTTGCGATCAAGGTGACACATGCATACGTGATCAGAGAGGCAGTTAATTAGGACGATAGATGCCTGAATCAAGATTTGCTGTTCTGTTTGTGTTTCATATGTTGCAAAAATAATATATTCACAGCAAAGTTTTTGATGGTTTGGCTGTCAACGCTATGGATATTATAACTGTCCCTCAGGCTTTGCTGATGAGTCTACATGTATCAGGTTGTCTCCTTCCTCTACTTATCTTCCCTCATTGCCGCTCTAATAGGATCGAAGTAATTGTAAATCTCTCCCATTGAGTTATTTTTTCAAGTTTTGAAATTTTTAGTGTATAAATTGTTAAGTTTTGATAACCTACATTTTAGTTTATTTACTTATTTTCATGGTACATATTTAAGGCATACATATATGCCATGAAATTATTACTACAATCAAGCCAATTAACATATCCATCACCTTTCATAGTTTTATTTTTATGTGATTGGCAAGAGCACCTAAAAAATATACTTTTAGAAAATTTTCAGTATAGAATATGATATTATTGACTATTGGTATCATACTATACTTTAGATACAACTTACTCATCCTACATGACTGCCAGTTTGTACCCTTTGATCTGCTTTTTTTCGTTTCCTCTTAATCCTTATCCCTGATGACCACCATTCTACTGTTTCTGTATACTTGGCTTGTTTTTAGATAGCACATAGAAGTGAGATCATGAAGCATTTTTCTTTCCATGTCTGGTTTTATTTTACTTAGCATAATGCCATCCAGGTTCATCCATATCATCAAAAATGGCAATTTTAATGTTTTTTAAGATTGAATACTATATACATAATATTTATATTATTATTACAGAGTTTATAAGATTATAATATATATATTATAACTATATATCATAATTTGTTTATCCAATTGTTTTCATAGCTTGGCTATTGTGAACTATACTGCAATAAACATGGGAATACAGATATATCTTTCATACACTGATTTCAGTTCCTTTGGGTGTATACCCAGCAGGGGGATTGCGGAGTCATACAGTAACTCTATTTTAAATTTTTGAGGAACCCTCATACCGTTTCCCAAAATGGATGTATCAGTTTACATTCCCACCAGCAGTGAACATGGGTTTCCTTTTTCCACACCCTCATCACACTTCTCTCTTTTTTATATAATAACCATCCTAACAGTTGTGAAATGATATATTTGTTTTGATTAACATTTTTCTGATTAATGATGTTGAGCACCTTTTCATACACTTGTTGCCCTTCATATATCTTTTTTAAATAACGTCTATTCAGATACTTTGGCTATTTATCAGTCGGATTGTTTTTTGACATTGAGTTGTGTGAGATTTTTATTTCACATGTCAACCCTTATCTGACATATGGTTTGTAAATATTCTCTCCCATTCTGCAGGCTGTCTTTTCATTTTGTTGAGTGTTTGCTGTGCAGAAGCTTTTTATGCACTGCATTTTGATGCAATCTCACTTGTTTATTTTTGCTTTTGTTGCCTGAGCTTTTGGTGTGATAGCCAAAAAACCATTGTCAAGGCCCGTATCAAGGAGTTGTTTTCTCTGTGTTTTCTTCTGGGAATTTTATACTTTCAGGTCTTACACATAGGCTTTTAATCCACCTTGAGTTGGTTTTGTTCACAGTCTAAGATAAGGGTCCAGTTTTATTCTTTTATATGTAGATAACCAGACTCTCACTGTTGCTTCTTCACAGGAACCATTCTTTGCCCCAGTTTTGGCCAAGTACCTTCTACACCACCTTCAAGTCTAAGTGCAACAGAAAATGTACCTTTCTCAGGAAAGACATTTATTGTTCACTCATAATTCGGTCTTTAATAGACATATCCAATAGAATATACAGTTCGCAAGATTAAAAACAAGGTTTCTATTGCTTCATAAGGAGCAAGCACATTTTTGAAGCACAGGGTAATTCTTGACAATGAAACCTGCAACTCATTATGATTTTTAAGTTGTGTGATGTGGATACCCAGCATTCTCATGATGGGGCTGTGCTTTCTTACATTTTCAGTGATGAAGAAGACATGCCAACAGAGGGTTAGTTCCAGATAAAATGAAATGTTCCAAACAGTATGTATTGTTTATTTGAATCATCTGTGGGGGAAGGAAAGATAATTTTCCAAAGGACATTCCTCCTAAATTCTGTCTTAAAGTTGTTTGTAAGTAGAAGATTGAGTTTATATTACAAGACTATAATGTCTTTATTAAATTCACTGTGCCATCTTTAATCAAATAAGTAAATGCATTATTTATTTCCAAGTTTGAAGCACACATTCTCTTCAGCTGAAATGCCAATTCTGGAGGAAAACATATCCAATAATAAATGAAACTGAAGGTAATTTTTACTTTTTATTATTCTTGTAGCATTTAAAGGCCATAAGCCGGTCTTATATCTAGTTGCATGTTGTCAGGAAATATGCTTTTTGAAACTATTCTCATGAATATGAAATTAACCTCAATAAATAATTTATTTTTGAACTGTTATTTCTTGCTAATTAAATATCTTTGGCCAAAACATTTTTAATCCTCCTCTTTGTTCTTTGAGAAATTTTGACAATAAATTCAAAACTTTTAATGGAGAATATTTAAAAGGTCTTCTTAGAATAAAAAAAAATTTTACTTTTTTTTCATCAAAGTTGTATATCCCTATATTTCTAATGTTTAGGACATAAACAATTAGATGTGATTATGACCACTAAATAACTAAGAACAATATACATTTTTAGATTTCAGGCTTTAAAAGTAAAACACTTGTTAGAATTTTATGGTTAAATCATGTTGTTTGTAACATGAAAGAAAAGAAAATCATCGTGTTAGATATCAAAATATAATAATGATGTATCATCTCTTTCAGAGATCTCTGAACAACATCATAAAACCTGAACATGTTACTTTTCAGTAATATTTGAGTGATGAAGGCATCAAAAACTTGGAACAAAATAAGATTAAAGCAGAATAATTGCTTAAAAATTAGGTCTAAATTCTAGTTCTCTTGCTTGTGGGAAAGCTTTGGTCAAGTAAGTAACCTCTGATTTCTCATTTTCTTCATCTATAAAGACAGAAAAATTCAATTCATCCTACTTTGTTAAACTCTGTGAGAAAGCTGCATAACTTTGAAATTTTGTGGTAGCATAGAATTTTTTAACCATCTAGATTATTAAAAATTCATTTAAAAATTAGCTATTTTTTGAAGTACAAATTCTAATAAATTCTATAACTTTGAAAAAATAATTTTTCAAATTTGGAAAACTTCAGGCTACATGGCTAAATCAGAGGGCAATACAGCATATATACACCAATATATATCAAATTTTTCTTGTAAAATTTTAGAGATTCTTAAGTTTTACAGAAGCTTATTCACAAAAAGGGTTGCTACAAATTCAGAAATATATCTTTCAGCCTCTTTCATTAATTGGAAAACATTATATAATCAGAGTCCCACCTGTCCAAAGTACATGATAAAATATAGCATCCTGAAATAAGTATTTGTTATTTTTATTGCTTATGTTGTGAAATCGAAGCTTATTGCAAAGTAAATCAAATAAATTATTCTGTTCTGTGCTTATAAAAGTGAGATTTCAGACCCAATTGTAGATAATTCGCCATCATCATGGAAACAGATAAGGTTGCTAAGTCAGTTATTTGTTCTTTCTTTCCCTTCTCCTGGGAGTCCAGTAAATGATTATTGAAAAAAGTGCTTATCAAAAAACTATTTTGAGCAACATAATTTAGAAGCAATATTATTAAGACACAAGCATTTTTAAGAGAGTTATGAAATATGCATAGAAATGATCAATAAAATCAAAATGTGTGAAATACCACACAACAGTATACGTGATTGTTATGGGGGTGCAAAGTTCAAGTATTCTAAGGTGAATGTGAAGTTCTGGAAAGTACTTTTTGGCCATTGACGAGGACTTTGTTTCAATGAAGGAAGCAAGAAGGGAGTGGTGAGGCAGGGACACTGGGCATCATGTTGAACAAATAGTAAAGACCAAAGACAGATTCTGGAAAATGGATGGCTTCTTGAGAGAAAAATTATGTTTGTGCTACCAGCTTGACTTATTACTCTTATATAAGCAACTTCTAAATAAATGAAACCAAATTTGATTATGTTAGGTATTGCCTGGACAGAGACTTGGATTTTGGAGAAATTCAGGGCATAATTTTCTTGAATTCAAATCATGTAGATCATTGATTCTCAAAGAGTGGTCTTTGATCCAACAACATCGGTGTTACATTGAGACGTCAATTCTTGGACCCCCAGATCTGTTGAATCAGAAACTCAGGAAATCTCAGCGGTCTCTTTTGCAGCACGTCCCCTGGGTGACTCCATTGCACAGTGGAGTTTGAAAACCACTGCTGTGGACAAACAACCGAAGTCCCTCTAAGGCCGTCTGGCACTAGCTGTGGCAGCCCGTTAAGTGTGGCTCCTGCAGGACCATCCCTTGTTCACTCTATTAAAGTTTAGTGGTAGATGGAAAGATAACAAACGATAGGGTACAATTTTGTGTCTAAACCATAATCCGCGAAATAATCTATTTTCAATCTTCTAACTAGAAGGTACTTCACTCAAATTTAAGCTATTCTAAATAACAACATTTTTCTGAATTAAGAAGACATAGAGTCAAAGGACCAGGCAATCAATTACTAATTAGTGGTTAGTTAACAAGAAATAAATAAAACTACTATCAGAATGTCATTTACATAGGCAAAGCATAGCCAGGTAGGTAGATCATATTAGAAGGATTATAAGATGAATAACTACAAATCTATTCTGTAACACTAGAGACTATAAAAATGACAAAAATTTAATTATCAAATAAACAAATATTGTAAGATTCCTTCACAGTGGTTTATCTTCATTATTGGAAGAGTGCTTTAGTACAAACTTTCTAGGCTCAGTTTGCAGAATTTATCAAGAATTTTAAAAATATGGCCATTGACACATTAATATGGTTAAACAATCATCTTAAGGGAATAGAAATCTAAGCCAAGCACTAAAGAACCAGGAACTGAAAAGGCAAAAGGGACTAAGTGATGGAAAGAGCAAGAGGGAGAGATGTGAGACCTTGCACCAAAGATAAAACTACAACAATGAAAAGTGTAGATAGACTCTGTTATCTGAATATGAACATAAAGGAAAAGTAACAGTCAAAATTTTGTCTGGAATAATAGAAATTTTGTAAAAACAGGAGAGTAAGAAAAGGAAACTGATTTCATAGAATGTTAAGTTTGATTTTGGATTACTCTCTGATACAGAGAGCTCATCATAGTACTGACAAATAATTGTGTGTGTGTGTATACCTAAATTGCCAAAAATCAGAACAATTTATTTTATGGCCAGATGATGCCATAATATATAGACATAAAACTATGAAATCATAAAGCATGAAATGAAATTATACATGGAATTGTCAACTTTGTCAAAATAAAAACATGCATAGAAAAAATGAAAAGTTAATTCAGCAAAACAATGCATAAGGCTGATTATCTCACATTGGCAGATTCATTGGTAATTACATAATAATAAATATTATTATTATCATTATTGATTTGCAGCATAGTGTTTAACAGAGCACTCTCTAGAGCCTGACTAACTCATATGAACCTTGATCCTGTCACTTTGTGTGAACTCAGGTAATTTAGCCTCTCAGAACCTCAGTTTTTCCATCTCTAAAATAGTGATAAGGTAATGCCTATCTTTAATCAGGGCTAAATGGACAAATTATTTATAGGGCTTGGGAAGGTGCTTGGTGTTTTAATTACTCAATAAATAAGATATCCAATAATTTTTTTAAAATAAAAGTATAAAAATTATGTAAGGTTTATAATCATAAAAATACTCGAATCCAGGCCGGGCGCAGTGGCTCACGCTTGTAATCCCAGCACTTTGGGAGGCCGAGGCGGGCGGATCATGAGGTGAGGAGATCGAGACCACGGTGAAACCCCGTCTCTACTAAAAATACAAAAAATTAGCTGGGCGTGGTGGCGGGTGCCTGTAGTCCCAGCTACTCGGGAGGCTGAGGCAGGAGAATGGCGGGAACCCAGGATGTGGAGCTTGAAGTGAGCCGAGATTGCACCACTGCACTCCAGCCTGGGCGACAGAGCGAGACTCCGTCTCAAAAAAAAAAAAAAAAAAAATACTCGAATCCAAAGATATTTACAAGACAATGATGTATTCTTTTAAAAAAATACAAACATGTAGGTTAGCTAATATTTGATATCCTATATATGAATAACAACAACATAAGGCTACATGTGAAAGAACCAAGTGGATGTCCACTTCAATAAGAGTGAGGCTTCAGAGGAAGGTAAGTTTGTGCTTCGTGATAAATAGTGTTGCACGGAGGCAAGTTCAGGGACGTTTCTTGGAGGAAGTAATTTGGGCTTTATGGAAGACTAATTGTAAAGTAAGGCTGAGAGCAATGGTATTCGAATGCTGAAATATGATCCATGCAAAGTATGAGAATGTAAAGGGTTGTCCAGGTGGCAATGTGCAGAGTTGTGGCCATTTATGATGGCAGATATGGTTTTGTTTGCCATCTCTAGTTGAGTCTAGAACAGCTGTTTTTGGCCAGACTACCCAGGAATTTGATGATCCAAATTAATGAATCTGGTGTCGGAATATAAAGATAGAATTAGGCTTTTAGGAAGACTAGCGTGGCAATAGTGTGTGTTATGAGCGACAGGAAAGAGGAATTGCACTACAGAAGGCCTAAAAGCCCAGAAACTAAAAAGGCAAGGAATAGTGATGGAAGGAGCAAGAGGGAGAGATGTGAGACCTCGCACCAAAAATAAAAATTAAAACAACAAAAAAGTATAGATAGACTCTGTTACCTGAAAGCAACAGTGAAAATTTTGTCTGGAATAATAGAAATTTTGAAAAAAACAGGAGAGTAAGAAAAGGAAACTAATTTTATAGAAAGAATGTTAATTTGATTTTGGATTACTGAAATGATAGCAGGCCATGGAAATGAAAGGTGCTAAGTATCAGAGGGAGTTGGTGATACGAAGTTTTAGATGGAGTGGCTTCCGATTCATCAAATATAAATAATAGTTGAGATTTCAGAGGTAGAAGAATAGAGAAAATTTGAAGGCAGAAGATTAAAACTAATTACCCAGGGTTAGAAAATATCATAAAAAAGAAGCCAGTAAAGACGGTGGGATAGGGCTCATGAGTAGTTAAGGTACGGATGAGGGAGGAGAAAAACCATGGTAATGTGGTTATATAACATAAGTATGATATGGAAGGAAGGGGTAATTATTTTAAAGAAGAAAGTGAAGGAAAACAGCAATAGGTAATGGTGAGGACCAAATACTGCGAACAGCTTACAGTTTGCTGAAACTGAAGGGACATTGGGATTGACCATCGTGAGGTCATTATGATTGCTAAATATAGTGCATTTGGTGAATACAAAATGTAGAGGGTGAAAGAAGCAATGTATGAAAATATTTAAACGCAAGAAAGAATAGATTCAGGCATTTGGTAAATGTAAAATATAGTAGGCAAAAAATGTATAGCAGTGCATAGAAACAGATAGATAAGTATTAATTTTTTGTTCAGAGGCACTCAGTTACAAAAGAAATTATGTTTGCTGTTGCAATTATTATCAGCATAATAGGAGGAAATTTTATGCACCCTGTATTTTGAAAGACAGGTGCATTTGAACAGTTGAGAGTAGCTATACTTCAAAGTAGCTATCATGGGAATGTTTCGGGGGTTAAAATCCATTAATTAAGTAAAATTTATCAAAAATTTGCCAAGTATTGTTGGCATCAACACACAATTTAATTTTATGAATGATGGCCTGTCTTGTAGTTCTGTGTACTGTTTCAAATGTAAATTTGGCTAAACAATGTTTCAGATTTTACTGTTAGCAGTTATTCTCTAATGTTAGGTAAACATTTATAATGTTTTCAATTATTTGAGTTTAATTTTGCAAGAGATTTATTGAAAAGTTTAGTGTGTTGTAAATTTCCGTATTGCACAATAAGAGGCAGTTTTGAGAGGCTAAAATATGTAGATACATTTACTTTCACAACTTTTTAGACTTAAGTCACATTATATTTATTCGATGGCAGAAGGAAAATAGTTTGGTGATGCCATGTAAAACATAGAGAGATGTGTGTTTATACAGATAGTATTTTTGATAAATTGATGAGCTTTATTTTGTTTTTGTCGGGCTATAACATATTTTTAACCTGTCCTCAAAATATAAATAATAACAAGTAAAATGAACTTGTTAACAAGTATAATAATCTTTTTCACAATGGCTGAAAAAAATTGAATTATTTTTGAGATTCATAATGTATGCTTAAAATTTGGAAGAAGATACATACTTTGGGATTAGAATTGGATAGATATAAAATAGTTGGCAGATATCTAGACAATTATCACTGTCGTATATTGGTTTATTTTGTAATTGGGTACAATACATGAATATTGGCAAATTGGGTAAATAAGGTCTTCCACAGATACAAATTTAAACATATTTGTACCAATTTAATAGTTTGTTGGCCTCTTTATAGGTACTTTTGCAAGGCCAAATTCTTTATCAAATTATTTATATAAAAATGAATAATTTTTATAAATGACTAAGATATTTGAATATTTGAAGAGCAATTTCGTCTACCCTTTATTTATATGTACTAATATATTTTGGTAGCCTCTGTTTAGATCAATTTCATCTACTCTTTATATATACTCTTTATATATATATACTTTATATATATTCTTTATTTATATATACTTTATTTATATATATATTAAATATACTTTATATATATATAAACTCTTTTTTTCCCATTATTTGGCTATCACTAGTTACCAATGTTTATTTTTTCAAGTAATATGATCCTTGATATCAACAATTATGACATTCAATCAACAATGTGGTTGATAGAAGCCTTAAGAAAATTACCTGCTCTGATTACTTCTCAGAAAACAGGAGATGCTAACATGAGCATATAGAAATAGTGTGTGAGAATTAAATCAAAGATTATGTGTGAATCTGTGATCTATAATTTATTAGCATAAAATCACTAAACAGCAAAATCCCATCTGGCTATAATTGGGAGAGATACTCACTAATGGAAGACAGGAAGTAGTATTAATCTGATTTCTACAGGACTGGGGGGCTTTTTATTGGTCGAGCCTAAGTTGGAGACTGTTGTATTCCCATCAAATCCCAAGGAGTTGGGACCATAGAACTCCAGTCACTGCCATGAAATTCTGAAATTCATTGAATAGCAACTCTCAATGTACATGAAGCAGAAGTCCCATTGCCAGGTAATAGAGGTCTTTGGCTTGTGCCTATGAGCTTTCATTGGAGAGGAGAGAATAGTGTCAATATCCATGCAGATGGGAACAGCAGAAGGACAAGTTATAAAACTTAATTAAAAAGAAACTCTGCCAAAAGTTTACATGTGACTATGCATATACCATGACCCAGAAACTCAATAAAAATGTGTACATGTGTTTAAAAAACGGTACTGAAATATTTGTGTTAGGAGTATTCAAAATAGCCACACACTGGAGATCACTCAAATGCCCAGAAAATGTAGAAGAGTTAAAATAATTATTGCACATTCATGCAGTGTAATACTATTAAGCAATAAGATTGAACTACAACCGTGGGCTGTAGTTAAATGACTCTCCAAAATACAGTGTTGAGTGAAGAAATCTAGACACAGAAGATACATACTGTATAATTCCACTTACACAAAGTAGAAAGGAGGGAAGTTTTTTGTGACTCTTGGAGTGGAAGAGACGAACTTCAAAGACATTAGCAATATTTCTTATCTGATTTGACTATTGGCTACGTGGGTATTAACGTATAATACATTCTCCAAATGTATTACATGTTAATAAAAGTTTAAAAATCAATTTTTCGTTGTCACAAAGAAAGAATGTTTATTTTCAATAATTCATATTAAAAACCCAAATCTAAGGAAGTTCCATTGTGACACAGAGCATTGTAAGACAAGGAGGATGTAATATACGGAAGAGGAATTAGAAACAAAAAGAAGACTCGGAGGAAATAAAAGGGAGAGAAATCCACTTATGAATGGCACATACCATGTTTCTTTGCCACACGTCTGTGGGAAGGGTTACTCCATACCATAGAATGGAATAATTAAAGACTCATTATCTATGTGGTGTGTTTTATTTTTAGCTGGTTGCCTCTAAGGTTACGTTACCTATCAAGGAAATGGCTTAGTGTTTGCTTTCCATTATGTAGCTTAGGTATTCTCAATTATCCCTCCGTTCTTTATAATGTGTTGTGTTGGATCACTCTTTCATATAGTATCAAAGAATTGCAAAATAATATTTTTGTGCATAGAGTTCTACAATATGATTAAAAGCAACCATTTCAGGAAAACATGCTAATTAACAGATCATACACTTAACCAAAGGAATTCTCGCCTGGCCTTACTCTGTCTCACAAATGTGCCTGGCAACGTAATAGACACTTGATAGGTTCTGATACGACTAGAGCACAGATCACAAGAAAGGTCCAAACATACACCAAACACATAGCTGAAAAGTAAAGTTGAAAAAAAATTCATGGTCTGTGCTTGGTAGAATGGATTATCTCAAACTACTACTACTTGTCGGAAATATCTAACTTAAAGGTCAAATAGCTAATGTAGACATAAAAAAGTTGCGTCTCCATATTTGGTTTTCAGTTGATTCAATGGACAATAATTTTATTTTTGAATCCATAAAGTTGAAAACCCTTCCTTTTTGAAAATGCTTAAAAAGGTTTTTCTGCCACAAGCAACTCTTTCTACATGCCATATCTTATACTAGTTAGAGCCATTATTTGAGTTTACTTAAAATATAAGGAAATGAATTTAGCTAAATAAATGAGTAGGGGTATGCTAGTTGCAATTTAACTAGGATGGATCAATGTTCATGATAAGGAAATTTGAAAAGCGTGAACTTCCATATTGATACATACACATCAGCATGTACTTCGTACTCAAAGATCCAGAAAAGGTAGAGTGACAAAGATAAATTGCACTATACATTATTTTCTGCTATTGATTATTTTCACTATTTACAACTTGTGGTCTTTTGGATAACAATGAGACATTCTTGTATACCACATGAACAATTTTGAAAACAATGAGTAAATTATTATAGCTGTAACATTTTCGCATTGAACTTGTCAATTTAGAGACACTATCCTGAAACCAGCTCTATGGAAAGATGTTATAATGTAAAGGAAGTTAAATTAGCAAGAAGTAATACAACGTTAGTTAAAATATGTCCTAGTTTTTCAAAATAGTGATATATTACACATAAAAACAGTTTTTAAAGCTATATCTGAAAAAATCAGCAATAGTAGTTTTCTGTAGATATTAAATTTTACCGTCATAAATATGGTGTAGAGAATTATAGTTCAGAGTAACTTGAATTAGAGTCATGGTGTCTCCACTTAAAAACTGGTTGGCTTTTGTTAAACATTTCACTTCTTTGTTTTTCTGTTTTTTCATAAGTCTAGTGAATATAATAATGGGCTCTCCTTTTGCAGGGTTTTGTAGAGCAGTCAATAATTTTAAAAAAGTACTTACAATGCCAAAGTTATTCAATAGGTTTCAGTTATTATTTTATTAATATTTTATGTTAGCTAGTATTTCAAACTTCAAGATCTTTTATTTTTAATTTAATATGCAATTGATGGTGTTCAACAAAATTTTACCTATGTTTTACAAAAACAAAATATTTTCTAAATGCTTCACAATTTTAAAATAAAGCAAAATATTTAAAAAATTGATTAAATGAAGTGAGACAAAAAAGTAAAATGCTGTCTGAAAATTTTAAAATTACTGTAGTTATATATATTTAATATGAAGTATTTGGTATTCAGCTTATTAACTGATATCAGTCCTGAAGAGTTAATAATTGATCTGAATTCTCAACGGTAGTAAAACTGCAGTGTTATGGTAAAGACACATGCAAGTTCCATGATAATTTTACCAACCAAGTGAATAACCTTACAGAATAAATAGACACAGTTATTTATACCAGTAATCTCTTTAAAGTGAGGTTTTGCTACAAAACTATGACATTTTATTGGCAAGCTCACATCTTGTTATTGAGTATCACTGGAATGGAGCAGAGTACATGTAGGATGGAGCGTGAGTAAGTGCTTGTGCATTTTTGCTTCCTCACTGGCTCCTCTCCCTCCACCATGAGATCATACCTGGGTTAGTATGCTAAAGAATGAGAGATTAGAACACAAGTGAATACTTTCAGCTGAGGACAAACTATGTCAACCAATGTCTGCCTGACCCACCAGCTGAAAACCGATGCATGTGTAAGATCCACTGCTCCCAGCTCAGATAGGCAGAACCACTTAACTTATCTATAGACATTTGAAAAATAATAAGTGATTGTTTTAAGCCATTAAATTTGGAGGTGGTATGTTATAGAAAGTTATGGCAGTGATAACTAACAGATGCTCTATCATACTAGGATGGCATGATAAATATATGTGGGACAGTAACTGGAGAAGGATAAAGGGATGAGTGAACCTTACATTTTTAAAGTAAGGGAATATACACACATATACAGAGAGAGATAATAATAGACTTGCTTATTTAATTGTATACTAATTATCTTATCCAAGACAGGCAAGGAAAGTGCTGTACAATGTCTTGAATAGGCAGGAGAGAATAGGATGAGCCCCAGTGGATAGTGTTGAAACCCACAAGAATGGATAAGTTTATCTAGTAAGTGATTACATTGGAAAAATGGTTCCGAGGACAGGTTTTTTTCACACTCTAACCTATCGGGAGCACATGGAAATTCTCTTCTGGCACATAATTTTTAGAGTTGTTAATGTAGATTTAGGACATAACATGCATTAAAATGCCTTGTCTACTGCTGTCCAAAATAAGTTGAGTGCTTTGTGTGTTTCTTGTGTCCCTTCAATGTCTATATAAACTTCTTAAGAGCCTCAGCATCCTGAAATTCAGATAAAGACCAGTAAAACACAACCTTTATTTCTTCTAAGCCTGAAAGTTACACATTGTTTTAGTTAATTCTTAATTTCTTCCAAAGTATAAATTTTGTAGAGATAATGTTGATATCCTTTAATCCAATATTTAAGAAGTATGCCATTTAATTTTATGTAAGTTGCTTAGTTTATTTTCTCACACTGTTTTTTCAAGAAATTCCATTTCCTAAAAAATACCCATGGGAGCCTTGGATAAGGATGAAAATGCTAAATTATATGCCTAATACAAAATTAAAAATCAGTAAGTGGCATTTTTCAAGTTATATAAACTTGTCTTACATTTGTAGTAGGTGTTTCGTGTTACTATTAGCTGGATGAGTAGTAATACCGGTTGAAGTCCACACGTTCCACATTTCCAAGTGATACAGGGCAAAGTATTTTGCCATCATGGACTTCAGATTTCATAAAGAAAGTGCTTACATTTCTCTTATTAAATGAATTCTCTGAACTCCTAAAATGTATAAACTTTATGAGTATGTGGAACATGAGCCTCCCTCTCTGCCTTCTGCTTTCAGAATGATGTCAGTGCCTGAAAACGGAGAACAGTTCAGTGTCTTTAGGGGTTCCTGATCCAACAATTACTTATTCCATTCATCTTCTATAGAAGCATTTCTGATGATGTTTGAATTTGACTTTCAGTCTGAGCGAAATGTATATGGCTTTTTTTTCTGCTTAGTATTCATTGTCACACTTACTCTTGAAATTATAAAAAACTGTTGTGAAGCAAACAGAAGTGAGTAAGTTACCTCAAATCTTTTCATGCATCAGCATCCATGACTGTGGAAGAGGCAGCAGTTTATTTTCGCATGAAATATGTCAAGTTTCTGTAGTCAAACTATACAAAGCTGGGCTGCACCTAATTATTGGTATAAATTACATAAGGCATCTAAACAGTGATAATTTAGAAGACTCAAAGCATTGCTATGCACTTAAATCTGAAGAGGATCTGACTGGACACATGTATCTCTGACAAAAAGTCCGAGTGCCATGTAGATGTTTATGTTGGCTTTCCTTGATTCTCGGCCAGTAACTTCTCCCCACCACTTCTCTCACTATTTTCTGAAGAATACACTGTTAAGTGCAGGAACAAACATTATTAATAAGATAGGGAATAATAAACATGTATTATAAGATACACATTGATGTTAAAATTAATATTTACACTTCTATGTAGAAAATATTTTTGCAACTATTTTTACCATGTGAAGTATTCAAATAAAGTATTATTTTGTGCAACAGAAACAAGATAGTTAATGCTTTTTATATGATAACATTACAACTAGCTCAAATATTAGCCAAGCATTTCTATTTTAATATCAGAAATGAATAAACAGATTATATTTGCCATAATATAACATCATTTTCTGTATTATGCAAGATCAATGAAGACAAGGGCCCGTGTGTTTTTTCAGCAATATTGTAGAGCGTTAGCATTCACAGTGGTGAAGAAATTGGGCAAAATGATTACACAACCTTATATTTTATTCCTTGTTCTGCCGTTTAATTGCTGGAACTAATTATTTAACTATTCAGTTCCCCAAGTTTTCCATTTGTACAAAGGAATTATCTATGTCCTATATTCTATATCTACATCATAGGGTTGTTGTGAGGAATAAAGTAGGATATTCGTATATCTTGAAAGACAGTGTTAATTATATAGTATGTATTAAATGTTAGTTTTTGATTATTATTATTCACAAAAAATAACTGATATGACTATGTTGAATGCCTACTATGTGTGAGAGATGTGGGTTGCAGTTTATATAAATATTTTAATTAATTATTAAATATTAATATTTGTATTGATATTACACAAGTACTGTAAAACTGTAATATATATTTAAATTGTTTTTTATTTTTATTATTTTTAAATTTTTTGTAGGTCCATAGTAGGTGTGTATATTTATGGGGTACATGAGACATTTTGATACAAGCATGCAACGTGAAATGAGTACATCATGGAGAATGGGGTATCCATTCCCTAAGCATTTATCCTTTGAGTTACAAACAATCCAGTTACACTCTTTAGGTGAATTTGAAATATACAATTAAGTTATTATTGACTATAGTCACCCTATTGTGCTATCAAGTAGTAGGTCTCATTCATTCTATTTTTTGTACCTATTAACAATCTCCACCCTCCGCCCCCTCCCAAAAACCCACTACCCTTCCCAGCCTCTGGTAACCACCCTTCTACTTTCTATGTCCATGAATTCAACTGTTTTGATTTTTAGATCCCACAAATAATTGAGAACATGAGATGTTTGTCCTTCTGTGCCTGGCCTGTTTCCAGTAACCTAATGATCTCCAGTTCCATCCATATTGTTGCAAATGACCGACTCTCATTCTTTTTTATGGCTGCATAGTACTCCATTGTGTATATGAACCACATTTTCTTCATCCATTCTTCTGTTGATGGACACTTAGCTTTCTTCCAAATCTTAGCTATTGTAAACAGTGCTGCAATAAACAAAGGAGTGCAGATATCTCTTTGATTTACTCATTTTTTTCTCTTTGGTATATACTCACCAGTGGGATTGCTGGATGATGTGGTAGCTCAATTTTTAGTTTTTTGAGGAACTGCCAAACTGTTCTCCGTCGTGGGTGGTTGTACAAATTTACATTCCCGCCAACAGTGTACAAATGTTTCCTTTTCTCCACACCCTTCTCAGCATTTGTTACTGCCTGTCTTTTGGATAAAAGCCATTTTAACTGGGGTAAGATAATATCTATTGTAGCTTTGGTTTGCATTTCTCTGGTGATCAGTGATGTTGAACATCTTTTCATAGGCTTGTTTGCTATTCTTAATGTGTTCTTTTAATAATATATTTAAATTTTTAAAGCCCCGATTTTTCAGTAGAAGAAAATAAGTCCCAGGATTCTGTCTTCCATTTGTGATTTCAATCACATCTTTGTTTTACCTAATAAATCACTGCTGTTGTCTTCTTCCTAGGATGAATGCAAAAGTTTGCTAACACTTTTGACACTTGACTGTGGCAGTTGTCTGCTAGTCACCCTTCAACCTTGCCAGCAAATCCAATCAGCTTAAGAGCGTTTTAATGTACCTATGCAAGTCCTCAGCATTTAAGATTAGGAAAGAAAGCAGGTCTTGTGACCTTCATAAGTGGTATTGAATGGTTCCTCTGGAAATGATAAAATTAGCTTAATTTCAGCTGCAATTTGATGGAAATGTTTTCCAATTTTAAATTGGACACTCTACCAGCACCCACGATGTGAGGAAGGTTCTATGCTGTGCATTTCTAATGCAGTAGAAATGCAGTTGAGTCCAACAAAATCATTTGCCATCAGTAGTCAGGAAAAGGTTGCCCTAGACGTTTTACATCCCAATTTTAATTTAACAAGAAAGCTTAAGTGTACAGTAGGATAGAGTATGTTTGACTCAGCTCTTTTTCCTTAGAAGAAAAGTGCAATATTTTACTTCATTCTGACCTTGAGTCAAAAGCTTTAGAAGTATGGGAAGAATCTGATTCTGAGTGGATTGAGGGTAAGCTGAAATGAAAAAGAAGGAAGAACTGCTTTTAACATAACCAGATGGTAATTTTTACTAGTTGGCAGTGTACTGAAAGCACATTTTCTGAAAGGGAAGTATACATTATAGACTGGCACAATGAAATGTGTAAAACCATTCCCAAAATAGATTTAAAATATTCTTTAGTTTTAAAGTAAAGTTATGATAAACTTGTGTGGTGTATGTTTCTCTTTAAGGTAAAGATAGTAACAGAGGAACTGTACAGTCAGAAGTCCTGTTGAAATTAGAATTGATTTGATGGTATTTAACATTTGACATTATGTTCTAAAAAGCTGAATTGTGCCCCTTACATTGCCAGCTTCAGGATAAATAATAAACTGTGTATAATAATTGAATATTGACTGTTTCCTTGTTCCACTGAGATCCTGGCCAGTCTCACTAACCCACATCCTGGTTTTCCTAACTAAGTTTCTGATGTCAACTGCAGTCATCACAGGATAGACATTTTGAAGTCTGCATTTGAACAGCTTATTTCATTCCTTTTTGCACATTCATAGAGTTGGCATGACGTTATCTGAAAACTATTAAAACTCACTTGTCAAAAGTCTGGAAAACACAGACATTTAATTACTTATTCATAATTAGTTTCGTTTGTCTTATTTTTGGCATGGCCAAGCTGGTTAGACACAATCGCTCTGCCTGATCCTTTGCTCACTAATTCGGTTTATCTGTGTGCTCCTTGAGAAATAATAGCAATCTTCAAACCTTTCCAGTAGGGGGATACCTAAATATTCCCATCTGGAAGTGACTGAAACATCGTTACAACACACCACTGCAAGTGGAGGCTGGAAAACGCCCACGTTTCCATAAAGGCCACTGTCAAACCTTAATATCACTGAACAGGTCAATGTGTTATTCAGAGATGTACAGTTAGAAGAATAATAGAGTACCTTGTTGAGCAGCCACATTTGTGTTAATTAAAAACTCACTGCTTTAAAGGAGTTACTAGACTGATCACTAAGTTGATTTGCCTTTCACTTTAGCTTTTGAAATAACCAGTATGGTTAGAGTAAAATGTCCGTGATGGTACTTTATTTCCCTTGTTTTTTAACTGTAAAAAACACAGAGTGATATTTATTCTTTGTTTGAGTTTTCAGAGGCAAGCTTGGAAAATGACTGTAACACAGATTCGGATCTCTGGATAAACCAGTAATTAGCATTTGATAAAAAGAACTGAGAGCATTCGAATACTCAGTACTATGAGATAAGCGTAAATATTTAAAATAAATTTGTAGCATAAATTTAAATTTTTATACTATAGTCATTAACTGGAATGAACACAAATAGCCGAATAGCATAATAACAATACAAAAACCAGTATTTTTCTGCATGCTGTGTACATGCAGACATCTATAAGTACATGTATTCGCATACTGAATTCTTGACAGAAATTTATGAGGAATGGAGAAGTTAACGCTAATGGTTAATCACACAACTGGTGAGTGATAGAAGACCTGAAAATCCAACCCGGAAAACCTGGCTTAGGGGTCTATTTCTGATCACTATATAATTCTGGCTTTCTTAGATAATTAGAAGAATTTGGTTTCAATTTAATAGTAGCATATTTTGTATAATGTATTGGTTTATTTTACAAGCATGATATACACTTGGAACATAAGGGTAATACTCTTTTATTTAAATGGACATCAATTCTACCAAAGCTTTCTAATCCCTATTAGTATCTGCATGTTTCCTTGGAGATCTTTATTCTAATCATATAAAATATACACACATATGTCATTTTTATTTAGATTTATCTAAATAGAATAATGTTGCATATACTCTTCTAAAAATTGTTATTCTTCATGTAATAATGAATGACCGTTCTTATGCATCGGATCTTGACAGTAAATTCTGTCAAACTCTCACTGCCCCACCTAACAAACTTTCCTACTCATTTTGTTATCATGGCTCTCACCTGCTTCAGACTTTGGCCAATATCCGTAAGTGAAGACAGAGATGGTAACTTTGCAAAATAAAATACACTTAATGTGAAATTTATTATCTTAATTATTTTAAAGTAGACCATGCATCACTTAAAAGACAGTGATACATTGTGTCCATAGGTTACAAACCTGTAAAGCATGTTACTGTACTGAATATTACAGATAATTGTAAGACAATGTTAAATATTTGTGTATCTAAACATAGAAAAGGCAATGCATTGATGCATTGTACTATGACATGATAGCTTCAATTTCACTAGGGAATAGGAATTTTTCAGCTGCATAACAAACTTATGGCAACAATGACCTGTAAGTGGTCTGTTGTTGACAGAAACATCATTATGTGGTGTATGGCTATATATAGGCCAGTGATACTAAGTACATTTATATTGTGCAATAATCATAACAGTCCATCTCCAGAGCTCTTTAGTCTTGTGAAACCGAAGCTTTCGACCCATTAATCAATATATATCTCTGGAAACTACCGTTGTTTTTGTCTGTGATTTTGACTATTCTAAGAACCTCATACAAATGAAATCATACAGCATTTGTCTTTTGTTATTGGCTTATTTAATTTAGCATAATGACCTCCATTTCATCCTATTGTAGAATATGTCAGACTTGTATTCATTTTTAAGGCTGAATAATATTCTTTTGTTTGTGTACACTACATTTTGCTTATCCATTAACCCACTGACAGACACTTGGATTGCTTCCATTTTAGCTATTTTGAATAATATTGCTGTGAACATGTGTGTACAAATATCTCTTCAAGACCTTGCTTTAAATTCTCTTGGGTATATTCCTGGATTGGGGTTGCTGGATTATATGTACTTATATTTTTAATCTTTAAAAGAACTGACATACTGCTTTCTACAGTGGCTGTATCATTTTACGTCCTCACCAACAGTGCACAAGTGTTACAGTTTCCCACATTCTTGCCAACAGTTTTTATTTTCTGTTTTTTTAATAGTAACTATCATAATGGGTATGAGGTGTTATGTTATTGTAGCTTTGATTTGCTAATTGATTAATTATGTTGATTAGTGATTAATTATGTTGAGGCTCCTTTGATGTCCTTATTGACCATTTCTATTCTTTGGAGAAAAGTTCTTTGCCCATTTTTGAATCAGGCTATTTGTTTTCTTTTGTTGATGAGTTTTTAAAATTCCCCATCTATTCTGGATCTCAGTCCCTTGTCAAATATCATTCGCAAATTTTTTTTTCATTCTCTGGGTTGCCGTTTTATTCTGATGATAGTATTTTTTGAATGCAGTTTTTAAAAAAAGTTTAACTACAATTTTTAAATTTTTTTCTTTTGTTGCCTGTGCCTTTGATGTCACATCTCAGAAATTATTGCCAACTCCAATGTTGTGAAGCTTTTGTTCTGTGATTTCTTCTCAGAGTTTTATAGTATTTTTTGTATTACATTTAGGTCTTTGATTAATTTTGAGTCAATTTTTCCACATAGAGTTATACAAGGGTCCAACTTCATTATTTTATGTGTGATTTTTCAGTTGTTCCACCATCATCCCACCATTTTTTTTTTTTTTTTTAAGATTGTTCTTTCCCGCATAGAATGGTCTTGGACCCATGGTCAAAAATCATTTCACCATATATATGAAGATTTATTTCTGGGATCTCGATTTTACTTCATTGGCCTGTAAGTCTGTCTTTATGCCTGTGGCACCCTGTTTTGATTACTGAAGCTTTGTAATAAATTTTGAAACCAGGAAGTGTGAGTTCTCCAGCTTTGTTCTTTTTCAAGGTTGTTTTGGCTATTTGGTGTCCCTTGGTTTTTCCATATACATTTCAGAGTAGATTATTTCTTTCTATAAAAATTGCTGAAGTTTTGAAAGGCATAGTATTTAATGTTAAGATTGCTTTGGGTAGTGTTAACATCTTAAAAATATTAAGTCTTCCAACACATGGACATGGAATATCTTTCTGTTTATTTAAGTCTTCCATAGTTTTCGTTTTACAAGTCTTTCATATCCCTGGCTAAGTTGATAAGTATTTCATTCTTTTTGATGCTATAATCAATGGAATTATTTTGTTAACTTTCTTTTCTGATTGTTCATTGTTAGTAAGTAAAAATGAAACTAATGTTTATGTGTTGCTTTTGTATCCTACTGCTTTCCTAAATTTGTTTATTAGTTTTAACTATGTGTGTGTGCATGTGAGTGTGTGTGTGATCTTTAGAGTTTTATACCCAAAGTATTATGCTGTGTACAAACAGAGATAATTGTACTTCTTCCTTTCCAATTTGGGTGCCTTCTATGTCTTTTCCTTGCCCGATTTCACTGGTTAGGACTTTCAGTATTTTGTTGAATACAAGTGGCAATGTATGCGTCATTGTCTTGTTCCTGATCTTAGAGGTAAAACTTTCAGTCTTTTAACAGTGAGTGTGATGTTGGCTATTGAATATTTATATATGGATTTTATTATGTTAAGGTAGTTTTCTTCAGTTCCTAGTTTGTTGAGTGTTTTTGATATGAAGGATGTTGAATTTTACCAAATGCATAATTGAGACCATTATGCTTATTTTTTCCCTTCTGTTAATATGGGGTATTACATTGATCAATTTTCGTGTGTTGAACCATGCTTAGATTCCAGGAATAAATCCCACTTTGTCATTCTAATATGCTGCTGAATTTGGTTTGCTAGTATTTTGTGGAGGATTTTTGCGTTGATGTTCATAATAGATATTAGTCTGTTGTGTTTTCCTGTTTTTTGTTTTTTTGCAACGTCTTTGTCTGGTTTTGGTAGTATGGTGATGCTGGCCTCACATGAAGTATTCCTCCTCTTTAAATTTTTGGAAATGTTTATGAAGGACTGGCATTATTATAGTTCTTCTTTAAGTGTTTAGTATAATTCAGCAGTGAAGCTGTCAGGTCCAGGAATTTTCTTTGTTGCTAGATTTTTTATTACAGATCCATAATCCTAACTAAGTATAGATCTATTCAGATTTTCTATTTTTCATGATTTAGTCTTGGTATGTTGCATATTTCTAGGAATTTGTCGATTTCATCTGGTACATGCAATTTTTGACATATAATTTTTCATAGTACTCTTATAATACTTTTTATTTATGCAGAGTAAGTAATAATGTTCTCACTTTCATTTGTGATTTTGGTGATTTGAGCCTTCTTTATTTTAAGTCAATCTAGCTAAAGGTTTTTCACATTGATTTTTTTTTGAAGAATCAACTTTTGATTTCATTGATTTTTCTCTACATTTTAAATTCTCTACATCTGCTGCCTTTGGGTTTTCTTTGTTCTTCTTTTTCTAGTTGTACAAATGGGTTCTTGAATTAAGATCTGCATTCTGTTTAAATGGAAGCTTTTTAAATATAACTTTTCTCCTTAGCACTTATTTTACTATGTCCCATAATGTTTGTTTTGTTTTTGTTTTTATTCATCTCTAAGTATTTTCTAATTTCTTTTTATGATTTCTGTAATGATCCATTAGTTGTTTAGAGAGTGTTTTTAATTCTCAGAAATTGAAGTTTTCTAGTTCTCTGTTACTGATTTCTAACTTCATCCTCTGGTGGTTGGAGAGTATATTTTGTATGATGTTTATATATTAAAATCTGATGATATATAATTTATTATGTCAGTTCTATTTTAACTGAAATATTATAAAACATTACTATTAATATAAATTTAAAATCTTATATTGGATTTTTTATAAATCAGATGTGTAAGACTGATTTTTCTTGGATTTGTTTTATAAAGATACTTCACGTTAATATATATGTTAATTTTAAAAATGGGTTTTCGCTACTCTATTTTTCCATGAAGTATTGCATTATTAAATATTCGTTTTGTTGTTGTTGTTGTTGTTTTGTTTGTTTGTTTGTTTTTGAGATGGAGTCTTGCTCTGTTGACCAGGCTGGAGTGCAATGGTGCGATCTGGCTCACTGCAACCTTCACCACCCAGGTTCAAGCAATTCTCCTGCCTCAGCCTCCCAAGTAGCTGGGACTACAGGAGCATGCCACCATGCCTGGCTAATTTTTGTACATTTACTAGAGATGAGGTTTCACCACGTTGGCCAGGCTGGTCTCGAACTCTTGACCTCATGATCAACCTGCCTCAGCCTCCCAAAGTGCTGGGATTACAGGCAAAAGCCACTGTGCGTGGCCAAATATTCTTAAAGGGGCTCTATGTTTTAGGAGCATTTAAAATTGGTTAACCCAACAAAGTGTTCTTGCTTCTCAAACACAGCTCAAAAATGACTGTTTTCCAGTAATACCTGGTGGATATTAAGCTACTTTATAATTTACAACAAGAAAAAATAGAAGTTAGTAACTTCTTAGGAGTTGCAGGTTTTAAAAGAACACATTAAAGAAGTATGGAGATTACCAAAAAAAGATTTGTCTCTCAGGTTTGTCTGTTCTCACTTCAGCTTTGCTAGAACCGTGTTAATATAAGAATGATGTCAATACAAAATAAAATTTGAAGCTGGCCTACAAAATTCACAGAGATATCAGAGGGGCTGTGGACAGAGAAACAGACAAACTGATGAGAAGTTGTAGAAGTATGTGCTAAGGATGCGTAACACACATTCTGTGATTCGTGGCAGTTTTGCGTGTCAGCAACTGCAGGCCTATTTTTGGCGATGTTTCTGCCACACTGTTACTGATCACAGCTAGGAATTTCCTTTTAATTGGCATGTGTGTTTTTTTCTTCAAATTAATAATTGATTTCTCAAGGTATAAAAAATCCCTCAATTGTATTCATTACACAATTTCTAAACTAACTTTTCTTAAAACCATTGTTAAAATCCTTTTAAAATTAAATAAGCTTATCAATTATGTTTCTAGAAACACACTTAACATCTTCAAGGCATAAAGTATTTCTCAACTGTATTTATTACAGAATTACTAAACTTTAACTTTTCTAGAAACTATAATTAAAATCCTTTTAAAAACAAGCTTATAAGGTATGTTTTTAATACTTTGGTTTATCTCTCGATCACATGATTTCCTGAAAACTCCGCTTAAGGGCTCACAGAATTATAGAGATTAGACTTCATAGGGGATATAATTTGTTTTGGGTCACCTGTCTTTGGGTTTTATCCACACATTTGTTGGGGACTGGCTCTGGAACAATAAAGGGGAAACTTAGGGATGACTAGGCTTTTGTGAAACGCATTTATAGAGTTGGCCTCTAAAAGTGGCTTATTTTTTGCTCCAGGATAGATTGAGGTGGAGTGCATTAATGCTCAATTTAATTTTGCCAATAGTTCAATAACAAAATGGTGATTTTTTTTCTAATAAATTACTGAAAGATAGACTAACCTTTTGTAGTCCATTGCTAAAATGGAAATAAGTAATTTAATTGTGAGCTTAAAAAATAACACTCAGCTAGAATTACCACCATTGGAAGGTAAGGTAAGAGTTGTATTTATGCTTTAAACTAAAAATAGCCAGGTGCGGTGGCTCACCCTTGTAATCCCAGCACTTTGGGAGGCCAAGGCAGGTGGATCACCTGAGATTGGGAGTTTGAGATCACCCTGACCAACGTGGAGAAACCCCGTCTCTACTAAAAATACAAAATTAGCTGGGTGTGGTGGCCTGTAATCTCAGCTGCTCGGGAGGCTGAGGCAGGAGAATCGCTTGAACCCAGGAGGCGGAGGTTGTGGTGAGCCGGAGATCATGCCATTGCACTCTAGCCTGGGCAACAAGAGCAAAGCTCCATCTCAAAACAAACAAAAAAAAACAAAATACAAACTAAAAATAAAATATGCATTAATCTTTTTGTTCTTTATCTAGTCCTTATCTTTTTCACGAAATATTTAATTTTTTTGTGTTAACTTTATTCACCTAAGGAATACCTAGGGAGTTGGTAAGACATTATTTATGAGTGTGTCTGTGAGGATCTTTCCATAAGAGAGTAGTACTTGAATCAGTAAACTGAGTGAAGAAGATCTGCCCTAATAAATGTGAACAGGCCGCTACTAATCCACTGAGGTCCTAAATAGAACAAAAAAGTAGACTACATGTGAATTTGCTCTAACTGGGACATTCATCCATGATGACTTTAAACATTGGCACTCCTGGTTCTTTGACCTTTAAACTGAGGGTGAGTTATATATAGTACCTGCTTTCCTGTTTCCTAGCTTTCAGACATCAGATGGTGGGACTGGTGGGTCTCCCTAGCCTTGTGAGCCAAGTCCCATAATAAATCTCTTCATCTGTGTGTGTATGTATGTATGTATGTATGTATGTATCTATTTATTATTGGTCAATTTCTCTAAAGAACCCTGACTAGTACAATAATTATAATAAGGAAAAGATACAAGATGACAGTTGATATGGTTTGGCTGTGTCCGCACCCAAATCTCATTTTGAATTGTAACTCCTACAATTCACATGTCATGGGAGGAATCCAGTGAGAGGTAATTGAATTATGGGGTCAGGTCTTTCCCACACTGTTCTTGTGATTGTGAATAAGTCTCACGAGATCTGATGGTTATAAAACACAAGTTCCCTGCACAAGCTCTCTCTTTGCCTGTTGCCATCCATGTAAGAAGTGATCTTCCCCTCCTTACCTTACACCATGATTGTGAGGCCTCCCAAGGCATGTGGAACAGTAAATCTATTAAAATTTTTTTCTTCCCAGTCTCAAATATGTCTTCATGAGCAGCATGAAAGCAAACTAATATAGTAAATTGGTACCAGTAGAGTGGAGTGTTGCTGAAAAGATACCCCAAAATGTGGAATCAACTTTGGAATTGGGTAACAAGCAGAGGTTGGAAGGGCTCAAAAGTCAGGACAATGTGGGAAAGTTTGGAACTCCCTAGAGACTTGTTGAATGGCTTTGACTAAAATGCTGATAATGATACAGAAAATAATATCCAGGTGGGGGAAGTCTGAGATGGAGATGAGGAACTAGACTCGTTTGGGAAAAGGTTACTCTTGTTATGCTTTAGCAAAGAGACTGGTGACATTTTGCCCCATCCTAGAGATTTGTGGAACTTTGAACTTCAGAGAAATGATTTGGAGTATCTGGTGGAAGAAATTTCTAAGCAGCAAAGCATTCAAGAAGTGACAGGTGCTGTTAAAGGAAGTCAGTTTTAAAAGAGACACAGAACATAAAAGTTTGGAACATTTGCAGCCTGTCAATGAGATAGAAAAGAAAATCCCATTTTCTGAGGAGAAATTCAAGCCAGCTACAAAATTTGCATAATAAACCAGGAGCTGAATGTTAATCACCAAGAAAATGGGGAAAATGTCTCTAGGGCATATGAAAGGTCTTTGTGGTAGCCTTTCCCATCACAGGCCCAGAGGTTTAGGAGAAATAAATGGTTTCATGGGTGGAGCTCAGGGTCCCCCTCTTGTGTGCAGTCTAGGGACTTGGTGCCCTGTATCTCAGTCACACCAGCCATGACTAACAGAGGCCAAGCTCAGCCCATTGCTTCTGAGGGTGGAGCCCCCAAGCCTTGGCATCTCCCACATGGTGTTGAGCCTGCAGGTGCACAAAAGTCAAGAGTTGAGGTGGGGGAACCTCCATCTAGATTTCAGAGGATGTATGGAAACATCTGTATGCCCAGGCAGAAGTTTGCTGCATGGGTGGGGCCCTCAGGGAGAACCTCTGCTAGGAAAGTGCAGAAGGGAAACGTGGAGTTGGAGCCCCCGCAGAGAGTCCTGGGATACCACCTAGTGGAGCTATGAGAAGAGGGCCACCATCCTCCAGAACTCAGAATCATAGATCCACTGAAAGCTTGCAACATGCACCTGGAAAAGCCACAGGCACTCAATGGCAGCCTGTGAATGCAGCCAGGTGATGGGCTAAACCCTGCAAAGCCACAGGGGCAGAGCTGCCCAAGACCATGCTAATCCACCTCTTCCATCAGCATGACATGGATGTGAGACATGAAGTCAAAGGAGATCTTTTTGGCACTTTAAGTTTTAACTGCCGTGCTGGATTTTGGACCTGCATGGGGCCTTTAGCCCCTTTGTTATGGCCAATGTTGTATTTACACAATACCTGTACCCCGTTGTATCTAGGAAGTAACTAGCTTGATTTTGATTTTACAACCTCATAGGCAAAAGTGGCCTGCCTTGTCTCACAGGAAACTTCGGACTGTGGACTTTTGGGTTAATGCTGAAATGAATTAAGACTTTGGGGGCTGTTGGGAAGGCATGATGGGTTTTGAAATGTGAGGACATGAGATTTGGGAGGGTCCAGGGGTGGAATGGTATGGTTTGGCTGTGTCCCCACCCAAATCTCATCTGAAGTTGGAACTTTCATAATTCCTGTGTGTCATGGGAGGGACCCAGTGGGAAGTAATTGAATCATGGGGGTGGATCTTTCTTGTGCTGTTCTCATAATAGTGAATAAGTCTTATGAGATCTGATGGTTTTAAAAAGAAGTGTTCCCCTGCACAAGCCCTCTCTCTCTTTTTGCCTGCTGCCATGCATGTAAGATATGACTTACTCCTGCTTTTCTTCTGCCATGAATGTGAGGCCTCCCCAGCCATGTGGACTTGTAAGTCCATTAAACCTCTTTTTCTTCCCAGTCTCAGGTATGTCTTTATTAGAAGCAAGAAAATGGACTAATAAAGCAGTAAATTAATTTCTAGGACTAGTCCCTTAACTATCTAAGCCCCTTTCAGTTTTTTTAATTCTGCAATTTTAGGTGGAAACTGTACCAGCTTGCTTGTTAACTATACCTTTTCACTTCCTGTAGAGTTTCTTGTCATTAAGCAGTGGTGGTAGGCAGAGAAGGTGTGGCAATGCAGACTTCTGACCTCTTGACTTAATACATTGAACCACCTCATGACAATGAGAAGAAATGACTGGTGGTCATGATATCCAAAAACACACAGGCTTCCAGAGGCCTGTTGATTTACCAGCTATTTTCTTTCTCATATGTTCTTGCTCGTGTTCACAAACTACTCCCAGTCCCAACCCCTCCACCAAAGTTACATTAGGAGCGTGTATGCTGCTTTGTTTATCAATACTATTTACTTTATTTACAGGTTGCTTTTTTCATTCTATTCCTTTTAAAGCACAGGGCCAGCTGTGGTAATATCTAGAGTGCTTTTAAAAAATATATTAAGAATATAAAGAAAAGGACAGCCAAGCACAAAACCAATGCAGGAACCTTCTAAGTATAGGGCTCTGTGGGAACTGTACAGGTTACATGTTCATAAGCACGATCCAATTAACATTAGGGGTTCATGCCAAATTTAATCTGGAGTTTCATCAGAGCAGCTTTTTCCTGAGATGGGCTTTTTGCTTCATTTATTCAAACTCCACCTTTGAAGGTGCCTTATTTCATTCTTATAATTTCAAAATTGTCATCACTCTGCAGACTTTTTCAACACTTACACAAAAAAATTGATATGCTTTGGCTGTGGCCCAACCCAAATGAATTTTAATTCCCATAATCCCATGTCATGGGAGAGACCCAGTGGGAGGTAATTGAATCAGGAGGGTGGTTTTCCACCATGCTGTTCTCATGATAGTGAGTGAGTTCTCACAAGATATGACGGTTTTATAAGCATTTGGCCTTTCCCCTTCTGGCACTCATTTTCTCTGTTCACCCTTTGAAGAAGTGGCTTCCACCATGATTGTAAGTTTCCTGAGGCTTCCTCAGCCATGTGTAGTTAATGAAACATCTTTTCTTTACAAATTATCCAGTGTCAGGTATTTCCTTATAGCAATGTAAAAATGGACTAATACAGTAAATTGGCACCAGGAGTCGGGTACTGCTATAAGGATACCTGAAAATATGAAAGCAGCTTTGGAACTGAGTAATAGGCAGAAGTTGGTACAGTTTGGGGTGCTCAGCAGACAGGAAGAGATGAGATAGCTTGGAACTTCCTAGAGACTTGTTGAATGGCTTTGTCCAAAATGTCGATAGCAATATGGACAATGAAGTCTAGGCTGAGGTGCTATCAGATGGAGATGAGGAAATTGTTGGGAAATGGAAAGCTTTAGTAAAAAGACTGGCAGCATTTTGTCCCTGCCCTAGAGATCTATGGAACTTTGAACTAGAGAGAGATGATTTCAGGTATCTGGCAGAAGAAATTTCTAAGCATTCAAGAGGTGACAAAGCATAAAAGTTTGGAAAATTTGCAGCCTGACAATGTGATAGACAAGAAAAACTTATTGGGGAGAAATTAAAGCCAGCTGCAGAAATTTGCATAAGTAATGAGGAGCTAAATGCTAATCACCAAGAGAGTAGGGAAAATGTCTCCAGGGAAAATGTCAGAGGTCTTCACAGCAGCCCCTCCCATCACAGGCCTGGAAGTCTAGAAGGAAAAAATGCTGTCCAGGGCCAGGTCCAGGACCTTGCTGCTGTGTGCAGTCTCAGGGCTTGGTGCTCTGCATCCCAGCTGTAGCTAAAATGGGCCAATATAAAGCTCAGGCCATTGCTTCAGAGGGCACAAGCCCCAAGCCTTGGCAACTTACATGTGATGTTGGGCCCATAGGTACACATAAGTTAAAAACTGAGGTTTGGGAACCTCTGCCTAGATTTCAGAAGATGTGTGGAAACACCAGAATGTCTAGGCAGAAGTCTGCTGCAGGGGTGGAGCCCTCATGGAGAACCTCTGCTAGGGAAGTGCAGAAGGGAAATGTGGGGTTGGAGCCCCCACAGAGAGTCCCTACTGGTGCACTGCCTAGTGGAGCTGTGAGAAGAGGTCTACAATCTTCCAGACCCCAGAATGGTAGATCCACTGATAGCTTGCACTGTGCCCCAGGAAAAGCTGCAGATACTGAAAGCCAGCCCACAAAACATTTGGGAGAGGGGTTGTACCCTGAAAAGCCTCATGGGCAGAGTTACCAAGGCTGTGGAAGCCCACTTCTTGCATCAGTGTGTCCTAGATGTGAGACATGGAGTTGAAGGAGATTATTCTGGAGCTTTAAGATTTAATTATTACCTCACTGGATTTTGGACTTGCGTGGGCCTGTATCCCTTTTGTTTTGGCCAATTTCTCCCTTTTGGAATGGGTGCATTTACTCAATGCTTATAACCACTTTGTATCATGGGAGCAACTAACTTGATGTGATGTTACAAGCTCCTAGGTGGAAGGGAACTGCCTTGTCTCAGGTAAGACTTTGGACTTGGACTTTTAGGTTAATTCTAGAAGGAGTTAGGACTTTGGGGGACTGTTGGGAAGGTATGGTTTGTTTTGAAACGTGAGGACATCAGATTTTGGAGAAGACAGGGGCAGAATGATATGGTTTGTATGCCCACCTAAATCTCATCTTGAATTTTAATTCCTATAATCTCTACATGTCATGGGAGGGACCTAGTGGGAGGTAATTGAATAGTGTGGGTGGTTTCTCTCATGCTGTTCTCATGACAGTGAGTGAGTTCTGATGAGCTCACATGGTTTCATAAGCGTCTGGCATTTCCCCTCCTGGCACTCATTCTCTCTCCTGATGCCCCGTGAAGAGGTGACTTCCTCCATGATTGTAAGATTCCTGAGGTCTCCCCAGACATGTGGAACTGTGAGTCAATTAAACGTCTTTCATTTATAAATTACCCAGGCTCTGTTAGTTCCTTATAGCAATGTGAGAATTAGCTAATAATAGATCTCAGTGACTAAGACATCCTCATAAATTCATTAATTTAGGACCCTCCGTATCTATATCATGAGATGTATAAGATTTAAAAGTATTTGTAATTATTTGATTATAACTTTATTCTCTAATAGTGTACACTGTACAAATATTTCTTAATAATTTACCTTTCCCTCCTAAAGTAATGAATATTCTGATATATGTAAGTCATCAATTCTGATATATGTAAATCATCTATTCTGATATATGTAAATCATCAGTTCTGATATATGTAAATAATCTATTCTGATATATGTAAATCATCTATTTGGATATATGTAAATCATCACTACTCACTATGCTGCATGATCCTTGACAAATTTTCTGATTTCCTTGTATTATTAAGTAATAGCTGCATTCTTTGAGGATACTATTTCATGATCAGCACTCTTCCTTCAGGCTCTACTTAAAAATTATATAAGACTACTAAATCAATTTATGATCTAATTATGTCATTTCTTTATTTGTCTATTCTTTGCCCCTGTAACTCAATTGTTCAAAGATTCAATGTAGGAATCATATAATTCAGCCTGTTTAATATACGTATTTGCTCTAAATGACATTGGAAATACCTATATCCATTATAGCTCATTTTAGCACATATGATAATATTTCTGTTGCAGGATTCACTCAGTTATATCCTCATTAAATGTTGGTACAGTTCGAAGATATCAAATGATATCAAATCAGCAATACTGAGCAGCTAGCTACATTTATGAATTTCTTATTTGCTAGTGGAAGTTACTTATATTTGTTAAAATCTGGGAAGCTCTTAAAAATATAATTATGCCTTTAAATATATCTCTGCAAGAAAAACTTTTGGAAAGAATTTCTTTGGTGTCTCTGAGAACTATGAAGTCTTAAGTCTGAATGGAATTAAAGGCATTTGTATTGTTCGTCCATTTTTTTTTTTTTTTTCCTGAGACAGAGTCTTGCTCTGTCGCCCAGGCTGGAGTGCAGTGGTGCGATGTCGGCTCACTGCAAGCTCCGCCTCCTGGGTTCACACGATTCTCCTGACTCAGCCTCCTGAGTAGCTGGGACTACAGGCGTCCGCCACCACACCCGGCTAATGTTTTTTTGCATTTTTAGTAGAGACGGGGTTTCACCCTGTTAGCCAGGATGGTCTCGATCTCTGACCTCGTGATCTGCCCGCCTCGGCCTCCCAAAGTGCTGGGATTACAGGCCTGAGCCACCGCACCTGGCAAGTGGTATGCTTTCACTTAGTTTAAGTTTATTCAGTGACGAGGATATGAATATTTTTCTAATTGGCATTCACTTCCATAACTGTGAACTCTACCCAGTGACCAGTATCTGTAATGGTATTAAGTACCACCTGTTCAAGCTATTTATGTGTTGTAAATTAGTCCCTAATACCCCCTGTTTCCAAAGTCTTATGACATCTAAGATGAAATGATAATAGATTATTTCATTAATTTATAAAACTCTGACTGAAGTTGGGAGAAAGATCTCTAAACTAATTCTTTAGGTTATATTTATCAAGAACCAGATTCTAATAATTCTATATCTACATAAAATATATTGAATTAGATTTCTCTTCTAATCTTTACAATAAATGCTATATGAGCTTGTGTGTTTATTTAGCTCCTGGAAAATGTTAGCTCTCATCTCCCCTATTTCATGCTATTTATGTTTTAAACCTCGTTTCTGAATGTTTTGTTAATTTGAATTTTATTGGCCTAAAGCAATTTTTTATTATAATAAACATAAATTACATCGCCATAACTCATATGAAGTTTTCTTCCCTCCCTCAGAAAGTTGTGACCAAACAGGATTTTAATACATTGCGGTTTTTGTAGAACTCCTCTACCAACAATTTCATAGCTAGTTAACTGTTTAAATGCACACTTACTGTGCTAATGGTTGGAGAATAAGGGGTCAAGATGGTGGCTTTTACAAGGAACACATATTTCTGAGCATATGGCCTGCAAAGCTAAGATAAATTTTAAGAGAGAGAAAAATATCCTAAGTATTTATATATTTAATTATGTTATATTTGAAATCACATATTTAGGAAATGAAAGTAGGTGTTTTCAAACAATGTCAGTTTCTGTCAGCATGCAGCAGGCTTATCCCTCTCCAAGCACAGATGCACAGAAACGAGAGAAAAATTAAGTACTAAATTCTAGTGGCTATTATAGGATGATGCAAGTTTCAAGACGTGAAAGAAAACAAAAACTAAAATAATTAGTGAGGACTCTGATGTCCGATAAGGCAAGCAATGAATTCTCTCTTAGCCTCATCTTCTTCATTTGTAAAATTGTTAAATATTTTGCATGACTTCTTCACACTCAGACTTTAATTGTGGTTGGCTTAGAACTCTTTCTCTTTCAATATTGTCTTCATTTCTCCACCGTTTTACTAAACCTTAGTCGTGACTGTTGATATGTCCTCAAGTATCATATACGCACCACGTTCCTTGGAGGTGGTAGAGTGTAGTGAATGGTCAAACAGGTTCTGGGTTTAAATCCTGCATCCTCTGCTTTCTAGCTGTGTGATTTGGGTCAGGCTAGTTGCTATCTGAGCCTCATTTTCCTCATCTGATTGTTTTAAAGACAAAATAGTATATAAGACAAAAGAGTTAAACAGTATGTGAAAATATTCCAGCCTCGGAAACATCGAAATTCTCGAGAAATATTTACTGTTCTCAGAACAATATTCTACTCACAATAACAATTGTTACAATTTTTATGCCTGTTCTAAGCTAAAATCTCTACAAGTCCAAGGGTTAATCAAGAAACGTTAAATATCCCCCAAATAATTATTTCTATTTAACCTACTTTAATTTTAAAACAGTTTTAGGTTCACAGCAAAACTGAGCATTGAAGTGTAAAAGCTTTAAGATAATTTTTTGCCCTTTCAGTATTTAATTTATTTTATTTAGACCTGATCAATTATAAAATTATTTTTCCTTAGCCATGGGAATTCAATATTACGTTATAAAGATATTTCAACTGGAAAGCATTTTTTTTTTTTTTTTGAGACCGAGTCTGTCTCTGTCGCCCAGGCTGGAGTGCAGGGGCACGATCTTGGCTCTCTGCAAGATCCGCCTCCCGGGTCCACCCTGTTCTCCTGCCTCAGCCTCCCTAGTAGCTGGGACTACAGGTGCCTGCCACCACGCCCGGCTAATTTTTTGTATTTTTAGTAGAGACGGGATTTCACCATGTTAGCCAGGATGGTCTCGATCTCCTGACCTCGTGATCCACCCACCTCGGGCTCCCAAAGTTAATTTTTGAATATATTTCAGATTTTACTCTGGCATATTTAATGAGATATCAATATCACTACACAATCTAAATTTTGGCATGATATATCATTTTATATCCCTCAGCGTTTAAAAATCCTTTGTCATTATAGCTTGTACTCTCTGTCTTTTAATAGTGAAATTAATCTATTCATACTAAATATGATTTTGACACATATGGATCTATTTCTGCATCTTTAAGAAAATTTCACTGTATTTTTACTTCTTTACTTTTTTCGTTTGTTTTCTGCTTTTCATTGACTTGATTGCATATTTTGGGGGGGTGTGTTGTTTGTTTGTATATTTGCTTTTCCATTTAATCTGTGTCGCTTTTCATTACTCTTTATTTATTCTTAAATGTTGAACAAAGTGCATTAGCACTAATGAAGGACAAGATTGCATTAACAAAGTACAACTTGAATCAATCATCTCCTTCTACCTGAACAATTTAAGGGCTATAGAAAATTTTAGATATGATCATCTCTTCCAGTTTTTATGTTATTACAATTTGTAAATATAATTATGTATTGTTTTTAAATTCCAAGCTAAATAGTCATTATCCTTAATGTTATTATTGCTGTTACTTTGGTTATTGATTATTTAGATACACCAACGTGTTTTCAAGTTTCTGTATAACTCAGTGCCACTTAGATCTCACTCTTTTCTTCTCATTGAAGCATATGTTTTGGTGCTCTTTGGTATGTAAACTCAATCATTTATTTGAATGTGTGTGTGTGTGTGTGTGTGTGTGTGTGTGTATGTGCGTGTGTGTGTCTGTGGCAGGGTCTCAGGCTGTCACCCAGGCTGCAGTGCTGTGGTGCAATCATGGTTCACTGCAGCCTTGACTATCTGGGCTCAAGCAGGTCTCCCACCTCAGCCTCTTGGGTAACTGGGACTACAGGCATTTGCCACCATGCCCACACCAGGCTAATTGTTTGTATTTTTAGTAGAAATGAAGTTTCGCCATCTTGTCCAGGCTGGTCTTGAACTCTTGAGCTCAAGCAGTCTGCTCTCCCGAGCCTCCCAAAGTGCTGAGATTACAGGCATGAACAACCATGGCTGTCCTGAAAATTATTTTATGTATCTTACTCTTAATAATTTAGAAAGGTTTAAAATAATAGATTGATGGATATTTTCTCTTAGCACTTTGAAGAGTTTAAAATCATAGGTTGATGGAAATTTTCTCTTAGCACTATTGTCTTTTATAATTTCAAGATACTTTCATTGTAAATTATGAGTGGAAAACAGAAATTACCTAAAAGGGCACAATTACTAGACTGACAGTGTTATGGGTTGAATTGTGTACCTTCAGCAAATAATGAGGTGGTAATTCCGGTAGCTGTGAATGTGACCTTGTATGGAAATACAGACTTTGCAGATGACCAAGTCAGGATGAGGTCATTAGGATGGGCCCAATCCAATATGACTCTGTCCCTACAAAAAGGAGAAATGTGGACACAGGGAAAGATAGGCATGCAGAGAAGGCGATGTGAAGACACAGGAAGAATGCCATTGATAAGCCAAGCGATATGGTCTGGCTTAGCTCCCATAACTCCCATGTGTTGTGGGAGGGATCTGGGGGAGGTAATTGAATCATGGTTGTAGCTTCCGTAACTCCCATGTGTTGTGGGAGGGATCTGGTGAGAGATCATTGAATCACGGGGTGGTTTTCCCCATACCGTTCTTGTGGTGGTGAATGAGTCTCACAAGATCTGTTGGTTTGATAAGGGGTCTCCTCTTTGCTTGGTTCTCATTCTCTCTTGCCTGCCGCCATGTGAAATGAGCCTTTCGTCTTCTGCCATGACTATGAGGCCTTCCCAGCACATGGAACTGTGAGTTCATTAAACCTCTTTTTCTGTATAAATTACCCAGTCTCTGGTATGTCTTCATGAGCAGCAGGAGAACAGACTAAAACACCAAGAAACACCCAAAGCTGCAAGACATTAGGAGAGAGACTTCTCTGGAATAGCTTTTTCCTTGTGGCTCTCAGAAGAAGCCACCTTTTCAACACCATGATTTTAGACTTGTGCCCTCTAGAACTCTGAGACGGTACACTTCTGATTAAGCCACCCACTGTGCGCTGTTTTGTTAGGGCAGTCCCAGGAAAGTACTACAGATACAAATCGTAAACAGAAACAAGAGCCAGGAGAAACCAGAACCTTCAACCCTCCATGCAGTACTCTATCCTTTCTTTCTGGAGGTTTTCAGAAGGCATTTCAAGGATTCAGCAGGGGGTTGGTAGACCATGCTGGGCCCACTGTGTCCCATTCCTGCCAGATTCCTGCAGGAACTGCACGGTTTACTAGGTTACACTTTCTTTTCTGTTTATGGCTTCTCAGGATGCACACTTGACCCTACGCCCTCTCTTAATCCTGGCAGCTCCCCATACTCTGCCTAAATAAATACCAGTGGACATAACTACCGACATGCCAAAGTCCTCAACATATCATATTCCATGCAGGAGTACGTAGACAGGCTCTTTAAATTTATACTGTCATAGATTATACCAGCCGGGTATCCAAGTGATATCAACAGGGCCCCAATGTTTTTTAGACATTTTAATAAAAATTCCTTTTTAAAAAATCAGATTTTGCTATAAAGTCAGGCTTATAATCCCTATGTTCTGTTCTTGACAGTATGTTTTTCCAAAAGAATCCTCAGCCATCCACATAAAAACAGTTTCCATATATGCAAACTGGAAATTTTTATAACTGGTAGAAACAGACTAAAAACTGGACTTTCAAAAAATACAGTTGGCCTTTCGTGTACGAGCTCCACATTCACAGATTCAACCAACTGTGGATAGAAAATACAGTATTCCCAGATTGGGCAGCCCAAGGATGCAGAGGGCTCACTTTTAATTTTCCCAGGTTATACAGGACCAATGTTGGAATTTTAGCAGTTCTGGATTTTGGCATCCATCAGGGTTCTAGAACTAATCCCTCATGGAGAACGTGGAACCACTGTACATACCAATGGCAAATAAGCAGTGAAAATTTGCTTAACGCCATTAGTCATTAGGAAAATGCAATTAAAACTGCAATGAGATGCCCTATACAGCTACTAGGATGACTATAATAAAATCACAGAAGACGGAGTACTGATGAGGATATGTAGAAACGTCAGTGGTATAGTTGGTTTGGAAAACAATAGGGAAGTTTCTTTTAAATTGAAATATACATTTATCACATGACTCAACTATCAATTCCTGGATGTTTACCCAAGAGAAATAAAAGCAGGTTCATACAGAGACCCATTTGCTAATGTTTATAGCAACTTTATTTGCATGGCCTTAAACTAGAAGTAATCCAGAGGCCTATGTATTAGTAAAGGTATAATCAAATGGAACACTAGTTCACAATAAAAAATACAATATAGACATATGTAACAGCATGAATAAATCTCCAACGCATTAAGTAAACTCAATAAAAAACAATCAAGGCTACATAGTATATGATTCAATTTTTGTGACATTATTTAATAGCCAAAACTGTAGCCACCCAAATCTGAGTGGGGTAGACAGGGGCTAGGTGTCAGGTTGGGGGCGAGGACTGATTACAAAGGGGCACTAGGTAACATAGTACTTTAGGTTGCTGTAACAGAATATCATAGACTGGGTAGTTTATAAACAACCAAAATTTATTTTTCACAGTTTTGGAGACTAGAAGTTCAAATTCACGTTACTGACAGATTCAGTGCCTGGTAATGACTCACTTCCTGATTCAGAGGTGGCTGTCATTCTTTTGTCTCCTCACATTGTAGAAGGACGGGATATCTCCAGGGTCTCTTATGAAAAGCACTAACTCCTTTGATTAAGTCTCTGTTCTTATGACCTAATCACCTTCCAAAGCTTCCAACTCCCAATACCATTATATTGGGTATTAGATTTCAGCATAAAACTTCAGAAGAATATAAAAATTGAATCTATAGAACAAGGGAATTTTTAGAATGAAACGTCTCCATTGAAGTGGTTGTTACACTACTGTAAACATTTGTCAAAATTCATCAAAATGAACACTTAGAAAATGCTGTTATATATCATTATCGTTTGGCTGTGTCCCTCCAAAAGGCATGTGTTGGAACATAATCCAATGAAGCACTGTTGGGAGGTGGGGCCCAATGGGAGGTGTTTAGGTCATGAAGGCTGAAGCCTTGTGAACAGATTCATGCTGATTTAAAATAACTTAAGGCTGGGAGTTCAATCTCTTGCTGTCTCACCTTCCACCATGAGATGACACAGAAAGAAGGTCCTCACCAGACACTTGCCTTTGCATCTTGGATTTTCCAGTTTCCATGAACCATGAAGAATCTCTACAAATTGCCCAGTCTCTTATATTCCATTATAGCAGCACAGACTGAATGGAACTATACATGTATTGCATTTGAATGAATATTAGTAAGAAATTAAACATTCACCACAATAAAGGGATCTTTGAATGAACACTGGGTCCCTCTGAGCAAGGACATGGACAGATGTTATGTAAGAGAAAGGACTGGATCAGAACTTTGAGAGCAGAAAGCATCAAATATTCTACAGCTTGAGCCTTCTGTAATGGTAGCAGTAGGAACTGAAGATTCCTATGTTTTTGTTATCTTAGATGGTGAATTGGACTCCACTAATGGAGGGGCTTAAGATATGAGCAGCCATTTATTTTGTATAAACAGTTGTGCAAAATGAATGTGCCAATAAACCATAACAAAATAAATTGGGAGAGCTTCAAATCTAATCCACCTTTTAGGAAGTCTATGATGGATAGACTTGACCTACAGAATCTATGCACACTTTTGATAAGCCAATAATTTCCTCTCTATATAGATACCCCTAATTCAGGCTTCAGGGGCTAAAAAGTGTTTCCAGAGTTGCAACAAAATGATCAATACTTGAACAATATAACACACACTACAAGATTCCTTACTTTGAATGTTGAATATGTGTAGATATAGAGATACTAACAGAAGAAATTAAGGTTTGGCAGCTTTTGAAAATATAGTCATTCAAATATGTAAGGCACTGTTTGATGACACAACCAAAAATAAAGTTTTCATATTTCTTTTTTCAGTATTTTACATAATCTAGGGAGATATAAACTTCTGGCTAACAACAAAATAAATGTTTGCTTAGGAAACAAAAGACTCCCAGACTTAAAAATCGTTACAAAAATACATATGTGACCAGCTATGTTTGGTTTCTCCGTTGTCTTTTGGTTGCACTCTAATTTTTCCAGCTTGAAGTATCTTGTCCTTACGCATTTTTAGACATCCAATACAGAGGTAATATTTATTTATTCAGTATTTTTTACTTTGAGAGTACTATGTTTTCTCAGATGTGAATCATCAAGTTGTTCTTGAATATTATACATTTCAGTTTCAGGGTAGGATAAACTTTATACTGATTATATTTGAATTTGTTACTTGAAGTAGAAATTGTATGTGATAGAAGAAAGGCTGAGTGCTTTGAAATGAGTAATACTGGATAGTGAAATATTGGTTTAAATTCTGGATCTGCCAGTGATAGCTGCCATCAAGGACACATTTCTTATCATTTTTAGCCTTAAATCACTCACTTTGAACATGGAAATAATAAACACATTTTACAAAGTTATACTGGTGTGATGAGATCAGCATTCAGTAAAGGGAAGCTGATACGACTGTCAGTCAACGGATTCATCTAGCTATTTACCTACCCTTCTTTTGTTTTCCTCTCTGCAGCCAAAAGATTTAAGTTCAAATTCTGGATTGATAGTTTATTACATCTGTGACTTTTAGCAAGTTATGTACTTTGCAGTCTAAAATTTCACATTTATAAAGTATGATATTAATATTAAAGAGTCTATAAGAATCCAGTTTAGTGCCTGAAATATAGTAGGTGCTCATTTAATGACAGCTACTGCTATTTCAACTTTTAGACATCACTATTACTACAAAACTGGCTTTGATATTTTACCTTTCTAAAATTTATTTTTTTGCTTCCTAAAATGCAGACTATCCTGCATCCAAACTATATTTGAATTTAAATATTTTAATGGAAAATAAAAATCACTCACAGGTCAAGTAAGTTATAGTGGTTTTGAACAAAAGGCATACAATTTCTTTTTAAAAAAATATAAAAAGTATTAAAGCTATGTTCAACACGAATATACTTATATGTGTATTATATACATGCTGGAAATATCAGTTTTTAAGGTACTACATAGCAGCTGCATGTTTTGATAATTGACATTATTCAGCAAATTTTTCTAATACATGAAGTATGTCAAATGATGAGTTCAGTATAACATTTTTATCTGCATTGCTTTGTTACTTTTGTGCATTACTATTAAATGCATTGTTATATGTTGCTGTAAGTTGTATTATTGCATATTAAAATCATTCTTAGATAAAATAAAAATCAACAAGGTCATTTGCACAGCTCGAGAAAATGTTTTTATCATACAGAGATTACGCATTTTTCTTTTAGCACTTTTTTTGCATGAAATCAATTATTTCAGGGTTTTTCTTAAAAAAAAACATCTTCCAGGTAAAGTAAATATTTTCACTTTTAGTTACACATGGATATCCTCCATTATTTATGTTGTCATATACTTAGTAAAAGTTTTGCCTAAAAATAACTGCTTATCCAAAGTGTACTTAAGTGTAGATATATTTTGAGTAGATAAAAAGCAGGTATTTTTTTCAGAGATAATCTTAAAAATGCTTTTTCATGAGTCTTGAGATTAAATAACTGGAAATGAAATCCAGAAGTAAATGATACCACTTGTAAACATACCTCTGACATTAGGAGTATACAGGAAATTATGACAAGTGTCTGTTATCATAGATAAGTAAGGGTATCCCATGGGTAACTAAAAATGAGCATATTTAATGGGAGCCAAATTTCATATTTTTAAAAGACATGGAGAAATTTATTTCATAAGAAAAATCTGTTTAAAATGGAAAATCTTTGTAAAGAAACTACTCTTTTTAAAATCCTTTGCTAATGGCCTTCTTGAACTTTATCTTAATGTATATAAGAATTCTTCAAAAATCACATTATATAATTAATTAAGGATATTAGAGAAAATTAGAAAGATACTGCAATGTGTCATCAATGTTTAGAACTGATGTTAAATAGTCTGGGCGCAGTGCCTCACTCCTGTAATCCCGGCACTTTGGTAGGCGGGTCACCTGAGGTCAGGAGTTCAAGACCAGCCTGGCTAACATGGTGATACCCCAACTCTACTAAAAATATGCAAATTACCTGGGTGTGGTGGTGGATACCTCTAGTTACAACTACTCTGGGAGGCTGAGGCAGGAGAATTGCTTGAACCTGGGAGGTGGAGGTTACAGTGAGCCGAGATCACGCCACTGCACTCCAGCCTGAGAGACGGAGCAAGACTCTGTTAAAACAAAAAAGAAAAAAAAAATCGCTGCTAAATACATTTCTGGCCATTACTAATTTCTATTTGTGAGGGTCTAATTTGTGCTTTTCTTTTTAATAAAGACTTGTTTTTTAAAAGAAAGCACAGTGATCTGGATGATGTCTTATGGTAAAGCCTCGGGGTAAACTCCAAAGGGTAAGTATTAGCAGTGTCCATGCCACCTCATTACAGTAACCACAATACCACATTTAAAGTGAAAAAAAAATCAGACTTTTGTGAAGTGTCTTGCAAATTCAAATCCTTTCTATGATGGCAAATAAAACAGGAATTTGGAGCACCAAACTTGCCCCTTCCTCTGCAATAACCTAAACACAAAAGTTTCAAACATGTTTTAGAATGAATTCCGAATTTTATACATCAAATGACCACCCTCTCATCACATTGAATACCTATGGTAAGAAATTAGAATTCTCTCTCTCGTCCTTCCTTGTTAGTGTAGAGTAGAAGGGATTTTTTTTTCTCATGCATCACTAGGTTCATGGCTGAAGCACCTATAACAAAAGACAGTTTAACAACAGAAAAGCATACATATTTATTTGATGTAAATTTTATGTGACATGTGGACCTTCAGAAATGAAGACCCAAAGAAATGGGGAAATCTATGTATATTTATGCTGAGGTTGGATGGGGAGTAGACAGTCATGAGGAAGCATGATTGAACAGAGGGAGTATGATCTAATGGTAATAAGCTGGGGGAACTTAGCAAGGCCTGTTTGTTCAGATTACTTTCTGTGTCCCAGTGTGACATTCCTTGTCTCCAGATATGAGGCACATGAGGCTCTTATCACATACTTCAGAGGAAGATCGGATTCTTTTTTTTTTTTTTTTTTCTTAAGACAGAGTCTCGCTCTGTCTCCCAGGCTGGAGTGCAGTGGCGCGATCTCGGCTCACTGCAAGCTCCACCTCCTGGGCTCACACCGTTTTCCTGCCTCAGCCTCCCGAGTAGCTGGGACTACAAGCGCCGCCACCACACCCGGATAATTTTTTGTATTTTTAGTAGAGACGGGGTTTCACCATGTTAGCCAGGATAGTCTCGATTTCCTGACCTCATGATCCACCCACCTCGGCCTCCCAAAGTGCTGGGATTACAGGCGTGAGCCACCGCACCCAGCTGAAGATCAGATTCTTTTACAGCTTGCTTCAGAGAAGAAGGATTGGAGAAGGTCAGAGACCTTTGTCCTCTGTGATTGTCTCAAATGCGAAGGTGCCATCTTCTGGGGTAGCACATTCTGAACCCAATGCTCTGGGGTAGCGTGTTTTTATTTGTAGTTATCAAGAGAATGGTGTTGCATCTTTCAGAAAACCCAGTCTAGAAAATCTTAGGAATGAAATATACAACCTAATTTTATACATTTTACTAATTTCTATTTATGGTTAATATTTGAAGAAACATTCCCTCATGCATATATAGTTTTAGTTTAATGTAAGTGGATAAGATACATAATAATGCTGGTTGCAAAGATTTTGTGTTCCAGAAGAGTTCAATAATATTTTCCTTAAAGGTTGGCGTGTAAGAAGAAAATTTATTTCCTACATTTTAATCTTTGACTCTGCATTAGCCATTTTCAAGCAGATAAATTAATTTTTTTCACTTGAGTTATTTACTGAAAATTGGTGAACTTAATTACTGAAAAGCTTTAGCTTTTGCTGTTTTATTTTTCGCTGATCATTGATTCAGTGATTACTATTTCTTTTCTATTTCCTTTATATGTACTGTAATTTCTCAGTGACATTCAAGAAACCCTGGAAAGCACATTGAAAGTGGAATTATTTGAGCTGGACATCTGTAGATACTTGTGCATTAAAAAATTCTTGAAATATGTCTTTAAAACTTAATTAAAAATGTCAACTTAGAAACTTAATGTGCCTGGGGCTTAGTCCAGAGGACAGTGGTATCAGCTCAAACAGGAAGATAATGGAAGGGGATTTGAACATTATGATAAGGACTCCTGGTCAGTTTAAGAAAGACAATGACAGGATCATAATATACCTTACTGCCTGCTGTGTATATGCAGCAATAGTGGTTATACCTGGTTCTTTGTCTCCAAATCAGAGCACAGGCCCAACATGAACAATCCTCGGTCCACTTATGAGGGAGGCTTATCCACTCAGTTGGTGGTATGGTTTCCCTGCATATTGCTGCCAACTTCCTGTCACTGCCCCAGAGGTTTAGAATTAGCATTCATGACCTTCAAACAGCTTAATTTCCCCAGAGTCATTGAACACAGCTAGTTGTCCCTACTAGGCTGAAAGCCATATGGCATCAATTGTAAATGCTTTGTTACCATTTCCCAACATAACCACCTGCGTGATTTACTGTTTGCTGGATGCTCACCTTGAATGTGAATATGTACACATAATTTTTTTCTTTAAATTAAGAAATGTAGTTTAAAATTATGATTCATTTTATCCTATTAAGATGTTGAAGGGGGATGCTGAAGAAGATTCACATTGTCAGTTTTGTATAAATCCACTTGTTGGAGAAAAGTGTTGAAATTAACAAAACCATCATATAAATATAAACGTGTAGATTGTTAAAATTACAGTTTTAGGAAATTTGCAACATAAAGTACAAGGTAAATAAATATCTCATTTTGAACTCACATATTTAGTACAAAATATTGCCCAAAATACATCCTAGGGCTTGGGGATATTTTGAAAAGAGAACACCCCCAGAGCTATAAATCATTAAAAAACCAGATAGCTTAACTTCCAAATGCATTTTATTTTTTTTAATCTTGGGTTTCAAGATAAAACCTTGAAGAAAACTGCAGAAGCCTTTTCTCTTAGCCATAAAATAGACTCCATATCCCTCCCTTTCCTACCATGTATACTCCCTTCACATTTATCTAATTGTATGCTATCGTCTATATGCCTTCTTAGAAGTTGCAGGGGCTAATCTTGAGTCTGACAAAAGAAGCTTGGAGACTCAGCTGCAAAATTCCCAAGATTACTTCAAGGTGGCTGGCTAGTCAACAACCCTGCCATTGTTGAGATGCTGCCAGCTCGTGATTCAGGAGGACTGAGACACAAAATAGCCACCAGAGAAAGACACACATTGTTCTCAGCACAATTCTTGCGCGCCTTCCTTATCAATTTTTCCACACTTAAACCCCTACCCTTACCCCCAAAATTGAAGTGGTTGGTTTGGATGGGAACCTGGCCACATCCCCTTTACTAGTTTTGGTTAGTAAAATCACTTTCTTTCTACCAGACCTCACTCTTGTGAATTGGACTCTGCAAGTGGTAAGCATTCAGATCTGTATTCAGTTACAACGAAGTGATCTCTCTGCAATGGATACAGAAAAGACAGGTTCAAGGGGAAATATAGGGGAAGAGGGAGGGGGAACTTAAATATTGGGGATAAATGAATTTGGGATAATTAAAAGCAGACATAGAGAAAATTCTGAAGGGAAACTGGTAATAGTGTATATGGAGACATTGTGCTCCTCAACGGAAATTTTGAGGGTACGATATTGTTTCCATGCATCTCCCTTTCAGTAAATCAGCCCAGTGACTTGATGCAATGACATCACCAGTTCTCTTCTGAGGAAACAGTTTTAGACATTCAAAGTCCAGTTTTTCAGTGTAGCCGAGATTCTTTAATTTCTATTTCAGCTAATTAGTAGCAATACAAACTCTTGCCAAACAAGAAATGTGAATTCTTAAAGATTAAATTTTATTTTATCTCTATCTAGAGGTAGGAAACCAATCTTTTGGGAGGCACAAATTAGGATGACAGCCAACATTCATTTCTTCATTCCAAAATAAAGCCTTTATGTGTAATGAATTATTTTTCATAATTCTAGGAAGTGGCATGTTCCAGCAATTATAATTATAAAGTGTACTGTTTTTGGAGGGTAAAATAGTAAGTCACATCATTAAGGTCAAAATGATGTTTAAAGCAAAACTATAAATATGCCTTTAGTATATTAAAATTAGATAATATTTTATACATCTGTCCCTGCAAAATAAAACACTTTTCATATGTTTTCTTTGGCTCACACACAACTAAATTTGGTGAGATAAAATATACAAATATTTGACAGGGTCAATTTCCTTTTCAAGTTGGATTTTAATTAATTCAATAAGCATGTATTGATGACCTACTGTCTGTATGCAATACATTTGGCTAAATTTAGTATATCTGATTTGGCTCTATAATCATGGATCGTGATGTTTGTGACGGGGGATCTTTGTGATTGGAAGCTTTTTTTTCCCATTAGCCAAATAAATAAGTAGGTAAATGCTTAAAGATTTTTTAAAAAATCCACGTGGTGTTATTTGGAGAGGTATAGAATTTGTCTAAGCTCCAGTTCCTTCCATTGGAAAAATGCGTATTTAAATGAGGTAATATGTATAAAGGCAATGGCGGCTGGGCACGGTGGCTTGTGTGTGTAATCCCCGCACTTTGGGAGGCCCAGGTGGGACGATCGCTTTAGCCCGGGAGTTCAAGATCAGCCTGGGCAACAGGGAAAGACCCAGTTTCTACAAAATATTTTTAAAGTTAGCTGGGTTCAGTGGCACGTGCCTGTAGTCCCAGCTACTTGGGAGGCTGTAGCAGAAGGATTGCTTAGGCCTGGGAGGTTGAGGTTGCAGTGAGCTGTGATCGTGCTACTGCACTCCAATCTGAACCACAGAGTGAGACCCTGTCTCTAAAAATAAATAAATACAGAAATACATAAATAAACACATACATACATACATACAGAAAAAATAAAGGCAAAGAGTAGGCCCTCAATAACATGCGCTAATATCAATCTGTATTTCCATAAATTGGTATCATTCTATGTATTCATAGCCTCCAAACCTGTTATAGTCCAGTCTTCGGCTCCTTTTCCTGTGGCTTTAAAAATTTATATTAGATAAGGAAAAGAATCACACTATATACTTACCCTTTACTCTTTTATAGTTATTTTCAGATTTACATTTCCTGTGGTTACCAAATTAAAAATGGCTACATGTAAAAACATACCTTTCTGGAGATCTTAGTTTCTCAAAGTTCAGAGGAACTCATATGCACTTACATGTAAAAATTATATAAAATATGCATATGTTAACTTGTCATATATACTTGAAAGATACCTAACAAAATTGAGAGTTCGCAATGGCGTTACACACATATTTGAAGTTGCAAATAGAAACAAACAGATATCCAGAAATCAGGCTGAGTTTATAACCTAGAGTTATTTGCAATTCCTCCATAATAAAGTGACAAAATTTGTGACTTTGAAGCTAAAAATTATGTCTAACTACATTTTACACAATTTTAGCCATCAACAACTTATATTAACACCTAAATTAAGTTATACATCAAGCCAGAAAAGATAGCAAATTTCTTATGTTCTGGTGTGGGAAGAAGAAAGGCATTTTTAGTTTAAAATTTAGTATGCGACACAAAATGGCCAGATGGTGTACACAATCCATTTGTTGCAGGGCTTCTAGTTCTTTCTGTGCATTGGAAGAAAACCAGGTGACAAGTTAGGCAGCAGTTTTTATGTAGGACATTTCCAAATTGCATATAATCAGAGAATAAGGATCTAGAAGATAACTTCCAACTAAAACAAGCCATTCTGCCTCAAAGTCACAAGAATTCAGTCTTAATAATCACAAATGCTTTCTGTTCTCAAGCTTAAAAATCTATTCTCTATTTTCTTTGGACTCTCAGTGTCTTAGAATTTTTGCACACATAGTCTTTTCTTTTTTTTTTTTTTTACTTTTTTTTTTTTTTTATTATACTTTAGGGTTTTAGGGTACATGTGCACAATGTGCAGGTTTGTTACATATGTATCCATGTGCCATGTTGATTTCCTGCACCCATTAACTCGTCATTTAACATTAGGTGTATCTCCTAATGCTGTCCCTCCCCCCTTCCCCCACCCCACAACAGTCCCCGGAGCGTGATGTTCCCCTTCCTGTGTCCATGAGTTCTCATTGTTCAATTCCCACCTATGAGTGAGAACATGCGGTGTTTGGTTTTTTGTCCTTGCGATAGTTTACTGAGAATGATGTTTTCCAGTTTCATCCATGTCCCTACAAAGGACACGAGCTCATCATTTTTTATGGCTGCATAGTATTCCATGGTGTATATGTGCCACATTTTCTTAATCCAGTCTATCGTTGTTGGACATTTGGGTTGGTTCCAACTCTTTGCTATTGTGAATAGTGCCACAATAAACATACGTGTGCATGTGTCTTTATACCAGCATGATTTATAGTCCTTTGGGTATATACCCAGTAATGGGATGGCTGGGTCAAATGGTATTTCTAGTTCTAGATCCCTGAGGAATCGCCACACTGACTTCCACAATGGTTGAACTAGTTTACAGTCCCACCAACAGTGTAAAAGTGTTCCTATTTCTCCACATCCTCTCCAGCACCTGTTGTTTCCTGATTTTTTAATGATGGCCATTCTAACTGGTGTGAGATGGTATCTCACTGTGGTTTTGATTTGCATTTCTCTGATGGCCAGTGATGATGAGCATTTCTTCATGTGTTTTTTGGCTGCATAAATGTCTTCTTTTGAGAAGTGTCTGTTCATGTCCTCTGCCCACTTTTTGATGGGGTTGTTTGTTTTTTTCTTGTAAATTTGTTTGAGTTCATTGTAGATTCTGGATATTAGCCCTTTGTCAGATGAGTAGGTTGCAAAAATTTTCTCCCATTGTGTAGGTTGCCTGTTCACTCTGATGGTAGTTTGTTTTGCTGTGCAGAAGCTCTTTAGTTTAATGAGATCCCATTTGTCGATTTTGGCTTTTGTTGCCATTGCTTTTGGTGTTTTAGACATGAAGTCCTTGCCCACGCCTATGTCCTGAATGGTATTGCCTAGGTTTTCTTGTAGGATTTTAATGGTTTTAGGTCTAACATATAAGTCTTTAATCCATCTTGAATTAATTTTTGTATAAGGTGTAAGGAAGGGATCCAGTTGCAGCTTTCTACATATGGCTAGCCAGTTTTCCCAGCACCATTTATTAAATAGGGAATCCTTTCCCCATTTCTTGTTTTTGTCAGGTTTGTCAAAGATCAGATAGTTGTAGCTATGTGGCATCATTTCTGAGGGCTCTGTTCTGTTCCATTGATCTATGTCTCTGTTGTGGTACCAGTACCATGCTGTTTTGGTTACTGTAGCCTTGTAGTATAGTTTAAAGTCAGGTAGCGTGATGCCTCCAGCTTTGTTCTTTTGGCTTAGGATTGACTTGGCGATGCGGGCTCTTTTTTGGTTCCATATGAACTTTAAAGTAGTTTTTTCCAATTCTGTGAAGAAAGTCATTGGTAGCTTGATGGGGATGGCATTGAATGTATAAATTACCTTGGGCAGTATGGCCATTTTCACGATATTGATTCTTCCAACCCATGAGCATGAAATGTTCTTCCATTTGTTTGTATCCTCTTTTATTTCATTGAGCAGTGGTTTGTAGTTCTCCTTGAAGAGGCTTCACATTCCTTGTAAGTTGGATTCCTAGGTATTTTATTCTCTTTGAAGCAATTGTGAATGGGAGTTCACTCATGATTTGGCTCTCTGTTTGTCTGTTATTGGTGTACAAGAATGCTTGTGATTTTTGTACATTAATTTTGTATCCTGAGACTTTGCTGAAGTTGCTAATCAGCTTAAGGAGATTTTGGGCTGAGACAATGGGGTTTTCTAGATATACAATCATGTCATCTGCAAACACGGACAATTTGACTTCCTCTTTTCCTAATTGAATACCCTTTATTTCCTTCTCCTGCCTGATTGCTCTGGCCAGAACTTCCAGCACTATGTTGAATAGGAGCGGTGAGAGAGGGCATCCCTGTCTTGTGCCAGTTTTCAGAGGGAATGCTTCCAGTTTTTGCCCATTCAGTATGATATTGGCTGTGGGTTTGTTGTAGATAGCTCTTATTATTTTGAGATACGTCCCATCAATACCTAATTTATTGAGAGTTTTTAGCATGAAGGGTTGTTGAATTTTGTCAAAGGCCTTTTCTGCATCTATTGAGATAATCATGTGGTTTTTGTCTTTGGTTCTGTTTATATGCTGGATTACATTTATTGATTTGCGTATGTTGAACCAGCCTTGCATCCCAGGGATGAAGCCCACTTGATCATGGTGGATAAGCTTTTTGATGTGCTGCTGGATTCAGTTTGCCAGTATTTTATTGAGGATTTTTGCATCAATGTTCATCAAGGATATTGGTCTGAAATTCTCTTTTTTGGTTATGTCTCTGCCAGGTTTTGGTATCAGGACGATGCTGGCTTCGTAAAATGTGTTAGGGAGGATTCCCTCTTTTTCTATCGATTGGAATAGTTTCAAAAGGAATGGTACCAGTTCCTCCTTGTACCTCTGGTAGAATTCAGCTGTGAATCCATCAGGTCCTGGACTCTTTTTGGTTGGTAAGCTATTGATTATTGCCACAATTTCAGAACCTGTTATTGGTCTATTCAGAGATTCAACTTCTTCCTGGTTTAGTCTTGGGAGGGTGTATTTGTCGAGGAATTTATCCATTTCTTCTAGATTTTCTAGTTTATTTGCATAGAGGTGTTTGTAGTATACTCTGATGGTAGATTGTATTTCTGTGGGATCGGTGGTGATATCCCCTTTTTCGTTTTTTATTGCATCTATTTGATTCTTCTCTCTTTTCTTCTTTATTAGTCTTGCTAGCGGCCCATCAATTTTGTTGATCTTTTCAAAAAACCAGCTCCTGGATTCATTAATTTTTTGAAGGGTTTTTTGTGTCTCTATTTCCTTCAGTTCTGCTCTGATTTTAGTTATTTCTAGCCTTCTGCTAGCTTTTGAATGTGTTTGCTCTTGCTTTTCTAGTTCTTTTAATTGTGATGTTAGGGTGTCAATTTTGGATCTTTCCTGCTTTCTCTTGTGGGCATTTAGTGCTATAAATTTCCCTCTACACACTGCTTTAACGTGTCCCAGGGATTCTGGTATGTTGTGTCTTTGTTCTCATTGGTTTCAAAGAACATCTTTATTTCTGCCTTCATTTCATTATGTACCCAATAGTCATTCAGGAGCAGGTTGTTCAGTTTCCATGTAGTTGAGCGGTTTTGGCTGAGTTTCTTAATCCTGAGTTCTAGTTTGATTGCACTGTGGTCTGAGAGACAGTTTGTTATAATCTCTGTTCTTTTACATTTGCTGAGAAGAGCTTTACTTCCAACTATGTGGTCAATTTTGGAATAGGTGTGGTGTGGTGCTGAAAAAAATGTATATTCTGTTGATTTGGGGTGGAGAGTTCTGTAGATGTCTATTAGGTCCACTTTATGTAGAGCTGAGTTCAATTCCTGGATATCCTTGTTAACTTTCTGTCTTCGTTGATCTGTCTAATGCTGACAGTGGGGTGTTAAAATCTCCCATTATTATTGTGTGGGAGTTTAAGTCCCTTTGTAGGTCACTGAGGACTTGCTTTATGAATCTGGGTGCTCCTGTGTTGGGTGCATATATATTTAGGATAGTTACCTCTTCTTGTTGAATTGATCCCTTTACCATTATGTAATGGCCTTCTTTGTCTCTTTTGATCTTTGTTGGTTTAAAGTCTATTTTATCAGAGACTAGGATTGCAACCCCTGCCTTTTTTTGTTTTCCAGTTGCTTGATAGATCTTCCTCCATCCCGTTATTTTGAGTCTATGTGTGTCTCTGCACGTGAGATGGGTTTCCTGAATACAGCACACTGATGGGTCCTGACTCCTTATCCAGTTTGCCAGTCTGTGTCTTTTGATTGGAGCATTTAGCCCATTTACATTTAACGTGAATATTGTTATGGCACACATAGTCTTACATTTTCCTCTTCACAGAATGGGATTGGCAGAAAAAATGAGAGAACTTTTTGCAGTTAGTGATTTTTTCCAAGATCACAGAGCTAGTCAATACACCATGTGATTCACATAAAACATGAGAATAGCCAGTATGGGGTACCTAGAAATGAGGACCATTGCAATTATAATACAAACAAAAATTATACCCCATTTTACTAGTTTGAATCATTACCACAATAAACATGGATTCATATGTAAGGCGGTGATAGAACCAAAGGAAGACATTTATGTGATTTTTTTTTAATGGCATGCATCTGCTCGGGACAGGCTGTGCTTTTTAGAGGAACAACTTTATCCTTCAGTAAAAAATTCTGGAGAAGTGTGATATCAAAGCTCAATTAAACTTGATATTTAAAGTCTTTGTACCAAAATAATGAATCTATTCATGAACAATACAAGAATGAGATTTGGCATGAAAGCTATGTCAGTATATCTCATATCAGTGCCTAGCTAGGATGCTAATTTACAAGAAAAAATATTGTCATTCTCCAATGTCAGACAGTTATTTGAAGCCTGTCTGCTTTTTTTGGTAAAGATACTTTAAATAAGGAACCTGGGGAAAGAGTTACAGATATCTACTGGCATGAAGAGGAAGACTGTTTACTGAATATAATTGAATGGATATTTTTATGAGTATTGGTATTATTTCAATTTTCAATTAAAAAAATAAACTGGTATATGCAAAATCTTCATGCTGTGGGCCATATTGAAAGATAGTAAATAATTGAAATAAAATGCCGAGATATTGGTGGGGACCCGTCTGCACCTACTAGGGTCTTGATGTTACCTGAGCCCCCTTAGGTATTTTAAATATGTGCCAGAAGACAGTGCTTCTCAGGACAGGATTTTTCTATTCCTAAAAATAAGTTACAGGAAAAATAGACAAATGAAGACTAAATGTTTCAAGAGGGAACCCATATAATGGGTTAAATGAGGCATAGGATAGCAGTGTGTGAGGCACTTTGTATTAGAGCTCATTTAAAATACCATCGGTTACACGAGGTTTCAGAAAAAAAGAAAACAGCCTGTGTTCTGCATAAACAACTGTATGCAATGTATTGTAAAACGGGTATGAGGAATTAAGGAAAGAATGCCTTTTCTTCTGGTGTTCATCTTCCTCCTGGTTCCTAGCCAACTACAACAATTTGTTTTATAATCTTGCTTATGGCACCTTCCATGGCAACAGGTGCTTACTCATTTTGACAAATGTCACTTTATTAACAATCGTGATGTATGCAAAGAGGACTAACAATCCCTCTAGTTATGCAAAGGACAGGCACAGTACCTGCTGGGGATCAGAGCCTACCAACTTTGTGACAGCTCACAGTATATTTTCACTATTGAAGCCAATGGAGTATATATTGAATATACACGTTGTTGAAGGATTGGTCCTGCTTTACGCTTGAGGCTTATTTTATTTTCAATGTGTCCTGATTTATTAAACTAGTTTTATGATGGGCACACCTAAAGAGCATCTGTCTCCTATACAAGAAATGGCCATGTTATAGTGACAAACTTGGCAATGTAGAAATAAACTTAGAAATGTAGGCAAATATGAGATGATACCTGAACATCATCTCAGCCACACCACAGTTATTGAGATATTGCTTTCTAAGGCTGAGGTCCAAACACTTTATCATATTTTTATATCTTGCATGTAGTAGATAATTTATATACATACCAATCACACACACACACACACACACACACACACACACACACACACTCAATGTCATAGCAATCTAATTAGAAATAAAAGTTTCTAAATTTCAAATAATGTGGAGCAAAACTATAAAATATTGTCTTAAGTTTTACAATTTTTTTAAAAAGATGATTCACAGAATTATGGAGGATATTGATCCAATTGAATAAAACATAAAGCCCTGAATACTTCTCCACTCTTCCATTTTTATAGAAACTAAGAAGCAATTTAAGGATTTCTTTTTTAATGTGAAGAAAAATGTTTTGTTAGATTTTCTGCTAAATGCCATTTAAATAATCAATTTGCCAACATTTAGGGAAATTGAGTATGCCACTTCTCTAAAAAGCTTGTGATTTCTCTTTAGGGTAACGTGTAACAGATGCATAGGAAAATTCAGGGATGTGCTTTGAAATACTATTAGTAGATAGCAAATGGGGGATAGATGGATAAAAATTTAATCTATATATTACTGGGCAATAGTTAAAAGGAATAAAGTATCTCTCTATATACATGGGTCTCAAAATTGGCCTCAAAAATGATACTGAGTTAAAAAACACTAAGTGAAACACGGTGAATATCACATTTCCCTGTGTAAATATAAAAATAGAAAAAATATAACAATCATTGTTGATATATATTTAGGAAAGAAAGGATTAATAGTTTAATATTGAGAGTAGATTAGACACACACGTATATTAAGTATATAAGAATTAGCCTTTGGATTTGTTAATCTTTTTGTTTTAATCTGCTGTATCTCTATTTAGTATTTCATTCATTATTATTGTTGGTTTTTATAATTGCATTTCTTCTGTTTGGGTTTCTTATTTTTTCCCTAATATCTTAAGTTAACTGTTGAATTTATCTGTTTTCAGACTTTATTGCTTTCCTGTATGTTTTAAATATGCTTTCCTATTTCCAAATCTACAAATTTTAAAAAAAAAAAATTGTTTTTTTCTGACTTTGAACTTTGTTGTGCTTAGAGAAGTATATCTGTCTGATAATTCCTTGGAATTGGCTGATATGTGCATTTTGTCTTCCCCACGTGGTTCGGCTTTCCCTGAAGTTCCGTGCGTACCTGAGAACAGTGTGTATTCCTTGGTATGATGGGTGTGTTGACTTCTTTATATGTTTTGAGGCAAGTTATTAGAGGCATCAAAGTTGAAATGAGTGTATAATTATCATTGTTTTATGATGTTTTCCATTCTATGTGATGCTTTGTGCCTTAAAGACTTCACTCTATAATATTAATATAGATACACCAGCTTTCCTTTGACTAATATTTAAGCTGCCTAATTTTTTATCCTTTGTGTATCAGTTTTCCCACGTTTTTATTTTCATGTGTGGTTCTTGGATAGTATAATCCTGGATCTTATGTTTTATTGAATTTAACCTTTAACTAGAAAGTTAATTTATTTACATTTATTAGGATTGCTGTTATATTTGGATTCATTACCATCCTATTGCTTGTTTTGTATGTTCCTCTTTTGCTTCATCGCTTTTACTTTTTATCACTTTTTCTGCATCCTTTACATGAAGTTTTTATTTAAATTCTATTTCCCTCTTTATTCTTTTAATAGTTACCATGAAATTTTAACAGATTTATTTACTTAAAGTCTACATTAATCATTTTCTTTATTCCTTCTTTATATAACATAGGAACCTTCGAATTATAAAAATCAAATCACCTGCTATTTAGTCTTACTTATTGTCCCATATTTTAATTATATCCTTTCTTTATTCCCAAATTTAATATTTTTGTTTTTTCACACAGACTCTGTGGTTTATCTACATGCTTTCCACATTCTTCACTCAACATTTCTTCTTGTATCTCCAGCTTTCCTTTTGTGGTTATTTTCCATCTTGCTGACATATCGTCAAAAGTTTGTTGAAGTGTGATCTATTCACTTTTAGGTTTCCTAAAGGGAGTTTTAGTTTTTCTTTTAGGTTTACTTACATCTTACTTTTGAATTATTTCAAACATGACAAAATATGTGAGAGGAGTACAAATATTAATAATTCCTATATACCTTGCGCCCACATCCTTTACTTGTTTATGTTTTACTGAATGCACTTTATCATTCTCTCTCTTTCTTCATCCTCAGTGTTCATTTTATTACCATGTTGACAGGAAGAGTCGTTATTGATATTAAGTAAGGATTTTAAAATCAGCTTATTATCACTGCAAATTTCCAAAAGAGAGAAAGAAGGGTAACAGTGTTAATCTCTCTATGGCTTCTAGTAGAAATGGAAATATTGCTTAGATTGGAGGAAGGTCATAGAGCACTCAGAAGAAATATGATCGTATTGCCATCATAGAAACAATACCTTTGTCTTTTGTCTCCTTATTTGTTTATATTTTTTCAACTATTTAAATCAAACAATTTGAGGTGAAAGTTCACCACCACTCTCACCTACCAATAACAAGATAGAACAATGGAAATATTATTTCCCAAACGTGTTTTCGTTTTGATGATAGTCAGCTACTAATCTAGATGCTTGATATAAGAGACATTATCTAAGCTCTACCATACCTGTGTCAGTAGAATTACTTCCCTATTGTACATGAAGATATACAGGCATACCTTGGAGATATTGCAGATTCAGTTCCAGACCACTGCAGTAAAGCAAACATTGCAAGAAAGTGAGTCATACAAATTTGTTGGTTTTCCAATGCATAAAAAAGTCATGTTTACATTACAATATAACCAGCTGAGTGTGCAATAGAAGTATGTCTAAAAATCAATGCACATACTTTAATTTTAAAATACTTTATTGCTAAAATGCTAATGATTATCTGTTCCTTCATCAAGTTGTGATTTTTCACAGGTAAAGGGTTTGGTCCCAGTGTTGGTGGCAGCTGACCAATCAGGGTGGTGGTTTCTTAAGGTTAGTGTGGCTGTGGCAATTTCTTCTAACAAGGCAGCAATGAAGTTTGCCACATTGATTGACTTTTCCTTTCGTGAAAGATTTTTTTTTTTTTGTAGCATGTGATGCTGTTTGATAGCTTTTTCCCCACAGTAGAACTTCTTTCAAACCCAAATTCTGCCACTGCTTTATCAACTAAGTTTCTGTAATATTCTAAATTCTTTGTTGTTATTTCAAGAATGTTCACAGCATCATTACCAGGAGTAGATTCTATCTCAAGGAACGACTTTCTTTGCTCATCTGTAAGAAACAAATCCTAATGCATTAAATTTGTATCTTGAAACTGCAGCAACTCAGTCACATTTTCAGGCTCCACTTCTAATTCTAGTTGTCTTGCTGTTTCCACCACATCCACGTTTACTTCCACTGAAGAGTTAAACCCCTCAAAGTCATCTGTGAGAGTTGGACTCAACTTCTTCTAAACTCCTGTTATTGTTGATATTTTGGACTCCTCCCAGGAATCACAAATGTCCTTAGTGTCATCTAGAGTGGTGAATCCTTTCCAGAAGATTTTCAATTTATTTTACCCAGATTCATCAGAGGAGTCATTATGGCAGCAATAACCTTACCATGTTTAGTTCTTATGTAATAAAACTTGAAAGTTGAAATTACTCCTTGATTCAGAGGCTACAGAATGGATGTTGTGTCAACGAGCTTAAAAACACTAATATCCTTGTTCATCTCCATCAGAACTCTTGGGTGTTCAGGTACATTGTCAATGAACAGCAATATTTTGAAAGGACTCTTTTTTTCTGAGCAGTAGGTCTCAAGAGCGGGATAAAAATATCCAGTAGCCCATACTGTTAACAGATATGCTGTCATTCAGGCTTTGCTCCATTTATAGAGTACAGGCACAGTAGATTTAGCATAATTTTTACTATTTTCAGAATCATAAATCAGTATTGGCTTCAACTTCAATTTACCGGCTGCATTAGCCCCTACCAAGAGTGTCACCCTGTGCATTGAAGCTTTAAAGCCAGGCATTGACTTATTTTCTAGCCATGAACGTCCTAGACAGCATCTTCTTTCAATATAAGTCTGTTTCATCTACACTGAAAATCTCTTGTTTAGTGTAACAACCTTCATCTATTATCTTAGCTAGATTTTCCAGATTATGTGCTAAAGCTTCTACATCAGCACATGCTACTACTTCACCTTGCACTTTTTCTTTTATTTTGGGATGGCTTCTTTCCTTAAAAATTATCAACCAACTTCTTCTAGCTTCCAACTTTTCTTCTTCATTTCTCTCAGCCTGAAGAGAATTGAAGATAATTTGGGCCCTGTTGTAGTTGGTTTGATTTTCTATCCAGACTAATAAAACATTCTTCATATCAGCAACAAGTCTGTTTTACATTCTTTGTCGTTCATTTGTTCACTGTAGTAGCACTTTCAATTACCTTCAAGAACTTTGTTCCTAAGTTGGCTGTTTGTTATAAGAGACCTAGCTTTTAGCCTCTCTCAGCTTTCAACATGCCTTCTTCATTAAGTTTAATCATTTCCAGCTTTTGACTTAAAGTGAGAGACGTATGATGCTTTTCTTCTCACTTGAACACTTACAGGCCATTGTAGTTATTACTTGGTCTAATTTTAATATTGTTGTGTCTCAGGGAATAGTGAGGCTTGAGGAGAAGAAGAGAGATGGAAGAACAGCTAGGTGCTGGAGAAGTGGGAACACACATGATATTAATTAAGTTCACTATCTTATATGTGCAGTGTATGGTGCCCCACAAACAATTACAATAGTGACATAAAAGATCACTGATCTGGATATTAGCCCTTTGTCAGATGAGTAGGTTGCAAAAATTTTCTCCCATTGTGTAGGTTGCCTGTTCACTCTGATGATAGTTTCTTTTGCTGTGCAGAAGCTCTTTAGTTTAATGAGATCCCATTTGTCGATTTTGGCTTTTGTTGCCATTGCTTTTGGTGTTTTAGACATGAAGTCCTTGCCCACGCCTACGTCCTGAATGGTATTGCCTAGGTTGTCTTGTAGAATTTTAATGGTTTTAGGTCTAACATATAAGTCTTTAATCCATCTTGAATTAATTTTTGTATAAGGTGTAAGGAAGGGATCCAGTTGCAGCTTTCTACATGTGGCTAGCCAGTTTTCCCAGCACCATTTATTAAATAGGGAATCATTTCCCCATTTCTTGTTTTTGTCAGGTTTGTCAAAGTTCAGATAGTTGTAGCTATGTGGCATCATTTCTGAGGGCTCTGTTCTGTTCCATTGATCTATGTCTCTGTTGTGGTACCAGTACCATGCTGTTTTGGTTACTGTAGCCTTGTAGTATAGTTTAAAGTCAGGTAGCGTGATGCCTCCAGCTTTGTTCTCAAACAAATTTACAAGAAAACAACAAACAACCCCATGAAAAAGTGGGCAGAGGACATGAACAGACACTTCTCAAAAGAAGACATTTATGCAGCCAAAAAACACATGAAGAAATGCTCCTCATCACTGGCCATCAAAGAAATGCAAATCAAAACCACAGTGAGATACCATCTCACACCAGTTAGAATGGCCATCATTAAAAAATCAGGAAACAACAGGTGCTGGAGAGGATGTGGAGAAATAGGAACACTTTTACACTGTTGGTGGGACTGTAAACTAGTTCAACCATTGTGGAAGTCAGTGTGCCGATTCCTCAGGGATCTAGAACTAGAAATACCATTTGACCCAGCCATCCCATTACTGGGTATATACCCAAAGGACTATAAATCATGCTGCTATAAAGACACATGCACACGTATGTTTATTGCGGCACTATTCACAATAGCAAAGAGTTGGAACCAACCCAAATGTCCAACAACGATAGACTGGATTAAGAAAATGTGGCACATATACACCATGGAATACTATGCAGCCATAAAAAATGATGAGTTCGTGTAGGGACATGGATGAAACTGGAAAACATCATTCTCAGTAAACTATCGCAAGGACAAAAAACCAAACACCGCATGTTCTCACTCATAGGTGGGAATTGAACAATGAGAACTCATGGACACAGGAAGGGGAACATCACGCTCCGGGGACTGTTGTGGGGTGGGGGAAGGGGGGAGGGACAGCATTAGGAGATACACCTAATGCTAAATGACGAGTTAATGGGTGCAGGAAATCAACATGGCACATGGATACATATGTAACAAACCTGCACATTGTGCACATGTACCCTAAAACCCTAAAGTTTAATAAAAAAATAAAAAATAAAATAAAATAAAATAAAATAAAAAAAGATCACTGATCACAGATAACCATAAGTAATATAATGATAATGAAAAAATCTGAAATATTGTGAAAATTACTGGAATATGACACAGAAACCAAAAGTGAGCACATGCTGTTGGAAAAAATGGTGTGGATAGAATTGCTCAAGGCAGGCTGGCCACAACCTTCAATTTCTAAAAAACACAACATCTACAAGAAAAGTGCAATGAAACAAAGTACGCTTGCCATTGCTCCAGGTTACAGAGAAAAAAAGTGGAAGAGATTAGATTCAAATCAAATCTCTCTGATGCCAGAATCCATGATCTTAATCATTAAATACATTGCTTCCAATTTTATGTCTAGATAATATATATTTCATAGGTTTTATATAAAAATCTATTGTTTAACATCATCTCATTAGTAATATATATATATTATATTCAGAAAGTTTAATTAAACAATGATTGCTTAAATGAACTACTGCTTTATTAAGCAAGAAACAAATCTTAATCTGTAATATATATTTAGAAGTAGCATTTATAACATTAAAAGAAGCCATGATGGTTTTTCCAAAATAATGAGAAAATGACCCCTTAAATCAATTATACTATAAAAAGAAAGATGCCTGTTTTGTCTATCTTTATGAAGGAGATGTAATTTGGGAAGGCAAAAACTTTAGGTTGTTAAAAGAAGCAAGTTAACTCATGTTTATGTTTTATAACTTATTTTTTAAAACAACCGTGAGTTGAGTTTTCTTTGTATTTATTTTGTACTATTTTAAGATGTATAGGTCATTTGCAAGTAGTTAGTTTCTGAATTTTCGGTGCAATCCAAATACTTAGTTTAGTATTACCTGTGGTTTACGTGCTAATTTAAAAAGATGACTATAACATGCAAATTAAGATTATAACCACGCATTTTCAACTGCAAACTATATGGAGAGAGTATTTGATATGAAAAAGACAAAAAATAAAAATTACATAGTTTCTATTTTCTTTGCAGTTTAAAAATGAATTGGAAAATGAATTAGTAATAATGTTTAAAATGCATTTAATTGTGTTTTTTAATGTTGCATGGCATAAAATTTTGATAGCTCGGTTGGAAATGTATGTCTGAACTAGATTTCAGAGAAATTGTTTTCCTCTTTGTATTGGTGAAATACTAACTGCTATGTCTTGATATGACCACTTGATGGAACTCTTTCATTTTGCTTTCAGCAATCTCTAAGCAGTGACAAACTTACCTTTCTGGGCAGGTATAAAAGTATATATATGTATGTGTGTGTGTATATATACATGTATATGTATGTGTGTGTATATATATGTATATATATGTGTGTGCGTATATATATCTGTATATATATGTATGTATATATGTGTATATATATATGTATGCTTAAAGGAATTCGTTATTTGGCATATTTAGTATTCTCTACCGTTTTTTATGTATGTGAATTTTATTTATTTCTATGGAGAACCACAGTGTTAGTAAGTCGATCTGTAGAAAAAAAATAAAATACTACTTCTTAAATAAACTCTTGTTCTCATTTTCCTCCAAGAATTTTTTGCAGAAAATTAATTTTAAATAATTCTAAATATGTAAATATCATAATATCCAAGATGTTATTTTCTTTATAATCAAACTGAAACTCTATTTCTGGGATGCCTTCAAAATTAACAGTCAGAAGCATTCACAAGGTCTTGGGAATTAGAGGGTGTTAGGTAGCTGTGGGAACTTCCTAACAATTATACTTATTAAGAAAGATAGCCTGAGAAGGGGAGAGATTGATTTTGAAGTGAAGCTTTCACTAAAGTCGTATAGAACAATTAGGAAACACTAGAAGTGAAGGACGGGGTGAAAATCACCTTCTCTTCATTGAAAACATTGACGCTATAGATCATCCAAGAGCTGTGGATTAGGTATCAATCATCTATTTGTGACCTTTCATTTAAACTTTCTGAAGTTTTGCATAAAATAGGAATAATCGTAAATCTCTTAGGAGGCTCAGATACAATAAAACTCATTATAGTAATACATCTGTAAACTCCAAAAACATCGTGGAACTAGTAGTTGTTGGAATGATCACATTGTTGTAAAGAAAGCCCACATTAAGCATGTCAGCATATCTCAGAGAAAAAGGCCATCTTCGGTAACTCTACCTTACAAAAGATTTTCCATGCTCTGTAGTGTCTGGCTCCTAGTCACAAGAATCGCAAGGAAGTAAGGCCTCTTTTTTGTTTGCCATTTATTCTAAGTGATCTCTGCCACTTCAGTGGCATCTAGTCCTATGCTAATGGTGGCCAAATCATTTTTCCAGTCCAGAATCTCTACATGAACTCTACCATCCTATTAGACACTTTCTCCCCAATATTCTGGAAACTTAAATTTCTCTTTGTCTTAAACCAAACTCACTGTGTTTATTCTGCAAAACTGTTGCATACACTTGGCTGACAGAGTTTTTGGTTTCTAAATTGATGACCGTGATTAATTTCTCTTTTGGCTCCCCAGTACCCAGCCTACAGTAGTCAGTGACCGATTAACCATTGAATGAATGAAGTATTTTGAAGCTCAAGACATAGATTTGACCTAATGGTGATAATTTCAAACATTAATTTGTTTTATTGTGACTCTATTAGAGATTGGTTTATACAATATTACTTTCCTACTGATTCTTGTTTTTATCTATTTTTGGTCTACACAAGGCATTGAAAATATAAGGCACTGAATGTGGCCTCATTTTCAGAGTTTAAAAGAAATTTCATTGCTGCACTAATGATAAAAATTTAATCAACTCTTTTTTAGGAATAAGTTATAAAATACTATTAATGCTTTTTCTCTATATACACTTTTTATTCTTGAATTACTGGAGTGAGGAAAGTCACTTAAGAGGAATGTCTTTCAATAAGAGCAGCTGTAAGGAAAAAGCATATTTTCACTGCCAAGAAAAACTATCAGATAAAATACATTCATTGTACAAAAAAATTATGAACGATTTCTGTAGACATGCAATATGGTATGTACTATTGAATGTGTTGGGGATAAAGTAATAAACAAAAGTACATGTCGTTACATTCTTTGAGCTTGTGTGGGAAACCCAATATAAACAAATGTGCTATTTATATTTTGGTTTAACTTATTTTATTTCAGGTTGCAACAGAACTATACAAAATGTGAAGTAGGGAAGGTGATGAAGTAACCAGAGGCTGCTATTTTCTAGTGGGTTGTCAGAGAAGATCTGTCTAAGGGGAGACTTTATATAGATATCTGAGTGAAATGATGGGCCAAGTCATTTGGGGTAGACATTCTGAATTGCCTCGAGAGGTCTCAAGAACCTTCCAGGGCTCTCCAGAACCCCTCTTCAGGGATCTCTGAGAAGATACTGATTACAGAGATGTCTGAGGACTGAGCTGGGACAATCCAACATTTGTAGTACTGATGCATAGAAAGCCCACCAAAAGAGATTTACATCATTTCTATAGTTCTATAAAAATATTTTTATGATTCCCAATTTTCATTTAGTTAGCGTATTTTTTCTTCTTCATGTCACGTTTACCCTTTTGTTGACTGTAAAGAAATCCATACACTTATGCAATGTATTCTGTAACAGCATAAGCTGTTTTCAATGATGGGAGCATCAATTTATAGGTAAGTATAACTCAATTAAAGCACATAAGTTCAGGTACTAAAATCAATACAAAGAGCATATTCTGGTACCTCCCAGTCGCCCGCCCCCGGTTTACATATGCTTAACATTTCTGGTGGACAGAATCTTGCTGCTCGTTTGGGATTCTTGACATCACAATATTCATCGTAGAGTAGGCGTGCAATGCTTTTAATTTAAATCAATAAGTTAACTTCAAGGGGCAGGGAAGTGAGCAAAAGGGGGCTTATGACCCTTTTTCCTAAAGAGCAACCAATGGTCAGCCATCATTGATTGCTACACAAGGCCACTCCTGAGATCCCAGTTCTAATCTCATAAATAATCAAATACATGAAAATAATAGAAAATGAAACCCATCCTTTTCTGACAACAGTGTCTTGCCTCTGGAGATAAAACTAATGATTTTCCCAGAAAATTTTTAAGCAACATTTGGAGGAAAAGCTAAAGAGAGATTTGAATATTATTCCATTAGGACAGGATTGCCTGGTAACTTAAAGGGCACCTATTTAAATGTGAACTTCAGATAAGCCTCTAAGTGTTTAAGATGTTCTTATACTAAAAAGTTATTTGTTTTTTACATGAAATTGAAATATAAGTAGAAATCCTCTATTTTTATTTGCTAAATCTGACAATCCTATGTTAGGAATACTTTAGACAGATGAGGGTAAGATACTTTTTCTGGAAACATCAAGCAACCTATTTTTGTTAGTCCATCAATCAAAGCCAAGGAGCCAATAGGATAGATTAGTATGGCTAAATGTCTTAGGCTATTGGCAAAAAGTGTGGGTGTAGTATTTTTCAAGACAAAATAAAAGAAAGGAAGTTAGCTTTTAGATGGATGAAATGTTCTTTCTTAGCTATGATTTTATTAAAAATATACTGAGATGAGAAAATCAATCCTTTCTCAGATGAGAAGAAATCCAAACATAAGCACAATAAAACGTGTGAAAGAAATAAAATACATGCCATAGAATTCAACCATATTCAAATATATACTGATAGAGCAAATATGAGAGAGGATAATAATACATGAAGCTAAACTAGGCCCTCTTCCATGAAAAATCATAGGCTCAAATTGTCTATGGAGGGGCTAGGCCACTCATAATGACAAAAGATGAAGACACTAATAAGAGTTATATAACATTTTTAGTAGTTATATTAAGCTTCTAAGTGAGGTTAAAAAGTAACAGAAATATTCCCAACCGTGTGATAAAAACATTAAAAAATTACTACAATTGACAGAACTCCAGGATCATAAGAGACTTGTTAGATTCTAAAGGAAGTTGCTAATGAATAAAGAAAGCTGTTAAACAGGCATTGAAAATCTCCAAAGAACTAGGGCATGCATTAAAGAAATCTTCAGGAAAATGCAATATAGTAAAATTCAGAAAAAAATGTTTAACTGTGGTGTGTTATAAAATTCCAGTGGTGTGAATTTCAGAATCAAGAATAGACCTGAGAATGAAGAGGAGGAGGAGGAGGAGGGGGACCTTTCTAGCAAAGATCATTACCTGTCAAAACCATGAAGTCTCTTAATAAAATAAGCTACTGACTAGATTTTAAATTTGCATTGGAAATGCCATGATTATTAAAAATTTTTACATAAAAAAAGGCCTGGGTTATTTGAATGTGTTCTCTAACTCTGGTTGTGTGCTTGGAATTAAAGCCCTATCACTGGCGTTCCAACTCTGCTGGGATCCTATTTTGGGGGCTAGTTCCTGGCAATGCTGCTATGAGCATATTTGCCAAATTGTCTAAAGACCACTTTTCTTGTTAATGCAAATATCAGTTTAGTCGTCCAACTTGTGTATACGGTTCTGGAACAAGAAGCATCTGGAAAAAAAAGAACATATTATGACAGTTAGCTAAAAGTGGGGGATGGGGATATTTTTTGGAGGAAAAGAATTCTATCAAGGACCTAATATATTTAATTCTGTTCGTAAAAACAAATTTCCAATGGTTTCAAGCCAGAAATTAATTAAAATAAAAATGGGAGTTAACATGAAATATTAACAAAGCTTTATCATTTCTATTTGTTTTTGTTAACTGTGCTTAATAAGTGTTCAGAAAAAACATGGCATTATATTAATGTCTCCTAAATATTTGAAAATCTATAATTTAGCACTTCTTACATTTCTTTGTTATTATTATTATACTTTAAGTTCTAGGGTACATGTGCACAATGTGCAGGTTTGTATACATGTGCCATGTTGGTGTGCTACACCCATTAACTCCTCATTTACGTTAGGTATTTCTCCTAATGCTATCCCTCCGCCAACCCCCCACCCCATGACAGGCTCTGGTGTGTGATATTCCCAACCCAGTGTTCAAATGTTCTCATTGTTCAATTCCCACCTGTGAGTGAGAACATGCAGTGTCTGGTTTTCTGTCCTTGCGGTGGTTTGCTCAGAATGATGGTTTCCAGCTTCATCCATGTCCCTACGAAGGACATGAACTCATCCTTTTTTACAGCTGCATAGTATTCCATGGTGTATATGTGCCACATTTTCTTAATCTAATCTATCATTGATGGACACTTGGGTTGGTTGCAAGTCTTTGCTATTGTGAATAGTGCCACAATAAACATATATGTGCATGTCTTTATAGTAGCATGATTTATAGTCCTTTGGGTATATACCCAGTAATGGAATTGCTGGGTCAAATGGTATTTCTAGTTTGAGATCCTTGAGGAATCACCACACTGTCTTCCACAATGGTTGAACTACTTTACAGTCCCACCAACAGTGTGAAAGCCTTCCTATTTCTCCACATCCTCTCCAGCACCTGTTGTTTCCTGACTTTTTAATGATGGCCATTCTAACTGGTGTGAGATGGTATCTCATTGTGGTTTTGATTTGCATTTCTCTGATGACCAGTGATGATGAGCCTTTTTTCATGTGTGTGTTGGCTGAATAAAGGTCTTCTTTTGAAAAGTGTCTGTTCATATCCTTTGCCCACGTTTTGATGGGGCTGTTCGATTTTTTCTTGTAAATTTGTTAAAGTCTTCATTGACAAAGTAGCCCTTTGTCAGATGGGTAGATTGCAAAAATTTCCTCCCATTCTGTAGGTTGCCTGTTCACTCTGATGGTAGTTTCTTTTGCTGTGCAGAAGCTCTTTAGTTTAATTAGATCCCATTTGTCTATCTTGGCTTTTGTTGCCACTGCTTTTGGTGTTTTAGTCATGAAGTCCTTGCCCATGCCTATGTCCTGAATGGTATTGCCTAGGTTTTCTTCTGGGTTTTTATGGTTTTACATATAACATTTAAGTCTTTAATCCATCTTGAATTAATTTTTGTATAAGGTGTAAGGAAGGGATCCAGTTTCAGCTTTCTACATATGGCTAGCCAGTTTTCCCAGCAGCATTTATTAAATAGGAAATCGTTTCCCCATTTCTTGTTTTAGTCAAGTTTGTCAAAGATCAGATGGTTTTAGATGTGTGGTGGTATTTCTGAGGCCTCTGTTCTGTTCCATTCGTCTATGTATCTGTTTTGGTACCAGTACCATGCTGTTTTGGTTACTGTAGCCTTGTAGTATAGTTGGAAGTCGGGTAGCATGATTCCTCCAGCTTTGTTGTTTTTGCTTAGGATTGGCTTGGCAATACAGGCTCTTTTTTGGTTCCATATGAACTTTAAAGTAGTTTTTTTCCAATTCTGTGAAGAAAGTCATTGGTAGCTTGATGGGGATGGCATTGAATCTATAAATTACCTTGGGGAGTATGGCCATTTTCACGATATTGATTCTTCCAACCCATGAGCATGGAATGTTCTTCCATTTGTTTGTATCCTCTTTTATTTCATTGAGCAGTGGTTTATAGTTCTCCTTGAAGAGTTCCTTCACATCCCTTGTGAATTGGATTCTTAGGTATTTTATTCTCTTTGTAGCAATTGTGAATGGGAGTTCACTCATGATTTAGCTCTCTGTCTGTTACTGGTGTATAGGAATGCTTGTGAATTTTGCACATTGATTTTGTATCCTGAGACTTTGCTGAAGTTACTTATCAGCTTAAGGAGATTTTGGGCTGAGATGATTGGGTTTTCTAAATATAAATCATTTCGTCTGCAAACAGGGACAATTTGACTTTCTCTTTTCCTAATTGAATATTTATTTCTCTTTATTTCTTTATTTCTTTCTCTTGCCTGATTGCCCTGGCCAGAACTTCCAGCACTATGTTGAATAGGAGTGGTGAGAGAGGGCATCCCTGTCTTGTGCCAGTTTTCAAAGGGAATGCTTCCAGTTTTTGCACATTCAGTAAGATATTGGCTGTGGGTTTGTCATAAATAGCTCTTATTATTTTGAAATACGTCCCACCAATACCAAATTTATTGAGAGTTTTTAGCACGAAGCGCTGTTGAATTTTGTCAAGGGCCTTTTCTAAATCTATTGAGATAATCATGTGGTTTTTGTTTTTGGTCCAGTTTATGTGATGGATTATATCTATTGATTTGCGTATGTTAAACAAGCATTGCATCCCAGGGATGAAGCCAACTTGATCTTGGTGGATAAGCTTTTTGAAGTGCTGCTGTATTTGGTTTGCCAGTATTTTATTGAGGATTTTTGCATCGATGTTCATCAGGGATATTGGTCTAAAATTCTCTTTTTTTGTTGTGTCTCCGACAGGCTTTGATATCAGGATGATGCTGGCCTCATAAAATGAGTTAGGGAGGATTCCCTCTTTTCCTATTGTTTGGAATAGTTTCAGAAGGAATGGTACCAGTTCTTCTTTGTACCTCTAGTAGAATTCAGCTGTGAATCCTGGACTTTTTTTGGTTGGTAGGCTATTAATCACTGCCTCAATTTCAGAGTCTGTTGTTGGTCTATTCAGGGATTCAGCATCTTTCTGGTTTAGTCTTGGGAGGGTGTATGTGCCCAGGAATTTATCCATTTCTTCTAGATTTTCTAATTTATTTGCATAGAGGCATTTATAGTATTCTCTGATGGTACTTTGTATTTCTGTGGGATCGGTGGTGATATCCCCTTTATCATTTTTTATTGCGTCTATTTGATTCTTCTCTCTTTTCTTCTTTATTAGTCTTGCTAGCGGTCTATCAATTTTGTTGATCTTTTCAAAAAACCAGCTCCTGGATTCATTGACTTTTTGAAGGGTGTTTTGTGTCTCTATTTCCTTCAGTTCTACTCTGATCTTAGTTATTTCCTGACTTCTGCTAGCTTTGGGATGTGTTTGCTCTTGCTTCTCTAGTTCTTTTAATACTGATGTTAGGGTGTTGATTTTAGATCTTTCCTGCTTTCTCTTGTGGGCATTTAGTGCTATAAGTTTCCCTCTACACACTGCTTTAAGTGTGTCCCAGAGCTTCTGGTATGTTGTGTCTTTGTTCTCATTGGTTTCAAAGAACATCTTTATTTCTGCCTTCATTTTGTTATTTTTCCAGTAGACATTCAGGAGCAGGTTGTTCAGTTTCCATGTAGTTGTGCAGTTTTGAGTGAGTTTCTTAATCCTCAGTTCTAATTTGATTGCACTGTGGTCTGAGAGATAGTTTGTTGTGATTTGTGTTCTTTTACATTTGCTGAGGAGAAGCACTTCTTACATTTCTGATGTGAAAACTGTTTAAACACTATGGCATCCTAGTTTAAAAATTACATATTGAGTGGTCCAAACAGACCGTAAAGTTTTCAGAAAGCAATATTCATATCACACACATTGAAGTTAGTTTCGACTGGATATTATACGATACTGCTTATTTAGGCAAGATTGTGTTTTCTTTTAATATTGCAATGTGTGATGTACTAAAGAACTTTTATGTTGAAGCTTTAAAAAGACAGAAATAAGAGAAACTCAAACACATTCTGACTGGCTGTAAAAGTAAGAATAAATAGTCCTTCCAAAGCATCATAAAATGGATATAACAGCAAAAAAAAAAAAAAAAAAAAAAAAAAAGAGTAGAAATGTTATCGTTGTTTTTTCTTTGTTTCCTCAAGGGGGAAAAAATAGCAATTTTATCATGGTTGGGACATAACTTCTAAAGAAAAACCAGTTTAGAGCTTTCTATGTATTTTCTACTTCTTTCTTTAGACAATATTACCACGTGGTCTGGTCTAATGCAGCTGTGACACATACACACACACACACATCACCGACCAGGATATGCTGTGCTATTGCTTTTGCTTCTTAGTGTGAATATTGAAAGGCCACAGGGTCACCTTCAGCTCTTTGGACACTGGCTTCCTTTGTGTCCTGCTGTGCACATAGGGCCTGCTACTGTGGTGTTTCCTCTGAGTCCCACACGCTGTGCCATTTTTGTACGAATTGAGCCAGATATTTTCTACATGGCATCATGGTCTGCCACTGGAATTTTACACTGAAAAGTTAGCAATAAGCATTTTACTACTCATTATTATTTATATGTTGCTATGTAATAAAGCACCGCAAAGCTTAATGACTTCAAATCACAGCCATTTTATTGGGTATGATGCCATGAGACAGCAGTATGGGCAGGATGAAGAAGAGAGAACTCGTCCATGATTGACATGGTTTTGGCTGGGACAGCTCAGCTGGAGCTAGTGGAACCCATTGGCCTCATTCACACGTGGGGCCTGGTACTTGCTGTTGGCTGGAATGCCATGGTTCTCTTCCATGTAGATTGTGTTTCTCCCTGTGGCCTGTCACCCTCCCGTCTCTCTGTGTGGTTACCCTCCTTAACAGGAGATTCTGGAATTCTTTATGCGGAGCTGAGTTTCGAAAGGGAAAGTAGAAACTGAAGACCTGAGCTCAAAAGTCCTAGAACATAACTTCTGTGACATTTCGTTGATCAAAGCAAGCCACGTGGGCAACCCAGATTCAGGAGTTAAAGAAAGAGACTTCACCTCTTGACAGCAGGGTAGCAAACACCTTAGAAAACGGGCATAGACATGACCATTGGTGGGCAGTTTTTATCACTCTAGCACACTGCTTTTATGGGAGATGTGCAGTGGCTTTTGAAATGAACAGCTGTACCCAATATCATTTTGCTTTGAATAAGGCAGGAGCATGGATTTTAATTTTTCTCTAAAGTAGTTCCTGAAGGAAAAAAATATAAATATCTGTTCGTTTGTGGTTATAATGTTTAATTAGTTTTAAAAGTTTAAAATTTTGATATAATCTCCTCCTCCTCAAGTAGCTTAGCTGGTTAATTCAGAAGGACCAAATGCATCTATTTCTATTTTTCTCCCCGTTTGAAAATAGACAAGTCACCTGTACTAATTTTCTGATAGGACGTGGAGACTAGGTTATATATCTTTGCAGATAAGCACGCTCAGAACTGAAAGAATAAAGTTGAAGGTATGTTGTTTCAGTAGGGAACAGTGTGAAATAAAACCCACATTAGTTCTGTGTGTTGGAATGTTGTTGTGGAGGTAGGAAAAGTACTTATTTTGCGGTTAAATTATACAAGTCTACTTCCTAATGCTTCTGCTACAGTAACTTCTTTTTGTCTTACCACCTCGAATCCATGTTTTTTGTGATGTGCCATTATCTTGCTTTAAGCTCTTCAGTTTCTTCCAGTGGCTGGTAGAAAACAGTGAAAATTCCTTAGTGTGACATTTATGAGCCTTGCCTTGTTCCAGCTATCCCTCATCATGCCCCACCTCATGGCCTGTGCCCCAGCCAATCAAACTGCCTGTAATTTTCTCAGATGACAGTCTGGGTCAGACCTGCAAGGCTGCTAGTTCAGTGCTCTCTGTTGTAGCTTCCTTTGGTCCCTGACTTCTTTTACTCTCCCGCCTCCCAGAAAACTTGGTCCAAGAACACTGCTTCTCTCTTTAACCTTAGCTCAATACTGAATCTTACGTGAATCTTCTTTATAATCGCCTCCTCTTATGTAGAAGTGACTGTTTTATCCCATGTGTGCTAATTTCCGCACCTTCATAAGTTCTATCTTTGAAGCTATAGTATACTCCTGCATTTAATTACTTACTTATCTTTTTCTATGGCTGGACTACATGTAAATATATCTTTTTTTGTTTTTTTCTAAATCCTCTCTTCCTAGGACAATGCCTGGCACATGTTTGGTATTTAAGAAATGAGGCTTGCTGAATTAATGCACATATGCCAAAATCCCTTTTGATAGTGAGTCTTCCTAGTAAATATTCTAGACATGTTCTAAGAGAGATGCATAAGTATTATCTCAGCATGGATTATCCCCGTATGATTCAGAACAGATTACTCATATATGATTCTCTGTTATTTTTTTGTTTTTAATTGAGACTGGAAGCATGATGAGAAGGTGAATGTGATCAGTCTGAGGATGTGCTCGGCTAGATTTCCCCAGGGTAGATTTTCTCCTCTATGACATAAAATAACCAGCAGACTTTTTAAGAGCCACCAGGAACTCCAGTTTTTCTTTCAGAAGTCTGTTAAGACATAATGTTTGATGTGCTTGCTTTCCAAGGCATACATTAGTTGAGTGCAATTATATAAAGGAGTGTTGAATCCACAAGCCATATTGCACCGAGTATGTTTTGCAGAAATGTACCTTGATATGCCACATAATTCCCATACACATTTGCGGGCCTGCACTCATTATCGATTGAAAACAATCTGATCGAAAAGTGACAGTCTCGATTGCGATTTTCATTTGATCTTACAAGTTATTTCCAAGGGCCACGGTGTTGGCACATTTTTAACTCCTGTGTCTCCTTCACCCTCTACAACAGACTTAGCCCCATCTTTTCATGGAAAAGCACAAGACCCTCAAATCATTGTGTTGTCCTAGTGGCTTTCAAAGAATGACTTCCTTCGAAGTTATTTTCCTCTTTTTTTAACTTACATTTCTAAAGCTAGAGTCAGGATAGCTGATTCTGGTGCTGAAAAAAAATCAGTTAATAACCATTTTTATAAACTTCTACACATTTCTTTGGTGTAGGGTTGGTGTCGTGGAATATTGTGCATTTGGAGGTTAGAAAGAAACTGGTTCACTTTTATTTTTGAGGCAGGATCTCACTCTGTTTCCCAGGCTGAAGTGCAGTGGTGCGATCTCGGCTCACTGCAACCACCGCCTCCTGGGTTCAAGTGATTCTCCTGCCTCAGCCTCCCAAGTAGCTGGGATTACAGGCACCCGCCACCACGCCCAGTTAATTTTTGTATCTTTAGTAAAGATGGGGTTTCACCATGTTGGCCAGGCTGGTCTCAAACTCCTGACCTCAGGTGATCTGCCTGCCTCGGCCTCCCAAAGTGCTGGTATTACAGGTGTGAGCCAACACGCCTGGCTGGTTCACATTTTAAATATGCTACTTTTTAACCAAATGATTTGGGGCAACTTTCTCCTGTTTTTCTTTTTTTTTGAAATAGAGTTTCATTCTTGTTGCCCAGGCTGGAGTTCAATGGCATGATCTCAGCTCACCACAACCTCTGCCTCCCAGGTTCAAGCGATTCTCCTGCCTCACCTTCCCTAGTAGCTGGGATTACAGGCATGTGCCACCATGCCCAGCTAATTTCATGTTTTTAGTAGAGACGGGGTTTCTCCACGTTTGTCAGGCTGGTCTCAAACTCCCACCCTCAGGTGATCCACCCGCCTTGGCCTCCCAAAATGCTGGGATTAGAGGCATGAGCCTCCGTGCCCGGCCATTTCTCCCCTTTTTCACATGTGTTTTCTCAGCTATAAAATATTATTTATCCCTGTAGATCTCTATTCACCTCGAAAGTCAAGATAAAACTTTCCATTTGCTTCCCAGTATATATTTGGACATTTTGCCATAGTGAACTTACCCATGCCTGTTTTTCAGTGTGTTCATTTGTATTACTTTGGAAAAGCAATTATCTTGCCATCCTCTTTGTTGTCTTCTGATTTCTACTCCCTATTTTTGATTGAGATTTTCTTCTGCCCTCAGGTAGTACATGCTCATCCATCTCCATTGTATATCAATAGGCCTTTGAAAATAATCCTAGCTATAAATCCTGACTATCAAATAATTCAGAATTATTTACTCATCTGCATCATCCTGATATATATTCCTATGTTGCCCACACTGTGTTCAGTGGTAGAAACACATGCTAAATTATGCATGTACATTTTCTTTTTTCTTTTTTTTTTTAGACAGAGTATCACTCTGTTGCCCAGGCTGGAGTGCACTGGCACGATCTTGGCTCACTGCAACCTCTGCCTCCTGGCTTCAAGCGATTCTGCTGCCTCAGCCTCCCAAGTAGCTGGGATTACAGGTGTCCACCACTAGAGACGGGGTTTCACTTGTGGGCTGGGCTGGTCTCAAACTCTTTACCTCGTGATCTGCCCTCCTCAGACTCCCAAAGTGCTGGGATTCGCATGTTCATTTTCCAATCACTATTTATGCATTCTTCAATCATACTGCTTTTCTCAGCATATACATACATAAAATGTTTTCTGTGCATGAAGCCTTATTCTAGGCACTGGGGATAGACCAAAAACAAAAAAAATCGGATAATCTATTCCCCTGCCCCCTTGAAACTCATGGTCAAACAGGAGAAAAATATATGAAACAAAAGAATAAAGTAAATAATTTTGTCATTTGAATAAACACAAAGATAGAGTGATATTATAGAACAAAATCCTTAAGTACTCTTGGACAATGAATAAGAGTTTTTAAAGAAATGCCATTTAAACAGATACTTTAAAAATAAAGAAAGATTCACCGAATGACAGGGATCAAGGAGGAACTATGAATAAGTAAAATTAACCTAGAGAGGAACTTAAGGAAGAAACATAGATCAGAATGTGCAGATCTTTGAAAGAGTCATTTTAAGAATGTTCTTACCTTATCTGAAGGGTACTGGGAAGATACCGAAAAGTTTCAGCAGAAGGATAACTTGACCTCATTTGTATTTTTAAAGAAATTATTCTAGTTTCTGTTTGTGGAGCAAGAAAAAAGAAAGATTGTTTGGGAGAGAACAGGAAGTGGGGGAAGATCATGAGTAGAATTCTACAAGTAGGTTTTGCAAATATATGTCTAGAGCTAGAAGAAATATCTGGTACAGATATAAAGTTGGGTCCCTTCAGTCTATCATTATTAAAGGAAAGAATGGGAATAGGTGAGATTTCATTGAGTGTATATTTCAAGAAGAGTGGGGAAAAGAAATTATGAGGAACTTCAACACTTTAAAATTAAGTAGAAAAGTAGGACCTGGTAATGAACAATCAAGAAGCAAGAATTATAGAGGTGTGAGGAACATCCTCAGAATGAGGTTACATTGTATGATGGGTGCTGTGATCACAGCCCTCTTTAAGGGTGACCTCAACTCCCTGCAACCAATGACTGATCAATAGACGGATATGAAGGCACAGTCTACCCGTTCCAACTAGAACTTGGCCTTTATACAACTCTGAAGTGTTATTTTACCAGTGTCCCCATAGGCCGAAGCTGCATCCAGCCCACTTTCTCTCCTTGTCCTACCATGCTTCTCTCTACTTTCCTAGGTATTGATCCCAAGAGAATTCCATAAAAGACATTCTTCTTGTTAGTATCCATCTGACATTCTCCTTCCCTGGGAACACAACTGGTAGCACATGGAAAACTGCACCATTTTCTGAGAAGACTGTATTTGTTCCACTGTATTACCTTCACTCATTCATTAAGATCAGTTAACTCCATTTATGTGGGTCTATTTCTGGGCTCTCTATTCTGTTCTATTTATCTATTTGTCTATTCTTTCACCAACACCACACTAATTTGATTACAATAGCTTTATAGTAAGTCAAAGTTTGATAGCATCACTCCTCCAATTTTATTCTTCTTCAATATTAAATTGGCAATTCTCATTCTTTTGCTTCTCTGTATAAACGTTAGAATCAGTTTGTTGATATCTATAGAATAACTTGCTAGGATTATTTCGGATTGTGTTGAAACTATAGATCAAATTTGGGAGAAATGATATCTTGACTACCTTGAGGTTTTTATACAAAAGCATGAAATACATCCTTTTTTTTTTTTTTTTTTTGACAAGATCTCACTCTGTTACCCAGGCTGGAGTGCAGTGGCATGATCTCTGAGAATCAAGCTATTCTCCTGCCTTAGCCTGCGGAGCAGCTGGGATTATAGGCGCCTGCCACTATTCTTAGTAGAGATGGAGTTTCACCATGTCAGCCAGGCTGGTCTCGAACTTCTGACTTCAGGTGGTCTGCCTGCCTCACTCTCCCAAAGTGTTGGGATTACAAGCATGAGCCACCGCACCCAGCCTAGTTCTTTGATATCTTTCATGAGAGTTTCGCTGTGTTCCTTACATAGATTTTGTACATATTTTGTTAGATTTATACCTAAGTATAGCATTTTGAGGGATAATAATGTAAATGTTAGTGTGTTTGTAATTTCAAATTGTTCTTGTTCATTGCTAATATGTAGAAAAGCAACTGAGTTTTGTATATTAACCTTATATTCTGATACCTTTATATAATCACTAATATTCCAGGAGTTTTTCTGAGAATTCTTTTGGATTTTTTTTATGTCAACAATCATGTCATCTGCAAACAAGGAAAGTTCTTTTTATTCCTTTCCACTCTATATTTTAAAATTTTGTTTTCTTATTTGATTAGCTCGAACTTCCAGTACAATCTTGAGAAGAGTGGTGAATTGAATCTCCTTGCATTTTTCCTGATCTTAACGTGGAAGCTTTGAGTTTCTCACTGTTACGTATGATATTAGCTGTAGATTTAGAGCTTTTTCCAGATATGCTTTATCAACTTGAAGAAGTTCTCTGTTCCTAGTTTACTGAGAATTTATCGTGAATGGGTGTTTGATTTTGTCAAATGTTTTTTCTTCATATATTAGTATTATCATGTAATTTTTCTTCTTCAGTCTGTTGATGTCATGGGTTACATTAATTCATTTTTAAATACTTAACCAGACTTGCATGCCTAGATAAATCTAATTTGGTTGTGGTGTATAATTCTTTTTATACATGTTCAATTTAATTTGCTAATATTTTGTTGAGTATTACTGCAGCTATTTTCCTGACAGACATTGTTTTGTAGTTTGCTTTTCTTATAATATCTGTGGTTTTTCTATTAGGGTAAAGCTGGCCTCAAATAATGAATTTGAAAGTATCTCCTTTGTTTTTGCCTTCCAAAAGAGACTGTGGAGAATTGGCATAATTTATTTTATAAATGTTTGCTAAAATTCCTCCCTGAACTCATCTGGGTCTGGTGTTTCTATTTTGGTAACTGATTAAGTCAATTTCCTTAATGGATATAAGCCTATTATAACTGTGTTTCTTTCAGTGTAAGATTTGACAGATGGTGTCTTTCAAGGAATTGGTCAATTTTATTTGGATTACCCAATTTGGAAGCATAGATTTGTTCGTAATATTCTTTTACTAGCCTTTTAATGCCCATAAATCTATAGTGATGTCCTCTTTTTCATTTCCGATATTGGTAATTCGCGTGGTCTCTCTTGTTCTCTCTCTCTTCCACTCCGATCTTTTCAAATAAAGTTTTTTTTTCACTGATTATTGGTATCTGTCTCTAGTTTCATTGATTCCTCCACTAATTTTTATTATTTCTTTTCTCTGCCTACTTTGGATTTAATTTGTTCTGTTTTTCTAGTTTCTTAATGTGGAAGCTTATATTGTTGCTTGTTCTTTCATCTTTCCTAACATGTGCATTCGATGCTATAAATTTCCCTCATGCATTGCTTTTGTTGCCTCCCACAAATTTTGATAAACTGTATTTTCTTTTAAATTCAGTTCAAAATATATTTTTACTTTCTCTTGAGATATTTTATTTGACCCATGGGTTATTTAGAAATGTGTTATTTAACCTCCAAGATTTTGAGATTTTTCCAGCTGTCTTTCTGTGATTGACCTAGTGTAATTCCATTGTAGTCTGATAGCAGACAATGCATGGTTTCTATTTTTTTTAATTTGTTAAGGTGTGTTTTATTGTTCAGATGTAATCTATCTTGGTGAATGTTCTATGTGAGCTTGAAAGACTGTGTAATACGCTATTGTCAGATAAAGTAGTCTACATGTCAGTTACATCCAAATGATTTGGTAATGCAGTACATCCATGTCTTTACCAATTTTCTGCCTGTTGGATTTGTCCACTTATGGTGGCAGGGTATTAAAGTCTCTAATTATAAGAGTGGATTTATGCATTTTTCCTTGCAGTCCTATCAGTTTTTGCCTCACATGTTATAACACTCTGATGTTAGGTGCATACACATTAAGGATTTTTATGTGCTCTTGGAGTATTGACCCTTTATCATTATGTAATATTTTTCTTTATCCCTGATAACTTCCTTTGCTCTGAAGTCTGTTCTGTCTGAAATTGATATAGCTACTCCTGCTTTCTTTTGATTAGTGTTAGCATAGTGTATCTCTCACCATCCTATTTTTTACTTTTAATCTATGAGTCTTTAGATTTAAGACTTTTTATAAATAACATATAATTGCTCATAGTTTCTTGATCCATTCTTACAGTCTTTGTCTATAGTGTGTTAATATCATCCATATTACTTAGAATTAAAATTACTTGCTCTACAGGTTGCAATATACCTTTACATCTAATCCAAATGCACCTTAAAACAATGCTTTACTGCCTCATGGGTAGTGTGTGAACTTTATAACACAATAATCCTAATTACTCCCTCCTGTCTCTTGTATCATTAGTGTCACTCATTTTATTTACACATAGCCATATATATGAACAGAAGTGTAAACAATCTAATTCATTATTGCTATTATTATTTTGAAGCAACTATTAGATAAAATACAAAAATAAAAGGTTTATCTTCACTTATTCCTTTTCTGATTCTATTCACTTATTTATGTAGATCTGACTTTGTAACCTGTATACTTTTCCTTCTTTCTACATAACTTTTTTTTTTTAACATTTCTTGCAAGGCAGGTCTACTGACAAAACATTCTCTCAATTTATGTTTGAGGATGTCTTTCTTTCTCTTCCACTTTTGGAGGATAATTTTGCAGGGTACAGAATTCTAGCTTGGAGAGTTTTTTATTTCTACCAAGACATTAAATATTTAAACCCACTCTGTTCTTGCTTACACAGCTTCTGAAAAGAAGTCAGATATAATATTTTTCTTTGATCTTTTATAAATAGGTATTTAAAAAATCTGGCATCTTTTTAGGCTTTTTCTTTGCCTTTCATTTTCTGAAGTTTGAGTATAATATGCCTACGTGCAGGTTTTCTGGCATTTATCCTCGTTGGTGTTCTCTGAGCTTTCCGGATCTGTGGTTTGTTGTCTGTCATTAATTTGGGAGAAACTCTGTTATTATTGCTTCAAATCCTGCTTCTTTCTTTCTTCTTCTTGTATTCCCTTTATGCATAGTTTTTAGTTGCTTCACATTTCTTGGATATTATATTCTGATTTATTTCATCATTTGTCTCTTCTCTTTTCTATTTTGGATGTTTCTGTGGTCATATTCTCCAGCTCAGAGAGGCTTTTCTCATGCACGTCTAGTCTGTTAATGAACGCATCAAAGGCACTCGCCATTGCTGTGTTTTTAAACTCTAACACTTCTTTTTGATTCCTTTTTATAATTTTCATCTGTTTACATTGTCTATGTGTTCTTCCAACTTATTTACTTTTTCTATTAAAGCTCATAGCATATTAATCATAGTTACTAAATAAAAAATTTCTTGTCTAATAATTCCAACTTTCTTGCCATATCTGACTCTGATTTTGATGATTGTTCTTTGTTTTCAAATTGTGCTTATTACATTTTAGTATGCCTCATAATATTTTGTTGAAAGGAATACATGATGTACTGGGTAAATAGAACTGCAGTAAACAGGCCTTTAGTAGATTGGTAAGGTGTTGCAGTGGAGGAAGTTATTAGTATTTTGTTGAGCCTGTGACTTCGGACTATGAACTTCACCTGCTTCTCAGCCCCATCCACAACCTCTGCCCATTGGGTGACATAGGATGACAAGCAGTGGCTGAAGTTGGGTGATATGGTTTGGCTGTGTCCCCACCCAAATCTCATACTGAACTGTAGTTCCCATAGTCCCCACGGGTCATAGGAGGGACTTAGCGGGAGGTGACGGAATCCTGGGGGCCGTTACCTCCATGCTGTTCTCATGGTGGTGGGTGAATTCTCCTGACATCTGGTGGTTTTATAAGCGGCTTTTCCTCCCCTTGGCTCTCACTTCTTGCTGCCACCACTTGAAGAAGGATGTGTTTGCTCCGCTTCCACCATGATTGTAAGTTTCCTGAGGCTTCTGCCGCCAGGCCGTACTGTGAGTCAATTAAACCCCTTTTCTTCAGAAATTACTCAGTCTCAAGTATGTCCTTTTGCTGCGTGAGGACAGACTAATACACAGGATATTTTCCTTCCTTCACGTCAGTTAGGCTTTGACAATACCCCAGAGGGTCAGTCCCTGATAAAATAGTTTCTCTGGAAAACAAGTCTTTAAGAACGGATGCCCTTTTGTATTTCAAATCAGTTCATTTCTCCCTCTCCCTTCCAGAAGCTTGAGAGATTTTTATCCAATATTCACTGTGAGGACTTGGTAGAGTTCTTAGAGCTCAAATTCACAAAAGTGTGGGGGCCCTTTGTGACGGGCTCCCTTGGAGCTTTTAATTCTCAGAGTTGTCCACAGTGGGCCTCCAGCAATTACTCAATTACGGTTCAGGTTTCCCTACTCTGGCACTGGTTCCCACAGGTGTTACTGCGGACGGGTTTCTGTGCAAGTAGGTTTTGAATCTCTGTATCTGCCTGTGTGTCTCTCCGATTTCAGGGGCAACAGTTTGCTCTGTGATCCGACCTCTAGATGGATCTAAAAGAACTGTTAGTTTTTCATTTGATAAGCTTTTAACTTGTTGTTAGAATGAAGTGGTGACTGCTAAGCTCTTTACATGCTGTAATGAAAACTGCAAGTCTCATGTATATTTTTTATTTTAAAAAATACCTGCTAGATTTACTTCCATTTAAAAGATAAAGATATGCAGTGCTTGTGATTTTTTGTTTACCTTTTTAAAAGTAGAAACAAAAACTGGGATTCCTTGATATCTGATAAATTAGCTTTTGTAAATCAGGTCAAACTTCCATAGCATTCCTATAATACTTAACTAAGGTAAGATAAGAATCAAACATTTGTTAAAGGTGTCTTTGAGAATGAATTGGTTTGTCAATGATTCTTAAGAACTTTAGAAATCCACTTAACGATATGTTCTATATGCATATACTCAATTTTCCATGCATACATATCATATATGTATATGTGTGTGTGTGTGTGTGTGTGTATGTAAACTGGGGGGTTTGTGTTACACAAACTCTGAAGCAGATCATGGATAAGCCTTAAGCACAAGAATAGTCAGCATTTCCAAGCACACAGGTGTTACACGAGTTTTCATAAATTTTTTTTAAAAAAGCCTAAATATTACCTAAGTAATGTAGTTGGGTACTAATTCAGACACATTCTGAATCTTTATGTGTTTCATTTTATTTTATTAATTTAATTAAGCTAGGTTTCTATATGTTTCACAGAATAAGATGTCCAAGGATTGGATGAGTCCACAGAGAATACCCTAATTGCCTCTTGAGCAGTAAGGACATATTAATGTGATTTGATTCTGTAAGGTGATAATTCTTCTGTCAGTGTATGTAGATAGAAAAGAAATGTAAACCCCATAATTTAAAAATCCATTTACAGACATGAGAAGATGGAGACAGGGCACTAGTATGGACAGACTTTAGAGGAAACCGCACGCCAGATATTATAATGGAAACCCTAATATGTAGCCAAATTCGGGTCAGGACAGGTGGAATAATATTGAGGGATTTAGAATAGGTTAGGGTTTAATTCCTGCATCTGTGCCTCAATTAACTGTGTAATTTTGAGTAAATTCCTCATCCTTTCTATTCCTCAGCTTTCTTATCTGTAAAACAGTAGTAATAACTGCCTCATAGAATTGTGCTGAAAATTAAATGATATAATATAATGACATAATGTTCATAAAATATGTAGCACAATTAATAGCACATGATAAATGACTAATTAGGACTCTGGTGGCTGTGGAGAAGACTAAGCAACTCCACCTTAAGGAACAGCTGCTTCTTACTTCATATGACTAAAAAGTCTACGTGAGTCATATGAAGAGCTTACATAATTATTTTCTTTTTGTTTCTTGTTTCTCAGATCTGCATTCTTCTACATATTTGGCTTCACACTTAAGGTTTGCTTTTATGATTACAACATGGCAGCAGCTGTTTCTCATATTCCTTCACGAAAGAGCACAAAAGTGTCTGCTTTTTTCTAGGAATTCCATTAATTCTTACATATCATTGGTTCTGCATGGATTTTTTTCCCCAACACAATATCCAGCAGTCCCAGTTCCATTAAAAACAATAGACTGAGAGCGGGTAAGTGGCCGTTTCCCAGGTGTCAGTTGGAAGAAGCTCACCAATGGATGGGTGGCTTTCCAATGCCTCCCTGATGAGCATGCAGTTGTGGTAACCGTCATGTTGCCATCATTGTTGACATTGCCATGATGGAATTTTGGTGACCAATTTAGAGGAGAGAGAAAAGGGTGTGCACCTGAGAAAGTCTACATGCTATTCAATTATTTCTGCTTTGTAACATATAGAATAAAAGGAAAGACATTCAAACGGGAAATAAGTACATAGAAGAAGCCATAGGAAGTGTAGACTTTTGGGACAGGAGGGAACATTTCAGATGCTGGTTCTATCAGGGAACTGGTGAAAGACAAAAAATGCTCTATGAATCTAAACTCAGATGTTGACCTACATATTTTTGAAATCTAAAAGCTTAGTAAGTTTCTACACTTAAATTTAAAGTGCAAAAATCACAAACTAGTCTAGCAAAAAGTGTATTTTTTTTCCTTCCCATGCTGTCGCTAAAAAACAAAACAAAAGAAAAACTTATCTAGTTCTCATGAGGAACAGTGGCCAATCTCAAAGACTCCCAGTGCAACTTCGGAATAATAGAATTTTTGTCATCCTTAACTGTCATTTTAAAAATATTATCATTTTATTTCCTGACCTTAATATTTTTCCAAATGCTCTAAACTTTGCAGTATTTATATTCTTATGCTCACTATTCATATGACTTTTATACTTGTGTCTTCTACTGCTATCAATTTTTAATGATTTATACATCCCTACCCTAATCTCAGATCTTTCTCCTGGGCCCCAGGCCTGCAATTCCATTCCCTTTTGACTGATAGAGAACTGATGTTCAACACCTCTGATACTGAGTTTATGGTCTCCTTCGCAAAGATGTTCACATTACATTTCATTTCAGTGAATGTCATCATAATTCTTCCTATCTCCCACACTGTGAAGGAAGCGCCTCCTCTTTTGATCTTTCCTCCCTCATTACATATATTCCATCACCAAATACGTTTGGTTGATTTAATTTAGAAAAGCTTCTTAAGTCTGTAGTCTCTACTCTATGTCCGTGGTGATCGACTTGGTCCGGGTCTTCATGAGCTCACATTTTGAAAAAAAATCATTGATTTATTCGCAAAATATTTACTGAGTAGCTACTATGTCCCAGGCAACATTCTGGTCACTGAGGCTATGGCAATTATCTCAAAAGATATAAAAAATGACATACTAATGGGAAAATCATAACTAATCCTGTAATGATTTTTTCAAAGAAAAATAAAATAGGAAATAAGGAAAGAGAGTAGCAGCGACGGTTATTTAAAGATGATTCAAATCAATCTCTGTAAAGTGGCAATATTTGAGCAGAGACTTGAAGGAGGTAAAGATAAAAGGCTTGTCACTCCCTCCAATCTTTTTTTTTTTTTTTTTTTTATACTTTAGGGTTTTAGGGTACATGTGCACAATGTGCAGGTTTGTTACGTATGTATCCATGTGCCATGTTGATTTCCTGCACCCATTAACTCGTCATTTAGCATTAGGTGTATCTCCTAATGCTGTCCCTCCCCCCTCCCCCCACCCCACAACAGTCCCCGGAGCGTGATGTTCCCCTTCCTGTGTCCATGAGTTCTCATTGTTCAATTCCCACCTATGAGTGAGAACATGCGGTGTTTGGTTTTTTGTCCTTGTGATAGTTTACTGAGAATGATGTTTTCCAGTTTCATCCATGTCCCTACAAAGGACACGAACTCATCATTTTTTATGGCTGCATAGTATTCCATGGTGTATATGTGCCACATTTTCTTAATCCAGTCTATCGTTGTTGGACATTTGGGTTGGTTAGAAAGCTGCAACTGGATCCCTTCCTTACACCTTATACAAAAATTAATTCAAGATGGATTAAAGACTTATATGTTAGACCTAAAACCATTAAAATCCTACAAGAAAACCTAGGTAATACCATTCAGGACATAGGCGTGGGCAAGGACTTCATGTCTAAAACACCAAAAGCAATGGCAACAAAAGCCAAAATCGACAAATGGGATCTCATTAAACTAAAGAGCTTCTGCACAGCAAAAGAAACTATCATCAGAGTGAACAGGCAACCTACACAATGGGAGAAAATTTTTGCAACCTACTCATCTGACAAAGAGCTAATATCCAGAATCTACAATGAACTCAAACAAATTTACAAGAAAAAAACAAACAACCCCATCAAAAAGTGGGCAGAGGACATGAACAGACACTTCTCAAAAGAAGACATTTATGCAGCCAAAAAACACATGAAGAAATGCTCCTCATCACTGGCCATCAGAGAAATGCAAATCAAAACCACAGTGAGATACCATCTCACACCAGTTAGAATGGCCGTCATTAAAAAATCAGGAAACAACAGGTGCTGGAGAGGATGTGGAGAAATAGGAACACTTTTACACTGTTGGTGGGACTGTAAACTAGTTCAACCATTGTGGAAGTCAGTGTGGCGATTCCTCAGGGATCTAGAACTAGAAATACCATTTGACTCCCTCCAATCTTACTGGCCTCTATTAACTTGTCACTCTCTCCTAAACAATCTTTTCCAGGGAACACAGGAGTTATTTTGTATACAGATAAGAGTCAATTATGTAGCTCTTCTATTTAAGAAACTGCCAGTTGTTTACCCTCTTGTTCCTGCTTCTCATTTCCCACTCCACATCCTATACTCTCATCATCTACCCTTCCCATTGATCTCTGCACATAGCATAACTTTTTATGCCTTTACACACTTAGTTTTAAAAAAAATCGAAAAGGAACTTTCCTCTTCTCAATCCATTAAATTTCTGCTAAACCCTTAAGGACTCATCTTAAATGTCACTTTCTCTGGTGAGTCTTCCCTAATTTCTGGTAGTAACAGTAGTCACATCATCTCCTATACCTATTTTGTCATGGTATGTAACACAGTGGATTGAAATTTCTTACCTTTTACATCAGTCTACCTTTAGGGCGGTGACTGACATTTATTTGGGCATATGGCTCAGTGACTGAAGCTTGTAGATAGTAAATATGTTTGTTGAATGAATCAAGTAGTTGGAGTGAAGAAAGGAGATTAACGGTTGGGGGCTCAATTATCTTTGCCAGTCAGAAAAATCTGTGGCTTGATTCTATTTTCATTAGCAAAATAAAGTTATATTGTATATGCATGTCTACACTTCTGTATCTGAGTATTTTGCTCTTGAGGCTTTCCTTTATCTTTTCTTTCAGTTTTTCTGGTGTGTGTGTGTGTATTTTCATGTGCCATTTTGTATTCTATATACAGGACAAAGGGAAATTGTACAGACTTAAAACCATGATAGTTTAGCTACTTACCGGCCTTTAAAGGACAGGTGTGGTATCCAGCTCGAGAGAAATGAGAACATCTATGAAAAGGGGACCTTAAGCTCTTATCGAGCAGCCTCAGACATGGGTTGTTTTCTGATGGCAAATTTCTCTGCAGGAGCTGAGTGAAGTGAAACATATCTAAGTGTTCAATTCACGTCTGCTTTGGTGACATAGGTGAATTTTTCATTCTCATGCAATTCTATGCCAGGTATTGAAAGATAGGGAAGTATTAAAACAAGTTATTTATTATTTTTATTATTGTTTATTGATTGCTTAACTATGTGAGGCTGAGCTAAATTCATATTATCAAATATTACCCATTTCACTATCCCTTTGTTGAGGCATAATTTTCACCATCTACAGAGAAAATCGGTTCAGATAGGTTCAGTTACATGACTATTCCTACATCTATTAGGAAGTAGAGCTGGGACAAAATTCAAGTATCTACATCAGTCTATATAAATCTACGTTTTAGAACCATAGATTGTTAATTTCCATCTAGTAAGCATCTAAGTAATGCCTGCTTAAAAATGTAGTTTGTACATGGAATAGAATATATACATACACATACATATATGTATGTGTATATATATGTGTATATATATAAAATTTTGTAAAAAAAATATAAAACTCTAATTTTCAATGACTCTCATGAATTTTCCCTTAAAGTAACTTGAAAGTGGTTGCTAATGCCCCTGATTTCTTGCCACAAAGAACTTAAAGAACTGTCTTTTTAAAAGAGGAGCTATAAATTTCACTTGTTTGAATTTTTTTCCATTAACAAGCCAGTCTCTTTAGCATTAGAGAATATTTTTATAAAGGAATACTAATAGGACAAACAATTGTAAGATTGCATGTCATACTGGCAAAATCAAGGATTAAAAATAGTTTTCAGAATGCTTTAAATATGGTAATTCCAGTGCCGCAAAGAAAAAGATGACCTATTTTCTCTTCTTTGTTTGCATAAAGTGTCATATATCTTATTACATATCCTTGGCCTATTTAGATCTGTTGTAGATGGTTGGAAAAGAAATTTTAACAGATAATTTGCCCCTGAAATAAGTGAAAATGATGAAAATAAAGACTGACATCTAATTTTAAAATGCTTTCATTTATAAATGTGACAACTGAGTAGACAGTGAGCAGACATACATGATCAAAAAATTCTTTGTAAGCAACTCCTCAGATCCATTTAGGGGTTCTTTGATTAAACAAATAGTGTGAATCTGAAACTTAACAATGGCAGAAATTAGCATCTTTTGCAGAAACGAAAAAGAATGTGTTATCCTCCTACCATCAGGCTAAAATACTGTTTTTTACAACATAATCCAGGCTTCAGTTCTTCCACCTGAAGTCCTGCACAAGTTGGTCTTTGGGAACAGTAGAAAAAAACATGGTTGAATTTTACTTTAGGACTGAATTATAAATGTCTTCATGGTCTCACTATGTTAGGATATTTGAAAGCAACCAGGGATAATAAGCGCTGAAGCCACAGATAGAACCGATTTTTCTGGTGGTCAGAATGCACTGAGCCTGGGTCAGAGAGTTAGGCAGCGGTGCTTTCGTCAGCATCCTCTCCGAGGCTTCTAAGCTCGGACTAGAATTGCTGGTCTTCACTAAACCACGGCAGGTGGAGAGCTGGGTCACTACTTGGCTAGATTTAATTTCGCCTTCAACATGAGAAATCAGTGTGTCATGTTTCTACACAAAAGGGAAAAGCATTTAAATATTGTATCTATGTGAAGGCCAATTATGTTATCTCATTCTTATGCATTCCTGCTATAAAATATTTGAGGGCAACAATCAGGCATATCATTGGTTCTATTTTTCTTCTCTCATTTTCCAGATTACAAGATTTTTAGTAAAGCCAATCTTTCAGGATTTTGTAGAAATTTCTTTCTTTCTTTTTTCTTTCTTTCATTTTTGTTGTTGTTGTTAGTCCCTTGTTTGTAATTTCTGCCTACTTAGTCACACTTTACTTCATTTAAAAACCTAAATTTTACCTAGCACTCTGGGAGGCCAAGGCGGGCGGATTGCCTGAGCTCAGGAGTTCGAGACCAGCCTGGGCAACACGGTGAGGTCCCGTCTTTACTAAAATACAAAAGAAATTAGCCGGGCGTGGCGGCATGCACCTGTAATCCCAGCTACTTGGGAGGCTGAGATGGAAGAACTGCTTGAACCTGGGAGGCGGAGGTTGCAGTGAGCCCAGATTGTGCCACTGCACTCCAGCTTGGGTGACAGAGCAAGACTCTGTCTCTACAAAAAAAAAAAAAAAAAAAAAAAAACTAATAATAATAAATAAATTTTCAATGTTTAATGATACATCATAATTGCACATATTTATGGGAATACATGTGATATTTTGATACACACATACAATGTTTAATGATCACATGAGGGTTATTAGGATATTCATCACCTCAAGCATTTATTATTTCATTGTGTTAGGAACACTCCAACTTCACTCTTCTAGTTACTTCGAAATACGCAATAAATTATTGTTACCTGTGGTTACCTTATTGTGATAATGAACACTAGATTTTATTACTTTCATCTAATCGTATTTGTACTCATTAACCAACCCCTCTTAATACTTGTTTCTTCACTACCCTTCCCAGTTTATTATAATCATTGTTCTCCTATCTCTGTAAGATCAGTTTTTTTAGCTCCCACATATGAGTGAAAACAGGAGATACTGGTCTTTCTGTGTGTAGCTCATTTCACTTAACGCGGTGTCTTCCAGTTCCGTCCATGTGCTCAGCAGCACTAGTCATCAGAGAAATACAAATCAAAACTACGATGAGCTGTTATCTTGTTATCTCACCCCAATTAAAATGGTTTTATCAAAAATAAAACACAGGCAACAATGAATGTTGATGAGAATGAGGAGAAAGGGGCACTTGCACACTGTTAGTAGAGATGTAAACTAGTAAAACCATGGAGGTGCCTCAAGAAACTAAACATTGAAGTTATTTTATTATGTATCATCTACTCCAATTACATATAGCAAGTTTTTTGTTTTTCTAATTTTTAAAATATTGTGTTACATTAGTTAAGATATTGAACAATTTGATTTTGTTCTTTAAAAGCTTATTACTGAGGCCAGGCATGGTGGCTCACACCTATAATCCCAGCACTTTAGGAGGCCAAGGAAGGAGGATCTCTTGAGTTCAGGAGTTTGAGACCAGCCTGGGCAACATAGGGAGACTCTGTCTCTACAAAAGAATGAAAATTAGCTGGGCAAGGTGGTGTGCGTCTGTAGTCCTAGCTACTTGGGAAGCTGAGGCAGGAGGATTGCTTGAGCCTAGGAGGTCAAGGCTGTGGTGAACTATGATCATACTATTGCACTCCAGCCTGGGGATGACAGGACAAGACCCTGTCATTAAAAATAAATAAGTAAATAAACACATAAATAAATACATCGCTTACTGCTAAATCCAACACTAGGACTGAGTTGTGCAAAAGTTGACTCAGATTCAGATTCTCCAAATACATCCAAATCTGTTTCTATGAAACAATGTTATAGGTTAAGTCATGGAACAACTTAAGAATATCAACTGAGAAACATTAACAAAAAATATGGCCTACCTCACAACCAATAACGAAAACACAGGTTGTAATGATCCTCTCGCTACCAAACTCTGTCATACGAATGTTGCATTGATTTTCCACTCTTCTAATTGCCACTAAAGGAAGATTATATTCCAGTATTGTGAAATTTTGAAAAATTAAGCAGTTCTCTGGGAAGAAGAGAGGGAGTGGAAAGCAGGTCGTTAGCAGTAAATTTATATTGCAAGTTCATTCTAAGAAATGAGGCAATTACGCTCTTCTGTTTTATTTTGGTGGCAAAGGGGGAATGGTTATCAATGGAAGTTGGCAACTAGTGTTTGTGTTAGAATTTGAATAGACTCCTTTAATCGGTTCTTTGATCTTCCAACTCACTTTGCTGATTATCTCCACTTTGTTCCTACTTTTCCACTGCAACTCAAAATCTAAAGTATTTTAATGTTTAATTATCCATTTTTGTCTTTACATCTAACATTTCTTAAAATTTTAATTTGTCATACCCACATGTGTTTCCTCCTTAGCCATTTGTGTATTACTTCTTTTTTTAAATAATAATAGGAAAAATATTGCTCAAGAAGAATCATTATAATGAAAATTCATTACGATTTTATTTATTATTATTGTTGTTATTATTATTATTTTGAGACAGAGTCTCACTTTGTCACCCAGGCTGGAGTGCAGTGGCACGATCTCAGTTCACTGCAACCTCCATCTCTGGAGTTCAAGCAATTCTCCTGCCTCAGCCTCCCGGGTACCTGGGACTACAGGTGCCCACCACCACACATGGCTAATTTTTGTATCTTTGGTAGAGACAGGGTTTCGCCATGTTGGCCAGGCTGGTCTCGAACTCCTGACCTAAAATGATCCACCCACTCGGCCTCCCAAAGTGCTGAGATTACAGGCATAAGCCACCTCACCCGGCCTCATTAAGATTTGAAAACATTATCAAATTTATACAAGATTTCCAAATTCCCCAATCCCTAGTTTCATGTTGTTTTGCTTTTCTACACATTATTGGAAACGTTTAAAATATAATCACTCCATTCATGGACTCAATTAATTATCGAAGTTGCCATCCACACTGCATTTATTGTGTACTACTGAAAATTATGTTTTTGGGGATAATCGACAACTAAAATAAAAACAAACAAAATTCACTTTGCACTACCAGGGAGTAAAATGTTACAGTAGGGAACTAGAGCCCGAATTAAATAGGAAAATACTGGGCAATACTCCAACTTCACGATAAATCCAACCTAGACGTCTGAGCTTACATAAAAGACCAAAACAACAGTTATAATTTACCAGGGATAGTTCGACAGGACAACAGTTAATGTCACCGAAGTTGTAAAAAGACAATGTATGGCATCTCTTTAATTAGAGTTTAAATCTGCTCATCTTGATGCAGTAATAAACTGAGAAATGCCAGGTTATATGCTCTTTTGGAAGACAGCAATTCTATATAACACATGTGGCCGTTTCCAGTTCAACCCCTGATTCCTGGCTCCTGCTTCTGAAACACAATGTTTCATTTTAATGAAAAATACATTACTGTGGTAAGATAGGTCATCAGCTGTTAAGTGTAATGCAATTTCTGTAATAAAATTAATTTTACAGCTTGCATAAAAGACTTTACGCAGGTTAAATACTGTTAATTACTAGCTAAATTTTGTTCCTTAGAATGCATACATGAAGCACCTCCACCCTCTATAAAAATAATGTCTATAGTATAAAATATCCATAGGATTCTTTATGATTTCCATTTTTTATATCATGCTAAAATGCCAGCCATAGCCAACTGTGAGTTAATATGGCCTTTCATTGGTCACTGAAACAGAGGATATATTTGCTGGTGTCTTAAGACTAAAACCGTTGTGCTGGTGAAAGGCCAGTGCAATTTTCTTCTGGGTTACTTATTTAGAGATAGCAATTCAGACCAAAAAAACTCTGATACATAGTTATAGATTTACGTAACCTAAGTTAACCATCCAGCAAATGGATGCAGTTGATCTCAAAGGGAGGTGCAGCAGAGTAAAGGACATTCAAACCCCATCTATAACCAACATTGGAAAAACATTTCAATGTGGGTAAAATTACAGTCACATAAAAGGACAACAGATTATTGGTCAAATGTACATGCGAGCATTAATGCAATAACCTTTTTGCTCTGTGAAAAGTTTTCGTTGAGCTATTTGCTAAAATAATATTTTAAGTAATAAAGAATTTGGAATTAGTACAGAATATGGAATTGGACAGCTCTGAATTTGGACCCAAACTTTTTCATCAATTAGTTACTTAGAGCTAGAAAAAGTTACTGTATCTTCCTGATCCTGTTTTATCATCTGCTCTGTAAGTAAGTACAAGACAATTGTCTCATAGTGTTATTGCCATGCTTGAATATAACGATGGATAAAAATTTCTTGGCACTAAGGCGGCCTTTATAGATGTTCCTTTTCCTTCTGTTTTGCTCTTTCTATTGACTCACGGGAGCCGTTAAGGAAGAGATGTGATCAGATTTTAGATGCTCATTTGTTTGTCTATGTTATTGGGATACTGTAGCGAATCACTGATTTGAATGTGATACCTGGTTTAAAAAGGCACTACGCTGTGTAAAATGTTACATTTAATTCAATCTAAGAAATTTTAAATTAGTTTTGCAAATAGCACATCTATGCTTTTTGATACTTGTTATATGGAAAACAGGAACTCTAGCAAAAAAAAAAAAATAGGAAAAGTCTTCAGGGGAACATTTTTTAAAATATCCCTCATTTAACTCCAGCCGGGAGGCAAAGACAGAGGAACAGCGTAAAGCAACTCCTGGATGTGGAATGATGTCAGAGATTCTCCACTCTGCATTTGGTCACATTCAGGCTGTAGATATCACCAGTGTACCTTGCTTTCCTGGTAATAAGGACATAATCTTTCTTCCTCCCCTGGCCACTCTCAGCCTTGGAAGTTACTGGCTAGTGGATAGTAGATACTGGATGAGCCATCACAAGGTGGCCCTGGCACAGAAAGCCTGGGTGACACGGCTCCACACAGCACAATTGAGACGGGCTGTGGGAAAGATCATGTGGGGAAGCAATGTCGTTTCAACAAAGAACTCAGCAGGATAAATACGACCAAGCTCATGTCTCACAAATGATCACTTGTGTCTGAATGTCTTCCATTTCTGTTCGTATTCATGCCTAACGGGTTAAGTCTCATCCCAAGTATGTTTCTAGTGAATATGAAAGACCCTATTGTCACATATTTCTTTCTTTATATGCAACTACCATCATTTCATTAACTTTTGCATAAAGGAATATTTTTTAAAAGTAATCTGACATGTTACTTTACCATTTTTTGATCAATTTATTTTGTGTCTTCTTTACATATATTTTGAAGGGCCATATCTGAAACAGAACTTTCTTTTTTCATTAAAAAACTAGCATATGTGGGCTATCTGCCTTTATATTCATTTTATTGACTATTTTACTATGAACAGTCTTATATTTTACTTTATACTAATTCCTCCAGACTAATGACAAGTATTTAACCTAACATATTGATCCATCTCACTTAATATTAGTTTAACTTCATTTAATTCCTTCCTTTTTGCTCATCATCTTTTTCCTGATGAGAAATTAAAGAAGAAGATATGTTTGGCACCTCTGTCCATCTCTTTGCCCATTTCTTACTCCTCTAAGAAGGCAAGAAATTCTAATCTGACTACACATTACCAATTAATTGGGCCACATTTACTTGTGGGCCATCTGGCTGAATATTTTTAAATCATGAGCAAACCATGGTGCTATTCTTCTCTCTTGCCCCTGCCTTAACGAAGTAAGGCATTTTCCTTGGCTTATTTCCTTCTCATTGCAGCAGAGTTGAAATGTGAGATGGGGTGTAGCTTCTCCTAACACCTGGCATATCATCTGATGGAACTGAAGAGTGAGAAATGACCTCCATGGACCTGGAGCCTCAGCTTCATGACTCCACCGAGATGCCACATTGGAGGCAAGCTCAACGCAATGCCTTTATTAGAAACGTTTTTAAAAGGGAACCCGTATTCACGTTTGTCAGGACACTGCTTATCTCTCTAGTTGAACCCGTATAACTTACTTTATAAGATGGTAAGATACAAAGACTCTTAATCTTCTATCTACCAGGACTCTTGACATAAATTGAAAGCTCACTTATAACAGCTCTAGCATCCCAAGTGCCTTTGACTACACTCCAATTTAACTTATTGTTCAGTTTTTATATAACTGTCTTCCTTATATTGTGCTTAATTTTCTTATTAATTTAACATTTTAAGAAGAATACTCATTCTGAGAAGTTCACAAATCAGTTAGGCTTAAGTTTTTAAATAAATGTTTTAAAAATATTAAAGGCACACGTATGAAACAATGATACTAGACTTAATTATGGAGAGCAGCCTCCCCTACAAATTTCAGCCACAACACAAGAGCAGTAAGCAGATCAGTCCACTCACCTTCATTCCAACATTTCAAGTGACTGGGGAAAGAATAGGGACAAAATAAAATAAAACAAAATAAAGGTTTCTTGTGGAACACTGAAAAATTATTAAGTGCCAAAGTGTAAGAATGCTTTATATCCATCCCATCCTTTGTCCTGGGAGGTACTTTCTATTATTGATTTCATTTGACAAATGAGGAAACAGAGGTCTGAATAGGTAGAGAAACAATTGTCAACTTTCTACTTCTTAGTATAACTTTACTGCCTCTGAGGCCTGCCTGCATTCCTGCACTGGGGTTTCATGGACATTGCTCGAGACTACTGGCCCTATGTCTGTCATCTTTTATGTTTCATTTATAAACACCCTCAGCTCTTGATCTGTGAGGGTCTTAATAAATATAGTTGTATTAAATTGTTGCGCTTTAAAGAATAATATATGATATTAAGAAATAGTATTTCTGATAACAGCTTAAGCCATAATATGAAGTGTGCTGATACAAGAGGAGTTTGTAGGTCTTAAAAAAACAAAACAAAAAAACTAAGCTCTAATTTAGTACAAGTTTCTGACCTTTCTGCTAAAATTTATCTAGGAGTATATATGAAGAAAAGGCCTTATTGAATAAACTGGTAAATGCATCTCTCAAGTTTTATTTTATATTCAACATAATATGAAGTAAAAATAAAAATAAAATACAACTAAGAAATATAGCATTGGCTACTTTTTGAAACATTTCTCCACAAAATAGGGGGTAAAATATGAAAAAGTTTTGACACAATGTTTTGAATCTCTATTTCTTTATAACCTAAAGGAAATAAGAATTTGATATGCCTCAAGGAAAAAAAATCCAACGAAGAGTTTTTTTGCGGGGGAAAGAAAGTCTACTATCCAGCCTCAGAGATTAGATTTAAAAGCCAAAGAAAACTTTGTTAGATTATAGTGTGACAGAGCAAACCAATCTTTAAATCTACCAAAACACTTCTAGAATGCTAGAACACAGTATGTGTGAAAAAATAACAAGTGTTTCGAGAAACATCATTTTTTTATGTCCTAAACCACTGACTTACAACGTATGAAAAGATGTGGCATGACATGGATTTGAGAATATACACTGTAGAACAGCTATTAACAAGCTTTTCTTGGTACTGAAGTGTGTTCCACAAAACAGTTTTTACTCTTACATGAAGAAGAGAGTGAACCAAAGTAAATTAAACTACCAGAAACAGGTGTTAACTTGACATTAAGAACCCACAAATCTACATTTGTTTCCATTCCTGAAAATCAGCTTTCAATTAATAATAATATTATAATCATTAAAAAATATATATTTTTAAAGCATCTGTTTACTTTCCTTAACTTGTAAATCACTACTGGTGTTTTCCAACTCTCTCAGTGAATTTAAATGACAATATCATTCCTTAATTTTTCTATGACCTGAAAAAGTCCGATTAGAAAATGAGCAAATTGCTCACAATGCTGATAGAAATCAAAGTAAAAGCTTGTATTTAAGAACATCAGTCTCTACTAAAACGAGAAATACCTAAAAGTACAAATATATCCGAAATGTCGCAAAGCACATAAACCAGGTTGAAATAAAAATTTGAATGGGCAATTATGTAACATAAAGCCAGATAACCCAACCAGTTCATACATTTTATACTCAATATAGGATATTATAAATTAGATAGTTACTGATGAGATAATAGCTTTTATAGTTAACTCTGTAGTAATTAAGTAGGATGGCAAGGCAGCAAAGAGGTCAAATTAATTTCTGAGTTCTTCCATTTATCTTTAGAAATGATGGGGAAAATTCTAACTCCAAAAGTGTTTTGTGGGAATCTAAAGAACAGTTTTGACAAAGAGGAGGTCTCAAGAAAGCATTTATGATTAAGCAACCTGACATAAACAGTAACTGCAAATTATTAGAACCAGTTGATGTTTATCTAAATGGATAAATCATTCATCTGAATAATTATCAACCCAGACAAACTATAGGCCCTGAAATTGCAATTATGAAAGAGAACCAATCAAATGTTAAGACCAAATTTAAAATTTTAGCAATGGTAGAAATTATGAATCATAAAATGCTACCTTTGACTCAAGAAATGCAACCCTTGGTTAGACAGCATATTAAAAACTAGATGGCTAATGAGGTATTTGTATGGTTTCTTTTTATACTTGTTTTTGTGACATTAAGACTCTCAAAGAATCACAAATTCAAATAAAGCAATACGCCTCTTCTCTCTGAGTTTAGCTTAGACCTTCCCTTAGCTAACACGTCTGAATGTGTTCTTTGTTCTTGAACAAGATTTCACCATTAAAACTCACACAGAAAGAACTTGTCAAGACTTTACTAAATAAAGTTTAGGATGTTTCTAATTTTCATTAAAAAATAGTGTAGTTATTTTTAATGAGATTGCATAATTTCTAAGTCAGTTATTTAAGACCCACCAAATTACAATAATTTATTTCTTTCAGAAAAAAAAAAAAAAACAAACTAGCAATCAGCCTGCTGTCCGGCTTCATCAGCTCTAGATGCAAACAGGAAACTAAGGCAATATTCCATTGAGAGCTGATGGTGGTTTATACCAAGTAGTGTCAGTGCAAATTACCTCAACAGGCATTCAGTTTAAAAGTAGACTTGCAGGATTTCCTGATGGATTGAATCTCGGAAAACTAGAAATAGCAGGTAAGGATAACTTCAGAGAGTTTGGTTTAAATTATCGAAGAATAAAACTGTCATTTATTGAGCTGGCCAAGTTGCGGCAGAACCAGGTTTAGGGAGAAAATCAGAGGGTCAATTTTGCAAATAATAACCTTGAGTTACTTATTAGATTTCAAGAAGTAATATCAACTAGGTGGCTCAATGTACAATTCCAGAGTTCTACAGCACAATGAAGGCTGGGGATTAAATCTTGAAAATTGGCAGTATATGCATAGGAGTTAAAGCATGACACCATCTGAGGTAAAAAAGAAAATGCATTTAAATAAAGTAAATAAATGCCAGAATCATCCCTTCTGTGCTGTAACTGAGAAATCAGGAAGATGGTGGTGAACGAAGGAACGCAGGAAGCAGTAGTTAAAACAAGGTAAACAGAACTGACAATACTGTGACCTGGAACCCAGGTGACAAACATGTTTCAAGGAGAAGTCAGTGATTACCTGTGTCAAATTCTGTGAAAAGGACTAAAAGTTGAAGAATATGGAGATCAATGTTGTCCTTGGCAACAACAAATTTTGGACAGTAGAAGTGGAGAAGGCAGATTGGGGTGGAATCTTTAAAAACCAAGATGAAAGGATTTGGGTATAATGGGTGCATGGAGTTTTGCTCTGAGGATCAGAGAAAGGAGGCAGTATCTTGAGAGATTTGTAGAATGTGGAAAGGTATTTTAAAATAAGAATAATTGTAGCATGTTTGCATATGAAGAATATTATTAATTAGCAAGAGGAGAATTGATGATGCAGAAGAAAGGGAAAAGTTGGGGGAATGATGTTCCTGCATTAGTTGAGAGGTGACAGTGTCTGGCACACAGGTAGAAGGCTTAGCATTTCCTATGAACACACTGTGGCCTCTTAGGGCACCTTCTCCATGGCACCCACAGTGACAGTTTCTCGTATTAAACCAGACCATAAGGTATGGCTGGTTACAAACTCCTCAGTGGCTTTCCATCTCATTCAAAGTAAAAGCCTGAGGTGTTACGGAGGCCTACAAGGAACTATGTAATTTGACTCCATTACCCCGCTGTCTCCTTCTGCTCTCACTGTCCTTTAGCTGACTACAGCCCAGTCAGACAGAACTCCTTACCCTCCCTCAAACACACCAGACACCTGCACGCCTCTCTACCTGCAAAGTCTGTGCTCTTAAGAACTAGGCTATTCTGCATGGCTTGCCTTCTCTTTTCATTTGTGTCTTTGCTCACATTTCACCTGCTTAATGAAGTCTTTCCTGACCTTGTAACCCTCCACCCTCCATGTGTACTTCTTCTCCTTAGCACTCACCAATACACGACATATTAAGAGTTTTAAATATTTTCTTTGATAATTGTCTTACCCCTCTAGATTTTAAGAGCACACAAATTTTTGCCCATTCCTCACTGCTATATATCCAGCAGCTAAATTACTATCCATCACATATTACATGTTCAGTAAGTTTGCCAGATAAGTGAAGAAAATTGTATTTTAGGGCTTAACCTCAAATTTTTCCTGCTTTACATAAAAATCCTAAAATAACATTAATGTTTAAACTATATGCAATCATGTACACTAGAGGGTATTGTAGTTTTCAATGAGATTTCTCATATCACAAGACTAGAAGGCAAAAATAAATATCGGTAACTAGAGCATTGGTGAAAGTTTACAAAAAAAAAAATTTCCTACTTCGTAATTGGCAGAAACCAGGCCCTCTCAGAAACGCTTTTGATATGACACCAAGTACAGATAAATGCTACAGGATAATAATAATATAAAAAAGATTCTTTTTCTACTTAATTATGCGGAGCCTGATATCTTTATGGATCTTCAGGTAAATAATAGTTTTTTTTTTTTAAAACATTTCCAAGGCTCTGGTATCTATTGTAAAGAAAAGCAGTGAATCGCAGGAATTCTGTAAACTATTTGACTAAATTTGGTTGCCAATCTCTACCATGTTTTCCAAACATTTGTTCAGAAAGATTCCTCTTAGTCCCTGTTACTAGTATACACAGTAGCTGTTATTTGTTGATTATTATGCAGATATTGTCCTCCTTTGATCTTGATATACAATAATTAATCATACAACAGATGTGAGCTGTGTTGTATTCTTTATTATCCCCATTTTTAACAGAAGGGAACTAGGGCTTAGAAAAATCAGATAACTGGCCTGTGATCACATTTCTGATTTGTGTCAAATCTGGGATTCAAACCAAAAAAGCCGACTCCAGAATTCATAGCCTGAACCACTTTGCTCAGCTATTGCCTTGGGCTTCCTGTGTCAGCCACACAACCTCAGGAACCCTACAGACATCGAGCTGGAGACTCGTATTTGTCCATGGAAAGTGTCTTTGTTTCGAAAGAGCTAATAAAGAATTCACATTAAGGCAAAAAGACAATTGAAAAGAAATTGCTGGCTTCAAACACGCAGCCAAGAAGATAACACCCGGATTCCAAAAGATTCTGATGCAATCTAAGCTAACTTGATTGATTATATCTATCAGCTTAATTATCTTTTAATGTTGATATATTATTTCTTAAATTCTTAAAACTTAATAAACATGAAATTTTAAAGAGAGCAGAAAAGAACTTATTATAAAGTACCACTAAGATAAATGTCTGAAAACCTAATTTCTAATTTCATTTCTTTGTCAGTCTAACTGATTGCATTCCTTAACATAGGTGAGCCTGTTTTTTCACATATAAAATTGGCAGACTAAATCATATTTTTCTATTCCTTTCTTCTCTGTGGATTCTAATATCCTTAAAATAAAGTTTTCTCTTAAATTTATTCTTGCTAATTTGAAAAATGTTCAATAAACATCTCAATTTTTGCAAAGTCTTATTAGTCTTATATCTATTGTATTATTCTTAAGAAAATGGTTCATTATAAAAAATATTTGGTTTCGTAATTTAATATTTTGTACAACTAAAGAAATTAACTTATACAAAATATTAGCAAATAATTAAATAATTTTGAGTATTCATTTGCATTATCCATTCTAAGTTATAAATTGGTGTAAGACTACAGATTTAATGAAGAGACTGGATGCTGACTAATCATTTTGATGCAAGCTTACAAAGAATAATTTCAACACTCTCCAAAATGGAATGATTTATTAGCATGTCATGTTATTTGTTGTGTGATATGATAAATATAATATGATTCATCATGACATTCTATAAATATTGCAAATGATTATTAAAGCGATAAAATCCATTGGCAGAAATATAATGAGATCATGTCACATTTGTATAAAAGCTACATGATAAATTGTGCTCTCTACAGAGGCTGTTGTAACCTTAGATGGATTTAAAGTGAGAATTCTTGGAACAACAAAGCAAAAGAAAACAATCCTAAATCGTACTTAGGGTTCAATTAAGAGTAGCTGTTGAGAGCAGGGAATAATACAGGAGTACAGAAAGCTTATCATCTGCACTGCCATGGGATGGACAATTTTTCAATACGGGGACTATTCTTTAAATAGTCTCAAATATTTCAGACAAAATTCGGAATAACCACTGCACTGAATCAACATGTCTAAGTAAAACTACAAATGGCAGCATATATGTGTGTATATATATATATATATATATATATACACACATATGCTTATATTTAGTTTAAAAATTGGTATGAATATGAAAACTCATATCAGGCTGTATTTTTAAACATTTAAAATTTTACTTTGTCAAATAATTTTTTTTCTTCCCTAACATAAAAATATACCCCTTTGGAGGAAAGGTTATTATAAGGGAAATTTTATTTTCTAAGTAGAGGCTTTTTAGGTTTCTGATGCTTTTACAAACAGAATTTGCCAAAAATTTGGTTTCTTATAGTGCAAAATATGGTTAATTAGTGGCCAACAATCTTTGGCATCGATTTGGAAGTAATTATTCAACACAACACGATTGTTATGTCTTTACCAATGATTTTTGAATCATATACACAGTGTTTTAAAAGCCGCTTTGTAGTCATCTTCCTTGAGATTGTAAATTGTTCTCACACATTATTTAAAATATCCTGAGAATAAGCACTAATTACTACTTTACAATTGAGCAGAGATAAACATATTCTATAATTCTAGGACGAGCAACCACAGTGATCGTTGAAAGCACTTTTTTGGGAGGAAATCTAGTTAATTCTGACAACAGAGAGATACGGAGCCTGTATCTCTCACCACATTAATGAAATATTTACGGGCTACAAATGTTTCAGTTTCTTACAATAATTTTTATGCTATTATATTTATTAACCACTTTTGCTTCATTTCTTTCTGAAAGTTGTTTCAACTTATCTATTTCCTTATGTATGGACTCAATATAATAACAATCTGGAATGCAAATTGATTAATGACTATACATATAATCTTTGTTATACTCCTGTGATAAAGATATACAAGTCAAGCACAAACAAACAAAGAAAAAAAATCTTACCTTTATTTTATGGCAGCATGGCACATTTGAAATAAAATTGGAAAAGATAGGTATTATTAGGTACATACACCATTTAAAATATTTAGATCTTTCTCTTTTTTATTTTTAAAATGTTATTTCCAGGAGCATAGATTCAAGCTGCCCTGAATAGACACTTCCTAAAATATCTTAGCTCTATTGTGCTTTTACATTGTATGTATTCTTTCAGGCCCCCAATTTTTATTTTCATTAAAAGAAAATCAGTTTAAAAGACCTAATTCAGATGTACCTATATTTGCTAAAGGAATAAAAGTAATTATTAGAAAATCTTTCTTTCTTTTTAAGGATTGTTAGAGCTAATCATATATTAGCATTCAGATAAATTTCAAATCACCAATAATTTGTCTTTAAATTTGGTCATCAGAGGACCAAACTGTAATTCTCTAATGAGAGTGGAACTACCCAGGAGCTTGGCCCAGAGGACGAGGGTTGTGCTAGTTCCCTGGACTGGTTCACGGCTGATTCCTCGAATTTGAAGGCAACCGTCTATAATAGGAGAGGCCAGAGGATTTGCAGCTGAGCTTCCTCAGCAAAATACTTAACTCCTCATCAGCTGTGTAACCTTCATAATATGTCAGTTTCCTCTTGCTGCATAACAGATTACAACAAAATTAGAAGCGTAACACAACACACGTGTATTATTTCACATTTTCCATGGGTCAGGAATCTGAGTGTGTGACTCAACTGGATCCTCTGCTCTGGGTCTCACAAGGCTGAAATCAAGGTGTCAACCAGTCTGCAATTCTCACATGAAACTCGGAGGTCTTTTTCCAGTCTCATTCTGATTGATGGCAGAACTCAGCTTCTTGCAGTTAGAGGACTGACGTCCCTGTTTCTCTGCTGGTTGTCAAAGAGTTGCTTTCAGCTCTTGGAGGCCACCTTCAGATCCAAGCCATATGGCCCTCTCAACACATAGCAGCTTACTTCTCCAAAGCTAGAGGAAACTCTCCAGCCTGCTATAAGGGAGGCTTATGTAACAAGAAATAATCACAAAAGGATCACTCTTGTGGTATAATTTGCTTAGATATATTCACACACACCAATTCCACTTAAAGGTAGGGTATTAAACAAAGCACATGTACACAGGAGACAAAACAGATGTACATTTTGCTAATGTTGTAAAACTACAGGGACTCGTACACCTGTAATTGTTTGGGGATCACATTCGTGAAGTAGTCAGACAGCATATAACTCTGCTAGGATTTCTGATAAAAAATTATGTTTCAATTGAAATTTGTAAGTTAACTTTTAAAACAAATTATTTTAGACGTGCTGTTTTGATTATCTTATTAATATTTAAATTTTACTGTTGCACCCAAAAATCAGTTATGCCTTTCAAAGATTGTTTTAAAAGTTGGCTCCATCTTTGTGGTGGGCAGAACTAGGCCATATCCCCCAAGAATGTCTGCATTCTAATCTCTGTACACCTGTGAATATGTTAGGTTACATGGCACAGGGAAAGTTAAGGTTGCTAGCCAGTTGGCCTCAAATAGGTAGATTATTTAGAGTCATCCCAGCAAGCCCAGTGACATCAGAATGGTCTTTAAAATGGGAAAGAGAAGCTGAAGAGCAAGAGTCAGAGGGAGATGTGACTATGGAAGAAAGAAACAGAGAGAGCAATGTTGCTGGCTTTGAGGATGCTGTGGGACCACAGGAATGCGGGTGGCCCCTGCCGGATAGAAAAAGAAAGGAAATGGACCCTGTAGAACCTCCAGAAAGGAATTCAGTCCTGCTGATACCTCGATTTCAGCCCACTGAGACCCTTGTTGAATTTCTAAGCTACATAATTCTAAGATAATGGATTTCTGGGGTTTTAGCCACCAAGCCATTAGAGGTAATTTGTTACAGCAGCTGCACAGAAGTAATACAATTAAAAAGTGTGACTTTACTTTCTCCAGGAGGGAAATTTCTGGTGCTTCCAGCTGTATATCAAAAAAGTATTTGGTAAAGAGGTTCATCTAGATAAAATATGTTTTTTTCACAAATTTCAACAGAACATGTCTCTACTATCAAACAAATCTGTTAATAACTCCTGGTCAAATATAGAAAATACAGGCAAGCAATATTTTATATCTGTGTCCACCTTTAGTTACAGAGTAAACAATGACTACAGGTTCCTTTAAAAGTAAAAAATACATCTTACCAAAAAAAGAAAAACCCAATCTGAATAATGAGACTATACTTAAACACAGAGAGCTCAAACAACTCAGCTGAAATGCGATGCATTTCCTAATTATTAACTTGGTTGCTGACCATGAGATGCAGGATGCAGGTGTTCAAAGGAAGCATGCACTTTACCTGAATTTATTCAGTAAAACAATTCCAGCTTCTAAAATTGGTTTTAGGAATGATAACGACATTTTTTTTAAAACTTTGACATGAGATTAACTTGTTGCTGAGAATTTGCACATGTGAATTCACCTTGACATTGATTTTTCGCAATCTTTATAAAGAAGAATAACATAAATAAACATGGCATTTTCCAGGTGGCTGCAAATCATACCAGGGAAAATAAAATCCTCAAATCGAGTGGAGTTTTGCAATAATCTTGTCCTTGGGGTGAAACTGTAGCAAGAACATGCTTCTAGAATTTCTAATGTTGAAACACTGACCGCTGTCCAAGGTGGAAGAACATGAAATCAAATTCCACGGTGGGAACAGGGATGATCATGAGATGGCGAAGTTTGAGATTTCTTATTCTCTGTTATTTCTCTGCCCATAACAAATCATTTTTCCAAGTTAAGAGTCACAGACAAGATCTATTAATTATCTTTCACACAGCAGTAAGAAGGAGATGTCTATTCCTGACTTGAAAAAATTCAAAAGAGTTGTAATATTGGTGTGACACCTTAAGCAAAAACCTTGGACTAGTTATTTACAGTTGTAAAGGGACCCAAATTAGCCACAGCAGTCAGATTATATTTACACTTCCCATTGTTAGGGATGAAAATCCTCGGTGACAGTCACCAGCAGAAATCGCTGCCAGCCTTCAAAACGACCACCTTCTGTGGAAGCCAATGTTTTCCCAGAAGACAAGAGATCCGGGGCCAAAATGTCCTGTGCTGATTAAAACAACTAACCCTAGCATAACTTTATAAACCTCAGAGAGATGCAACAGCAGATGGGTTTTATTATTTACTAAAAGGTAAGATATTTCTCAAGATTATGGTTACAGATATACTTAATCGTTCCTTCACCACATGGGATTATTAATACAATACCCATATTAGGTTTTATTCTATTTCTGATATACACAAAAATCAGGTCTCTGTGTGAAAATGCTTTTTAATTTATATATGAATGAACATTCAGCATAGATGTGATTGCTAATAATGTTCCCACAGGTAGTTTTTGGATTATAAGAGCATGAAAATGATTTATAGTTATGGTCAGTGATGATAATCAAATACTCAAATCACATTGTCTTTTTTTTAAAAAAAAAAAAAAATTTTCTTGCCGATTCTGTTGGAAATCACACCAAAGTACCTTGATGTGATAATGTCTTAAAAATATATAAAAGAATTTCTCTGGTACCAAAACAGAGATATAGACCAATGGAACAGAACAGAGCCCTCAGAAATAACACCACACATCTACAACCATCTGATCTTTGACAAACCTGACAAAAACAAGCAACGGGGAAAGGATTCCCTATTTAATAAATGGTGCTGGGAAAACTGGCTAGCCATATGTAGAAAGCTGAAACTGGATCCCTTCCTTACACCTTATAGAAAAATTAATTCAAGATGGATTAAAGACTTACATGTTAGACCTAAAACCATAAAAACCCTAGAAGAAAACCTAGGTAATACCATTCAGGACATAGGCATAGGCAAGGACTTCATGTCTAAAACACCAAAAGCAATGGCAACAAAAGCCAAAATTGACAAATGGGATCTAATTAAACTCAAGAGCTTCTGCACAGCAAAAGAAACCACCATCAGAGTGAACAGGCAACCTACAGAAAGGGAGAAAATTTTCACAACCTACTCATCTGACAAAGGGCTAATATCCAGAATCTACAATGAACTCAAACAAATTTACAAGAAAAAAACAAACAACCCCATCAAAAAGTGGGTGAAAGACATGAACAGACACTTCTCAAAAGAAGACATTTATGCAGCCAAAAAACGCATGAAAAAATGCTCATCATCACTGGCCATCAGAGAAATGCAAATCAAAACCACAGTGAGATACCATCTCACACCAGTTAGAATGGCCATCATTAAAAAGTCCGGAAACAACAGGTGCTGGAGAGGATGTGGAGAAATAGGAACACTTTTACACTGTTGGTGGGACTGTAAACTAGTTCAACCATTGTGGAAGTCAGTGTGGCAATTCCTCAGGGATCTACAACTAGAAATACCATTTGACCCAGCCATCCCATTACTAGGCATATGCCCAAAGGATTATAAATCATTGCTACTATAAAGACACATGCACACATATGTTTACTGAGGCACTATTCACAACAGCAAAGACTTGGAACCAAGCCAAATGTCCAATAACGATAGACTGGATTAAGAAAATATGGCACATATACACCATGGAATACTATGCAGCCATAAAAAAGGATGAGTTAATGTCCTTTGTAGGGACATGGATGAAGCTGGAAACCATCATTCTCAGTAAACTGTCGCAAGGACAAAAAACCAAACACCACATGTTCTCACTCATAGGTGGGAATTGAATAATGAGAACACATGGACACAGGAAGGGGAACATCACACTCTGGGGACTGCTGTGGGCGGGGGGAGGGGGGAGTGACAACATTAGGAGATATACCTAATGCTAAATGACGAGTTAATGGGTGCAGCAAACCAACACGGCACATGGATACATATATAACAAACCTGCACATTGTGCACATGGACCCTAAAACCTAAAGTATAATAATAATTAAAATAAAAAGGCAAAGAAACCATCTTGCAACCAAATAGGAAAAAAAGAAAAAAAAAAAGTTTCTGCTGTTTTGACATGTGATAGTTCATGTGTAACGTTCATCAACAAGTGGAAATTGTCACTCTACCTATTTCATCAATTAGGTCGCACTAGTTTTATAATTACCCACTAGGTGCTTCATGCAAAAGGCAGTATTACATTCATAATATGAACTTATTTGAACTTCTAAATACATTCAGTAGTAATAACTGTAGTATCTGTTTTCCTTTTAAAAATGTTCTTTACAGAAAACCAAACACTGCATGTTCTCACTCCTAAGTGGGAGTTGAACAATTAGAACACGTGGACACAGGGAGGGGACATCACACACTGGGGCCTGTCAGGGGTGGGGGTAAGGGGAGGGAGAGCATTAGGAGAAATACCTAATGTAGGTGACGGGTTGATGGGTGCAGCTATCCACCATGGCACGTGTATACCTATGTAACAAACCTGCACATTCCGCACATGTGTCCCAGAAGTGAAAGTATAGTTTAAAAAAAGGGGGAAAAAAAAAAGCTCTTTATAATGATTACAGTTCTGAACCTTACAACACTATCCTCCTAAAATAACATTATTGGATTTCTTTTATCTACCTCACTCAGGTTCCATTTTTAATCATAACACTTCACAAACACACGGTAAAAGCAGTGATTTACTGTACTGGATTTTTAACAACCTAGCTACATTTATGCTTTGCTGTTAAATCTGTCATTCCTGACAAACGCAGCTAAAAAAGAACATTTGTTTATGGTATGAGATTAGGAACAAAAATCAAGAAAAATGTTTTAGAACAGGGAATGATCTGATTTTTCAGACCAAAAAAACTAATTGAATTGTTACTTCAACAAGGAAAGACAAAACAAAGGACATTTGGTTAATATTTGCAAAAAGAGAAAAAAAAGGCTGGTCTCATTGGTCAGCAGCAGTGATCTACAGCTCCGTATAATACGGTTCCAGCTCTATAAATCTGTTCTACTCCACAATACTTTCCCGAGAAAGTGATATATCTCTAAAAAAGTTCCATCTACGTGTCACCCTGAAAGCTTACTATGTTGAGGATAATTCCAAATGCAGAAGTGTGCAGCACAACCCCTTTTTGTGACCCAAAACTGACTTATTTATCAACCATGAACATGTTTATAAAGGAAATATGGAAATATTCTAGCTTTTTAAGGAGAATGCTTGTCTCCTTGAAAGTATTTCGAACCTTCCAAAGCTTCTAAATATTAACATCTCTAAGCATAAGAAGCTTTGTTCCTCCTGAGGTACTGAGGATCATTCTTACTGAATTACTGAAGTAACAAATGTGTCGTATAAACCCAAGGATGGAGAGTCTAAATGACTTTAAGAAACTCCTGCAATGTCGTAGGCACTGCAGGCCGTGAGTGGCACACATTTGAATAAGCCTGCATACGCCTAGTATCAGATTGAAGCACGTATAAATAAAAGGCCCTAGAAGGTGAGAGATGATGGTAACTTAAAATATTACACACAAAGGAACGGAATCCAGATGCTCATGATAAAATATTTTAAGATTTCATTTTGTTTCTAACTGGTCTTTAGAAAATTTGGGGAACTCCAAAGTTAAGTAGACAGAATATTCAGGTAAATAACATAGTTTAAATACATACACATGCATACACAACATAATTATTTTTTTTAAAAAGACCATAATTTTTAGCTGTTTTGTTTTGTTTTAATGAGGGATTGAAACTGCATACTATTAACATATGCCCCAAAATTGCAATTTGCTACATCTGACATTACACTTTCCTCTATTATAGGGTAGACTTTAGCAAATCAATTTGCAGATTATAAAGTGCTACCAATCACCACTTCCGAATTCATAATCTACTGATGTATAAGATTTATACCTCCTTAAATTGCCATAAACATCTGCAACCCTCCCATCATAAATGTTCCTCAGAATGTTACAAGACTCAAATTTAAGTCTATGCTAAGTATTCTGAAGGCAATTGCTTCAGTGTAGTGATACATGTAAGATCCTTTTTCTTTTTTTTGTAACCTCCTCTATAAACAGGCAACAAAACCTCAGTATTTTTAAAGTGAATGGGTTTTTTTTTTTTCAGTTTTATTTTGGAGACCCTTTTAGAACATGTAGTTAAAATTAAACACAACCAACATGATCATGCCTTTTAAAAAGTCACCATTTTTTAAAGAAAATATCATGTAATTTAAAGGTTTTAAAAGCAGGGTTAGTATTAGAACTATATTATATGGGCCAATGATTTCTGTTTAAGAATATTTTGTTTCAGTCTAAATACAGTCATCCCTTGGTACCTGTGGGGCACTGCTTCCAGAATGGACCCTCCTCAGAATCTGCAGATACTCAAGTCCTTTACATAAAATGGTGTAATATGTGTATATAATCTATGCCCATCCTCCCGTATACTTTAAATTATCTACAGAGTTGTTATAATACTTAATACAATGTGAATGCTATGTAGTTGTTATACTGTATTGTTTTTCATTTGTGTTATTTGTATCTTTTTTTGTTTTTCATTTTTTCAAATATTTTCAATTAGCACTTGGTTGAATCCATGGATGCAAAACCGGAGGATGTATTTTTAATCCCCAAAGTGTTGAATGAGTCGTGAGTCACAAAAACTAGTAAAATTAGTCAATGAAGTTTGTTTTTAAAAGCTGGTGGTCCAGCCGGGTGTGGTGGCGGCGCCTGTAGTCCCAGCTACTTGGGAGGCTGAAGCAGGAGAATCGCTTGAACCCAGGAGGCGGAGGTTGCAGGTAGCCGAGATGGCGCCACTGCACTCCAGCCTGGCAACAGAGCGAGACTCCGTCTCAAAAAATAAAATTAAAAAAAATAATGAAATAAAATAAAATAAAAATAAAAGCTGGTGGTCAACAGTTGATTAGATTTAAAAAAATGTATATATACACCATGGAACACCATACAGTCATAAAAATAATAAAATCATGCCCTTTGCAGCAATGTGGATGGAGCTGGAGGCTATTATTCTAAGTGAACAAACCCAGAAGCAGGAAATCAAATCATTTCACATTCTCACAAGTAGGAGCTAAATAATGGGGACACATGGACATAAAGATGGAGATAACAGACACTGAAAACTCCAAAAGCGGGGAGGGCAACAGGGGAATGAGGGTTCATAAACTGCCTATTGAGTATAATGTTCACCATTTGGGTGACAGGTGCACTAGAAGCACATTCCCTACCATCATGCATGGAATAGCCATGTAACAAATAATCCCTGCATCTAAAATTAGAACATAAGATAAATACAATAAAAAGATGGTGGTGACAATTAGTAAGGTCTGCCTGATATGGTTTGGCTTTGTGTCCCCACCCAAATCTCATCTTGAATTGTAGCTCCCAGAATCTCCACAGGTTGTGGGAGGGACCCCGTGGGAGATACTGAATCATGCTGTTCTCATGATGTTGAATAAGTCTCATGAGAGCTGATGGTTCTATAAAGCACATGCCCTCTTCCCTGCTGCCATGTAAGATGTGACTTTGCTCCTCATTCGCCTTCAGCCATGATTGTGAGGCCTCTCCAGCAATGTAGAACTGTGAGTCCATTAAACCTCTTTCCTTCATAAATGACCCAGTCTCAGATGTGTCTTTATTAGCAGCATGAGAACAGACTAGTACACTGCCCTTTCAAACTGATAATCAGTCAACTCAAGGATATGTCGAGAGATTCCTCACCTCCCCAAACTCCAGCTTAAGGGTTTCAGGGCTGACATGGGATGTGTCAGTTTATGCAAGCTAATGCATAAGCAAGCATACCAAGAGGACAGCTAGAAAATCTCTGCTCTTCTCTCCAACTTTCCCTGATAAACTATGCCAAAAATGCATTTCAAACTTCCGTGTTTAAAATTATTTTTGAAATAATTATTATGGACCTCCACTGATAGGCTCATAGGACTTAATGTGAATAATATAATACATAATCCAAATCCTGTTGGAATTCCCAGTGTCTGTTATCTCTGTTTATGTCCATGTGTCCTTACTCTTCAGCTCCTACTTATAAGTGACAACATGCAATAGGCATGTAAACAAAAAGGCATTAAACTTGGAGGGAATAAAACTAGAAGTATTTTTGGCCGGATAGAAAAATGAAAGTCATGATAACAGTGAACAACAGGGGTATAGTTAACTTTAGTTGACGTTTCTGAATTTCTGTCTAAACTCACTCTATGACTACTACTTTTAGAAGTTTATTCCTCAAGAGAAGTGACTTGACATGTCAGTAAGTAGATTTTCCAATTATTGGAGGTAGGGCTAGGCAGGAGAGGTTTTTCCATCTGACCTAAAGAACTAAATTCAGATAAAATATTTTATACAAATTACACAATATTGTATACAATTTATACAAACATAAACTAAGACATTTCACCTCACCAAATCAGGATTCATTCATGATAGGGGTTGCCTTATGATTGTAATTACATATAACATTTAAATATTAGAGTAAAAATATAACTCTCAATTACAAAAAGGCAGGACTTAAAACATATTTCCATAAAGACATAAAACTTAAATTTCCCTATATGTTTGTTAATGTCTTTGGTCCATTTAGTTTCAAATAGATAAATTACATTGTTAGACAATGGTAATAGGTATATAAAGTACAGATTATTGACTTTATATTTAGTATGTTTGCACGATATTTTTGGGAAATAGGCAAATGTTTATTAAACTATAAAAAGCTCTGAAAAACTATTTTATGAGTACTACTGTATCTGCTAGCCCACTTAATCTACATCAACAAGAGTTCATACAAGAAGATATATCATCAGGAAGCCAGGATTTCAATCTGCCTCTTATCACAGTAATATGAAGTCAATCTCCAAAATAAAAAAGATGGGTGGAAGAAGTTAATGAACCCATTTATCTTAATGTATGGAAAATCTAATGCCAAAACAGAACATGATATTTTATTCACTATTTTCCTAGTGCATCCTACATTATGGAAGAGTTATTTTATAGCATCTGATAACATTTCTTTTGACTTCTATTTGTATGAAATAATAGTTTAAATATAAAGAAATGTTTTCATGTAGAATGTATTCAAATGCTAAAATATACATACATGTTATTCTCATCACGGTTGTAACAAATCTTTGCTTATTAATGAACTACCTTTAAATAATAGAACATTGTTTAGGTTTTGAAATGAAAGGAAAAGAACACCTACAATGCAGTTTTAACCTTTTTACCACTAGAAAATAGTCTCAGACTTTAAGTGTTTTATTTAAATTTAACTCTAGAAATAACAGAGCACTTCTCAAAGCTCTGTAAGTCTCAGTAACTTTGTATTAGTTGTAAAATTTAAAGAACTAAGTCAGCAGACTTGGCCCTCAGATATTTTATTTTAAAAACAAAAACTAAATGAATCATGTACTTTAACGTAAAAAGTAAAACTGACCCTGAATAAGTTCAGTGGATTATATCAATGTCAGCATCTTTGTTACGATACTGTCCTATAGTTTGGCCTACATTACCACTGGGGGAAGCTAGGCAAGTGGCAATAAAATATCTCTGTATTATTTCTTATAACTGCCTATGAACATATAATTATCTCAGAATTAAAGCTTAATTCATAAAACTAGCTTCTTTCAAATATAAGTAACCAAAGGTTATATTTCTTGAGGAAAAATCCAGACTTGAACACTTTCAATGTTTAGAATTTCCCCAGTCAATTTAACATGTGATATGACCACTTAGCTATTTTGAAGGTGACAACTTTGTGTTCCCTTGTCCTAAACACAGAATGAGTTTTACAAAATATCACTTACAAAGAGATTGGTCAGTTTATCACATCAGATCTGAAGATATGAATGTTAGATTATGCAGGGAAAATTTCAATTTGGAACCACAAACAATAATTCCTGAGAAATCTGCTGTAAAAAGACATCAACATAGTGAAGGATTACAAAGATTTCTGGTTCTTATATTTTGCTTTATAAAGCAGAAAGAGTATTTGCCAAAGTCCTCACAGAAACACTGAGAAATTTTACTTTAATCAGAAAATAAGGAGATACCCTAAGTTTTAAAAATACTTCACGCAAAATGTGTATCATGCAGTTTAACAAAAAGAATCTCAAGGACAGCATCTGAAATAATTGGGGTAGGAAATTCCATAAGCAAACATTACTAATTTAGATTAACCAAGCATTTCTTTGCTAGAAATTAAGCCCATTATTTTATTTCACCAATTAACTGTATTATAGAACACAAACCATCTATGCGTGCATGTGTCAGTCCCAGCATACACATTTGATGCTAGATGATAAATGTTGCAATTTGCAGGGTAAAGTTAGTATTTGCATTACTCCACTGTCTCTTAATTTTAAACAGAATTGGCATCTCTTCCTGGAAGACATCCTGTCCTTTCCTGTGCCATTTCAAGGGTTGTTAACTTTTTCTGACTGCTGTAGTTCTTAACATATCCTATGACACTGTTGTTTACATATGGGTTTTTAAAATAGATTGAGAACATTTAAATTTATGAAGTGTGTGTAAAAGAATGTATGATCATTCATATTCCCATTTCATGAAAAATTAAATCATATTTTGGACGTAAAAATTGTTAAAGGAAAGCTTTTCTATAAATATTTTCTTTTAATAGTACTTTTAATCATTGAAATTTAGATCATTCAATTATGGAGATTTCTTCGTTGAGGAGAAAATATCTCTTCAAAACTCTAAATAAGCTGAGCTTTATCAACTAAATTTATAGGAATACAGGCTTCAGAGGTATTAATTTATCTTACAATATTTTCCCTTCTAAAATTTGTCATGTTTTGTCACAGGTTTAAAGTGCAAGGCAACTATTGACATGAAAGATAATGTGGTATGTGTAGTATAAGTGAACATGATCTTTTCTCAAATATTTATTATTTTTATTTTCTTTGCTGTCAAGAAGAGTGGTAACAAATATGTATTATTTGTAAAGCCCCACAAAATTCGCATGAAAATAATTGTTGCATGAACTAGACATGCTTTCTGTGATATTAATCTGCAATATTCTGCAAGTCCCCAAAAAATATTCACACCCATTACAAGAAGCTTATTTCAGCATTTTACCTGTCAGAAACAGTGATTAATATACTTAAAAGTAATTTTTGCAAACACTGTTATAATATAGTCCATGTGTAATATACATGTGAAAGCAAAGTCTGCAAAAAGTAGGATGTTATCTCTTCCTTGATTAGTTCAAATTATTTCATCAGCTAAATTCCTTTGAGATGTGTAAGATAAGGTGGTTCTTCAGAGGAACTTTGGATGGGAACTTATGACTGTAGTGACATGAATACATATGAAAGTACTTCATTTTTAAAATATAGAAAACAGACATGGAGAAAATGTACTTTAGAGTTTCAAATAACTGAAACCATCATTTTTTTCAAATGAGGCACTAAATAAGTGCATAAGTCAATTTTTTTCCAGCCTAGGCAATATGGCAATATATACAAGAACAAGAAAATAAACAGTATAAGATTCATCTGGAGAAAAATAATTATACACGTGATAAAATACGAAAGAACAGAAGAAAACTCAATTGTTGATGTAGGATAAACTCATCACAGGATATCAATATATCACCAAGGTTTGCACATTTAAAACATGGGCAGGCAACAAGTAGGAGCTCTCGTGCAGGAATAGTTACCTTTAATCTTCTATCTTCACTGTTTAATGAAAACGATAGGAATGTTAGTAATTTCAAAAAGCATCACAGCAGTATTCATTAGAGAAGACTTGTGTGAACTGCCTTTCACCTGCTGAGCCCTGTTGGAAGGAATCAGCTGTAGGAGGGAAGAAGGCATTTATAAAGGCAAAGATCTGGAAACAGCTCTGGCCATCAGGTACTGAGAGAGAAGAGGGAGAGCACAGCAAGCACACAGCCGTTGCGAACTCGATGGAGAAATAAACACTGTAAGAGGCAGTGGCCACAAGAACCAGCCTGTGGGTGGTATTCACAACCTTAACTGTACCTCCTAGCTGGGTGTATTAGTCATGGTTCTCTAGGGCGACAGGACTAATAGGATAGATGTATGCATGAAAGGGAGTTTATTAGAATTGACTCACATGATCATAGGTGAACCCCCCAATATGCCATCTGCAAGCTGAGGACCCAGGAAGCCAGTCTGAGTCCCAAACTGCAAAAGTAGGGAAGCCAGCAGTGTCCCCTTCATTGTGTGGCCGAAGACCCGAGAGCCCCTGGCAAATCACTGGTGTAATCCAAGAGTCTGAAAGCTGAAGAACTTAGAGTCCGATGTTCGAGGGCAGAAAGCACCCAGCACGGGAGAAAGATGGAGACCTGAGGACTTAGCCAGTCTAACCCTTCTGCGTTCTCCTGCTTGCTTTTATCTTAGCCACAATGGCAGCTGCTTAGACAGGGCCCACCCAGATTGAGGGTGGGTCTGTGTCTCCTAGTCCACTGACTCAAATGCTAATGTCCTTTGGCAATACCCTCAAAGACACACCCAGGAAGTTATTTGCATCTTTCAATCCAATCAAGTTGACACTCGTTATTAACCATCACACTGGGGAATAGCAAGCATCAGCTACCAACTATTCTGTACTCATTTAATCAAAGCTTTGCTATGCTTGGGTTGTATTACAGCACGAAGAAGAGGAGGCCTATCTTTTTATCATTTTTAATACACTGGGGCAGGAGGCAAAAATACAGAGGACGGACTACCAATTGACCCGATTTCCAGAGAGGGACTATGCACTACCAGGAGTGAAAAATTTGCAGCATGCCACCCAGGGTACGGGGACACACACATATCTTCCTTGTTTGATGAAAAAGTGGCATAAGTTAGAGAACACTGGACAATAACTTTTATGAATGAAATTCAGAGAAGAATATGTGTAAATAATAAAGTAAGAGGAGGTGCTTCTCTAAAGAGTGCGATATACATAAGTTTACTTAGAAAATATTTAAAGTCTAAATATTTTCTCATTGTTTGTCCTTGTTGGAATATTTAATACACATACACTAAAGGAACGCTTATGGGCAGGCTCTGTGGCTCTCGCCTGTAATCCCAGCACTTTGGGAGACTGAGGGAGATGGATCACTTGAGTCCAGGAGCTTGAGATCAGCCTGGGCAATATGGCAAAACTCTGTCTCTACACACACACACACACACACACACACACACACACACATATATATATACACACTTAAATTAGCCAGGGGTGGTGGCATGTGCCTGTGGTCTCAGCTACTCCAGAGGCTGAGGTGACAGGATTGCTTGAGCCCAAGAGGTCGTCGCTGCAGCAGTGAGCTGTGGTCACGCCACTACACTCCAGCCTGGGCAGCACAGCAAAACCCTGTCTCAAAAAAACAAAAGCAAAAACAAAAAATGCTTGTGATAAATGTGAGACACTGAGATTAAATGGAAAAGGGGGTTCCTTACACCCACCGCCTAGCTACCCAGCTCAAAATAAGAAGTTGCCGAGGCCGGGCGTGGTGGCTGACGCTTGTAATCCCAGCACTTTGGGAGGCCGAGGCGGGCGGATCACGAGGTCAGGAGATCGAGACCACGGTGAAACCCCGTCTCTACTAAAAATACAAAAAATTAGCCGGGCGTGGTGGCGGGAGCCTGTAGTCCCAGCTACTCGGAGAGGCTGAGGCAGGAGAATGGCGTGAACCTGGGAGGCGGAGCTTGCAGTGAGCCGAGATTGCGCCCCTGCACTCCAGCCTGGGAGACAGAGAGACTCCGTCTCGAAAAAAAAAAAAAAAACAAAAAAGAAGTTGCCGAAACCCTTAGGATCCCTGAGGGTCCCTCATCCTGACAACTCTCTCCCCCAGAGAGATTACCATTATCCTGTATCTTGTGTGGTTTTTAATTCCTCTTTATTTTTATTAATAGTTGTACCATCATATGTGCCTCTAATATGTTGTTTAGTGTTGCATGCTTTGAACTTTATTCAAGTATACTCAAGAAGTATGTATCTTTCTGTGGTGTGCTATTTTCATTCAACATTGTGTTCCTGAGATTAATCTTGTTAACATTTACAGTTCTGGTCCATCATTCACACTGCTGTGTAGTATTCCATTTGTAAACATGCTATGATTTGTTAACTTGCTCTCCTGCTGATCTTCAGTGCCCCGTTACCGTAGACAGAGCTGCCATGGATGCTCTTGTGTGTCTTTATGCACATGTGTCTGAGCTTCCTTGCTAGCTTTTTAGGGGTCAAATGGATGGATCATAGGTTGTGAGCATCTTAAAACATATTGTATAATTTCATATTGTTTTTTCAACCATTGTGACAATCCATAATCTCATCTGCAGTGCATAAGGGCTGCAATATTCCCATGTTCAAATTGTCATTCATATGATCAAAAACATTGACTAATTATTTACTGCTTACTATATTAAGTAAAAATATTTGCAGTTTATGTACAAACTCATTTTTCTGGCTTATCACTGTCTGTTTGCTACTCTAAAACATAAACCTGAGTGCCAATCATGATGTGTGCCTCCCTGTCATTGCAGGAAAAATTCACAATTTTCAAGTTATAGAAATACAAGTTTAATTTTAATTTTATCTAAAATGGTATGATTTCAATCAGAATTGCCCTATCACTAGCAGAAGATAGAGCTTTGCCAAACCCCACTGTGCAAAGGAAGTGTGCATATAGGTTAAGAGATGCAACCATTTTCTTTTTTTTTTTTTTTAGCATAAAAAACCTGCCTACCTAAGGGAATGCAAACAATTTACTCCACTTTTCATTCACAAAATGTTGACAATGCATTCCATAAAATGTTTTACGATGACTAAATGAGATAATATATGAAAAGCCTCTAATACAACGCTCAGTATGGAGCAGACATTCAATAAAGCTATTGTTATTCAGCAGCAACGCATTGATAAATCACCAACTTTGAGGGCTACTCTAGTAACAAACAGGAATAATATAACCATATTCATTAAAAATATAATTTCTCCAAAGTTGTAACTTCAATAATATTTAATATTCCAGGTAAGATAACCTTACTATATTTTAAAAGCCCAGGTGTTATCGTAATAAAAATGTAGTAATCTGCAGATTAGATTACTAGATCAGAGACTAACACACTTCTTCGTAGAAATTAACTGGGGTCAAAGAATGTACATGCTTTCCAGACATACACCATGCACACAGGCATATTGTCTCTGGTCTCAAGACTGAATTCAAGGCCAGCCTTTGGAACATCTACATCTTATTAAATTATGTTTACACTAAGTTAAAAGCATTTTAATATAATTATCGCTGAGGCTTGTCGTCACTTACAAATCCCAGAAGGATTGTGTTGCATGACAAAGCAGACCAGAGATCCAGATCCTAAGTGGTAAACAAGACTCCTTCTCACCTCCACACAGTGCTGTCAATCTGCACGGACAGCAATCTCTGTATCACTAACATCTATTAATGTCACACACATGTTGAGAGCAGGCTAGGTCTTTTCATAGAACCAGACGGACAGAGAGAAATGGAGAATGAATATTAGCTTTAATGAATGGATGCAGAGGATCAAATATTATCCTTAAAAGAACATTTTTGGTTCTTTTTATCTCCTTTCTCCCTATTTAGCTATATTTTTCATGAGGAATATTAATGCATTATTAGTCCACAAGTTCAACCTTTGTGCACTGAGAAATAGGATTAGCACTGCTTATAAAATTTATCTGGGGGGAGGTTTCAGCTATCGAGGAATTATAGGGTGTATTAATTCTTACTTATTTAGGTTACAGACGGTTAAGCCAGGAATTATGTACTTATAATTAGGTACAGAATTGATAGAGATCCCATGGTTGTTACTTATATATCACTTCTGTTCCAAATGCATTTAAGTTGCTTGCAAATGCATACAATACAGCAATATAAAATACTTAAACTCTTTAGAAAGAACCTTTAGAAAATACAAAAAATAGGGAAGCAAGATGGTGTCAGAAATGTGGTCAGTGAACAAATGGACACTTTGACGAATCATGCACTGAGTCAGGGCAGAGCACCAATTTGACTTTGAGTTTTCTAATTAACATGCAGAAAGGAGAAAATATAACCAGTAACAAGACCATGCATGATATATTCTAGTTATTTGGGAGAACACCAATATGAAATAAGAGAAAATATTTCCTGTGGCCCCTCATGAAGAGAAGGTTTTATGATGGCTAAAGCAGTTCAGTAAGAAGCGACTGTGTTGGGCCCAGTATGATGTGGTCCTTTTTTTTTTTTTTTTTTTTTTTGAGACGGAGTCTCACTCTGTCCCCCAGGCTGGAGTGCAGTGGCGCAATCTCGGCTCACTGCAGGCTCCACCTCCTGGGTCCACCCCATTCTCCTGCCTCAGCCTCCCGAGTAGCTGGGACTACAGGCACCCGCCACCACGCCCGGCTAATTTTTTGTGTTTTTAGTAGAGACGGGGTTTCACCGTGTTAGGCAGGATGGTCTCGATCTCCTGACCTTGTGATCCGCCCGCCTCGGCCTCCCAAAGTGCTGGAATTACAGGCGTGAGCCACCGCGCCCGGTCAGTTAGGCATTTTTGATGGTCTCACTTCATCTTGAAGCAGATTTTAGATAACATGGCAGAATGGATGGCTTCGTTTCCTCCAGGCCATCTTCCATAAATATTATTTATCTTATCCACTGTCTGAAAAGTATCCAGCTGCAGTGAATTCTTGATTATACTCCCTGACAAGTACCGGGAAAGCTGTAATTCTATGTTTTCATTTATAAACAAAGCTTTACACTCCAAAAGTCAACAAAATTGCATGTAGCACAAACATCCTCATGTGAAAAGCAGGAGCTGGATAACGATGGGCCTGAACAGACCGCTCAATTTCTGACTTGAAAGGTACACAAGCAGTGCTGGCAGTCGAAGTGAAGAGTTCCTCAGAAAAAAATTTTGGGACTACTTTAATGCAAAGAAAAGCAGGAAATAAAGTTCAACAGCTGCATTCCATAAAGCATACTGGCAGTCATTTGTCAAAAAAAAAAAAAAGAAAAAGCAAATTAAAAATAAAACTCTTCTAGTGAAAAATGGCTCAAGCCTTAGGAAGGAGGAAGGAAGAAGGAAGAGAGAGGAAGGGAGAGGAGGAAAGAAACCACCTCCAGCTACAGTGCTTGGTTTTGAGCAACAAAGATTGCTGAAATACTTTCCAAAATAAACCTGTGGCAAAATGCTGAACTTGGAAACAGAAATAGACAACTTGATGCACAAAATAATCAGTTCTAAAATAGTCAAAATGTACAAAAGGATACAAAGCATTTGTGGTGTTGACTGAGAAATTAACCATGTACATTTGCTAAAAGTAGAAACCTGGGGACAGAGACTGAAAAATACAATGGTCCCCAAGGCTATTTATTTTGGCATTACTTATTTATAAAGTAAATACATAAAATGGAAAGTCTTTCCTATAACCTGCGTCTGCAAATCTCTCAGAGTCTTTGTTTCAGGTCTGGTCTGGCCTCCCTCATTTTTGTTCTCAGTCTGCCTGGATCCTGAGGTCACTGGAGTCTGTGCTCCCAGCGTGTGTCCATTCCACAGTGGAATGTGAGAACTTAGTAAAACACAACAATACAAATAAATAAGATTCTATGTTTGAGTCTGAGTGAGAGCAGCTAGAAGTGACTTAGATTAACTGAAAAAGGTGTAAAAGAATTTTGCTAAAATCATGCCTCAAAGAGTCTACAGTATTAATCGTGTAATACAGCACTAGGCCACACGAGGGCACTATATGGTCAGCTTACTCAGATGAAAACAAAATGTAAAAGTTTATAAGAACAAGATTTGATGAAAATAAAATTACATTCTCTCCCAGGGCTAATAAAAAAAATCAAAATTCTGGAACATTTAAAGACCCTATGTGTGGTTTGTAATAAAATGGAAATAGCTTGACTTGCTCTCATCCATTTCACCTGCAACTTGGCCCCTATCAGTTTTTCAAACAGCTTAGGAATTTTTCAACGTAAAGGCCTTTGCACATTCTATTTATCTCTGCCTAGGACACTCTCTGACCTCACTGTAATCTTTTAGGTCCCAGCTGAAATGCAATTTCCTCAGAGACAGCTAACCTAGACACCTTACCTAACGCAAGTCTCTCTTACGCAACATGCAACTGTATGTGAGCCCTCTGTGTATTTTAGTCATGGCACTTACCGAAAGTATTTTATTTATGCACATCGCACATTCCTATGTGAGTTTTGTCTGTTCCCTTCAATATGCTTTAAGCTCCATGAGGCTAAATACCTGTCAGTTTTGGTCACTGTCTAATCCCCAGAGCCTAGGACAGTGGGGCATAATAGAAACAAAGCTATGTGTTGAATGAATGAATGAATGAATCTCTGTGACTGTGGCTTATTTCTCCCTACAAAGTTTGACTGAGCCCCACACTCTCACAGAAATCTTTACAATAATAACAAAAAAGTAGTGAATGTCACCATGTGTTTTCTGACCAATAAACCTGAGAACTTGTCTGGAGGTTATATGAATTATGGAGCGTTCTGATATACTCTTTATTCAACATTGCTTCTCTTCTATTTAAAAACCTGCCCTTCTTTGGAAAGGGTGAAGTGGGACAGGCTGACGAACACAGATGTTTGAGGGAAGAATGCTTACATTCACCCACTTTGTGATAACTTTACCCTTGTTAAAACGGAAATACAGAAAAGAGGTTACGGAGGAGTTTAATGCTGCCCTTTCTTAGCACAAGAACAACACAATTCTCTTTTTTTGTCTCCAACTTTACAGGTACTTACTGTGGCATATAAAATGGTCACTTACAAATTAGACCAAGGAAAGGGTATTAAAAGTATTTGTTTATGGGACACTGGGGTGTAAAACACCCACCACTCAACATCGTGATGTAATTTACACGACAATAGGGAAGGAGAAAGAAAAGATAAAATGCACGGGGTGGGGGGACAACAGCAGGGCAAAGTGATCCGAAGACAATCTTCACAGAGTTCCAAGATCATGTGGATTCCAAAAGGCCAGAGGCCATTTGCTCCTTGATATTAACTCCAGGTTTAGCGTGATACTACGATGTAATTGTGGATTAAGTAGATAAGTGCGTCTTGAAGGCTTAAACCAAAATTATGGTTGGTCATAAAGAGGTGGCCGTGTTTTTTTGTTTTGTTTTATTTGGTTTTTGGTTTTTTTTTTTTTTGGCCGAGGAAGAATTGGTTAGGGTATAAGGTCTGCATTTCAGGCTTCCATCATCAAAGACTGACAAATCCAAGCGAGCTGGAGTGAAGGTTAGGTCTTCCCCAGCCATGGTCTTCACAGAGTAGAGGATCAGACCCCAGCAGGACTAAGGGGAATTCGGTGACCTTGTTACTCATAGGTCAGTAGCTTGGGTTGCCCTTTCTCTTTTTTTCAACCTGTAGTCGACGCAGCAAAAAGGCCCAGAACTGGCGAAGGAACAAAGCAGCAAAAAGTGAGGCCCAATAAAAGCTTCAGGCTCAAGAAGACCCCTGAGAAATGAAAGGGAGACTATTCCAGGGGACAGTAGGTGAAAAGGAGATAACTAAAAGCGCAGTGGCAAAATGCTCTTACACGTAAGGGATGTTCGTTAATGGACAAATATTCATGGCACTATGATCTGTTAGGACAAATGTAGAATCATCTGTATGCTTTAAATACCTTGTGTGTAAGATTTTAACTGTTTATTAGAAGTCTGAGAACCCCGTTTAAGATATTTGGATATTCCCTCCCCTTCCCTTCCAAGATTCAGACACTACTAAGGGTGTAGCAGGACGAGCCGCAGACAAAACCCCTCAGACGCCGAGTTGTAGCAGGAAGGGCTTTATTCAGCGGGGAGCATCAGCAAGCTACTGCCTCAAAATCCGAGCTCCCCAAGTGCACAATTTCTGTCCCTTTTAAGGGCTCACAACACCAAGGATTTCACAAGAAAGGGTCGTGATTGATTTGAGCAAGCAAGGGGTATGTGGCAGGGGCTGCATGCACCGGTGGTCAGAGTGAAACGGAACAGGGCAGGGAGTTTCACAATGTTCTTCCATACAATGCCTGAAATCTATGGGTAACATCGGGTTCTAAGTCATGAGTTGATTTTTAGCTACTAGGTTTAGGCCAGGCAGGCCCAGGCCTGGTTTTGGGTCTGGCGCTGGGCTGCCTGTCTTTGATTTCACTTCCTTGTTTTTTTCTTAAAACAGGTACTGAGTATAAAACAATATAAAACAATATGAGAGGGTCTCTCTCTTCCCTCAAGGGTAAAAGTAAGATTGCAACAAATCTAAACTTTATGGAAGTCAAATAAAAAACACTTAAACATATGTAAATAATTGCATACATAAAATACTGCATTAAAATGCCTCCTAAGTGTCACGTAGTCTTTAAACAAATACATTTTCAATGATGGCACAGCTTTTTGGTTCCATTTCTATTTTAATCTCTGATATTCGCACATACCTGTGCACACCTGGAAACATCTATTACTGTTTCAAAAAGAAAACTATTAGCAAAGTTCTTACATACACCTGCATATCATGCATTAGAATCAAGTACTTTATTCATTTCATGTCTTCAAAATTACATTAATGTACTCATCAGGTATTCCATCCTTTCTACAGTATGATCTTCCTTGGATAAGCTACCCAACTTTCTCAAAGATGCAAAATGACCATATTTAAAGTTTGGATGAAATTTAATTCATCTTTACTTTGTTTCTGTCACTTTACTATGTTCTGGGGTGTTTTTTTTAATCTCTCTCTCTCTCTCTCCCTCTCTCACTCTCTGTCACACACACACAAACACACATGCCTGGTGCTGTCAGCTCTGAGATTTCTGATGATCAAGAGAAACAGAACATCTTTTAAACTTGAAGTACATTCATATGTCAATGAATGGCAACGTGTTTGCGCCATTACAGACAAAACCACAGCAGTCTTTATTTCCAAAAGCCAAAAATGTAGGGCTCAATCAACATAAAATTTCATAAGCAATAATTAAATAAATGCTAATAGAATGACCTTATAATTTTCAAACCCATGTCAGATAAAGCTAAAAGAGACATCCAAATACCAATACATATGATATTAATACCTGTGTTTTGTGATATTAAGAACATGAAAAGTAGAAAATTCAATGAAATTCACAGTTCTTTAAAGTTAGATGGAAAAGGCATTCATTGGTATTCCCATGAAGTTTTAAGGTTTAGTTGGAAAATACACATATGTTTCTTAAGAGCTAAAATAATGCATTCGACATACAGACAAAGGACCAATGTAGCTGGGAGGGCAGAGTTCTGTGATTAGACAGGAGAATTAGAAAATCTGTTCCAAGTAACTCCAGACAATGGGTGGTATAACTTCCTCCTTGAGGTCTGAGGGTCTCCAACATGAAAGCTCTACATAAGTTTTTATTAGTAGCTCAGAAAAAAAAATAGAATCTAAAAAGATCAGTCAAAATCCTGGCAAAGATTTCTGGTCATAATCATAGTCACGCGGGATGACATGATCTCCCGCAGCATAAGGTTTAGAATTAAGCGTTTGGCATTGTGAGTATCTTCAGTTACCAGATAGTCATTGCTTTCATGATGTGTACACGTCTCCTTAGCCTCGGCAGGGTTTCCAATTAAGCACAGAAATACTTTAAAAATTTGAAATCCTAGTAAAGATAGTTTGGCATTGGAAAGGATCCAATCTGTGTTGGAAATCTACATACGTGTAATGTTTAAGAGAACTTCGCTTATGAGAGAAAGCTTCGTTTTGTTTTTTGAGAGAGAGTCTCACTCTGTCGCCGAGGCTGGAGAGCAGTGGTGGGATCTCAGCTCACTGCAACCTCCCCTCCCAGTTCAAGCAATTCTCCTGCCTCAGCCTCCTGAGTAACTGGCACTACAGATGCACCCCATCACGCCCAGTTAATTTTTGTATTTTTAGTAGAGACAAGGTTTCTCCATGTTGGCCAGGCTGGTCTTGAACTCCTGACCTCAGGTGATCTGCCCTCCTTGGCCTTCCAAAGTGCTGGGATTACAGGCATGAGCCCCCATGCCCAGCAGAGAGTGAGTTTTAAAGGTACAATATCTAATGTGCAGTTGAGTACTTGAAACAGATATTTGATTTTAAATTTCTTACTAATATAAACAGTATTGGAACATTTGGCAAAGCATTTGGATTCACTATATTGATTGTTCTTACAAAAATAAAATTATCGGGGAAATTTTGTTTGTAGATGCAGACACTAAAGAACTTAAGTGAAATAAAATATATTACATTTGGAATTCCTAGTGAATTGGAATGATAGTTTCATAATTTCAAACTTAAAATGTGTAATTATGTGCTTGATTTTGACATGGTATTTTAAATTGATATTTTAGTATTTATATATTATTTTGGAACAACTAGATGCATTTTAGAGTCACTATTTTTATTAATTCGATTTATAAAAGTTATTTAGATATGCAGAAAAAATTTACTGTCCTAAATTTGAAGCACTCAAAAAAAAGTTATAAAGGTTTATAAATATAAAAATATTTGAAAATGTTTTACATTTGTAAACAAGATTAAAAAAATTCATAAGCCCTTAAAATAATTGCTGCAATTTCCCATTTTAAAATAATCTCAGTAATGAAAGAGACCTAGAGAAAAACTAGGCTTATAAATCTATAAATTGAATAGCAAATATTAAAAATGAGCTTTAGAAGTTTTCTCTGCACAAAAAACAAGACAAAAGTCATTAAACCCTACGTTCATTTTTAATTACAAGTCAGATATTATTTAACACAGCAATAATATGTCCCCTTTCATGTAATGTCCAGAATTCAAAGGAACCACAGGATGTCATGTCGTTTATTCTCCGAAGTGGAATGCCATCAGTTCCGCAGATAATACTGATTAATTTGAGCCAGCCTTCCACCTACATCCCCTATGCAAATAAACTTTACAAAGCCTTTCATTACATTATATACAAATATTTCTTCTCTTCATCAGTCATATTCTAATTATAGAGGCTCAACAAGGTAAGTTTAGACTGACAAATATCTATGCTTATTATTATAGATTCACAAAGAGCTCCTTCTTATTAGTCAGATAATGTTCTTTCCTTTTACCCTATAGACAAAGGATGTGATTCCTTAGGAAGTATTCCCCAACAGAGAAAATGTTTATGTAAGCTTATTCATGTGTTCTTTTCAAACGCAAGGTAATTTAAATTTTCTTTAAATGGTTTTTTTCTTAAGAGAGTAAAAAAAAGGGAAACAGATGTTTTCATCACAAACACCATTTACCAACCTACCCAAAATGCATGGCCATTTATATTAAACAAGAAAACAAGTAGAATATGTGATTGCCTACATTTGTGACGTATAAATTCATTGTCATTACTCTCAACTGAATTCCTGATGCTGCCTAAAAAAAAAGAGACCACGTTTATTTTCTCAATTCAACCCATCACCCTTCAGAATGACTATTTTAATCTTTTGCCACAAACACAACTCTGTATTTCCCTCTTCTGTCCTTAATCTTTGTCTCTTTCTTCCCTGAAACAAACAAAAGCCAAGACAGGAAACTGTGCTGCATCCTTCTCTAGTCAACCTAACGCCAGTCTTTACTATGGCCGCCTCCCCCACCTGTGGAGGAACATTTCAAAGTCAATGTAATTTCTTCTACCTCAAACAAATTTTACATGTGCTACCACTTTCCTGATTTTGTGTTTCCTCCTAAGCTCTTCAGTAAGATTGTCAACATTACCGATCCTAAGTCTCCCTCTCTTATTCCTCTACACGGTACAATTCCATTGCTGCTTGCATGACTTGACCAATTTAGCTGCATTCACTACTGAAACAAAAGGGCTAATCACTACTTTGTTCCTATTGCAGACATTATTTATTGACTGTGCAAGATTACTAGACACAATCTAGCACACTCTTTAAACACACACATACACACACACACATACACACACATACACACACACACACGCAGTTTTCCATGTGCTACCAGTTGTGTTCCCAGAGAAGGAGAATGTCAGATGGATACTAACAAGAAAGAAGTCTTTTGGGCCGGGCGCAGTGGCTCACGCTTGTAATCCCAGCACTTTGGGAGGCCGAGGCGGGCGGATCACGAGGTCAGGAGATCGAGACCACGGTGAAACCCCGTCTCTACTAAAAAATACAAAAAAATTAGCCGGGCGCGGTGGCGGGCGCCTGTAGTCCCAGCTACTCGGAGGCTGAGGCAGGAGAATGGCGTGAACCCGGGAGGCAGAGCTTGCAGTGAGCCGAGATTGCGCCACTGCACTCCAGCCCGGGCGACAGAGCGAGACTCTGTCTCAAAAAAAAAAAAAAAAAAAAAAAAAGAAGGAAGTCTTTTATGGAATTCTCTTGGGAGCAATACCTAGGAAAGTAGAGAGAAGCATGGTAGGACAAGGAGAGAAAGTGGGCTGGATGCAGCTTCGGCCTATGGGGACACTGGTAAAATAACACTTCAGAGTTGTATAAAGGCCAAGTTCTAGTTGGAACGGGTAGACTGTGCCTTCATATCCGTCTATTGATCAGTCATTAGTTGCAGGCAGTTGAGGTCACCCTTAAAGAGGGCTGTGATCACAGCACCCATCATACAATGTAACCTCATTCTGAGGATTTCCTCACACCTCTATAATTCTTGCATCTTGATTGTTCATTACCAAGTCCTACTTTTCTACTTAATTTTAAAGTGTTGAAGTTCCTCATAATTTCTTTTCCCCACTCTTCATGCAATATACACTCAATGCAATCTCACCTACTCCCATTCTTTCCTTTAATAATGATAGACTGAAGGGACCCAAATTTATACCTGTACCATATATTTCTTCTACCTCTAGACATATATTTGCAAAACCTACTTGTAGAATTCTACTCACGATCTTTCCCCACTTCCTGTTCTTTTCCAAACAATCTTTCTTTTTTCTTGCTCCACAAACAGAAACTAGAATGATTTCTTTAAAAATACAAATGAGGGCCGGGCGTGGTGGCTCACACTTGTAATCCCAGCACTTTGGGAGGCCGAGGCGGGAGGATCACGAGGTCAGGAGATCGAGACCACGGTGAAACCCCGTCTCTACTAAAAACACAAAAAATTAGCCGGGCATGGTGGCGGGCGCCTGTAGTCCCAGCTACTGGGAGAGGCTGAGGCAGGAGAATGGCGTGAACCCAGGAGGCGGAGCTTGCAGTGAGCCGAGATCACGCCACTGCACTCCAGCCTGGGTGAAAAAGCAAGACTCCGTCTCAAGAAAAAAAAAAAAAAAAAAAATACAAATGAGGTCAAGTTACCCTTCTGCTGAAACTTTTCGGTATCTTCCCAGTACCCTTCAGATAAGGTAAGAACATTTTTAAAATGACTCTTTCAAAGCTCTGCACATTCTGATCTACGTTTCTTCCTTAAATTCCTCTCTAGGTTAATTTTACTTATTCATACTTCCTCCTTGATCCCTGTCATTCGGTGAATCTTTCTTTATTTTTAAAGTATCTGTTTAGAGGGTGGAGCCAAGATGGCCGAATAGGAACAGCTCCGGTCTCCAGCTCCCAGCCCCAGCGACACAGAAGACGGGTGATTTCTGCATTTCTGCTTGAGGTACCGGTTTCATCTCACTAGGGAGTGCCTAACAGTGGGTTCAGGACAGTTGGTGAAGCGCACTGTGCGCGAGCCGAAGCAGGGCGAGGCATTGCCTCACTCGGTAAGCGCAAGGGGTCAGGGAGTTCCCTTTCGTAGTCAAAGAAAGGGAAAACAGACGGCACCTGGAATATCGGGTCAGTCCCGTCCTAATACTGCGCTTTTCGAACGGGCCTGGAAAACGGCACACTAGGAGATTGTGTCCCGCACCTGGCTCGGAGGGTCCTATGCCCACAGAGTCTTGCTGATTGCTAGCACAGCAGTCTGAGATCACGCTGCAAGGCGGCAACGAGGCTGGGGGAGGGGCGTCCGCCATTGCCCAGGCTTGCTTAGGTAAACAAAGCAGCCAGGAAGCTCGAACTGGGTGGAGCCCACCACAGCTCAAGGAGGCCCGCCTGCCTCTGTAGGCTCCACCTCTGGGGGCAGGGCACAGACAACCAAAAACTCAGCGAGAACCTCCACAGCCTTAAATGTCCCTGTCTGACTGACAGCTTTGAAGAGAGTAGTGGTTCTCCCAGCACGCAGCTGGAGATCTGAGAACGGACAGACTGCCTCCTAAAGTGGGTCCCTCACCCCTGAGCCGCCTAACTGGGAGGCACCCCCCCAGTGGGACAGACTGACACCTCATTCAACCGGGTACTCCTCTGAGACAAAACTTTCAGAGGAACTATCAGACAGCTGAATTTGTGGTCTCACGAAAATCCGCTGTTCTGCAGCCACCGGTGCTGACACCCAGCCAAACAGGGTCTGGAGTGGACCTCTAGTAAACTCCAACAGACCTGCAGCTGAGGGTCTTGTCTGGTAGAAGAAAAATTAACAAACAGAAAGGACATCCACACCAAAAACCCATCTGTACATCATCATCATCGAAGACAAAAAGTAGACAAAACCACAAAGATGGGGAAAAAACAGACCAAAAAAACTGGAAACTCTAAAAAACAGAGCACCTCTCCTCCTCCAAAGGAACGCAGTTCCTCACCAGCAACGGAACAAAGCTGGATGGAGGATGACTTTGATGAGTTGAGAGAAGAAGGCTTCAGACGATCAAACTACTCTGAGCTACGAGAGGAAATTCAGAACAATAGCAAAGAAGTTAAAAACTTTGAAAAAAAATTAGAAGAATGGATAACTAGAATAACCAATGGAGAGAAGGGCTTAAAGGAGATGATGGAGCTGAAAGCCAAGTTTCGAGAACTACGCGAAGAATGCAGAAGCCTCAGTAGCAGATGCGATCAACTGGAAGAAAGGGTATCGCTGATAGAAGATGAAATGAATGAAATGAAGAGAGAAGGGAAGTTTAGAGAAAAAAGAATAAAAAGAAATGAACAAAGCCTCCAAGAAATTTGGGACTATGTGAAAAGACCAAACCTACGTCTGACTGGTGTACCTGAAAATGATGGGGAGAATGGAACCAAGTTGGAAAACACTCTGCAAGATATTATCCAGGAGAACTTCCCCAATCTAGCAAGGCAGGCCAGCATTCAGATTCAGGAAATACAGAGAACACCACAAAGATACTCCTCGAGAAGGGCAACTCCAAGACACATAATTGTCAGATTCACCAAAGAGGAAATGAAGGAAAAAATGTTAAGGGCAGCCAGAGAGAAAGGTCGGGTTACCCACAAAGGGAAGCCCATCAGACTAACAGCTGATCTCTCAGCAGAAACTCTACAAGCCAGAAGAGAGTGGGGGCCGATATTCAACATTCTTAAAGAAAAGAATTTTCAACCCAGAATTTTCTATCCCGCCAAACTAAGCTTCATAAGTGAAGGAGAAATAAAATACTTTACAGACAAGCAAACGCTGAGTGATTTTGTCACCACCAGGCCTGCCCTAAAAGAGCTCCTGAAGGAAGCACTAAACATGGAAAGGAACAACCGGTACCAGCCCCTGCAAAAACATGCCAAATTGTAAAGACCATCGAGGCTAGGAAGAAACTATAGCAACTAACGAGCAAAATAACCAACTAACATCATAATGACAGGATCAGATTCACACATAACAATATTCACGTTAAATGTAAATGGGCTAAATGCTCCAATCAAAAGACACAGACTGGCAAACTGGATAAGGAGTCAGGACCCATCAGTGTGCTGTATTCAGGAAACTCATCTCACCTGCAGAGACACACATAGACTCAAAATAAAGGGATGGAGTAAGATCTATCAAGCAACTGGAAAACAAAAAAAGGCAGGGGTTGCAATCCTAGTCTCTGATAAAATAGACTTTAAACCAACAAAGATCAAAAGAGACAAAGAAGGCCATTACATAATGGTAAAGGGATCAATTCAACAAGAAGAGCTAACTATCCTAAATATATATGCACCCAACACAGGAGCACCCAGATTCATAAAGCAAGTCCTCAGTGACCTACAAAGGGACTTAAACTCCCACACAATAATAATTGGAGATTTTAACACCCCACTGTCAACATTAGACAGATCAACGAGACAGAAAGTTAACAAGGATATCCAGGAATTGAACTCAGCTCTACACAAAGTGGACCTAATAGACATCTACAGAACTCTCCACCCCAAATCAACAGAATATACATTTTTTTCAGCACCACACCACACCTATTCCAAAATTGACCACATAGTTGGAAGTAAAGCTCTTCTCAGCAAATGTAAAAGAACAGAGATTATAACAAACTGTCTCTCAGACCACAGTGCAATCAAACTAGAACTCAGGATTAAGAAACTCAGTCAAAACCACTCAACTACATGGAAACTGAACAACCTGCTCCTGAATGACTATTGGGTACATAATGAAATGAAGGCAGAAATAAAGATGTTCTTTGAAACCAACGAGAACAAAGACACAACATACCAGAATCTCTGGGACACATTCAAAGCAGTGTGTAGAGGAAAATTTATAGCACTAAATGCCCACAAGAGAAAGCAGGAAAGATCCAAAATTGACACCCTAACATCACAATTAAAAGAACTAGAAAAGCAAGAGCAAACACATTCAAAAGCTAGCAGAAGGCTAGAAATAACTAAAATCAGAGCAGAACTGAAGGAAATAGAGACACAAAAAACCCTTCAAAAAATTAATGAATCCAGGAGCTGGTTTTTTGAAAAGATCAACAAAATTGATGGACCGCTAGCAAGACTAATAAAGAAGAAAAGAGAGAAGAATCAAATAGATGCAATAAAAAACGAAAAAGGGGATATCACCACTGATCCCACAGAAATACAATCTACCATCAGAGAATACTACAAACACCTCTATGCAAATAAACTAGAAAATCTGGAAGAAATGGATAAATTCCTCGACAAATACACCCTCGCAAGACTAAACCAGGAGGAAGTTGAATCTCTGAATAGACCAATAACAGGTTCTGAAATTGTGGCAATAATCAATAGCTTACCAACCAAAAAGAGTCCAGGACCTGATGGATTCACAGCTGAATTCTACCAGAGGTACAAGGAGGAACTGGTACCATTCCTTCTGAAACTATTCCAATCGATAGAAAAAGAGGGAATCCTCCCTAACACATTTTACGAAGCCAGCATCATCCTAATACCAAAACCTGGCAGAGACATAACCAAAAAAGAGAATTTCAGACCAATATCCTTGATGAACATTGATGCAAAAATCCTCAATAAAATACTGGCCAACCGAATCCAGCAGCACATCAAAAAGCTTATCCACCATGATCAAGTGGGCTTCATCCCTGGGATGCAAGGCTGGTTCAACATACGCAAATCAATAAATGTAATCCAGCATATAAACAGAACCAAAGACAAAAACCACATGATTATCTCAATAGATGCAGAAAAGGCCTTTGACAAAATTCAACAACCCTTCATGCTAAAAACTCTCAATAAATTAGGTATTGATGGGACGTATCTCAAAATAATAAGAGCTATCTACAACAAACCCACAGCCAATATCATACTGAATGGGCAAAAACTGGAAGCATCCCCTCTGAAAACTGGCACAAGACAGGGATGCCCTCTCTCACCGCTACTATTCAACATAGTGCTGGAAGTTCTGGCCAGAGCAATCAGGCAGGAGAAGGAAATAAAGGGTATTCAATTAGGAAAAGAGGAAGTCAAATTGTCCCTGTTTGCAGATGACATGATTGTATATCTAGAAAACCCCATTGTCTCAGCCCAAAATCTCCTTAAGCTGATTAGCAACTTCAGCAAAGTCTCAGGATACAAAATTAATGTACAAAAATCACAAGCATTCTTGTACACCAATAACAGACAAACAGAGAGCCAAATCATGAGTGAACTCCCATTCACAATTGCTTCAAAGAGAATAAAATACCTAGGAATCCAACTTACAAGGGATGTGAAGGACCTCTTCAAGGAGAACTACAAACCACTGCTCAATGAAATAAAAGAGGATACAAACAAATGGAAGAACATTCCATGCTCATGGGTTGGAAGAATCAATATCGTGAAAATGGCCATACTGCCCAAGGTAATTTATAGATTCAATGCCATCCCCATCAAGCTACCAATGACGTTCTTCACAGAATTGGAAAAAACTACTTTAAAGTTCATATGGAACCAAAAAAGAGCCCGCATCGCCAAGTCAATCCTAAGCCAAAAGAACAAAGCTGGAGGCATCACGCTACCTGACTTTAAACTATACTACAAGGCTACAGTAACCAAAACAGCATGGTACGGGTACCACAACAGAGACATAGATCAATGGAACAGAACAGAGCCCTCAGAAATGATGCCGCATATCTACAACTATCTGATCTTTGACAAACCTGACAAAAACAAGAAATGGGGAAAGGATTCCCTATTCAATAAATGGTGCTGGGAAAACTGGCTAGCCATATGTAGAAAGCTGCAACTGGATCCCTTCCTTACACCTTATACAAAAATTAATTCAAGATGGATTAAAGACTTATATGTTAGACCTAAAACCATTAAAATCCTACAAGAAAACCTAGGTAATACCATTCAGGACATAGGCGTGGGCAAGGACTTCATGTCTAAAACACCAAAAGCAATGGCAACAAAAGCCAAAATTGACAAATGGGATCTCATTAAACTAAAGAGCTTCTGCACAGCAAAAGAAACTATCATCAGAGTGAACAGGCAACCTACACAATGGGAGAAAATTTTTGCAACCTACTCATCTGACAAAGGGCTAATATCCAGAATCTACAATGAACTCAAACAAATTTACAAGAAAAAAACAAACAACCCCATCAAAAAGTGGGCAGACGACATGAACAGACACTTCTCAAAAGAAGACATATATGCAGCCAAAAAACACATGAAGAAATGCTCCTCATCACTGGCCATCAGAGAAATGCAAATCAAAACCACAGTGAGATACCATCTCACACCAGTTAGAATGGCCATCATTAAAAAATCAGGAAACAACAGGTGCTGGAGAGGATGTGGAGAAATAGGAACACTTTTACACTGTTGGTGGGACTGTAAACTAGTTCAACCATTGTGGAAGTCAGTGTGGCGATTCCTCAGGGATCTAGAACTAGAAATACCATTTGACCCAGCCATCCCATTACTGGGTATATACCCAAAGGACTATAAATCATGCTGCTATAAAGACATATGCACACATATGTTTATTGCAGCACTATTCACAATAGCAAAGAGTTGGAACCAACCCAAATGTCCAACAACGATAGACTGGATTAAGAAAATGTGGCACATATACACCATGGAACACTATGCAGCCATAAAAAATGATGAGTTCGTGTCCTTTGTAGGGACATGGATGAAACTGGAAACCATCATTCTCAGTAAACTATCGCAAGGACAAAAAACCAAACACCGCATGTTCTCACTCATAGGTGGGAATTGAACAATGAGAACTCATGGACACAGGAAGGGGAACATCACGCTCCGGGGACTGTTGTGGGGTGGGGGGAGGGGGGAGGGACAGCATTAGGAGATACACCTAATGCTAAATGACGAATTAATGGGTGCAGGAAATCAACATGGCACATGGATACATATGTAACAAACCTGCACATTGTGCACATGTACCCTAAAACCCTAAAGTATAATAAAAAAAAAAAAAAAAATAAAAAAAATAAAGTATCTGTTTAAATGGCATTTCTTTAAAAACACTTACTCATTGTCCAAAAGTACTTAAGGATTTTGTTCTATAATATCACTCTTTGTGTTTATTCAAATGACAAAATTATTTACTTTATTCTTTTGTTTCATATATTTTTCTTCTGTTTGACCGTGAGTTTCAAGGGGGCGGGGGAACAGATTATCCTATTTTGTTTGTTTTTAGTCTATCCCCAGTGCCTAGAATAAGGCTTGATGCACAGAAAACATTTTAGGTATGTATACGCTGAGAAAAGCAGTATGACTGAAGAATGCATAAATAGTGATTGGAAAATGAACATGCAAATCCCAGCACTTTGGGAGTCCGAGGAGGGCAGATCACGAAGTCAGGAGTTCGAGACCAGCCCAGCCCACAGGTGAAACCCCGTCTCTAGTAAAAATAGAAAAATTAGCCAGGCATGGTGGTGGACACTTGTAATCCCAGCTACTTGGGAGGCTGAGGCAGCAGAATCGCTTGAAGCCAGGAGGCAGAGGTTGCAGTGAGCCAAGATCGTGCCAGTGCACTCCAGCCTGGGCAACAGAGTGATACTCTGTCTAAAAAAAAAAAAGAAAAAAGAAAATGTACATGCATAATTTAGCATGTGTTTCTATCACTGAACACAGTGTGGGCAACATAGGAATATATATCAGGATGATGCAGATGAGTAAATAATTCTGAATTATTTGATAGTCAGGATTTATAGCTAGGATTATTTTCAAAGGCCTATTGATATACAATGGAGATGGATGAGCATGTACTACCTGAGGGCAGAAGAAAATCTCAATCAAAAATAGGGAGTAGAAATCAGAAGACAACAAAGAGGATGGCAAGATAATTGCTTTTCCAAAGTAATACAAATGAACACACTGAAAAACAGGCATGGGTAAGTTCACTATGGCAAAATGTCCAAATATATACTGGGAAGCAAATGGAAAGTTTTATCTTGACTTTCGAGGTGAATAGAGATCTACAGGGATAAATAATATTTTATAGATGAGAAAACACATGTGAAAAAGGGGAGAAATGGCCGGGCACAGAGGCTTATGCCTCTAATCCCAGCATTTTGGGAGGCCAAGGCGGGTGGATGACCTGAGGGTGGGAGTTTGAGACCAGCCTGACAAACGTGGAGAAACCCCGTCTCTACTAAAAACATGAAATTAGCTGGGCATGGTGGCACATGCCTGTAATCCCAGCTACTAGGGAAGGTGAGGCAGGAGAATCGCTTGAACCTGGGAGGCAGAGGTTGTGGTGAGCCGAGATCGAGCCATTGAACTCCAGCCTGGGCAACAAGAATGAAACTCTATTTCAAAAAAAAAAGAAAAACAGGAGAAAGTTGCCCCAAATCATTTGGTTAAAAAGTAGCATATTTAAAATGTGAACCAGCCAGGCGTGGTGGCTCACACCTGTAATACCAGCACTTTGGGAGGCCGAGGCAGGCAGATCACCTGAGGTCAGGAGTTTGAGACCAGCCTGGCCAACATGGTGAAACCCCATCTCTACTAAAAATACAAAAATTAACTGGGCGTGGTGGCGGGTGCCTGTAATCCCAGCTACTTGGGAGGCTGAGGCAGGAGAATCACTTGAACCCAGGAGGCGGTGGTTGCAGTGAGCCGAGATCGCACCACTGCACTCCAGCCTGGGAAGCAGAGTGAGATCCTGCCTCAAAAATAAAAGTGAACCAGTTTCTTTCTAACCTCCAAATGCACAATATTCCACGACACCAACCCTACACCAAAGAAATGTGTAGAAGTTTATAAAAATGGTTATTAACTGATTTTTTTTCAGCACCAGAATCAACTATCCTGACTCTAGCTTTAGAAATGTAAGTTAAAAAAAGAGGAAAATAACTTCGAAGGAAGTCATTCTTTGAAAGCCACTAGGACAACACAATGATTTGAGGGTCTTGTGCTTTTCCATGAAAAGGTGGGGCTAAGTCTGTTGTAGAGGGTGAAGGAGACACAGGAGTTAAAAATGTGCCAACACCGTGGCCCTTAGAAATAACTTGTAAGATCAAATGAAAATCGCAATCGACACTGTCACTTTTCGATCAGATTGTTTTCAATCGATAATGAGTGCAGGCCCGCAAATGTGTATGGGAATTGTGTGGCATATCAAGGTATATTTCTGCAAAACATACTCGGTGCAATATGGCTTGTGGATTCAACACTCCTTTATATAATTGCACTCAACTAATGTATGCCTTGGAAAGCAAGCACATCAAACATTATGTCTTAACAGACTTCTGAAAGAAAAACTGGAGTTCCTGGTGGCTCTTAAAAAGTCTGCTGGTTATTTTATGTCATAGAGGAGAAAATCTACCCTGGGGAAATCTAGCCGAGCACATCCTCAGACTGATCACATTCACCTTCTCATCATGCTTCCAGTCTCAATTAAAAATAACAAAAATAACAGAGAATCATATATGAGTAATCTGTTCTGAATCATACGGGGATAATCCATGCTGAGATAATACTTACGCATCTCTCTTAGAACATGTCTAGAATATTTACTAGGAAGACTCACTATCAAAAGGGATTTTGGCATATGTGCATTAATTCAGCAAGCCTCATTTCTTAAATACCAAACATGTGCCAGACATTGTCCTAGGAAGAGAGGATTTAGAAAAAAACAAAAAAAAATATATTTACATGTAGTCCAGCCATAGAAAAAGATAAGTAAGTAATTAAATGCAGGAGTATACTATAGCTTCAAAGATAGAACTTATGAAAGTGCGGAAATTAGCACACATGGGATAAAACAGTCACTTCTACATAAGAGGAGGCGATTATAAAGAAGATTCATGTAAGATTCAGTATTGAGCTAAGGTTAAAGAGAGAAGCAGTGTTCTTGGACCAAGTTTTCTGGGAGGTGGGAGAGTAAAAGAAGTCAGGGACCAAAGGAAGCTACAACAGAGAGCAGTGAACTAGCAGCCTTGCAGGTCTGACCCAGACTGTCATCTGAGAAAATTACAGGCAGTTTGATTGGCTGGGGCACAGGCCATGAGGTGGGGCATGATGAGGGATAGCTGGAACAAGGCAAGGCTCATAAATGTCACACTAAGGAATTTTCACTGTTTTCTACCAGCCACTGGAAGAAACTGAAGAGCTTAAAGCAAGATAATGGCACATCACAAAAAACATGGATTCGAGGTGGTAAGACAAAAAGAAGTTACTGTAGCAGAAGCATTAGGAAGTAGACTTGTATAGTTTAACCGCAAAATAAGTACTTTTCCTACCTCCACAACAACATTCCAACACACAGAACTAATGTGGGTTTTATTTCACACTGTTCCCTACTGAAACAACATACCTTCAACTTTATTCTTTCAGTTCTGAGCGTGCTTATCTGCAAAGATATATAACCTAGTCTCCACGTCCTATCAGAAAATTAGTACAGGTGACTTGTCTATTTTCAAACGGGGAGAAAAATAGAAATAGATGCATTTAGTCCTTCTGAATTAACCAGCTAAGCTACTTGAGGAGGAGGAGATTATATCAAAATTTTAAACTTTTAAAACTAATTAAACATTATAACCACAAACGAACAGATATTTATATTTTTTTCCTTCAGGAACTACTTTAGAGAAAAATTAAAATCCATGCTCCTGCCTTATTCAAAGCAAAATGATATTGGGTACAGCTGTTCATTTCAAAAGCCACTGCACATCTCCCATAAAAGCAGTGTGCTAGAGTGATAAAAACTGCCCACCAATGGTCATGTCTATGCCCGTTTTCTAAGGTGTTTGCCACCCTCCTGTCAAGAGGTGAAGTCTGTTTCTTTAACTCCTGAATCTGGGTTGCCCACGTGGCTTGCTTTGATCAATGAAATGTCACAGAAGTTATGTTCTAGGACTTTTGAGCTCAGGTCTTCAGTTTCTACTTTCCCTTTCGGAACTCAGCTCCGCATAAAGAATTCCAGAATCTCCTGTTAAGGAGGGTAACCACACAGAGAGACGGGAGGGTGACAGGCCACAGGGAGAAACACAATCTACATGGAAGAGAACCATGGCATTCCAGCCAACAGCAAGTACCAGGCCCCACGTGCGAATGAGGCCAATGGGTTCCACTAGCTCCAGCTGAGCTGTCCCAGCCAAAACCATGTCAATCACGGACGAGTTCTCTCTTCTTCATCCTGCCCATACTGCTGTCTCATGGCATCATACCCAATAAAATGGCTGTGATTTGAAGTCATTAAGCTTTGCGGTGCTTTATTACATAGCAACATATAAATAATAATGAGTAGTAAAATGCTTATTGCTAACTTTTCAGTGTAAAATTCCAGTGGCAGACCATGATGCCATGTAGAAAATATCTGGCTCAATTCGTACAAAAATGGCACAGCGTGTGGGACTCAGAGGAAACACCACAGTAGCAGGCCCTATGTGCACAGCAGGACACAAAGGAAGCCAGTGTCCAAAGAGCTGAAGGTGACCCTGTGGCCTTTCAATATTCACACTAAGAAGCAAAAGCAATAGCACAGCATATCCTGGTCGGTGATGTGTGTGTGTGTGTATGTGTCACAGCTGCATTAGACCAGACCACGTGGTAATATTGTCTAAAGAAAGAAGTAGAAAATACATAGAAAGCTCTAAACTGGTTTTTCTTTAGAAGTTATGTCCCAACCATGATAAAATTGCTATTTTTTCCCCCTTGAGGAAACAAAGAAAAAACAACGATAACATTTCTACTCTTTTTTTTTTTTTTTTTTTTTTTTGCTGTTATATCGATTTTATGATGCTTTGGAAGGACTATTTATTCTTACTTTTACAGCCAGTCAGAATGTGTTTGAGTTTCTCTTATTTCTGTCTTTTTAAAGCTTCAACATAAAAGTTCTTTAGTACATCACACATTGCAATATTAAAAGAAAACACAAACTTGCCTAAATAAGCAGTATGGTATAATATCCAGTCGAAACTAACTTCAATGTGTGTGATATGAATATTGCTTTCTGAAAACTTTACGGTCTGTTTGGACCACTCAATATGTAATTTTTAAACTAGGATGCCATAGTGTTTAAACAGTTTTCACATCAGAAATGTAAGAAGTGCTTCTCCTCAGCAAATGTAAAAGAACACAAATCACAACAAACTATCTCTCAGACCACAGTGCAATCAAATTAGAACTGAGGATTAAGAAACTCACTCAAAACTGCACAACTACATGGAAACTGAACAACCTGCTCCTGAATGTCTACTGGAAAAATAACAAAATGAAGGCAGAAATAAAGATGTTCTTTGAAACCAATGAGAACAAAGACACAACATACCAGAAGCTCTGGGACACACTTAAAGCAGTGTGTAGAGGGAAACTTATAGCACTAAATGCCCACAAGAGAAAGCAGGAAAGATCTAAAATCAACACCCTAACATCACTATTAAAAGAACTAGAGAAGCAAGAGCAAACACATCCCAAAGCTAGCAGAAGTCAGGAAATAACTAAGATCAGAGTAGAACTGAAGGAAATAGAGACACAAAACACCCTTCAAAAAGTCAATGAATCCAGGAGCTGGTTTTTTGAAAAGATCAACAAAATTGATAGACCGCTAGCAAGACTAATAAAGAAGAAAAAAGAGAAGAATCAAATAGACGCAATAAAAAATGATAAATGGGATATCACCACCGATCCCACAGAAATACAAAATACCATCAGAGAATACTATAAATGCCTCTATGCAAATAAATTAGAAAATCTAGAAGAAATGGATAAATTCCTGGGCACATACACCCTCCCAAGACTAAACCAGAAAGATGCTGAATCCCTGAATAGACCAACAACAGACTCTGAAATTGAGGCAGTGATTAATAGCCTACCAACCAAAAAAAGTCCAGGATTCACAGCTGAATTCTACTAGAGGTACAAAGAGGAACTGGTACCATTCCTTCTGAAACTATTCCAAACAATAGGAAAAGAGGGAATCCTCCCTAACTCATTTTACGAGGCCAGCATCATCCTGATACCAAAGCCTGTCAGAGACACAACAAAAAAAGAGAATTTTAGACCAATATCCCTGATGAAAATCGATGCAAAAATCCTCAATAAAATACTGGCAAACCAAATACAGCAGCACATCAAAAAGCTTATCCACCAAGATCAAGTTGGCTTCATCCCTGGGATGCAATGCTTGTTTAACATATGCAAATCAATAGATATAATCCATCACATAAACTGGACCAAAGACAAAAACCACATGATTATCTCAATAGATTTAGAAAAGGCCCTTGACAAAATTCAACAGCGCTTCGTCCTAAAAACTCTCAATAAATTTGGTATTGGTGGGACGTATTTCAAAATAATAAGAGCTATTTATGACAAACGCACAGCCAATATCTTACTGAATGTGCAAAAACTGGAAGCATTCCCTTTGAAAACTGGCACAAGACAGGGATGCCCTCTCTCACTACTCCTATTCAACATAGGGCTGGAAGTTCTGGCCAGGGCAATCAGGCAAGAGAAAGAAATAAAGAGAAATAAATATTCAATTAGGAAAAGAGAAAGTCAAATTGTCCCTGTTTGCAGACGACATGATTTATATTTAGAAAACCCCATCATCTCAGCCCAAAATCTCCTTAAGCTGATAAGTAACTTCAGCAAAGTCTCAGGATACAAAATCAATGTGCAAAAATCACAAGCATTCCTATACACCAGTAACAGACAGAGAGCTAAATCATGAGTGAACTCCCATTCACAATTGCTACAAAGAGAATAAAATACCTAAGAATCCAATTCACAAGGGATGTGAAGGACCTCTTCAAGGAGAACTACAAACCACTGCTCAATGAAATAAAAGAAGATACAAACAAATGGAAGAACATTCCATGCTCATGGGTTGGAAGAATCAATATCGTGAAAATGGCCATACTCCCCAAGGTAATTTATAGATTCAATGCCATCCCCATCAAGCTACCAATGACTTTCTTCACAGAATTGGAAAAAAACTACTTTAAAGTTCATATGGAACCAAAAAAGAGCCTGTATTGCCAAGCCAATCCTAAGCAAAAACAACAAAGCTGGAGGAATCATGCTACCCGACTTCCAACTATACTACAAGGCTACAGTAACCAAAACAGCATGGTACTGGTACCAAAACAGATACATAGACGAATGGAACAGAACAGAGGCCTCAGAAATACCACCACACATCTAAAACCATCTGATCTTTGACAAACCTGACTAAAACAAGAAATGGGGAAATGAATTCCTATTTAATAAATGGTGCTGGGAAAACTGGCTAGCCATATGTAGAAAGCTGAGACTGGATCCCTTCCTTACACCTTATACAAAAATTAATTCAAGATGGATTAAAGACTTAAATGTTATATGTAAAACCATAAAAACCCAGAAGAAAACCTAGGCAATACCATTCAGGACATAGGCATGGGTAAGGACTTCATGACTAAAACACCAAAAGCAGTGGCAACAAAAGCCAAGATAGACAAATGGGATCTAATTAAACTAAAGAGCTTCTGCACAGCAAAAGAAACTACCATCAGAGTGAACAGGCAACCTACAGAATGGGAGGAAATTTTTGCAATCTACCCATCTGACAAAGGGCTACTTTGTCAACGAAGACTTTAACAAATTTACAAGAAAAAATCGAACAGCCCCATCAAAACGTGGGCAAAGGATATGAACAGACACTTTTCAAAAGAAGACCTTTATTCAGCCAACACACACATGAAAAAAGGCTCATCATCACTGGTCATCAGAGAAATGCAAATCAAAACCACAATGAGATACCATCTCACACCAGTTAGAATGGCCATCATTAAAAAGTCAGGAAACAACAGGTGCTGGAAAGGATGTGGAGAAATAGGAAGGCTTTTACACTGTTGGTGGGACTGTAAAGTAGTTCAACCATTGTGGAAGACAGTGTGGTGATTTCTCAAGGATCTCAAACTAGAAATACCATTTGACCCAGCAATTCCATTACTGGGTATATACCCAAAGGACTATAAATCATGCTACTATAAAGACATGCACATATATGTTTATTGTGGCACTATTCACAATAGCAAAGACTTGCAACCAACCCAAGTGTCCATCAATGATAGATTAGATTAAGAAAATGTGGCACATATACACCATGGAATACTATGCAGCTGTAAAAAAGGATGAGTTAATGTCCTTTGTAGGGACATGGATGAAGCTGGAAACCATCATTCTGAGCAAACCACTGCAAGGACAGAAAACCAAACACTGCATGTTCTCACTCACAGGTGGGAATTGAACAATGAGAACATTTGAACACTGGGTTGGGAATATCACACACCAGAGCCTGTCATGGGGTGGGGGGTGGGCCGAGGGATAGCATTAGGAGAAATACCTAATGTAAATGAGGAGTTAATGGGTGCAGCACACCAACATGGCACATGTATACAAACCTGCACATTGTGCACATGTACCCTAGAACTTAAAGTATAATAATAATAACAAAGAAATGTAAGAAGTGCTAAATTATAGATTTTCAAATATTTAGGAGACATTAATATAATGCCATGTTTTTTCTGAACACTTATTAAGCACAGTTAACAAAAACAAATAGAAATGATAAAGCTTTGTTAATATTTCATGTTAACTCCCATTTTTATTTTAATTAATTTCTGGCTTGAAACCATTGGAAATTTGTTTTTTACGAACAGAATTAAATATATTAGGTCCCTGATAGAATTCTTTTCCTCCAAAGAATATCCCCATCCCCCACTTTTAGCTAACTGTCATAATATGTTCTTTTTTTTCCAGATGCTTCTTGTTCCAGAACCGTATACACAAGTTGGACGACTAAACTGATATTTGCATTAACAAGAAAAGTGGTCTTTAGACAATTTGGCAAATATGCTCATAGCAGCATTGCCAGGAACTAGCCCCCAAAATAGGATCCCAGCAGAGTTGGAACGCCAGTGATAGGGCTTTAATTCCAAGCACACAACCAGAGTTAGAGAACACATTCAAATAACCCAGGCCTTTTTTTATGTAAAAATTTTTAATAATCATGGCATTTCCAATGCAAATTTAAAATCTAGTCAGTAGCTTATTTTATTAAGAGACTTCATGGTTTTGACAGGTAATGATCTTTGCTAGAAAGGTCCCCCTCCTCCTCCTCCTCCTCTTCATTCTCAGGTCTATTCTTGATTCTGAAATTCACACCACTGGAATTTTATACCACACCACAGTTAAACATTTTTTTCTGAATTTTACTATATTGCATTTTCCTGAAGATTTCTTTAATGCATGCCCTAGTTCTTTGGAGATTTTCAATGCCTGTTTAACAGCTTTCTTTATTCATTAGCAACTTCCTTTAGAATCTAACAAGTCTCTTATGATCCTGGAGTTCTGTCAATTGTAGTAATTTTTTAATGTTTTTATCACACGGTTGGGAATATTTCTGTTACTTTTTAACCTCACTTAGAAGCTTAATATAACTACTAAAAATGTTATATAACTCTTATTAGTGTCTTCATCTTTTGTCATTATGAGTGGCCTAGCTCCTCCATAGACAATTTGAGCCTATGATTTTTCATGGAAGAGGGCCTAGTTTAGCTTCATGTATTATTATCCTCTCTCATATTTGCTCTATCAGTATATATTTGAATATGGTTGAATTCTATGGCATGTATTTTATTTCTTTCACACGTTTTATTGTGCTTATGTTTGGATTGCTTCTCATCTGAGAAAGGATTGATTTTCTCATCTCAGTATATTTTTAATAAAATCATAGCTAAGAAAGAACATTTCATCCATCTAAAAGCTAACTTCCTTTCTTTTATTTTGTCTTGAAAAATACTACACCCACACTTTTTGCCAATAGCCTAAGACATTTAGCCATACTAATCTATCCTATTGGCTCCTTGGCTTTGATTGATGGACTAACAAAAATAGGTTGCTTGATGTTTCCAGAAAAAGTATCTTACCCTCATCTGTCTAAAGTATTCCTAACATAGGATTGTCAGATTTAGCAAATAAAAATAGAGGATTTCTACTTATATTTCAATTTCATGTAAAAAACAAATAACTTTTTAGTATAAGAACATCTTAAACACTTAGAGGCTTATCTGAAGTTCACATTTAAATAGGTGCCCTTTAAGTTACCAGGCAATCCTGTCCTAATGGAATAATATTCAAATCTCTCTTTAGCTTTTCCTCCAAATGTTGCTTAAAAATTTTCTGGGAAAATCATTAGTTTTATCTCCAGAGGCAAGACACTGTTGTCAGAAAAGGATGGGTTTCATTTTCTATTATTTTCATGTACTTGATTATTATGAGATTAGAACTGGGATCTCAGGAGTGGCCTTGTGTAGCAATCAATGATGGCTGACCATTGGTTGCTCTTTAGGAAAAAGGGTCATAAGCCCCCTTTTGCTCACTTCCCTGCCCCTTGAAGTTAACTTATTGATTTAAATTAAAAGCATTGCACGCCTACTCTACGATGAATATTGTGATGTCAAGAATCCCAAACGAGCAGCAAGATTCTGTCCACCAGAAATGTTAAGCATATGTAAACCGGGGGCGGGCGACTGGGAGGTACCAGAATATGCTCTTTGTATTGATTTTAGTACCTGAACTTATGTGCTTTAATTGAGTTATACTTACCTATAAATTGATGCTCCCATCATTGAAAACAGCTTATGCTGTTACAGAATACATTGCATAAGTGTATGGATTTCTTTACAGTCAACAAAAGGGTAAACGTGACATGAAGAAGAAAAAATACGCTAACTAAATGAAAATTGGGAATCATAAAAATATTTTCATAGAACTATAGAAATGATCTAAATCTCTTTTGGTGGGCTTTCTTTGCATCAGTACTACAAATGTTGGATTGTCCCAGCTCAGTCCTCAGACATCTCTGTAAACAGTATCTTCTCAGAGATCCCTGAAGAGGGGTTCTGGAGAGCCCTGGAAGGTTCTTGAGACCTCTCGAGGCAATCCAGAATGTCTACCCCAAATGACTTGGCCCATCATTTCACTCAGATGTCTATATAAAGTCTCCCCTTAGACAGATCTTCTCTGACAACCCACTAGAAAATAGCAGCCTCTGGTTACTTCATCACCTTCCCTACTTCACATTTTGTATAGTTCTGTTGCAACCTGAAATAAAATAAGTTAAACCAAAATATAAATAGCACATTTGTTTATATTGGGTTTCCCACACAAGCTCAAAGAATGTAAGGACATGTACTTTTGTTTATTACTTTATCCCCAACACATTCAATAGTACATACCATATTGCATGTCTACAGAAATCGTTCATAATTTTTTAGTACAATGAATGTATTTTATCTGATAGTTTTTCTTGGCAGTGAAAATATGCTTTTTCCTTACAGCTGCTCTTATTGAAAGACATTCCTCTTAAGTGACTTTCCTCACTCCAGTAATTCAAGAAGAAAAAGTGTATATAGAGAAAAAGCATTAATAGTATTTTATAACTTATTCCTAAAAAAGAGTTGATTAAATTTTTATCATTAGTGCAGCAATGAAATTTCTTTTAAACTCTGAAAATGAGGCCACATTCAGTGCCTTATATTTTCAATGCCTTGTGTAGACCAAAAATAGATAAAAACAAGAATCAGTAGGAAAGTAATATTGTATAAACCAATCTCTAATAGAGTCACAATAAAACAAATTAATGTTTGAAATTATCACCATTAGGTCAAATCTATGTCTTGAGCTTCAAAATACTTCATTCATTCAATGGTTAATCGGTCACTGACTACTGTAGGCTGGGTACTGGGGAGCCAAAAGAGAAATTAATCACGGTCATCAATTTAAAAACCAAAAACTCTGTCAGCCAAGTGTATGCAACAGTTTTGCAGAATAAACACAGTGAGTTTGGTTTAAGACAAAGAGAAATTTAAGTTTCCAGAATATTGGGGAGAAAGTGTCTAATAGGATGGTAGAGTTCATGTAGAGATTCTGGACTGGAAAAATGATTTGGCCACCATTAGCATAGGACTAGATGCCACTGAAGTGGCAGAGATCACTTAGAATAAATGGCAAACAAAAAAGAGGCCTTACTTCCTTGCGATTCTTGTGACTAGGAGCCAGACACTACAGAGCATGGAAAATATTTTGTAAGGTAGAGTTACCGAAGATGGCCTTTTTCTCTGAGATATGCTGACATGCTTAATGTGGGCTTTCTTTACAACAATATGATCATTCCAACAACTACTAGTTCCACGATGTTTTTGGAGTTTACAGATGTATTACTATAATGAGTTTTATTGTATCTGAGCCTCCTAAGAGATTTACGATTATTCCTATTTTATGCAAAACTTCAGCAAGTTTAAATGAAAGGTCACAAATAGATGATTGATACCTAATCCACAGCTCTTGGATGATCTATAGCGTCAATGTTTTCAATGAAGCGAAGGTGATTTTCACCCCGTCCTTCACTTCTAGTTTTTCCTAATTGTTCTATACGACTTTAGTGAAAGCTTCACTTCAAAATCAATCTCTCCCCTTCTCAGGCTATCTTTCTTAATAAGTATAATTGTTAGGAAGTTCCCACAGCTACCTAATACCCTCTAATTCCCAAGACCTTGTGAATGCTTCTGACTGTTAATTTTGAAGGCATCCCAGAAATAGAGTTTCAGTTTGATTATAAAGAAAATAACATCTTGGATATTATGATATTTACATATTTAGAATTATTTAAAATTAATTTTCTGCAAAAAATTCTTGGAGGAAAATGAGAACAAGAGTTTAAGAAGTAGTATTTTATTTTTTTTCTACAGATCGACTTACTAACACTGTGGTTCTCCATAGAAATAAATAAAATTCACATACATAAAAAACGGTAGAGAATACTAAATATGCCAAATAACGAATTCCTTTAAGCATACATATATATATACACATATATACATACATATATATATATACAGATATATATACGCACACACATATATATACATATATATACACACACATACATATACATGTATATATACACACACACATACATATATATACTTTTATACCTGCCCAGAAAGGTAAGTTTGTCACTGCTTAGAGATTGCTGAAAGCAAAATGAAAGAGTTCCATCAAGTGGTCATATCAAGACATAGCAGTTAGTATTTCACCAATACAAAGAGGAAAACAATTTCTCTGAAATCTCGTTCAGACATACATTTCCAACCGAGCTATCCAAATTTTATGCCATGCAACATTAAAAAACACAATTAAATGCATTTTAAACATTATTACTAATTCATTTTCCAATTCATTTTTAAACTGCAAAGAAAATAGAAACTATGTAAGTTTTATTTTTTGTCTTTTTCATATCAAATACTCTCTCCATATAGTTTGCAGTTGAAAATGCGTGGTTATAATCTTAATTTGCATGTTATAGTCATCTTTTTAAATTAGCAGGTAAACAACAGGTAATACTAAGCTAAGTATTTGGATTGCACCGAAAATTCAGAAACTAACTACTTGCAAATGACCTATACATCTTAAAATAGTACAAAATAAATACAAAGAAAACTCAACTCAAGGTTGTTTTAAAAAATAAGTTATAAAACATAAACATGAGTTAACTTGCTTCTTTTAACAACCTAAAGTTTTTGCCTTCCCAAATTACATCTCCTTCATAAAGATAGACAAAACAGGCATCTTTCTTTTTAAAGTATAATTGATTTAAGGGGTCATTTTCTCATTATTTTGGAAAAACCATCATGGCTTCTTTTAATGTTATAAATGCTACTTCTAAATATATATTACAGATTAAGATTTGTTTCTTGCTTAATAAAGCAGTAGTTCATTTAAGCAATCATTGTTTAATTAAACTTTCTGAATATAATATATATATTACTAATGAGATGATGTTAAACAATAGATTTTTATATAAAACCTATGAAATATATATTATCTAGACATAAAATTGGAAGCAATGTATTTAATGATTAAGATCACGGATTCTGGCATCAGAGAGATTTGATTTGAATCTAATCTCTTCCACTTTTTTTCTCTGTAACCTGGAGCAATGGCAAGCGTACTTTGTTTCATTGCACTTTTCTTGTAGATGTTGTGTTTTTTACAAATTGAAGGTTGTGGCCAGCCTGCCTTGAGCAATTCTATCCACACCATTTTTTCCAACAGCATGTGCTCACTTTTGGTTTCTGTGTCATATTCCAGTAATTTTCACAATATTTCAGATTTTTTCATTGTCATTATATTACTTATGGTTATCTGTGATCAATGATCTTTTATGTCACTATTGTAATTGTTTGTGGGGCACCATACACGCTGCACATATAAGATAGTGAACTTAATTAATATCATGTGTGTTCTCACTTCTCCAGCACCTAGCTGTTCTTCCATCTCTCTTCTTCTCCTCAAGCCTCACTATTCCCTGAGACACAACAATATTAAAATTAGACCAAGTAATAACCCTACAATGGCCTGTAAGTGTTCAAGTGAGAAGAAAAGCATCATACGTCTCTCACTTTAAGTCAAAAGCTGGAAATGATTAAACTTAATGAAGAAGGCATGTTGAAAGCTGAGAGAGGCTAAAAGCTAGGTCTCTTATAACAAACAGCCAACTTAGGAACAAAGTTCTTGAAGGTAATTGAAAGTGCTACTACAGTGAACAAATGAACGACAAAGAATGTAAAACAGACTTGTTGCTGATATGAAGAATCTTTTATTAGTCTGGATAGAAAATCAAACCAACTACAACAGGGCCCAAATTATCTTCAATTCTCTTCAGGCTGAGAGAAATGAAGAAGAAAAGTTGGAAGCTAGGAGAAGTTGGTTGATAATTTTTAAGGAAAGAAGCCATCCCAAAATAAAAGAAAAAGTGCAAGGTGAAGTAGTAGCATGTGCTGATGTAGAAGCTTTAGCACATAATCTGGAAAATCTAGCTAAGATAATAGATGAAGGTTGTTACACTAAACAAGAGATTTTCAGTGTAGATGAAACAGACTTATATTGAAAGAAGATGCTGTCTAGGACGTTCATGGCTAGAAAATAAGTCAATGCCTGGCTTTAAAGCTTCAATGCACAGGGTGACACTCCTGGTAGGGGCTAATGCAGCTGGTAAATTGAAGTTGAAGCCAATACTGATTTATGATTCTGAAAATAGTAAAAATTATGCTAAATCTACTGTGCCTGTACTCTATAAATGGAGCAAAGCCTGAACGACAGCATATCTGTTAACAGTATGGACTACTGGATATTTTTATCCCGCTCTTGAGACCTACTGCTCAGAAAAAAAAGAGTCCTTTCAAAATATCGCTGTTCATTGACAATGTACCTGAACACCCAAGAGTTCTGATGGAGATGAACAAGGATATTAGTGTTTTTAAGCTCGTTGACACAACATCCATTCTGTAGCCTCTGAATCAAGGAGTAATTTCAACTTTCAAGTTTTATTACATAAGAACTAAACATGGTAAGGTTATTGCTGCCATAATGACTCCTCTGTTGAATCTGGGTAAAATAAATTGAAAATCTTCTGGAAAGGATTCACCACTCTAGATGACACTAAGGACATTTGTGATTCCTGGGAGGAGTCCAAAATATCAACAATAACAGGAGTTTAGAAGAAGTTGAGTCCAACTCTCACAGATGACTTTGAGGGGTTTAACTCTTCAGTGGAAGTAAATGTGGATGTGGTGGAAACAGCAAGACAACTAGAATTAGAAGTGGAGCCTGAAAACGTGACTGAGTTGCTGCAGTTTCAAGATACAAATTTAATGCATTAGGATTTGTTTCTTACAGATGAGCAAAGAAAGTCGTTCCTTGAGATAGAATCTACTCCTGGTAATGATGCTGTGAACATTCTTGAAATAACAACAAAGAATTTAGAATATTACAGAAACTTAGTTGATAAAGCAGTGGCAGAATTTGGGTTTGAAAGAAGTTCTACTGTGGGGAAAAAGCTATCAAACAGCATCACATGCTACAAAAAAAAAAAATCTTTCATGAAAGGAAAAGTCAATCAATGTGGCAAACTTCATTGCTGCCTTGTTAGAAGAAATTGCCACAGCCACACTAACCTTAAGAAACCACCACCCTGATTGGTCAGCTGCCACCAACACTGGGACCAAACCCTTTACCTGTGAAAAATGACAACTTGATGAAGGAACAGATAATCATTAGCATTTTAGCAATAAAGTATTTTAAAATTAAAGTATGTGCATTGTTTTTTAGACATACTTCTATTGCACACTCAGCTGGTTATATTGTAATGTAAACATGACTTTTTTATGCATTGGAAAACCAACAAATTTGTATGACTCACTTTATTGCAATGTTTGCTTTACTGCAGTGGTCTGGAACTGAATCTGCAATATCTCCAAGGTATGCGTGTATATCTTCATGTACAATAGGGAAGTAATTCTACTGATACAGGTATGGTAGAGCTTAGATAATGTCTCTTATATCAAGCATCTAGATTAGTAGCTGACTATCATCAAAACGAAAACACGTTTGGGAAATAATATTTCCATTGTTCTATCTTGTTATTGGTAGGTGAGAGTGGTGGTGAACTTTCACCTCAAATTGTTTGATTTAAATAGTTGAAAAAATATAAACAAATAAGGAGACAAAAGACAAAGGTATTGCTTCTATGATGGCAATACGATCATATTTCTTCTGAGTGCTCTATGACCTTCCTCCAATCTAAGCAATATTTCCATTTCTACTAGAAGCCATAGAGAGATTAACACTGTTACCCTTCTTTCTCTCTTTTGGAAATTTGCAGTGATAATAAGCTGATTTAAAATCCTTACTTAATATCAATAACGACTCTTCCTGTCAACATGGTAATAAAATGAACACTGAGGATGAAGAAAGAGAGAGAATGATAAAGTGCATTCAGTAAAACATAAACAAGTAAAGGATGTGGGCGCAAGGTATATAGGAATTATTAATATTTGTACTCCTCTCACATATTTTGTCATGTTTGAAATAATTCAAAAGTAAGATGTAAGTAAACCTAAAAGAAAAACTAAAACTCCCTTTAGGAAACCTAAAAGTGAATAGATCACACTTCAACAAACTTTTGACGATATGTCAGCAAGATGGAAAATAATCACAAAAGGAAAGCTGGAGATACAAGAAGAAATGTTGAGTGAAGAACGTGGAAAGCATGTAGATAAACCACACAGTCTGTGTGAAATAACAAAAATATTAAATTTGGGAATAAAGAAAGGATATAATTAAAATATGGGACAATAAGTAAGACTAAATAGCAGGTGATTTGATTTTTATAATTCGAAGGTTCCTATGTTATATAAAGAAGGAATAGAGAAAATGATTAATGTAGACTTTAAGTAAATAAATCTGTTAAAATTTCATGGTAACTATTAAAAGAATAAAGAGGGAAATAGAATTTAAATAAAAACTTCATGTAAAGGATACAGAAAAAGTGATAAAAAGTAAAAGCGATGAAGCAAAAGAGGAACATACAAAACAAGAAATAGGATGGTAATGAATCCAAATATAACAGCAATCCTAATAAATGCAAATAAATTAACTTTCTAGTTAAAGGTTAAATTCAATAAAACATAAGATCCAGGATTATACTATCGAAGAACCACACATGAAAATAAAAACATGGGAAAACTGATACGCAAAGGATAAGAAATCAGGTAGCTTAAATATTAGTCGAAGGAAAGCTGGTGTATCTATATTAATATTATAGAGTGAAGTCTTTAAGGCACAAAGCATCACACAGAATGGAAAACATCATAAAACAATGATAATTATACACTCATTTCAACTTTGATGCCTCTAATAACTTGCCTCAAAATATATAAAGAAGTCAACAAACCCATCATACCAAGGAATACACAGTGTTCTCAGGTACGCACGGAGCTTCAGGGAAAGCCGAACCACGTGGGGAAGACAAAATGCACATATCAGCCAATTCCAAGGAATTATCAGACAGATATACTTCTCTAAGCACAACGAAGTTCAAAGTCAGAAAAAAACAATTTTTTTAAAAAAAATTTGTAGATTTGGAAATAGGAAAGCATATTTAAAACATACAAGAAAGCAATAAAGTCTGAAAACAGATAAATTCAACAGTTAACTTAAGATATTAGGGAAAAAATAGGAAACCCAAGCAGAAGAAATGCAATTATAAAAACCAACAATAATAACGAATGAAATACTAAATAGAGATACAGCAGATTAAAACAAAAAGATTAACAAATCCAAAGGCTAATTCTTATATACTTAATATATGTGTGTGTCTAATCTACTCTCAATATTAAACTATTAATCCTTTCTTTCCTAAATATATATCAACAATGATTGTTATATTTTTTCTATTTTTATATTTACACAGGGAAATGTGACATTCACCATGTTTCACTTAGTGTTTTTTAACTCAGTATCATTTTTGAGGCCAATTTTGATACCCATGTATATAGAGAGATACTTTATTCCTTTTAACTATTGCCCAGTAATATACAGATTAAATTTTTATCCATCTATCCCCCATTTGCTATCTACTAATAGTATTTCAAAGCACATCCCTGAATTTTCCTATGCATCTGTTACACGTTACCCTAAAGAGAAATCACAAGCTTTTTAGAGAAGTGGCATACTCAATTTCCCTAAATGTTGGCAAATTATTTAAATGGCATTTAGCAGAAAATCTAACAAAACATTTTTCTTCACATTAAAAAAGAAATTCTTAAATTGCTTCTTAGTTTCTATAAAAATGGAAGAGTGGAGAAGTATTCAGGGCTTTATGTTTTATTCAATTGGATCAATATCCTCCATAATTCTGTGAATCATCTTTTTAAAAAATTTGTAAAACTTAAGACAATATTTTATAGTTTTGCTCCACATTATTTGAAATTTAGAAACTTTTATTTCTAATTAGATTGCTATGACATTGAGTGTGTGTGTGTGTGTGTGATTGGTATGTATATAAATTATCTACTACATGCAAGATATAAAAATATGATAAAGTGTTTGGACCTCAGCCTTAGAAAACAATATCTCAATAACTGTGGTGTGGCTGAGATGATGTTCAGGTATCATCTCATATTTGCCTACATTTCTAAGTTTATTTCTGCATTGCCAAGTTTGTCACTATAACATGGCCATTTCTTGTATAGGAGACAGATGCTCTTTAGGTGTGCCCATCATAAAACTAGTTTAATAAATCAGGACACATTGAAAATAAAATAAGCCTCAAGCATAAAGCAGGACCAATCCTTGAACAACGTGTATATTCAATATATACTCCATTGGCTTCAATAGTGAAAATATACTGTGAGCTGTCACAAAGTTGGTAGGCTCTGATCCCCAGCGGGTACTGTGCCTGTCCTTTGCATAACTAGAGGGATTGTTAGTCCTCTTTGCATACATCACGATTGTTAATAAAGTGACATTTGTCAAAATGAGTAAGCACCTGTTGCCATGGAAGGTGCCATAAGCAAGATTATAAAACAAATTGTTGTAGTTGGCTAGGAACCAGGAGGAAGATGAACACCAGAAGAAAAGGCGTTCTTTCCTTAATTCCTCATACCCGTTTTACAATACATTGCATACAGTTGTTTATGCAGAACACAGGCTGTTTTCTTTTTTTCTGAAACCTCGTGTAACCGATGGTATTTTAAATGAGCTCTAATACAAAGTGCCTCACACACTGCTATCCTATGCCTCATTTAACCCATTATATGGGTTCCCTCTTGAAACATTTAGTCTTCATTTGTCTATTTTTCCTGTAACTTATTTTTAGGAATAGAAAAATCCTGTCCTGAGAAGCACTGTCTTCTGGCACATATTTAAAATACCTAAGGGGGCTCAGGTAACATCAAGACCCTAGTAGGTGCAGACGGGTCCCCACCAATATCTTGGCATTTTATTTCAATTATTTACTGTCTTTCAATATGGCCCACAGCATGAAGATTTTGCATATACCAGTTTATTTTTTTAATTGAAAATTGAAATAATACCAATACTCATAAAAAAATCCATTCAATTATATTCAGTAAACAGTCTTCCTCTTCATGCCAGTAGATATCTGTAACTCTTTCCCCAGGTTCCTTATTTAAAGTATCTTTACCAAAAAAAGCAGACAGGCTTCAAATAACTGTCTGACATTGGAGAATGACAATATTTTTTCTTGTGAATTAGCATCCTAGCTAGGCACTGATATGAGATATACTGACATAGTTTTCATGCCAAATCTCATTCTTGTATTGTTCATGAATAGATTCATTATTTTGGTACAAAGACTTTAAATAGCAAGTTTAATTGAGCTTTGATATCACACTTCTCCAGAATTTTTTACTGAAGGATAAAGTTGTTCCTCTAAAAAGCACAGCCTGTCCCGAGCAGATGCATGCCATTAAAAAAAAATCACATAAATGTCTTCTTTTGGTTCTATCACAGCCTTACATATGAATCCATGTTTATTGTGGTAATGATTCAAACTAGTAAAATGGGGTATAATTTTTGCTTGTATTATAATTGCAATGGTCCTCATTTCTAGGTACCCCATACTGGCTATTCTCATGTTTTATGTGAATCACATGGTGTATTGACTAGCTCTGTGATCTTGGAAAAAATCACTAACTGCAAAAAGTTCTCTCATTTTTTCTGCCAATCCCATTCTGTGAAGAGGAAAATGTAAGACTATGTGTGCAAAAATTCTAAGACACTGAGAGTCCAAAGAAAATAGAGAATAGATTTTTAAGCTTGAGAACAGAAAGCATTTGTGATTATTAAGACTGAATTCTTGTGACTTTGAGTCAGAATGGCTTGTTTTAGTTGGAAGTTATCTTCTAGATCCTTATTCTCTGATTATATGCAATTTGGAAATGTCCTACATAAAAACTGCTGCCTAACTTGTCACCTGGTTTTCTTCCAATGCACAGAAAGAACTAGAAGCCCTGCAACAAATGGATTGTGTACACCATCTGGCCATTTTGTGTCGCATACTAAATTTTAAACCAAAAATGCCTTTCTTCTTCCCATACCAGAACATAAGAAATTTGCTATCTTTTCTGGCTTGATGTATAACTTAATTTAGTTGTTAATATAAGTTGTTGATGGCTAAAATTGTGTAAAATGTAGTTAGACATAATTTTTAGCTTCAAAGTCACAAATTTTGCCACTTTATTATGGAGGAATTGCAAATAACTCTAGGTTATAAACTCAGCCTGATTTCTGGATATCTGTTTGTTTCTATTTGCAACTTCAAATATGTGTGTAACGCCATTGCGAACTCTCAATTTTGTTAGGTATCTTTCAAGTATATATGACAAGTTAACATATGCATATTTTATATAATTTTTACATGTAAGTGCATATGAGTTCCTCTGAACTTTGAGAAACTAAACTGTCCAGAAAGGTATGTTTTTACATGTAGCCATTTGTAATTTGGTAACCACAGGAAATGTAAATCTGAAAATAACTATAAAACAGTTAAGGGTAAGTATATAGTGTGATTCTTTTCCTTATCTAATATAAATTTTTAAAGCCACAGGAAAAGGAGCAGAAGACTGGACTATAACAGGTTTGGAGGCTATGAATACATAGAATGATACCAATTTATGGAAATACAGATTGATATTAGCGCATGTTATTGAGGGCCTACTCTTTGCCTTTATTTTTTATGTATGTATGTATGTATGTGTTTATTTATGTATTTCTGTATTTATTTATTTTTAGAGACAGGGTCTCACTCTGTGGTTCAGATTGGAGTGCAGTAGCACGATCACAGCTCACTGCAACCTCAACCTCCCAGGCCTAAGCAATCCTTCTGCTACAGCCTCCCAAGTAGCTGGGACTACAGGCACGTGCCACTGAACCCAGCTAACTTTAAAAATATTTTGTAGAAACTGGGTCTTTCCCTGTTGCCCAGGCTGATCTTGAACTCCCGGGCTAAAGCGATCGTCCCACCTGGGCCTCCCAAAGTGCGGGGATTACACGCACAAGCCACCGTGCCCAGCCGCCATTGCCTTTATACATATTACCTCATTTAAATACGCATTTTTCCAATGGAAGGAACTGGAGCTTAGATAAATTCTATAACTCTCAAAATAACACCACGTGGATTTTTTAAAAAATCTTTAAGCATTTACCTACTTATTTATTTGGCTAATGGGATAAAAAAGCTTCCAGTCACAAAGATCCCCCGTCACAAACATCACGATCCATGATGATAGAGCAAAATCAGATATGCTAAATTTAGCCAAATGTATTGCATACAGTAGGTCATCAATACATGCCTATTGAATTAATTAAAATCCAACTTGAAAAGGATATTGACCCTGTCAAATATTTGTATATTTTATCTCATCAAATTTAGTTGTGTGTGAGCCAAAGAAAACATATGAAAAGTGTTTTATTTTGCAGGGACAGATGTATAAAATATTATCTAATTTTAATATACTAAAGGCATAGTTATAGTTTTGCTTTAAACATCATTTTGACCTTAATGATGTGACTTACTATTTTACCCTCCAAAAACAGTACACTTTATAATTATAATTGCTGGAACATGCCACTTTCTAGAATTATGAAAAATAATTCATTACACATAAAGGCTTTATTTTGGAATGAAGAAATGAATGTTGGCTGTCATCCTAATTTGTGCCTCCCAAAAGATTGGTTTCCTACCTCTAGATAGAGATAAAATAAAATTTAATCTTTAAGAATTCACATTTCTTGTTTGGCAAGAGTTTGTATTGCTACTAATTAGCTGAAATAGAAATTAAAGAATCTCGGCTACACTGAAAAACTGGACTTTGAATGTCTAAAACTGTTTCCTCAGAAGAGAACTGGTGATGTCATTGCATCAAGTCACTGGGCTGATTTGCTGAAAGGGAGATGCATGGAAACAATATCTTACCCTCAAAATTTCCATTGAGGAGCACAATGTCTCCATATACACTATTACCAGTTTCCCTTCAGAATTTTCTCTATGTCTGCTTTTAATTATCCCAAATTCATTTATCCCCAATAATTAAGTTCCCCCTCCCTCTTCCCCTATATTTCCCCTTGAACCTATCTTTTCTGTATCCATTGCAGAGAGATCACTTCGTTGTAACTGAATACAGATCTGAATGCTTACCACTTGCAGAGTCCAATTCACAAGAGTGAGGTCTGGTAGAAAGAAAGTGATTTTACTAACCAAAACTAGTAAAGGGGATGTGGCCGGATTCCCATCCAAACCAACCATTTCAATTTTGGGGGTGAGGGTAGGGGTTTAAGTGTGGAAAAATTGATAAGGAAGGCGCGCAAGAATTGTGCTGAGTACAATGTCTGTGTGTCTTGCTCTGGTGGCTATTTTGTGTCTCAGTCCTCCTGAATCACGAGCTGGCAGCATCTCAACAATGGCGGGGTTGTTGACTAGCCAGCTACCTTGAAGTAATCTTGGGAATTTTGCAGCTGAGTCTCCAAGCTTCCTTTGTCAGACTCAAGATTAGGCCCTGCAACTTCTAAGAAGGCATATAGACGATAGCATACAATTAGATAAATGTGAAGGGAGTATACATGGTAGGAAAGGGAGGGATATGGAGTCTATTTTATGGCAAAGAGAAAAGGCTTCTGCAGTTTTCTTCAAGGTTTTATCTTGAAACCCAAGATTAAAAAAATAAAACGCATTTGGAAGTTAAGCTATCTGGTTTTTTAATGATTTATAGCTCTGGGGGTGTTCTCTTTTCAAAATATCCCCAAGCCCTAGGATGTATTTTGGGCAATATTTTGTACTAAATATGTGAGTTCAAAATGAGATATTTATTTACCTTGTACTTTATGTTGCAAATTTCCTAAAACTGTAATTTTAACAATCTACACGTTTATATTTATATGATGGTTTTTTTAATTTCAACACTTTTCTCCAACAAGTGGATGTATAAAAAACTGACAATGTGAATCTTCTTCAGCATCCCCCTTCAACATCTTAATAGGATAAAATGAATCATAATTTTAAACTACATTTCTTAATTTAAAGAAAAAAATTATGTGTACATATTCACATTCAAGGTGAGCATCCAGCAAACAGTAAATCAGGCAGGTGGTTATGTTGGGAAATGGTAGCAAAACATTTACAATTGATGCCATATGGCTTTAAGCCTAGTAGGGCCAACTAGCTGTGTTCAATGACTCTGGGGAAATTAAGCTGTTTGAAGGTCATGAATGCTAATTCTAAACCTCTGGGGCAGTGACAGGAAGTTAGCAGCAATATGCAGGGAAACCATACCACCAACTGAGTGGATAAGCCTCCCTCATAAGTGGACCAAGGATTGTTCATGTTGGGCCTGTGCTCTGATTTGGAGACAAAGAACCAGGTATAACCACTATTGCTGCATATACACAGCAGGCAGTAAGGTATATTATGATCCTGTCATTGTCTTTCTTAAAAGGACCAGGAGTCCTTATCATAAAGTTCAAATCCCCTTCCATTATCTTCCTGTTTGAGCTGATACCACTGTCCTCTGGACTAAGCCCCAGGCACATTAAGTTTCTAAGTTGACATTTTTAATTAAGTTTTAAAGACATATTTCAAGAATTTTTTAATGCACAAGTATCTACAGATGTCCAGCTCAAATAATTCCACTTTCAATATGCTTTCCAGGGTTTCTTGAATGTCATTGAGAAATTACAGTACATATAAAGGAAATAGAAAAGAAATAGTAATCACTGAATCAATGATCAGCGAAAAAAAAACAGCAAAAGCTAAAGCTTTTCAGCAATTAAGTTCACCAATTTTCAGTAAATAACTCAAGTGAAAAAAATTAATTTATCTGCTTGAAAATGGCTAATGCAGAGTCAAAGATTAAAATGTTGGAAATAAATTTTCTTCTTACACGCCAACCTTTAAGGAAAATATTATTGAACTCTTCTGGAACACAAAATCTTTGCAACCAGCATTATTATGTATCTTATCCACTTACATTAAACTAAAACTATATATGCATGAGGGAATGTTTCTTCAAATATTAACCATAAATAGAAATTAGTAAAATGTATAAAATTAGGTTGTATATTTCATTCCTAAGATTTTCTAGACTGGGTTTTCTGAAAGATGCAACACCATTCTCTTGATAATTACAAATAAAAACACGCTACCCCAGAGCATTGGGTTCAGAATGTGCTACCCCAGAAGATGGCACCTTCGCATTTGAGACAATCACAGAGGACAAATATCTCTGACCTTCTCCAATCCTTCTTCTCTGAAGCAAGCTGTAAAAGAATCTGATCTTCAGCTGGGTGCGGTGGCTCACGCCTGTAATCCCAGCACTTTGGGAGGCCGAGGTGGGTGGATCATGAGGTCAGGAAATCGAGACCATCCTGGCTAACATGGTGAAACCCCGTCTCTACTAAAAATACAAAAAATTATCCGGGTGTGGTGGCGGCGCTTGTAGTCCCAGCTACTCGGGAGGCTGAGGCAGGAAAACGGTGTGAACCCGGGAGGTGGAGCTTGCAGTGAGCCGAGATCGCGCCACTGCACTCCAGCCTGGGAGACAGAGCGAGACTCTGTCTTAAGAAAAAAAAAAAAAAAAAAAGAATCCGATCTTCCTCTGAAGTATGTGATAAGAGCCTCATGTGCCTCATATCTGGAGACAAGGAATGTCACACTGGGACACAGAAAGTAATCTGAACAAACAGGCCTTGCTAAGTTCCCCCAGCTTATTACCATTAGATCATACTCCCTCTGTTCAATCATGCTTCCTCATGACTGTCTACTCCCCATCCAACCTAAGCATAAATATACATAGATTTCCCCATTTCTTTGGGTCTTCATTTCTGAAGGTCCACATGTCACATAAAATTTACATCAAATAAATATGTATGCTTTTCTGTTGTTAAACTGTCTTTTGTTATAGGTGCTTCAGCCATGAACCTAGTGATGGATGAGAAAAAAAAATCCCTTCTACTCTACACTAACAAGGAAGGACGAGAGAGAGAATTCTAATTTCTTACCATAGGTATTCAATGTGATGAGAGGGTGGTCATTTGATGTATAAAATTCGGAATTCATTCTAAAACATGTTTGAAACTTTTGTGTTTAGGTTATTGCAGAGGAAGGGGCAAGTTTGGTGCTCCAAATTCCTGTTTTATTTGCCATCATAGAAAGGATTTGAATTTGCAAGACACTTCACAAAAGTCTGATTTTTTTTTCACTTTAAATGTGGTATTGTGGTTACTGTAATGAGGTGGCATCGACACTGCTAATACTTACCGTTTGGAGTTTACCCCGAGGCTTTACCATAAGACATCATCCAGATCACTGTGCTTTCTTTTAAAAAACAAGTCTTTATTAAAAAGAAAAGCACAAATTAGACCCTCACAAATAGAAATTAGTAATGGCCAGAAATGTATTTAGCAGCGATTTTTTTTTTCTTTTTTGTTTTAACAGAGTCTTGCTCCGTCTCTCAGGCTGGAGTGCAGTGGCGTGATCTCGGCTCACTGTAACCTCCACCTCCCAGGTTCAAGCAATTCTCCTGCCTCAGCCTCCCAGAGTAGTTGTAACTAGAGGTATCCACCACCACACCCAGGTAATTTGCATATTTTTAGTAGAGTTGGGGTATCACCATGTTAGCCAGGCTGGTCTTGAACTCCTGACCTCAGGTGACCCGCCTACCAAAGTGCCGGGATTACAGGAGTGAGACACTGCGCCCAGACTATTTAACATCAGTTCTAAACATTGTTGACACATTGCAGTATCTTTCTAATTTTCTCTAATATCCTTAATTAATTATATAATGTGATTTTTGAAGAATTCTTATATACATTAAGATAAAGTTCAACAAGGCCATTAGCAAAGGATTTTAAAAGGAGTAGTTTTTTTACAAAGATTTTCCATTTTAAACAGATTTTTCTTATGAAATAAATTTCTCCATGTCTTTTAAAAATATGAAATTTGGCTACCATTAAGTATGCTCATTTTTAGTTACCCATGGGATACCCTTACTTATCTATGATAACAGACACTTGTCATAATTTCCTGTATACTCCTAATGTCAGAGGTGTGTTTAGAAGTGGTATCATTTACTTCTGGATTTCATTTCCAGTTATTTAATCTCCAGATTCATGAAAAAGCATTTTTAAGATTATCTCTGAAAAAAAATACCTGCTTTTTATCTACTCAAAATATATCTACACTTAAGTACACTTTGGATAAGCAGTTATTTTTAGGCAAAACTTTTACTAAGTATATGACAACATAAATAATGGAGGATATCCATGTGTAACTAAAAGTGAAAATATTTACTTTACCTGGAAGATGTGTTTTTTTAAGAAAAACCCTGAAATAATTGATTTCGTGCAAAAAAAGTGCTAAAAGAAAAATGCGTAATCTCTGTATGATAAAAACATTTTCTCGAGCTGTGCAAATGACCTTGTTGATTTTTATTTTATCTAAGAATGATTTTAATATGCAATAATACAACTTACAGCAATATATAACAATGCATTTAATAGTAATGCACAAAAGTAACAAAGCAATGCAGATAAAAATGTTATACTGAACTCATCATTTGACATACTTCATGTATTAGAAAAATTTGCTGAATAATGTCAATTATCAAAACATGTAGCTGCTATGTAGTCCCTTAAAAACTGATATTTCCAGCACGTATATAATACACATATAAGTATATTCGTGTTGAACATAGCTTTAATACTTTTTATATTTTTTTAAAAAGAAATTGTATGCCTTTTGTTCAAAACCACTATAACTTACTTGACCTGTGTGTGATTTTTATTTTCCATTAAAATATTTAATTCCCAATATAGTTTGGATGCAGGATAGTCTGCATTTTAGGAAGCAAAAAAATAAATTTTAGAAAGGTAAAATATCAAGCCAGTTTTGTAGTAATAGTGATGTCTACAAGTTGAAATAGCAGTAGCTGTCATTAAATGAGCACCTACTATATTTCAGGCACTAAACTGGATTCTTATAGACTCTTTAATATTAATATCATACTTTATAAATGTGAAATTTTAGACTGCAAAGTACATAACTTGCTAAAAGTCACAGATGTAATAAACTATCAATCCAGAATTTGAACTTAAATCTTGTGGCTGCAGAGAGGAAAACAAAAGAAGTGTAGGTAAATAGCTAGACGAATCCGTTGACTGGCAGTCGTATCAGCTTCCCTTTACTGAATGCTGATCTCATCACACCAGTATAACTTTGTAAAATGTGTTTATTATTTCCATGTTCAAAGTGAGTGATTTAAGGCTAAAAATGATAAGAAATGTGTCCTTGATGGCAGCTATCACTGGCAGATCCAGAATTTAAACCAATATTTCACTACCCAGTATTACTCATTTCAAAGCACTCAGCCTTTCTTCTATCACATACAATTTCTACTTCAAGTAACAAATTCAAATATAATCAGTACAAAGTTTGTCCTACCCTGAAACTGAAATGTATAATATTCAAGAACAACTTGATGATTCACATCTGAGAAAACATAGTACTCTCAAAGTGACAAATACTGAATAAATAAATATTACCTCTGTATTGGATGTCTAAAAATGCGTAAGGACAAGATACTTCAAGCTGGAAAAATTAGAGTGCAACCAAAAGACAACGGAGAAACCAAACATAGCTGGTCACATATGTATTTTTGTAACGATTTTTAAGTCTGGGAGTCTTTTGTTTCCTAAGCAAACATTTATTTTGTTGTTAGCCAGAAGTTTATATCTCCCTAGATTATGTAAAATACTGAAAAAAGAAATATGAAAACTTTATTTTTGGTTGTGTCATCAAACAGTGCCTTGCATATTTGAATGACTATATTTTCAAAAGCTGCCAAACCTTAATTTCTTCTGTTAGTATCTCTATATCTACACATATTCAACATTCAAAGTAAGGAATCTTGTAGTGTGTGTTATATTGTTCAAGTACTGATCATTTTGTTGCAACTCTGGAAACACTTTTTAGCCCCTGAAGCCTGAATTAGGGGTATCTATATAGAGAGGAAATTATTGGCTTATCAAAAGTGTGCATAGATTCTGTAGGTCAAGTCTATCCGTCATAGACTTCCTAAAAGGTGGATTAGATTTGAAGCTCTCCCAATTTATTTTGTTATGGTTTATTGGCACATTCATTTTGCACAACTGTTTATACAAAATAAATGGCTGCTCATATTTTAAGCCCCTCCATTAGTGGAGTCCAATTCACCATCTAAGATAACAAAAACATAGGAATCTTCAGTTCCTACTGCTACCATTACAGAAGGCTCAAGCTGCAGAATATTTGATGCTTTCTGCTCTCAAAGTTCTGATCCAGTCCTTTCTCTTACATAACATCTGTCCATGTCCTTGCTCAGAGGGACCCAGTGCTCATTCAAAGATCCCTTTATTGTGGTGAATGTTTAATTTCTTACTAATATTCATTCAAATGCAATACATGTATATTTCCATTCAGTCTGTGCTGCTATAACGGAATATAAGAGACTGGGCAATTTGTAGAGATTCTTCATGGTTCTGGAAACTGGAAAATCCAAGATGCAAAGGCAAGTGTCTGGTGAGGACCTTCTTTCTGTGTCATCTCATGGTGGAAGGTGAGACAGCAAGAGATTGAACTCCCAGCCTTAAGTTATTTTAAATCAGCATGAATCTGTTCACAAGGCTTCAGCCTTCATGACCTAAACACCTCCCATTGGGCCCCACCTCCCAACAGTGCTTCATTGGATTATGTTCCAACACATGCCTTTTGGAGGGACACAGCCAAACGATAATGATATATAACAGCATTTTCTAAGTGTTCATTTTGATGAATTTTGACAGATGTTTACAGTAGTGTAACAACCACTTCAATGGAGACGTTTTATCCTAAAAATTCCCTTGTTCTATAGATTCAATTTTTATATTCTTCTGAAGTTTTATGCTGAAATCTAATACCCAATAAAATGGTATTGGGAGTTGGAAGCTTTGGAAGGTGATTAGGTCATAAGAACAGAGACTTAATCAAAGGAGTTAGTGCTTTTTATAAGAGACCCTGGAGATATCCCGTCCTTCTACAATGTGAGGAGACAAAAGAATGACAGCCACCTCTGAATCAGGAAGTGAGTCATTACCAGGCACTGAATCTGTCAGTAACGTGAATTTGAACTTCTAGTCTCCAAAACTGTGCAAAATAATATTCTGTTACAGCAACCTAAAGTACTATGTTACCTAGTGCCCCTTTGTAATCAGTCCTCACCCTCAACCTGACACCTAGCCCCTGTCTACCCCACTCAGATTTGGGTGGCTACAGTTTTGGCTATTAAATAATGTCACAGAAATTGAATCATATACTATGTAGCCTTGATTGTTTTTTATTGAGTTTACTTAATGCGTTGGAGATTTATTCATGCTGTTACATATGTCTATATTGTATTTTTTATTGTGAACTAGTGTTCCATTTGATTATACCTTTACTAATACATGGGCCTCTGGATTACTTCTAGTTTAAGGCCATGCAAATAAAGTTGCTATAAACATTAGCAAATGGGTCTCTGTATGAACCTGCTTTTATTTCTCTTGGGTAAACATCCAGGAATTGATAGTTGAGTCATGTGATAAATGTATATTTTAATTTAAAAGAAACTTCCCTATTGTTTTCCAAACCAACTATACCACTGGTGTTTCTACATATCCTCATCAGTACTCCGTCTTCTGTGATTTTATTATAGTCATCCTAGTAGCTGTATAGGGCATCTCATTTCAGTTTTAATTGCATTTTCCTAATGACTAATGGCGTTAAGCAAATTTTCACTGCTTATTTGCCATTAGTATGTACAGTGGTTCCACGTTCTCCATGAGGGATTAGTTCTAGAACCCTGATGGATGCCAAAATCCAGAACTGCTAAAATTCCAACATTGGTCCTGTATAACCTGGGAAAATTAAAAGTGAGCCCTCTGCATCCTTGGGCTGCCTAATCTGGGAATACTGTATTTTCTATCCACAGTTGGTTGAATCTGTGAATGTGGAGCTCGTACACGAAAGGCCAACTGTATTTTTTGAAAGTCCAGTTTTTAGTCTGTTTCTACCAGTTATAAAAATTTCCAGTTCGCATATATGGAAACTGTTTTTATGTGGATGGCTGAGGATTCTTTTGGAAAAACATACTGTCAAGAACAGAACATAGGGATTATAAGCCTGACTTTATAGCAAAATCTGATTTTTTAAAAAGGAATTTTTATTAAAATGTCTAAAAAACATTGGGGCCCTGTTGATATCACTTGGATACCCGGCTGGTATAATCTATGACAGTATAAATTTAAAGAGCCTGTCTACGTACTCCTGCATGGAATATGAGATGTTGAGGACTTTGGCATGTCGGTAGTTATGTCCACTGGTATTTATTTAGGCAGAGTATGGGGAGCTGCCAGGATTAAGAGAGGGCATAGGGTCAAGTGTGCATCCTGAGAAGCCGTAAACAGAAAAGAAAGTGTAACCTAGTAAACCGTGCAGTTCCTGCAGGAATCTGGCAGGAATGGGACACAGTGGGCCCAGCATGGTCTACCAACCCCCTGCTGAATCCTTGAAATGCCTTCTGAAAACCTCCAGAAAGAAAGGATAGAGTACTGCATGGAGGGTTGAAGGTTCTGGTTTCTCCTGGCTCTTGTTTCTGTTTACGATTTGTATCTGTAGTACTTTCCTGGGACTGCCCTAACAAAACAGCGCACAGTGGGTGGCTTAATCAGAAGTGTACCGTCTCAGAGTTCTAGAGGGCACAAGTCTAAAATCATGGTGTTGAAAAGGTGGCTCCTTCTGAGAGCCACAAGGAAAAAGCTATTCCAGAGAAGTCTCTCTCCTAATGTCTTGCAGCTTTGGGTGTTTCTTGGTGTTTTAGTCTGTTCTCCTGCTGCTCATGAAGACATACCAGAGACTGGGTAATTTATACAGAAAAAGAGGTTTAATGAACTCACAGTTCCATGTGCTGGGAAGGCCTCATAGTCATGGCAGAAGACGAAAGGCTCATTTCACATGGCGGCAGGCAAGAGAGAATGAGAACCAAGCAAAGAGGAGACCCCTTATCAAACCAACAGATCTTGTGAGACTCATTCACCACCACAAGAAAGGTATGGGGAAAACCACCCCGTGATTCAATGATCTCTCACCAGATCCCTCCCACAACACATGGGAGTTATGGAAGCTACAACCATGATTCAATTACCTCCCCCAGATCCCTCCCACAACACATGGGAGTTATGGGAGCTAAGCCAGACCATATCGCTTGGCTTATCAATGGCATTCTTCCTGTGTCTTCACATCGCCTTCTCTGTATGCCTATCTTTCCCTGTGTCCACATTTCTCCTTTTTGTAGGGACAGAGTCATATTGGATTGGGCCCATCCTAATGACCTCATCCTGACTTGGTCATCTGCAAAGGCTGTATTTCCATACAAGGTCACATTCACAGCTACTGGAATTACCACCTCATTATTTGCTGAAGGTACACAATTCAACCCATAACACTGTCAGTCTAGTAATTGTGCCCTTTTAGGTAATTTCTGTTTTCCACTCATAATTTACAATGAAAGTATCTTGAAATTATAAAAGACAATAGTGCTAAGAGAAAATTTCCATCAACCTATGATTTTAAAGTCTTCAAAGTGCTAAGAGAAAATATCCATCAATCTATTATTTTAAACCTTTCTAAATTATTAAGAGTAAGATACATAAAATAAGATAATTTTCAGGACAGCCATGGTTGTTCATGCCTGTAATCTCAGCACTTTGGGAGGCTCGGGAGAGCAGACTGCATGAGCTCAAGAGTTCAAGACCAGCCTGGACAAGATGGCAAAACTTCATTTCTACTAAAAATACAAACAATTAGCCTGGTGTGGGCATGGTGGCAAATGCCTGTAGTCCCAGTTACCCAAGAGGCTGAGGTGGGAGACCTGCTTGAGCCCAGAAAGTCAAGGCTGCAGTGAACCATGATTGCACCACAGCACTGCAGCCTGGGTGACAGCCTGAGACCCTGCCACAGACACACACACGCACATACACACACACACATTCAAATAAATGATTGAGTTTACATACCAAAGAGCACCAAAACATATGCTTCAATGAGAAGAAAAGAGTGAGATCTAAGTGGCACTGAGTTATACAGAAACTTGAAAACACGTTGGTGTATCTAAATAATCAATAACCAAAGTAACAGCAATAATAACATTAAGGATAATGACTATTTAGCTTGGAATTTAAAAACAATACATAATTATATTTACAAATTGTAACAACATAAAAACTGGAAGAGATGATCATATCTAAAATTTTCTATAGCCCTTAAATTGTTCAGGTAGAAGGAGATGATTGATTCAAGTTGTACTTTGTTAATGCAATCTTGTCCTTCATTAGTGCTAATGCACTTTGTTCAATATTTAAGAATAAATAAAGAGCAATGAAAAGCGACACAGATTAAATGGAAAAGCAAATATACAAACATACACACCCCCCCAAAATATGCAATCAAGTCAATGAAAAGCAGAAAACAAACGAAAAAAGTAAAGAAGTAAAAATACAGTGAAATTTTCTTAAAGATGCAGAAATAGATCCATATGTGTCAAAATCATATTTAGTATGAATAGATTAATTTCACTATTAAAAGACAGAGAGTACAAGCTATAATGACAAAGGATTTTTAAACGCTGAGGGATATAAAATGATATATCATGCCAAAATTTAGATTGTATAGTGACATTAATATCTCATTAAATATGCCAGAGTAAAATCTGAAATATATTCAAAAATTAACTTTGGGAGCCCGAGGTGGGTGGATCACGAGGTCAGGAGATCGAGACCATCCTGGCTAACGTGGTGAAATCCCGTCTCTACTAAAAATACAAAAAATTAGCCGGGCGTGGTGGCAGGCACCTGTAGTCCCAGCTGCTAGGGAGGCTGAGGCAGGAGAACAGGGTGGACCCGGGAGGCGGATCTTGCAGAGAGCCAAGATCGTGCCCCTGCACTCCAGCCTGGGCGACAGAGCCAGACTCGGTCTCAAAAAAAAAAAAAAAAAATGCTTTCCAGTTGAAATATCTTTATAACGTAATATTGAATTCCCATGGCTAAGGAAAAATAATTTTATAATTAATCAGGTTTAAATAAAATACTGAGATGGCAAAAAATTATCTTAAAGCTTTTACACTTCAATGCTCAGTTTTGCTGTGAACCTAAAACTGTTTTAAAATTAAAGTAGGTTAAATAGAAATAATTATTTGGGGGACATTTAACGTTTCTTGATTAACCCTTGGACTTGTAGAGATTTTAGCTTAGAACAGGCATAAAAATTGTAACAATTGTTATTGTGAATAGAATATTGTTCTGAGAACAGTAAATATTTCTCGAGAATTTCGATGTTTCCGAGGCTGGAATATTTTCACATACTGTTTAACTCTTTTGTCTTATATACTATTTTGTCTTTAAAACAATCAGATGAGGAAAATGAGGCTCAGATAGCAACTAGCCTGACCCAAATCACACAGCTAGAAAGCAGAGGATGCAGGATTTAAACCCAGAACCTGTTTGACCATTCACTACACTCTACCACCTCCAAGGAACGTGGTGCGTATATGATACTTGAGGACATATCAACAGTCACGACTAAGGTTTAGTAAAACGGTGGAGAAATGAAGACAATGTTGAAAGAGAAAGAGTTCTAAGCCAACCACAATTAAAGTCTGAGTGTGAAGAAGTCATGCAAAATATTTAACAATTTTACAAATGAAGAAGATGAGGCTAAGAGAGAATTCATTGCTTGCCTTATCGGACGTCACAGTCCTCACTAATTATTTTAGTTTTTGTTTTCTTTCACGTCTTGAAACTTGCATCATCCTATAATAGCCACTAGAATTTAGTACTTAATTTTTCTCTCGTTTCTGTGCATCTGTGCTTGGAGAGGGATATGCCTGCTGCATGCTGACAGAAACTGACATTGTTTGAAAACACCTACTTTCATTTCCTAAATATGTGATTTCAAATATAACATAATTAAATATATAAATACTTAGGATATTTTTCTCTCTCTTAAAATTTATCTTAGCTTTGCAGGCCATATGCTCAGAAATATGTGTTCCTTGTAAAAGCCACCATCTTGACCCCGTATTCTCCAACCATTAGCACAGTAAGTGTGCATTTAAACAGTTAACTAGCTATGAAATTGTTGGTAGAGGAGTTCTACAAAAACTGCAATGTATTAAAATCCTGTTTGGTCACAACTTTCTGAGGGAGGGAAGAAAACTTCATATGAGTTATGGCGATGTAATTTATGTTTATTATAATACAAAATTGCTTTAGGCCAATAAAATTCAAATTAACAAAACATTCAGAAACGAGGTTTAAAACATAAATAGCATGAAATAGGGGAGATTAGAGCTAACACTTTCCAGGAGCTAAATAAACACACAAGCTCATAGAGCATTTATTGTAAAGATTAGAAGAGAAATCTAATTCAATATATTTTATGTAGATATAGAATGATTAGAATCTGGTTCTTGATAAATATAACCTAAAGAATTAGTTTAGAGATCTTTCTCCCATCTTCAGTCAGAGTTTTATAAATTAATGAAATAATCTATTATCATTTCATCTTAGATGTCATAAGACTTTGGAAACAGGGGGTATTAGGGACTAATTTACAACACATAAATAGCTTGAACAGGTGGTACTTAATACCATTACAGATACTGGTCACTGGGTAGAGTTCACAGTTATGGAAGTGAATGCCAATTAGAAAAATGTTCATATCCTCGTCACTGAATAAACTTAAACTAAGTGAAAGGATAACACTTGCCAGGTGCGGTGGCTCAGGCCTGTAATCCCAGCACTTTGGGAGGCCGAGGCGGGCAGATCACGAGGTCAGAGATCGAGACCATCCTGGCTAACAGGGTGAAACCCCGTCTCTACTAAAAATGCAAAAAAACATTAGCCGGGTGTGGTGGCAGACGCCTGTAGTCCCAGCTACTCAGGAGGCTGAGTCAGGAGAATCGTGTGAACCCAGGAGGCGGAGCTTGCAGTGAGCCGAGATCGCACCACTGCACTCCAGCCTGGGCGACAGAGCGAGACTCTGTCTCAGGAAAAAAAAAAAAAAGAATGGACGAACAATACAAATGCCTTTAATTCCATTCAGACTTAAGACTTCATAGTTCTCAGAGACACCAAAGAAATTCTTTCCAAAAGTTTTTCTTGCAGAGATATATTTAAAGGCATAATTATATTTTTAAGAGCTTCCCAGATTGTAACAAATATAAGTAACTTCCACTAGCAAATAAGAAATTCATAACTGTAGCTAGCTGCTCAGTATTGCTGATTTGATATCATTTGATATCTTCGAACTGTACCAACATTTAATGAGGATATAACTGAGTGAATCCTGCAACAGAAATATTAACATATGTGCTAAAATGAGCTATAATGGATATAGGTATTTCCAATGTCATTTAGAGCAAATACTTATATTAATCAGGCTGAATTATATGATTCCTACATTGAATCTTTGAACAATTGAGTTACAGGGGCAAAGAATAGACAAATAAAGAAATGACATAATTAGATCATAAATTGATTTAGTAGTCTTATATAATTTTTAAGTAGAGCCTGAAGGAAGAGTGCTGATCATGAAATAGTATCCTAAAAGAATGCAGCTATTACTTAATAATACAAGGAAATCAGAAAATTTGTCAAGGATCATGCAGCATAGTGAGTAGTAATGATTTACATATATCCAAATAGATGATTTACATATATCAGAATAGATTATTTACATATATCAGAACTGATGATTTACATATATCAGAATAGATGATTTACATATATCAGAATTGATGACTTACATATATCAGAATATTCATTACTTTAGGAGGGAAAGGTAAATTATTAAGAAATATTTGTACAGTGTACACTATTAGAGAATAAAGTTATAATCAAATAATTACAAATACTTTTAAATCTTATACATCTCATGATATAGATACGGAGGGTCCTAAATTAATGAATTTATGAGGATGTCTTAGTCACTGAGGTCTATTATTAGCTAATTCTCACATTTCTATAAGGAACTAACGGAGCCTGGGTAATTTATAAATGAAAGACGCTTAATTGACTCACAGTTCCACATGTCTGGAGAGACCTCAGGAATCTTACAATCATGGAGGAAGTCACCTCTTCACGGGGCATCAGGAGAGAGAATGAGTGCCAGGAGGGGAAATGCCAGATGCTTATGAAACCATGTGAGCTCATCAGAACTCACTCACTGTCATGAGAACAGCATGAGAGAAACCACCCACACTATTCAATTACCTCCCACTAGGTCCCTCCCATGACATGTAGAGATTATAGGAATTAAAATTCAAGATGAGATTTAGGTGGGCATACAAACCATATCATTCTGCCCCTGTCTTCTCCAAAATCTGATGTCCTCACGTTTCAAAACAAACCATGCCTTCCCAACAGTAACCCAAAGTCCTAACTCCTTCTAGAATTAACCTAAAAGTCCAAGTCCAAAGTCTTACCTGAGACAAGGCAGTTCCCTTCCACCTAGGAGCTTGTAACATCAAATCAAGTTAGTTGCTCCCATGATACAAAGTGGTTATAAGCATTGGGTAAATGCACCCATTCCAAAAGGGAGAAATTGGCCAAAACAAAAGGGATAAAGGCCCACGCAAGTCCAAAATCCAGTGAGGTAATAATTAAATCTTAAAGCTCCAGAATAATGTCCTTCAACTCCATGTCTCACATCTAGGACACACTGATGCAAGAAGTGGGCTTCCACAGCCTTGGTAACTCTGCCCATGAGGCTTTTCAGGGTACAACCCCTCTCCCAAATGCTTTTGTGGGCTGGCTTTCAGTATCTGCAGCTTTTCCTGGGGCACAGTGCAAGCTATCAGTGGATCTACCATTCTGGGCTCTGGAGGATTGTAGACCTCTTCTCACAGCTCCACTAGGCAGTGCACCAGTAGGGACTCTCTGTGGGGGCTCCAACCCCACATTTCCCTTCTGCACTTCCCTAGCAGAGGTTCTCCATGAGGGCTCCACCCCTGCAGCAGACTTCTGCCTAGACATTCTGGTGTTTCCACACATCTTCTGAAATCTAGGCAGAGGTTCCCAAACCTCAGTTTTTAACTTATGTGTACCTATGGGCCCAACATCACATGTAAGTTGCAAAGGCTTGGGGCTTGTGCCCTCTGAAGCAATGGCCTGAGCTTTATATTGGCCCATTTTAGCTACAGCTGGGATGCAGAGCACCAAGCCCTGAGGCTGCACACAGCAGCAAGGTCCTGGACCCGGCCCTGGACAGCATTTTTTCCTTCTAGACTTCCAGGCCTGTGATGGGAGGGGCTGCTGTGAAGACCTCTGACATTTTCCCTGGAGACATTTTCCCTACTCTCTTGGTGATTAGCATTTAGCTCCTCATTACTTATGCAAATTTCTGCAGCTGGCTTTAATTTCTCCCCAATAAGTTTTTCTTGTCTATCACATTGTCAGGCTGCAAATTTTCCAAACTTTTATGCTTTGTCACCTCTTGAATGCTTAGAAATTTCTTCTGCCAGATACCTGAAATCATCTCTCTCTAGTTCAAAGTTCCATAGATCTCTAGGGCAGGGACAAAATGCTGCCAGTCTTTTTACTAAAGCTTTCCATTTCCCAACAATTTCCTCATCTCCATCTGATAGCACCTCAGCCTAGACTTCATTGTCCATATTGCTATCAACATTTTGGACAAAGCCATTCAACAAGTCTCTAGGAAGTTCCAAGCTATCTCATCTCTTCCTGTCTGCTGAGCACCCCAAACTGTACCAACTTCTGCCTATTACTCAGTTCCAAAGCTGCTTCCACATTTTCAGGTATCCTTATAGCAGTACCCGACTCCTGGTGCCAATTTACTATATTAGTCCATTTTTACATTGCTATAAGGAAATACCTGACACTGGATAATTTGTAAAGAAAAGATGTTTCATTAACTACACATGGCTGAGGAAGCCTCAGGAAACTTACAATCATGGTGGAAGCCACTTCTTCAAAGGGTGAACAGAGAAAATGAGTGCCAGAAGGGGAAAGGCCAAATGCTTATAAAACCGTCATATCTTGTGAGAACTCACTCACTATCATGAGAACAGCATGGTGGAAAACCACCCTCCTGATTCAATTACCTCCCACTGGGTCTCTCCCATGACATGGGATTATGGGAATTAAAATTCATTTGGGTTGGGCCACAGCCAAAGCATGTCAATTTTTTTGTGTAAGTGTTGAAAAAGTCTGCAGAGTGATGACAATTTTGAAACTATAAGAATGAAATAAGGCACCTTCAAAGGTAGAGTTTGAATAAATGAAGCAAAAAGCCCATCTCAGGAAAAAGCTGCTTCTGATGAAACTCCAGATTAAATTTGGCATGAACCCCTAATGTTAATTGGATCATGCTTATGAACATGTAACCTGTACAGTTCCCACAGAGCCCTATACTTAGAAGGTTCCTGCATTGGTTTTGTGCTTGGCTGTCCTTTTCTTTATATTCTTAATATATTTTTTAAAAGCGCTCTAGATATTACCACAGCTGGCCCTGTGCTTTAAAAGGAATAGAATGAAAAAAGCAACCTGTAAATAAATAGTATTGATAAACAAAGCAGCATACACGCTCCTAATGTAACTTTGGTGGAGGGGTTGGGACTGGGAGTAGGTTGAGAACAAGAGCAAGAACATATGAGAAAGAAAATAGCTGGTAAATCAACAGGCCTCTGGAAGCCTGTGTGTTTTTGGATATCATGACCACCAGTTATTTCTTCTCATTGTCATGAGGTGGTTCAATGTATTAAGTCAAGAGGTCAGAAGTCTGCATTGCCACACCTTCTCTGCTTACCACCACTGCTTAATGACAAGAAACTCTACAGGAAGTGAAAAGGTATAGTTAACAAGCAAGCTGGTACAGTTTCCACCTAAAATTGCAGAATTAAAAAAACTGAAAGGCGCTTAGATAGTTAAGGGACTAGTCCTAGAAATTAATTTACTGCTTTATTAGTCCATTTTCTTGCTTCTAATAAAGACATACCTGAGACTGGGAAGAAAAAGAGGTTTAATGGACTTACAAGTCCACATGGCTGGGGAGGCCTCACATTCATGGCAGAAGGAAAGCAAGAGTAAGTCATATCTTACATGCATGGCAGCAGGCAAAAAGAGAGAGAGGGCTTGTGCAGGGGAACACTTCTTTTTAAAACCATCAGATCTCATAAGACTTATTCACTATTATGAGAACAGCACAAGAAAGATCCACCCCCATGATTCAATTACTTCCCACTGGGTCCCTCCCATGACACACAGGAATTATGAAAGTTCCAACTTCAGATGAGATTTGGGTGGGGACACAGCCAAACCATACCATTCCACCCCTGGACCCTCCCAAATCTCATGTCCTCACATTTCAAAACCCATCATGCCTTCCCAACAGCCCCCAAAGTCTTAAGTCATTTCAGCATTAACCCAAAAGTCCACAGTCCAAAGTTTCCTGTGAGACAAGGCAGGTCACTTTTGCCTATGAGGTTGTAAAATCAAAATCAAGCTAGTTACTTCCTAGATACAACGGGGTACAGGTATTGTGTAAATACAACATTGGCCATAACAAAGGGGCTAAAGGCCCCATGCAGGTCCAAAATCCAGCACGGCAGTTAAAACTTAAAGTGCCAAAAAGATCTCCTTTGACTTCATGTCTCACATCCATGTCATGCTGATGGAAGAGGTGGATTAGCATGGTCTTGGGCAGCTCTGCCCCTGTGGCTTTGCAGGGTTTAGCCCATCACCTGGCTGCATTCACAGGCTGCCATTGAGTGCCTGTGGCTTTTCCTGGTGCATGTTGCAAACTTTCAGTGGATCTATGATTCTGAGTTCTGGAGGATGGTGGCCCTCTTCTCATAGCTCCACTGGGTGGTGTCCCAGGACTCTCTGCGGGGGCTCCAACTCCACGTTTCCCTTCTGCCCTTTCCTAGCAGAGGTTCTCCCTGAGGGCCCCACCCATGCAGCAAACTTCTGCCTGGGCATACAGATGTTTCCATACATCCTCTGAAATCTAGATGGAGGTTCCCCCACCTCAACTCTTGACTTTTGTGCACCTGCAGGCTCAACACCATGTGGGAGATGCCAAGGCTTGGGGGCTCCACCCTCAGAAGCAATGGGCTGAGCTTGGCCTCTGTTAGTCATGGCTGGTGTGACTGAGATACAGGGCACCAAGTCCCTAGACTGCACACAAGAGGGGGACCCTGAGCTCCACCCATGAAACCATTTATTTCTCCTAAACCTCTGGGCCTGTAATGGGAAGGGCTAACACAAAGACCTTTCATATGCCCTAGAGACATTTTCCCCATTGTCTTGGTGATTAACATTCAGCTCCTGGTTTCTTATGCAAATTTTGTAGCTGGCTTGAATTTCTCCTCAGAAAATGGGATTTTCTTTTCTATCTCATTGACAGGCTGCAAATTTTCCAAACTTTTATGTTCTGTGTCTCTTTTAAAACTGACTTCCTTTAACAGCACCTGTCACTTCCTGAATGCTTTGCTGCTTAGAAATTTCTTCCACCAGATACTCCAAATCATTTCTCTGAAGTTCGAAGTTCCACAAATCTCTAGGATGGGGCAAAATGTCACCAGTCTCTTTGCTAAAGCATAACAAGAGTAACCTTTTTCCAAACGAGTCTAGTTCCTCATCTCCATCTCAGACCTCCCCCACCTGGATATTATTGTCTGTATCATTATCAGCATTTTAGTCAAAGCCATTCAACAAGTCTCTAGGGAGTTCCAAACTTTCCCACATTGTCCTGACTTTTGAGCCCTTCCAACCTCTGCTTGTTACCCAATTCCAAAGTTGATTCCACATTTTCGGGTATCTTTTCAGCAACACTCCACTCTACTGGTACCAATTTACTATATTAGTTTGCTTTCATGCTGCTCATGAAGACATACTTGAGACTGGGAAGAAAAAATTTTAATAGATTTACTGTTCCACATGCCTGGGGAGGCCTCACAAACATGGTGGAAGGTAAGGAGGAGAAGATCACTTCTTACATGGATGGCAACAGGCAAAGAGAGAGCTTGTGCAGGGAACTTGTGTTTTATAACCATCAGATCTCGTGAGACTTATTCACGATCACAAGAACAGTGTGGGAAAGACCTGACCCCATAATTCAATTACCTCTCACTGGATTCCTCCCATGACACATGTGAATTGTAGGAGTTACAATTCAAAATGAGATTTGGGTGGGGACACAGCCAAACCATATCAACTGTCATCTTGTATCTTTTCCTTATTATAATTATTGTACTAGTCAGGGTTCTTTAGAGAAACTGACCAATAATAAATACATACATACATACATACACACATACACACACAGATGAAGAGATTTATTATGGGACTTGGCTCACAAGGCTAGGGAGACCCACCAGTCCCACCATCTGATGTCTGAAAGCTAGGAAACAGGAAAGCAGGTACTATATATAACTCACGCTCAGTTTAAAGGTCAAAGAACCAGGAGTGCCAATGTTTAAAGTCATCATGGATGAATGTCCCAGTTAGAGCAAATTCACACGTAGTCTACCTTTTTGTTCTATTTAGGACCTCAGTGGATTAGAAGATGCCTGTTCACATGTATTAGGGCAGATCTTCTTCACTCAGTTTACTGATTCAAGTACTACTCTCTTATGGAAAGATTTTCACAGACACACTCATAAATAATGTCTTACCAGCTCCCTAGGTATTCCTTAGGTGAATAAAGTTAACAGAAAAAAATTAAATATTTCATGAAAAAGATAAGGACTAGATAAAGAACAAAAAGTTTAATGCATATTTTATTTTTAGTTTTTTTTTTTTTTTGCTTTTTTTTTGTTTGTTTTGAGATGGAGTTTTGCTCTTGTTGCCCAGGCTAGAGTGCAATGGCATGATCTCCGGCTCACCACAACCTCCGCCTCCTGGGTTCAAGTGATTCTCCTGCCTCAGCCTCCCGAGCAGCTGAGATTACAGGCCACCACACCCAGCTAATTTTGTATTTTTAGTAGAGACGGGGTTTCTCCACGTTGGTCAGGGTGATCTCAAACTCCCAACCTCAGGTGATCCACCTGCCTTGGCCTCCCAAAGTGCTGGGATTACAAGCGTTAGCCACCGCACCTAGCTATTTTTAGTTTAAAGCATAAATACAACTCTTACCTTACCTTCCAATGGTGGTAATTCTAGCTGAGTGTTATTTTTTAAGCTCACAAATAAATTACTTATTTCCATTTTAGCAATGGACTACAAAAGGTTAGTCTATCTTTCAGTAATTTATTAGAAAAAAAATCACCATTTTGTTATTGAACCATTGGCAAAATTAAATTGAGCATTAACGCACTCCACCTCAATCTATCCTGGAGCAAAAAATAAGCCACTTTTAGAGGCCAACTCTATAAATACGTTTCACAAAAGCCTAGTCAGCCCTAAGTTTCCCCTTTATTGTTCCAGAGCCAGTCCCCAACAAATGTGTGGATAAAACCCAAAGACAGGTGACCCAAAATAAATTATATCCCCTATGAAGTCTAATCTCTATAATTCTGTTAGCCCTTAAGCGGAGTTTTCAGGAAATCATGTGATCGAGAGATAAACCAAAGTATTAAAAACATACCTTATCAGCTTGTTTTTTAAAAGGATTTTAATTATAGTTTCTAGAAAAGTTAAAGTTTAGTAATTCTGTAATAAATACAGTTGAGATATACTTTATGCCTTGAGAATGTTAAGTGTGTTTCTAGAAACATAATTGATAAGCTTATTTAATTTTTAAAAGGATTTTAACAATGGTTTTAAGAAAAGTTACAGTTTAGAAATTCTGTAGTGAATACAATTGAGGGATTTTTTATACCTTGAGAAATCAATTATTAATTTGAAGAAAAAAAACACACATGCCAATTAAAAGGAAATTCCTAGCTGTGATCAGTAACAGTGTGGCAGAAACATCGCCAAAAATAGGCCTGCAATTGCTGACATGCAAAACCGCCACCAATCACAGAATGTGTGTTACGCATCCTTAGCACATACTTCTACAACTTCTCATCAGTTTGTCTGTTTCTCTGTCCACAGCCCCTCTGATATCTCTGTGAATTTTGTAGGCCAGCTTCAAATTTTATTTTGTATTGACATCATTCTTATATTAACACGGTTCTAGCAAAGCTGAAGTGAGAACAGACAAACCTGAGAGACAAATCTTTTTTTGGTAATCTCCATACTTCTTTAATGTGTTCTTTTAAAACCTGCAACTCCTAAAAAGTTATTAACTTCTATTTTTTCTTGTTGTAAATTATAAAGTAGCTTAATATCCACCAGGTATTACTGGAAAACAGTCATTTTTGAGCTGTGTTTGAGAAGAAAGAACACTTTGTTGGGTTAACCAATTTTAAATGCTCCTAAAACATAGAGCCCCTTTAAGAATATTTGGCCACGCACAGTGGCTTTTGCCTGTAATCCCAGCACTTTGGGAGGCTGAGGCAGGTGGATCATGAGGTCAAGAGTTCGAGACCAGCCTGGCCAACGTGGTGAAACCTCATCTCTAGTAAATGTACAAAAATTAGCCAGGCATGGTGGCATGCTCCTGTAGTCCCAGCTACTCGGGAGGCTGAGGCAGGAGAATTGCTTGAACCTGGGAGGTGAAGGTTGCAGTGAGCCAGATCGCACCATTGCACTCCAGCCTGGTCAACAGAGCAAGACTCCATCTCAAAAACAAACAAACAAACAAAACAACAACAACAACAAAACGAATATTTAATCATGCAATACTTCATGAAAAAACAGAGTAGCAAAAACCCATTTTTAAAATTAACATATATATTAACGTGAAGTATCTTTATAAAACAAATCCAAGAAAAATCAGTCTTACACATTTGATTTATTAAAAATCCAATATAAGATTTTAAATTTATATTAATAGTAATGTTTTATAATATTTCAGTTAAAATAGAACTGACATAATAAATTATATATCATCAGATTTTAATATATAAACATCCTACAAAATATACTCTCCAACCACCAGAGGATGAAGTTAGAAATCAGTAACGGAGAACTAGAAAACTTCAATTTCTGAGAATTAAAAACACTCTCTAAACAACTAATGGATCATTACAGAAATCATAAAAAGAAATTAGAAAATACTTACAGATGAATAAAAACAAAAACAAAACAAACATTATGGGACATAGTAAAATAAGTGCTAAGGAGGAAAGTTATAGTTATAAAAGCTTCCATTTAAACAGAATAAAAACAAAAACAAAACAAACATGATGGAACATAGTAAAATAAGTGCTAAGGAGAAAAGTTATAGTTAAAAAGCTTCCATTTAAACAGAATGCAGATCTTAAATCAAGAACCCATTTGTACAACTAGAAAAAGAAGCACAAAGAAAACCCAAAGGCAGCAGATGTAGAGAATTTAAAATGTAGAGAAAAATCAATGAAATCAAAAGTTGATTCTTCAAAAAAAAATCAATGTGAAAAACCTTTAGCTAGATTGACTTAAAATAAAGAAGGCTCAAATCACCAAAATCACAAATGAAAGTGAGAACATTATTACTTACTCTGCATAAATAAAAAGTATTATGAGTACTATGAAAAATTATATGTCAAAAATTGAATGTACCAGATGAAATCGACAAATTCCTAGAAATATGCAACATACCAAGACTAAATCATGAAAAATAGAAAATCTGAATAGATCTATACTTAGTTAGGATTATGGATCTGTAATAAAAAATCTAGCAACAAAGAAAATTCCTGGACCTGACAGCTTCACTGCTGAATTATACTAAACATTTAAAGAAGAACTATAATAATGCCAGTCCTTCATAAACATTTCCAAAAATTTAAAGAGAAGGAATACTTCATGTGAGGCCAGCATCACCATACTACCAAAACCAGACAAAGACGTTGCAAAAAAACAAAAAACAAGAAAACACAACAGACTAATATCTATTATGAACATCAACGCAAAAATCCTCCACAAAATACTAGCAAACCAAATTCAGCAGCATATTAGAATGACCAAGTGGGATTTATTCCTGGAATCTAAGCATGGTTCAACACACGAAAATTGATCAATGTAATACCCCATATTAACAGAAGGGAAAAAATAAGCATAATTGTCTCAATTATGCATTTGGTAAAATTCAACATCCTTCATATCAAAAACACTCAACAAACTAGGAACTGAAGAAAACTACCTTAACATAATAAAATCCATACATAAATATTCAATAGCCAACATCACACTCACTGTTAAAAGACTGAAAGTTTTACCTCTAAGATCAGGAACAAGACAATGATGCATACATTGCCACTTGCATTCAACAAAATACTGAAAGTCCTAACCAGTGAAATCGGGCAAGGAAAAGACATAGAAGGCACCCAAATTGGAAAGGAAGAAGTACAATTATCTCTGTTTGTACACAGCATAATACTTTAGGTATAAAACTCTAAAGATCACACACACACTCACATGTACACACACATAGTTAAAACTAATAAACAAATTTAGGAAAGCAGTAGGATACAAAAGCAACACATAAACATTAGTTTCATTTTTACTTACTAACAATGAACAATCAGAAAAGAAAGTTAACAAAATAATTCCATTGATTATAGCATCAAAAAGAATGAAATACTTATCAACTTAGCCAGGGATATGAAAGACTTGTAAAACGAAAACTATGGAAGACTTAAATAAACAGAAAGATATTCCATGTCCATGTGTTGGAAGACTTAATATTTTTAAGATGTTAACACTACCCAAAGCAATCTTAACATTAAATACTATGCCTTTCAAAACTTCAGCAATTTTTATAGAAAGAAATAATCTACTCTGAAATGTATATGGAAAAACCAAGGGACACCAAATAGCCAAAACAATCTCGAAAAAGAACAAAGCTGGAGAACTCACACTTCCTGGTTTCAAAATTTATTACAAAGCTTCAGTAATCAAAACAGGGTGCCACAGGCATAAAGACAGACTTACAGGCCAATGAAGTAAAATCGAGATCCCAGAAATAAATCTTCACATATATGGTGAAATGATTTTTGACCATGGGTCCAAGACCATTCAATGCGGGAAAGAACAATCTTAAAAAAAAAAAAAAAACTGGTGGGATGGTGGTGGAACAACTGAAAAATCACACGTAAAATAATGAAGTTGGACCCTTGTATAACACTATGTGGAAAAACTGACTCAAAATTAATCAAAGACCTAAATGTAATACAAAAAATACTATAAAACTCGGAGAAGAAATCACAGAACTAAAGCTTCACAACATTGGAGTTGGCAATAATTTCTGAGATGTGACATCAAAGGCACAGGCAACAAAAGAAAAAAATTTAAAAATTGTAGTTAAACTTTTTTTAAAAACTGCATTCAAAAAATACTATCATCAGAATAAAACGGCAACCCAGAGAATGAAAAAAAAATTTGCGAATGATATTTGACAAGGGACTGAGATCCAGAATAGATGGGGAATTTTAAAAACTCATCAACAAAATAAAACAAATAGCCTGATTCAAAAATGGGCAAAGAACTTTTCTCCAAAGAATAGAAATGGTCAATAAGGACATCAAAGGAGCCTCAACATAATTAATCACTAATCAACATAATTAATCAATTAGCAAATCAAAGCTACAATAACATAACACCTCATACCCATTATGATAGTTACTATTAAAAAAACAGAAAATAAAAACTGTTGGCAAGAATGTGGGAAACTGTAACACTTGTGCACTGTTGATGAGGACGTAAAATGATACAGCCACTGTAGAAAGCAGTATGTCAGTTCTTTTAAAGATTAAAAATATAAGTACATATAATCCAGCAACCCCAATCCAGGAATATACCCAAGAGAATTTAAAGCAAGGTCTTGAAGAGATATTTGTACACACATGTTCACAGCAATATTATTCAAAATAGCTAAAATGGAAGCAATCCAAGTGTCTGTCAGTGGGTTAATGGATAAGCAAAATGTAGTGTACACAAACAAAAGAATATTATTCAGCCTTAAAAATGAATACAAGTCTGACATATTCTACAATAGGATGAAATGGAGGTCATTATGCTAAATTAAATAAGCCAATAACAAAAGACAAATGCTGTATGATTTCATTTGTATGAGGTTCTTAGAATAGTCAAAATCACAGACAAAAACAACGGTAGTTTCCAGAGATATATATTGATTAATGGGTCGAAAGCTTCGGTTTCACAAGACTAAAGAGCTCTGGAGATGGACTGTTATGATTATTGCACAATATAAATGTACTTAGTATCACTGACCTATATATAGCCATACACCACATAATGATGTTTCTGTCAACAACAGACCACTTACAGGTCATTGTTGCCATAAGTTTGTTATGCAGCTGAAAAATTCCTATTCCCTAGTGAAATTGAAGCTATCATGTCATAGTACAATGCATCAATGCATTGCCTTTTCTATGTTTAGATACACAAATATTTAACATTGTCTTACAATTATCTGTAATATTCAGTACAGTAACATGCTTTACAGGTTTGTAACCTATGGACACAATGTATCACTGTCTTTTAAGTGATGCATGGTCTACTTTAAAATAATTAAGATAATAAATTTCACATTAAGTGTATTTTATTTTGCAAAGTTACCATCTCTGTCTTCACTTACGGATATTGGCCAAAGTCTGAAGCAGGTGAGAGCCATGATAACAAAATGAGTAGGAAAGTTTGTTAGGTGGGGCAGTGAGAGTTTGACAGAATTTACTGTCAAGATCCGATGCATAAGAACGGTCATTCATTATTACATGAAGAATAACAATTTTTAGAAGAGTATATGCAACATTATTCTATTTAGATAAATCTAAATAAAAATGACATATGTGTGTATATTTTATATGATTAGAATAAAGATCTCCAAGGAAACATGCAGATACTAATAGGGATTAGAAAGCTTTGGTAGAATTGATGTCCATTTAAATAAAAGAGTATTACCCTTATGTTCCAAGTGTATATCATGCTTGTAAAATAAACCAATACATTATACAAAATATGCTACTATTAAATTGAAACCAAATTCTTCTAATTATCTAAGAAAGCCAGAATTATATAGTGATCAGAAATAGACCCCTAAGCCAGGTTTTCTGGGTTGGATTTTCAGGTCTTCTATCACTCACCAGTTGTGTGATTAACCATTAGCGTTAACTTCTCCATTCCTCATAAATTTCTGTCAAGAATTCAGTATGCGAATACATGTACTTATAGATGTCTGCATGTACACAGCATGCAGAAAAATACTGGTTTTTGTATTGTTATTATGCTATTCGGCTATTTGTGTTCATTCCAGTTAATGACTATAGTATAAAAATTTAAATTTATGCTACAAATTTATTTTAAATATTTACGCTTATCTCATAGTACTGAGTATTCGAATACTCTCAGTTCTTTTTATCAAATGCTAATTACTGGTTTATCCAGAGATCCGAATCTGTGTTACAGTCATTTTCCAAGCTTGCCTCTGAAAACTCAAACAAAGAATAAATATCACTCTGTGTTTTTTACAGTTAAAAAACAAGGGAAATAAAGTACCATCACGGACATTTTACTCTAACCATACTGGTTATTTCAAAAGCTAAAGTGAAAGGCAAATCCACTTAGTGATCAGTCTAGTAACTCCTTTAAAGCAGTGAGTTTTTAATTAATACAAATGTGGCTGCTCAACAAGGTACTCTATTATTCTTCTAACTGTACATCTCTGAATAACACATTGACCTGTTCAGTGATATTAAGGTTTGACAGTGGCCTTTATGGAAACGTGGGCGTTTTCCAGCCTCCACTTGCAGTGGTGTGTTGTAACGATGTTTCAGTCACTTCCAGATGGGAATATTTAGGTATCCCCCTACTGGAAAGGTTTGAAGATTGCTATTATTTCTCAAGGAGCACACAGATAAACCGAATTAGTGAGCAAAGGATCAGGCAGAGCGATTGTGTCTAACCAGCTTGGCCATGCCAAAAATAAGACAAACGAAACTAATTATGAATAAGTAATTAAATGTCTGTGTTTTCCAGACTTTTGACAAGTGAGTTTTAATAGTTTTCAGATAACGTCATGCCAACTCTATGAATGTGCATAAAGGAATGAAATAAGCTGTTCAAATGCAGACTTCAAAATGTCTATCCTGTGATGACTGCAGTTGACATCAGAAACTTAGTTAGGAAAACCAGGATGTGGGTTAGTGAGACTGGCCAGGATCTCAGTGGAACAAGGAAACAGTCAATATTCAATTATTATACACAGTTTATTATTTATCCTGAAGCTGGCAATGTAAGGGGCACAATTCAGCTTTTTAGAACATAATGTCAAATGTTAAATACCATCAAATCAATTCTAATTTCAACAGGACTTCTGACTGTACAGTTACTCTGTTACTATCTTTACCTTAAAGAGAAACATACACCACACAAGTTTATCATAACTTTACTTTAAAACTAAAGAATATTTTAAATCTATTTTGGGAATGGTTTTACACATTTCATTGTGCCAGTCTATAATGTATACTTCCCTTTCAGAAAATGTGCTTTCAGTACACTGCCAACTAGTAAAAATTACCATCTGGTTATGTTAAAAGCAGTTCTTCCTTCTTTTTCATTTCAGCTTACCCTCAATCCACTCAGAATCAGATTCTTCCCATACTTCTAAAGCTTTTGACTCAAGGTCAGAATGAAGTAAAATATTGCACTTTTCTTCTAAGGAAAAAGAGCTGAGTCAAACATACTCTATCCTACTGTACACTTAAGCTTTCTTGTTAAATTAAAATTGGGATGTAAAATGTCTAGGGCAACCTTTTCCTGACTAATGATGGCAAATGATTTTGTTGGACTCAACTGCATTTCTACTGCATTAGAAATGCACAGCATAGAACCTTCCTCACATCGTGGGTGCTGGTAGAGTGTCCAATTTAAAATTGGAAAACATTTCCATCAAATTGCAGCTGAAATTAAGCTAATTTTATCATTTCCAGAGGAACCATTCAATACCACTTATGAAGGTCACAAGACCTGCTTTCTTTCCTAATCTTAAATGCTGAGGACTTGCATAGGTACATTAAAACGCTCTTAAGCTGATTGGATTTGCTGGCAAGGTTGAAGGGTGACTAGCAGACAACTGCCACAGTCAAGTGTCAAAAGTGTTAGCAAACTTTTGCATTCATCCTAGGAAGAAGACAACAGCAGTGATTTATTAGGTAAAACAAAGATGTGATTGAAATCACAAATGGAAGACAGAATCCTGGGACTTATTTTCTTCTACTGAAAAATCGGGGCTTTAAAAATTTAAATATATTATTAAAAGAACACATTAAGAATAGCAAACAAGCCTATGAAAAGATGTTCAACATCACTGATCACCAGAGAAATGCAAACCAAAGCTACAATAGATATTATCTTACCCCAGTTAAAATGGCTTTTATCCAAAAGACAGGCAGTAACAAATGCTGAGAAGGGTGTGGAAAAAAGGAAACATTTGTACACTGTTGGCGGGAATGTAAATTTGTACAACCACCCACGACGGAGAACAGTTTGGCAGTTCCTCAAAAAACTAAAAATTGAGCTACCACATCATCCAGCAATCCCACTGGTGAGTATATACCAAAGAGAAAAAAATGAGTAAATCAAAGAGATATCTGCACTCCTTTGTTTATTGCAGCACTGTTTACAATAGCTAAGATTTGGAAGAAAGCTAAGTGTCCATCAACAGAAGAATGGATGAAGAAAATGTGGTTCATATACACAATGGAGTACTATGCAGCCATAAAAAAGAATGAGAGTCGGTCATTTGCAACAATATGGATGGAACTGGAGATCATTAGGTTACTGGAAACAAGCCAGGCACAGAAGGACAAACATCTCATGTTCTCAATTATTTGTGGGATCTAAATATCAAAACAGTTGAATTCATGGACATAGAAAGTAGAAGGGTGGTTACCAGAGGCTGGGAAGGGTAGTGGGTTTTTGGGAGGGGGCGGAGGGTGGAGATTGTTAATAGGTACAAAAAATAGAATGAATGAGACCTACTACTTGATAGCACAATAGGGTGACTATAGTCAATAATAACTTAATTGTATATTTCAAATTCACCTAAAGAGTGTAACTGGATTGTTTGTAACTCAAAGGATAAATGCTTAGGGAATGGATACCCCATTCTCCATGATGTACTCATTTCACGTTGCATGCTTGTATCAAAATGTCTCATGTACCCCATAAATATACACACCTACTATGGACCTACAAAAAATTTAAAAATAATAAAAATAAAAAACAATTTAAATATATATTACAGTTTTACAGTACTTGTGTAATATCAATACAAATATTAATATTTAATAATTAATTAAAATATTTATATAAACTGCAACCCACATCTCTCACACATAGTAGGCATTCAACATAGTCATATCAGTTATTTTTTGTGAATAATAATAATCAAAAACTAACATTTAATACATACTATATAATTAACACTGTCTTTCAAGATATACGAATATCCTACTTTATTCCTCACAACAACCCTATGATGTAGATATAGAATATAGGACATAGATAATTCCTTTGTACAAATGGAAAACTTGGGGAACTGAATAGTTAAATAATTAGTTCCAGCAATTAAACGGCAGAACAAGGAATAAAATATAAGGTTGTGTAATCATTTTGCCCAATTTCTTCACCACTGTGAATGCTAACGCTCTACAATATTGCTGAAAAAACACACGGGCCCTTGTCTTCATTGATCTTGCATAATACAGAAAATGATGTTATATTATGGCAAATATAATCTGTTTATTCATTTCTGATATTAAAATAGAAATGCTTGGCTAATATTTGAGCTAGTTGTAATGTTATCATATAAAAAGCATTAACTATCTTGTTTCTGTTGCACAAAATAATACTTTATTTGAATACTTCACATGGTAAAAATAGTTGCAAAAATATTTTCTACATAGAAGTGTAAATATTAATTTTAACATCAATGTGTATCTTATAATACATGTTTATTATTCCCTATCTTATTAATAATGTTTGTTCCTGCACTTAACAGTGTATTCTTCAGAAAATAGTGAGAGAAGTGGTGGGGAGAAGTTACTGGCCGAGAATCAAGGAAAGCCAACATAAACATCTACATGGCACTCGGACTTTTTGTCAGAGATACATGTGTCCAGTCAGATCCTCTTCAGATTTAAGTGCATAGCAATGCTTTGAGTCTTCTAAATTATCACTGTTTAGATGCCTTATGTAATTTATACCAATAATTAGGTGCAGCCCAGCTTTGTATAGTTTGACTACAGAAACTTGACATATTTCATGCGAAAATAAACTGCTGCCTCTTCCACAGTCATGGATGCTGATGCATGAAAAGATTTGAGGTAACTTACTCACTTCTGTTTGCTTCACAACAGTTTTTTATAATTTCAAGAGTAAGTGTGACAATGAATACTAAGCAGAAAAAAAAGCCATATACATTTCGCTCAGACTGAAAGTCAAATTCAAACATCATCAGAAATGCTTCTATAGAAGATGAATGGAATAAGTAATTGTTTTATCAGGAACCCCTAAAGACACTGAACTGTTCTCCGTTTTCAGGCACTGACTTCATTCTGAAAGCAGAAGGCAGAGAGGGAGGCTCATGTTCCACATACTCATAAAGTTTATACATTTTAGGAGTTCAGAGAATTCATTTAATAAGAGAAATGTAAGCACTTTCTTTATGAAATCTGAAGTCCATGATGGCAAAATACTTTGCCCTGTATCACTTGGAAATGTGGAACGTGTGGACTTCAACCGGTATTACTACTCATCCAGCTAATAGTAACACGAAACACCTACTACAAATGTAAGACAAGTTTATATAACTTGAAAAATGCCACTTACTGATTTTTAATTTTGTATTATGCATATAATTTAGCATTTTCATCCTTATCCAAGGCTCCCATGGGTATTTTTTAGGAAATGGAATTTCTTGAAAAAACAGTGTGAGAAAATAAACTAAGCAACTTACATAAAATTAAATGGCATACTTCTTAAATATTGGATTAAAGGATATCAACATTATCTCTACAAAATTTATACTTTGGAAGAAATTAAGAATTAACTAAAACAATGTGTAACTTTCAGGCTTAGAAGAAATAAAGGTTGTGTTTTACTGGTCTTTATCTGAATTTCAGGATGCTGAGGCTCTTAAGAAGTTTATATAGACATTGAAGGGACACAAGAAACACACAAAGCACTCAACTTATTTTGGACAGCAGTAGACAAGGCATTTTAATGCATGTTATGTCCTAAATCTACATTAACAACTCTAAAAATTATGTGCCAGAAGAGAATTTCCATGTGCTCCCGATAGGTTAGAGTGTGAAAAAAACCTGTCCTCGGAACCATTTTTCCAATGTAATCACTTACTAGATAAACTTATCCATTCTTGTGGGTTTCAACACTATCCACTGGGGCTGATCCTATTCTCTCCTGCCTATTCAAGACATTGTACAGCACTTTCCTTGCCTGTCTTGGATAAGATAATTAGTATACAATTAAATAAGCAAGTCTATTATTATCTCTCTCTGTATATGTGTGTATATTCCCTTACTTTAAAAATGTAAGGTTCACTCATCCCTTTATCCTTCACCAGTTACTGTCCCACATATATTTATCATGCCATCCTAGTATGATAGAGCATCTGTTAGTTATCACTGCCATAACTTTTTATAACATACCACCTCCAAATTTAATGGCTTAAAACAATCACTTATTATTTTTCAAATGTCTATAGATAAGTTAAGTGGTTCTGCCTATCTGAGCTGGGAGCAGTGGATCTTACACATGCATCGGTTTTCAGCTGGTGGGTCAGGCAGACATTGGTTGACATAGTTTGTCCTCAGCTGAAAGTATTCACCTGTGTTCTAATCTCTCATTCTTTAGCATACTAACCCAGGTATGATCTCATGGTGGAGGGAGAGGAGCCAGTGAGGAAGCAAAAATGCACAAGCACTTACTCACGCTCCATCCTACATGTACTCTGCTCCATTCCAGTGATACTCAATAACAAGATGTGAGCTTGCCAATAAAATGTCATAGTTTTGTAGCAAAACCTCACTTTAAAGAGATTACTGGTATAAATAACTGTGTCTATTTATTCTGTAAGGTTATTCACTTGGTTGGTAAAATTATCATGGAACTTGCATGTGTCTTTACCATAACAGTGCAGTTTTACTACTGTTGAGAATTCAGATCAATTATTAACTCTTCAGGACTGATATCAGTTAATAAGCTGAATACCAAATACTTCATATTAAATATATATAACTACAGTAATTTTAAAATTTTCAGACAGCATTTTACTTTTTTGTCTCACTTCATTTAATCAATTTTTTAAATATTTTGCTTTATTTTAAAATTGTGAAGCATTTAGAAAATATTTTGTTTTTGTAAAACATAGATAAAATTTTGTTGAACACCATCAATTGCATATTAAATTAAAAATAAAAGATCTTGAAGTTTGAAATACTAGCTAACATAAAATATTAATAAAATAATAACTGAAACCTATTGAATAACTTTGGCATTGTAAGTACTTTTTTAAAATTATTGACTGCTCTACAAAACCCTGCAAAAGGAGAGCCCATTATTATATTCACTAGACTTATGAAAAAACAGAAAAACAAAGAAGTGAAATGTTTAACAAAAGCCAACCAGTTTTTAAGTGGAGACACCATGACTCTAATTCAAGTTACTCTGAACTATAATTCTCTACACCATATTTATGACGGTAAAATTTAATATCTACAGAAAACTACTACTGCTGATTTTTTCAGATATAGCTTTAAAAACTGTTTTTATGTGTAATATATCACTATTATGAAAAACTAGGACATATTTTAACTAACGTTGTATTTCTTCTTGCTAATTTAACTTCCTTTACATTATAACATCTTTCCATAGAGCTGGTTTCAGGATAGTGTCTCTAAATTGACAAGTTCAATGCGAAAATGTTAAAGCTATAATAATTTACTCATTATTTTCAAAATTGTTCATGTGGTATACAAGAATGTCTCATTGTTATCCAAAAGACCACAAGTTGTAAATAGTGAAAATAATCAATAGCAGAAAATAATGTATAGTGCAATTTATCTTTGTCACTCTACCTTTTCTGGATCTCTGAGTACAAAGTATATGCTGATGTGTATGTATCAATATGGCAGTTCACGCTTTTCAAATCTCCTTATCATGAACATTGATCCATCCTAGTTAAATTGCAACTAGCATACCCCTACTCATTTATATAGCTAAATTCATATCCTTATATTTTAAGTAAACTCAAATAATGGCTCTAACTAGTATAAGATATGGCATGTAGAAAGAGTTGCTTGTGGCAGAAAAACCTTTTTAAGTATTTTCAAAAAGGAAGAGTTTTCAACTTTATGGATTCAAAAATAAAATTATTGTCCATTGAATCAACTGAAAACCAAATATGGAGACGCAACTTTTTTATGTCTACATTAGCTATTTGACCCTTAAGTTAGATATTTCCGACAAGTAGTAGTAGTTTGAGATAATCCATTCTACCAAGCAGAGACCATGAATTTTTTTTCAACTTTACTTTTCAGCTATGTGTTTGGTGTATGTTTGGACCTTTCTTGTGATCTGTGCTCTAGTCGTATCAGAACCTATCAAGTGTCTATTACGTTGCCAGGCACATTTGTGAGACAGAGTAAGGCCAGGCGAGAATTCCTTTGGTTAAGTGTATGATCTGTTAATTAGCATGTTTTCCTGAAATGGTTGCTTTTAATCATATTGTAGAACTCTATGCACAAAAATATTATTTTGCAATTCTTTGATACTATATGAAAGAGTGATCCAACACAACACATTATAAAGAACGGAGGGATAATTGAGAATACCTAAGCTACATAATGGAAAGCAAACACTAAGCCATTTCCTTGATAGGTAACGTAACCTTAGAGGCAACCAGCTAAAAATAAAACACACCACATAGATAATGAGTCTTTAATTATTCCATTCTATGGTATGGAGTAACCCTTCCCACAGACGTGTGGCAAAGAAACATGGTATGTGCCATTCATAAGTGGATTTCTCTCCCTTTTATTTCCTCCGAGTCTTCTTTTTGTTTCTAATTCCTCTTCCGTATATTACATCCTCCTTGTCTTACAATGCTCTGTGTCACAATGGAACTTCCTTAGATTTGGGTTTTTAATATGAATTATTGAAAATAACCATTCTTTCTTTGTGACAATGAAAAATTGATTTTTAAACTTTTATTAACATGTAATACATTTGGAGAATGTATTATACGTTAATACCCACGTAGCCAATAGTCAAATCAGATAAGAAATATTGCTAATGTCTTTGAAGTTCGTCTCTTCCACTCCAAGAGTCACAAAAAACTTCCCTTTCTACTTTGTGTAAGTGGAATTATACAGTATGTATCTTCTGTGTCTAGATTTCTTCACTCAACACTGTATTTTGGAGAGTCATTTAACTACAGCCCACGGTTGTAGTTCAATCTTATTGCTTAATAGTATTACACTGCATGAATGTGCAATAATTATTTTAACTCTTCTACATTTTCTGGGCATTTGAGTGATCTCCAGTGTGTGGCTATTTTGAATACTGCTAACACAAATATTTCAGTACCGTTTTTTAAACACATGTACACATTTTTATTGAGTTTCTGGGTCATGGTATATGCATAGTCACAGGTAAATTTTTGGCAGAGTTTCTTTTTAATTAAGTTTTATAACTTGTCCTTCTGCTGTTCCCATCTGCATGGATATTGACACTATTCTCTCCTCTCCAATGAAAGCTCATAGGCACAAGCCAAAGACCTCTATTACCTGGCAATGGGACTTCTGCTTCATGTACATTGAGAGTTGCTATTCAATGATTTTCAGAATTTCATGGCAGTGACTGGAGTTCTATGGCCCCAACTCCTTGGGATTTGATGGGAATAGAACAGTCTCCAACTTAGGCTCGACCAATAAAAAGCCCCCTGGTCCTGTAGAAATCAGATTAATACTACTTCCTGTTTTCCATTAGTGAGTATCTCTCCCAATTATAGCCAGATGGGATTTTGCTGTTTAGTGATTTTATGCTAATAAATTATAGATCACAGATTCACACATAATCTTTGATTTAATTCTCACACGCTATTTCTATATGGTCATGTTAGCATCTCCTGTTTACTGAGAAGTAATCAGAGCAGGTAATTTTCTTAAGGCTTCTATCAACCACATTGTTGATTGAATGTCATAATTGTTGATATCAAGGATCATATTACTTGAAAAAATAAATATTGGTAACTAGTGATAGCCAAATAATGGGAAAAAAAGAGTTTATATATATATAAAGTATATTTAATATATATATAAATAAAGTATATATAAATAAAGAATATATATAAAGTATATATATATAAAGAGTATATATAAAGAGTAGATGAAATTGATCTAAACAGAGGCTACCAAAATATATTAGTACATATAAATAAAGGGTAGACGAAATTGCTCTTCAAATATTCAAATATCTTAGTCATTTATAAAAATTATTCATTTTTATATAAATAATTTGATAAAGAATTTGGCCTTGCAAAAGTACCTATAAAGAGGCCAACAAACTATTAAATTGGTACAAATATGTTTAAATTTGTATCTGTGGAAGACCTTATTTACCCAATTTGCCAATATTCATGTATTGTACCCAATTACAAAATAAACCAATATACGACAGTGATAATTGTCTAGATATCTGCCAACTATTTTATATCTATCCAATTCTAATCCCAAAGTATGTATCTTCTTCCAAATTTTAAGCATACATTATGAATCTCAAAAATAATTCAATTTTTTTCAGCCATTGTGAAAAAGATTATTATACTTGTTAACAAGTTCATTTTACTTGTTATTATTTATATTTTGAGGACAGGTTAAAAATATGTTATAGCCCGACGAAAATAAAATAAAGCTCATCAATTTATCAAAAATACTATCTGTATAAACACACATCTCTGTATGTTTTACATGGAATCAACAAACTATTTTCCTACTGCCATCGAATAAATATAATGTGACTTAAGTCTAAAAAGTTGTGAAAGTAAATGTATCTACATATTTTAGCCTCTCAAAACTGCCTCTTATTGTGCAATACAGAAATTTACAACACACTAAACTTTTCAATAAATCTCTTGCAAAATTAAACTCAAATAATTGAAAACATTATAAATGTTTACCTAACATTAGAGAATAACTGCTAACAGTAAAATCTGAAACATTGTTTAGCCAAATTTACATTTGAAGCAGTACACAGAACTACAAGACAGGCCATCATTCATAAAATTAAATTGTGTGTTGATGCCAACAATACTTTGACAAATTTTTGATAAATTTTACTTAATTAATGGATTTTAACCCCCGAAACATTCCCATGACAGCTACTTTGAAGTATAGCTACTCTCAACTGTTCAAATGCACCTATCTTTCAAAATACAGGGTGCATAAAATTTCCTCCTATTATGCTGATAATAATTGCAACAGCAAACATAATTTCTTTTGTAACTGAGTGCCTCTGAACAAAAAATTAATACTTATCTATCTGTTTCTATGCACTGCTATACATTTTTTGCCTACTATATTTTACATTTACCAAATGCCTGAATCTATTCTTTCTTGCATTTAAATATTTTCATACATTGCTTCTTTCACCCTCTACATTTTGTATTCACCAAATACACTATATTTAGCAATCATAATGACCTCACGATGGTCAATCCCAGTGTCCCTTCAGTTTCAGCAAACTGTAAGCTGTTCGCAGTATTTGGTCCTCACCATTACCTATTGCTGTTTTCCTTCACTTTCTTCTTTAAAATAATTACCCCTTCCTTCCATATCATTCTTATGTTATATAACCACATTACCATGGTTTTTCTCCTCCCTCATCCCTACCTTAACTACTCATGAGCCCTATCCCACCATCTTTACTGGCTTCTTTTTTATGATATTTTCTAACCCTGGGTAATTAGTTTTAATCTTCTGCCTTCAAATTTTCTCTTTTCTTCTACCTCTGAAATCTCAACTATTATTTATATTTGATGAATCGGAAGCCACTCCATCTAAAACTTCATATCACCAATTCCCTCTGCTACTTAGCACCTTTCATTTCCATGGCCTGCTGTCATTTCAGTAATCCAAAATCAAATTAACATTCTTTCTATAAAATTAGTTTCCTTTTCTTACTCTCCTGTTTTTTTCAAAATTTCTATTATTCCAGACAAAATTTTCACTGTTGCTTTCAGGTAACAGAGTCTATCTATACTTTTTTGTTGTTTTAATTTTTATTTTTGGTGCGAGGTCTCACATCTCTCCCTCTTGCTCCTTCCATCACTATTCCTTGCCTTTTTAGTTTCTGGGCTTTTAGGCCTTCTGTAGTGCAATTCCTCTTTCCTGTCGCTCATAACACACACTATTGCCACGTTAGTCTTCCTAAAAGCCTAATTCTATCTTTATATTCCGACACCAGATTCATTAATTTGGATCATCAAATTCCTGGGTAGTCTGGCCAAAAACAGCTGTTCTAGACTCAACTAGAGATGGCAAACAAAACCATATCTGCCATCATAAATGGCCACAACTCTGCACATTGCCACCTGGACAACCCTTTACATTCTCATACTTTGCATGGAACATATTTCAGCATTCGAATACCATTGCTCTCAGCCTTACTTTACAATTAGTCTTCCATAAAGCCCAAATTACTTCCTCTAAGAAACGTCCCTGAACTTGCCTCCGTGCAACACTATTTATCACGAAGCACAAACTTACCTTCCTCTGAAGCCTCACTCTTATTGAAGTGGACATCCACTTGGTTCTTTCACATGTAGCCTTATGTTGTTGTTATTCATATATAGGACATCAAATATTAGCTAACCTACATGTTAGTATTTTTTTAAAAGAATACATCATTGTCTTGTAAATATCTTTGGATTCGAGTATTTTTTTTTTTTTTGAGACGGAGTCTCTCTCTGTCACCCAGGCTGGAGTGCAGTGGTGCAATCTCGGCTCACTTCAAGCTCCACCTCCTGGGTTCCCGCCATTCTCCTGCCTCAGCCTCCCGAGTAGCTGGGACTACAGGCACCCGCCACCACGCCCAGCTAATTTTTTGTATTTTTAGTAGAGACGGGGTTTCACCGTGGTCTCGATCTCCTCACCTCATGATCCGCCCGCCTCGGCCTCCCAAAGTCCTGGGATTACAAGCGTGAGCCACTGCGCCCGGCCTGGATTCGAGTATTTTTATGATTATAAACCTTACATAATTTTTATACTTTTATTTTAAAAAAATTATTGGATATCTTATTTATTGAGTAATTAAAACACCAAGCACCTTCCCAAGCCCTATAAATAATTTGTCCATTTAGCCCTGATTAAAGATAGGCATTACCTTATCACTATTTTAGAGATAGAAAAACTGAGGTTCTGAGAGGCTAAATTACTTGAGTTCACACAAAGTGACAGGATCAAGGTTCATATGAGTTAGTCAGGCTCTAGAGAGTGCTCTGTTAAACACTATGCTGCAAATCAATAATGATAATAATAATATTTATTATTATGTAATTACCAATGAATCTGCCAGTGTGAGACAATCAGCCTTATGCATTGTTTTGCTGAATTAACTTTTCATTTTTTCTATGCATGTTTTTATTTTGACAAAGTTGACAATTCCATGTATAATTTCATTTCTTGCTTTATGATTTCATAGTTTTATGTCTATATATTATGGCATCATCTGGCCATAAAATAAATTGTTCTGATTTTTGGCAATTTAGGTATACACACACACACAATTATTTGTCAGTACTATGATGAGCTCTCTGTATCAGAGAGTAATCCAAAATCAAACTTAGCATTCTATGAAATCAGTTTCCTTTTCTTACTCTCCTGTTTTTACAAAATTTCTATTATTCCAGACAAAATTTTGACTGTTACTTTTCCTTTATGTTCATATTCAGGTAACAGAGTCTATCTACACTTTTCATTGTTGTAGTTTTAAGTTTTATCTTTGGTGCAAGGTCTCACATCTCTCCCTCTTGCTCTTTCCATTACTTAGTCCCTTTTGCCTTTTCAGTTCCTGGTTCTTTAGTGCTTGGCTTAGATTTCTATTCCCTTAAGATGATTGTTTAACCATATTATTGTGTCAATGGCCATATTTTTAAAATTCTTGATAAATTCTGCAAACTGAGCCTAGAAAGTTTGTACTAAAGCACTCTTCCAATAATGAAGATAAACCACTGTGAAGGAATCTTACAATATTTGTTTATTTGATAATTAAATTTTTGTCATTTTTATAGTCTCTAGTGTTACAGAATAGATTTGTAGTTATTCATCTTATAATCCTTCTAATATGATCTACCTACCTGGCTATGCTTTGCCTATGTAAATGACATTCTGATAATAGTTTTATTTATTTCTTGTTAACTAACCACTAATTAGTAATTGATTGCCTGGTCCTTTGACTCTATGTCTTCTTAATTCAGAAAAATGTTGTTATTTAGAATAGCTTAAATTTGAGTGAAGTACCTTCTAGTTAGAAGATTGAAAATAGATTATTTCGCGGATTATGGTTTAGACACAAAATTGTACCCTATCGTTTGTTATCTTTCCATCTACCACTAAACTTTAATAGAGTGAACAAGGGATGGTCCTTCAGGAGCCACACTTAACGGGCTGCCACAGCTAGTGCCAGACGGCCTTAGAGGGACTTCGGTTGTTTGTCCACAGCAGTGGTTTTCAAACTCCACTGTGCAATGGAGTCACCCAGGGGACGTGCTGCAAAAGAGACCGCTGAGATTTCCTGAGTTTCTGATTCAACAGATCTGGGGGTCCAAGAATTGACATCTCAATGTAACACCGATGTTGTTGGATCAAAGACCACTCTTTGAGAATCAATGATCTACATGATTTGAATTCAAGAAAATTATGCCCTGAATTTCTCCAAAATCCAAGTCTCTGTCCAGGCAATCCCTAACATAATCAAATTTGGTTTCATTTATTTAGAAGTTGCTTATATAAGAGTAATAAGTCAAGCTGGTAGCACAAACATAATTTTTCTCTCAAGAAGCCATCCATTTTCCAGAATCTGTCTTTGGTCTTTACTATTTGTTCAACATGATGCCCAGTGTCCCTGCCTCACCACTCCCTTCTTGCTTCCTTCATTGAAACAAAGTCCTCGTCAATGGCCAAAAAGTACTTTCCAGAACTTCACATTCACCTTAGAATACTTGAACTTTGCACCCCCATAACAATCACGTATACTGTTGTGTGGTATTTCACACATTTTGATTTTATTGATCATTTCTATGCATATTTCATAACTCTCTTAAAAATGCTTGTGTCTTAATAATATTGCTTCTAAATTATGTTGCTCAAAATAGTTTTTTGATAAGCACTTTTTTCAATAATCATTTACTGGACTCCCAGGAGAAGGGAAAGAAAGAACAAATAACTGACTTAGCAACCTTATCTGTTTCCATGATGATGGCGAATTATCTACAATTGGGTCTGAAATCTCACTTTTATAAGCACAGAACAGAATAATTTATTTGATTTACTTTGCAATAAGCTTCGATTTCACAACATAAGCAATAAAAATAACAAATACTTATTTCAGGATGCTATATTTTATTATGTACTTTGGACAGGTGGGACTCTGATTATATAATGTTTTCCAATTAATGAAAGAGGCTGAAAGATATATTTCTGAATTTGTAGCAACCCTTTTTGTGAATAAGCTTCTGTAAAACTTAAGAATCTCTAAAATTTTACAAGAAAAATTTGATATATATTGGTGTATACATGCTGTATTGCCCTCTGATTTAGCCATGTAGCCTGAAGTTTTCCAAATTTGAAAAATTATTTTTTCAAAGTTATAGAATTTATTAGAATTTGTACTTCAAAAAATAGCTAATTTTTAAATGAATTTTTAATAATCTAGATGGTTAAAAAATTCTATGCTACCACAAAATTTCAAAGTTATGCAGCTTTCTCACAGAGTTTAACAAAGTAGGATGGATTGAATTTTTCTGTCTTTATAGATGAAGAAAATGAGAAATCAGAGGTTACTTACTTGACCAAAGCTTTGCCACAAGCAAGAGAACTAGAATTTAGACCTAATTTTTAAGCTATTATTCTGCTTTAATCTTATTTTGTTCCAAGTTTTTGATGCCTTCATCACTCAAATATTACTGAAAAGTAACATGTTCAGGTTTTATGATGTTGTTCAGAGATCTCTGAAAGAGATGATACATCATTATTTTATTTTGATATATAACACGATGATTTTCTTTTCTTTCATGTTACAAACAACATGATTTAACCATAAAATTCTAACAAGTGTTTTACTTTTAAAGCCTGAAATCTAAAAATGTATATTGTTCTTAGTTATTTAGTGGTCATAATCACATCTAATTGTTTATGTCCTAAACATTAGAAATATAGGGATATACAACTTTGATGAAAAAAAAGTAAAATTTTTTTTTATTCTAAGAAGACCTTTTAAATATTCTCCATTAAAAGTTTTGAATTTATTGTCAAAATTTCTCAAAGAACAAAGAGGAGGATTAAAAATGTTTTGGCCAAAGATATTTAATTAGCAAGAAATAAGAGTTCAAAAATAAATTATTTATTGAGGTTAATTTCATATTCATGAGAATAGTTTCAAAAAGCATATTTCCTGACAACATGCAACTAGATATAAGACCGGCTTATGGTCTTTAAATGCTACAAGAATAATAAAAAGTAAAAATTGCCTTCAGTTTCATTTATTATTGGATATGTTTTCCTCCAGAATTGGCATTTCAGCTGAAGAGAATGTGTGCTTCAAACTTGGAAATAAATAATGCATTTACTTATTTGATTAAAGATGGCACAGTGAATTTAATAAAGACATTATAGTCTTGTAATGTAATATAAACTCAATCTTCTACTTACAAACAACTTTAAGACAGAATTTAGGAGGAATGTCCTTTGGAAAATTATCTTTCCTTCCCCCACAGATGATTCAAATAAACAATACATACTGTTTGGAACATTTCATTTTATCTGGAACTAACCCTCTGTTGGCATGTCTTCTTCATCACTGAAAATGTAAGAAAGCACAGCCCCATCATGAGAATGCTGGGTATCCACATCAAACAACTTAAAAATCATAATGAGTTGCAGGTTTCATTGTCAAGAATTACCCTGTGCTTCAAAAATATGCTTGCTCCTTATGAAGCAATAGAAACCTTGTTTTTAATCTTGCGAACTGTATATTCTATTGGATATGTCTATTAAAGACCGAATTATGAGTGAACAACAAATGTCTTTCCCGAGAAAGGTACATTTTCTGTTGCACTTAGACTTGAAGGTGGTGTAGAAGGTACTTGGCCAAAACTGGGGCAAAGAATGGTTCCTGTGAAGAAGCAACAGTGAGAGTCTGTTTATCTACACATAAAAGAATAAAACTGGACCCTTATCTTAGACTGTGAACAAAACCAACTCAAGGTGGATTAAAACCCTATGTGTAAGACCTGAAAGTATAAAATTCCCAGAAGAAAACACAGAGAAAACAACTCCTTGATACGGGCCTTGACAATGGTTTTTTGGCTATCACACCAAAAGCTCAGGCAACAAAAGCAAAAATAAACAAGTGAGACTGCATCAAAATGCAGTGCATAAAAAGCTTCTGCACAGCAAACACTCAACAAAATGAAAAGACAGCCTGCAGAATGGGAGAGAATATTTACAAACCATATGTCAGATAAGGGTTGACATGTGAAATAAAAATCTCACACAACTCAATGTCAAAAAACAATCCGACTGATAAATAGCCAAAGTATCTGAATAGACGTTATTTAAAAAAAGACATACGAGGGGCAACAAGTGTATGAAAAGGTGCTCAACATCATTAATCAGAAAAATGTTAATCAAAACAAATATATCATTTCACAACTGTTAGGATGGTTATTATATAAAAAAGAGAGAAGTGTGATGAGGGTGTGGAAAAAGGAAACCCATGTTCACTGCTGGTGGGAATGTAAACTGATACATCCATTTTGGGAAACGGTATGAGGGTTCCTCAAAAATTTAAACTAGAGTTACTGTATGACTCCACAATCCCCCTGCTGGGTATACACCCAAAGGAACTGAAATCAGTGTATGAAAGATATATCTGTATTCCCATGTTTATTGCAGTATAGTTCACAATAGCCAAGCTATGAAAACAATTGGATAAACAAATTATGATATATAGTTATAATATATATATTATAATCTTATAAACTCTGTAATAATAATATAAATATTATGTATATAGTATTCAATCTTAAAAAAAGATTAAAATTTCCATTTTTGATGATATGGATGAATCTGGATGGCATTATGCTAAGTAAAATAAAACCAGACATGGAAAGAAAAATGCTTCATGATCTCACTTCTATGTGCTATCTAAAAACAAGCCAAGCATACAGAAACAGTAGAATGGTGGTCATCAGGGTTAAGGATTAAGAGGAAATGAAAAAAAGCAGATCAAAGGGTACAAACTGGCAGTCATGTAGGATGAGTAAGTTGTATCTAACGTATAGTATGATACCAATAGTCAATAATATCATATTCTATACTGAAAATTTTCTAAAAGTATATTTTTTAGGTGCTCTTGCCAATCACATAAAAATAAAACTATGAAAGGTGATGGATATGTTAATTGGCTTGATTGTAGTAATAATTTCATGGCATATATGTATGCCTTAAATATGTACCATGAAAATAAGTAAATAAACTAAAATGTAGGTTATCAAAACTTAACAATTTATACACTAAAAATTTCAAAACTTGAAAAAATAACTCAATGGGAGAGATTTACAATTACTTCGATCCTATTAGAGCGGCAATGATGGAAGATAAGTAGAGGAAGGAGACAACCTGATACATGTAGACTCATCAGCAAAGCCTGACGGACAGTAATAACATCCATAGGGTTGACAGCCAAACCATCAAAAACTTTGCTGTGAATATATTATTTTTGCAACATATGAAACACAAACAGAACAGCAAATCTTGATTTAGGCATCTATCGTCCTAATTAACTGCCTCTCTGATCACGTATGCATGTGTCACCTTGATCGCAACCATTTTCGAAAACAACAAAACAAAAATAAACTATTGTAAATTAAAAAAATAAATTATCACGTGAAGTTTATATTTGAAGTTATTTTTCGGGAAAACTTCTGGACACTGAAGATACTTACAATCAATATTACCTCAAGGCAATTATGGCACCCTAACAACTGTTTTTAGTAATATCTGCTTCCAAATACTCTTAGAAATGGGCAACTAGATAAGGTGATCCCTGAAAATCTCTGCCATCTTGATTGTGTTAACTGTGTTTATTTAAAGAGGCTAAAAAGAAGGTTGGTTTTTAATGCATGGTAACTATGCATTAAAAACAAAATTATATATGAAAAATGAAATTATATATGAAATTATAATGAAAAATGCAAGATTACTCCATGCCTTCTAACATTATTCTTCCTACTTGGGTACATTTTTGCCATCAGAACAAATTATTAGGATAAATAAATGTGTAAGGGCCATACATACCTACTAAATCTGAGTGCCATGAATTTGTTTGTAATTTTATGTTATTTTAATTATTGTAGTTATTGTAGTATGTGGTTATAACCCTTTTTGCATTAATATATAGTAATCCTAGAGACACCTAGAATTATTTTAAATGTTGAGTCAGTTGTCTCCAGTTATAGAAAACTGACTTACACACTTTTAGTAGTGAAGTCAAAATATCTGAACTGAGTTCACTTCTGCACAAAGGAAAACTCTGCAAGTAACTGAAATTTTCTCAAGATTGGCATATAGACAATTCTAAAAAAGTCCTGGGATATGAACTATTTCAAATTGGCAGCATATACTGGCATGTTCCTCATCATGCTGACAGTCATTTCAGCTTGAGATACTTACAAAAAAGAGGAAAAAGATAGCTTAATAGTTCCAAGTTTAAATAGTTATATTGGTATACTCCTTAAAAGAAAAATCAGCACCTTATCGTGGATAATTTACCATAATTGTGGTTGCTACTGTGACTATTTTATAGGGAAACCATGCACAAAGTAATTCATGATACATTCATGTTTTTTTTGCATATGTCTCTTTAAAAAAAAGTTATTTAGGCAAAGTGCTAAAGAGAAGTCACTTCACCTTGCTGACACTGTGTCTTACAGTTTTACCCAACACATTTGAGTCATTACTTCTTTAGCTTAACAGGATTACTTAATTGCCTAGTCATGGAATGAATGATTTGGCTACTTCTATAGATGTATTAATAAAGCCTTATTGGTATAACAGTCAAGTTAAGATGAACATGCTTGTGATCTCTTGCAGAAATAATGAAGATTCTGCCATTTAAAGAGCAATAAAATGTAAAGATGTAATTACCAGCTCTTCATTATCTTATGGAATCTCAAGATAAACTCACTTTATTTCAATGTCAAAAGAGCATTAAAGTCCTTTTCAAAATACCATTTAATTGGATAGATTAAGATACTTTAATACATTAATTTCATTCTTTGTTACTGTATATTTCACGATAAGAATGCAGGGATATATATTAGAGTTCTGGGAAATTGAAACTTGTGTAACTTACCAGTTAATTCTAAAATCTATTAATCATGTGCTTTGCTTATCTTTCTTCCTTGGTAAAATAGGGATGTTCAAAGATATTTTCACGTTGTCTAAAGCATCTGCATCTCATATGAAAATATACAAAATATATAAAATATTAACAGAATTATGCCAAATATATACAAAATAAAAATATACAAAATATTAATTTAGCAGAAAAAAAACTGTTGCATGAAGATAAAGTACAGGATGAGTAGCTGAGTTTGAATGACCAAGAGACTCACAAAAAGATGGGTATGCACAGTTATACTAATCACAAAGGACAAAGATCCCTGTGCACGTGCACATCACACATATCTGAATAGCTCATATACAATATTGACCGCACATTTAACAATTCAATGAATGGTAACTATAGAACAAGACAAATATGTCCATTCCTAAAGAAACAGTAATCAGTCACTAAAGTGCAAAATAGCCAGCCTATATAAACTTGTAGCAGTAGGCCTCTTCATATCCATATCTGCAAAACAGAGTTAGAAATGTTTGGATTTAAACAGTAGTGAAAATATTACTACATTTCAGAACGGTATGACCTTAACAGTATGGAGTTTGAATTTTAGAAAAATATATTTCTAACGAGGTTAAAACTTGGGTGAAAATTTCAATTGCTTAAGATAAGCAAGAATTAGGGAGTGCTGATGAGGTAAGTATAGATGAAAAAATAAATTAGCAGGCTAGTCTAAATGTAGTGGTGTTCAAAACTAATTAATCACAACCAGTTACAGATTTATTGTTTTCTTTTCCACTAGCACTTAGCCTTAAAAATAAACAGAAAAAATAAATAAAATAAATAAATAAGTAAATTGACAGTTGGATAATTGTACGACTTCCTGAAACCACTATTTTGGGAAACGTATACCTATAATGGGAATACTTAGGAATATTTGTCATGAAAAATTCATGCACAAATGGTGGCAAAATATAAACTTTGAGATTATGTGTACAATATAAATAAATGTAACAATAGGCAACAAAATGGTGTTTTCTGTATATTTCATGATAAGAATGCAGGGATATATATTAGGGTTCTGGGAAATTGAAACTCGTGTAACTTACCAGTTAATTCTAAAATCTATTGAAACATGTGCTTTGCTTATCTTTCTTCCGTGGTAAAATAGAGATGTTCAAAGATATTTTCACGTTGTCTAAGGCATCTGCATCTCATATACAAATAAGCAAAATATATAAAATATTAACAGAATTATACCAAATATATACAAAATAAAAATATACAAAATATTAATTTAGCAGAAAAAAACTGTTGCATGAAAATAAGGTACAGGATGTTACTTTATCTTATGGCTTTTTTGTGGACCATAGTCAGAAAAATCAAGGGATCAAAAATAGTAAAACAAAATATACCCATTGCCTTAGGGAAATTGGTAAATGAGAATTATATTTTTAAAGGAACAATATAAAAGCTTTATGTAAAAACCACAACCATATTTCTTGTTCCCACACATTCCAATCAATTCATTCGATTGTTTTACACATTCTGCAAAAATATTCTAATGCAGGCAGAGAATTTGAAATGTAAAAATTATCATACTGTCTCCTATATTTAGAGCTCAGCTACGTATCTTATATGTTAAAATGCTACTTCTGTTTGACACACTCTTACACCTACTGAGGAAAAAAATTGCTTTATATTAACAAAGTGGGCTGGGCGCAGTGGCTCACACTTGTAATCCCAGCACTTTGGGAGGCTGAGGCAGGCGGATCACAAGGTCAGCAGATCGAGACCACAGTGAAACACCGTCTCTACTAAAAATACAAAAAAAGTTAGCCGGGCATGGTGGCAGCACCTGTAGTCCCAGCTACTCGGAGAGGCTGAGGCAGGAGAATGGCGGGAACCCGGGAGGCGGAGCTTGCAGTGAGCCGAGATTGTGCCACTGCACTCCATCCTGGGCGACAGAGCAAGACTCCGTCTCAAAAAAAAAAAAAAAAAAAAAAAAAAAAAACAAAGTGAATTATCTCTTTTGAGTAACATGAGTAACTTGGTCAATAGTTACTTACCATGTGTTAGTTATGGGCTGAACTGTGCTCCTCTCTCTCCAAATTCATATGGTGAAATTCTAAAGCCTAGTATTTCTGAAAGTAACCATATTTGGATGTTTTAAATAAGAATTCAGTTAAAATGAGGCCCTCGGGGTGGGTCCCAATCCAACAAAAATGATGTCCATATAAAATAAAATTTGGAAAGGGGTAAAAATCAGCTACATGCATGCACAGAAGTACAACTGCATGAAGGCAGACACCTACAAGCCAAGAAGAGAGGCCTAAAACAGATCCTTCCATCATGGTCCTCAGAGGAGCACTTTGACCTTGGATTTACAGCCTCTAGAACTGTGAGAAAATAAATATCTGTTGTTTAAGCCACCCAGTCTGTGCGTGTGTGCATGTGTTTAAGTGCCACCTTAGAAAACGGACATAATGGACTTTTTAAAGCCAGCACCCAACTATGTCCGCATCATTTTCAGATGTTTGTTTTAGTTTATTTTATCAAGTATTATAATGATAATTTAAAAAAAAAGTTTCGTGAGGTGGTTCACACTTTTAATCCCAGCACTTTGGGAGGCAAAGATGGGAGGATAACTAGGGGCTGGAAATTCAAGACCAGCTAGAGCAACGTAATGAAAGCTAAGGTCTCCAATTTTTTTCTTTAATAAAAAATAAAGCTGGGTGTGGTGGCACACACCTGTAGTTCTAGCTACTTGGTGGCTGAGTTGGGAGGACTGCTTGAGCCCAGGAGATCAAGAGTACAGTGAGCCATAATTGCACCACTGCACTCCACCCTGGGTGACAGAGTGAGACCCTAAATAAAAATAGACAAAAACAATTTCAAAACTTAAGACTGAAATAATCTCAGAAAACTGTCAATTACATTTTGTTCTGATTTTTCTATTTTATATAGTATGATGAAATGTTACATCAACTTGCCATTTTTAAAAATAAAAATCAGATGGATTTAGCTGGGCACAATACCAACTGTATTGAGAATTTCTAATGTGTTCAGATGAGAGACCTGAAGGAAAGGAGACAGATTTAGAAGGAATGATGGTTAATCAGATCAGTCATTCAAACAATCTACCTACTAGTAAAGTTAGACAAACAAACAAATGGCAACAACAACAACAAAACCCTACCCATCATCTATAGAGAAAAATCGTAGTCTCCCACTTGAAATAACACATCTGTCTGGCAGCTTAAATAAAAGGATGCATATTTTCACACAGCACAAAAGAATTATTTTTATATTTGGAAAACAATTGCTACAGAACTATGAAAAGAAAAAAATACAGACCGTAGAGAACAAAATAAGACAAGCTTCCATCAAGAAGGAAACATAAAATATACTAACTTGAAATAACAGATATACACAATATTGAGGGTTCAAGCCTTTTAGTGTTGACTCCAGCCCAGTTATATCGGAGGCAAAGATAACTTGAAATAACAGATATACACAATATTGAGAGTTCAAGCTTTTTAGTGTTGACTCCAGCCCAGTTATATCGGAGGCAAAGATAACTTGAAATAACAGATATACACAATATTGAGAGTTCAAGCTTTTTAGTGTTGACTCCAGCCCAGTTATATTGGAGGCAAAGAAACAAAGATTTGCAAAGGATTCCTGAATTATCCAAAGTTAAACGCGATATATCTAACCAAGCCAGATCTAGAACACATTATTAGTCATATTCTTTCCATTGACTATGTCTAATTCCTCTTAAAGTTTTTCCCCTTTAAATATAAATCCTACGCACATTACAACTTTGGTAACATAAACAGAACAAGACACTTCTTTCTTTCAGCACTTTGGATGTGCTATCCCATTGTGTTCTGACTATCATTGTTTCTGATGAAAAGTCAGGTGTTAATCACAAAGTCGTTTCCTTGTACGGATGAGTTCTTTTCCTTTTGTTTCAAGATTAACTCCCTTCACATTTTGTTTAATCCAGAATTATTAGAAACTTCTCTAATTTTGAGACTCAAAGTCACTCATCAGATCACCACAAAATTTCAAAATATACATTCTAAGTGCTTGTAAACTATCAATATACTACTTTAATGTCTTCTTTTATTAATACAAGGTCATGGTTTGGAATATTTGGGAAAGGAATATAAGTCAGAGCAAGAGCATCCTAGATTAGTGATTGCTACATATTAATCAATCAATTAATGTTTTTGTGACAATCAAATAATAAATTACTTCTAGTATTTTTGCTGACATATTTCTTTCCCTACTTTCAAGATTCACACAGAAATATACCTTAAATAATATAGTTTAATTCTCTTGAAAATAATTTTCTTTCTCCTCAATCTTTCTCAATATTTTTAATACAATATTTTTTGTTTCTATATCCATCAAAAAGTTTCAATTTGATGAGATAGCATAAAAAAATCTATTTAGAGGATCAGTTTGGAAGTCAGATGTGCAAAATGTTTCTTATCTGCTCTGTTCTCTTTTCATTATCTTCTCTCTGACCCAACCCCAAACATTATAAAGAATGCTAAACCATTTATAAAGAATTTTACCAGAATCGATATTAAAATTGAGTGAGCTATTTATTACTTAGAAGTAATTCTCAAACTTTAACCTGTAATCTCATGTATTTACAGCGGAGCATAGTATTTAGAAGAAACCTGGCTCAATTATAGGTCAATCACTCCTTAGCAATGTATCAGAGTTCGGCAAGTTACCCAACCTCTTCTAATAACAATCTATTAATCTGTAAAAATAAATATAAATATATCCACGAAGTATTCTTAAGGTTAAATGAAATAACTTATATAAAAGTAAATCACTTAGTGTAATGTTGAATATATTATATGTTCTAGCTTGAATTACTACTACTAATGAAAAACTACATTTTGAAATTTTTGAAGCTGAGATCAATAAAAAAAAAATAGTGCCATTCTCCAACTTTTTCTAGGTAGTTTGCTAGAAATAAGAAAGTAAAATAGACTAGGGCCCAGTTTCTGGATTTAAGGATCAGAAATCATCTGCTGTGTTTATTATGAACCCTTTATATCCCTTCAGTCCTTCCTATAAATTTTTACAAAGAATTTACTGAATAAAGATTTAAAACACCTGAAATTAACAAAATCTTCTCTACTATGTCTCCATTATTTCAAAAAAGAAAGGAATAATAATTTTGTCAATGACAGTTAAGTACATGTCAGTCACTAACACTATAGCAGATACCTTCATATTCCTATTTCTAATATTTCCAATACCTTCATATTTATATTTCTCATTCATATTTGAACCCAACTCTGTAATTTAGGAAGTTATCTTTTTTCTTTTAGAAATTAAGGCATAAAGTGTCAGGTGACTTGCACAAGATTGCACCACTAGTAAATTTAAAAATATAGTTTACTTGCCTAGTGTCTTAGTGATATAGTTTACTTGCCTACTGTTTTAGTGAATTATTGATCATGCACAATTATTTTTGAAAACAGAAATTCATTTAGCATGCCACATTTCAAGATCCATTGGAAAAAGCCATCTTATTAGCTTAATCAACAAAAATGTCTAGAAAATGTGAGCTTTTATTAACTGATAAAATATTAGAAGTCATATATATATATAATGAAACCACCCCTATAATCTTTATAAAATTATTTGGGAAAGGAGGGAGGATATGAAATAAAAAGAAGCTTCCAGCACATCCAGCCTTAAACATTAAGTTAATTTGCTATCTGTGCTGCTTCCTCATAATTGTTTATTAGGTACAGCCCCACAATCATTTATATCCTGTCACAAGATTATAGTTAAACTTAACTACTCATAGATAACAACTTGAGCATTGTGAAATGTTAAGTTTTCTCTCTGAGGTATTCTTTCAGATCCTACATACCAGTGAAACTACTGACATCAGCTCCTCCGAAGGGCTCCAGGAGAAGCTGACTCACTAAAGGGCAAAGTTTCCACATCCTGGTGATTTAATCCCCCTAACCCAAACCAGTCAGTGACCCCATTTATCCAGCCCGTGGTCCTCTACAATCCCTTCACCCCAACCAAGTACTCTCTGGAAAGACAGATTTGAGGGTGCTCGCATCTCCTCACTCAGCTGTCCTGCAATCATTAAACTCCTTCTTTACTGCAAACTCTGTTTATCAATTTATCAGACTGTGACTGCACAGCAGTCAGAGCATACAAATATGTGAGTCCTGTATCATTTATAAATATTTAACTTTTATATATATTTAACTTCTATACATATAATTATTTTGTATATTAATATTAGTAGGTAATAATAATATTTATATTTCCTCCATAGGTAGCTTCTGGGGCATTTCTGCCTGGTAAATTTTTATTCTTTAATGACAAATACTAAAGTAACTTCAAAATATTATTGAGAATTCTTTTTCTATTGACGGGACACTGAATTTGTAGGTAGAAATAAAAACCTAGCTTTTTACTAAACTTAATTTTAAACACAATTCAAAATATAAACATAAAATTAAGAATTTCCAAAATTAAACTTAGTTTTAGAAACTCACATAAGCAAGTGTAATACTGAAGAGCAAAGAAACTGTGGTCTACAAAAAAAATTATAAGTAATTCATGAAATCTAAGGGCTAATTTGTGAAGTAAATTTGGAGGATATTTTATGCTGTAGCTCCATCCTAGAGACCGAGAGAATCGCTCTAGGAAAACCTGCTCAACTCTTTTTAACCAGAAATTCTTTCTTTCTCCAGAAATCCCTTGCAGGTAATGCCTAATAATATCTCACTGAACATGTATTAGAAATGGTAGTTTAATTTTTAATTAAATAATTCAGTGAAAATATATTAATTGTAAAGATAAATTTTAACACATATGGGAAAACTAGACTTACGGTGGTCATCAACCCAAAATGCTACCAAATTACATGGAATGGTTAGTTTGGCAAAAATAAATATCACCACTACCACCAAAAACCTAGGTTTCAAAAAGAAATAAAAGCAGCATTCCAAAATGTTAAAAATTTTTCATTTGTCTACTTTCTAAATGCTCTTTAAAATACTTATGTCATCATAATTTTGAAGTTTAAAAGTAAAGAAATTGTTCTCCTAGTTAATATACTGCCTTAAAGTTACTCTGGCTCAAAAACAGAAGAAATCAAAGCATGACTTGACAGCTGTCAAATTACAGGACGTTGAAGCTAAATGAAATTGGACACCTCACCTCATCTAAACTCCTTACTTTATAAGAAGGAAAAGCCTCACAAAATATTGAGGTCATTTAACTTAAAGTCATCAGGTGAGTTAGAGATAATCTGAGAACACCGCTTTTTTTCTCTTTGTTACTATTCTCTCATGAAATTTTGCCTGAAAACAGGTCTACTAAAGATAGAAGAATTTGTAATGAAGATGAACATATATCATTGCCTTTCTGCTTAGGGTTGTTCAATATTTTCCCATTGATAATATATAAAATCCTACCTACTTTGACCTCCTCTCCTACCATTTCCTTGCTATCTCCTAGAACTTCATTCTTGACTCCAAAGCTGCACCCTCCTGCATCAGTTTCCTTTGTTTGAAATCTTCAGCCCTTCATAAGTTTCATCCACCAAACTCCTATTTATCCTTTAACTCCCTATTATTTTTTCTTACAGTGCCACATTTTCCTTCATTAGCACATATCCAATTTAAAGTTATATAGTTTGAGTTTTTGCTTGACTTTCTGTTTCTCCAATAAAGCATAAGCTCCACAAAAGCAAGTATCATGTCTGATTTAACAGGGTATATTCTATTCTTATAAGAGTGCTGCCACGTAAGTGTCAATGAATGTTTGTGAAATAAATGAAGGACTAAAGGAGTGACTGAACAAATAAAAATAAGTTCTCTGTGTGTATTGTATGTGTGAATAAGATTTTGAGTTTGGCCAAGGCAGTTAATCACATATTAACAACTCATTAGATACATAAGGTTTATAGCAATGAGGTACAAAATTGGTTCAACACCAAATTCTGAGATGAAACAAGGTTTGTGTTCAGAAATACAGTGTCACTTTTTCTAATATCAGCTGCCCCCCAACTATCAGCATGACACATGCAAACCATTGATACGTGTTTTTCTGGTTTTTTTTGTATTGAAGATTCCACATGAAGGAAAATTCTTATATTTCTAATAGGAAGTCCTGTTCTAAATCACAACAAATCTGAGGGTGAATACATTTGTTTAAAAGAGAGAGATTAAAAAGTTAAGATGAGATTCTGTGTGTACAGCATATAACTGAAGAGAGTTGTATCTAGCAATTTGACAAGAAAGGTAAAACAGAACACTAACCTGAGCACACAAGTTCAGCTAATGATCTGGGATGGGAGTTGTGGGTAGAGAGGAGGACAAAGACGAAAGACAACCATTTATCCCAAGTTACTTTCCAAAGATGAAAAAAAGCCCTCTTAGTAATGTTTTTCAAAATCTAACTACTTTCAAGAACACATCGATAAGATACAGAGAGATAACAAGTTGGACATTAACTTAAAAGTCAGATGACTTTTTAAGCGTAAGTAACTTAGAACTGTGAAGTAAAAAACACTAAATGTCATTGACTTTAAAGTGGATACTGAAGTAAAAAAAAAACCCTTCTATTAAAAACTAGACTATATGCAGTAACTTATGTAGAAAACTTAGCATAAATATTTATACAAAATTGCCCTACCATATTTTATTAAAGTATTACATCATAAATTAAGAGAAAATCATTTTTAAAATGAGCTGTATTTTAGGCCTTTTTTCTCAAAATGAGTTTCATAAATTGATATGGTTATTAGCATAGGAATTTCAATAATAGGAACAAAGAAACCAAATGAAAACCTAATGTGTGTGTGTGTGTGTTTTGTGTGTGTGTGTATACAATTACCTGGCATTCCAACTTCAACATGTTTAAAAATATTTCAGTAAAAAATGTTAGATTTATTTTAAGGTAGTTTGTAAGATATTTATTAGGTTTATTTGTAGGCCTTGCACACTAAGTTAAGCAACACTATCATAAAATAAATTATTTAATAATGAAACAGAAACTCAAAGCTTCATATTATAATTAAATAAACTCTAAAGGATCTAGTAACTTCAACTGTATGCCCTAAAATAACATCAGGACTACAGTGTCTATCAACTTGCCCACAGAAAACGCAACAATGAAAGAAAGAAAGATATCTATTTTTTCATAAAAGATCAACACACTTTGTCCAGTATTTTTGTCCAACTGCTATAAAGTGGGAGAACGCTAATGGCAAATAAAAGAGCTGCCATTCAACATGCATTCTAGTAGTGAATATTAACTGACTACTATGTGAAGGCAATGTTCGTTGAACAAATAAAAGAGTCTTTGCCTGTGTGACGCTTATATTTTGGTCACTTTACATTTTACTGGAGGAAATGTGAAGAATAGAATACCAGCAATATTAACAACATTATCCCACTAGAAGGTCTCCAGTGACTGATACTTTCAGACTCATCTCAATGACCCTATATGATCTTTATATTCCAAGGAGCATGGCAATGGATTTTAACATTTCCAAATTAAAAGGTAATGGTAAAGTAATGATAACCAACATAAAAATGACTCCCTGGAAACGAAAGCAACTCATTTCAAATGGCTTTGGAATGCCATTAGGACAGCACCTTTTTCTTTGTAATGCAAAAGTCTCACAATCCAGAGAGCAGGTCTTGTGAATTTTGTGAATTTTGACGAGAGGTAAGGCATTACAGAAAGACCCAAAAGTCATGCTCCAGATCCCGGCAATATAGCTAGTAGGACAGACACAGAGTACATAGTTTTACTACTGATCACAGTGATTTAGAGATTGGAACCCATAGTTCTGTGAGATCAGGCATCATTTCAAGATAAAATTTACATTTTTAATAAATGCAAACTTTGGCTCAGCTAAACAAGGTACCTTGGGCTATATTTACTGTAGATAGATAAATTTGGCGTAATTAATCCTTGCGCAGTCTAAATATACCATGTGCCAAAAATGATGTAAAGCACTGAATATGTGAGATAAAGTATGATGAATTCTATTGACAAATACAGGCAATAGCTTCCATTTAATTGAGAAGAAACCGTATACCTAGCACAAGTCTTTTTCTGTGTATTAACTTTTCATAATACAACTATATGAAGTATATAGTATAAAATAGTATATGAAACTATTTTATATATAAATAAAAGTGTTTCCAAAGGTTAAGAAAGGGCACGGTGAGAGTGAGAAGCACAGTCTGGGTGGGCAGGACAATCTAGTTGTCTATCTGTGCTTTAAACTCCAATAAACATCATCTCCCACACCACGGCATCTAACTCAGAGTCACATTTCAATTGCCAGCAAATGGAAGCCTCATAAACCCAAAATGTGAACGGCAATGAAGATCATAGAGCACGCTTTGAGTGCACAGAGTAGCTTTCCAAACATTATCTTTTTTTTGTTATACTTTAAGTTTTAGGGTACATGTGCACAACGTGGAGGTTTGTTACATATGTATACATGTGCCATGTTGGTGTGCTGCACCCATTAACTCATCATTTAACATTAGGTATATTTCCTAATGCTATCCCTTCCCCTCCCCCCAAACATTATCTTTTAAGACTTTCACAATCACGCCATCAGATTATTCCCATATCAAAAAGTAGGAAATGAAAGCCTGGAAAGAAGTTATATTGACATTAAACTGCTCTCAAACCCAAGTGTACAAATGATTTTTCTTGCAAAGAAATTCATATTCTACACAAAGTTCTATTTCAAAATGAATCTGGAATTCAATTAAACACTCATCTTGAAAACGAGAGCTTAAGTGGAAATTCCTCACTGGTATTCAAGCAAATAAATTAAATAATGATATTAAATCTACATCTAATCTCTTATTATTACATATTGAAAGTTTGCTATATAGCTACCACTAAGTTGTACATTTCCAGTGACACAAACCATAAAATGAATTTGTTTCTATTGGTACTAGCAAAAAAAAAAAAAACCTACATAGACAGCAAAAAGGTCAATCTACTAATTTATCTTCTAATAACTTTCCACCCAGGAGCATTCGTCCCTCTCATTAGACAGTTGTTCTATGCTTCTTTTTTTCACATTCTAATTGCCTCACCTGAACCAAAAAATGAATGTGGATCTAGGATCAATACCTTTTGAAAAGTCATTTATTTCATTATATTATTTTTTCATATATCTGCATTATTGCATAGAATACCTGATTGGTCTTATGCTAAGTTTTTCATGTAACATTACCTCTGCAAGATGTTAATAGGTATCCTTCCAAAAATGTTTGAAAAATCTTGGGTAAAACATATTAAGTAAGTTCCTGTTTTATAGTTTTCCAAGAGTTTTACTATCCTTGGCCAATGACAAAATTCAAAGCAGAGATACAGTACACAACTTTTGTAAAACTTGCCTATTTTTCTTATAAGACTGTGGCTTTGTTTTGTTTTGTTTTGAACTTCTTTTCTGTGATGTGACATAACACTGTGTGTTGAGTTAGGGGTGGGGACATGAATTAACAGAGGTTTAGGAACTGCTTTGCTAAAGCAAGTTTGAGGAGAAAATGGGGAGACTAATACAAGATTTTCCTTTAAGCAGTGGGAGTTGAAGGGGTAGGTGGTTTTTGGAGAAAGAAGAGACCCATTCATGGCACAGGCTTCTTTATGTTTCTGCTCTGTGTGATACATAATGAGGATACAGACATTCACTTCCTCTATTTCTCACACCTGGCTGGGGGTAACCCAAAGGTACCTGATAAAGACACAGCCTTATAGCTGTATCAAGTATCCCTGAGTGTGTTAGGACTGGAGAGGCCTGAGGAATAAAAAACATACATGCATTAAATGGAACAAATACAGAGAGGAAGAAAACTCAGACATGGAAAATTAATTGTGTACCTTTCCTTACAACCCAGCACATCACAGGGTACATGACCTGCTTCCTTTTGACCTGCTTCCTTTATGTTGACTGCATGAACAGGGAAGGGGGTTGGGGTACACGTGGGATATAATTGTGTTTATTATGTACCTGGTATTAATATATCTATAGAGAAAATTGGAATGACTATGCTGGAGAAACAGCAAGGGAAGAACTGAAAAGGCTAAAATAAATACTTGGTTCTCTAAAAAATACTACAAAAAGATTTCTCATGCCTGACAAATTACATTTTAGTCTAATAGTAATAAGTGACCAAAACTAAGGTGATTTGATAAATATCATAAGGTATTTTATTGTGAAATTGATATCTATAAGTATTGATTATAAAGCTCAGTAATCTGTTCTTGAATTGAGAAATTACTGAGACAACATCAAAAGCTGTCATTTTTGTTTCTATGTTGTTGTTGTTATTGTTTGTGAGGTGAGAGCTTCTAAACATTATGACTGTTTGAAAGGGGCCTATATAGACCTTGCCTGAATATTAAGTCATGTGAAATGATAAAAAGCTTTCTGATTTATTGGGTTAGACAAAGAAAAAATTGAGAAATTGAGCATCATTAAAATTAAAGACCTTTGTTATTCAAACTGTGCTTAGAATGAAAAGAAAAGCCACAGGTTGGGAGAAAATCTTTTCAAAACATATTCAAAACATATCAGATAAATTAGTGGTATTTAAAATATACAAAGAACTCGAAAATAAGAAAGAAAACAACTCATTTAAAAAATAGGCCAAAGGTCTAAATACAGCTGTCAAATAGGGATATTGAAGTTACTAGTCATGTATCATTAGGGAACTGCAAGTCACAGCAACCGTGAGATATTATTACATGACTATTAAAATGACCAATATCCAAAAGTCTGATAATACCAAAAGCTGGCAAATGTGAGGAGAAACAGGAACTTTTATTCATTGCTGGTGAGAATGCAGAATAGTACAGCTACTTTGGGAGTCTGTTTGGCAGTTTCTTATAAAACTAAACATACTCCTACCACACAACCCAGCAATTACATTCCCTGGTGTTTACTTAAAGGATTTGAAAACTTACATGCACACAAAAACCTTCTTCCCATGAATGTTACAGGAGCCTTATTCATGATCACTAAAATCGAAATGTCCTTCAGGAAGTGAATGGAAAAATAAACTGTGGTATATCCAGGCAATGGAATATTATTCTGTCAAGCTACAGAAGACACACAGGAGCCTTTAAATGCATACTGCCAAGTGAAAGAAGCCAGTCTGAAAAGTCTACATACTGTATGATTCAACTACATGACCTTCTGGAGAAAGCGAAACTATGGAGACAGTAAAGAGATCAGTGGCTATTAGGGATTTGGAGGAGATTTGTGCAGTCTAAACATGTCATGTGCCAACAATGACGTAAAGATATGTGAGACAAAGTATGATGAATTCTATTGACAAACACACGCAATGGCTTCCATTTAACTGAGAAGAAACCATATACCTAGCACAAGTCTTTTTCTGTGCGTTAACTTTTTGTAATACAACTATATGAAGTTATAGCCTATTTTATATGTGAATAAAAGTGTTTCCAAAGGTTAAGAAAGGGCACAGTGAGAGTGAGAAGCACAGTCTGGGTAGGTAGGACAATCTAGTTTTCTATCTGTGCTTTAAACTCCTATAACCATCATCTCAATCTACTAATTTATCTTCTACAGAAATTAGTAGAGGAAGCGATGAACGGATGGAGCAAGGAAGAATTTTAGAAGAGTGAATCCATTATTCTGTGTGACACTGTAGTGAGGATTATTTGTCATTACCCATTTGACAAAACCTATAGAATTCATAAGACAAGGAGTAAACTCTAATATAAACTACATACTTTAGTCAATAATAATGTACCAATATTGACTCATCAACTATAACAAATGTACCACACTATTGCAAGATGTTAAAAATCGGGGAAATTGGGGTAGAGGCAGAGGATGATGTGTGAATGCTTATTCACTTCTTTCTACAAACCTAAAATTGCTTTTAAAAAGTCAATACAAATTAAAACAAGGCAGGGTTTTCATGCAATGGAAAAAAACACACAATTTTAGTAAGTGACTGATAATTATGCTTATGCCACTTTGCTAGATTACACTTCATTAATAAATATAGTTTCATTCTTCATGTTATAAAGCAGAATAAAGTCAGATATCTAGAGAAATTGATTTTAATGATTAGAGTAAAAGCATTTTCACTTCCAGTGTCAGAATGAGTTCTTCAGAATCAGTCCATTTTATAGTTAAATCAATCATTGATTTTAAAAAAATATTGAGGAAAACATTAACTTCACTTTTTCCATCAAACTCAATGTCATGACAGCATTGTGAGTCATTTCAATCTAGGATTAAAACCTATTTCTGGACCCAGTGGACTTACTGTGATAGATTCTGAAAATGTAAGACGTTAAAGTCCAGTCTTTGATCTGCTGTCCTCTGCAGTTATCAAAAGGTCAGTTTATCCTGCTTCTTTTCTCTCTTTTTCATATATCTTGCACTTCAGCTTAATATTAGTATTAAGCTAAATTTCTTATTTTATTTTGATTGATAAAGGAAAACAGATTGTTTCAATACAGTTACTGAGAATAAGCAGCAAAAGGTACTTATAAAGTACACAAGAGAGCTATCAGATAAAAATTTGTTCAAAAAAAGATTTGGAAATTTTTATTGCATGAATGTTCAAACGGAAATGAAAACTTTCTGGATTCTTTTTCCACCACACATGAGTAGCAGCACTAAAGTAGTGAATAATGTCCGTTCAATTGGTAGTTTTCATGTATTTCTGATATCAGAAATGGACTGTTAGTAACTAGTTTTAAAAGCAGAGCATTTTTGTGCGTGGCATTCCCCTGAATTCCAAAGCCCAAACTTAACTTAGGCTAATTTCTCTCTGCTGGGAGCACCATTAATTTCTCATAGATAACATTTCATATATATGTGGCATTCTGATGATGTAAAGGAATTCACACATTATGGGCCTACAAGCCAAATTTAATCAATGGCTTGCTTCATATGGCTGAGAGCTAAAAATTGTTTTGGCATTTTTGAAGTGTTTAAAGAAGGAGAAGGAAGGGGAGAAGAAGAATGAGTAGATGAAGGAGAGACAGAGACTACATATGGCCAGCAAAGCCTATAATATTTACTGTCTAGTTCTTTACAGAAAGAAGTTTTCCAATCTTGAACAAAACACACACATCTTTGTTATGCCAAAAAAGGACTAAAATAAGTCTTCACTTAACATCATCGAAAGGTGCTTGAAAACTGGTCATAGGTATATATATTTATGGTCACGTGATGTTTTGATACACGCATATGGGGGGATAAATTGGGGATGGTTAATTGGTACAAAAATACAGTAAGCGAAACCGATTTTACCATAGGTTGACATCAAAAGAGTTAAGCTTCTATGGCTTTTGGTAACTAAAACGTCAACAAACTTGTAAATAAAGATCAAAACACTTCTAATATTAAATGCTGAAATAAATTTCAGCTATTCATACATTTAAGATTAATAAAAGCTAGTAAAATCATTATTTACCTACTTATTTCAGTTTAGGGTTGCAGTTGACCGCAGCCTATCCTGTCAGCTCAGGACGCAATGTGGGAACCAGCCGTGGACAGGACGCCATCGCATTGCAGGTGCACTCACACATACCCACAGTTACTCAGACTGGGACCACATAGACACGTCAATCAACCTCACATGCACAGCCTTGGGAAGTGAGAGGAAAGTGGAGCATCCAGAGAATATCCATGCAGACATGGGGAGAATACATAAGCTCTACACAGACAGTGAACCCCAACTGGAATCAATTTGTTTTTTCTCATCAACATTATAATGAAATGACATTGAATGAAACGTCGTTATTCGAAGACCTGTTGTACTCAGTTCTAAACATATCAGAATTAAGAGATCTACACACATCCTCTTCTATATAATGGAGTGGGTCTCTTAAAATTTCCTGGCAATATACTCTTAGCCTGCCTAGGAAACACTTTAGAATAGAACTGCATTATAATAAATTTTCATATTTTATTTATATCTTCATATTTCTCCCTCTACTTACTAAGGTATAGTCTTGTATATGTAATCCTTCAGTTCCTGAACAACGTGAACATATGATCTCATGATGTGTGTTTTAATTTCTTAACTTTGTTGAGATTTGGGATTGTGAAGATGATGGAAAAGAAAGAAAGGAACTCAGCAGCTATAAAAGAAATCTGACCTTTAATTTTTTTATTGAATTTTTTTGTTTTATTTTTCTTCCTTTGCACAAATGAGAACTTCTAGTTTTACAAAGGGTACCACCAATTTTAGGACAAAAATTTGTATTTGTGGGATAACACAAGTTGGAGACACAATGATTTAGAGATTGCATATCAATTTTATCAAATAAATGTGATAAAGTAGGTGATATGCACGCACACACACACACACACGTAGTGACAAAACCATTGACACAGATACCCAGATGGCACTTAATGTACTTTCAGCCTTAAATTCTTTCTCAAGGACAAGCCATTTGTTTGCAAATGATTTAGCATTCAAAAATGATTAAACACGAGAAAAAATGCATTGCACATAAAGTTCGGATTACAAATGAATTAAAGTCATACTAATATAACTATAATTTATAATGAATTCAAATGGCCTCCAGAAGGGTCATCTGTGGCATGTGAAGAGCAATCTGAAATGATTTTTCTGGTAACTGGTCACAGCAATGTTTTCTAGACTAGTGAGTGAGTGCTCATACAGCACCATGTGTGTTCAACAACACATAAAGTTGGATGACAAAATCTACTTTAGTGAGAAGGCAGCTATTTCCAGGGGCACCAATACTAATGTCTGTTTTGAGTCTTGGGTTTGCTTTTGTTTGTTTACAAGGCGATGTAATGTTTAAGGAAAAAAAAAATTCTACCAATCCATGTTGAGTGAACATTTCAATCCATGTAAAGGCAAAAGTCAGCTGCCACCATGCCTTGCAAACCTTATGGTACATGAGATGTTAAATCGGTAACCTCGAAAGGGACTTCTGAGAAGCTATGAGTAAAAGGCACACACAAAATGCCTCTGAGATAAATTCACAAATGAAACGGAAAAGGATATCTGTGTACATCCAGGAAGAATAGTAATTATCAGAAAACAAGAACACTTCTAAATTGAAAGAATCCCTAAAGTAAAAGAAGACCAAAGAAAAAGAAATAAAGATGAGAAGTGAGATGAGGTGAAAATGGTGAGCGACAAGGAGACATACTGAGAAAAAAGGTAGCTAAAGATAGTGTGTTATTATTTCAGCAAAATTAAGTATATCAATACTGAGAAATATGACTTGAAATAGATTCAGTACCTCAAGCAGAAACATAAACAAATAACATCTGGGTTTTTCTTTTGATAACCAGTATTTTAAATACAAAAATCTAAAAATTTTATCTTTGTGTAAGAGTTACACATTTATCATACCAATCAATAACAAAAAGGTGCTATAAATACTTTATGGAAATAAATGTCCTAGCAGATGTTAACCAGACATCAGTCTTCACCGGTAAGGATTAGATTTGAAGGTGTTTGCAGATAATTAAAACTTGTTTTTATAACATAACTTAGCAGCTAAGTAGTATAATGAAAATGGGATATTCAAATTACAAGATATAAAATATTAAAGATAGAAGAACATGTTTATTTTTTCAATATAAATATTATTACAGCTCAGAGAAACAGTATGAAATCTCAGGGCTCATGAAAGGCCACATTCTAGAGATAGTGATTGACAGGTGTGGTAATTCCCCTACAGCGTGGTGCCTGTTGTCATGGAGTAGCATGTCTCCTACAGGGTACAACCAGCAGGTTCAAGTAGGAAGAGCCAATAGTCCATGTGAGAAACCCCGGAAGGCTAAAGATAGAAGGAAATATTTGTGCCACGTTGAAGAGCAAGTTCACCAGGTGAATTGGCATGTGGCTAGGGTACAACTTCCCATACATATATAAATAATGAAACAGCAAAAAAATTATCAGAAAAGTATTTTATTATTATTAGAGTCATGATTAGCACTCTCCTCATCAGGAGAGTTTTATGTTTTTTTCTAGCCCTACTCTATACTTTTTAAACAGTCTCCAATATTGAAAATAAAAGTTTCTTATTTTTAATTCAAATCTCAATTAAAATAAAACAAAAACCGAAAATGTAGAAGTTCCTTAATTTGACCATCTATATATCATACACAACAAAAAGACTGATAAAATTCCACTAAACACAACAGCTAGATCCGTATTCCCGTTACTGCTTAAGCCCATTCCAATAAGGATTTCGTACCAAATCTGCCCTTGCCAAGGCTACCTGGGGCCTTCATTTTATTATTTGCAATGGACAATTTTAACTTCACATCCATGTTGGCTTCCTTACATCCTAGATGCACATACAGCCAGATTTTTTCCCATCAGATGTGATTTGATCTTCCAACTTCGGAATGCCTTGATGACCTCCTCTTTATCTAAAGGTCACTTTAAAAAGCCTGAAGTATTTGGCTCTTCCCTAAATCTTTGGCCAGACGTAATGTCATCCTCCCATTGGCTTTCTTTGTCCAAACTACATTAGCCTTATCTCAGATCTTCAAACAAGTTATATTTCCTGCCTAAGATCTTTCTATGAGTGAGTGAAAGGTCTGATGAAGATAGTTCCTCTTTGCCCCCAAAGGTTTCATTGATCACGCTGATAATGAATTTACTGTTATTTGAATCTCTTACTGTTATACTCAGGCTTAAATTCTCTACCCTACACACTTCAGTTGACATAATTTTAATTTCCACTATGATGCTTCTCTCTCTTCTATCAACACTCTCTCCTCACAGGGTTTCATCCAGATCAGGAGTCAGTAACATTTTTGACAAAGAGCCAGATAGTAAATATTGCAGGCCTTTTGTTGCCAAGAGGCAAATTTATGGAACTTTCCCTGCTGAAAAATTTCCCTGTATTTTACATTTTAGACTTATAAATGCCACACGTACTTATAACTCATGAGCCATACAAAAACAGGCGGCAGACCAGATCTGGCACGTGGGCTACAATGGTTTGCCAACCCTTCACCTAGATTCATGACTTTAGGCATGATCTTTAGGCTACGATGATCTAACTCACATCTCTAGCCAAGTCAGCTTGTCAGTGCCTACTTGATGTCTCCACTTGGATTCTAACTAGCGTCTTAATTTAAGATTAAAAAAATGTAAAATCAATCACACATACGCACCTACCCACACCTCTGTCACTTGCAAACTGCCTCATGTCATCAAGACTTTGCCATATCACTAAAAGTGACCATAATCCCCCATGTCCCTAAATCCAAATACCTTGATATAATTCTTGCTCAGTAAATTCAATCATCTTCAAATCAACTTCCAATCTCAACTGATTTTCTCCAACTTTATTGCTACACTCATAATCCCAACCACCATCATCCTTCAACTGGACAGGTGCAATAGTCAGCTAAATGAACCCCCTTCCTTCACTACTGTACCCTTCCACAATAGTACACCCTCCTAAGAGCTAACCTCATCGTATCACACATCCATCATACACCTTTCAATGTAGTTAATTTATATTCACACTTTGATATAAGATCTAGATTTTGTCCCTGAGAACACTCATGTAATCTCTCTCCATGCTCTTCCTTCATGGACATTCCAGCCAAACCGGCCTTCTTTTCTTTGTAAGAAACTATCAAGCTCTCTTTTTAAATTACAGAATATTTATATCTGCCCTTCTTTCTGCTCAGAGCACCCCAGATCTTCAAAGTACCTTCCTATTTGTCTTCACTCAACTCTCAAATGAAATATTACCTCCTCAGAGAGAAAAATTCTCTGAAATACCTATAGCCAGATCAGTGCCTTCTTACTTGCCAGTTTTACTCAGCCATGTTATCACATGTAATCTTCTTCGTAGTAGTGTACTTTATAGCCCTTCACACCATTGCTTTGTTTAGGTATTTGTATGTCTTCGTCCTCTTTCCCTCCTCACTACAGTATAGCCAATTGTGTCTTTGCCTTCTTCACTGCTATATCCCCTAGTGCCTGGTAGGCTTTCTATAAACAGCCATTTATTGACTTATTGACTACATGTATATGCTAATCCTTTTTACTAATTTTTGTTACACTATATATTTCTCTTCTCCCTCTCTTCGCTTCCCTCTTCTCATGTCCCTTGATGCTTCCTACTCAATATTAACATGGACATCATTTTGTGTCTTCAGCATTTCTCTTTTCATTATATTATGATAGGTTAATTTTCCTAAGAAAACACTATTTTGACAAAAGCAAAGCATTAAAGTAAAGCAGCATAGGATCAATTTTTTCCTATTGAAAAGGAAACACCATCTTTCCGAGAAGACAATCCCACCAGGAAACAAAACAAACAAACACATTTCCGGTAAGTCCTAGTTCCCAAGACTTGAAGCCAGTATGTTTTTCCACTTTCAAGTATCCTTGACTGTAGAGATAAAAGGTATCCACTTAGAGATATTAACTCATTACCACTGCCTAAATTTGGCTTCCAGAAACACAACTTAATATGACATCAATGGATTTGATAATCATTTCAAAGTAGCTTTATCAAAATCATCCAACAGAACAAGTTACTTTCCTAATTAGCATCTTCAGTTAAATACCTAAATCTGATGAATAATAAGTTATGCATCATGCTAAATTGCATTGGCTCACTATCCTAGAATGTTTCAAACGAATTAAAAATGAGATATTCAGTGATGAGAAATATAAAAAGATAAAAACCTATTTCAATCAGTTTAAATTAGAATTTAACATTTCTTCAATACACTATTTTGTAGTCAATTGCAAGAGTAATAAAGCAAAATTATTGAGTCTTTAATAGTGACTGTTCAAAATTCATAATGAATTATTTAAAAGAAAACTAAGGTCCCTACCAACTTTCCACCTCACTTCAAAGCATAGCCAAGGTCATTACAACAGCAAGTAAAAGACTCCACACAATTCCCACTTCTTCGCCTCTATTCTGTTACTTCTGGAATCTTCTACTACTCCAAATTGTGTGTTTGCTCCAGACTCAGCAGTTCTCACCACTTTGTTCTTCCAATTGCCATCTTCTCTGTGCGGCCTTTCTTGACTACCCAGTTAAAAATTATCCTATCAAAATTATCTGATCCCCATCCAGGATTACTTTTCACCATCTAACTTACGATACTTTGCATATTTATGTGGCTCATTGTCTGTTATCTGTCTCCCTAAGTTAGAATGCAAGCTTCATGATGGCAGAGTTTTGGTCAATTTCCTTCACTCAATAATTCCTGACCCAAAGTAAACACTTCATATGTATTTTCTGAATATACAAATATATAGTCCGAATTATCAAGGAGCTTATAAATAAATAAAGACACAACCCAGCATATAGTGCAGTTTGAGAAATATTGATAGTGTGGTATAGGAGGAGGTATGTAAACTATGAGAAGCAACAGTTAAATAAGAAGCAATCCAGAAAGACACACAGTGTGGGTGGTATCTGAGTTAAAGGACAGAAGGTAAGAAGATAACCAGATGGAGAAAAGAGAGGAAGATCTTACAAACAAGCATCAGAAGTTACCATAAGAAAAGCAAGTACAAAATCATCATAAGAAAAACAATTGCATCCCAGTTATTATGACAAACATAATTAACTATGAAAACCCAGAACAGTTCATGCTTTGATAATGCTAAAGTTGATATGTAGATTAAGATGTGATATAACAATCTGCAAACCTTAGTGCTTCCTAACTTTTGAGAAAACATTTTTAGGCAAGATATGATGATTTAAGGAAGAAAAGTTGCTGATGGATGAGGCACGTCCCTTAAAGACAAACACTATGAAGACTGCGTACAGCCTTTATAATGGAAACGTGCCAGGTTTTTTTTTTTTAAGTCCTTGGAATCTCAGTTGGCAACTTTGAAATTCATGTGTAATTCATGAGTTTTTTAAAAGAAATGTAATAAATAACACAAGTGATTCTAGAGCTTGTCTTTAGGCTGAGGTAGATATTGGCATTATAAATTGAAGTGTTAGAAAGGAACAATAAGAATTAAGAATAAGCAGTAATTTCTGCCAATATCTGTGGCACCCAGTCTCACAAATAAGGCTTTTTGGAATCTCTTGGTTTCCAAGGTTCAGGCGCTCATACTTTAGTTTGTACATAAAGGACTTAAGTTATTCTTAAAGCACAGTTTTAGCACTTCACACCAGGAGATGGTTATGAGACTGATCACAGGATAAAGTGAAATAGGATGTGTGCCTGCTTGTAGAAGGAACCTCGTTCCTTTTGCCATTCTATTCCTACTTTTCTGGCAGGAAAGTCCTAGAAAAAATTTCATATACAGATTAATTTTAAACAATTTACATTATATTTTACTATTATTAGCTTCTAGAATATCTTAGCTTAGGCTGGCCCTGGTGGCTCACACTTGAAATCCCAGCACTTTGGGAGGCTGAAGTGGGTGGATCACTTGAAGTCAGGAGTTTGAGACTAGCCTAGCCAACATGGTCAAACCTAGTCTCTACTAAAAATCCAAAAATTAGCCGGGTGTGGTGATGCGTACCTGTAATCCCAGCTACGTGGGAGGCTGAGGCAGGAGAACCATTGAGCCCGGGAGGTGGAGGCCGCAGTGAGCCAAGATTGTGTCACTGCACTCCAGCCTGGGCAACAGAGCAAGACTCTGTCTCACAAAAACAAAAAACAAACAAACAAAAAAAGAGTATCTTAGCTTATATATTTCTCACATCTGATCCTACCACTTTACTTCTTTTTTCCTGTTTATACCAATTATTTCTATTCCTCTTTACATATAGGCAGAAAGATAAGACTAAAACGTGTCATAGACAATGACATCTAGTAAATTGACGTATTCTTCATGTTTAATTCCACAACAGATTTCAAATACAACCAAAATCTCCAAATAAAATCTTAATTCTAAATTGAGTGCTTGTACAGTCTTCAAATATGTTCAAATAGAACATCAAAGCTCAATAAAAATAGTTATATCACTTGGGATGGTGTTTAAAATATTTTTTCCTAAATAAATTCAGCTTCAGAGGATGAGAAAACCTTCATTAGGAGATGTTTTAAAGAACAAATTAAGTTAAATGTGAAGGAAATCATTCTTTATTAGTTTGAATAGTAAGATTTTTTTGTTACTATTGTGAATTAATGCCATCCAAATATTGAGTGATGTAATTCAATTTAGTAAAAGAACAAAGTCTAAATTATCAACTTCTTTCCTTATAAAAATGAAATATGCTGTTACTTGCATTTTTTCCATGGCAATGACCCTGATGATCAGAGAGGTTAAAACCTAAAAACATTTAAAATCATCTAATCTAAATTATAAAAAATAAATCCCTTTCTTCAGAAAAATAATTTTTTAAGGAAGCACTCAAAAACAAATCTCTACTAGTAGATATACAGCATACACATCTCTTACTATCTCCCATGCAGACTGCATAAAAAAGGCTTGCTGGCTACTTTTAAGAAAACAACATTCAGATGTCTGGAAAGTATCTGAAATGCATGATTAATCTACACAGATAATTTTCTCAAGAAACCAAATTTTGAAGACAAGTAATTCAAAAGTCTATTGTCTTTAAAGTAAATCCACTGGTATTCTTAAACTGCTGTAATCCTTTCTCTGTTTACTTTATAGTGTGAACCTCTCAAGCTATGGGAATGCATGTCATCTCTAAGAATAGCTGACTTCTTTTGTAGGAAAAAGCTGTTGGAAATGACTGTTAGGATTTCAAATGTTTGGGAGTGTGTATTCATGTGGGTTTTACGTGTTGAATATTTGCATTTATAATTTTAAGATGCTTAAATCAAAAACTAAAATGACCTATGTAACATAATTCTGCCATAGGATAAATTAAATTCAATTAAATGTTCCCATACAAATTATTATCTACCACAATGTAAAAATATTTATATATCACAAAGATGTAAGAAACACTGACTTCTATTATACAGCAGAGTTCAATTTCACTACTACTTAGCTTGATGATATTTTAAGGTCATGTCTCTTGGAATACACATTCAATATTCATTGCCAAATGTCTGAGCTCACCTCTCTTGAAGCAATATTCAATTATCAAATGAAAATAATTTACCAAGCAACCTCACAAAACACAAACTCTAGGTAGCATCAAGGTTTTTCAAAGTGATTATTCCTTACTGGTCGCGATCCTAAGATGTTAAAACTCATAGATCACATGATCTGAGATTTTCTAATTGAAAAGCCGTAGCTGTAAACCTTTAATTCAAAGTCGGATACTACCTTCAGCTGTCAAAAGAATTATGCAATCACTTAAACTTCTGGAATGAAAGAGAAAATGAAGGGAACAATAAAAGTGACTTTGAAATGCACTGAGAAATGAATATAAGGAACCAAATGGAGGCAAAGACAGAGAGAGAGAGAGAGAGGGCTGCTTATCTAACCTTCCCTTCTTGAGTGGGTTTTCTCTGATATCTCTAGAGAACAATTGTATGTGTAACAATGAAATACAAAACACAAGATATTGTCTTCATATAATTACTTGTAATGATTCCAAGATGGCATAATTTGAGAACCTGCTAAATAGGACAACAAAGTGATCTGCTTTTCGAAAATTGTGCCCCTTAACTTATATATTATTTCATGGTGAAGATCAATAAAACTGAAAATTGGAATTGCCAGATATTATCAGATTTTATTTTTTGAATGCTTAACAGCTGACCCAAAATCAGGTCATAAAAATGGAAGTTAAATTGTCCTCAAAATTTAAGTTTGCTACATTTGTAAGAACCACTTGCTTCTTCAAAATCTCAAACTTTCTCATATCTAGCAGCAAATTGAAATTAGGAATTTAAGCATGTAAATTCATCGTGGAAACCAAATTGATTAAAATTTTCTGTGTATTCATGATAATGTTTAAAATTTTTGCTACATTTAAACCCTAAGTTAGTTACAAAAACTCTAAAATTATGCTTGTTTAAAAACTTGGGCTAACTTGCTTTTGAAAACATACTGACATATTCGTTCCATTCTTCTTATAATTATTTTTGTGTCACTCCCAAACAGCACACCATTGTATATATCCCCAAAATGGCACTTCTTTGTTAAGCCATTAAGACAGAAATATTTTTGAGCCAGGTGCAATGGCTCATGCCTGTAATCTCAGTACTTTGGGAGGTCTAGGTTAGAGGACTGCTTGAGGATAGGAGTTTGTGACCTGCCTGGGCAACATAGCAAGACCAGTCTTTACAAATGAAATGAAAATAAAATATAAAATAAACTGGCTGGACAAAGTAGTGCACACCTGTGGTCACAGCTACCAGGAGGCTGAGATGAGAGGACCATATGAACCCAGGAGGTTGGGGCTGTGAATGAGCTATGACTGCACGACTGCACTTCAGCCAGAACTATGGGCTGGTGAGTTAGAAATAAGTTCTCACTTCTGAATATAATAACTGCTCCTGGCACTCCCCAGAATGAGCTGGGTTTTCTTTTGCCTCTTTATAGTCCCTCTTCCTCAGGAAATACCCCCATGGTTCTGCCCGCTGTGCTATTAATTACACCAATGCTTATTATATGCCAGTTCAGTTTTATCAAGGTTCTCCCAAAGCCAGTGCTGAACTTAGTTGTTTGAAAATGTATATATTGTAATAGTTACCAAAAAGACAAAATACGGCTATATATATACGCTTTTTGTTTTATTTCCATCGTGGGTATATTTCCTTTTAAAATTCATATATATCTTTCTCTAAGGATTGTCTCCGTTTTCAGATGTTAAGCACTTTCTCATGCACACACCACCTAAGCAGCAAAGACACAGAGTCCACGTCAGGGAATGTCACATTCAGGATAAGTACCTATTATTCTGTAACTCAGAAGTAGGAAAATGGATGTCCTCAAGCAGATGCTTTTCTTGACAGATACAAAAAATTGACAAGGATCACTGACTTACTTCCAGCCCACCATTCATCCCTTTTCTCTTATTTTGACCCTCAGGGTCCCAGAGGGATAATGGCCCTACATTCCTATTTAGAATTCAGATTTCAGACTGCATTTCTTATATCATTGTTTATAAGTAGTGGTTGCACACAGTCGCGATAATACTATGACATTAATCTACATTCCTCGTTAAATCGATTTTTGTCTTCCGTTCCTGAGCTTAGCTACAATTTCTCACACGGTTTCTCTAGGAAGATTCCTCAATGACTGAAACATTTAGAACATGGTCCTTTCATAAATATGACATTGGGATTCCCCAATGACTGAAACATTTAGAACACGGTCCATTCATAAATATGACATTGGGATTCCCCAATGACTGAAACATTTAGAACATGTTCTATTCATAAATATGAAGAGCTTGTGTAGAAAGTATAATTTACTTATACTATTATGCTTAAGAAATTATGTGAAATAATGTGAAAATAAGCTTATAACATTTGCATGCATATTTGCTGCAAGAGTCATACTTCATTGATACTTAATCATAATCTTGGACATGGTGGGTCCCAATAACCAATATTTAATGCAAGACTGTAAACTTAATAGAGAGAAAACCTTATTTATAAATTTTCATGTGTTCTTTTCTTGACAATAAGGAGCTGTGAGATTTGTATTTTAAAAGATACTTAGTAATAAAAACTTTAATTTTTAAAACTTTTATTTTTAAATTCTGCTTAATTGCATAAAAGTTAAAAGGTAATATTTAATATTTAATGAGGCTTATTGAGCTAAATGATGATATGCAGCTTGGGTTATACTTGCAATTATAAGATTTGCTCATTATACCTAAGCAATCTCCTTCACTCAATCTAGCTACCACAAAGGAAGCAAAATTCCCTGAATCATAATATCAAAGCATTCCATTATGTTTTCTATTAAGTTGTTTTGTTCTTTGAATCATTGTCTATTTTAATTTATCCTTTTAGAAAGAAAACAAATTACTTAACTTGCATTTCCCACTAGAAGCTTCACTACAGCTAGACTTGGAATTGATTTCAGGCCATTTTTTAATAAATGATGGTCCCTAGTGAAAGATAGAATACTTGAGCCGTCAATATTGAGTAAATAAAAGGGTTTGGGTAAATAAGAGAGAAGATATCTATTTTTCTCAAATATTTTAAATATCTAATAACCTATTCCTCATCTAAAACAAGCCACAATTACTGGAAATGATGGTCAGAGGAAGGTTTTAGCAACCCTGTGTAATACTACATGTCATGTTGGATCACTATTACAGAGAAACAGTTGTCGTGCTGCGTTTTAGTAATTCTACACATTACCAGAGAAATAGACAACTCTTATAGCCACAGAAATCCAACGTAGCTACTGTCTACATATTCTTGTTTTAGACCTTTGGTGAAAAAATCTACTATGTGTATTGAATATATTTTACATTAGTTTTATCACAAAAAAGAAAAATAAGAATTCTATTAGATGCAAATACAAATTCTGAATGACAGGAAAGAAAAATTAAAATCAAAGCTGATCTTAATTAACAAAATGTATTATCTGCTTACATGTATATACAACTGTTCATATACAAAGGCACAGATGCATTTGTGGTTTTGAAAAATATCTATTTCATTTCAAAACTTCATTGAACAATATTACATATGGCAAGAAAACTGCTCTTTTTGAAGGATCTTTTAAAAAGTGTTAAACTTTATTAGATACTTCAAACTAGCAAAGCTCAACTTCATCACAATTATATAATAACACTGCACACTTTCAATTTTATCTGGAGAAATATACCTATCCCTTGAAATAACTCTGTAAACTTCCTGCTCACAGGTTTCATTTCAAGCCTTGAAAATGCAGAAAATCAATGCCAAATATACTTGCCCCGAAAGGAAAAGAAAATTTCAGGGGTGTCAGGATGTTTTATCACATAAAATACAGAATTGCAATTTGTATCTGAGCAGGCAACACATCTCCAAAAATAATACAATATTTATCACAAAATAAATACATTCACAGATGCTAGATTCGGCACAAACCACTCCATACAGCTATTGATCAAATCAGTATTGAAAGCCTTATTACAAAATCTATGGCCCTTTTCTACTCTCCAACAGACATTTCAGGATGCCACAACCTTGCAGCTCCACTCTATCATTAATTTCCCCTAAATACACTTGGCAGAAGAATGAGAAACGTCACATTTTTCATTTAATTTCTAAAGAACATCACATCCTTTAAGAATAGGTTCTTGAAATTTTAAAATGTAAAACATAAAAACCCTAAAGAGACAAACATCCAAAAACATAAAAACCCTAAAGAGACAAACATCCAAAAACTTTTCTTCAAAATCACAACTTTATATGCTATGTGTTCCTGTAAAATACCACACACACAAACACGCAGACACACCCACCCACCCAAAACACACACACACGCATATATATGGCCTCGTAATATCTCACATATATATACATATCACCAATTACAACAGAGACACACGCATATATATGGCCTCATAATACCTCACATATATATATACATATCACCAATTACAACAGAGAAAAGCCAATTTCAGAAAGATGGCTTCAATTTTGATGCATTTACTCACACCTAATTCTATTTCAATTTAACTGGTGCAGAAATATTACAATGCCCTGTAACAAAAACCTGACGGAAGATTATAACAAATTGCTTAAACATCAAACCAAAGACTCAACATAATTTCATCACAAAGCGAAATTCGCATCCGACTCGCAAAGAATTAGAAAATCCTTGCACTTACCTTGGCCTTGTCCATTCCACAGATGACCCCAAAAGACCACCATCATCATCAACAGCCCCGGAGCCCACGTCCACATCCTCCTAGTGACACGCTCATGTCTTCTGGCCATTGCATCTTAAACTCTGCATATTCAGTGGGGTGGATGTGAAAGTACAATAAATTACATTCTCAGAGAAATACACTATGACTCAAATCCCATATCTAATATGCACTGTGCATTTCTGAATTATCCTGCCTACAAGGAGGTACATTTGAAAATCATGTTTCCCTTTAGGGTTGTCATATTGATGATTAATACGAAAGCTCATTCATCTTTAATCTTTACTCTAAGCATTCATCTGAATTACATTTTTAATATCATTTTCCAAAACAGGCCACTTAACCTATGAATGTTAAAAAGTACTCCCGATATACATATTGGAGTTCAGTCAAGCAAAAGCATGGTGTATGGACACTACTTAAGTATAGCTTGATATTTAGGCAAATTGATGAATTTAACATACCATGTAATCTCTACATATATACAAAAGGACTTTTCAACACATTTATGTAAGTTTCGCATAAATACCCTTGAAAATATTCTCAAGTTTTAAGTGGTATTCTAATTATGTCAGTAATTTTAACTGAATAAAGAGATGCATCATGTGCAAAAACTAATCTTGTTTACTTAAAATTGAGAGTAAAATTAATTCTAGAAGGTACAAAACACTTGTAATTTTGATTTCAGATATATGACCCACAGGAACCTTCATATATACAAATATTATACACATATATGACAATGTATATTTGAATGTTCATTTTGAAACTGCTTTTCATACTGATATATGAAAATACTTAAATGTCCACGAAAGCAAGGTTATTTATTCATACATTTGAATGATATACAGTAGCTCAAAAGAATAAACTTGAGTTGCATGTACTAATATGGATAAGTGTCCAAAATGAATAGTGAAGCAAAATTAGCAAATTTAATAATGATAAGTTCAAAACTACACCTTTCATATGTAAACATGTGCAATAGTTAAAACTATACATTTTATGTGGCATAAATATATAATACAGTATAATAACGCATAAGAATGATAAACACCTTCAAGACCAAAGTTAGGAAATTACAAGACTACAATTTAAATGGTTAGTAGGTGGAATTTTAAATCAGAGCTTACTTCTAAATCCCAATTTTTCCACAGTTGACAAAATACGGAGTTAAGAAAAGTAAACGTAATGATTTCCAGAATGAACGCTTTATTCAAAATGCTACGTAATTACAATTCTAATAAACTTGCAAGGGAATCCGGTCACCCAGAAGTTTTTTATCCCTTTCTCCTACATCACGAAAGGGGAAGATTTAATTACCAACTTTGCATTACTTAACGTCAGACTCATAGTATCAGAGCTAAAGAGAAATTTAAGAAACACCTAACTCAACCTCTCCATTTTAAATGACCAAATGAGTTGAGAAGGTTACAATGACATTTCTAAGTTCATATGTAAAAACAGAATTTTGATGACAATGACAGTTTAAGTACTAATAAACACTCCTTGAAAAGTTACTGTAATCCAGGTTATTTTACTGTGCTAAATGCCTTACATTCTTCACCCAATTCAGTTTTCACAGAAATCCTATGAACAAAGCACTTCCAAAATTTACCACTTCACAGCTAAGAAAACAAGGCTTAGAGAAATGCTACACGATCCCCTAGTCATGAGGTTAGTAGGTACCACTGTGGAGACTGAGGCAAAACAGGACGATTTCAAAGCCTATGCTCTGAACAAGTAAACACTAAGCAGGAATTTAGTTCTAGATCTCCCAGTTGTAATCCAATAATCAGCCAAAACATGATGCTGAGAAGAGGGGAAAGAAAGATGTCTTGTATATGGAGCCTCATGTATTTGACCCCAAATACATCTTCAAATTGAAAATCATTAGAGCACAAGGCAATAGAATTATTAGTTTGTTTCTAAAATCATCAACCTTTCCGAAGTTGAACATACAAGTATATTTTATCATACATATACTATATGTGTGTATGACGTGTGTTTATATAAGTATTCCTGTGGTTTATATATCTGGATTTGGAATTACAAGTGTTTTCTGATTTATTATTATTATTATACTTTGAGTTTTGGGGTACATGTGCACAACGTGCAGGTTAGTTACATATGTATCCATGTGCCATGTTGGTGTGCTGCACCCATTAACTCGTCATTTAGCATTAGGTGTATCTCCTAATGCTGTCCCTGCCCCCTCCCCCCACCCCACAACAATCCCCAGAGTGTGATGTTCCCCTTCCTGTGTCCACGTGTTCTCACTGTCTCCCTCTGTTGCTCTGGCTGGAGTCAGTGGTGTGATCATAGCTCACTGCAGACTCCAAGTCCTAGGCTCAAGTGATACTTTTGCCTCAGCCTCTCAAGTAGCTCGGACTACAGGCACGCACCACCATCCCCGGCTAATGTTTTTACAGAGATGGGGTCCCACCGTGTTGCTTGACTGGTCTCAGCCTCCTTAGGTCAAGGGATCCTCCCACCTAGACTTCCGAAAGCACTGAGATTACAGGTGTCAGCCACCATGCGTTTTTTGATTTCTTCAATTAATTTTACTTATACACTTGATTACACAAGATTAATTTTGTGTACATAATGAATCTCTTTTAAGTTATGATTAATTAGAGTACCACTTAACAAGCGTGTCATCCTAGCACTTTGGGAGGCTGAGGTGGGCGGCTCACCTGAGGTCAGGCATGAGCCACCGTGCCCGGCTTACACACATTCTTTTCACTCCTGCTTGCAGATCTCTGTTCTCTTCTAATTCCAGTGGAACCACTTTCACTTAGTATCAAAATATCCAGATCCACTCATCAAAGTGTAAATAATCCTTCAGTAAATTACCTTTGCAAATCTATTTTTATGTAATATTTCCTTAACTTCTTCTTACCTACATCCAGTAGTCATTTTACAAGGCAGAATTTTTTCTATTTTTATATAGAACTGAGGCAGTATTTGAAAAAAATCTCAAAACACTCTTCAGGAAGGACTGGCATCTAAAACACCAGTTCCAATATATATTTTAGTAACATTTTAAAGGACAGATGGTTTTCAAAATGTTATTATAATTTAAAAAAATGTAACCTTCCTCTCTGAGTTGATGTTTATGGAAAACTAATATTTCATGAATGCCAAGTTACTATGATGTATTATCTAAATGCTGCCCCTGCCATTCTATAAATATAAAAATCATAATCTTCTAACTAACTTTGGTATTAGTCAACAACTGTGCTGATGAAAAGTAAAATCGATTCATTTAAAAAAAATTTTCCATGAAAAAAAAACAAGTAACTTGTAAGCAGTACGGTAGATGAACCAAAAAATAAAGTAACATTAACCAGAAAGACATGCCATGGACTTCTCTAATCTTTTTTTGGAACACCCTTTTCATGCATATGAAAATAAAAATTAAATATAAAATACCTACTTTATGTATGTACTTTTACTTGTGTCTATTGTTCTTTAAAGATTAAAATAACTCCTAAAGCCTGGATAGCTGAGCCCATTGTGCTCTTCTGCCCATAAAATAGATTGGATGTGCAGTGAAAGTGGTAAAACTTAGGCTTTCAGATTAGTTATGACGATGGAAACACAATTCCATTCAATAGTGTTCATCTTGGTCTTTCAAATGTTTAAGGTCACAAGGCAAAAGAGAACAGACTTTAAGAATGTTCGTGTGTTACTTCTCGTCTTAGCCAACAGCTACGTTAGTTCAATTAGGCCAGTGTTTTGGAGTAAACAGCACTGCGAAATGTGTCGTGGAGTCCGGAGGCTCCACCACCTACCTCCAGGTAGTTTTTCTGTCCGATGGAGCCTAGAGTAATAACTTAGGAGATGCATTACATCTACAGGTACCAACTAGGAAGGGTAGTCTTGAATTAAATGGCTTTAGAACACGTTATAAGAGCAAATCGAAGCTTCCAGGTATTAGAAAAACTTCAATCACAGAGTGTCTCTGGGTTCTATCTGTGGCCAGCATCAGCTATCTGTCTGCCCTCCCCGAATGCTTTCTCTCATCATGTGGATCTTCTAGATGGTTTTATTCTTCCCCAGCCAGCCAACTTGATCAACAAGCCTAGGTATATTAGGTATGTATAAAGTTGGTTCTTAAATAAAGTCCATTTCTGTATCTAGGTAAGTAATGTCTTCAGACTTACAATTTCATTGATATCTAGAAAGAGTGACTCTAGTTAGCTTCTAGTGTCAGTTTTTCTAGCAGCTTCTTTAAAAAAAAAAAATCCTCTCTGGAACAAATCTTCCTTGCAAGTATTGCTGTTGGCAATAGTCCTCTTTACTGAAATGCTTATCCGGTGAAACTTGCTATGTGCCAGTGAGCCTGCAGGTTGATGGTCCTTTTGTTCAACTTCTCCATTATAAAGCAACCTCTCTGATCACCCTTTTAAAACTAAAGACCAAAGAATCAAATGAGATCAGGAAGTGACCAGAGCTCACAGGTCATCAACTCCTCTTCTTAGCATATTATAGCACACAGTCTAAGCCCGAAAAACCCAGCAGAACCCATTACAGCTCTCGAGTTCCAGTTATTAACATTGATTTTTTTCAAAGGAAAATTTTCATTAGAAGCCATCACAGGACTCACATTCAGTCATAACTTAGATTAGGATACATACTGGAGCCTTTGTCCTTAGAGTAGGTGCCACTGAGTCACTATTAAAAGGAGTCTTTTTGGTCTTAGTAAATTCTCACAGGGCTTATCTCAGTCTAAACTGTAACTGGCCTTTACTAGTGATGTCATGTGTAATTCAAATTAATATTGTAATGTATATAAATTGTATATATAGGTATAATACATGCATGTATTTACAATTATTTATTTTATTTTATTTTTTAATAAGATGAAACTTAGAGGTTAAAATATGACTCTAGGCCATTGTGCTTTAGAATGAAGAGCACAGACATGGGTTGGAAATGTAAATTTTGACCCCATTTAATTTCTGTGACAAATTCATTAATGTCTTCAAGGTTCAGGCTCTACGTATGAGACAAATGAAAACAGCTTGCCGGGCGCGGTGGCTCACGCTTGTAATCCCAGCACTTTGGGAGGCTGAGGCGGGCGGATCACGAGGTCAGGAGATCGAGACCACGGTGAAACCCCGTCTCTACTAAAAATACAAAAAAAATCAGCCGGGCGTGGTGGCGGGCGCCTGTAGTCCCAGCTACTTGGAGAGGCTGAGGCAGGAGAATGGCGTGAACCCGGGAGGCAGAGATTGCAGTGAGCCGAGATTGCGCCACTGCACTCCAGCCTGGGCGACAGAGCAAGACTCCGTCTCAAAAAAAAAAAAAAAAAAAAGAAAACAGCTCTAAGATTCCTGAAAACCCTAAAGTATTAAAATTCCACTCTGCCATTAGTTCAGATAAATCATTTGCCAATTTGCCCCACAAGAACCAGGCATCTTTAAATGGTAACATAACATGCACTTCTCTCTCCCAAAGTGTAGCGCATAAACGTTCTGCTTCTGAATAACACAGGATGCCTGCTAAAATGTGCTGTCAGAGGTATTAGTAAGGAAAGGTATCAAAACTTCTGTAGATGTGGCCCTGAAATACACATTGTAATAAATCCTCCAGGCCTCTCAAGTTAGGAATAACTGGTTTATAAAATTGTACTTACTTAAAAATTATAGATAAACAGATTTCACCGTAACCCAGTTTTTCTGATCTGAATGAAATAAGGCCCTATATTCAGACTGACTTTTCAGTGAAAAACAACTTAAAATAGTGACAAATCATCTATAAGTTTAAATGAATATAACTAGGAGACCTGAAAACTCAGGTTTAGCAGTCATCTTCCAACAGTTTGAGAGCCCACAGGAGCCACAGAGCCCTCATGTCTCTCCAGAGAAGCAGGGTGATTCTTCCCCCTAAACACCCTGCAATTCTTGAAGTGAGTGAAAGCATTCCTGCTCACACTGATACCCTCTCAAGCGAACTCAAAGTTAAGCCATCTCCAGCCAGACCAGATACCCTGGCCCATATCTCATTCACTAATATATGTTGAGAAGCCTTGTTTCTTGGAAACTACATGAAGTGAATAGACTGTGGACTCCACTGGACCTAGTGGTCTATATTTAACCAATTCCCTTCACACATATGTATCAGATGCTCCCTTAGTTACGGAGCTGCAGTGGTGAATAAGAAAGCCACAGTCCTGTACTCCTAGGGTTTCAATTCTGAAGACGAAGACAGGCACAGAAACCCAACTGAGCAAAGAGAAGAGATTATTACAAAATGTGTTCACATGCAAAGTGAAGCAAGGGACTGAATATACAACAAGGGTGTTGGGGCGAACATTAGATATAATCTTAATTCAGATTATATAAGATTCATACATATAATTTTTATATATAGATATATTGATTTGGGCCGGGCGTGGTGGCTTATGCCTGTAATCCCAGCATTTTGGGAGGCCAAGGCGGATGGATCACTTGAGTCCAGGAGTTTGAGACCAGTCTGATCAACATGGCAAAACCCCATCTCTACTAAAAATAAAAAAGTTAGCCGGGTGTAGTGGTGTGCGCTTATACTCCCAGCTACTCAAGAGGCTGAGAAAGGAAAACTGCTTGAACCCAGGAGGCAGAGGTTTCAGTGAGCCAAGATTGTGCCACTGCACTCCAGCCTGGGTGACACCGCAAGACCCTGTCTCAAAAGAAAAAGAAAAAAAGAAATATTAATTTGGATTATACAGATTCTAACCACTTCTTTCAAGTGAGAATATTTAAGCCAAGACCTGAGAATAAAAAGAGTTAGCTTTTCATACAATACAGAAAGGTTCGTCTTTTAGGAAAAACCCCCAGTGTTCAAGGACCTTAATATATGAGCAAGATCTTGGCATGTAGAAGAAACCTGTGAATTGGATGAAATGAAAAACTGAAAAGTAGGAATCTGGATGAAGTACAGAAGGGAGAAAGACTAATGTGAGACGTGGCTGAAAGACAAGGATATGTGAAACAGTACGGGTCTTCATTAGTAATGATGAGGAACATAGGTCTTAGTCCAAGTACACCAGAAAAGTGGGAGAGTTGGAAACTGAAAGACATGTTAAGAGATCACTTTGGTTTCTCTGTAGCTAACAGGGTGTAGGAGATTAAGAATTAAAGTAGGTTGACTAAGGATGACCTAAGAAAATAAGCGTAGCTAAGAAAATATGTGGCTCTGGCTAGGCTGGGGACATTGGAAATCAAAATAGGTGGAGGAAATTACAGATGTATTTGGAACCAAAATGTTTTTTAAATGAATGTTGAATTGGATATTGTCAGAATATTGAGGAAGGGCCAAAAATGACTTATAAGCGTCTAGCATGGCTGGCAGTGCCACTTACTGACATGTGGGAAACCAGGACATGTTACCTCTGAATTATTCGAGTGCTATTGTCATGAAAATCATCAACTCCCAGAATAAAGGTCCGGGCCAAACTCTAAAACTGGAAATTATTAGCTGTTTAGTAGTGTTTAGAGCTTAGAGAGAGTATGTGTGCGGAGAGAAAAGAAGAGCAATTAGGACAGAACCCTTAGAAACATCAATATTTAAAATTTGGGAACAGAAATAGAAACAAATAAATTGTTCTATTAATGGTGGGAAAATGAAGCTCAGGGTAGTTGCAAGGGAATGCTAAAAATGAACTACGGCATTTGAGGAGGAAAACATGGAAACTGAAAGCAAGAGAGTACGGATGGATCGTGAGGGAGCAGCAGCAGCTGTGTCCTAAGGAGAGTCTCAGTGAAAATGAAAGGTTGTAGAAATGAGGATATCTGGGCCAATGAGCTGGCAAGGAGTGATGTCCAGGAGGCAGAATATTTGCATCTAGATCCTGGTGGTACATACCCTTGTAGAAAATGTTTCAGATTTGATGACAATGAAGTGGAAGAAAGAAAAAAAGTAATGGAAATAAAGATGTCAAAAAACGGGGAACCGATGTTTGTACTGGTCCTTTCACGTGAAAGCTGAGCCACTAAAATGATGGCTGAGCTTGCCTGAAGATGATATTGAGCAAAAGATCTAAAGCCTTAAATAAATGACAAGAGGCCAGGTGCAGTGGCTCATGCCTGTAATCCCAGCACTTTGGGGGGCTGAGGCAGGCAGATCACCTGAGGTCAGGAGTTTGAGACCAGCCTGGCCAACATGGCGAAACCCCGTCTCTACCAAAAATACAAAAATTAGCTGGGTGTGGTGGTATGCACCTGTAATCCCAGTTACTCAGGAAGCTGAGGCAGGCGAATCACTTGAAACCGGGAAGAGGAGGTTGCAGTGAGCCGAGATCACACCATTACACTCCAGCATGGGTGACAGAGCAAGACTCCATATCAAAAAAAAAAAAAAAAAGACAAGAGTGCCCAGGAGGGAGGTCTGTTGATGATGGTAATACCAAAGGGGCATGGCTGATATTTCCAAGGGGTTTGAGTTTCAAAGGAACAGTCTAATTTGCAAGGAGCGGAGAAATTAACAGTCTAGAAGTTGTAATGGGAACCAAGAACAACCACCTCGGCTTCCAGCCATAGGTATGTGGAGGGTGAGAAAAAGACCTGTCTCAATTTATGAAAGCTAGAGGAAAAATTGTACTTTGGTATCAACCAAGTTTTGTTTTAAGATAATTACAAAGCAATATGGAACTTAGCAACAGTCAATTTTGACAGTTTCCTGCAGCTTAGTAAATTCTGCAAAAAATTAAGATTTAACACTAAAGTATAGAAAAATTTTAATGGCATAGCACCTTTCTTCACAATTCCTTAAACCAAATAATTCCCTGTTCTTCTAACTCTCTCCTTACACTATCAACTAGGCTTCTTATTCAATGAACGGTTTAAGTCTACTAAGACACACACACACACACACACACACACACACACACATCTTATCCAGCTGCAGATCTCATTTTTGAAGGTACACTGAAAGTACATAGATCATTCTATAATCATCAACTATGAAGATTGTGAGCAACTGGAACAAGTATTCTTGGAAAAGCAGTTTCCTGCGTATAAGAAAAAAAAGAGTCCAACTCTGGGAACTGAATTGTCTGAGTCATCATTATATGCCACTGGCAAGAAATCAAGAAGTAACCCAGGACTGATAAACTTTGTTAAAGGAAATGGAAACAGCCTATCTGTGAGGCTTAATTCTTGATAATCTGGCCAAGATATAGCATCTGGATAAGAGTTCACTGACTCAACTAAATTTTGTGAAGGTGAAGTACTTGTTAAAATGAAAGATCTATTTAGAGAGAAATAAGTAGACATAATGTCTGCACTGTGGATAGGTGTATACCTGCTTTTTGCAAAAACAGTTTGTATCTTTGAAATGCTGGTTTGCCCTGGACAGAGCTAACTTAAATAGAGACCAGGCGCGGTGGCTCATGCCTGTAATCCCAGCACTTTGGGAGGCCGAGGAGGGTGGATCATGAGGTCAGGAGATCGAGATCATCCTGGCTAACACGGTGAAACCCCGTCTGTACTAAAAATGCAAAAAATTAGCCGGGCATGGTGGCGGGCACCTGTAGTCCCAGCTACTCTGGAGGCTGAGGCAGGAGAATGGTGTGAACCCGGGAGGCGGAGCTTGCAGTGAGCCGAGGTCGCGCTACTGCACTCCAGCTGGGTGACAGAGCGAAACTCCGTCCCAAAAAAAAAAATATATAAATATTTTATATATATATATATATATGTATATATACCCAAAGGATTATAAATCATGCTGCTATAAAGACACATGCACACGTATGTTTATTGCGGCACTATTCACAATAGCAAAGACTTGGAACCAACCCAAACGTCCAACAATGATAGACTGGATTAAGAAAATGTGGCACATATACACCATGGAATACTATACAGCCATAAAAAAGGATGAGTTCATGTCCTTTGTAGACACATGGATGAAGCTGGAAATCATCATTCTCAGCAAACTATCACAAGGACAAAAAAAAACAAACACTGCATGTTCTCACTCATAGGTGGGAATTGAACAATGAGAACACATGGACCCAGGAAGGGGAACATCACACTCCGGGGCCTGTCATGGGGTGGGGTGAGGGGGAGGGACAGCATTTGGAGATATACCTAATGTAAATGATGAGTTACTGGGTGCAGCACACCAACATGGCACATGTATACATATGTAACAAACCTGCACGTTGTGCACATGTGTCCTAGAACCTAAAGTATATATATATAAAAAAAGAGAAAACCATTAAAGAAAGGCTATAATACACAGGAACACACAGACACACATACACCTGTGTGTCTATATCTTCAGTTATCACACTTTTTCTATACAGACTCTACACGAGACAAACATGTTACATTTTATGAGAAACTATAAGTGGAAAGAGGAGAATTTGTTAAATCAATATAGAATGTTCCTTGTTTAGCATAATTCTAACTGTTTCTCATTAGAGGTCTGAGTATCAATCTGTATGTGGCCATGCTGGCATTTGGGAAATTCCACAAGAAACTTTTTAAATATGAATTTGGAAAAGGGAAAAGGATTTTTAAAGTGTCTTTTTTTGTTCTGCATTCTGTGTGGAACAGGTATTTTGTGCTAACTGCTCGTGTTAACTTGTGATTGCCTGTGACTATGTGGAAGATATACTTTACGTGACTATGTGAGCAATAGTCTTAAAGTTAAGAAATCTAAAACTTGGTTGGTTTAGTTGCTAATTAGGTAAATTACCTTGTAATGGTTCCTTAACCACACAAATATTAATTATCTTCAGTAGTACATTGAAGGTTCCATTCATATTGATTTTAGTAGACTTATCCTGCTAAAAAGTAAATTTAACAGAAATTATTCTAGGCCTCATTATTTCAGGAGACCCCACCCCAGCTTTTATTCCTAACTTCAAGAAATGCAGAGAAATTTAAAAATTAGATGTTCTCCCGATTCAACAGAATATAACTGAACTAAATAGATTTATGTATAATTCATTATTTCAACCTTTAACGCTATATCCAAGCGGTTTGTTTTCACCATAAAGTTATAGCTGTTTAGGCCAATAATTAAAGAGGACCTTGATAGAGAATGACAAGAGAGGATGATCCCCCTATTGTCTATCTTCCAGCTGCTTTCAATGCCCTGAAGTTTTATTCACACCCAAATATTAGAATCTTATCTGAGAGAGCGTACTCAAATGAAGAATCATGCTAATTTCTCAAGAAAAGTGTTACAGAATAATAAATGCCTTTCTGGTCAAAGCACTGATGCTCTGGAAATAATCTTTTTCCAAATGAGGTACAGGAATTGTTACGACTATTAAAAGTTTGTATATGATATCTGCCAGGTTCAACTGAGCTTCACTTAAAATCTACTATATTAGGGCCAAGTGTAATGACTCAAATTAGTGAACTTAAAAATTGTTTTAAAATGTTTCATGGAGACATTTCAAATATTGCTCTCTGATTTATCACTGTTACTTTTGCTGAATTCAATTTGATGCCAAGATTTATTCAGATTAATCAAATGCCATAAACTCTGATACCTAATGTTCCTTAACACCTTAAGAACTTTTAAACAGGTCAAATGTTGAAGATACGCTTTTAGTGAAACTGTACCTAAGCACATGAATTCTATTGAATGTAGCTTTTCAGAAGACTAACAAAGAAAGAAGACTTAGGAAATTCGGAAACATTTTTTAAACCTTCTAGGGGGAATTAAACTACTGAAAAATAATTTCAATTTGTGAATCTAATGGCATTAATCAGAAGATAAGAAAAAAGTAACCATAAAATTTTATGCGGGTAATATTTGCTATGAGGATCAGGAAAAACAACTAATGGATATTAGGCTTAATACCTGGGTGATGAAATAAACTGTACAACCAACCCCATGGCACAAGCTTACCTCTGTAACAAACCTACACTTGTACCCCTGAACTTAAAAGTTAAAATTTAAATAAATAACGTTGTGCTATTAATTTCAACCAGAGCCTTTCCAAGGTGCAGGGAACTTTTGAGAATTTTATTTCTTGCAAAAGGAAATTTGATTCCTTGCTTAGGGCCTTCCTAGCAAAACCTCTATTCTTTGGAGAAGCATCATACTCCTACAAGATTTAAGGACCATCATATTTGTCAGACTTTTTTTCTGTTTTACTGTGAGCAGTTTACAGAATATAAAGAAAAATCAAATCCGAAGGTGCACTACACGTGTTTTAGCAAAAGGAACATTTTTGTTTACTTTTAAGAAAATACGACAAATTTAGTTTTCTGACCTATTACCAAGTTAGACATCTTGAGTGAATTGAATCTGTTGTAATCCTGTTTGGTTTTCATCCCATGGCTCTGGAAAACTGACATTTATCTCCAATTTTTCAACTCTGCTTCTTTCCAGTACCTCATCTATACGACTATTGTAGTACTTTTCATCTGCTTCTACCACTACACTATGGCTGCATTACTTTTAACATAGTGTCCCAAATGTTACCCATTTCTACCTAATATAAAGTGTAGAAATTGAATTATAATTGAGTATCCAGTTGCCTCATATTCTGGTCTTCAACTGAAATAACTCCAGCTATCTCAAAACTTCAACCCTCCCTGGAAGTATTGGACCAAATTATCCCAGATTATAGCACTCTCAGGCTAAAATTACTAATGCTTCTATAGTTTCAGAGACAGTATCAGGTTATTCAACACAACCTTTCATGCACCATCCCAGCCTCATATAATCAGAGGACACTTAGATGACTTTAATAGCCTTCAAAAGACACCCTCCTCTTTTACTTATATATATATTTATTTATCTATTTATTTAATGGAGACAGGGTCTCACTCTGTCACCCAGACTGGAGCGCAGTGGCATAATCACGGTCCACCACAGCCTGCACCTGCCGGGCTCCGATCCTTCCACCGCAGCCTCCTGAGTGGCTGGGACCACAGGCGCCGCCACCACGTCTGCCTGGTTTTTGCATTTTTGTGGAGATGGGGTTTCACATGTTGCCCAGGCTGATCTGAGACTCCTGGGCTCAAGCGATCCACCTGCCCCGGCCTCCCAAAGTGCTGGGATTACATGAACGAGCCATTGTGCCCAGCCGGCCACGCCCGGTTTTTAACCTTCGTACTGTTTATATAATCATCCTTCACAAAATAGAACACTTAATTACTCGATGGTTCTCATTATTCTAATATGAAGAACTATATTAAGAAAATAAATTCCCGGCCGGGCGCGGGGCTCAAGCCTGTAGTCCCAGCACTTTGGGAGGCCGAGGTGGGCGGATCACGAGGTCAGGACATCGAGACCATCCTGGCTAACACGGTGAAACTCCGTCTCTACTAAAAATACAGAAAATTAGCCGGGCGTGATGGCGGCACCTGTAGTCCCAGCTACTCGGGAGGCTGAGGCAGGAGAATGGCGGGAACCCGGGAGGCGGAGCTTGCAGTGAGCCAAGATGGCGCCCCTGCACTCCAGCCTGGGAGACAGAGCCAGACTCCAGCTCAGACAAAAAAATAAATAAATAAATTTCCAATATTTCCTAGAATATCCAATTTAATTCTATACATCACATAAAAATAAAAGCCGTCTTGCTGTGTTAGTTTCTTACTGCTGTTACAATAAATTAACATAAACTCAGAGGCTTAAAACAACACATTTTTTTTCTTTATACTTCTGGGGGTCAGAAGTCCAAAATGGGTCTTAGTGTGCTAAAATCAAGTTATCATCAAGTCTATATTTTGTCTGGAGATCCCAGGAGAGAATTCACCAGGTTTGAGGGGTCACATGTATCCCTGAGCTCTTGGCCTCTGCCTCCATGGACACAGCACATCACTTCAGCCTCAGCTCCAGTTTCCCCAAGCTCTTCTGCTCACTCTGGTCTCTCCGCCTTCCTGTCTGAAGGTTCTTTGTGACTACAGTGGGCCCACCTAGATAATTCAGGAAAATTGCTCCATTTTAAGGTCAGGTGATTAGCAATCTTAATTCCACCTCTAACCATAATGCTCCCATGCTGCCTAACAACACATTCAAAAGGTCATCCTGCTAAGGGTCATTATTCTACCTACACACTAAGTGACTGAGAAAAAGTAAAATTATGTATCATGCCTTACCTATGGCGAGGAAATAATAACTTATAATGATTTATCTAAAAAAACCTGTTTTTAAAAGCTTTGGTCCTAGTCTATTAAGTTTTGGTATATTCCAGATAAATTTCATGTCCTTGATGCTAACACATTGTGCACAGTAGATGGCCTTTTAAAATTATTACTGTATAAAGGAATATTTAAGGTTGTCTGGACAATAGAAAAGGAACTTTAATTGCTATGCCACAAAATGCCGGATTTCTGCACATTACACCTCCTACCAGTGCACACATGTGCCAAACTCCTTCCTGAAAGCCTGGTTTAGGTTTCCTATGTGCTTAGCAATAGTTTTACTCTCACAACTGTTTATATTAAGTCCTATTTTTTAAAGCATATCCTCATTTGTTTGTTTTCCTGAGCCTCTGAACTGGATTTCATCTGGTATGTATTGCACAGGTTTGCACACTTGATTGTACGCTACTTTAATGCATCCTCTTGTGTTCTGGACACGGTTATTTTCCTCCATGGTAAGGTGATAAGTGACTTCTCTGAGGACTTGCCACCTTAGAATGCAGTGGTTACATCACCTGCTCAGTCTCTGTCTGCAATGTGGAATTTAGTATTTTCCAACTTCTGGTCTAACTTGAACTTCATAATTAAGCAGAGCCGCCTTTTGAGGGAACAGTAGGGTGTCTGCCCCTAAACGTCTGTGTAAATGCAGAGGCACATTTGGGAACAAAACTGACTTTTATGTACAGAAGCCAGATGCATTTCATGCCCATGCATGCTTAGGGAAGCAAGTTCATCTCATCTATCACAATAAGCATCTGTGCCACTAAATTCCACTGCAGGATACTTTTCACACTTAGACAACAAAACATTTAAGGAAATAAAAGCTCTTTCCAATAAAAATGTGCATCAAAAACTGTGTGTATGTTTAAAAAAAAAACTTCCTCTATAAGATAAGGCCACAGGAACTACTAAAAAAGCATTCTTGAAATATATTTTCTGATAGGCATCTAGGCCCTTGCCTTATATAAGATTTAAGGAAAGTGATGTGTGTGCCTTTATACTTGAAAGGCTGCTTTCAACAGCAAAGGGTATGCTTTGAGGTATCAATATAGTTTTAAGAATGCAAAAGTTTAAAAGAAATGGAATGCATATTCTCCAGGTATGAACATGCAATTGTCATTATTTTCCTACAATCTACTATATTAGAAACAGAAGAAAAATTATGGAAATGTCTTTTCCCTCAATAGGAGTACCTATTTATTAAAGTTAATTAATTACTATTCCTTAAACATTTTCAAAATAGACTCATAAGTGACAACTTTCAGAGAAAATAAGGGTTTTTGGATGTATATATTTACTTACAACATGGATAAAATAATTTTGTTAAATAGTAACTCCATATTAATAATGTTCTCTATTGTTTTTGCATTTTGTTTAACAATAGAGAATCTAATACATTTAGTGTTCATGAGTTTCATACAGTTTCCTGTCAATGTACTTTGTCTTTTTTTTTATTGGACTACTACTCATTTATGATTTGTTGGAACTACTCATATTTTAAATATGTCAAGTGAATTGCAAACCCTTGTTGCTGATTTGATATTTGCTTTTTACACATATTCATGGTATCCTCTGAAAAAGAAATGTTTTATATTTTAAAAAATTCCAATCCATAAATATTTTTTTAAAAAATTTCTGTTATTGGTTAGGGCTATGTTAGATATTTAATTTTAACCATAATGTTGCAAGTGATATTTGCCTATGGTATTTTTTCTTTATATTTTGAAAAAGTGTATTTGACATCCACTGTGGAATTAGTATTTATGAATGACATATTATACCTTTGTGCAACAATAAAATACATATAGCCAATTATCTGAACACCATTTTATGAACTGTTTATCACTTATCCACTGATTTGAAACACTATCTTTATCATATATTGGATTTTAGGTTTATTGAGATTATGTAACATGAAATTATTTAATTATGAAATTATGTGAATTCAAGCATGACAGTCAGCTCTTCTTCCCCACCACTACCCTGTAAAAGGGTGGATGGAATAATTGCTTCCCTATGGCTTAAGTGTATGAGAGTTATACAACATGGTCTTGATGAAGTGGGAACTACACAGAAACTGTTTTTGGTCCTGAAATGTACTCCAGCTTTACCAATTTGTTCTACACTATACCATTGAGGGTAGAAGCTGAATTTTGCTAATGATTATATTTATACTACTTAACATTGTGCCAGATACTGAGTAGATGCCTAGAAATATGTTTAATGATTTGTTTTATTGCTAGAGACCTGATTATCTGCTGTAGTGGTGCTACCTCATTCAGAATCATTTTGACCAGCCTTTCTCCATCATGAATAAAACACTTATTTACACACTTGTGTACATGCACATGTGCATAGAAACACACACACCCTTTGCAGAGACAAACTGCATTGAAAGCATGTACAAACATTACAGTATATTTGTTGATTCTGACCTGATTCTGATTCTATTGTATACTTTTTCATTCTGATCACAATAACAATAAAAATAGAAAACTATAAGTTGTGAAGCTGGAAGATGCAGAACATGAAATATCAAATTACCAATTTTTTTTTCTATTTTCTTTAGTTGGCTGCTGATGAAATCAGAAAAGTAATGGACATAAAAATGAAAGTATGTAAAGTGTGTGTGTGTGTATGTATGTATATCACAAGCACTCATTTCCATGATGTACATATGGAATTTCATAACCAGCCAAACTAAGCTTCATAAGTGAATGAGAAATAAAATCCTTTACAGACAAGCAGATGCTGAGAGATTTAGTCACCATCAGACCTGCCTTCCAAGAGCTCCTAAAGGAAGCACTAAATATGGAAAGGAAAAACCAGTATCAGCAACTGCAAAAACACACGAAAATATAAAAACCAATGAAACTAGGAAGAAACTGATTCAACTAATGTGCAGAATAACCAGCTAGCATCATGATGACAGGATCAAATTCACACATAACAATATTAACTGTAAATATAAATGGGCTAAATGCCCCAATTAAAAGACATAGACTAGCAAATTGGATAAAGAGTCAATACCCACAGGTGTGCTGTATTCAGGAGACCCATCTCACTTGCAAGGACACACATAGGCTCAAAATAAAGGGATGGAGGAATATTTACCAAGCAAATGGAAAGAAAGAAAAAAAAAAGCAGGGGTTGCAATCCTAGTCTCTAATAAAACAGATTTTAAACCAACAAAGATAAAAAAGGACAAAGAAGGGCATTACATAGTAGTAAAGGGATCAATGCAACAAGAAGAGCTAACTATCCTAAATATATATATGCCAAATACAGGAGCACCAGGATTCATAAAACGAGTTCCTAGAGACCTACAAGGAGACTTAGACTCCCACACAATAATAGTGGGAAACCTTAACAACCCACTATCAATATTAGACACATCAACAAGAAAGGAAATTAACAAGGATATTCAGACTTGAACTCAGCTCTGGTCCAAGTGGACCTAATAGACACCTACAGAACTCTCCACCCCAAATGAACAGAATATACATTCTTCTCAGCACGACATAGCACTTATTCTAAAATCAACCACATAATTGGAAGTAAAACACTCCTCAGCAAATGCAAAAGAATAAAAATCATAACAAACAATCTCTCAAACCACAGTGTAATCAAATTAGAACTCAGAATTAAGAAACTCACTCAAAACTGCACAACTACATGGAAACTGAGCAACCTGCTTCTGAATGACTACTGGGTAAATAGAAAAATTAAGGCAGAAATAAATAAGTTCTTTGAAACCAATGAGAACAAAGACACAACATACCAGAATCTCTGGGATACAGGTAAAACAGTGTTTAGAGGGAAATTTACAGCATTAAATGTCCACATCAGAAAGTGGGAAAGATCTAAAATAGACACCCTAACATCACAATCAAAAGAAGCAATGGAAAACACATTAAAAACCTATTATAAGACAAGAAATAACTAAGATCACAGCAGAACTGAATGGGAGAGAAACACAAAAAAACCTTCAAAAAAAATCAATGAATCTAGGAGTGGGTTTTTTGAAAAGATTAAGAAAATAGATAGACCGGTAGCCAGACTAACAAGGAAGAAAAGAGAGAAAGATCAAATAGACACATTAAAAAACGATAAAGGGGATATCACCACTGATCCCACAGAAATACAAACTATTATCAGAGAATACTGTAAACACCTCTACACAAATAAACTAGAAAATCTCGAAGAAATGGATAAATTCCTGGACACATACACCCTCCCAAGACTAAACCAGGAAGAAGTCAAATCCCTGAATAGACCAATAACAAGTTCTGAAATTTAGTCAGTAATTACTAGCCTACCAACCAAAGAAAGCCCAGGACCAGATGTATTCACAGCCGAGTTCTACCAGAGGTACAAAGAGGAGCTGATACCATTCCTTCTGAAACTATTCTGAACAATAGAAAAAGAAGGACTCCTCCCTAACTCATTTTATGAGGCCAGCATCACTCTGATTCCAAAACCTGGCAGAGACCCAATAGAAAAAGAAAATTTCAGGCTAATATCACTGATGAACATCGATGCAAAAATCCTGAATAAAATACTGGCAAGAGAATCCAGCAGCACATCGAAAAGCTTATCCACCACGATCAAGTTGGCTTCATGCCTGGCATGCAAGGCTGGTTCAACATATGCAAATCAATAAACATAGTCCATCACATAAACAGAACCAATGACAAAAACCACATGATTATCTCAATAGATGCAGAAAAGGCCTTCAATAAAATTCAACACCCCTCATACTAAAAACTCTCAATAAACTAGGTATTGATGGAACATATCTCACAATAATAAGAGCTATTTATGACAAATGCATAGCTAATATCATGCTAAATGGCCAAAAGCTGGAAGCATTCCCTTTGAAAACTGGCCCAAGAGAAGGATGCCCTCTCTCCCCACTCTTATCAACATAGTATTGGAAGTTCTGGCCAGGGCAATCGAGTAAGAGAAAGAAATAAAAGTATGCAAATAGGAAGAGAGGAAATCAAATTGTCTCTGTTTGCAGATGACATGATTGTATATTTACAAAACGCCAACACCTCAGCCCAAAAATTCCTTAACCTGATAAGCAACTTTGGCAAAGTCTCAGGATATAAAATTAATGTGCAAAAATCACAATCATTCTTATATACCAATAACAGACAAGCACAGAGCCAAGTCATTAGTAAACTTCCATTCACAATTGCTATAAAGAAAACAAAATACCTAGGAATACAACCTACAAGGGATGTGAAGGACCTCTTCAAGGAGAACTACAAACCAGAGCTCAAGGAAATGACAGGACACAAACATATAGAGAAACATTCCATCCTCATGGATAGGAAGACTCAATATCATGAAAATGGCCATATTGCCCAAAGTAATTTATAGATTCAATGCTATTCCCATCAAGCTACCATTGACTTTCTTCACAGAACTAGAAAAAAACTATGTTAAATTTCATATGGAAGCAAAAAAGAGCCTGTGGAGCCAAGGCTAACCTAAGCAAAAAGAACAAAGCTGGAGGCATGACGCTGCCTGACTTCAAACTATATTACAAAGCTACAGTAACCAAAACAGCATGGTGCTAATACCAAAACAGATATATAGACCAATGAAACAGAATAGAGGCCTCAGAAATAACACCACACATCTACAACTATCTGATCTTCAACAAACCTGACAAAAGCAAGCAATGGGGAAAGGATTCCCTATGTAATAAATGGCGCTGGGAAAACTGGCTAGCCACATGCAGAAAAGAGAAACTGGACCCCTTCATTATACCTTATAAAAGAATTAACTCAAGGTGGATTAAAAACATAAATGTAAAACCTAAAACTATAAAAACCCTAGAAGAAAACCTAGGCAATATGATTCAGGACACAGGTGTGGGCAAAGACTTCATGACTAAAACACCAACAGCACTTGAAACAACAGCCAAAATTGACAGATGGAATCTAATTAAACTACAGAGCTTCTGCTCAGTAAAATAAACTATCACAAGAGCGAACAGGCAACCTACAGAATATGAGAAAATTTTTACAATCTATCCATCTGACAAAGGTCTAATATCCAGAATCTAGAAGGAACTTAAACAAATTTACAAGAAAAAAAAACAAACAACCCCATCAAAAAGTGGGCAAAGGCTATGAACAGACACTCCTCAAAAGAAGACATGTATGTGGCCAATAAACATATGAAAAAAGCTCATTATCACTGGTCATTAGAGAAATGCAAATCAAAACCAAAATGACATACCATCTCACACCAGTTAGAATGGTGATCATTAAAAATTCTGGAAACAGCAGATGCTGGAGAAGATGCAGAGAAATAGGAACACTTTTACACTGTTGGTGGGCTTGTAAAATAGTTCAACCATTGTGGAATACAATGTGGTGATTCCTCAAGGATATAAAACCAGAAATACCATTTGACCCAGCAATCCCATTACTGGGTATATACCAAAGGATTATAAATCATTCTACTCTAAAGACACATGTACACATATGTTTACCATGGCACTATTTACAATAGCAAAGACTTGGAACCAACATAATGCCCATCAATGATAGACTGGATGAAGAAAATGTGGCACATATTCACCATGGAATACTACACAGCCATAAAAAAGGATGAGTTCACATCCTTTGCAGGGATATGGATGAAGCTGGAAACCATCATCCTCAGCAAACCAACACAGGAACAGAAAACCAAACACTGCATGTTCTCACTCATAAGTGGGTGCTGAACAATGAGAACATGTTGACACAGGGAGAGGAACATCACACACTGGGGTCTGTAGGTGGGTGGGGGGAAAGGGGAGGGAGAGCATTAGGACAAATAGCTAATGCATGTGGAGCTTAAAACCTAGATGACGGGTTGATGGGTGCAGCAAATTACCATGGCACAAGTATACCTATGTAACAAACCTGCATGTTCAGCACATGTATCCCAGAACTTAAAGTAAAATTTAAAACAATGAAAGTATGCAATATGTGTATGTGTGTGTATACATACATATAAAACAAGCACTCATTTTCATTATGTACATATATGCACATTATGAGTGTGAATATAAGTTAAATAATATCCTATCAGTTTTGTATTTGTAACACATATATGTACATGCATATACAACAAATAGAGGTGTTTTGCACAATAATTTCATTTATATTCATTTCATCAGCTAAGAACTAAAGAGAATTTAAATCAAAATCAATTATTCATTTACAGGTGTTTTTAACTGTCATCTCCCCCTTTATCTTCACTTTTATGCCTCCTTGTATTGCCATTTTGTGACTTTTTTGCCATAAATTACACATATTTGGAACAGTCACTTTAAGAAATTCAATCTTTGGATAAGATCTCTAAGATTGATTTAGTATGAATACGTGTGTGGGCACACACTTGACAAAGAAAGGTCAGTTATAAATATATGTGTACACTTATCGAAATAATTCACATAAAATCTCTGAATAAAATTATCTGTATGCTTTTTCTGTCAATAAAAGCAATATAGTATAATTCTTGGTAGTAAACCTGTTTGTTTTCATTCTGTTGCCTACCATGTGAGCTGCCATGTTGGTATAAAACATTGATCATTTGATATTTTACTACAGCAAATAATAGTGATCCCCCCCGAAATAATAAATAAATCAATGAGTTTCAAGGAAATAAGTTTTTGGGTGGATCAGATAATTTGAAGTTGTTAGTTTATTCTCCAGCAAGGTGAAAGAAAAAAGCTGTTAGTTTGTTCTCTATCAGGTGAACGAAGATGAAAACTAAATTTCTCAAGGCCAGTGCATAATAATGGTGCTGTATTCTGTGCATCAATCACCATTACCAAATACCTATATTGCCCAATATTTCATGTACCGCTTTAGTGGTGATTAATCAATGTGCTATGGCACTGAAACTGAAACGAGACTTTGTAGTACAAGTGATATTCAAAGGGTTTTGAAAATTTATCAGCTCTATAGATATAGATGAAAATTTATCATCATCTATCTAGAAATCCTGTTTTTATAAATGTTACCTAGCCAAATATTGGTTTTATTTACTTAATATTTAGAAAACATGAGTTTAGTAAAAATTGTTCAGATTTTCTTAATGTAGTGTGTGAAATTACTATGTAATTATACAAGAAATATGCTACACAGCTGAATACACAAATAGGTCAGCAGAGGGAGCAAAAGGTGCCTTTCCCCTATAATCCACAGCAACATCACCCGCTCTTCTCTCTACATAATCGATGTATGTTATCTAAAGTCCTGTGCAAATGCCACCTCAACACGAGTCCTCTAGCCTTGCCTTCTTATCAGAAGCAGCCCGAAAGCCCCGATAATTCTAGAACCACTGAAAAATACACACTTGTTGCAAGGATTGAAAAGCCTCATATTGCAAATTCAGAATTCACAGTATTGAAAAAATTCATAATTTTTTTAAAGTTACAATACTGTGAACTATATAAAATGAATTATGCCGGGATCAGATGACTCTCTTCATTCCAGCCTATCTTATATTTTCTCATTAATTTCTCCACATAGTCACAACAACAGACTATTACATTTCATTAATGGCTATTTTATAATAAATGATCTCAATAGCATTTCTGAACCCTCTGCTGTTCTGGTTTTACATAACTCTTGAATTTTTGAATGAGTTAGTTTTTGATTGAAAAAGACCTGACTCTTATGATCAGAAAAGCCATCATTTCTTTCTGTAAGCTTTCCATCTTCTATAAGCTTTACATGTTCCATAAGCAAACATTCACTGGTTTTGTGATCAAACTAGACAGGCAAATTCAGTTAATAATAACAACGTCATTTTTCATCCTCAAATCTAGTATTATGGATAATATGATCTCCACAAGGAGACGGTTGCATGAGCGACAAGAGAAAGACAATCAACAGTCTTTTACTCATACCAAGATATGTCCACACACACGTTTCCACAGTCAAAGTAACGCCATATGTCCCCAGTGATGTGGGTGGGCAAAAGGAACAGTTGGCCTGCTAATGAGGGCCATATGTACACGCAGCCTATCGTACCATCCTTCTTACTTATGGTTGCTGAAAACTCAGTGGAAGAGCTTGCTCTGAGGAATAGCATGGCTGGAGGAGGAGAGGCTTCCTTAACAGCAAGAATGGACCATTTGTTGTACAACTACTGTATCTCTGAAACTGGGAGCTAAAGATACGCATGTACGTTACTCATTCTCATTAAGAGTTACTTACGCATCCGTAGAGTTCTTTACTCCAATTTCACCTTTTTTCACTAAATTCTTTTGCATTTATGTGCAAAGGGATTTTGGGCCCTTTTCAAAAATTACTTTTCCTAATCAATTTTGTTAATTTGATGTTCATTTACATCGGCTTCTCTTTATTTTTAGCTTGATTTCCAGAAAAATAATACTTTCTTTGACATTGTTAAATGTTACAATATTAAAAGAAATGAAAAAGACTTAAAAACTTAGAATATTTGAATGAGGGTTTCTGGAAGGCAGAGAGAACAATAAGGCAAAAGTACTTACTGCACTACTGTTCCAAAGCAAAAGAGAAACAAAGATTTTAAAAATGATTATAGCAGCTTTGTATCTCAACCAGGGTTTCCTTTGAAATTTCTACAACTGCAAACACTATTCAGCAATTTGCACTGATTATAAAACTTATTGTTTTAAGGTCAATTGTGATACTATGATCAGATAATATAATTTACTTTACTCTTAATGTCTTCATTTTGACAAATGAGGGAGCTTTTAGGAAGGACAATGCTCCCTGCACAACAACCAGTAAAGCATGTCACATCCATTTTCAATATAATTTTAAGAAAAATGAAGGACAAACTACTTGTGAGGCAGCAAGAATTCATTTGCACTAAATTAATTTGAACAGGGCATTTCAAGTTCTCTCTGGCAACAATGGAATAAAGGGGAAAATGAATCTATCTTATGCAATGATCCTCTTCTAGGTTACAGAAAGATTTGAAAGGCTGACATGACCATTGCTAAATTTCTTCTAGAAGTCTATGATTAGTGTTATAAACATAACTCATGAGATAAAATATTCACAATGAATGTTCGTGAACTGCATCAATTATGATGGAACTACTGTCTAACATCCCTTTGAAAATTTATATTCTGCAAAGGTTAAAAAAACACCAACCTTTCCATGCTTTCTTATATGGATGAGGTTTTGTAAACAAGAACTAAGCTTCACAAATAGGCACTATGGAAGATAATGTTCTATGTTAATTTAAACCTAACTAATCCAGGACTTGGCCTTGATAAATAATGGGTTTAATTAATATTTTTGACCCTAGCAGTGCAAATACTTTTACTTATATTTTACTAAAGCTAGTTTTGACAAATCTAAGGGTATTTAATTTATCAGTATCTGTTGTCAGATGAAAACTTCCCCATCAATACCTTCTAATGGTTCAAAAATAAACTGTTACCCCCACAGATACATTGTTTTTCCATGCGTAAGCAAGTACATTAATTTCAGGGTTTCAAGGCATAAAAATGTTATTACCACTTGTGATAGGCTGCATAATAGTCCCAAAAGATGTTCTTGACCTAATCTCCAGGCCCTGGGAATGTGCTGCCTTACACAGCCAAAGGGACTTGTAAATACGATTCAGTTAAGGATCTGGAGACAAGGTGATTATCCCAGATCATCCATGTGAGTCCAAAGTAATCACAGGGGTCCTTAGATGAAGTGGAGAGAAGGACTCAAAGTTAAAGGAGGAGACAACGCGGAGACAGAAACAGAAATAAAAGCAACGCACCTTGAAAATGGAGGAATGGGTAAAAGACAACGAAGACAGGTGCCACCAGAAGCAGAAAATGCAAGAGAATGGATTCTCCCCTCAACACCTTGAGAAGGAACCCACACTGCAGACACATTGACTTAGCCTAATTAAAGTGATTTTGGACTTCTGACCTTTGAAACTGCAAGACAATAAATATGTGTTAAGTTATGTAAATGTGTGGTAATTTGTTATAGCAGCAGTAATACAACTAATACACCACTACAATAAGCAAAGGAAATAAAGTGCAATAGTGACAAACTTAAGGGATTCCAGAAAAGAGAAACGAAGTGGTAAACTCAATCACAGGATTATATTAGTAACTGTATTATACGTTACTTGCTTACCCTTTCAATCACATTATTGCTGTAATTATCATTATCATACAATCGATATGATTACACCAGTATGTATAACTTAGAGATGAAAATTTTTTTCTATTTCACCCTTCCCATAATTCCATGCAGCTACCCCTAAGCAACTGTGTATCTGATGAAGCTAATATTTTCAGGGAAAAATCTTCCATGTTAAGCAGAAAATTTACATCTAAAATTAAATTCTTTTAAGCCAGTCTGGGGACAATACCTAGAAAATTCAAACATTACTTCTCAAGAATACCACTAGCAGTGAGTTTGTGACGCTATCTTCCACCAACTGAATCAAAATTAATTTTAAATATTTTCAAAGCAATATTTTTAAAAATCGTGTACAAATTTTTTCCTCTTGGTAAAAATAAACCACTTCTCAACCATCCATTATATTTATGTTAATTACATGAAGTCCATACATGAATTATCATACCACAAATAGAAAACTATTTAAATAGAAAAATCTCACTTGGTGCTGATAGAATGACAGCATAAAACTGTTAAGCATGAGGAGAAAGTTGTTTGTGGTGTAAATATTTCCCTTTTCCTATCAAAGTGTGTCCTGTGATCTAGCGCTCTTCTCTCCACATGCTTAAGTACAGCAAAAGTTATAAAAACACTCATTCTAGTTTTCTATACTTTAATGGTTGTAGAACATCAGAAGAGAATTAGGGAATGAGAATGTTTTGTGCTTGACATTGCATTTGAGGGGAAAATAAAAACTTGGACATAATATGTGGAATGTCTCCACAGTAATACATGGGAGGGCAAGAAAAAAATGCTATCAAATTTCTACCATGCGCTGAGCCCCTTATATAAACAAATATCCAGCCTTTCTAATGTACTAACAACCACTCTTCATAGCAGGTATTCTATTCTCAGCTTGTAGGTAAGAAACAAAGCTTCAGAAAGGGATCTTCACGAATTTCACACAGTCAATAAAAGGCAGAACTAGGGCAAATATCAACAATAAAAATAGCAATCTAATCCTAATGGGACCTGGCACTGTTCTAAGAAGCAAATCATTAACAAAGGATTTTGAGTTACCACACTCTTAGTATCCCCGTTTTACAAAAGAAGCAACTGAGGTAAAGTGAAGCTATGCCGTTTCTTTTCAAGCTCATATACCTAACAAGATACCACTTTAATCATGGGTCTGTGATAGATCGTGTACCTCATTTCTAGCGTTTGCTGAGATTTTTCTTATTAACCCTAAGCAAGTATTTGATCCCTGGTAAGTATGCTGTAATTTTTTCACCGCTCATTCTTATCACAGTTCTTCAAGAAAAGTACAGTTCAACACATTTGTCCTATTTGGTTACAAATTTTGAAATTCAAAATATGTATCACACTAAGCTGTTAGCTCCATTTGGAATTTTAAAAAACTAAATTTTTCACTCAGATAAAAAAATTGCATTGTTTACTCCCATATCTACAATATAGCTTATAAGTGTATATTTGTATTGAAAACATAATTTTCTATAACTTTTATAATATTTAAATATTATTTAAGGTTTTAATATTTAAATATTTAAATAATACATTTAAAAACGTAGTTCAACAAGTCCGAATAATCCATCACTTACTTATGACAGAATATTTGTTCAGTATCTTCTGTTTGTTCACTCTTGTGTAATATATCCTATTTTAAGAATCAAAAACTTCTCTTAATGTCAACACTACAGCCTCTTCACAATTCCTACTTATTTCTAATTACCCTTCAGGAGCAAATAAAATGAATTTATCCCAAATTTCTTTGCTTTGAAACAATTTCAGTGAAAATGGTGGTTGTCAACCATATCTACCATTCATATATCCCATTGTTTTCTGCATTAAATTTCATCTAATACTCCCTTATGCCATCAGTGTCACTACAAAGGGGGACAGGGGATGAATCTCATCATGAACAAAGGTATATACACTAGATCTTAGGATGTTCAATCATCTCCTTACTGTATTATGCCCCATCTGAACTACTCATATTAAAATGAGCAACTATATGAACATGATACTTTTAAGAAAGGATGTTCAAAAATTAATTCATATCTTGTACAAATTTGTATCCAAGAAAGCATGACCTAATAGGCATCACATATGTGAATGAAAACATTCACTTTCAGCAATGAATGTTGATGACACTCCTTTAGTAAGAGTTGTACCGAGCTACCCACAACTCCTCAGCACTCACTATTCTCATACATGCGGTCGGACAATGTCCAAGGGTGCAGTGATTCTGTCCAGAGGCTTTTCTGGGCCATTAGAGCTGTCTCAGCCTGTGTACAGGGTTATACAGACACTCTAGGGCATTCATGACTCTGACCACTGGAGCAGCCCTGTACTAACTGCAAATTTATGGAGGAAACTTTCAAGTCCTCTTGTCCCCCAGTTGGGGTAACTCTGTTACCTATTTCAGATGGTCTCAGTTCTCCAACAAAAATGATCTAGGCTTGCTCATCTTACTTCCATCTCACTACATGGCACAACTAGAAGTTGACTAGGTATTCTGCTTTAATGTATATGCAAAGCCCTCTTGTTCAGGAATGTTTGTAGAATAATATTTCTAAATTAGGAATACAATTGGTCTTGTTCTTTCCTGAGGGATAAAATGTCATCTCTCTTCTTCTCTCCCTCTCTCCTTTCTTCCTAACTCAGCTAACCCTCTATCTGAAAGAATTACAAAGGAAGAAATCTAGGGCATTTTTTAGCATTCTCAGGAGGATTGGAAATGTTGGAATGACAGCGAGTATCACACATACACTGCTTGAAGTATTTTGTAGGATCCGAGGGAAGAGAAAATTTTGACATTCCAGAAAATTTAAGTCATCCTTTTAATATCAAGACCAGAAAGGAACAGGTCACATGGGCAAGAGCCATAAAACTAATTATCTTGACTCCTTCCAGAATACCTGAGCTATAAATGTACAGGGAATCCTGTAATCAGATGTAAAGTTGTGTATAATATACTTAGTTCCCAAATGTAACTATGAATTTTATGTATATAATGTGAAAAATCGTTCCAAAGTATTTGAGACTCCAAAAAGTTTCCTAGCTAGCATTCAATATTCTTGCATAACTTCTCCTTATACCCCTAACTGTATTGAGCATGCATAGACACACAAAAGCTAGGATCAACTATTACCGCTTAAGAAAGAAAAGGAGGAAAAAGGCTGTATTATAGGGATTTTGTTTTCTTCCTCAACTCTTGAAGAAGCCTATTTGTATCAGCCCGTGTCAGACAACAAAGTACTTATCAATAAAGTTTTATGAATGTGGTCACATAGGAAATATAAGAGCATTCAGTTTCTACCTCTTCTTTTCTCATAAATCCTACATCAGATATACATTAGCTATATCTGTCAATGTTTCCACGGAATCTTAAAGACTATTCACTGCAAAGCTGGCAGTGTAGCCTGAAAGCAAGTTATGTCTGCGTTGCAAGTTCACACTAAGTGGTTTAAAAATACAACTAAATGTGGCCTGTCTTTATCTTGATTATAAGACATAAATTATCCCAAGAATATTCTTAGTAAAAATTGAGTCTCCTGTCAAGCCACTTCTATTAAGAAGGACACAGGTCAGGTTTTAGGAGTTTAGGTGTTATTTGGAAGTTAGGAGCATCTAAATATGGAATATAACTCCATAAAATTATCGTATATTTTATATCAAAGAGAAACGAGAAAAATAAGAAATGTTTTAAGTATTTTTTCATATAGCATGTTCATATATAATTACTTCAGTAGTCTCAATGTAGTCATGTAATTGTTTGGGTAAAGAACTAAACTTGAAGTTAAATAGCATAGGTCTGAATTCTTATGGTTTATAACATTCATATATTTTATATGTTCCATAATAATATGTAATTTCTAAGTTTATAACATAATAATTACAGAAATCTAGGTAAAGTAATACTTCTGTGACACAGTCTCTTCATCTACAAAATGGAATTAATATTGCTTTTCTCCTTAAATTTATATTAAAAATTGGAGAAGTAATATATGTGAAAGAACCTTACATTAAATATGCAAGTTTTATTTGTTGAATTCAAACAGTCATTAAAGAAAGAACAAAATAAAACATTACATTTTGATTAACAAAGTAGATACATATATCTCAATCTGAGAAACCTTTAAGCTCTCTTGACCATAAAATGACATTGGATCCTAAAAGAGAATTTGGTAAATATTTGAAAGATATTTCAATTTCACACCTAAATGTTGATTCTGACATTTATTTCCTAAACTTATCATTTGTATACTTACCTGCTATTAAATCCACAGGGGTCATGTGACTAACTGTATGCCCACCGATTTTATTGACAGGTATTCAGCAAGGCCCACAAAGTAAGTATTGAATTTTTTAAAAAAACAGACCCAAAACACCTAAAAGCAAAACACTTAGTAAATTCTTACAATCATGATGATCACAAATTAGTGCTATTAGTAAGAAAGAAACTTCTAAAACAAATAAAGTCCTAATACCTCCAAGGAATTTTGTCTCTCTGATACACACACACACACACACGATTAAAAAAATGAAGGAAATGTAAAAAAATAAATAAATGAAGGAAGTTGTGGGAAACGTCCATAATTTCATGCCCAGAATTTCTCTATCAATCTCTTTCCCCAAAGTTCTTCCAAGAAAATAAAGTTGCCTTTCTCTCAACGTTAACTCATCACTTTTCTCATAGCATTTTCAAAAGAAATATTTCCTGTCAGCCGGCCACTTAAACTTTGTGCTGTTAAAGAAATCCAAAAAGGTATCAATTTTGCAACAAAGGATAAAGAGGAGACGAAGTGAACCAACATGGCTTTTAAGCTAAATTGCCGTCACCTGTCACAGGCTGTCTAGCGAGCCTGAAGTTCCCTCTAATAAGCTGATGGAGGGTGCGGAGCAAAGGCACCTCAAGTTGCTCTGCGGGTTTTCCCCTGGTAAATTAGGCTGAAAGGAGAAGAGTCCCACCCCCCACCCCCAAACTTGGAGACCAGGGCTGCCCTGCCGCATTCTGTGCCCAGACCTCCTACTTCCACGCCCTTCCAGTCCTTTCCTCGGCTTGGAAAATTGGGCATGAGGCAAGCAAAAGGAAGGACAGAAGGCCAAAACGGGCATCCGGGAAGCCAAATTTCTGTCTCAAAAACTCGTCTAGAAACGCATACATAGCGCGTGCCTTGGGGACATCTCCTAAAACCTCGTTCACTGAAGCTAATTCCTCCCGAACGCCCCCACGCCGGCTGAGGATCGCAACCGCCCATCCGCCCTTCCAGCCTGTGCAGCCGCCCCCAAAACCTCCCGTGAATCGGGAAATGTAAAGGCAGCAGCGCTTGGGGAGCCGAGCAGCCTCGCCAGTTCCACGTCTCTGGTTCGAGACCCCTCGGTTCACCTCTTTGGGGAACTCACCTGGAGTCAGGTTTAGACTGCAGCCTCCACCCAGGGGACCGGGAAGCGGCCCCGGGAAGCGCCGCCGCGTCCTGTGAATAACGAGCGCAGCGCAGCGGAGCAGCTCCCCCCGGACCGGCCGCTCCCCGATTCCTCCCACTCTGTCCGGGAGCCGTCCCTCCGTTCTTTCCTCTCCCTCCCCTGCCTGCAGCCGCCGCGCTCCCTCCTCCTGCTGGCGGCTCAGGGCTGTGCTTCCGCCTCCCTCCTGCGGGCGCACGAGCTGCCCGCGCTGCTAATGAGCAGGCTCCAGGCTCCTCCCGGCCAGGGGTGCGCACACGCCCCACGCCGGAGACCAGCTCCCGGGAGCGGAGCTATGGACACGCCTGGTGCGGCCGCTGGAGAAATGAACTGGAGGAGGCATCCAGCATCTCACACTTTCTGGCCACTCAGCTTAACTAAGCCATAACCCCAGACTTCTTCCTAAATCTCCAGTAATTTACAGGTGCTGAAAAGTCAATGAGGGGTTTGAGCACTATCTGTGTTAACAGTATTGTCAGTATAGAGATGCTAATCTGGCTAGATTCTAGGGATGAAATGTTCAAGGGACGGTATATGATTCTTTCTGGTTGTTATTTTGACATATTTTGGCTATACTTACAGATCTGTAAAATAAACCAGCAATCTTCTAATCATGACAACACAGATTCCTAATTGAAGGCAGCTGATACTTATTAAATACCAGGCTCTGTTTAATAGGCTCTTTTTTCCCAGCTGATCTTTACTACAATTCTGTGAGCACTACTAGCACCCCATTCTATATTTTAAGAATTTGGGACTAACTTTTAAAACAAGACGGTCTTAAAACAAGACTAAAGAACATGTCCAACCTTGCAGAGATTCTAAGTTTCTGAGCCTAAATAATAACTGAAATCTGTAGCTCCCACAACCCATACCCTGTGTATAATGTGTTGCAGCATCTTGGATGGTACTGTGTAACGGAACCAACAAAGATAATAGGACCATCAGCAAATATACACCACGAGACTAATGAATACCTAGAATCCTAGTGAGACTTGTAAATAGTCAAGCACCCTAAGTAACAATAGTTCAAGTGCATGCTAAACATGGTGATTACTTATAAAAGAACAGCAACCAGTATGAGTTAAGACAGGCAAATAATGTTCAAAATGTTCAGAATCAATGTCCAGCCACTTATGAGTTGAATTCCCCACTCTAAAAAAGAGGCCAGATGTGATGTATTCTAAGAAATCTACAATGGGCGTGGTCTTTTTGCAACCAAAAAGGGCTTTTTAAACACTTGTTTCCCATTAAGAATATGCAATAGCTAATTAATATTAAATCTGAAAATCAATGATAATTTATTTCAACTAACCTTACATGAAAAAATCATTACTCATTCAAGCTTTTAGAATTAGATTAAATAGCATTGAGTATCAAATTTACTTCAACCCACAGAAATAATAGACAGTTAATTAATAAAGTAAGTAATTTAATTAACTTTACTTTTGTGTCATGATGTATTTTTCCTTAGGAAAAGGATAAGACATTTTTTCCATGGTATAAAATACCAGAATATGACTTTTATATTTTTCTTCATGAAGATTAAAGAATTAATAAAATAAGTACAGACATATTTATTGTCAACAAATCTATCCAGATCATTCATTCTCCACTCAAGAAATTATTCTAGGCAAGCTTTATTTCTCCATATGTACAAGGCAATTCAGAGGTCAAAAATTTTAAAACACTTAAATGAACATCAACCATTAATTAACTAGGAGTAGATTTTATTTATAAACAACTTTAAAAGACGATAAACAAGGTATAACAAATTTCTACTTTATCAATACTGCTACTCCTGTTGAACACAAAGATATATAATTATAGTTTTCTCCCTATTTAAAATATTTATTGATTCTGGCATAATAATGTCATACTCATCCCTCAATAATCAGTGTACATGTAACCAGAAATCTTTTCTTTCACCTAGTCCATGTAAGTATTTCTGTGTTTTGCATGTTAACACTCTATTTATTCTGTGTTTCTAGTGCTTATCCTCAAAATTTTTATAGTTCCGTTCACATATGAATTCTACCAGTCAGCACTATATATAAATAATGAAACTTATAAAATGTGTTAAATAAATGGATGTAAGGTTTATGCTAAATTTTTCACATAGTAAATACTTCAAAACCCTTATTATTTTTTCTTAAGCTTTTATGTGCATATATTTTATCTCTCCAACTAAAGAATAAACTTCTAAGTAAGAATAGTTTTGTCCATAAATTTTACACATTTTAATACATTATTAATCTAAAACCTTGGACTAGAGTTTGGAATTCTTTTATGTATTCATTTATTGATTCAAAAAATAGATGTCCATGCCATTTTTTCTAAACCTTGTGCAAGATGTAGGGTATAAAATGATGTCCAGACTTTAGAGTCCTTGACCTCATGGAGTTTAAAGTGCAGTAATGTACAGTAATTTTAAAATCTATTTATTATTATTTAAAACAATAAATGAATACATTCTTGTCGAAAATAAATGAAAAGTCTGTCTGAATTCCCTGGCCAAGGCCAAAACATGAAAGCAAAAGAGCTGCCTGAAAACAGTGCAAGCCACTCTCCAGAGGGTTTCTCTGTTGAAACAGCACATCTCATTATGGAAATAATGAGAAAAATTAGTAACTGTGCAAACGACAGCACATATGCATCTTTGTGGTTTCTGACCTTTTAGCATCGTCGAAGCAAGACCACAAACCTTTCAACACCATGCGTGGTATTAATCTTGCACAGAATATAATGTTTTCACATATTTTATTCTGATTTCCTACAAAGTAATTTCAATTTCTAGCTAAAGCTAATGGATTTTTCTAGTGAAAACGTTGTGTACCGAATGACTTTCCAGTGAGATCCGCGTACCATGTGCCATTTTCATGTTCGTGCTCATTTCTCTGAAGTCTGTTTGCCTTTAATTCACCATAATAAAATTCCTTGTGTACTTTTATTGGCAACCATCGCATAGTGACACTTGCATCCAAATGTAATTCCATTTGAGCTTGGCAGTGTTTGCTTTTTTATCAGAAGAGGAAAGTTAGAGGGAACAAGGGGCAAAGATGTGTGTAAGAATATCTGAGGGGCCATCACAGCATCATCACAAATTCAAGATTTTTTTTGAAACATTAGACAAGGGACTGACAGCCATGCCCTGGGATGGCTGAAACGCTTCACAACCTGCTCATGTTTATGACCAAAATCATCACCTAAAATGAACTTAATGTGTAAATATCATAATATTGTTTGTGTATAAGTAATCATGAAGCAGTTAGGGAAGGGAGTATAATCTAGTAAGAAATTGGAACAAAAAATGTTAGACAAAATTCAAGAAGATTTAAAAGAAGAAAATTAACCTGTCTGTTCTGAACAGAATTGGAAAAGCACATCAATCATAGCTCTATACATTGACCATAGACTTAAAGCATAACATAAAAATAAAGAAGGCAGATAACTCAGGAAAACATTTCTATTAAATCTACTCCGTAAAGTTTTCCCATACTTTTATTTTATTAACAGGAGCATACATTTAAATCTCACAAAATAATATATATTTTGTTGATTCAATTTGTAGCAGATAGAGGAGCATGTCCCAGTGCTATGACAGTGAGTTGTCACTATAACATACCACTGCTTTACATCTTACCCACAGGCTAAAATGTTTACCCCTAGAGTCGTGACTTTGTATATGACAGGAGATTGCTACTAAAAGTAAATATATTTGGCTGAAGGGTAGATACATCTTTAGGCCATTATATCATTCACTAAAGTTTAGCAGGCATTTACATATTTACCTACTTAGTTCATATGACAAATATGTTTGAGAGACTGCCATATACAAAAAAAAAAGATGGAACCATCTTACAAATTTAGAGATTACTTAAAGAAATGGAACTGAAGGGTTAACTGTGATGGCAAGAATGAAGAGAGCAAAGCCAGAGAGTACTTCAAGGAGAACAGGCATGAGAGAGGCATTATAATTTGGAGGGTGCTATGATTTGAACCTATGTGCCCATCCAAAGTTTGTATGTTGAAACTAAAATCCCAGGACAATGATATCAAGAGATGGGGCTTTTGGTTAAGTGATTAAGTGAAGAAGGATCCACCCTCATGAATGAGATAAATGTCCTCGTAAAAGATGCTTTACAGGAATGCCGGGCTCCTCAGTCTCTTCTGCCATGTCCTTACATTGTCCGTTTTTGCCCACTTTTGTCAGGTGAAGACGAAGCAAGAAGGTCCCACCTCGGGACCAACTGCCAAATCTCCGCTGCCTTGATTTCAGACTTCTCAGCCCCAGAACTGTGAGAAATACATTTCTGTTTTTTATAAATTACTCAATCTGTGGCATTTTGTTATAGCAGCATACAGACAAAAACAGGGTAAACAGCCTGGTGAGAGTGGATATTTTAGAAACTTGAGATGATTCAATGTCGCTGATTCTCCATTTTCTCATATGTAAAATGAAGGAAATAATGCTGATTACTTCATAGTTCATTGTGCAAATTAAATTAACTATGTAAATAAAGCAAGCAATATAATTCCTTTTATCTAGTATACATTGTTTAAGTGTTGTTGTTATTACATGAGGAAAACAAGAACTTCACCAAACAGAAGGATGTGGGAACCAAAACTAAGGTATAAGAAAGGACCAAAGTTCACTGTGACAATTTGGTCAAGCGCTGGTTAGGGAAGATAGCATAATGTTATGCATAGATATTATTTTAGGATAATTTTACTCCACCCCGAACTCCTCTAGCACTTTCCCTACGTCTTTCATTGCACTTCTTCATTTGTCTCTTTAATTACGGTTATTTATATAAATCTTTTAGCTTCCTACAAAAATAAGCTTGTAGTGGGACAGATTCTTAAGGATCTATGTCAAAGCAATTTTTCTATTTCCTACAGCAAGTAACCCAGTAGTAATCACCCAGAATTTGTTAAAAGAATAAACATAGGAAGATTAATTTCAATTTTTTTCTTTGCTAATTTTTAATCAGAATTATACCATTGTTAGGGAGGGAGAAATTATAAATTGAGGACATGAGTATTAACATTTAAATCTGTTATTCTGCTTTATTTTAGAGCTTGCCATGTTTTGTGATTAAAAAAAGAAACAGGACATTCTATATAGCTGTTGCAAAACGTGTGGTCTGTTGGTGAACTAGCAGCGCCAGCATTACCAAGAGTTCCTTAGTTTGCAGGACTACTGAGTCAGAATTCGCATTTTGACAAAACTACAGGTGATTCATGCTCTGCATTTAAGTTGGAGAAGCACTGTTCTATAGTTCTCCTTATGTCCTAAATGCATTGTCAGTGAAAGAAAATACTGTACGTATGATAATAATAACGGTAATATTAACAAAAATGTAACTATTAGTAATTTTATATGCTCTCCCAGATACTAAGTCCTTTATTTAATACTTGTGATAATTCTGTGAAGTTGCAATTGATATCACCTACTAAACTGATACTCAGAAATCTGAAGTAATTCTCCAAGGTCACAGAGCTAGTGAATCACAAACAAGATTTTTAAACTCTTGCTGCTTCATTCCAAAGACTAAACCGTTTCTAACTCACGGTTAATACATTTGCTTCTGCCTTCCATTTCCTAAATGTGTTTTCCTTTCTATTTCATTAACTTTACTTATATATGACTGATTTTTAACCCTCTCTAATATTTTCAGAATATGGTATACTATGGTTAATAAGGACCATACCAAGTAATATCATGTTGAGAAAGCGTGCAGAAGTAGCATCAAAAAACAGACTTTTTCCAAAATGTTTACTAAAAACGTTCAATAAAAACAAGACTTTCTACTTAGAAATTCTACCTTGCATAACTCAAATGGAGCATGATTATTAAAATGACAAAAAAGATTCCGTAATTGCCTAAGAGCTAAGAATAAGAATTGCTATATAAAAAAGCATAAATATGCCATATGAATGACATCTATAAGAATCATGAGAGTGCTATTTGGTATTTAGTATTTAGTTCCATTCTGCAGCATGAACAAAAAGAAGCATCTGTATAATTCACTGTGCATTATAGCACAATAAACCACCTCATTAGGCTCAGATATATGTAAAGATTTACAGTCTGGGAAAGTCCACTAGATATTCTTAATCACTTCTTAGACTGTACTGTCCCCTATATTTCTCTTTTTCTATAGAAAGGTTGCACATGGAAAGGCTTTATTTTAAATCCAGCAATGAATGGAATGTCTGTGAAGCAAGAAATAGATGGAAATTGACATTTTAAAAGAAAGATTGGCTTCTGAAGAGATATAGCTGTGACCTTGGTCTTTTTGTTGGAGAGAAGTATTCCCTAGCCTTACTGTACTATTTTTCCCAAAGCACCCTCTTTATTGTTCTCCCTTCATCTCTGGCTCCTATTATACGGCCCCTCCCTCATTCTATCTGGTGAGTTCTGAGAAAAATGTTTAAATTCTGCAGAGAAGATTGAGAACAATGCTAAATATTCCTCAGAGAAGCAAAATTTTATGTTAACAGTTTATATTTTCACATGAAATTGTCTATCTCTTCTCTCTGTCTCATGTGTGTATGTGTGTATGTGTATATATATATATATACAGTATAATATACAGTAGATATGTATATAGAGAGTATAATATTCAGTATATATGTATATATAGTATAATATACCGTATATATGTATATATATACAGTGTGTGTGTGTTTGTGTGTGTGTGTATATATATATACATATATATATATGTGTATATATATATATGTATATACTACCATTTACCTCCCAGGCTATACGTCCTGAAATCTTAAAAGTAGAAAGCCCTCACAGGTCGCGGTTGCTCATGCCTGTAATCCCAGCACTTTGGGAGGCCGAGGCGTGCAGATCACCTGAGGTCGGGAGTTCAAGATCAGCCTGACCAACATGGTGAAACTCCATCTCTACTAAAAATACAAAAAATTAGCTGGGCGTTGTGTTGTGCGCCTGTAATCCCAGCTACTCAGGAGGTGGAGGCAGGAGAATCACGTGAACCCGGGAGTCGGAGGTTGTGTGAGCCGAGACCATGACATTGCACTGCAGCCTGGGCAATGAGAGCAAAACTCCATCTCAAAAAAAAAAAGGTGGAAAGGCCTTAAAAGACTTTTGAAAATGAGATTTGTCAAATATTTATTAGAGATGAAGAAAATAAGTGCGGACCCACACCTAACTTGTCTGAGGTCACAGAAGTAGGGACCCACACGTAACTTGTCTGAGGTCACAGAGGTAGTCATGCTGCAGCAGGCTTATTGGTTTTCCTCTATGACATGCATTATTATTGTTTTTGATCATTTCAAGAGGTTTCTAGTCGATAGTGGGACAAAATTTCTAATTTGGGAACCTAATTTTCTCTGCAAATCTTCTTTACATCTCTAGCTTATTAATACACCTCAGAAGTGTTACAGGAATTAATTCGCAGGATTTTGAAGAATATTTTGAGGTATGCTGGGAAAAATCATGTCAAGTTCAATGATTAGAAACTAAACAATCAATATTAGATATTGTAAAATTATATTTAAACTTCCATATGGCATAAATAAGTTATTTTAATATACAGTCGTTGTACTTTGTAAACTTGCATATAAAATATTTGAAAAAAATAACTTTCAATATGTAAAATGTAAATATACAAAGGAAAGGATCGGAAAAAATAGATGATAAAAATAATCAGGCTAAGAAAACACTACAGTGTCACCCTCGGAAGACTATAGAAGGATTCTCAACCTCGAGAAACAGAGGAACTTGAACATGGAAATTACACTCTTCTAGCCATACTGATTATGGTACATAATTTTAAAAGGCTTTTAGAGAGAAGGGAAATGTATTATTATGCATTGAGTACAGTGTTATGGTGATGTTTCTTAACTATCAGCTATTTTTAAAATTCCCATAATCTTTCTATAGATGACAAAGTTACATAAATATGAAGGATAAGAAGGGCCCCTGCAAAGCTGATAATACAATTCTCTTTTCAACGATAACGTATTTCTAAGCTCGCATCTGCTAATCATATTGATGTGCATTTAGTGTTCTTTTACCTACACCTGTCAAAGTGGCTAAAGTAATCCTTCATGAGGAGATAATTTTTTCCTTTAGGTGATTTTTTCCACATAATACTCTAACATTTCCAATTCCATTTTTCTCGAAAAAGTTTACATGATATACATATACAATTACTAAAACTTTGGCTGCATAAATAATTTAAATGGACTTTACTTCAAAGATAATATTTACTTTTAAAGTTGTAAACCTTTGAATCATCAATTAATTAGAATTATCTTTTTCTTTATAAATAAAGTTTTTTGTCCCTACATATTTATGACTTGGAAATTTTCACCTGGAAAATTTCATTTTCATTTGGATGCCTTGTCTTTAGTATAAAATTCAGTATTTCAATTTCAATATAAATTTTTGATTGATTTTTACCTGAAATTATGATAAAATAAGAAAAGTGAAAAATAGAGATAAACTTTAAGAACAATATTATTTGTGCTTAATAATAAAATCAAGAAAGTAAAATATCTAAAATAATTATAACTATTTAAATAAATAAAGTATCATGTAATGGGCGAAATATTCTTCTGGCTCGTTTTTGATTTTGACAGGTTGTTTACTGGTCCTGAAGTTCAGTTTGCTCGTCTCTAACATGGGGTTGAACTAGGTATGGCTTGTTTGGCTGAACTCTGTAAAGCTGGTCAAAAAAGTTGCATTTGCATTCTTCTTCCTGTTACTGTATACAATAGAATCCTTCCTGTTTCTACCATGAGATTCAGAACACAGTCTCTGACCTTTCTGAATAGTTTCCAAGTCTCCTTTTTCTCCTGAAGCCTTCTCATAAACAGCTCTACCATGCACCCTGCTTGTCAACACCAAACTCGAAGTATACCTGATGTCATCCCTTCCTTTACCATCTTCCTACCTGTATCCAATCTGTAGCTCAACCATTTCAAACTTGAGAAATCTCTCTAATACATCCATTCTGCTCATTCTCTATAATAACCACTCTAGGTCAAACCACGGCCAAACCCATCAGTTCAGTTCAATATTTTGATGGATCCCTAATGTTTCTGCATATTTCCACTTCCCCCTTCTACCATCTGTTCTCTAGAGAGCAAAGAGAGTAATCACCAAAAAAAGAAAAAGAAAAAGAAAACAGGAAAGGAATAACATCAGGTCATTGCCCTAGAGAAATCTTCCAGAAGCTTCCCAATACTTGTGCAACAAAGCTCACACCCCATATTCTGACCCCCTAACTCTAAATGTGTGTATAGCCTCATGTCATGCATCCCTCACTTACTATGCTCTGGCCAACGTGGACTTCTCTTACTCAAACACGCTGAACATTCTCCTGTTAGAAGGCCTTGTCATGTGTTCTTCTGGTTGCCTGGAATTCTCTAGTCATCTTCTCCTCTTTCAGGCCTGAGATTAATTTCCTCAAACTGGCCTTTCTTGATCCCACCTTATCTCACTTCATCTTCAACCTCTTTTAAAAATATTCAATCTGAATTTTCTTCCTGGAATATATTATAATATGTCAATATCTCGTCTATTTATGTGATTACTAACTTATACTGAGGAGAGCCTTTTGAATAATATCTCAATAGACCGAGTTTCTACTCCTTTATCTTCATCCCTCAATTTACAGCATTTGGCAGAGGATCGAGTACAACAAACACTTACTGACTGGATAATGAATTGCATGTAAGATAAAATCAAACCTTGGAGAATTGCAGGCATGTTCCCTTACTCTTATACTCTTATGCTTAAAGTGAAAATATATTCATGTTATATTGCTCCGAAAGTCCACTTCCAGTTTCTACAGAAAGAGTGTTCCACAACTCCTTAATAAAAAGTAAGGTTCAACTCTGTTAGTTGAATGCACAGATCAGAAAGAAGTTTCACAGAATGCTTCTGTGTAGTTTTTATTTGAAGATATTCCTTTTTCCACTATAGGCCTCTTAGCGCTCCAAATGTCCACTTGCAGTTTCTACAGAAAGAGTGTTTCAGAACTGCACAATCAAAAGTAAGGTTCAACTCTGTTAGTTGAATGCACAGATCAGAAAGAAGTTTCACAGAATGCTTCTGTGTAGTTTTTATTTGTAGATATTACAATTTCCACTATAGGCCTCTTAGCGATCCGAATGTCCTCTTCAGGTTTCTACTGAGAGAGTGCTTCACAACTCCTCAATCAAAAGTAAGTTCAACTCTGTTAGTTGAATGCACAGCTCAGAAAGAAATTTCACAGAATGCTTCTGTGTGGTTTTTATTTCAAGATATACCTTTTTCCGCAATAGGCCTCTTAGCGTTACAAATGTCCACTTCCAGTTTCTACAGAAAGAGTGTTTCAGAAGTGCACAATCAAAAGTAAGGTTCAACTTTGTTAGTTGAATGCACAGATCAGGAAGAAGTTTCACAGAACGCTTCTGTGTAGTTTTTATTTGAAGATATTCCTCCATCCACTACAGGCCTCTTAGTGCTCCAAATGTCCACTTCCAGTTTCCACAGAAAGAGTGTTTCAGAACTGCTCAATCAAAAGTAAGGTTCAACTCTGTTAGTTGAATGCACAGAACAGAAAGAAGTTTCACAGAATGCTTCTGTGCAGTTTTTATTTGAAGATATTCGTTTTTCCACTATACGCCTCTTAGCGCTCCGAATGTCCACTTGCAGTTTCTACAGAAAGAGTGTTTCAGAACTGCTCAATCAAAAGTAAGGTTCAACTCTGTTAGTTGAATGCACAGAACAGAAAGAAGTTTCACAGAATGCTTCTGTGTAGTATTTATTTAAAGATATTCCTTTTTCCACTACAGGCCTCTTAGCGCTCCGAATGTCCACTTGCAGTTTCTACAGAAAGAGTGTTTCAATCAAAAGTAAGGTTCAACTCTGTTAGTTGAATGCACAGAACAGAAAGAAGTTTCACAGAATGCTTCTGTGTAGTTTTTATTTGAAGATACTCGTTTTTCCACTACAGGCTTCTTAGCGCTCCGAATCTCCACTTGCAGTTTCTACAGAAAGAGTGTTTCAGAACTGCTCAAACAAAAGTAAGGTTCAACTCTCTTAGTTGAATGCACAGGACAGAAAGAAGTTTCACAGAATGCTTCTGTGAAGTTTTTATTTGAAGATATTCCTTTTTCCACAATAGGCGTCTTAGCGCTCCGAATGTCCACTTCCAGTTTCTACAGAAAGAGTGTTTCTCAACTCCTCAATCAAAAGTAAGGTTCAACTCTGTTAGTTGAATGCACAGATCAGAAAGAAGTTTCACAGAATGCTTCTGTGTAGTTTTTATTTGAAGATATTCTTTTTTCCACTATAGGCCACTTAGCGCTCTGAATGTCCACTTGCTGTTTCTACAGAAAGTGTGTTTCAAAACTGCACAACCAAAAGTAAGGTGCAACTCTGTTAGTTAATTGCACAGAACAGGAAGAAGTTTGACAGAATGCTTCTGTGTAGTTTTTATATGAAGATATTCTTTTTCCACTATTGGCCACTATGGGCTCCGAAGGTCCACTTGCAGTTTCTACAGAAAGAGTGTTTCAGAACTGCTCAATCAAAAGTAAGGTTCAACTCTGTTAGTTGAAGGCACAGATCAGAAAGAAGTTTCACAGAATGCTTCTGTGTAGTTTTTATTTGAAGATATTCCTTTTTCCACTATAGGACTCTCAGCGCTCCGAATGTCCTCTTCAGGTTTCTACTGAAAGAGTGTTTCACAACTCCTCAATCAAGAGTAAGGTTCAACTCTGTTAGTTGAATGCACACAACAGAAAGAAGCTTCACAGAATGCTTCTGTGTAGTTTTTATTTGAAGATATTCCTTTTTCCACTACAGGTCTCTCAGCGCTCCGAATGTCCACTTGCAGTTTCTACAGAAAGAGTGTTTCAGAACTGCTCATTCAAAAGTAACGTTCAAGTCTGTTAGTTGAATGCACAGATCTGAAAGAAGTTTCACAGAATGCTTCTGTACAGTTTTGATTTGAAGATATTCCATTTTCCACTGTAGGCCTCTTAGCGCTCCGAATGTCCACTTGCAGTTACCACAGAAAAAGTGTTTCAGCCGGGCGCGGTGGCTCACGCTTGTAATCCCAGCACTTTGGGAGGCCCAGGCGGGCGGATAACGAGGTCAGGAGATCGAGACCATGGTGAAACCTCGTCTCTACTAAAAATACAAAAAAATTAGCCGGGCGTGGTGGCGGGCGCCTGTAGTCCCACCTACTCGGAGAGACTGAGGCAGGAGAGTGGCGTGAACCCAGGAGGCGGAGCTTGCAGTGAGCCGAGATTGCGCCACTGCACTCCAGCCTGGGTGACAGAGCGAGACTCCGTCTCAACAAAAAAAAAAAAAAAAGGAAACAGTGTTTCAGAACTACTCAATCAAAAGTAAAGTTCAACTCTGATAGTTCAATGCACAGATCAGAAAGAAGTTTCACAGAATGCTTCAGTGTAGTTTTTATTTGAAGATATTCCTTTTTCCACTATACGCCTCTTAGCGCTCCGAATGTCCACTTGCAGTTTCTACAGAAAGAGTGTTTCAGAACTGCTCAATCGAAAGCAAGGTTGAACTCCATTAGTTGAATGCACAGAACAGAAAGAAGTTTCACAGAATGCTTCTGTGTAGTTTTTATTTGAAGATATTCCTTTTTCCACTATAGGCCTCCTACCGCTCCGAATGTCCACTTGCAGTTTCTACAAAAAGAGTGTGTCAGACTGGCTCAATCAAAAGTGATGTTCAACTCTGTTAGTTGAATGCACAGATCAGAAAGAAGTTTCACAGAATGCTTCTGTGTAGTTTTTATTTGTAGATAATCCTATTTCCACTATAGGCTTCTTAGCGTTCTGAATGTCCACTTGCAGTTTCTACAGAAATTGTGTTTCAGAACTGCTCAATCAAAAGTAAGGTTCAACTCTGTTAGTTGAATGCACAGAAAAGAGAGGTTTCACAGAGTGCTTCTGTGTAATTTTTATTTCAAGATATTCCTTTTTCCACTATAGGCCTCTTAGCGCTCCGAATGTCCACTTGCAGTTTCTGAAGAAAGAGTGTTTCAGAACTGCTCAATCAAAAGTAAGGTTCAACTCTGTGACTTGAATGCACAGAACAGAAAGAAGTTTCACAGAATGCTTCTGTGTAGTTTTTATTTGAAGATATTCGTTTTTCCACTATAGGCCTCTTAGCGCTCCGAATGTCCAATTGCAGTTTCTACAGAAAGAGTGTTTCAGAACTGCTCAATTAAAAGTAAGGTTCAACCCTGTTAGTTGAATGCACAGAACAGAAAGAAGTTTCACAGAATGCTTCTGTGTAGTTTTTATTTGAAGATATACCTTTTTCCACTATACGACTCTTAGCGCTCCGAATGTCCACGTCCACTTACTACAGAAAGAGGGTTTCACAACTCCTCAATCAAAAGTAAGTTTCAACTCTGTTAGCTGAATGCACAGATCAGAAAGAAATTTCACAGAATGCTTCTGTGTAGTTTTTATTTGAAGATATTCATTTTTCCACTATAGCCCTCTAAGCGCTCCGAATGTACACTTGCAGTTTCTACAGAAAGAGTGTTTCAGAACTGCACTATCAAAAACAAGGTTCAACTCTGTTAGTTGAATGCACAGATCAGAAAGAAATTTCACAGAATGCTTCTGTGTAGTTTTTATTTGAAGATATTCGTTTTTCCACAGTACGCCCCCTAGCACTCCGAATGTCCACTTGCAGTTTCTACAAAAAGTGTGTTTAAGAACTGCTCAATCAAAAGTTAGTTATAACTCTGTTAGTTGAATACACAGATCAGAAAGAAGTTTCACAGAATGCTTCTGTGTAGTTTTTATTTGAAGATATTCCTTTTTCCACTATATGCCTCTTAGCGCTCTGAATGTCCACTTGCAGTTTCTACAGAAAGAGTGTTTCAGAACTGCTCAATCAAAAGTAAGGTTCAACTCTGTTAGTTGAATACACAGATCAGAAAGACCTTTCACAGAATGATTCTGTGTAGTTTTTATTGGAAGATATTCCATTTTCCACTGTAGGCCTCTTAGCGCTCCGAATGTCCACAGGCAGTTTCTACAGAAAGAGTTTTTCAGAACTGCTCCCTAAAAAGTAACGTTCAACTCTGTTAGTTGAATGCACAGAACAGAAAGATGTTTCACAGAATGCTTCTGTGTAGTTCTTATTTGAAGATATTTCTTTTTCCACGATAAGTCTCTTAGCGCTCTGAATGTCCATTTGCAGTTTCTACAGAAAGAGTTTTTCAGAACTGCTCAATCTAAAGTAAGGTTCAACTCTGTTAGTTGAATGCACAGAAGAGAAAGAAGTTTCACACAATGCTTCTGTGTAGTTTTTATTTGAAGATATTCCTTTTTCTACTATAGGCCTCTTAGCGCTCCAAATATCCACTTGCAGTTTCTACAGAAAAGTGTTTCAGAACTGCTCAATCAAAAGTAAGGTTCAAATCTGTTAGTTGAATGCACAGATTAGAAAGTAGTTTCAGAGAATGATTCTGTGTAGATTTTATTTGAAGATATTGCTTTTTCCCCCATAGGCATCTTATCTCTCCGAATGTCGACTTGCAGTTTTTACAGAAAGGGTGTTTCAGAAGTGCTCAATCAAAAGTAAGGTTCAACTCTGTTAGTTGAATGCACAGAACAGAAAGAAGTTTCACAGAATGCTTCTGTGTCATTTTTATTTGAAGATATTCCTTTTTAGACTATAGGCCTCTTAGAGCTCTGAATGTCCACTTCCAGTTTCTACAGAAAGAGTGTTTCACAACTCCTCAATCAAAAGTAAGCTTCAACACTGTTAGTTGAATGCACAGAACAGAAAGAAGTTTCAAAGAATGCTTCTGTGTAGTTTTTATTTGAAGATATTCGTTTTTCCACTATAGGCCTCTTAGCGCGACGAATGTCCAGTTGCAGTTTCAACAGAAAGAGGGTTTCAGAGCTGCTCAATCAAATTGAGGTTCAACTCTGTTAGCTGAATGCACAGATCAGGAAGAAATTTCACAGAATGCTTCTGTGTAGTTTTTGTTTGAAGATATTCCTTTTTCCAGTATAGGCCTCTAAGCGCTCAGAATGTCCACTTGCAGTTTCTACAGAAAGAGTGTTTCAGAACTGCACTATCAAAAATAAGGTTCAACTCTGTTAGTTGAATGCACAGATCAGAAAGAAATTTCACAGAATGCCTCTGTGTAGTTTTTATTTGAAGATATTCCTTTTTCCACACTACGCCTCCTGGCGCTCCGAATATCCACTTGCAGTTTCTACAAAAAGTGTGTTTAAGAACTGCTCAATCAAAAGTTAGTTTCAACTCTGTTAGTTGAATACACAGATCAGAAAGAACTTTCACAGAATGCTTCTGTGTAGTTTTTATTTGAAGATATTCCTTTTTCCACAATAAGCATTTAAGCGCTGCGAATGTCCACTTGCAGTTTCTACAGAAAGAGTGTTTCAGAACTGCACAATCAAAAGTAAGGTTCAGCTCTGTTAGTGGAATGCACAGATTGGAAAGAAGATTCACAGAATGCTTCTGTGTAGTTTTTTTTGAAGATATTCCTTTTTAAACAATAGGCCTCTTAGCGCTAAGGATGTCCACTTTCAGTTTCTACACAAAGAGTGTTTCTGAACTTCTCAATCAAAAGTAAGGTTCAACTCTGTTAGTTGAAAGCACAGAACAGAAAGAAGTTTCACAGAATGCTTCTGTGTAGTTTTTATTTGAAGATATTCCTTTTTCCACTATAGGACACTTAGCACTCCGAATGTCCACGTCCACTTTCTACAGAAAGAGGGTTTCACAACTCCTCAATCAAAAGTAAGGTTCAACTCTGTTAGCTGAATGCACAGATCAGGAAGAAATTTCACAGAATGCTTCTGTGTAGTTTTTGTTTGAAGATATTCCTTTTTCCAGTATAGGCCTCTAAGCGCTCAGAATGTCCACTTGCAGTTTCTACAGAAAGAGTGTTTCAGAACTGCACTATCAAAAATAAGGTTCAACTCTGTTAGTTGAATGCACAGATCAGAAAGAAATTTCACAGAATGCCTCTGTGTAGTTTTTATTTGAAGATATTCCTTTTTCCACACTACGCCTCCTGGCGCTCCGAATATCCACTTGCAGTTTCTACAAAAAGTGTGTTTAAGAACTGCTCAATCAAAAGTTAGTTTCAACTCTGTTAGTTGAATACACAGATCAGAAAGAACTTTCACAGAATGCTTCTGTGTAGTTTTTATTTGAAGATATTCCTTTTTCCACTATATGCATCTTAGCGCTCTGAATATCCACTTGCAGTTTCTACAGAAAGAGTGTTTCAGAACTGCACAATCAAAAGTAAGGTTCAACTCTGTTAGTGGAATACACAGATCAGAAAGACCTTTCACAGAATGCTTCTGAATAGTTTTTATTTGAAGATATTCCATTTTCCACTATAGGCCTCTTAGCGCTCCGAATGTCCACAGGCAGTTTCTACAGAAAGAGTGGTTCAGAACTGTTCCCTCAAAAGAGTAACGTTCAACTCTGTTATTTGAATGCACAGAACAGAAAGATGTTTCACCGAATGCTTCTGTGTAGTTTTTATTTGAAGATATTTCTTTTTCCACTATAAGTCTCTTAGCGCTCCGAATGTCCATTCGCAGTTTCTACAGAAAGAGTGTTTCAGAACTGCTCAATCAACAGTAAGGTTCAACCCTGTTATTTGAATACACAAATCAGAAAGAAGTTTCACAAAATCCTTCTGTGTCATTTTTATTTGAAAATATTTCTTTTTCCACTATAGGCCCCTTAGCGGTCTGAATGTCCACTTGCAGTTTCTTCAGAAAGAGTGTTTCAGAACTGCTCAATCAAAAGTAAGGTTCAACTCTGTTAGTTGAATGCACAGATCAGAAAGTAGTTTTAGAGAATGATTCGATGTAGTTTTTATTTGAAGATATTCCTTTTTCCACTATAGTCCTCTTATCTCTCTGAATGTCCACTGGCAGTTTCTACAGAAAGAGTTTTTCGGAGCTGCTCAATCAAAAGTAAGGTTCAACTCTGTTAGTTGAATGCACAGAACAGAAAGAAGTTTCACAAAATGCTTCTGTGTCGTTTTTATTTGAAGATATTCCTTTTTAGCCTATAGGCCTCTTATCGCTCCGAATGTAAACTTCCAGTTTCTACAGAAAGAGTGTTTCACAACTCCTCAATCAATCGTAAGGTTCAACTCTGTTAGTTGAATGCACAGATCAGATAGAAGTTTCACAGAATGATTCTGTGTCGTTTTTATTTGAAGATATTCCTTTTTAGACTATAGGCCTCTTAGAGCTCCGAATGTCCACTTCCAGTTTCTACAGAAAGAGTGTTTCACAACTCTTCAATCAAAAGTAAGGTTCAACACTGTTAGTTGAATGCACAGAACAGAAAGAAGTTTCACAGAATGCTTCTGTGTACTTTTTATTTGAAGATATTCCTTTTTCCACTATAGGCCTCTTAGCGCTCCGAATGTCCACTTGCAGTTTCCACAGAAAGAGTATCTCAGAACTGCGCAATCAAAAGTAAGGTTCAACTCTGTTATTTGAATGCACAGAACAGAAAGAAGTTTCACAGAATGCTTCTGTGTAGTTTTTATTTGAAGATATTCGTTTTTCCACTATAGGCCTCTTAGCGCGACGAATGTCCAGTTGCAGTTTCAACAGAAAGAGTGTTTCAGAGCTGCTCAATCAAAAGTGAGGTTCAACTCTGTTAGCTGCATGCACAGATCAGAAAGAAGTTTCACAGAATGCTTCTTTGTAGTTTTTATTTGAAGATATTCCTTTTTCCGCAATAAGCATGTAAGCACTGTGAATGTCCAATTGCAGTTTCTACAGAAAGAGTGTTTCAGAACTGCACAATCAAAAGTAAGGTTCAACTCTGTTAGTGGAATGCACAGATCGGAAAGAAGTTTCACAGAATGCTTCTGTGTCGTTTTTAGTTGAAGATATTCCTTTTTCCACTATAGGCCTCTTAGAGCTCCCAATGTCCACTTGCAGTTTCTACAGAAAGAGTGTTTCAGAACTGCTCAATCAAAACTAAGGTTCAACTCTGTTAGTTGAATACACAGATCAGAAGGAAGTTTCACAGAATGCTTCTGTCTAGTTTTTATTTGAAGATATTCCTTTTTCACTATAAGCCTCTTAGCCCTCGGAATGTCCACTTGCAGTTTCCACAGAAAGACTGTTTCAGAACCGCTCATTCAAAAGTAAGGTTCAACTCTGTTAGTTGAATACACAAATCAGAAAGAAGTTTCACAAAATCCTTCTGTGTCGTTTTATTTGAAGATATATCTTTTTCCACTATAGGCCCCTTAGCGCTCCGAATGTCCACTTGCAGTTTCTACAGAGAGAGTGTTTCAGAACTGCACAATCCAAAGTAAGGTTCAACTCTGTTAGTTGAATGCACAGCACAGAAAGATGTTTCACAGAATGGTACTGTGTAGTTTTTATTTGAAGATATTACTTTTTCCACTATAGGCCTCCTAGCACTCCGAGTGTCCACTTGCAGTTTCTACAGAAAGAGGGTTTTAGAAGTTTTCAATCAAAAGTAAGGTTCAGCTCTGTTAGTTGAATGCACAGAACGGAAAGAATTTTCACAGAATGCATCTGTATAGTTTTTATTTGAATGTATTCCTCTTTCCACTATAGGCCCCTTTGCGCTCCGAATGTCCACTTGCAGTTTCTACATAAAGAGTGTTTCAGAACTGCTGAATCAAAAGTAAGGTTCATGCCTGTTAGTTGAATGAACAGAACGGAAAGATGTTTCACAGAATGCTTCCGTGTAGTTTTAATTTGAAGATATTCCTTTTTCCACTATAGGCCTTTTAGCACTCCAAATGTCCACTTGCAGTTTCTACAGAAAGAGTGTTTCAGAACTGCTGAATCAAAAGTAAGTTTCAACTCTCTTAGTTGAATGCTCAGAACAGAAAGTAATTTCACAGAATGCTTCTGTGTAGTTTTTATTTGAAGATATTCCTTTTTCCACTATAGGCCTCTAAGCGCTCAGAATGTCCACTTGCAGTTTCTACAGAAAGAGTGTTTCAGAACTGCACTATCAAAAACAAGGTTCAAATCTGTTAGTTGAATGCACAGATCAGAAAGAAGTTTCACAGAATGCTTCTGTCTAGTTTTCATTTGAAGATATTCCTTTTTCACTATAAGCCTCTTAGCGCTCGGAATGTCCACTTGCAGTTTCTACAGAAAGACTGTTTCACAACCGCTCATTCAAAACTAAGGTTCAACTCTGTTAGTTGAATGCACAGAACAGAAAGAAGTTTCACAGATTGCCTCTGTGTAGTTTTTATTTGAAGATATTCCTTTTTCCAGTATAGGCCTCTTAGCACTCCGAATGTCCACAGGCAGTTTGTACAGAAAGAGTGTTTTAGAACTGCTCCCTCAAAAGTAACGTTCAATTCTGTTAGTTGAATGCACAGAACAGAAAGGAGTTTCACCGAATGCTTCTGTGTAGTTTTTATTTGAAGATATTTCTTTTTCAACGATAAGTCTCTTAGCACTCAGAATGTCCATTTGCAGTTTCTACAGAAAGAGTGTTTCAGAACTGCTCAATCTAAAGTAAGGTTCCACTCTGTTAGTTGAATGCACAGAACAGAAAGAAGTTTCACACAATGCTTCTGTGCCATTTTTTTTTGAAGATATTCCTTTTTAGAGTATAGGCCTCTTATCGTTCCAAATGTAAACTTCCAGTTTCTACAGAAAAAGTGTTTCAGAACTCCTCAATCAAAAGTAAGGTTCAACTCTGTTAGTTGAATGCACAGATCAGATAGAAGTTTCACAGAATGCTTCTGTGTCGTTTTTATTTGAAGATATTCCTTTTTAGACTATAGGCCTCTTAGAGCTCTGAATGTCCACTTCCAGTTTCTACAGAAAGAGTGTTTCACAATTCCTCAATAAAAAGTAAGGTTCGAATCTGTTAGCTGAATGCACAGAACAGAATGAAGTTTCACAGAATGCTTCTGTGTAGTTTTTATTTGAAGATATTCCTTTTTCCACTATAGGTCTCTTAGCGCTCCGAATGTCCACTTGCAGTTTCTACAGAAAGAGTGTTTCAGAACTGCACAATCAAAAATAAGGTTCAACTCCATTAGTTTTATGCACAGAACAGAAAGAAGTTTCACAGAATGCTTCTGTGTAGTTTTTATTTGAAGATAGTCCTTTATACTATAAGTCTCTTAGCGCTAAGAATGTCTAATTTCAGTTTCTACACAAAGAGTGTTTCTGAACTGCTCAATCAAAAGTTTGTTTCAACCCTTTTAGTTGAATGCGTAGAGCAGAAAGAGGTTTCACAGAACGCTTCTGTGCAGTTTTTATTTGAAGATATTCCTTTTTCCACTATCGGCCTCTTAGAGCTCCCAATGTCCACTTGCAGTTTCTACAGAAAGAGTGTTTCAGAACTGCTCAATCAAAAGTAAGGTTCAACTCTGTTAGTTGAATACACAGATCAGAAAGAAGTTTCACAGAATGCTTCTGTGTAGTTTCTATTTGAAGATATTCCTTTTTCCACTATAGGCCTCTTAGCGCTCGGAATGTCCACTTGCAGTTTCTACAGAAAGAGTGTTGCAGAACCGCTCAATCAAAAGTAAGTTGCAACACTGTTAGTTGAATGCACACATCAGAAAGAAGTATCACAGAATGCTTCTGTCTAGTTTTTATTTGAATACATTCCTTTTTCCACTATAGGCCTCTTAGCGCTACGAATGTCCACTTGCAGTTTCCACAGAAAGATTGTTTCAGAACTGCTCATTCAAAAGTAAGGTTCAACTCTTTTAGTTGAATGCACAGAACAGAAAGAGTTTCACAGATTGCCTCTGTGTAGTTTTTATTTGAAGATATTACTTTTTCCACTATAGGCCTCTTAGCGCTCTGAATGTCCACAGGCAGTTTGTACAGAAAGAGTGTTTCAGAACTGCTCCCTCAAAAGTAACGTTCAACTCTGTTAGTTGAATGCACAGAACAGAAAGAAGTTTCACAGAATGCTTCTGTGTAGTTTTTAGTTGAAGTTATTCCTTTTTCTACTATAAGCCCCATAGCGCTCCGAATTTCCACTTGCAGTTTCTACAGAAAGAGTGTTTCAGAACTGCTCAATCAAAAGTAAGATTCAACTCAGTTAGTTGAATGCACAGAACAGAAAGAAGTTTCACAGAATGCTTCTCTTTAGTTTTTATTTGAAGATATTCCTTTTTCCACTATAGGCCCCTTAGCGCTCAGAATGTCCAGTTGCAGTTTATACAGAAAGAGTGTTTCAGAATTGCTCAATCAAAAGTAAGGTTCAACTCAGTTAGTTGAATGCACAGATCGGAAAGAAGTTTCACAGAATGTTTCTGTGTAGTTTTTATTTGAAGATATATCCTTTTTCACCTTAGGCCTTAACGCCCTCCAAATGTCCAATTGCAGATTCTTCAAACAGAGTGTTTCCAAACTGCTCAATCAAAAGAATGGTTCAGCTCTGTGTATTGAATACACCGATCAGAAAGTAGTTGTTCAGAGTGCTTCTGTCTAGTTTGTATGTGAAGGTATTTCAAAACCTGCTTGAGACGAAATAATCCCAAATATCCACTTCCAGATGTAACAAAAAGTCTGATTCAAACCTGGTGATCTTAGAGAAAGATTTCATTCCGTGAGATGAATAGACACATCAGAAAGTAATTTCACGGAATGTTTCTGTGTAGTTTTTGTGGGAAGATATATCCTTTTTCACCATAGGCCTCAAAGCCCTCCAAATATCCACTTGCAGATACTTCAAAGAGTGTTTAGAAACTGCTCAATCCAAAGAAAGCTTCAGTACTATGTATTGAATGCACCCATCAGAAAGAAGTTGTTCAGAATGCCTCTGTCTAGTTTTTATGTGAAGATATTTCGTAACCCACTTCGGACGAAATAATCTCAAATATCCACTTCAAGATTCTAGAAAAAACTGTTTCAAACCTGCTGAACGTACAGAAAGCTTTAACTCCGTAAGATGAATACACACATCGGAAAGAAATTTGGCAGAATGTTTCTCTGTAGTTTTTGTACTAAGATACATCCTTTTTCACCGTCGGCCTCTAAGCCCTCCAAATGTCCACTTGCAGATTCTTCAAACAGAGTGTTTCCAAACTGTTCAAGCAAAAGAAAGGTTCAGCATTGTGTATTGAATGCACCGATCAGAAAGAAGTTGTTCAGAATGTTTCTGTCTAGTTTGTATGTGAAGATATTTCATAACCGTCTTGGGATAAAGTAATCTCAAATATCCACTTGCATATTCTATAAAAAGGCTGTTTCAAGCCTGCTGAACTTAGAGAAAGCTTTAACTCCATGAGATGAATACACACATCAGAAAGAAATTTTGCACAATGTTTCTGTGTAGTCTTTGTGGGAACATATATCCTTTTCACCATAGAATCAAAGCCCTCCAAATGTCCACTTGCAGATTCTTCAAACAGTGTGTTTCCAAACGGCTCCATCAAAAGAAATGTTCAGCTCTGTTTATTGAATGCACTGATCAGAAAGAAGTTGTTCAGAATGCTTCTGTCTAGTTTTCATGTGAAGATATTTCATAACCCGCTTCGTATGAAATAATCTGAAATATCCACTTGCAGATGCTACAAAAAGACTGTTTCAAACCTGCTGAACTTAAAGAAAGCTTTAACTCTGTGAGATGAATACACACATCAGAGAGAAATTTCTAAGAATGTTTCTGTGTAGTTTTAGTGGGAAGATATATCCTTCTTCACCATAGGCCTCAAAGCCCTCCAAATGTCCACTTGCAGATTCTTCAAACAGAGTGTTTCCAAACTGCTCAATCAAAGGAAATTTCCAGCTCTTTGTAATGAATGCACCAATCATAAAGAAGTTGTTCAGAATGTTTCTGTCTAGTTTTTATGCAAAGATATTTCATAACCCGCTTCAGATGAAATAATCTCAAATATCCACTTGCAGATTCTAGAAAGAGACTGTTTCAAACCTGCTGAACTTAGCGAATGCTTTAACTCCATGAGATGAATACACACATCAGAAAGTAATTTCGCAGAATATTCTCTGTAGTTTTTGTGGGAAGATATATACTTTTTCACCATTGGCCTCTAAGCCCTCAAAATGTCTGCTTCCAGATTCTTTAAACATAGTGTTTCCAAACTGCTCAATCAAAAGAAAGTTTCAGCTCTCTGTATTGAATGCACGGATCAGTAAGAAGTTGTTCAGAATGCTTCTGTCTAGTTTGTATGTGAAGATATTTCATAACCCGCTTCGGACGAAATATTATCAAATATCCACTTGCAGAATCTGGAAAAAGACAATTTCAAACCTGCTGAACTTGGAAAAAGCTTTAACTCTGTGAGATGAATAGACACACCAGAAAGAAATTTCACAGAATGTTTCTGGGTAGTTTTTGTGGGAAGATATATCCTTTTTCACCATAGTCCTCAAAGCCCTCCAAATGTCCGCTTGAAGATTCTTCAAGCAGAGTGTTTCCAAACAGCTCAATCAAAAGAGTGGTTCAGCTCTGTGTATTGAATGCACCGATCAAGAAAGAAGTTGTTCAGAATGCTTCTGTCCAGTTTTTATGTGAAGATATTTCATAACCCGCTTCAGACAAAATGATCTCAAATATCCACCTGCAGATTCTAGAAAAAGACTGTTTCAAACCTGCTGAACTTAGAGAAAGCTTTAACTCTGTGAGATGAATACACACATCAGAAAGAGATTTCGCAGAATGCTTCTGTGTAGTTTTTATGGGAAGATATTTCCTTGTTCACCATAGGCTTGAAAGCACTCCATATGTCCACTTGCAGACACTTCAAACAGAGCGTTTCAAGTCTGCTCAATCAAAAGAGAGTTTCAACTGTGTGTTTTGAAAGCACGGATCAGAAAGAAGTTGTTCAGAATTCTTCTGTCTTGTTTTTATGTGAAGATATTTCAAAACCCGCATTGGACGAAATAATCTCAAATATCCACTTGCAGATTCTACAAAAAGACTGTTTGAAACCTTTTCAACTAAAAGAAAGCTTCAACTCTGTGAGATTAATGAATGCATCACAAAAAAATTTCGCAGAATGCTTCTGTGTAGATTTTAAGGAAAGATATTCCCTTTTTCACCATAGGCCCCAAAGCACTCCAAATTTCTACGTTCAGATTCTTCAAAAAGAGTGTTTCAAAACTGCTCAATCAAGAGAAAGGTTCAACTCGGTGTGTTAAATGCAGGGATGAAAAAGAGGTTGTTCAGAATGCTTCTGTCTTGTTTTTATGTGAAGATATTTCAAGACCCGCGTTGGATGACATCATCTCAAATATTCACTTGTAGATTCTACAAAAAGACTGTTTCTAACCTCTTCAACAAAAAGAAAGCTTCAACTCTCTGAGATGAATGCACACATCACAAAGAAATTTCGCAGAATGCTTCCGTGTGGTTTCTTTGGGAAGATATTTACTTTTTCACCATAGGTTTCAAATCACTCCAAATGTCCACTTGCAGATTCTTCAAACAGAGTTTTAAACCTACTCAATCAAAGGAAAGTTTCAACTCTGTGTGTTGAATTCACAGATCAGAAAGAAGTTGTTCAGAATGCTTCAGTCTTGTTTTCATGTGAAGATATTTCAAAACCCGCATTGGACGAAATAATCTCAAATATCCACTTGCAGATTCTAGAAAAAGACTGTTTCAAACCTCTTCAAGTAATAGAAAGCTTCACTTCAGTGAGATGAATGAACGCATCACAAAGAAATTTCACACAATTCTTCTGTGTAGTTTTTATATGAGGATATTTCCTTTCTCACCATAGGCCCCAAAGCAACGCAAATTTCTACGTGCAGATTATTCAAAGAGAGTGTTTCAAAACCGCTCAATCAAAAGAAAGTTTCTACTCTGTGTGTTGAATCCACGGATCAGAAAGAAGTTGGTCAGAATGCTTCTCTCTTGTTTTTATGTGAAGATATTTCAAAAATCTCATTGGATGAAATAATCTCACATAACCACTTGCAGATTCTACAAGAAGACTGTTTCTAACCTCTTCAACGAAAAGAAAGCTTCAACTCTGTGAGATGAATGCACACATCACAAAGAAATTTTGCAGAATGCTTCTTTGTAGTTTTTATGGGAAGATGTTTCCTTTTTCACCATAGGCTTCAAAGCACCCCAAGTGTCCACATGTGGATCCTTTAAACAGAGTGTTTCAAATCTGCTCAATCTAAACAAAGGTTCAACTCTGTGTGTTGAATGCACGGAGCAGAAAGAAATTGTTCAGAATGCTTCTTTCTTGTTTTTATCTGAAGATATTTCAAAACCCGCATTGAACTAAATAATCTCAAATATCCACTTGCAGATTCTACAAAAAGACTGTTTCTAAACTGTTCAACTAAAAGAAAACTTCTACTCTGTGAGATGAATGCACAAATCACAAAGAAATTTTGCAGAATGCTTCTGTGTAGTTTTTATGTGAGATATTTCCTTTGTCAACATAGGCTTCAAAGCATTCAAAATATCTATTTGCAGATTCTTCAAACAGAGTGTTTCAATTCTGCTCAATCAAAAGAAAGGTTCAACTCTGTGTGTTGAATGCACAGATCAGAAAGACGTTGTTCAGAATGCTTCTGTCTAGTATATTTCTGAAGATATTTCCTCTTTCACCATAGGCCATAAAGGGCTCAAACATATCCCTTTGCAGATTGTACAAAAACTCTGTTTCCAAACTCCTCAGTTAAAAGAGAAGTTCAACACTGTGAGATGAATGGACACAACACAAAGAAGTTTCTCAGAATGTTTCTCTCTAGTTTTTATGTGGAGATATTTTTTTCACCATAGACCCCAAAAGGCTCGGAAATATCCCTTTGCAGATTGTACAAAAAGACTGCTTCCAAACTGCTCAATCTAAAGGAAGGTTCAACTCTGTAATATGAATGTGCACATCATAAAGAAGTGTCTCAGAAACCTTCTGTTTAGTTTTTATGTGAAAATATTTCCTTTTTCACCATAGGCCTCAAATTGTTCCAAATATCCATTTGCAGATTTTGCAAAAAGAGAGTTTCCAAACTCCTCAGTCAAAAGAAAAGTTCAACTCTGTGAGATGAATGCACACATCACAAAGAAGTTTCTCAGAATGCTTCTGTCTAGTTTTTATGTGAAGATATTTCCTTTTTCACCACAGGCCTGAAACCTCTCACAAATATTCCTATGCAGATATTACAAAAAGAACTGTTTCCAAATGGCTCCAGCAAAGGAAAGACTCAAACCTGTGAGATGAATGCACACATCACAACGAAGGTTTTCAGAATGCTTCTGTCTAGTTTTTATGTGAAGATATTTCCTTTTTCACCATAGGCCTCAAAGCCCTCCAAATATCCATTTGCAGATTCTACAAAAAGAATGTTTCCAAACTGCTCAAGCAAAAGAGAGGTTCAACTCTGTGAGATGAAAGCACACAACACAAAGAAGTTTCTCAGAATGCTTCTGTGTGGTTTTTATATGAAGATATTTCCTTTTCCGCCATAGGCCTCAAAGCTCTCCAATTTCCACTTGCAGATTCTACAAAAAGAGTGTTTCAAAACTCATCAATCAAAAGAAATGTTCAATTCTGTGAGATGAATGCACACATCACAAAGAAGTTTCTCAGAATGCTTCTGCCTAGTTTTTATGTGAAGATATTTCCTATTTCACAGCAGGCCATGAAGGGCTGAAAAATATCTGTTTGAAGATTGTAAGAAAAGACCGCTTCCAAACTGCTCAATGAAATGAAATTTTCAACTCTGTGAGATGAATGCACATAACAAAGAAATTTCTCAGAATGCTTCTGTCTACTTTTTATGTCAAGATAGTTCTTTTTCACCACAGGCCTCTAACAGCTCAGAAATATCCCTTTACAGATTGTACAAAATGACTTTTTCCAAACTGTCTAATCAAAAGAAAGATTCAATTCTGTGTTATGAAAGCACACATCACAAAGAAGTTTCTCAGAATTCTTTTGTCTAGTTTTTATGTGCAGATATTTCCTTTTACACCATAGGCCTTAAATTGCTCACGAATAATGCTCTGCAGATACTACCAAAAGACTGTTTCCAAACTGTTCCATCAAAAGAAAAGTTCAACTCTGTGAGATGAATGCACACATCACAGAGAAGTTTCTCAGAATACTTCTGTCTAGAATTTATGTGAGCATGTTTCCTTTTTCACCATAGGCCTCAAAGTGCTCCAAATATCCATTTGCAGATCCTAATAAACGTGTGATTCCAAACTGTTCAATGAAAAGAAAAGATCAATACTCTGAGATGAATGCATACACCACAAAAATTTCTCAGAAAGCTTCCATCTAGTTTATATGTGAAGATATTTCCTTATTCACCATAGGGCTCGATGAACTCCAAATATCCCTTGGCAGATACTACAAAAAGACTCTTTCCACACTGCTCAATCAAAAGAAATTTTCAAATCTGTGAGATAAACATGCACATCACCAAGAAGTTTCTCAGTAAGTTTCTGTCAGGTTTTTATGTTAAGATATTTCCTTTTTCATCATAAGCCTCAAAGCACCCCAAATATCCCTTGGTATGTTCTACAAAAATCTGTTTCCAAACTGCTCAATCTAAAGAAAGTTTCAACTCTGTGAGATGAATGCACATATCCCAAAGACATTTCCTAAAAGTTTCTTCCAAGTTTTTAACTGAAGATACTTCCTTTTTCACGAAAGTCCTCAAACCACACAAAAATTTCCCTTTGCATATTTTATAAAAAGACTGTTTCCAAACTGCTCAATCAAAGGAAAGATTGAATGCTGTAATATGAATGCACACATCACAAAGAAGTTTCTCAGAAAGCTTCTGTCTAGTTTTTATGTGAAGATATTTCCTTTTTCACTATAGGCCTCAAAGGGATCCCAAATATCCCTTTGCAAATTCTACAAAAATACTGTTTCCCAACTGCTCATTCAAAAGAAAGTTTGAAATCTGTGAGTTGAATGCACACTTCACAAGGAAGTTTCTCAGAAAAGTTCTGTCTACTTTATATGTGAAGATATTTCCTTATTCATCATAGTGCTCAAAATGCTCTGAAATATTCCCTTGCAGATTCTAGAAAAAGAGTATTTCCAAAGTGCACAATCAAAAGAAAGGTTCAGCTCTGTGAGAAGAATGCACACATCACAAATAAGTTTCTCAGAAAGCTTCTGTCTAGTTTTTATATTAAGACATTTCCTTTTTCAATATAGTCCTCAAAGAGCTCCAAATTATTCCTTTGTTGTTTCTAGAAAAAGACTATTTCCAAACTGCCCAGTCAAAATAAAGTCTCAACTCTTTGAGATGAATGCAAGCATCACAAAAAAATTTTTACCTAAGCTTCTGTCTAGTTTTTATGTGAAGATATTTCCATTTCCACCATAGGCCTCAAAGCACACCCAAGTGTCACTTTGCAGATTCAACAAAAAGACAGTTTTCAAACTGCCCAATCAAAAGAAAAATTCAACTCTGTGAGTTGAATGCACACATCACAAGGAAGTTTTTTAGAAAGCTTCTGTCTAGTTTTTATTTGAAGATATTTCCTTATTCACCATAGGCCTCAGAATGCTCAGAAATATCCCCTTGCAGATTCCAGAAAAAGACTGTTTCCAAACTACTCAATCAAAAGACAGTTTCAACTCTGTGAGATGAATGCACACATCACATAGAAGTTTCTCCAAACTTCTGTCTTGTTTTTATGTGAAGATATCTCCTTTTTTGACATAGGCCTCAAGGGGCTCCCAAATATCCCTTTGCAGACTCTACAAAAGGACTGTTTACAAACTGCTCAATCAAAAGAAAGTTTCAACTATGTGAGGTGAATGCAGGCATCACAAAGAAGTTTCTCAGAAAGCTTCTGTCTAGTTTTTATGTAAAGATATTTCCTTTTTCACCACAGGCTTGAAAGAGCCCTCTACTATCCCTCTGCAGATTCTACAAAAAGACGGCTTCCAAACTGCTCAAACAAAAGAAAGCTTCAAATCTGTGAGGTGAATGCACACATCCAAAGAAGTTTCTCAGAAAGCTTCTGTCTAGTTATTATATGAAGATATTTCCTTTTTCGCCATAGGCCTCAAACCACTCAGAAATATTCCTTTGCAGATTTTGCAAAAAGACTGTTTCCAAACCGCTCAAATGAAAGAAAGGTTCAACTCTGTCAGAGGAATGCACTCATCAAAAAGAAGTTTCTAAGAAATCTTCTGTCTAGTTTTTATGTGAAGATATTTCCTTTTTTACAATAAGCCTCAAACCACTCAGAAATATCCCTTTGCAGATTCTATAAAAAGACTGATTCCAAACTGCTCAATCAAAAGAAAGGTTCACCTCTGTGAGATGAATGCACACATCACAAAAAGTTTATCAGAAAGCATCTGTCTAGCTTTTACATGAAGATATTTCCTTTTTCACCATAGGCCACAAACCGATCAGATACATCGCTTTGAAGATTATACAAAAAGACTGTCTCCAAACTTCTGTATCAAAAGAAATATACAACTCTGTGAGATGAATGCACACATCACAAAGAAGTTTCCTAGAAAAATTCTGGCTAGTTTTTATGTTAAGATAGTTCCTTTTTCATGATACACCTCAAAGGGATCCCAAACATCCCTTTGCAGATTCTACAAAAAGACTGTTTCCAAACTGCTCAATCAAAAGAAAGTTTCAATGCTCTGAGATGAATGCACACATCACAAAGAAGTTTCTCAGAAAGCTTCTATCTAGTTTTATGTGAAGATAATTCCTTTTTCACCATAGACCTCAAATCACCCTCAAATATCCATTTGCATATTCCACAAAAAGACTCTTTCCAAACTGCTCAATGAAAAGAAAGTTTCAACAATGTGAGATGAATGCTCACATCACAAAGAAGTTTCTCAGAAAGCTTCTATCTAGTTCTTAGTGAACATATTTCCTTATTCACCATAGGCCTCAAAGTGCCATCAAATATACCTTTGCATATTCTACAAAAAGACTGATTCCAAACTGCTCAGTCAAAAGAAAAGTTTCAACTCTGTGAGGTGAATGCAGGCATCACAAAGAATTTTCTTAGAAAGCTTCTGTCTAGTTTTTATGTGAAGATGTTTCCTTTCCCACTGTAGGCCTCTAAGCGCCCTCAAGTGTCCCTTTGCAGATTCTACAAAAAGACTATTTCCAAACTGCTCAATCAAAAGAAAGTTTCAACCCTTTGAGATGGATACACACATCAAAAATTTTTCCTCCAAAAACTTCCATCTAGTTTTTACGTGAAGATACTTCCTTTTTGACCATAGGCATCAAAGGGCTCCCAAATATCCTTTTTCAGATTCTACAGAAAGACTGTTTCCATACTGCTCAATCAAAAGAAAGGTTCAACTCTGTGAGATGAATGAGCACATCACAAAGGAGTTTCTCAGAAAGCTTCTGTCTAGTTTTTATGTGAAGATATTTCCTTTTTCACCATAGGCCTCTAAGCACCCTCAAATATCCCTTTTCAGATACAACAAGAAAACTGTTGGGAAACTGCTCAATCAAAAGAAAGGTTGAACTCTGTAAGATGAATGCACTCATTAAAAAGAAGTTTCTCAGAAATCATCTGTCTAGTTTTTATGTGAAGATATTTCCTTTTATACCATAGGCCTCAAACCACTCAGAAATATCCCTTTGCAGTTTCTACAATGAGACAATTTCCAAACTGCTTAATCAAAAAAAGGTTCAACTCTGTGAGAAACCTCATTACAGAGAGGTTTCTTACAAATATTCTGTTTATTTTTTATGTGAAGATATTTCCTTTTTCATCAGAGGCCTCAAGCCCCTAAGAAATATCCCTTTGCAGAGTCTACAAAAAGACTGTTTCCAAACTGCACAATCAAAAGAAAGGTTCAATTCTGTGAGATGAATGCACACATCACCAAGAAGTTTCTCAGAAACTTTCTGCCTGTTGTTTATGTAAAGATATTTCCTTTTTCACCATAGACCTCAAAGGGTTCCCAAATATACCTTTATAGATTCTAGAAAAAGAATGTTTCCAAACTGCTCAGTCATAAAAATTTCACCTCTGTGAGATTAATGCACACATCACAAAGAAGTTTCTCAGAAAGCTTCTGTCTAGTTTTTTGTGAAGATAGTTTCTTTTTCACCATATTCTTCAAACTGCTCAGAAATATCTGTTTACACTTTTTACAAAAAGACGGTTTCCAAACTGCTCAAACAAAAGAAAATTTCAACTCTGTGGTATGAATGCACGCATTACAAAGAAGTTTCTCAGAATACTTGTGTTTAGTTTTTATGTGTAGGTATTTCCTTTTTCACTATAGGCCTCAAACAACTCAGAAATGCCCCTTTGCAGATTCTTCAAAAAGACTGTTTCCAAACTGCTCAATCAAAGCAGAGTTTCCACTCTTTGAGATGAATGCACTCATTACAAAGAAATTTCTCAGAAATCTTCTGTCTAATTTTTATGTGAAGATATTTCTGTTTTCACCATAGGTCTCAAACTGCTCAGAAATATCCCTTTTCAGATTCTACAAAAGACTGTTTCCAAACTGCTCAATCAGAAGAAAGTTTCAGCTCTGTGAGATGAATGCACACATCACAAAGATGTTTCTCAGAAAACTTCTGCCTAGTTTTTATATGAAGATATTTCCTTTTTCACCATAGGTCTCAAAGCACTCAGAAGTATTGCTTTGCTGATTCAACAAAAAGATGGTTTCCAAACTAGTCAATCAAAAGAAAGATTCAACTCTGTGAGATGAATTCACACATCACAAAGAGGTTTCTCAGAAAGATTCTGTCTATTTTTTATGTGAAGATATTTCCTTTTTCACCATCTGCCTCTAGGGTCTCCCAAATATTGTTTTGCAGATTCTACAAAAAGACTGTTTCCAAACTTCTCAGTCAAAAGAAAGGTTCAATACTGTGAGATCAATGCACTCATTTCAAGGAAGTTCTTCAGAAGTGTTCTGTCTAGTGTTTATGTGAAGATAATTCCTTTTTCACCATAAGCCACAATCTGCTCAGATATATCCCTTTGCAGATTCTACAAAAATACTGTTTCCAAACTGCTCAATGAAAAGAAAGTTTCAACTCTGTGAGATGAACGTACACATCATAAAGAACTTTCTCAGAATGCTTCTGTCTAGTTTTTATATGAAGATAATTACTTTTTCACCACAGACATCAAAACTCTCAGAAATATCCCTTTGCAAATTCTTCAAAAAGACTATTTCTGAACTGCTAAATCAAAAGAAAGTTTCAACTCTGTGAGATGAATGCACACATCCCAAAGAAGTTTCTCAGAAATCTTCTGTCCAGTTTTTATGAGAAGATATTTTCTTTTTCAGTATATGTCTGAAAGTGCTCAGAACTATCCATTTGTAGATTCTACAAAAAGACTCTTCCCAAACTGCTGAATCAAAGGATAGGTTTAACTCTGTGAGATAAATGCACACATCACAAAGAAGTTTCTCAGAAAGCTTCTGTCTAGTTTTTATATGAAAATATTCCCTTTTCCACCATAGGCCTCAAAGTTTCCTCAAGTGTCCCTTTGCAGATTCTACAAAAACACAGTTTACAAACTGCCCAATCAAAAGAAAGGTTCACCTCTGTGAGATGAATGCACATTGCACAAAGAAGTTTCTCGGAATGCTTCTGTCTAGTTTTTATGTGAAGATATTTCCTTTTCCAGTATAGGCTTCAAAGCACTCCAACTGTCCACTTGCAGATTCTGCAAAAAGACTGTTTCAAAATTACTCAATCAAAACAAAGGCTCTACTCTGTGAGTTGAGTGCACTCATTACAAAGAGGTTTCTCAGAATGCTTCTGTCTAGTTTTTATGTGAAGATATTTCCTTTTCCATCATAGGTCTCAAACCGCTCAGAAATATCCCATGGGCCTCAAAGGGATCCCAAATATCCCATTGCAGATTCTACAAAAATACTGTTTCCAAACTGCTCATTCAAAAAAAAAGTTCAACTCGGTGAGTTGCATGCACACACCACAAGGAAGTTTCTCAGAAAGCTTCTATCTAGTTTTTATGTGAAGATATTTCCGTATTCAGCATAGGCCTCAAATGCTCAGAAATATCCCCTTACAGATTCTGGAAAAAGACTGTTTGTGTACTGCCCAATCAAAAGAAAGTTTCAAATCTGTGAGATGAATGCACGCATCACAAAGCAGTTTCTCAGAAAACTTCTGACTAGTTTTCATGTGAAGATATTTCCTTTTTCACCAAGGGCCTCAAACGCCCTCAAATATCCCTTTTCAGAAACTACAAAAAGACTGTTTCCAAACTGCTCAATCAAAAGAAAGTTTCAACACTGTGAGATGAATGCACTCATTACAAAGAAGGTTCTCAGAAATCTTCTGTCTGGTTTTTGTGTGAAGATATTTCCCTGTTAACCATAGGCCTCAAACCGCTCCAAAATATCTTTTGCATTTTCTACAAAAAGACTGTTTACAAACTGCTCAAACAAAAGAAAGGTTCAACTCTGTGAGATGAATGCATGCATCACAAAGCAGTTTCTCAGAAAGCTTCTGACTAGTTTCATGTGAAGATATTTCCTTTTTCACCATAGGCCTCAAACGCCCTCAAATATCCCTTTTCAAAAACTACAAAAAGACTGTTTCCAAACTGCTCAATCAAAAGAAAGTTTCAACACTGTGAGATGAATGCACTCATTACAAAGAAGGGTCTCAGAAATCTTCTGTCTGGTTTTTGTGTGAAGATATTTCCCTTTTAATCATAGGCCTCAAATCGCTCCAAAATATCCCTTTGCATTTTCTACAAAAAGACTGTTTCCAAACTGCTCAAACAAAAGAAAGGTTCAACTCTGTGAGATGAATGCACACCTCACAAAGAAGTTTCTCAGAACGCTTCTCTCTACTTTTTATGTGAAGGTATTTCCATTTCCACAATAGGCCTCAAAGCACTCCAAATATCCACTTGCAGATTCTACAAAAAGAGTGTTTCAAAACTGCTCAATCAAAACAAAGGTTCAACTCTGTGAGTTGAGTGCACTTATTACAAAGAGGTTTCTCAGAATGCTTCTGTCTAGTTTTTATGTGAAGATATTTCCTTTTCCATCATAGGCCTCAAAGCGCTCCAAATATCCACTTGCAGATTCTACAAAAAGAGTGTTTCCAAATTGTTCAATCAAAAGAAAAGTTATACTCTGTGAGATGAATGCACACATCATGAAGAAGTTTCTCAGAAATATTCTCTCTGGTTTTTATATGAAGATATTTCCCTTTTCACCACAGGCCTCAAACCACTCAGAAATATCCCTTTGAAGATTCTACAAAAAGAATATTTCCAAACTGCTCAATCAAAAGAAAAGTTATACTCTTTGAGATGAATGCACACATCATGAAGAAGTTTCTCAGAAAGCTTCTGTGTAGTTTTTATGTGAAGATATTTCCTTTTCCACCGTAGGCCTCAAGGCACCCTCAAGTGTCCCTTTGCAGATTCTACAAAAAGACTGTTTCCCAACTGCTCAATCAAAAGAATGGTTCAACTCTGTGAGATGAATTCATGCATCACAAAGTAGTTTCTCAGAATGCTTCTGTCTAGTTTTTAAGTTGAAGATATTTCCTTTTTCACTGTAGGCCTCAAAGGGATCCAAAATATCCCTTTGCAGATTCTACAAAAACACTGTTTCCAAATTGCTCTTTCAAAGTAAAAGTTCAAACCCATGAGTTGAATGCACACATCACAAGGATGTTTCTTAGAAAGCTTCTGTGTAGTTTTTTTGTGAAGATATTTCCTTATTCACCATAGGCCTCAAAATGCTCAGAAATATCCCCTTACAGATTCTAGAAAAAGACTGCTTCCAAAGTGCTCAATGAAAAGAAATTTTCAACTCTGTGATCTGAATGCACACATCACAAAGAAGTTTGTCAGAAACCTTCTGTCTGTTGTTTATGTAAAGATATTTCCTTTTTCACCATACCCTCAAAGGGCTCCCAAATATCCCTTTGTAGATTCTAGGAAAAGACTGTTTCCAAACTGCTCAGTGAAAAGAAAGTTTCAGGTCTGTGAGATGAATGCAGGCATCACAAAATGTTTCTCAGAAAGCTCCTGTCTAGTTTTTTGTGAAGATAGTTCCTTTTTCACCATTTGCTTCAAACTGCTCAGAAATATCCATTTGCAGTATACACAAAAGGCTGTTTCCTAGCTGCTCAAACAAAAGAAAGTTTCAAATCTGTGAGATGAATGCACCCATGACAAAGAAGTTTCTCAGAAAGATTCTGTCTAGCTTTTATATGAAGGTATTTGCTTTTTCACCATAGACTTCAAACCTCCCAGAAATACCCCTGTGCAGATTCTACAAAAAGACTGTTTCCAAACTGCTCAATCAAAAGAAAGGTTCAACTATGTTAGAGGAATTCACACATCACAAAGTAGTTTCTGAGAAACCTTCTTTCTAGTTTTTATGTGAAGTTATTTCCTTTTTCACCATAGGCCTCAAATGGCTCCCAAATATCCCTCTGCAGATACTACAAAAAGGCTGTTTCCAAACTGTTCAAAAGAAAGATTCAACTCTGGGAGATGAATGCACACTTCACAAAGAAGTTTCTCAGAATACTTCTGTCTAGTTTTTATGTGAAAATATTTCCTATATCTCCATCGGCCTCAAAGAGTTCACAGATATCCCTTTGCAGATGCTACAAAAAGACCATTTCCAAAGTGCTCAATCAAAAGAAAAGTTTATCTCTGTGAGATGGATGCACGCATCAGAAAAAGATTCTCATAATGCTTCTGTCTAGTTTTTATGTGTAGATATTTCTTATTCACCATAGGCCTCAAACCGCTTAGAAATATCCCTTCACAGATTGGACAAAAAGACTCTCTCCTAACTGCTCAATGAAAAGACAGCTTCAACTCTGTGAGATGAAGGCACACATCACAAAGAAGTTTCTCAAAAACATTCTGTCTGGTTTTAATGTGAAGATATTTCCTTTTTCACCATATGCCTCAAATGTTCCAAATATCCATTTGCAGATTCTACAAAAAGACAGTATCGCAACTGCTGTATCAAAAGAAATGTTCAACTCTGTGAGGTGAAAGCACATAAAACAAAGAAGTTTCTCAGAAAGCTTCTGTCTAATTTTTTGAAGATATTTCCTTTTTCACCATAGGCTTCAGTGGACTCACAAGTATCCCTTTGCAGATTCTACAAAAAGACTCTTTCCATATTGCTCAATCAAAAGAAAGGTTCAGCTCTGTGTGGTGAATGCACACAATACAAAGAAGTTTCTCAGAAGGCTTCTGTCCAGTTTTTCTGTGAAGATATTTCCTATTTCACCATAGACCTCAATGGGCTCAAAAATATCCCTCAGCATATTCTACAAAAAAACTTTCCAGACTGCGCAATCAAAAGAAAGGTTCAACTCTGTGAGATGAATGCACACATCATAAAGAAGTTTCTCAGAACCCTTCTGTCTGTTTTTTATGTGAAGATATTTACTTTTCCACCATAGGCCTCAAACCACTCAAAGATATCCCACAGCAGATTCTTAAAAAAGACTGTCTCCAAAAAAGACTGTTTCCAAACTGCTCAATCAAAAGAAAATTTCAACTCTGTGAGATGACTGCTCACATCAAAAAGATGTTCTCAGAAAGCTTCTGCCTAGTTTTTTTTTTTTTTTTGAAGATATTTCCTTTTTCACCATAGGCCTCAAAACGCACCAAATATCCATTTGCAGTTTCTATAAAAAGACTGTTTCCAAGCTGCTCAATAAAAGAAAGTTTCAAATCGATGAGAAGAAAGTACACATCCCAAATAAGTTTCTCAGAAAGCTTCTGTCTATTTTTTATGTGAAGATATTTCCTATTTCACCATAAGCCTCAAAGGGCTCACAAATATCACTTTGCAGATTGTACAAAAAGACTGTTTCCAAACTGCTCTATCAAAAGAAAGGTTCAACTCTATGAGATGAATGCACACATGGAAAAAAAGCTTCTCAAAAAGCTTCTGTCTAGTTTTTATGTGAAGATACTTCCTTTTTCACCATAAGCCTCAAGGCACTCACAAATATCCCTCTGCAGAATCTGCAAAAAGACTGTTTCCAAACTGCTCCATCAAAATAAAGTTTTGACTCTGTGAGATGAAAGCACACATCACAAAGAAGTTTATCACAATGTTTCTGTCTAGTTTTTATGTGAAGATATTTGCTTTTTCACCATAGGCCTTAAACCACTCGCAAATATCCCTTTGCGTATTCTACAAAAAGACTGTTTCCAAACTGCTTAATCAAAAGGAAGATTCAACTCTCTGAGATGAATACAGACATTCCAAAGAAGTTTCTCAAAATCCTTCTGTCTAGTTTTTATGTGAAGATATTTCCTTTTTCAACATAGGCCTCAAAGGGCTCACAAATATACCTTTGCAGATTCTTGAAAAATAATGTTTCAACACTGCTCAATCAAAACATATGTTCAACTCTGTGAGATGAATGCACACATCACAAAGAAGTTTCTCAGAACGCTTCTGTCTACTTTTTATGTGAAGACATTTCCTTTTTCACCATAGGCCTCAAAACGCTCCAAATATCCATTTGCGGATTCTACAAAAGACTGTTTCCAAACTGTTCAACCAGAAGACAGTTTGAACTCTGTGAGATGAAACCACACTTCACAAAGAAGTTTCTGAGAAGTCTAGTTTTTATATGACGATATTTCTTATTTCACCATAGGTCTCAAAGGGATCACAAATATCACTTTGCAGATTCTACCAAAATACTGTTTCCAAACTGTTCAATCAAAGGAGTGTTTCAACTCTGTGAGATGAAAGCACACATCACAAATAAGTTTCTCAGAAAGCTTCAGTCTAGTTTTTATGTGAAAATATTTCCTATTTCTCCATCGGCCTCAAAGGGCTCACAGATATCCCTTTTCAGATTCTACAAAAAGACTGTTTCAAATGTGCTCAATCAAAAGAAAGGTTTATCTCTGTGAGATGAATGCACACACCACAAAAATTTTCTCAGAATGCTGCTGTCTAGTTTTTATGTGAAGATATTTCTTATTCACTATAGGCCACAAACCATTCAGAAATATCCGTTTGCAGATTGTACAAAAAGACTGATTCTTAACTACTCAATGAAAATAAATCTTCAACTCTGTGAGATGAAGGCACACATCACAAAGAAGTTTCTCAAAAACCTTCTGTCTTGTTTTTATATGAAGATATTTCCTTTTTCACCATGGGCATCAAACTTGTCACAAATATCCCTCTGAAGAATCTACAAAAAGACTGTTTCCAAACTGATCAATCGAAATTGAGATTCAACCCTGTGAGGTGAATTCACACATCACAAAGAATTTTCTCAGGAAGCTTCTGTCTAATTTTTTGAAGATATTTCCTTTTTCACCATAGGCCTCAGTGGGCTCACAATTATCCCCAGATTCTACAAAAAGATTGTTTCCATACTGCTCAATCAATAGAAAAGTTCAGCTCTGTGAGATGAATGTGCACATTACAAAGAAGTTTCTCAGAAGGCTTCTGTCCAGTTTTTCTGTGAAGATATTTCTTATTTCACCATAGGCCTCAATGGGCTCAAAAATATCCCTCTGCATTTTCTACAAAAAAACTTTCCAAACTGCTCAATCAAAAGAAAGGTTTAACTCTGTGAGATGAATGTACACATCACAAAGAAGTTTCTCAGAACACTTCTGTCTGTTTTTTATGTGAAGATATTTACTTTTTGACCATAGGCCTCAAACAGCTCACAAATATCCCTCTGGAGAATCCACAAAAAGACTGTTTCCAAACTACTCCATCCAAAAAAAATTTCAACTCTGTGAGATGAAAGCACACATCACAAGGAAGTTTCTCACAATGTTTCTGTCTACTTTTTAGGTGAAGATATTTCCTTAGAATCCTTCTGTCTAGTTTTTCTGTAAAGATATTTCCTTTTTCACCATAGGCCTGAAAGGGCTCACAAATATCCTTTTGCAGATTCTCAGAAAAGAATGATTCAAAACTGCTCAAGCAAAAGATATGTTCAACTCTGTGAGATGAATGCACACAACACAAAGAAGTTTCTCAGAAAGCTTCTGTCTAGTTTTTATGTGAAAATATTTCCTTTTTCATCACAGGCCTCAAACCACTCAGAAATATCCCTTTGCAATTTCTCCAAACAAACTGTTTCCAGCTTCTCAATCAAAAGAAATGTTCAACTCTGTGAGATAAATGCATGCATCACAACGAAGTCTCTTAGAATGCTTCTGTCTAGTTTTTATGTGAAGATATTTCCTTTTTCACCACAGGCTTTAAAACCACTCACAAATGTCCCTTTGCAGATTCTACAAAAGGACTGTTTCCAAACTGCTCAATCAAAAGATAGGTTCAACTCTGTGACGTGAATGCACACATCTGAAAGAAGTCTGTCAGAAAGATTCTCTCCAGTTTTTATCTGAAGCTGTTTCCTTTTTCACCATAAGCCTCAAACCACTCACAATTATGTCATTGCAGACTCTACAAAAAGACTGTTTCCAAAAGCTCAGTTAAAACAAATGTTCAACACTGTGAGATGAATGCACACATCACAAAGAAGTTTATCAGAAAGATTGTCTAGTTTTTATGTGAAGACATTTCCTTTATTACCATAAGCCTCAAGGCACTCAAAAATATATCTTTGCAGATTCTATGAAAACACAGTTTGCAAACTGCTCAATCAAAAGGAAGGTTGAACTCTCTGAGATGAATGTACACATCACAAAGAAGTTTCTCAGAGAGGTTCAGTCTAGTTTTAGTTCAAGATATTTCCTTTCTCACCATAGGCCTCAAAGTACTCACAAATATCCCATTGCAGATTCTACAAAAAGGCTGTTTCTGAACTGTTCAATCAAAAGTAAGTTTCAACTCTGTGAGATGAATGCACACATCACAAAGTAGTTTCTCAGAAACCTTCTGTCTAGTTTTTTTGTGAAGATATTTCCTTTCTTACCATAAGCTTCAAAACACTCCAAATATCCCTTTGCAGATTCTACAAAAAGACTGTTTCCAAAGTGCTCAATCAACAGAAAGGTTCAACTCTGTAAGATGAATGAACACATCACAAAGAAGTTTCTCAGAAATCTTCTGTCTAGTTTTTATATGAAGATGTCCCCTTTTTCACTGTAGGCCTCAAAGCTCTCCAAATATCCATTTGTAGATTCTATAAAAAGACTGATTCCAAGCTGCTCAATCAAAAGAAAGTTTCAACTATGTGAGAAGAAAGCACACATCACAAAGAAGTTAATCACAAAGCTGCTGTCTACTTTTTATATGAAGATATTTGCTATTTCACCAGGGACTGCAATGGGCTCAAAAATATCCCTTTGCAGATTCTACAAAAAGACTGCTTCCAAACTGCTCTATCAAAAGAAAAGTTCAATTCTGTGAGATGAATGCACACATCACAAAGAATTTTCACACAATGCTTCTGTCTAGTATTTATGTGAAGATATTTTCTTTTTGCAGTATAGGCCTCAAAGGGCTCAGAAACATCCCTTTGCAGATTCTCCAAAAAGACAGTTTCAAAAGTGCTCAATCAAAAGATAGGTGGAACACCATGAAATGAATGCACACATCAAAAAGAAGTTTCTCAGACAGCTTCTCTATAGCATTTAAGTGAAGATATTACCTTTTACACCACAGGCCTAAAACCACTCAAAAATATCCCCTTGTAGATTCTCCAAAAAGACTTTTTACAGCTGCTCAATCAAAAGAAATATTCACCTCTGTGAAATGAATGCACACATCACAAAGAAGTCTCTAAGAATGTTTCTGTCTAGTTTTTATGTGAAGATATTTCCTTTTTCACCACAGCCCGCCAACTGCTCACAAATATCTCATTGCAGATTCCACCAAAAGACTGTTTCCAAACTGCTCAATCAAAAGAAAGCTTCAACTCTGTGAGATGAATGTACACATCAGAAAGAAGTTTCTCAGAAAGCTTCTGTCTAGCTTTTATGTGAAGATAATTCCTTTTCACCATAGGCCTCAAACTGATCAGATATATCCCTTTGAAGATTCTACAAAAAGACTGTCTCCAAACTGCTCTATCAAAAGAAATATTCAACTCGGTGAGATGAATACATGTATCACAAAGAAGTTTCTCAGAAAGATTCTGTCTAGTTTTTATGTGAAGATATTTCCTTTTTCACCATAAGCCTCAAGGCACTCACAAATATATCTTTGCGGATTCTATGAAAACACTGTTTGCAAACTGCTCAATCAAAGGGAAGGTTCAACTCTGTGAGATGAATGCACACATCACAAACAAGTTTCCCACAAAGCTTCTGTCTAGTTTTTATGTGAAGATATTTCCTTTTTCACCAGAGGCCTCAGAGCACTCACAAATATACCTTTGCAGATTCTACAAAAACACTGTTTCCAAAATGCTCAATCAAATGAAATGTTCAACTCTGTGAGATGAATTCACACATCACAAAGAAGTTTCTCAGGAAGCTTTTGTATATTTTTTAGTTGGTGATATTTACTTTTTCACCATAGGACTGAAAACACTCTCAAATACCCAGTTCCAGATTCTACGAAATGACTGTTTCCAAACTGCTCAATCAAAAGATTCAACCCTGTGAGATGAATGCACACATCACAAGCAAGTCTCTCAGAAAGCTTATGTCTACAATTATGTGAAGATATTTCGTTTTTCAACATAGACCTCAACCTGCTCACAAATATTCCTTTGCAGATCCTACAAAAAGACGGTTTCCAAACTGCTCAAAGGAAAGGTTCAACTTGGTGAGTTGAATGCACATATCCCAAAGAATTCTCTCAGAAAGCTTCTGTATATCTTTTATCTTAAGATATTTCCATTTTCTCCATGGGCCTCAAACTGCTCACAAATATCTCATTGCAGTTTCTAGAAAAAGACTGTTTCTAACTGTTCAATCAAAGAAATGTACAACATTTTGAGATGAATGCATACATCACAAAGGAGTTTCTCTGAAAGTTTCTGTAAACTTTTTAAGTGAAAATATTTCCTTTTTCATCATAGGCTTCCTAGTGCTCCAAATATCCATTTGAAGATTCCACAAAAAGACTGTTTCCAAACTGCTCAAACAAAAGAAAAGTTCAAATCTGTGAGATGAATGCAGACATCACAAAGAATATTCTCAGAATACTTCTGTCTACTTTTTATGTGAAGATATTGCTTTTTCACCATAGGCCGAAAACCACTCAGAAATATCCCTTTGCAGATTGTACAAAAAGACTGTTTCCAAAATGCTCAATCAAAAGAAAGCTTCAACTCTGGGAGAAGAATGCACACATCAAGAAGCAGTTTCTCGTACAGCTTCAATCTGTTGAATATGTCAATATGTGTCTCTATTTCCTACAGTTCTGCTCTGATTTTAGTTATTTCTAACCTTCTGCTAGCTTTTGAATGTGTTTGCTTTTGCTTTTCTAGTTCTTTTAATTGTGATGTTAGGGTGTCAATTTTGGATCTTTCCTGCTTTCTCTTGTGGGCATTTAGTGCTATAAATCTCCCTCTACATACTGCTTTGAACGTGTCCCAGAGATTCTGGTGTGTTGTGTCTTTGTTCTCTTTGGTTTCAAAGAACATCTTTATTTCCGCCTTCATTTCATTATGTACCCAATAGTCATTCAAGAGCAGGTTGTTCAGTTTCCATGTAGTTGAGCGGTTTTGAGTGAGTTTCTTAATCCTGAGTTCTAGTTTGAATGCACTGTGGTCTGAGAGACAGTTTGTTATAATTTCTGTTCTTTTACATTTCCTGAGGATAGCTTTACTTCCAACTATGTGGTCAATTTTGGAATAGGTGTGGTGTGGTGCTGAAAAAAAATGTATATTCTGTTGATTTGGGGTGGAGAGTTCTGTAGATGTCTATTAGGTCCACTTTGTGTAGAGCTGAGTTCAATTCCTGGATATCCTTGTTAACTTTCTGTCTCGTTGATCTGTCTAATGTTGACAGTGGGGTGTTAAAATCTCCCATTAGTATTGTGTGGGAGTTTAAATCCCTTTGTAGGTCACTCAGGACTTGCTTTATGAATCTGGGTGCTCCTGTGTTGGGTGCATATATATTTAGGATAGTTAGCTCTTCTTGTTGAATTGATCCCTTTACCATTATGTAATGGCCTTCTTTGTCTCTTTTGATCTTTGTTGGTTTAAAGTCTATTTTATCAGAGACTAGGATTGCAACCCCTGCCTTTTTTTGTTTTCCATTTGCTTGATAGATCTTCCTTCATCCCTTTATTTTGAGTCTATGTGTGTCTCTGAACATGAGGTGGGTTTACTGAATACAGCACACTGATGGGTCCTGACTCCTTATCCAGTTTGCCAGTCTGTGTCTTTTAATTGGAGCATTTAGCCCATTTACATTTAACGTTAATATTGTTATGTGTGAATTTGATCCTGTCATTATGATGTTAGTTGGTTATTTTGCTCGTTAGTTGATGTAGTTTCTTCCTAGCCTCAATGGTCTTTACAATTTGGCATGTTTTTGCAGTGGCTGGTACCAGTTGTTCCTTTCCATGTTTAGTGCTTCCTTCAGGAGTTCTTTTAGGGCAGGTCTGGTGGTGACAAAATCACTCAACGTTTGCTTGTCTCTAAAGTATTTTATTTCTCCTTCACTTATGAAGCTTAGTTTGGCTGGATATGAAATTCTGGGTTGAAAATTCTTTTCTTTAAGAATGTTGAATATTGGCCCCCACTCTCTTCTGGCTTGTAGAGTTTCTGCCGAGAGATCAGCTGTTAGTCTGATGGGCTTCCCTTTGTCGGTAGCCCAACCTTTCTCTCTGGCTGCCCTTAACATTTTTTCCTTCATTTCAACTTTGGTGAATCTGACAATTATGTGTCTTGGAGTTGCTCTTCTGGAGGAGTATCTTTGTGGCGTTCTCTGTATTTCCTGAATGTGAATGTTGGCCTGCCTTGCTAGATTGGGGAAGTTCTCCTGGATAATATCTTGCAGAGTGTTTTCCAACTTGGTTCCATTCTCCCCGTCATTTTCAGGTACACCAATCAGATGTAGGTTTGGTCTTTTCACATAGTTCCATATTTCTTGGAGGCTTTGTTCATTTCTTTTTATTCTTTTTTCTCTATACTTCCCTTCTCACTTCATTTCATTCACTTCATCTTCCATCAGCAATACCCTTTTTTCCAGTTGATCGCATCTGCTACTGAGGCTTCTGCAATCTTCGCGTAGTTCTCGAAACTTGGCTTTCAGCTCCATCAGCTCCTTTAAGCCCTTCTCTCCATTGGTTATTCTAGTTATCCATTCTTCTAATTTTTTTTCAAAGTTTTTAACTTCTTTGCTAATGTTTTGAATTTACTCCTGTAGCTCAGAGTAGTTTGATCGTCTGAAGACTTCTCTCAACTCGTCAAAGTCATCCTCCATCCAGCTTTGTTCCATTGCTGGTGAGGGACTGCGTTCCTTTGGAAGAGGAGAGGTGCTCTGCTTTTTAGAGTTTCCAGTTTTTCTGCTCTGTTTTTTCCCCATCTTTGTGGTTTTATCTACTTTTGATCTTTGATGATGGTGATGAACAGATGGGTTTTTGGTGTGGATGTCCTTTCTGTTTGTTAGTTTTCCTTCTACCAGACAGGACCCTCAGCTGCAGGTCTGTTGGAGTTTACTAGAGGTCCCTCCAGACCCTGTTTGGCTGGGTGTCAGCAGCAGTGGCTGCAGAACAGCGGATTTTTCGTGAGACCACAAATTCAGCTGTCTGATAGTTCCTCTGGAAGTTTTGTCTCAGAGGAGTACCCGGCCGAGTGAGGTGTCAGTCTGTCCCTACTGGGGGGGTGCCTCCAAGTTAGGCTGCTCAGGGGTGAGGGACTCACTTTAGGAGGCAATCTGTCCATTCTCAGATCTCCAGCTGCGTGCTGGGAGAACCACTACTCTCTTCAAAGCTGTCAGTCAGACAGGGACATTTAAGGCTGTGGAGGTTCTCACTGAGTTTTTGGTTGTCTGTGCCCTGCCCCCAGAGGTGGAGCCTACAGAGGCAGGCAGGCTTCCTTGAGCTGTGGTGGGCTCCACCCAGTTCGAGCTTCCTGGCTTCTTTGTTTACCTAAGCAAGTCTGGGCAATGGCGGGCGCCCCTCCCCCAGCCTCGCTGCCGCCTTGCAGCTTGATCTCAGACTGCTGTGCTAGCAATCAGCGAGACTCCGTGGGCATAGGACCCTCCGAGCCAGGTGCGGGACACAATCTCCTAGTGTGCCGTTTTCCAGGCCCGTTGGAAAAGCTCAGTATTTGGGTGGGACTGACCCTATATTCCAGGTGCCGTCTGTTATCCCTTTCTTTGACTAGGAAAGGGAACTCCCTGACCCCTTGTGCTTCCCGAGTGAGGCAATGCCTCGCCCTCCTTCAGCTCATGCACAGTGTGCTTCACCGACTGTCGTGCACCCACTGTTTGGCACTCCCTAGTGAGATGAAACCGGTACCTCAAACAGAAATGCAGAAATCACCTGTCTTCTGTGTCACTCTGGCTGGGAGCTGTAGACCGGACCTGTTCCTATTCGGCCATCTTGGCTCCAACCTCAGCTCCTAGTTCTTATGTGAAGATGTTTCCCTTTTCACCATGAGTCTCAAAGTGCTCCAAATATCCACTTGCAAATTAAACAAAAAGACTGTTTCCAAACTGCTCAATCAAAAGAAAGGTTCAACTCTGTGAGATGAAAGCACACATCACAAAGAAGTTTCTCAGAAAGCTTCTGGTAGTTTTTATGTGAAGATATTTCTTATTTCACCAGAGACCACAAAGGGCTCACAAATATCCCTTTGCAGATTGTACAAAAAGACTGTTTCCATACTGCTCAATCAAAAGAAAGATTCAACACTGTGAGATCAATGCACATATTACAAAGAAGTTTCTCAGAATGCTTCTGTGTAGTTTTTATTTGAAGATATTTCATTTTCACCATAGCCCTCAAACCACTCATAAATATCCCTTTGCAGATTGGACAAAAAGACTCTTTCCAGAATGCTCAATAAAAAGAAATGTTCAACTCTGTGAGATGAATGTGCACATCACAAAGACCTTTCTCAAAAACTTCTATCTAGTTTTTATGTGTGAATATTTCCTTTTTCACTGTAGGCCTCTAACTGCTCACAAAATCCTTCTCCAGAACCTACAAAAAGACTGTTTCCATACTGCTCAATGCAAAGAAAAGTTTGACTCTGTGAGATGAATGTAAACATCACAAAGAAGTTTCTCAGAATGCTTCTGTGTCGTTTTTATTTGAAGATATTTCATTTTCACCATAGCCCTCAAACCACTCATAAATATCCCTTTGCAGATTGGACAAAAAGACTCTTTCCAAAATGCTCAATAAAAAGAAATGTTCAACTCTGTGAGATGAATGTGCACATCACAAAGACGTTTCTCAAAAACTTCTATCTAGTTTTTATGTGTGAATATTTCCTTTTTCACTGTAGGCCTGTAACTGCTCACAAATATCCTTCTCCACAATCTACAAAAAGACTGTTTCCATACTGCTCAATGCAAAGAAAAGTTCGACTCTGTGAGATGAATGTAAACATCACAAAGAAGTTTCTCAAGGTCTTTGATCTAGTTTTTATAGGAAGATATTTCTTTTTTCACCACTGGCTTCAAACAGTTTACAAATATCCCTTTGCAGATTCTACAAAAAGACTGTTTGCAAACTTCTCAATGAAAAGAAAAGTTCAACTCTGTGAGATGAAAGCACAATCACAAAGAAGTTTCTCAGAAAGATTCTGTCTAGTTTTTAGGTGAAGATATTTTCTATTTCACCATAGGCCTCAATGGGCTCACAAATATCCATTTGCAGATTCTACAAAAAGACTTTTTCTGAACTGCTCAATCAAAAGAAAAGCTCAAGTCTGTGAGATGAATGCACACAGCACGTTGAAGTATCTCAGAATGATTCTGTCTAGTTTTTATATGAAGATATTTACTTTTTCATCATAGGCCTCAAACCACTCACAAATATCCCTCTGCAGATCTTACAGAAAGACTGTTTCCAAACTGCACAATCAAAAGAAAGGTTCAACTCTGTGAGATGAATGCAAATATCACAAAGATATTTCTCAAAAACTTCTGTCTAGTTTTTATGTGAAGATATTTCCTTTTTCACCATAGGCCTCAAACTGCTCACAAATATTAGTTTGCAGAGTCTACAAAAAGTCTGTTTTCAAAATGCTCACTGAAAACAAAGTTCATCTCTGTGAGAAGAAAACACACATCACAAAGAAGTTTCTCAGAAAGTTTCTGTCTACTTTTTATATGAAGATACTTCCTTTTTCACCACAGGCCTCAAAGCGCTCCAAATATTCATTTGTAGATTCTACAAAAAGACTCTTTCCAAACCTCACAATCAAAAGAAAGTTTCAACTCTGTGAGATGAAAGCACACATCACAAAGAAGTTTCTCAGAAAGCTTCTTTCTTGTTTTTACATGAAGATATTCCATTTTCACCATATACCTCAAAGGTCTCACAAATACCCGTTTGCAGATACTTCAAAAAGACTGTTTCCAAACTGCTCAATCAAAGGAAAGGTTCCACTCTGTGAGATGAATGCACACAACACAAAGAAGATTCTCAGAAAGCTTCTGTCTAGTTTTCATGTGAAGATGTTTTCCATTTCACCATAGGCTTCAATGGGCTTCCAAATATTCCTTTGCAGATTTTACAAAAAGACTGTTTTCAAACTGCTCAATCAAAAGAAAGATTCAACTCCGTGAGATGAATGCACACATCACAAATAAGTTTCTCAGAATGCTTCTGTCTAGTTTTTATGTGAAGATATTTCCTTTTTCACCATAGGCCTCAAACCACACACAAATATCCTTCTGCAGATTCTACAAAAAGACGGTTTCCAAAGTGCTCAATCAAAAGAAAGGTTCAAGTCTGTGAGATGAATGCACACATCACAAAGAAGTTTGTCAGAATGCTTCTACCTAGTTTTTATGTGTAGTTATTTCCTGTTTCACCACTGGCATCAAAGTGCTCCAAATATCCATTTGCAAATTCTACAAAAAGACTGTTTCCAAACTGCTTGATCAAAAGAAAATTTCAACTCTGTGAGATGAAAGCACACATCACTAAGAAGTTTCTCAAAATCTTTCTAGTTTTTATGTGAAAATATTTCGTTTTTCACCATAGGCCTCAAAGTGCTCACAAATAACTCTTTGCAGATTCCACAAAAAACTGTTTCCAAACTACTCAATGAAAAGAAAGTTTCAATTCTGTGAGATTAAACTACACATCACAAAGAAGTTTCTCAGAAAGTTTCTGTCTAGTTTTTATGGGATGATATTTCCTATTTCACCATAGGCCTCAAATGGCTCACAAATATCTCTTTGCAAATTCTACAAAAAGATGGTTTAAAAACTAATCAATCAAAAGAAAGATTCCATTCTATGAGGTGAATGCAGACATCACAAAGAATTTTCTCACAATATTTCTGTCTAGCTTTTATGTGAAGTCATTTATTTTTCTCCATGGGCCTCAACCCACTCAGAAATATCCCTTTGCAGATTGTACAAAAAGACTGTTTCCAAACGGCTCAATGAAAGGAAGTTTTCAACTCTGTGAGATGAATGCAAACATCACAAAGAAGTTTCTCAAAAGCTTCTGTCTAGTTTTTATGTGGAGATATTCCTTTTTTCACCATTGGCCTCAAACCGCTCACAAATATCCCTTTGCAGATCCCACAAAAAGACCGTTTCCAAACTGCTCAATGAAAATAAAAGTTCAACTCTGTGAGATGAAACCACACATCACAAAGAAGTTTCCACAAAGTTTCTGTCTAGTTCTTATGTGAAGATGTTTCCTTTTTCGCCATAAGTATCAAACTGCTCTCAAATATCCCTCTGCAGATTCTACAAAAATACTCTTTCCAAACTGCTCAATCAAAAGAAAGGTTCATCTCTGTGAGATGATTGCACACATCACACAGGAGTTTCTCAGAAAGCTTCTGTCTAGTTTTTATATGAAGATATTTCCTTTTTCACCGTAGGCCTCTAAGCACTTCAAATGTCCGTTTGCACATCCTACAGAAAGACTATTTCCAAACTGCTCATTCAAAAGAAAGATTCAAATATGTGAGATAAAAGCCCAAAACACAAAGAAGTTTCTCAGAAAGATTCCATATAGTTTTTTTGTGAAGATATTTCCCATTTCGCCATAGGCTTCAATGGGCTCACAAGTATCCCTTTGCAGATTCTAAAAAAGACTCTTTCCAGACTGCTCCATCAAAAGAAAGGTTCAACTCCGTGAAATGAAATCACACAACACAGAGAGGTTTCTCAAATCTTCTGTCTAGTTTTTATGTGAAGGTATTTCCCATTTCACCATAGACCTCAATCCACTCTCAAATAACCCTTTGCAGATGCTATGAAATGACTGTTTCCAAACTGCTCAACCAAAAGAAAGGCTCAACTCCATGAGATAAAATCACATATCATAAAGAAGTTTCTCAGAAAGACTCTGTCTAGCTTTTATGTGAAGATATTTCCTTTTTCACCACAGTCCTCAAACCACTCAGAAATATCCCTTTGCAGATTGTACAAAAAGACTGTTTCCAAACTGCTCAATAAAAATAAAATTTCAACTCCCTGAGAGGAATGCAAATATCTCAAAGAAGTTTCTGAGAATCATTCTGTGTAGTTTTTATGTGAAGATATTTCCCATTTCACCATAGGCCTCAAAACTCTCAGAAATATCCTTTTGCAGATTCTACAAAAATACTGTTTCCAAATGGCTCAATGAAAAGAAAGTTTCAACCCTGTGAGATTAATGCAAACATCACAAAAGTGTTTCTCAAAAGTTTCTGTCTGGTTTTAATGTGGAGATATTTCGTTTTTCACCATAGCCTCAAGCCGTGGAGAACTATCCTTTTTCAGGTTGTACAAAAAGACTGTTTCAAACTGTTCAATGAAAAGAAAGGTTCAACACTGTGAGATGAAATCACACATCACAAAGAAGTTTCTCAGAAAGTTTCTGTCTTGTTTTTATGTGAAGATATTTCTATTTCACCATAGGCCTCAAACTGCTCAAAAATATCCCTCTTCAAATTCTACAAAAAAGTTTTTCCAAACTGACCAATCAAAAGAAAGTTTCAACTCTGTGAGATGAATGCACACATCAAAAAGAAGTTTCTTAGAAACCTTCTGTCTAGTTTTTATGTGAAGATATTTCCTTTTTCACCATAGGCCTCTAAGCACCTCTAATATCCATATGCAGATTCCACAAAAATACTGTTACCAAACTGCTCAAACAAAAGAAAGATTCAACTCTGTGAGATGAAAGCACACAGCACAAAGAAGTTTCTCAGGAAGCTTCTGTCTACTTTTAAGTGAAGGTATTTCACATTTCACCCTAGGCATAAATGGGATCAAAAATACCCCTTGGCAGATTCTACAAAAAGTCTGTTTCCAAACTGCTCAATCAACAGGAAGTTTCATCTCCATGAGATGAAAGCACACAAAACAATGAGGTTTCTCAGAAAACTTCTGTCTAGTTTTTATGTGAAGATTTTTCCCATTTCACCATAGGCCTCAATTTGCTCACAAACATCCCTCTGTAGATTCTACAAAAAGAGTGTTTCCAAACTGCTCAATCAAAAGAAAGGTTCAATTCTGTGAAAAGAATGCACACATCACAAATGATTTTCTCAGAATGCTTCTGTCTAGCTTTTATGTGATGATATTTCCTTTTTCACCATAGGTCTCAAACCACTCACGAATATCCCTCTGCAGATTCTACAAAAAGACTTTTTCCAAACTTCTCAATCAAAAGAAGGGTTCAACTCTGTGAGATGAATGCACACATCACAAAACATTACTCAGGATGCTTCTGTCTAGTTTTTATGTGATATTTCTTTTTCACTATAGTCCTCAAACCACTCAGAAACATCCCTTTGCAGATTGTACAAAAAGACAGTTTCCAAACTGCTCAATGAAAAGTTCAACTCTGTGAGATGAATGCACAGATCACAAAGAAGTTCTCAGAATGCTTCTGTTTAGTTTTTATGTGAGGATAATTCTGTTTCACAATAGGCTTCAAACCACTCAGAAACATCGCTTTGCAGATTGTACAAAAAGATGGTTTCCAAACTGCTCAATGAAAAGAAAGGTTCAACTCTGTGAGATGAATACAAACATTTCAAAGAAGTTTCTCAAAAGGCTTCTCTCTAATTTTTATGTGAAAATATTTCCTTTTTCACCATAGGCCTCAAATCGCTCACAAAAATCCCTTGGCAGATTTTTCCAAAAGACTGTCATCAAATGCTCATGAAAATAAAGGTTCAACTCTGTGAGATAAAAACACACATCACAAAGAAGTTTCTCAGAAAGCTTCTGTCTACTTTTTATGTGAAGACATTTCCCATTTCTCCATAGGCCTCAATGGGCTCACAAATATACCTCTGCATATTCTACAAAAGGGCTGTTTCCAAACTGCTCAATCAAAAGAAAGTTTCAACTCTGTGACACTAATGGAAACATCACAAAGAAGTTTCTCAGAAAGATTCTGTCTAGCTTTGATGTGAAGATATTTCCTTTTTCATCATAGTACTCTAAGCACTTCAAATATCCATTTGCAGATTCTACATAAAAACTGTCTCCAAACTGCTCAACCAAAGAAAGTTTCAACTCTGTGAGATGAAAGCACACAACACAAATAAGTTTCTCAGAAAGCTTCTGTCTAGTTTTTATGTGAAGATATTTCCCATTTCACCATAGGCTTCAATGGACTCACAAATATCCCTTTGCAGATTCTGTGAAAAGATGGCTTCCAAACAGCTCAATCAAAAGAAAATTTCAACTCATTAGATGGAAGCAAAGAACACAAGAAATTTCTCAAAATGCTTGTCTAGTTGTTATGTGAAGATATTTCCTTTTTCACCATAGGCCTCAAAGCACTCCAAATATCCATTTTCAGATACTACAAAATGACTGTTTCCAAATAGCTCAATCTAAGGAAAGCTTCAACGCTGTGAGTTGAAGGTGCACATCACAAAGTAGTTTCTCACAGTGCTTCTGTCTAGTTTTTATGTGAAGATATTTCCTTTTTCACCATAGGCCTGAAACTGCTCAAAAATATCACTCTGCAGACTCAACAAAAAGACTCTTTTTGAGCTGCTCAATCAAAGAAAAGTTCAGCTATGTGAAATGAATGTACACATTGCAAAGAAGTTTCTCAGAAAGCTTACTTCTAGTTTTTATGTTATGTTTCCTACTTCACCATAGGCCTCAAACCACTCACAAATATCCCTTTGCAGATTCTACAAAAAGACTGTTTCCAAACTGCTCAGTCAAAAGGAAGTTTCAGCACAGTGAGATAAAAGCAAACAACCCAAAGAAGTTTCTCAGAAAGTTTCTGTCTACTTTTTATGTGATGATATTTCCTTTTTCACTGTAGGGCTCCAAGTACTCCAAATTTCCATTTGCAGTTTCTACAAAGAATCTGGAAAAAAGACGGTTTCCAAACTGCTTAATCAAAATAAAAGTTCAACTCTGTGAGATGAAAGCACACATCACAAAGAAGTTCCTCAGAAACTTTCTGTCTACTTTTTATGTGAAGATATTTCCCATTTCACCATAGCACTCAATGGGCTCACAAATATCCTATTGCAGACTCTACAAAAAGACTCTTTCCAAACTGCTCAAACAAAAGAAAGGTTCAACTCCATGAGATGAAAGTGCACATCACAAAGAAGTTCCTCAGAAAGTCTCTGTATACTTTTTATGTGAATATATTTCCCATTTCACCATAGGACACAATGGGCTCACAAATATTCATTTGCAGATTATACAAAAAGTCTGTTTACAAACTGCTCAATCAAAAGAAAGGTTCAACTCCGTGAGATGAATGCACACATCACAAAGAAGTTTCTCAGAGTGCTTCTGTCTAGTTTTTAAATGAAGTTATTTCCTTTTTCACCATAGGCCTGAAACTGCTCAAAAATATCACTCTGCAGACTCAACAAAAAGACTCTTTTTGAGCTGCTCAATCAAAGAAAAGTTCAGCTATGTGAAATGAATGTACACATTGCAAAGAAGTTTCTCAGAAAGCTTACTTCTAGTTTTTATGTTATGTTTCCTACTTCACCATAGGCCTCAAACCACTCACAAATATCCCTCTGCAGATTCTGCAAAAAGACTGTTCCCAAAGTGCTCTTTCAAAAGAAAGGTTCAACTCTGTGAGATGAATGCAAATATCACAAAGAAGTTTCTCATAGTGCTTCTGTCTAGTTTATATGTGAAGATATTTCCTTTTTCCCCATAGTCTTCACACCACTCACAAATATCCCTTTGCAGATTCTGCAAAAAGACTGTTTCCAAACTGCTCAATGAAAATTAAGGTTCAGCTCTGTGAGATAAAAGCACACATGACAAAGAAGTTTCTCAGAAGGTTTCCATACAGTTTTTATGGAAAGGTGTTTCTTTTTTTAACCATAGGCCTCAAAGCATTCCAAATACGAATTTGCAGATTCTACAAAAAGACTATTTCCAAACTGCTCAATTAAAAAGGAATTTTCAGCTCTGTGAGATGAATGCACACATCACAAAGAAGTTTCTGAGAAAGCTTCTGTCTAGTTTTTATCTGAAGATATTTTCTTTTTCATTATAGGCCTCAAAGGGATACCAAATATCCCTTTGCAGATTCTACAAAAATACTGTTTCCAAAGTGCTCATTCAAAAGAAAAATTCAACTATGTGAGTTGAATGCACACATCACAACGAAATTTCTAAGACAGCTTCTGTGTAGTTTTAATGTGAAGATATTTCTTTATTCACCGTAGGCCTCATTATGCTCAGAAATATCCCCTTGCAGATTATAGAAAAAGACCTTTACCAAACTGCTCTATCAAAAGAAAGGTTCAACTCTGTGAGATGAATACACATCACAAAGAAGTTTCTCAGTAAGCTCCTGTCTGTTTTTTATGTGAAGATATTTACTTTTTCACCATAGACCTAAAAGGGTTCCCAAATATCCCTTTGCAGGTTCTACAAGAAGACTGTTTTCAAACTGCTCAATCAAAAGAAAGGTCAACCCTGTGAGATGAATGCACACATCACAAAGAAGTTTCTCACAAAGCTTCTGTCTACTTTTTCATGAAGATATTTCCTTTTTCAACATAGGCCTCACACCACTCAGAAATATCCCTTTGCAGATTCTACAAAAAGACTGCTTCCAAACTCCTCGATCAAAAGAAAGGTTCAAATCTATGAGATGAATGCACACATCACAAAAAGTTTCTCAGAAATATTCTGTCTACTTTTTTATGAAGATATTTCCTTTCTCAACATAGGCCTCAAACCCCTAAGAAATATCCCTTTGCAGATTCTAGAAAGAGACTCTTTTGAAACTGCCCAATCCAAAGAAAAGTTCAACCCTGTGAGATGAATGAACACATCACAAAAAGTTTCTGAGAAAGCTTCTGTCTAGTTTTTATGTGAAGATATTTCCTTTTTCACCCTAGGCCTCAAAGGGCTCTCAAATATCCCTTTGCAGATTGTACAAAAAGACTATTTCCAAACTGCTCAATCGAAGGTAAGGTTCAACCCTTTGAGATGAATGCACACATCAGTAAGAAGTTTCTCAGCAAGCTTCTGTCTAGTTTTTATATGAAGATATTTCCTTTTTCACTATAGGCCTCAAACTACTCAGAAATATCCCTTTGCAGTTTCTACACAAAGGCTGTTTCAAAATGGGTCAATCAAAAGAAAGTTTCAACTCTTTGAGATGAATGCACACATCACAAAGAAGTTTCTGAGAAAGCTTCTGTCTAGTTTTTATGTGTAGCTATTTCCTTTTTCACCACAGGCCTCTAAGAGCTCCCAAATATCCCCTTGCAGACTCTACAAAACGACTGTTTCCAAAGTGTTCAATCAAAAGAAAGTTTCAACTCTGTGAGATTAATGCACACATCACAAAGAAGTTTCTCAGAATGTTTCTGTCTAATTTTTTATGAAGATATTTCCTTTTTCATCATAGGCTTTATACCGCTCAGAAATATCCCTTTGCAGTATCTACAAAAGACTGTTTCCACACTGTTAAATCAAAGGAAAGGTTCAACTCTGTGAGATGAATGCACACGTCAGAAAGAAGTTTCTCAGGAAACTTCTGTCTAGTTTATATATGAAGATATTTCCTTTATCACTGTAGGCCTCAAACCACTCAGAAATATCCCTTTGCAGATTCTACAAAAAGAGTGTTTCCAAACTGCTCAATCAAAAGAAAGTTTCAACAATGTGAGATGAATGCACACATCCCAAAGAACCTTCTGGCAAAGCTTCTATCTAGTTTTTATGGGAAGATATTTCATTTTTCACTGTAGGCCTCAAAGTGATCCCAAGTATCTCTTTGCAGATTGTACAAAAAGACTCTTGCAAAACTGCTCACTCAAAGGAAAAGATCAACTCTCTGAGATGAAGGCACACATCAGAAAGAAGTTTCTCAGAAAGCTTCTGTCTAGTTTTTATATGAAGCTATTTCATTTTTCACCATAGGCCTCCCACCGCTCAGAAATATCCCTTTGCAGATTCTACAAAAAGTCTGTTTCCAAACTGCTCAATCAAAAGAACGTTTCAACTCTGTGAGATGAATGCACACATCAAAAAGAAGTTTCTCAGAAAGCTTCTGTCTAGTTTTTATCTGAAGATATTTCCTTTTTCACCTTAGGCCTTAAGGGGATCACAAATATCCCTTTGCAGATTCTACAAAAATACTTTTTCCAAACTGCTCATTCAAAACAAACATTGAACTCTGTGAGTTGAATGCACACATCACAAGGAAGTTTCTCAGAAAGCTTCTCTGTAGTTTTTATGTGAAGATAATTCCTTATTCATTGCAGACCTCAAATTGCTCAGAAATATCCCCTTTCAGATTCTAGAAAAAGACTGTTTCCAAACTCCTCAATCAAAAGAAAGTTTCATCTCTGTGAGATGAATGCACACATCGCAAAGAAGTTTCTAAGAAAGCTTTTGTCTAGTTCTTATGTGAAGATATTTCCTTTTTCACCATAGGCCTCAAAGCGCTATCAAATATCCCTTTGCACATTCTACAGAAAGAGTGTTTCCAAACTTCCATATGAAAAGAATGACTCAAATATGTGAGATGAATGCACGCATCTCAAAGAAGTTTCTCAGAAAGCTTCTGTCTAGTTTTCATGAGAAGGCATTTACCTTTTCACCATAGGCCTCAAAGTGCTGCCAAGTATCCCTTTGTGATTTCTACAAAAACAGAGTTTTGAAACTGCTCAATGAAAAGAATGTTTCAATTCTGTGAGATGAATGCACACATCACAAATAAGTTTCTCAGAATGCTTCTGTCTAGTTTTTATGTGAAGTTATTTCCTTTTGCATCATAGGCCTCAAAGTGCTCACAAATATCCCTTTGCAGATTCTACAAAAAGACAGTTTCCAAACTGCTCAATCAAAAGAATGTTTCAACTGTGTGAGATGAATGCACACATCACAAACTCATTTTTCAGAAAGCTTCTTTCTGGTCTTTATGTAAAGGTATTTCCTTTTTCACAACAGGCCTCAAAGCACTCCAAAATATCCCTTTCCAGATTCTTCAAAAATACGTTTCCAAACCGCTTTATCAAAAGAATGGTTCAACTCCATGAAACAAATGCACACACCACAGATAAGTTTCTCAGAAAGCTTCTGTCTAGTTTTTATGGAAGATATTTCCTTTTTCACCCTTGGATTCAAAGTGCTCACAAATATCCCTTTGCAGATTCTTGAAGAACAGAGATTCTATACTGCTCTATAAAAAGAAATGGTTACCTCTGTGAGATGAATGCACACATCACAAAGCAGTTTCCCAGAAAGGTTCTGTGTAGTTTTTATGTGAAGACATTTGCATTTTCACCATAGACTTCAAAGTGCTCCCAAATATTTCTTTGCAGATTCTACCAAAAGACTGTTTCCAAACTGCTCAATGAAAAGAATGGTTCAACTCTGTGAGACGGATGCAAACATCACAAAGAAGTTTCTCAGAAAGTTTCTGCCTAGCTTTTATGTGAAGATTTCACTATAAGCCTCAAAGCACTCAGAAATATCACTTTGCAGATTCTACAAGAACAGAGTTTCCAAGCTGCTCAATGAAAAGAAACGTTTACCTCTGAGAGATGAATGCACACATCACATAGTAGTTTCTCAGAAACTTTCTTTCTAGTATTCATGTGAAGAAATTTGCTTTTTCACCATAGGTCACAAAGCGCTCCCAAATCTCCCTTTACAGATTCTACATAAAGACTCTTTCAAATATCCTCAATCAACAGAATGTTTTGGCTCTGTGAATTGAGTGTACATATAACAAAGTAGTTTCTCAGAAAGTTCCTGTCTAGTTCTTATGTGAAGATATTGAATTTTTCATTATAGGCCTCAAAGCACTCACAAATATCCCTTTGCAGATTCTCCAAGAACAGAGTTTCCACACTGCTCAATGAAAAGAAAGGTTTACTTCTGTGAGATGAATGCACACATCAGAAAGCATTTTCTCAGAAAGCTTCTCTCTAGTTTTTATGTGAAGACATTTCCTTTTTCACCATAGGCATCAAAGCGCTTGAAAGATATCTTTGCAGATTTAGCAAAAAGATTGTTCCCAAACTACTCAATCAAAAGAAAGGTTCCATTCTGTGAGATGAATGCACATATCACAACATACTTTCTCAGAAATCTTCTGCCTACTTTTTATGTGAAGATATTTCCTTTTTCACCATAGGCCTCAAAGCGCTCCCAAATATCCCTTTGCAGATTCTAGAACAGAGTTTCCAAACTGCTGAATGAATAGAACTTTTTACTTCTGTGAGATGAATGCACACATCACAAAGTAGTTTTTCATAAAGCTTCCGTCTAGTTTTCATGTGAAGATATTTCCTTTTCAAACACAGGCCTCAAAGCACTCCCAAATATCCCTTTGCAGATTCTAGAAGAACAGAGTTTCCAAACTGCTGAATGAATAGAAACGTTTACTTCTGTGAGATGAATGCACACATCACAATGCAGTTTTTCATAAAGCTTCTATCTAGTTTTCATGTGAAGATATTTCCTTTTCAAACACAGGCCTCAAAGCACTCCCAAATATCTCTTTGCAGATTCTACAAGAGCAGAGTTTCCAAATTGCTCAATGAAAAGAAATGTTTACTTAAGTGAGATGAATGCACACATCACAAAGCAGTTTCTCAGAAGCTTCCATCTGGTTTTTAGATGAAGATATTTCCTTTTTCACCATAGGGCTCAATCCGATCCCAAATATCCCTTGGCAGATTCTACAAAAATATTGTTTCCCAACTGCTCAATCAAAACAATGATTCAACTCTGTGATGTGAATGCACACATTACAAAGAAGTTTCTCAGAAGACTTCTGTCCAGTTTTTTTGTGAAAATATTCCCTTTTTCACCATAGGTCTCAAAGCATTCCAAAATATCTTTTTTCAGATTCTATAAAAAGACTGTTTCAAAACTACTCAATCAAAATAATGGTTCAACACTGTAAGATGAATGCGCACATCACAAAGAAGTTTCTCATAAAGATTATGTCTAGTTTTTATGTGAAGATATTTCCTTTTTCACCCTAGGCCTCATAATGCACAAAAATACCCCTTTGCAGATTCTAGAAGAAAAGAGTTTCCAAACTGCTGAATGAAAACAAACATTTACCTCTGTGAGATGAATGCACACATCACAAAGCAGTTTCTCATCAAGCTTCTGTCTAGTTTTTATGTGAAGGTATTTCCTTTTTCACTGTAAGCCTCAAAGCACTCACAAATATCCCTTTGCAGATTCTAGAAGAACAGAGTTTCCATACTGCTCAATGAAAAGAAACATTTATCTGTGTACGATGGATGCACACATCACAAAAGAGTTTCTCAGAAAGATTCTTTCTAGTTTTTATGTTAAGATATTTCCTTTTTCATCAGAAGCCTCAAAGTGATCACAAATATCCCTTTACAGATTCTTCAAAAAGACTCTTTCCAAACAGCTCAGTTAAAAGAGTGGTTCAACTCTGTCAGATGAATGCACACATCACAAAGAAGTTTGTCAGAAAATTTCTGTCTAATTGTTTTGTGAAGATACTACCTTTTCACCATGGGCCTTAAAGCGTCACAAATATCCTTTTGCAGATTCTTGAACAACAGAGTTTCCAAACTGCTCAATGAAAAGAAACGTTTACCTCTGTGAGATGAATGCACATATCACAAAGTAGTTTCTCAGAAAGCTTCTGTGTATTTTTTTAGTGAAGACAATTCCTTTTTCACCATTGGCCTCAAATCGCTCCCAAATATTCCTTTGTAAATTTTACAAAAAGACAGTTTCCAAACTGCTCAATCAAAAGAAAGGTTCAACTCTGTGAGATGAATGCACACATCAGAAAGAAGATCCTCAGAAGGCTTCTGTCTAGTTTTTATGTGAAGTTATTTCCTTTTTCACCATAGGCCTCAAAGCCCTCACAAATATCCTTTTGCAGATTCCAATAGAACAGAGTTTCCAAACTGTTTAAGGAAAAGAAAATTTTACCTCTGTGAGTTGAATGCACACATCACAAAACAGTTTCCCAGAAACTATCTTTCTTGATTTTATGTGAAGATATTTCTTCTTTCACCATAAGCCTCAAAGCACTCCCAAATATCCCTTTGCAGATTCTACAAAAAGACTCTTTCCAAACTGCTCAATCAAAAGAATTTTTCAACTCTGTGAGATGAATGCAGACATCACAAAGCAGTTTCTCAGAAAGCTTCTGTCCAGTTTGTATTGGAAGACGTTTCCATTTCACCTCAGGCCTCCCTGTGAATCCAAATATCCCTTCACAGATTCTACAAACACTCTGTTTCCAACCTGCTCAATTAAAAGAATGGTTCAACTCTGTGAGATGAATGCACACATCACAAACCAATTGCTCAGAAATTTTCTTTCTGGTTTGTATTGGAAGATATTTCCTTTTTAACCATAGGCCTCAATGGGCCCACAAATGTCCCTTTGCAGATTCTACAAGAACAGAGTTACCAAACTGCTCAATGAAAAGAAACATTGACTTCTTTGAGATGAATGTGCACATCACTAAGTCATTTGTCAGAAAGCCTCTGTCTAGTTTGTGTCAGAAGATATTTCCTTTGTCACCACAGGCCTGAAGGCAAATCCAAATATCCCTTTGCAGTTACCACAAATAATGTGCTTCCACACTACTCAATCAAAAGAATGGCTTAGCTCTGTGAGATGAAAACACAGATCACAAAGCAGTTTCTAAGAAATCTCCTTTCTAGCTTTTATGTGAGGTTATTTCATTTTTCATCATAGGCCTCAAAGTGCTCACAAATATCCCTTTGCAGATTCTAGAAAAACAGTGGTTCCAAACTGCTCAATCAAAGGAATGGTTCAACTCTGCTAGAGGAATTTGCACAACAGAAACAAGTTTCTCAGAAAGCTTCCTTCTAGTTTTTATATGAAGATTTTTCCTTTTTCATCATAAGCCTCAAAGCACTTCCAAATATCCCTCTGAAGATACTACAAAAACAGTGGTTCCAAACTTCTCAATCAAAAGAAATATTCAGCTTCATGAGATGAAGACACACATCACAAAGCAGTTTCTCAGAAAGCTTCTGTCCAGTTTGTATCGGAAGATATTTCCTTTTTCACTACAGGGCTCCATGCAAATCCATATATGTTTTTGCACATTCTACAAACTCTCTGTTTCCAAAATGCTCAATCAAAAGAATGGTTCAACACTGTGAGATGAATGCACACATCACAAAGCAATTTCTTAGAAACTTTCCTTCTAGTTTGTATCAGAAGATATTTCCTTTTTCACCATAGACCTCAATGCTCTTCCAAATATCCCTTTGCAGACTATAAAAGAACAGAGTTTCCAAACAAATTTACAAGAAAAAAAACAAACAACCCCATCAAAAAGTGGGCAAAGGATATGAACAAACACTTCTCAAAAGAAGACATTTATGCAGCCAAAAAAACACATTAAAAAATGCTCATCATCACTGGCCATCAGAGAAATGCAAATCAAAAGCACAATGAGATACCATCTCAAACCAGTTAGAATGGCCATCATTAAAAAGTCAGGAAACAACAGGTGCTGGAGAGGATGTGGAGAAATAGGGACAATTTTACACTGTTGGTGGGACTGAAAACTAGTTCAACCATTGTGGAAGTTAGTGTGGCAATTCCTCAGGGATCTAGTACTAGAAATACCATTTAACCCAGCCATCCCATTACTGGGTATATACCCAAAGGGCTATAAATCATGCTGCTATAAAGACACAGGCACACATATGTTTATTGCGGCACTATTCACAATAGCAAAGACTTGGAGCCAACCCAAATGTCCAACAACGATAGACTGGATTAAGAAAATGTGGCACATATACACCATGGAATACTATGCAGCCATAAAAAAATGATGAGTTCATGTCCTTTGTAGGGACATGAATGAAACTGGAAAGCATCATTCTCAGTAAACTATCACAAGGACAAAAAAACAAACACCACATGTTCTCACTCATAGGTAGGAGTTGAACAATGAGAACTCATGCACACAGGAAGGGGAACATCACACTCCGGGGACTGTTGTGGTGTGGGAGGAGGGGGGAGGGACAGCATTAGGCGGTATACCTAATGCTAAATGACGAGTTAATGGGTGCATCAAACCAACATGGCACATAGATACATATGTAACAAACATGCACGTTGTGCACATGTACCCTAAAACCTAAAGTATAATAATAAAATTTAAAATGATCATTTGTACTGCAAGGATTATTGCAAAAAAAGTTACAAACAACAAAATAAATAATTACAGATTTTTTCTACACAGAAAAATAAAAAATAAAATATAAAGAACAGAGTTTCCAAACTGTTCAACATAAAGAAAGGTTTAACTCTGTGAGATGAATGAACATATCACAAAGCAGTTTCTCAGAAAGCCTCTTTCCAGATTTTATGTGAAGATATTTCCTTTTTCACCATAGGCCTCAATGTGATCCCAAATTTCCCATTGCAGATACTACAAACACTGTGTTTCCAAACTGCTCAATCAAAAGAATGGTTCAACTCTTTTAAGAGGAATGCACACAGCCCAAAGCAGTTTCTCAGAAAGCTTCTTTCTAGTTTTTATGTGAAGATATTTCCTTTTTCACCATAAGCTTCAAAGCACTCCCAAATATCCCTTTGCAGATTCTACAAAAACAGTGGTTCAAAAGTGCACAATCAAAAGAGTTGTTCAACTCTGTGAGATGAATTCTCACAGTAAGAAGCAGTTTCTCAGAAAGCTTCTCTCCAGTTTTTATTGGAGGATATTTCCTTTTTAACCACAGGCCTCAATGTGCTCCCAAATATCCCTTTGCAGATTCTAGAAGGACAGATTTTCCAGACTGCTCAATGAAAAGAAACATTGACCTCTGCGAGATGAATGTGCACATCACAAAGGAGTTTCTCAGAAAGCTTCTGTCTAATTTGTATCAGAAGATTTTTCCTTTGACACCACAGTCCTCCAGGAGAATCAAAACATCCCTTCACAGCTACTACAAACACTGTGTTTCCACACTACACAATCAAAAGAATGGTTTAACTCTGTTAGATGATAGCACAGATCACAAAGCAGTTTCTAAGAAAGCTCCTTTCTAGTTTTCATGTGAGGATATTTCCTTTTTCACCATAGGCCTCTAAGTGCTCACAAATATCCCTTTGCAGATTCTAGAAAAACAGTGGTTCCAAACTGCTCAATCAAAACGATGGTTCAACTCTGTTACAGGAATGCACACATCACAAAGCAGTTTATCAGAAAGCTTCTTTCTAGTTTTTATATGAAGATATTTTCTTTTTCACCATGAGCTTCAAGGCGCTCCCAAATATCCTTTTGCAGATTCTAAAAGAACAGTGGTTCCAAACTGTAGAATAAAAAGAGTTGTTCAACTCTGTGAGATGAATGCACACATCACAAAGCAGTTTCTCAGAAAGCTTCTGTCTAGCTTTTATTTGAAGATATTTCCTTTTTCACCATGGGTCTCAAACCACTCACAAATATCCCTTTTCAGATTCTACAAACACCGTGTTTCCAAACTGCTCAATCAATAGAATTGTTCGACTCTTTTAGAGGAAGGCACATATCCCAAAGCAGATTCTCAGAAAGCTTCTTTCTAGTTTTTATGAGAAGATATTTCCTTTTTCACCATAAGCTTCAAAGCACTCCCAAATATCCCTTTTCAGATTCTATAGAAAGAGTGGTTCCAAACTGCACAATCAAAAGAATTGTTCAAATCTGTGAGATGAATTCCCACAACATGAAGCAGTTTCTCAGAAAGCTTCTCAACAGTTTTTATTGAAAGATATTTCCTTTTTAACCATTGGCCTCAATGTGCTCCCAAATATCCCTTTGCAGATTCTAGAAGAACATAGTTTCCAAACTGCTCAATGAAAGAAACATTGACCTCTGCAAGATGAATGTGCACATCACAAAGTAGTTTCTCAAAAAGCTTCTGTCTAGTTTATATCAGAAGATTTTTCCTTTGTCACCACAGGCCCCAAGGAGAATCAAAATATCCCTTCGCAGCTACTACGAACACTGTGTTTCCACACTACTCAATCAAAAGAATGGTTTAACTCTGTGAGATGATAGCACAGATCACAAAGCAGTTACTAAGAAAGCTCCTTTCTAGTTTTTATGTGAGGAAATTTCCTTTTTCACCATAGGCCTCTAAGCACTCACAAATATCCCTTTGCAGATTCTAGAAAAACAGTGGTTCCAAACTGCTCAATCAAAAGGATGGTTCAACTCTGTTACAGGAATGCACAAATCACAAAGCGGTTTGTCAGAAAGCTTCTTTCTAGTTTTTATGTGAAGATATTTTCTTTGTCACGATGAGCTTCAAGGTGCTCCCAAATATCCCTTTGCAGAGTCTAAAAGAACAGTGGCTCCAAACTGCAGAATAAAAAGAATTGTTCAACTCTGTGAGATGAATGCACACATCACAAAGCAGTTTCTCAGAAAGCTTCTGTCTAGTTTTTATTTGAAGATATTTCCTTTTTCAACATAGGCCTCAAACCACTCACAAATATCCCTTTTCAGATTCTACAAACACTGTGTTTCCAAACTGCTCAATCAAAAGAATGGTTCAACTCTGTGAGACAAATGCACAGATCACAAAGCAGTTTCTAAGAAAGCTCCTTTCTAGTTTTTATGTGAGGATATTTCCTTTTTCACCATAGGCCTCAAGGCACTCACAAATATCCCTTTGCAGATTCTAGAAAAACAGTAGTTACAAACTGCTCAATCAAAAGTATTTTTCAACTCTGTGAGATGAATGCACACATCACAATGCAGTTTCTCAAAAAGCTTCTTTCAGGTTTGTATCGGAAGATATTTCCTTTTTCACCACAAGCCTCTATGAGAATTCAAATATCCCCTTGCAGATTCTACAAACACAGTGTTTCCAAACTGCTGTACCAAAAAATGGTTTACCTCTGTGAGACAAATGCACAGATAACAAAGCACTTTCTAAGAAAGCTCCTTTCCAGTTTTTATGTGAGGATATTTCCTTTTTCACCATAGGCCTCAAAGTGCTCACAAATGTCCCTTTGCAGATTCCGGAAAAACAGTGGTTACAAACTGCTCAAAAAAAAGAATGGTTCAACTCTGTTAGAGGAATGAACACATCACAAAGAAGTTTCTGAGAAAGCTTCTTTCTAGTTCTTACTTGAAGATATTTCCTTTTTCAATATAAGCTTCAGAGTGCTCCCAAATATAACTGCACTTTCTGCAAAAACAGTGGTTCCAAACTGCACAACCAAAAGAATTGTTCAACTCTGTGAGATGAATGCACACATCACAATGCAGTTTCTCAAAAAGCTTCTTTCAGGTTTGTATCGGAAGTTATTTCCTTTTTCACCACAAGCCTCTATGAGAATTCAAATATCCCCTTGCAGATTCTACAAACACAGTGTTTCCAAACTGCTGTACCAAAAAATGGTTTACCTCTGTGAGACAAATGCACAGATAACAAAGCACTTTCTAAGAAAGCTCCTTTCCAGTTTTTATGTGAGGATATTTCCTTTTTCACCATAGGCCTCAAAGTGCTCACAAATGTCCCTTTGCAGATTCCGGAAAAACAGTGGTTACAAACTGCTCAAAAAAAAGAATGGTTCAACTCTGTTAGAGGAATGAACACATCACAAAGAAGTTTCTGAGAAAGCTTCTTTCTAGTTCTTACTTGAAGATATTTCCTTTTTCAATATAAGCTTCAGAGTGCTCCCAAATATAACTGCACTTTCTGCAAAAACAGTGGTTCCAAACTGCACAACCAAAAGAATTGTTCAACTCTGTGAGATGAATGCACACATCACAAAGCAGTTTCTCAAAAACCTTCTGTCCAGTTTGTATTGGAAGATATTTCCTTTTTCACCATAGACCTCCATACGAAGGCAAATATCCCTTCGCAGATTCTACAAACAGTGCATCTCCAAACTGCTCAAACAAAAGAATGGTTCAACCCTGTAAGATGTATGCACACATCACAAAGCAATTTCTCAGAAAATTTCTTCTTAGTTTGTATTGGAAAATATTTCCTTTTCCTCATAGGCCTCAATGTGCTCCTAAATATCTCTTTGCAGATTCTAGAAGAACAGTGTTTCCAAACTGCTCAATGAAAAGAAATGTTTAACTCTGTGAGATGAATGCACATATCACAAAGTAGTTTCTCAGAAAGATTCTTTCCAGTTTTTATGTGAAGATATTTCCTTTTCCACCATAAGCCTCAAAGCGCTCCCAAATATCCCCTTGCATGTACTACAATAAACAGTAGTTTCAAACAGCTCAGTCAAAAGAATTGCTCAAGTCTGTGAGATCAATGCAAACACCACAGAACAGTATCTCAGAAAGCTTCTGTCCACTTTGTATCAGAAGATATTTCCTTTTTCACCACAGGCCTCCATGTGAATGCAAATATCCCTTTGCAGATTCTACAAACAATGTGTTTCTAAACTGCACAATCAAAAGAATGTTTCAACTCTGTGAGATGAATGCACACATCACAAAGCAATTTCACAGAAACTTTCTTGCTTGTATCAGAAGATATTTCCTTTTTCACCAAAGGCCTCAATGCACACCCAAATATTGCTTTGCAGATTTTAGAAGAACATAGTTTCCAAACTGCTCAATGAAAAGAAACGTTTAACTCTGTGAGATGAATGCGCACATCACAAAGCAGTTTATCAAAAAGCTTCTATCTAGTTTGTATCAGAAGATATTTCTTCTGTCACCACAAGCCTCAAGGCAACTCCAAATATCCCTTCACACATTCTACTGACACTGTGTTTCCAAACTACTCTATAAAAAGAATGGTTTAACTCTGTGAGATGAATGCACAGATCACAAAGCATTTTCTTTTTTTTTTTAAAGAGAAGGAAACAGAATTTATTGCTAGAAGACGTGCCTTACAGAAATGCAAATGGAAATTTATCACACTGAAAATAAAGACGTTAGACAATAATTTGGATCCACATGTAAAAACATAATTAACATAAAGGTAATATAAAGATAATTACAAAAGCCCACATAATTGCATATTTCTTCTTCAATTGTCTTGATTAAAAATATTAAGAGAACTAAAACAAGTAAATATATCAATTTAGTAACTTGAAAACTTTCCATAAATAAAAGACCAGGCCCAGATGGCTTCAATGTGAATCTACCAAACATTCAAAGATCAGTATCTTTCCTGTACTCTTCCAAAATATGCAGAAGGAGGGAACATTTCTTAACTCATTCCGTAATGTCCATTTATTCTAATAACAAAACCAAACACATTAAAGAAAACTACAGATCAATCAACCAACTGAATATTAGGATATTAATATACAAAATAACTCCTCAACAAAATACTATCAGACTGAATCCTGTAACTTATAAAAAGCATGCATACAGGCTGGGTGCAGAGGCTAATGTCTGTAATCCCAGCACTTTGGGAAGCTGAGGTGGAAGGATTGTTTGATCACAGGAGTTTGAGACCAGCTTGGACAACATACTGAGACCCTGTCTATACAAAAAAGTTTAATTGCTAGGTGTGGTGGCACATTTCTGTGATTTCAGCCACTTAGGAGGTGGAAGGATCGCTTGAGTTTGGAAAGTCTCAGGCTGCAATGATCTGTGATCACACCACTGTGCTCCAGCCTGTGACAAAGCAAGACTCTGTCTCAGAAAAAAAAGTTATACCACATACAACATGACCAAATGGGATTTATCTTAGAAATGCAAGGTTTGTTTAATATCTGAAAATCAATTAGTATAATAAACCATATTAATAGAAGAAAGGATAAACTTCATATCATCATCTCAATATAGGAAGCAAACATTAAAAAATTACAATACCATTTCATGATAAAAACACTCAACAAACTGGGAATAGAAAACTAACTCCTCAACTTGGTGTAGGCCATACACAAGAAACCCACGGATAACCTTATATTTGATAGTGGAAGGCTGAATGCTTTACTTCTAAGATCAGGAGCAAGACAAAGTTATCTGTTCTTGCCACTTGTATTTAACATTGTGCTGGAGATCCCAGATAGTGTAATTAGGCAAGATAAAGAAACAAAGATCATCCAGATCATGAAGGAAGAAATAGAACTATCTTTTTTAAATTTTATTATTATTATACTTTAAGTTTTAGGGTACATGTGCAAAATGTGCAGGTTTCTTACATATGTATACATGTCCCATGTTGGTGTGCTGCACCCATTGACTCATCATTTAGAAATAGGTATATCTCCTAATACTATCCCTCTCCCCTCCCCCCACGCCACAACAGTCCCCAGAGTGTGATGTTCCCCTTCCTGTGTCCATATGTTCTCATTGTTCAATTCCCACCTATGAGTGAGAACATGCAGTGTTTGGTTTTTTATCCTTGCGATAGTTTGCTGAGAATGATGGTTTACAGTTTCACCCATGTCCCTACAAACGACATGAACTCATCATTTATATGGCTGCATAGTATTTGATGCTGCACATGTCCCACATTTTCTTAATCCAGTCTATCATTGTTGGATATTTGGGTTGGTTCCAAGTCTTTACCATAGTGAATAGTGCCACAATAAACATATGTGTGCATGTGTCTTTATAGCAGCATGATTTATAATCCTTTGGATATATACTCAGTAATGGGATGGCTGGGACAAATGGTATTTCTAGTTCTAGATCCCTGAGGAATCGCCACACTGACTTCCACAATGGTTGAACTAGTTTACAGTCCCACCAACAGTGTAAAAGTGTTCCTATTTCTCCACATCCTCTCCAGCACCTGTTGTTTCCTGACTTTTTAATGATGGCCATTCTAACTGGTGTGAGATGGTATCTCATTGTGGTTTTGATTTGCATTTCTCTGATGGCCAGTGATGATGAGCATTTTTTCCATGTGATTTTGGCTGCATAAATGTCTTCTTTTGAGAAGTGTCTGTTCATATCCTTTGCCCACTTTTTAATGGGGTTGTTTGTTTTTTTGTTGTAAATTTGTTTGAGTTCATTGTAGATTCTGGATATTAGCCCTTTGTCAGATAAGTAGGTTGTGAAAATCTTCTCCCATTCTGTAGGTTGCCTGTTCACTCTGATGATAGTTTTGTTTGCTGTGCAGAAACTCTTTAGTTTAATTAGATCCCATTTGTCAATTTTGGCTTTTATTGCCATTGCTTTTTGTGTTTTAGACATGAAGTCCTTGCCCATGCCTATGTCCTGAATGGTATTGCCTAGGTTTTCTTCTAGGGTTTTTATGGTTTTAGGTCTAACATGTAAGTCTTTAATCCATCTTGAATTAATTTTTGTATAAGACGTAAGGAAGGGATCCAGTTTCAGCTTTCTACATATGGCTAGCCAATTTTCCAGCACCATTTATTAAATAGAGAAGCCTTTCCCCATTGCTTGTTTCTGTCAGGTTTGTCAAAGATCAGATGGTTGCAGAGATGCAGCATTATTTTTGAGGGCTCTTTTCTGTTCCATTGATCTATATCTCTGTTTTGGTACCAGTACCATGCTGTTTTGGTTACTGTAGCCTTCTAGTATAGTTTGAATTCAGGTAGTGTGATGTCTCCAGCTTTGTTCTTTTGGCTTAGGATTGACTTGGTGATGTGGGCTCTTTGTTGGTTCCATATGAACTTTAAGGTAGCTTTTTCCAATTCTGTGAAGAAAGTCATTGGTAGCTTGATGGAGATGGCATTGAATCTATAAATTACCTTGGACAATATGGCCATTTTCACAATATTGATTCTTCCTACCCATGAACATGGAATGTTCTTCCTTTTGTTTGTATCCTCTCTTATTTCATTGAGCAGTGGTTTGTAGTTCTCCTTGAAGAGGTCCTTCACTTCCCTTGTAAGTTGGATTCCTAGGTATTTTATTCCCTTTGAAGGAATTGTGAATGGGAGTTCACTCATGATTTGGCTCTCTGTTTGTCTGTTATTGGTGTATAAGAATGCTTGTGATTTTTGCACATTGATTTTGTATCCTGAGACTTTGCTGAAGTTGCTTATCAGCTTAAAGAGATTTTGGGCGGAGATGAAGGGGTTTTCTAGATATACAATCATGTCATCTGCAAACAGGGACAATTTGACTTCCTCTTTTCCTAATTGAATACACTTTATTTCCTTCTCCTGCCTGATTGCCCTCCCCAGAACTTCCAACACTATGTTGAATAAAAGTGGTGAGAGAGGGCATCCCTGTCTTGTGCCAGTTTTCAAAGGGCATGCTTCCAGTTTTGGCCCATTCAGTATGATATTGGCTATGGGCTTGTCATAGATAGCTCTTATTATTTTAAGATATGTCCCATCAATACCTAATTTATTGAGAGTTTTTAGCATGAAGCATTGTTGAACTTCGTCAAAGGCCTTTTCTGCGTCTATTGAGATAATCATATGGTTTCTGTATTTGGTTCTGTTTATATGTTGGATTACATTTATTGATTTGTGTATGTTAAACCAGTCTTGCATCCCAGGGATGAAGCCCACTTGATCATGGTGGATGAGCTTTTTGATGTGCTGCTGGATTCGATTTGCCAGTATTTTATTGAAGAAGTTCCTTTCAAGTTTTATGTGAGGATATTTCCTTTTTCAACATAGGTCTCAAAGTGATCACAAATATCGTTTTGCAGGTTCTAGAAAAACAGTTGTTCCAAACTGCTCAATGAAAATATTGCTCAACACTGTGAGATGAATGCACACATCACAAAGAAGTTTCTAAGAAAGCTTCTGTTCACTTTGTAACAGAAGATATTTCCTTTATCACCACAAGTCTCCTTGTGAATCAAAATATCTCTTCGTGAATCCTGCAAACACTGTGTTTCTAAACTGCTCAGTCAAAAGAATGATTCAACTCTGTGAGATGTATACACACATCACAAAATAATTTCTGAGAAACTTTCTTTCTAGTTTGCATCAGAAAATATTTCCTTTTTCACCATAGGGCTCAATGCACTCCTAAATATTCCTTTTCATATTCTAGAAGAAAAGAGTTTCCTAACTTATCAATGAAAAGAAATGTCTAACTCTGTGAGATGAATGCACACATCACAAAGCAGTTTCTCAGAAAGCTTCTGTCTAGTTTCTTTCTGAAGATATTTCCTCTGTCACCACAGGCCTCAAGGTGAATCGAAATATCCCTTTGCAGATTCTACTAATACTGTGTTTCCAAACTGCTCTATGAAAAGGATGGTTTAAATATCTGAGACGAATGCACAGATCACAAAACAGTTTCTAAGAAAGCTCCTTTCAGGTTTTAATGTGAGGATATTTCCTTTTTCATCAAAGGCCTCAAAGCTCTCAGAAATAAACCTTTGCAAATTCTAGAAAAAGAGTGGTTACAAGCTGCTCAATCAAAAGAATGGTTCAACTCTGTTAGAGGAATGCACACATCACAAATCAGTTTCTCAGAAAGCTTCTGTCTAGTTTGCATCAGAAGATATTACCTCTGTCACCACAGGACTCAAGGCGAATCCAAATATCCATTCATAGATTGTACAAACACTGTTTTTGCAAACTGTTCAATCAAAAGATTGGTTTAACTCTGTGAGATGAATGCGCAGATCACAAAGCAGTTTCTAAGAAAGCTCCTTTCTAGTTTTTATGTGAGGATAATTAGTTTTTCACCAAATGCCGCAAAGCATTCACAAATAGCCCTTTGCAGATTCTAGAAAAACAGTGGTTCCAAACTGCTCAATCGAAAGAATTGTTCAACTCTGTGAGATGAATGCACACATACAAAGCAGTTTCTCAGAAAGCTTCTGTCCAGTTTGTATCAGAAGATATTTCCTTTTTCATCACAGGCCTCCATGCAAATCTACATATCCCTTCACAGATTCTACAAACACTGTGTTTCCAAACTGCTCAATGAAAAGAAACTTTGAATTCTGTGAGATGAATGCACATATTGCAAAGCAGTTTCTCAGAAAGCTACTGTCTAGTTTTCAACAGAAGATATTTCCTCAGGCACCACAGGCCTCAAAGTGAATCCAAATATCCCTGTGCAGATTCTACAAACACTGTTTTTCCAAACTGCTGTGTCAAAAGAATGGTTTAACTCTGTGAGATGAATGAACAGATAACAAAGCACTTTCTAAGAAAGCTCCTTTCTAGTTTTTATGTGAGGATATTTCCTTTTTCACCATAGGCCTCAAGGCACTCACAAATATCCCTTTGCAGATTCTAGGAAAACAGTGGTTACAAACTGCTCAAAAACAAAAATGGTTTAACTCTGTTAGAAGAATGAACACATCAAAAAAAGTTTCTGAGAAAGCTTCTTATTTGAAGATATTTCCTTTTTCAATATAAGCTTCAAAGTGCTCCCAAATATAACTTTGCACTTTCTGCAAAAACAGTGGTTCCAAACTGCACAGTCAAAAGAATTGTTCAACTCTGTGAGATGAATGCACACATCACAAAGCAGTTTCTCAAAAAGCTTCTGTCCAGTTTGTATCAGAAGATATTTCCTTTTTCTGTGAAGATATTCCTTTGCATAGGCCTCCATGCGAATGCAAATGCCCCTTCACAGATTCTACAAACACTACATTTCCAAACTGCTCAAACAAAAGAATGGTTCAACTCTGTGAGATGTATGCACACATCACAAAGCAATTCCTCAGAAAATTTCTTTTTAGTTTGTATCGGAAAATATTTCCTTTTCACCATAGGCCTCAATGTGCTCCTAAATATCTCTTTACAGATACTAGAAGAACAGTGTTTCCAAACTGCTCAATGAAAAGAAATGTTTAACTCTGTGAGATGAATGCACACATCACAAAGCAGTTTCTCAGAAAGCTTCTTTCCAGTTTTTATGTGAAGATATTTCCTTTTTTCACCATAAGCTTCAAAGTGCTCCCAAATATCCCTTTGCAGATACTACAAAAACAGTGGTCCCAAACTGCTCAATCAAAAGAATTGCTCAAGTCTGTGAAATCAATGCACACACCACAAAGCAGTTTCTCAGAAAGATTCTGTCCACTTTGTATCAGAAGATATTTCCTTTTTCACCACAGGCCTCCATTTGAATGCAAATATCCCTTTGCAGATTCTACAAACAATGTGTTTCTAAACTGCACAATCAAAGGAATGTTTCAACTCTGTGAGATGAATGCACACATCACAAAGCAATTTCACAGAAACTTTCTAGTTTGTATCGGAAGATATTTGCTTTTTCACCATAGGCCTCAATGCGCTCCTAAATATCCCTTTGCAGATTTTAGACAAAGAGAGTTTCCAAACTGCTCAATGAAAAGAAAAGTTTAACACTGTGACATGAATGCACACATCACAATGCAGTGTCTCAGAAAGCTTCTATTTAGCTTGAATCAGAAGATAATTACTTTGTCACCATAGGCCTCAAGGCAAATCCAATTATCTCTTTGCAGATTCTACAAGCACTGTGTTTCCAAACTGTGCAATCAAAAAATGGTTTAACTCTGTGAGATGAATGCACAGATCACAAAGCAGTTTCTCAGAAAGCTCCTTTCTAATTTTTATGTGAGGATATTTCCTTTTTCACCATAGACCTCAAAGCACTCACAAATATCCCGTTGCAGATTCTAGAAAAATAGTGAATCCAAACTGCTCAATGAAAAGAATGGTTCAACTCTGTTAGAGGAATGCACACATCACAAAGCAGTTTCTCAAAAAGTTTCTTTCTAGTTTTTATGTGAAGATATTTCATTTTTCACCATAAGCCTCAAAGCACTCCCAAATATCCCCTTGCAGATTCTACAAAAACAGGGATAACAAACTGCTCAATCAAAAGTTTTGTTCAACTTGGTGAGGTGAATGCACATATCATGAAGCAGTTTGTCGGAAAACTTCTGTCCAGTTTGTATCAGAAGATATTTCCTTTATGCCCTGAGGCCTCCAGGTGGATTCAGATATCCTTTTGCATATTGTACAAACACTGTGTACTGAAACTGCTCAATGAAAAGAATGCTTCAAGTGTGTGAGATGAATGCACACTTCACATAGCAATTTCTCAGAAACTTTCCTTCTAGTTTGTATCGGGAGATATTTCCTTTTTCATCTTAGGCCTCTATGTGCTCCCAAATATCCCTTTGCAGATTCTAGAAGAACAGAGTTTCCAAACTTCTCACTAAAAAGAAAAGTTTAACTCAGTGAGATTAATGCACACATCATAAAGCAGCTTCTCCAAAAGCTTCTGTCTAATTTGTATCAGAACATATTTCCTTTGACACAATAGGTCTCAAGGTGAATGCAAATATCTTCACAGATTCTAAAAATACTGTTTCCAAACTGTTCAATCAAAAGAATGGTTTAACCATGTAAGACAAATGCAAAAATCACAAAGCAGTTTCTACGAAATCTCCTGTCTAGTTTTTATGTGAGGTTATGTCTTCTTCACCATAGGCCTCAAAGCGCTCACAAATATCCCTTTGCATATTCTAGAGAAACAGGGGTTCCAAACTGCTCAATCAGAAGAATTGTTCAACTTTGTGAGATGAATGCACACATCACAAAGCAGTTTCTCAGAAAGCTTCTGTCCAGTTTGTATCAGAGGACATTTCCTTTTTCACCACATGCCTCCATGCAAATCCAAATATCCTTTCACAGATTCTACAAACACTGTGTTTCCAAACTGCTCAATCAAAGAATGGTTCAACTCTGTGAGATTAATGCACACATCACAAAGCAATTTCTCAAAAACTTTCTTTCTACTTTGTATAGGAAGATATTTCCTTTTTCACCATAAGCCACAATACACTCCCAAATTTCCTTTCACAGATTTTACAAACACTGTGTTTCCAAACTGCTCAATCAAAAGAATGGTTTAACTCTGTGAGACAAATGCACAGATCACAAATCAGTTTCTAAGAAAGCTCCTTTCTAGTTTTTATGTGAGGATATTTCCTTTTTCACCATAGGTCTCAAAGCACTCACAAATATCAAGTTGCAGATTCTAGAAGAACAGTGTTTCCAAACTGCTCAATCAAAAGAATGGTTTAACTCTGTGAGACAAATGCACACATCACAAAGCATTTTCTTAGAAAGCTTCTTTCTCGTTTTTATGTGAAGATATTTTTTTCACCATAGGCCTCAAAGCTCTCCTAAATATCCCTTTGCAGATTCTACAAAAACAGTAGTTCCAAACTGCTGAATGAATTGTTCAACTCTGTGAGATGAATGCACACATCACAAAGCAGTTTCTCAGAAAGCTTCTGTCCAGTCTGTATCAGAAGATATTTCTTTTTTCACCACAGGCCTCCATGTGAACCCAAATATCACTTCACACGTTCTACAAACACTGTGTTTCCAAACTGCTCAATCAAAAGAATGGTTCAACTCTTTGAGATGAATGCACATGACAGAAAACAATTTCTCAGAAACTTTCTTTCTAGTTTGTATCAGAGGATATTTCCGTTTTCAACATGGGCCTCAATGCACTCCCAAATATCCCTTTGCAGATTCTAGAAGAACAGAGTTTCCAAACTGCTTAATGAAAAGAAATGTTTAACTCTGTGATATGAATGCATGAATCACAAAGCAGTTTCTCAGAAAGCTTCTGTCTAGTTTGTATCAGAACATATTCCCTTTGTCACTATAGGCCCTAATGTGAATCCAAATATTCCCTTGCAGATTCTACAAACACTGTGTTTCCAAACTGCTCAATCAAATGAATGGCTTACCTCTGTGTGATAAATGTGCAGATCACAAAGCAGTTTCTAAAAAAGCTCCTTTCTAGTTTTTATTTGAGGATATTTTATCACCATAGGCCTCAAAACACTAACAACCCCTTGCAGATTCTACAAAAACAGTGATTCCAAACTGCTCAATCAAAAGATTGGTTCAACTCTGTTAGAGGAATGCACACATCACAAAGCAGTTTCTCAGAAAGCTTCTTTCTAGATTTTATGTGAAGATAATTCCTTTTTCACCATAGGCCTCAAAGCACTCCCAAATATCCCTTTGCACATTCTAAAAAAAGAGTGGTTCCAAACTAATCAATCAATATAATTTTTCAACTCTGTTAGATGAATGTAGACATCACAAAGCAGTTTCTCAGAAAGCTTCAGTCTAGTTTGATTCAAAGATATTTCTTTTTTTGCCACAGGCCTCCATGTGAATCCAAATATCCCTTCAGAGATTCTACTAACACTGTGTTACCAAACTGCTCAATCAAAAGAATGGTTAAACTCTGTGAGATGAATGCACATATCACAATGCAGTTTCTCTGACACTTTCTTTCTAGTTTGTATCGGAAGATATTTCCTTTTTCACAATAGGCCTCAAACTGCTCTCAAATATCCCTCTGCAGATTTTAGAAGGACAGAGTTTCCAAACTGCTCAATGAAAAGAAATGTTGATATCTGTGAGGTGAATGCGCATATCACCAAGCAGTTTCTCAGAAAATATCTCTCTAGTTTGTATCAGAAGATATTTCCTTTTTCACAATAGGCCTCAAGGCGAATCCAAATATCCCTTGGGAGATTCTACAACAGTGTGTTTCCAAACTGCTCAATGAAAAGAATGGTCTAACTCTGTGAGATTAATGCACAGATCACAAAGCAATTTCTAAGAAAGTTCCTTTCTAGTTTTTATGTGAAGATATTTCCTTTTTCACCATAGACCTCAAAGCCCTCCCAAATATCCCTTTGGAGATTCTTGAAAAACAGTGGTTTGAAACTGCTCAATCAAAAGAATGGTTCAACTCTGTTAGAGGAATGCACACAACACAAAGCAGTTTCTCAGAAACATTCTTTCTAATTTTTATATGAAGATAATTCCTTCTTCACCGTAGGCCTCAAAGCGATCCCACATAACCCCTTGCAGATTCTACAAACACTGTGTTTCCAACCTCGTCAATCAAAAAAATGGTTTAACTCTGTCAGATGAATGCACACATCCCAAAGCAGATTCTCAGAAACTTTCTTTCTAGTTTGTATCAGAAGATATTTCCTTTTTCACCATAGGCCTCAAGGTGCTCCAAAATATCCTTTTGTGGATTCTAGAAAAACAGAGTTCCCAAACTGCTCAATGAAAATAAACATTCAACTCCGTGAGATGAATGCACATGTCACAAAGCAGTGTATCAGAAACCTTCTGTCTAGTTTGTATCTGAAGGTATTTCTTTTTTCACCATGGGCCTCAAAGTGATCCCAAATATAAACTTCCCAGATTCTGCAAAAACTGTGTTTCCAAACTGCTCAATCCAAAGAATGGTTTCACTCTTTGAGATGAAAGCACACACCATGAAGCAGTTTCTCAGAAGCTTTCTTTCCAGTTTGTATCAGAAGATAGTTCCTTTTTCACCATAGGCCTCAATGTACTCCCAAATATCCCATCATAGATACTACCAAAAGCATATTTCCAAACTACTCAATCAAAAGAAACGTTTTACTTTGTGAGATCAATGCATGTGTCACAAAGCAGTTTCTCAGATAACTTCTTTTTAGTTTTTATGTGATGTATTTCCTTTTTTACCATAGGTCTCAATGCACTCCTAAATATCCCTTTGCAGATTATACAAAAGCAGTGTTTCCAAATGCTCAATAAAAGGAAAACTTGAACTCTATTAGATGAATGCACATATCACAAAGCAGTTTCTCAAAAAGCTCCTTTCTGGTTTTCATGTGAGGATATTTCCTTTTTCACCATAAAATTCAAAGGGCTCAAAAATAACACTTTGCAGATTCTAGAAAAACAGTGGTTCCAAACTGTTCAATCAAAAGAATATTTGAACTCTGTGAGATGAATGCACACATCCCATAGCAGTTTCTCAGAAACTTTCTTTAGAGTTTGTATCGGAAGATATTTCCTTTTTCACCCAAGGCCTCAATGTGCTGTGTAATATCCCTTTGCAGATTCTATAAAAACAGTTTCTAAACTGCTCAATGGAAAAAAACGTTTAACTCTCTGAGATGAATGCACACATCACAGAGAAGTTTCTCAGAAACTTTCTTTCTAGTTTGTATTGAAAGAAATTTCCTTTTCCACCATATGCCTCAATGTACTCCCAAACACCCCTTCACAGATTCTACTGAAACTGTGTTTCTAAACAGCTGAATGAAAAGAAAGGGTTAACTTTGTGAGGTGAATGCAGCTATCTCAAAGCAGTTTCTCAGAAATCTTTCTAGTTTTTATGTGAAGATATTTCCTTTATCACCATAGGCCTCAATGCAGTCTCAAATATCCCTTTGCAGATTCTAGAAAAACAGACTTTCCAAACTGCTTAATGAAAAGAAACGTTTATCTCTATGAGATGAATGCACACATCACAAAGCAGTATATCAGAAATCTTCTCTGTAGTTTGTATCTGAAGATATTTCCTTTTTGACCATATTCTTCAAAGCACTCCCAAATATAACCTACACAGGTACTGCAAAAATTGTGTTTCCAAACTGCTCAATCAAAAGAATGGTTTCACTCTGTGAGATGAATGCACACATCACAAAGCACTTTCTCAGAAACTTTCTTTCTAGTTTGTATCAGAAGATATTTCCTTTTTCACTTCAGGCCTCAATGTATTCCAAAACATCCTTCGAAGATTCTACCAAAGCTGTGTTTCCAAACTGCTCAATCAAAAGAACTGTTTAACTTTGTGAGATGAGTGCAAGTGTCACAAAGCAGTTTCTCAAATAGCTTCTTTCTAGTTCTTATGTGAAGATATTTCCTTTTTCACCATAGGCCTCAAAGTGCTCCCAAATATCCCTTTGTAGATTCTACAAAAACAGAGTTTCCAAACTGCTCAATCAAAAGAAATGTTCAACTCTGTGAGAAGAATGCACACATCACAAAGCAGTTTTTCAGAAAGCTTCTTTCTAGTTTTTATGTGAGGATATTTTGTATTTCACCATAAGACTCAAAGGGTTCCAAAATATCCCTTTGCAGATTCTACAAAAACAGTGGATTCAAACTGCTCAATCAAAAGAATGATTCAGCTCTGTGAGATTAATGCACACATGACTAAGCAGCTTCTCAGAAATCATCTGTCTAGTTTGTTTTGGAAGATATTTCCTTTTTCACCATAGGCCTCAATGCGAGTCCAAATATCCCTTCGCAGATCCTACAATCACTGTGTTTACAAACTGCTCAATCAAAAGAATGGTTTAACTCTGTGAGATGGATGCACACACCATAAAGCAGTTTCTCAGAAACTTTCTTTCTAGTTTGTATCAGAATGTATTTCCTTTTTCACCATAGGTCTCAATGCACTCCTAAATATCCCTTCACAGAATCTAGAAGAACAGAGTTTCCAAACCGCTCAATGAAAGGAAACGTTTAACTCTGTGAGATGAATGCACACATAACAAGGCAGTATATCAGAAACCTTCTCTCTAGTTTGTATCTGAAGATATTTCCTTTTTCACCCTATGACTCAGAGTGCTCCCAAATATCCCTTCACAGATTCTGCAAAAACCATGCTTCCAAACTGCTCAATCAAAAGAATGGTTTCACTCTGTGAGATGAATGCACACATCACAAAGCAGTTTCTCAGAAATTTTCTTTCTAAATCTGTTTCCAAACAGCTCAATGAAATAAAGTTTTAACTTTGTGAGATGAATGCACATATCACAAAGCAGTTTCTCAGAAAGCTTCTTTCTAGTTTTTATGTGAAGATATTTCCTTTTTCACCCTAGGCCTCAATGTGCTCCCAAATATCCCTTTGCAGATTCTACAAATCAGTGTTTCCATACTGCTCAATAAAAAGAAAGCTTTAACTCCTTAAGATGAATGCACATATCACAAAGCAGTTTCTCAGAAAGCTCCTTTCTAGTTTTTTTTGTGAGGATTTTCCTTTTTCACCATAACACTCAAAGGGCTCCAAAATATCCCTTTGCAGATTGCACAAAAACAGTGGTTCCAAACTGCTCAATCAAAAGAATGGTTCAAATCTGTGAGATGAATGCATACATCACAAAGCAGAATATCAGAAATCTTCTCTCTAGTTTGTATCTGAAGATATTTCCTTTTTCACCATAGGCCTCAAAGCACTCACAAATATCCGTTCAGAGATTCTGCAAAAACTGTGTTTCCTAACTGCACAATCAAAAGAACAGTTTCACTCTGTGAGATGAATGCACACATCACAAAGCAGTTATTGAGTATCTTTCTTCTATTTTGTATCAGAAGATATTTCCTTTTTCACCACAGGCCTCAATGTATTCCCAAATATCACTTCACTGATTCTACCAAAACCGTGTTTCCAAACAGCTTAATGATAAGAAAGTTTTAACTTTGTGAGATGAATGCAAGTGTCCCAAAGCAGTTTCTCAGAAAGCTTCTTTCTAGTTTTTATGTGAACATATTTCCTTTTTCACCATAGGCCTCAATGTGCTCCCAAATATTCCTATACTGATACTACAAAAACAGTGTTTCCAAACTCCTCAACCAAAAGAAGGTTTTAACTCTGTGAGATGAATGCAAATATCACAAAGCAGTTTCTCAGAAAGTTCCTTTCTAGTTTTTATGTGAGGATATTTCCTTTATCACCATAAGACTCAAAAGGCTCCAAAATATCCCTTTGCAGATTCTACAAAAACAGTGGTTGCAAACTGCTTAATCAAAAGATTGGTCCAACACTGTGAGATGGATGCACACATCACAAAGCAGTTTCTCAGACACCTTCTGTCTAATTTGTAGCAGAAGATATTTCCTTTTTCACTATAGGCCTCAATGTGAATCGAAACATCCCTTCACAGATTCTACAGGGTGTTTCCAAACTGCTCAATCAAAAGAACTGTTTAACTCTGTGAGATGAATGCACACATCACAAAGCAGTTTCTCAGAAACTTTCTTTCCAGTTTGTATCTGAAGATATTTCCTTTTTCACCATAGGCCTGAAGGCATTCCCAGATATCCCTTTGCAGATTCAAGAAAAACAGAGTTTCCAAACTGCTCGATGAAAAGAAAGGAGTAACTCTGTAATTTCCATTCATATCCTCCTCCCAAGCAGTAAGCTTCTTGGAGGTGGATACTGTGACTTATTTTTCTCTGTTTTATTCTGCCTCCTACAAAGTACCCATGACACTGGCTCAAGGCAGCTGTTGTTGAACAAATGAAAGAGGCACTGAATATTTATGTACTCATTGTTTAATATCCTTTAAATTACTCAGTTCTCCACAATAACCCCAGCCGGAAACTTCTCTTTGCTCCTAGAAAAATAGTAAATAAGTTTTTCCAGGTCTTTGAAAGCACTTTAGGATTTAAATCAGATTGGGATCCCAATTCCAGATGGATGGGCTTATTCCTACCTGTGGGACCTTAAGTAAATCAGTCAATGTCTCTAGACTCATTTTCTCATCTATGTAAATGGAGATAATAAGACTCCACACAAAAGATACTGAGGATTATAAGTGATACAGAAAAGTACTATCTCCCAGTATGATGCATGCAACAAGCATACCGTAAATGTTAGCCTTAATCCCACATCCTATAAACATGAGTGCGTTTCTGCTGTAGTCATTAGAATAATACAGTTTACTGTTTTTCTCAAAATTTAAACTATATGCAGATGGCCAGGGAGGTTCAATAATTAACTTCCTGTTCCTGCATAATTTAGGGTTGCCCAGCAACCTCTCCCCAGTCCTCTGTTTTTAATTTGGTGTGACTAGGTAAGTGGAAATGTTAAGCCCCACAACTTTTGTGGCTTGTGTGTCAAAACCCTCTTTTAAACCTGCTAGAAACTTCCTCCCAGAGCATACTGCAATGCTTTCAGGATGTGACAACTGAATCAGACAGCTGTCTGTAGAATTTGGTTTTATGTGACTGCTGAAATGGCTAAGAAGCTTCTCCCTTTGCACTTAACAGTTTTACTGCCTACCTTACCCAAAAATGTAGTGTGTCAGTGTTTCCTGCTAACTGCCTCATGATGTATCCCATTAAAACAGCAAAAGTTGCTGGGAGGAAAGCCAGCAGTTTACATTTGTTCTGTTCCCTATGAGTATCTTGTTAAAATAAAAAAGGCAGTGTTTTTATTTATAGTAATAAAACTGAACTCTAAACTTGGAGAAGGTTTCTCTAGATTCACAATCCATGAGCTATCATCTGAAATTCGCAAGTCTCTGAGAAGTCCTGGTTTCCATACTTCAGACATTTCACAGCGAAGTCTACAGATCGCAGATATAATGAGCCCTGAAATTTTAGCTTTTATAAAACAGTACCCATCTACTCCTTTATATCGACAATACACACAAATTTAATGTGTACCATTTCAAGAAAAAAAAGGTAGGAAATTGGAAACGAGTGTCTCGATAAGAAAATATTTCAATTTTAGTTCTGTAACATAAAACAATTTTCCCTAAATTCTTCCATTCCTACCACATTTTCTAACTAACTTAAATAAGAAAACTAATTTAATAAAGTTAACTGATTTAAGAAAGATGATCTTTACTTAATGGAAAATGATATTTTTATTGGATACTAAAGGGAAATCCATGTAATCTCAGATGATTGCCAAGCTCATAGTATCCTCTGAAAGAAAGTGGCCAGAACTGGCCCTTTCCTGTGTATAACGCTTTCAAATGTACATTGAGTGAAACCAACTTCAGTCGTTTCCCCACAACTGAATGAAGTAATTATCAGTGCACTAGTCAAAAGCAATCACATTGGAGAAGGAGAAAAGAGAGTCCAGTAATCTAAAAGAACTTTGGCCTGAAATTCTACCCAATAAAGTTGCTCCATATTGAAAGATGATAAACTAAACGAATCAAATTTTCTTATTACTAAAAAATATAAATGTTAAATGAAAAGATACCCTATTAGATCCTAGTTAGTAGTTAATGGTTTCAAGTCTCCAAAAGGATAGTATATCCCAATCTTGGAACTTTCACCCCTCTATTTCTGTATAAACTTAATAATCTCCCTTTCCACAGGTAATTCTTGTGTGTTTCTTTTCTGTGTTATTAAATTCTTGAGTAATAACAATACCAGTGCTGGGGATAATGTATTTATTTTTGTGTGTTTGAAATAATAATTTTAAAATAAATCCTTATCATTGACATCATAGATCATATTTCTTACTTAAAAATTCCCTTACCACTGGGAACATGTTTAAAGAGAATATGATTTGAAGGAACAAAAGAAATTAATTTAGCAAACAGTTGTCTGTGAACATTGTATATTGATAGAAGAATACTAATTGCAAATAAATAAGTGGCCTAGCTGATTGTGCTAAACTTCCATTTCCCTCAGGCTGTGCATAGGTGTAAAGTAGAGCTTTTAAAATAAAAGGTTGGCAAATACCAAGTAGAAAACAAAATTATCCCCAATTCAAACCACAAACCAATTCCAATTATTACTAATGTTCTACTAGCAAAAGCAGATAATGAGAAATAAGAAAAGTGCAAATTCTATCCAGGCAAAAATAAATAAACACACCAATTTATAGCCACACTTTGAAAATAGACTTTCAGACAGCTATATGAAATATAGCACAGATCATTCCAGGCCTAAAATGGGTAGAATTAGACATAGATGGGTTTTTATCTTAGCCTGGCTGATCATTATTTCTCTCATAATTTCACTTTCTCAATAATGTAAGCCCTAATACAGTTTGCACAAATGTCATACTTTTCTATAATATATGCTACTCTTATATAACGTAATTATATCTATAATGAAAAGATTAATGATATTTTTTACCTATAACTGGTTTTAGTAATAAGTCATGTTATCATTCTATTTCTGTTAAGGGCATATGGGTTCATACATTCCAGTTATTAATGAAACTAAGCATTGTCTTGTGTTTTTGTCTTGCCTCTCTGATATTAGGCCTCATTTTCTTGCAGTGATTTGAAGACATGTTTCTGCTATGGTACTCCATCCATTAATACTTCATCTTCTGTATACCTGGCCTTGAAATGCTTAATGACATCTCTTTGTCACTATGTTAGTCCATTCAAACACTAATATAAAGAACTACCTGAGGCTGTGAAATTTTTGAAGAAAAGAGATTTAATTGACTCAGAGTTCCACAGGCTTAACAGGAAGCATGACTGGGAGGCCTCAGGAAACTTAAAATCATGGTGAGAGGTGAAAGGGAAGCAAGGACTTTCTTCACATGGTGGCAGGAGAAAGAGAGAAAGAAGGGGGAAGTGTCACATGCTTTTAAACAATTGGCTCTCATAAGAACTGGCTCACTATAGGAGAAGAGTATGGGAGAAACCCTCCCCCATGATCCATTCACCTCCCACCAGGCCCCTCCTCCAATTCGACATGAGATTTGGGTGGGGACACAAATCCAAACCATATCAGTCCCACACTTTTCTTGCCCGGTGACTCCAAACCAGACTTTTTAGTTAATATGCAGCCCTCCCCTGTTTGTCCTACTTCCTTCCCTATCTTCAATCACTGCTAGTCTTTTTCTACTTTTGATTATTCTAACCCCTTGTGATATATTTGTTAAGTTTTGGATTGAAGTGGTTGGATTGATTTTGTGGTATTGGTCTATTCAAGTAACTAGCTAAACTTAGGTGTCAGAAAAGATCCAAATTTATCAGAAGGGTAGCAGAAGGCAAGTGTCAAAATCTAACTTCTAAAGAGAATATTGTATTTAAACAGTAGTCAGCTTTACTTGAGGTGAACATTATGAATTAAACTATTCAAATACACCAACCTAGAATGTGGCCTACTATTAGATTGCAAATTTAAAAGCACTCTGTAGAAAAGTCAGCCCACATCTTCCCAAAATGGCAGAACAAATTTTGGATGATCATAATTATTCTTCAACAACCCACCACTTTTTATCAGAAAGCAATTTAATTCAATTGGACTCATCAAACATTTACTGGTGTTCTATTAGTGCTAGTCGTCTGTGCTAAACATTGTGAGAGAGCAATAATTTCAATGTAAATAGTGTTCTTCCCTGCACAAAAGGAGACAACTTGTGCAAGCCTGCAACTTGACCCTAGATACAAAGCAGTCTAGTGACTCTGCAAATGTAAATTACATGATTCTTTCATAAAGCAGCAGACACTAGATTTTAAATCAACATAATGAAAGGTTTTGTATAAATACATCCTGAAAGTTTCCTGAACTCCATGGTGGTGAGAGATATGAGAAGCCTAACTTCAAAGCACTGTATAAAGGAGGAACCTAGTAGTCCTTGTATCTCACACACATCATCTAAGAAAGAGTGTGTCTTTTGTAACACAAAGACCATGAAAGAAGTTAAAAGTAAATATAAACTTTCCTCCTGAAATTCAGAGTTAAAGATGCACTGGGCCGGCCACGGTGGCTCATGCCTGTAATCCCAGCATTTTGGGAGGCTGAAATGGGTAGACCACCTGAGGTCAAGAGTTTGATACCAGCCTGGCCAACGTGGTGAAGCCCTGCTTCTACTAAAAATGAAAAATTAGCTTGATGTGGGGGTGCACGCCTGTAATCTCAGCTAATCGGGAGGCTGAGGCAGGAAACTTGCTTGAATCCGGGAGGCAGAGGTTACAGTGAGCCAAGATTGCACCATTGCACTCCAGCCTGGGCAACAGAGTGAGACTCCATTTCAAAAAAAAAAAAAATACACTGTCATTTCATCATCCAAATGCAACACTTCAGCATCATCAGTAAGATTCTTTTTATTGTGTATACCTTAAATATACATAATTGTAAAAACGAAAAGGAAAAGCTTCTGTCTACCTGATAGTTTCATTTTCCTTGTATCATTAGGTTCTTAGACCCTTTTATGTAATAACACTGCTTTACATAAAACTCTAGAGCTCTGCAGAAGTGCAATTTTTCAGGATTTTCTGTTGTAACTGCTATTAATCTAAGCAAAAGAATACATTTATTTGATCCCTTTTGGGCTTGCATCTCACTTGAAAAATGTAAAATTTTTCCGTAAAATGTAAAAAAAAATCCTCTCTCAAAAAATAAATATTTTTATTTGAACCAAAATTACATTTCTTAAGCATGTTTCAAATAATTTTTTTATTTTATTGTCATTACACTTTAAGTTTTAGGGTACATAGGCACAATGTGCAGGTTTGTTGCATATGTATACATGTGCCATGTTGGTGTGCTGCACCCATTAACTCGTCATTTAGCATTAGGTATATCTCCTAATGTTGTCCCTCCCCCCTCCCCTCACCCCACAACTGTCCCCGGTGTGTGATGTTCCCCTTCCTGTGTCCATGTGTTCTCATTGTTCAATTCCCACCTATGAGTGAGAACATGCAGTGTTTGGTGTTTTGTCCTTGTGATAGTTTGCTGAGAATGCTCATTTCCAGTTTCATCCATGTCCCTACAAAGGACATGAACGCATCATTTTTTATGGCTGCAGAGTATTCCATGGTATATATGTGCCACATTTTCTTAATCCAGTCTGTTGTTGTTGTATATTTGTGTTGGTTCCAAGTCTTTGCTATTGTGAATAGTGCCGCAATAAACATACATGTGCATGTGTCTTTATAGCAGCATGGTTTATAGTCCTTTGAGTATATACCCAGTAATGGGATGGCTGGGTCAAATGGTATTTCTAGTTCTAGATCCCTGAGGAATCGCCACACTGACTTCCACAATGGTTGAAATAGTTTACAGTCCCACCAACAGTGTAAAAGTGTTCCTATTTCTCCACATCCTCTCCAGCACCTGTTGTTTCCTGACTTTTGAATGATGACCATTCTAACTGATGTGAGATGGTATCTCATTGTGGTTTTGATTTGCATTTCTCTGATGGCCAGTGATGATGAGCATTTTTTCATGTGTTCTTTGGCTGCATAAATGTCTTCTTTTGAGAAGCATCTGTTCATGTCCTTCACCCACTTTTTTTTTTTTTATTATTATACTTTAGGTTTTAGGGTACATGTGCACAATGTGCAGGTTTGTTACATATGTATCCATGTGCCATGTTGATTTCCTGCACCCATTAACTCGTCATTTAGCATTAGGTATATCTCCTAATGCTGTCCCACCCCCCTCCCCCCACCCCACAACAGCCTCCAGAGTATGATGTTCCCCTTCCTGTGTCCATGAGTTCTCATTGTTCAATTCCCACCTATGGGTGAGAACATGCGGTGTTTGGTTTTTTGTCCTTGTGATAGTTTACTGAGAATGATGTCTTCCAATTTCATCCATGTCCCTACAAAGGACACGAACTCATCGTTTTTTATGGCTGCATAGTATTCCATGGTGTATATGTGCCACATTTTCTTAGTCCAGTCTATTGTTGTTGGACATATGGGTTGGTTCCAAGTCTTTGCTATTGTGAATAGTGCCGCAATAAACATACGTGTGCATGTGTCTTTATAGCAGCATGATTTCTAGTCCTTTGGGTATATACCCAGTAATGGGATGGCTGGGTCAAATGGTATTTCTAGTTCTAGATCCCTGAGGAATGGCCACACTGACTTCCACAATGGTTGAACTAGTTTACAGTCCCACCAACAGTGTAAAAGTGTTCCTATTTCTCCACATCCTCTCCAGCACCTGTTGTTTCCTGATTTTTTAATGATGGCCATTCTAACTTGTGTGAGATGGTATCTCACTGTGGTTTTGAGTTGCATTTCTCTGATAGCCAGTGATGATGAGCATTTTTTCATGTGTTTTTTGGCTGCATAAATGTCTTCTTTTCAGAAGTGTCTGTTCATGTCCTTTGCCCACTTTTTGATGGGGTTCTTTGTTTTTTTCTTGTAAATTTGTTTGAGTTCATTGTAGATTCTGGATATTAGCCCTTTGTAATAATTATATTTATATAGTACAATGTGATGTTTTGATATGTCTACAATTTAGAGTGATTAAATCGAGCTAATTAACATATCCATCACTTCACTTCCTTGATATTTTTGTGGTGATACATTTGAAACTACCCTTAGTTATTTTGAAATATACAACATATTATTATTGATTACAGTCATCCTGCTTTGCAGCAGATCTCAAAATTTATTCCTCTTGTCTAGCTGAAACTTTGTAACTTTGGACCAGTAATTCCCCATTCCTTCACTCCTCACCTACCCACTGCCTCTGGGAACCATTATTCTTCGATGAATACAACATTTTTTAATGCTTTAAGTTGTGGTATAGATGTGCAGAACATGCAGGTTTGTTACATATACCCTTACTGCATATTTCCATCCCTTGGTTTTTTGTTTAAGAAATACTTACTTATGCCTAGACCCTATTCCAGACCAATTAAATCAGAATTTCAGGTGAGTGGCCTGTGAGCCTGTGTTTTTAAAAAGTTACCCAGATATTCTGAATATCAAGCAAAGGATGATAGCTGCTGTCTCTAAATCCTGAAGAGCCTAAATTTCCAAAAAAGAGTTTGTTTTATTCTGAAGATTTGAGTGCCATAGCAATGTCAAAAAGATGGACTGTAGAGGAATAAAAATGAAAAGGAGGAAAAGACCAGTTTAAAAAATATAATATAGTCCACGTGAGAGAAGATGATGGTGGGGAATATGAGGCTAGATAGAGTAGAATTATATCAGAGGTAAAATTAAGTGGGTTTGGCAATGTAACAGATACAGTGGAGGAAGGGGGTGAGACGAATGGACAGGAGGTAAAAAAAAAAAAGGTGGAGTGTCTGGCTTTGATAACCAGGTGTGTCATATTCCCATAACTTGCCTGTGCAAAGCTGGAGAGGAGTAAGTTGGAAGAGGAAGCATGGGAGAAGAGAAGAGGAGGAGTTCCATAATGAGCATGTGGAGATCGTGAGTACCATGGGAGGCCCATGTGTGTCTCTAGCAGAAAAGGAATGTTGAAAATATAGGTACAGATTCAAGAGGAATAAAATGACAGGTGTTTCTGGAGGCATGGCTGCAAATTAAATAACTCTTAAGAGATTATAGAGCATAAGAGCAGAGGATGGAGGGCCAACTCCTGAGAAGCACCAGAATTTAAGAGCTGATGAGAGAAGCCTAGAAAGAATAGCAATGGGAGACCTTAGAGGCATAAGTAAGCCAAGCAAACACGGCGTCACAGAAGCTTATAACAGAAGGTAATTTAAAGAATGAGAGGCCAACGTCCATATACTTACTTACATAAAACACAAAACAGAAACTGGAGCCTGCAAATGAATACAGCCAAGAATCAAAAGTTTGACCAACACTTCAAGGCTGGCACTATTGGCAACTTGATAATGTTTGTATCAGTTGCGATTATCCCGTGAATTATTGAAAATTTAGCTACAGGGCACATAGGATCAACTTCAAGCAACCTGAGGTTAATAATTGTGAATTACCCATTTTTCTATCACCACTCCCCCAACATATTCCATAACACCTAGAGGATGGTGAGTGATTATTATATCTCTATACCTTTTGTTATTCAGTAGCAAGATTAGATCCAAAGTGACAGCACATGAGAAGTGAATGTCATATTCATTCATTTTCATTGCATATTTAAGTTGTTTTGATACACATATACATAGTAAAATAGTTTCTATAGTCAAGCAAATTAACATATCCATCATCTCAGTTACCTTTTTTTTTATACTTTAAGTTTTAGGGTACATGTGCACAATATGCAGGTTTGTTACGTATGTATACATGTGCCATGTTGGTGTGCTGCACCCATTAACTCATCATTTAACATTAAGTATATCTCCTAATGCTATCCCTACCCCCCCACCACACAACAGACCCTGGTGTGTGATGTTCCCCTTCCTGTGTCCATGTGTTCTCATTGTTCAATTCTCACCTATGAGTGAGAACAAGCGGTGTTTGGTTTTTTGTCCTTGCAATAGTTTGCTGAGAATAATGGTTTCCAGCTTCATCCATGTCCCTACAAAGGACATGAACTCATCATTTTTTATGGCTGCATAATATTCCATGGTGTATATGTGCCACATTTTCTTAATCCAGTCTATCATTGTTGGATATTTCGGTTGGTTCCAAGTCTTTGCTATTGTGAATAGTGCCACAATAAACATACGTGTGCATGTGTCTTTATAGCAGCATGATTTATAATCCTTTGGGTATATACCCAGTAATGGGATGGCTGGGTCAAACGGTATTTCTAGTTCTAGATCCCTGGGGAATTGCCACACCGACTTCCACAATAGTTGAACTACTTTACATTCCCACCAATAGTGTAAAAGTGTTCCTATTTCTCCACATCTCCAGCACCAGTTGTTTCCTGACTTTTTAATAATCGCCATTCTAACTGGTGTGAGATGCTATTTCATTGTGGTTTTGATTTGCATTTCTCTGATGGCCGGTGATGATGAGCATTTTTTCATGTGTCTGTTGGCTGCATAAATGTCTTCTTTCGAGAAGTGTCTGTTCATATCCTTCGCCCACTTGTTGATGGGGTTGTTTTTTTCTTGTAAATTTGTTTGAGTTCATTGTAGATTCTGCATATTATCCCTTTGTCAGATGGGTAGACTGCAAAAATTTTCTCCCATTCTGTAGGTTGCCTGTTCACTCTGATGGTAGTTTCTTTTGCTGTGCAGAAGCTCTTTAGTTTAATTAGATCCCATTTGTCAATTTTGGCTTTTGTTGCCATTGCTTTTGGTGTTTTAGACATGAAGTCCTTGCCCACGCCTATGTCCTGAATGGTATTGCCTAGGTTTTCTTGTAGGATTTGAATGGTTTTAGGTCTAACATTTAAGTCTTTAATCCACCTTGAATTAATTTTTGTATAAGGTGTAAGGAAGGGATCCAGTTTCAGCTTCCTACATATGGCTAGCCAGTTTTCCCAGCACCATTTATTAAATAGGGAATCATTTCCCCATTTCTTGTTTTTGTCAGGTTTGTCAAAGATCAGATAGTTGTAGATATGTGGCATCTATGACAAACCTACAGCCAATATCGTACTGAATGTGCAAAAACTGGAAGCATTCCCTCTGAAAACTGGCACAAGACAGGGATGCCCTCTCTCACCGCTACTATTCAGCATAGTGCTGGAAGTTCTGGCTAGAGCAATCAGGCAGGAGAAGGAAATAAAGGGTATTCAGTTAGGAAAAGAGGAAGTCAAATTGTCCCTGTTTGCAGATGACATGATTGTATATCTAGAAAACCCCATTGTCTCAGCCCAAAATCTCCTTAAGCTGATTAGCAACTTCAGCAAAGTCTCAGGATACAAAATCAATGTACAAAAATCACAAGCATTCTTGTACACCAATAACAGACAAACAGAGAGCCAAATCATGGGTGAACTCCCATTCACAATTGCTTCAAAGAGAATAAAATACCTAGGAATCCAACTTACAAGGGATGTGAAGGACCTCTTCAAGGAGAACTACAAACCACTGCTCAATGAAATAAAAGAGGATACAAACAAATGGAATAACATTCCATGCTCATGGGTTGGAAGAATCAATATCGTGAAAATGGCCATACTGCCCAAGGTAATTTATAGATTCAAAGCCATCCCCATCCAGCTACCAATGACTTTCTTCACAGAATTGGAAAAAACTACTTTAAAATTCATATGGAACCAAAAAAGAGCCCGCATCGCCAAGTCAATCCTAAGCCAAAAGAACAAAGCTGGAGGCATCACGCTACCTGACTTTAAACTATACTACAAGGCTACAGTAACCAAACAGCATGGTACTGGTACCACAACAGAGACATAGATCAATGGAACAGAACAGAGCCCTCAGAAATGATGCCACATATCTTCACCCACTTTTTGATGGGGTTTTTTGTTGTTTTCTTCTAAATTTGTTTGAGTTCACTGTAATTCTGGATATTAGCCATTTGTCAGATAAGTAGGTTGTGAAAATTTGTAGGTTGCCTATTCACTCTGATGGTAGTTTCTTTTGCTGTGCAGAAGCTCTTTAGTTTAATTAGATCCCATTTGTCAATTTTGGCTTTTGTTGCCATTGCTTTTGGTGTATTTCAAACCTCCTTAACAACTCAAAATGCCAAAAGGAAATACTTTTCCATTTGCTATAAGGGACCCTATCTAAAAAAACAAAGGGCTATCAACTCAGCAACATGTTATACCTAACTATTCTAAATAGTTCAAAAATACACTAGTACAATTTGAAGTGGAATGCATGACTCTTCTTAATATTTAATGATTTTATCTACAGTACTGGCAAAAGAAAAAAGGGTATATATAAACCAGGATAATATTTCATTCACTGGAATAACTCATTAGAATAGAACTGAGAAAAAAAAAAGAACCAACACAGAAAAAAACAAAGGAAATATAACAGTGAAATTTAAGATGTGTGAAAGAGTTTTATTTCCATTTAGAAAAAAAAAAGTGAATACAGACTTCAGGGGTACAACCTCATCAAATAAATTAAATTTGACTAAAGCATGTAAAATGAAGTAATAAAACATGAAAGGAAGAGATAGTGGATGACAAAAATACTTTTGCCTAAAATTCTTATTTTCCCTTTGATACAAACCCCGTTCCTCCATTGTATCTCTGTGTAATTTTGTCATTCCTATCTAGAAGTAAGAAGTCAAATGAACCAGGGGAAAAAAAAGTACCAAAATCCTTCTCCTTAGCCAAAAATTAAGGAGGAAATTTACAGGATCTGGGAATTGTGGGGAGGGATACATGAACGGAATTGTAGCTGGATTCAAAGAGGCCCAGTCAGCCTTTTTGATCATCTCCAGTAATGACTAATACCAGTTACTGCTGGGCCTGCAAAGTTTCTAGACCTGCTGGATAGCTGTCTGAGTATTGAACTAAATGACCTTCCGTGATTTTCAAATACCATAGTAGATCAATTGTGTTTTAGCATTTTGCACAGCTGGTAATTTGGTTAAATGTGGGCAATTCTCCAAAGCCCTCATTCCATTTCGGAATGTATCTATTCATTTAAAATACACTTCAATGTGTTGCCTTGGATAGTGTGTTTGTACCAGGGAGATTAGTTCAGCAATGCTGTGCTCCCACAAACAAAACATCCCTCCTGGAGAGATGGTTTCACTGGTCAAGCTCTAAGTGCATACTATCTGATAACAGTTATTTTTAAACTGAGAAGCTATTAAGATTAGTCAAAGAATAAAAAGCTTTTGAAAAAGATAAAAGAAAAAAAAGACCAGATGGCAAAAGTAACCACAAAATAATGTATGATCCAAAATAAAATCTGTCAATGTTGCCTGAGTTTTAATGCAATTTAGAAACAGCTGAGTCACAGAATGCCAGAAAAATTGTCCACACCTTCTAAAATAATTCAGAAGGCCAGACTATAAGACTTGTTACCAATGAGTGTTCATTTGTGGCATTTCAAGTTTATCAGAGAGCTTTCATGGTTTCTTTCACGTTAAAAATGTATATTATTTATTCCTATTATGTGGGAATTTCTTCCTACTTTTCAGAGAAGAAAACAGAAACCAATCTGTTCTTCCTCCCTTAGAAAGTAAAAGCAATGGGATTAAATCTTTTTAATCCAATGAGCCCTCCATTGCTGCTCCTAACAATAGGCCTCAGGACTTTTCTGCTGCTATTATTTAAGAGCTTGTTCCCTGGTCCCAGTTTATAATTTTTCCCCCAACGTAATTGTTGTAAAATCTTCTTCCTATCTTGCTTTAGCTTCAGAGCTTTTGTTTAGAGATAAATGACTGAATAGTGCATTTGTTTAGTTATTCTTAAAGATACACTAGATGATGTTCATAGCCAATCTGTCACTGTCTCCCTCTGTGAATGGGAGTAATTTAAGTATCTATTTTTTTTTTTTAAGAAATAAGAGCTAATGCAGGTAATGTACATGACACAGTACTTGACAGTTAGAACATGTTCCATGGCTGTTAGCTTATTGTTAAATGCTCTCCTAAAATACAAAGAGGCACTTGAAACATCTTCAAAGAAATTTGTAGCTTGATATCTAAAGTCAAGAAGAGAAAAAGGAAAAGAGAAGATAGAACAACACCAAAGGTAAAAGACACTTTAATTCACTTTACTGTGCTTTAATTCATGGCACCATATCTGCTTCATGTTCTACCCAGGTGTTAAAAGAATGAAATTGAGTTGCTTCTTCATTCCATCTCTTTTTTTCCTTTGCAGAACACTCCATCTATTTCAAATACAGATTACAAAAATATTCAGTTTCTGAACATAATGGTTAACATTATGATATTTTTATTTGTTTGCGTTTTGAAAACCTAACATAAATAGCAAGTACAAAGAAGGATTGGGAGGTGGTAGTCAAGAGTAGGCTTCAAGTAATAAAAATCCTTACATAATTGACAAAACTGTCCCTAAAATAACTCCAAAAAGCAATCTAAAATGGATAAAAATATGTGCATACATGAGTCTTTTATATTTTAGGTGCTTCTTAATTAATTTATTCTTTAAAAAGTGATTTAAAATGAAGATATATACGGTTGCATGAGTGTGAATTTAAGAAAAATACAAGTCAAAGAAGTTCTCCCTAGAATCATCTCATTATTATTGTTCTTCCAGTTTCCTAGGAAGGTCTCAAATGTAAAGTTTTGTTTCCTTTACAAAGAAGCAAGGAAGAAATAGAGAGCAGAGAAGCTGGAATCAACCCCAAGGGGTTAATGAGGGTGTAAGAGATGGAAGGTAGATAGGGCTAGGTAGTCACTACAGCTGGGGATCATTAATAGCAATCAAGGGCCACTATAAACAAATCAGCAGGAAGTATAGAGGATCTGCATTTTCCTGGCTTGGTAGCAGGAGCCATCTGGACAGAGGGAATTTGGCTTAATATCCTCATCAGGGAACTTGGGTTTTTTTGATTGTTTGTTTGTTTGTTTTTAACCACTCCAGTGTAGTAGGTCACTGAAGTAAACCAATTGAGCATGGTTATGCTATAACAGATTAAATTACTATGACAAATTTAAAATCCACAATGGATTATGAGTAACTTAACAACATAGAAAGAATTTTACCTATATTGGTAAACATAGTTTTAAGAACAACCAGGGAAAATTAAACAAAAGAGAGAAAAGAGTGAAAAAGTTATTGGTTTATAATATATATATATTATATTCTCCAGAGTTTAAAAAAAAAAAGAAATCATTGGTTGTTTAATAGCATTTGAGTCAGCAGAACTGGTGACTGTGACCAAATCTGTTTGAAAAGACCATGTAAGCAGTCCTGCGTGGGGGATCGGCTGACGAAGATGAAAGGCAAGGATAATCTAGGGAAGCAGAGGCTGAAAGGCCAAATGTTGGGTTTTTGCAAGACCCTTTCTTCTGACTCTACACTCACGGCTCTCCGTCATTTCTACCCTACTTCCAAACGTTCACTACACTCACACCAGACACTAAATCTTTTAGTATTTTTTTTTTTCCAGCTTGGCATTTGCTTTACTGCTATATGGCTCTCTCTGTTCCTATGTATAGCTGGTAACATCTTGCTGTCAAGGGGACAGATAGGCTGATCTCCAGGATCCAAGGAGATTCTCCATCTATGAATCAGCAGTCTCCCTTAATTTCTTTTCTGTCTTTTCATATTCTCAATTCTTTAGAAGGGTGACTCTTTCAAACATTGAATCTACTTAAAACGTTGACTTCACAATTTGGATATATTAATTCAAGAACTAATGCAAATTCAAGACCCTAACTTTACTATGACTTGAAGTTATCTATTTCTGATGACCATGAAAGACTGGATGTTAAAAAGTTACTATGCGATACATTCACTATCAGTATCAGTTGGCTAATTCTATCCTAAGGGACATTCCAAACATGTTGGAATACCTCATGGAGTTGAGCTCAAATCGCCAAAAATGGCTATTAGGTCTAGCATTCAAGTTAAGGCCTCAATGCACAGTAATATGTTGCGTACTTAAGAGTTAGGTTTAGGTGGAATAGAATCTCTGTCCTGCCATGTAGCAGCTGAGCTGCCTCACTAGGAAAGACGCATAACCTCTCTGAGATTCAATTTTCTCACTTGCAAAATAGAAAAAATAGTACCTACCTCACAGTGTGGAGGATTTAGTGTGTTAACACGTGCAAAGTCCTTAACATGGTGCAGTTTCAGGAACAAGCTCAAAAAGAAAGTCAGTTTGGGCCAGGCTCAGTGGCGCACGCCTGTAATCCCAGCACTTTGGGAGGCCAGGGCAGGTGGATCACCTGAGGTCGGGAGTTTGAGACCAACCTGGCTAACATGGTGAAACCTCGTCTATATGAAAAATACAAAAAAATAGTCAGGTGTGGTGGTGGGCACCTGTAATCCCAGCTACTCGGGAGGCTGAGGCAGGAGGATCACTTGAACCCAGGAGACAGAGGTAACGGTGAGCCTGGACCGTGCCACTGCACCCCAGCATGGGTGACAGAGTGAGACTCCCTCTCAAAAAAAAAAAAAGAAAGAAAGAAAAAAAGAAAAATACAATTTGTATTATTTCTAGTAATTGCTTTTGAAAAATGTTGTGACTTCCTTCCATTTTAGGCAGACTCATATTTGACTTGTACCCAATTGTGAAATTATAAATATTTTGCAGTGAATCATTCTACCTCTACTTTGTGATTATTTTTTGTCAAGTGCATTATGTGCACACAATTCCCATCAAATAAAGGTGAAACTAATTTCTGGGTTTTTTCTCTCCTGGGCAGCAATTATAATTTACTTGGAATATGGTTTATTGTAAGTCATCAAATACATTTCCCAATAGTGCCATTGCATACTACCTATCTAAATATTTTTTCTGTTGATTTATTTATCTATTCCATATGACAAAGAATATTATTTCCTTATCCAAGGTTCTTACAAGCTAATACATGAACATTTTTAATACATTGACCCCCAATTTACAGTGATGATTTCAAATACCATAGAGGTTCAAACGAATTCTATGTCTTCCAAAAATTCTTAGTTTAGTCTTACACAGGAGAAATTTACATTCAGCATAGACTACACTCAAAGAAGGAAAAATTTAGCCATTTGTTCAGCATGACAATCATTCTTTTTTCAATCATTAAATTAGCCAACATTTACGGAATACTTAGATGTGCCAACAGACTGCTAAGCAGTATGAGTATGATAGCGCACAATACCCTGCTCTCACGGAGCTTAAATTATGGTTTGGAAGATAGAAAACTAATTACTCAATCATATATGTGATGTGTTAGATTGTAAACAGCTCTAAGGAGAAAAAGATAAAGTAAGGAGGGAGGACACGAAGTGGGGAGATGGAAGATTGAGATGTTAATGTTGACAGGGGTGGCTCAATGTGAAGGTGAGTTTTGGTGAAAAACCTGAAAGCACAAAGGAGCTTACTCTACTGAGAGCCAAGGGAGAGGATGAAGAAAAGTACAAAGAGATGAGAGAAAAGTACCAGGAGACAGAGCATTTAGAGCCTTTTCTTTGTATCTCCTTTGAATCAGAAATAAATATTGTCTAGAAAATAATGCATAGTTTAATTGTCCTACAAAATATGGGCTCCAGATTAGGATACCCTAAATAGGATATTTCAAAGAAAGAAATAGTCTTTTGGCTAGTCATATGAAAACTCTGTATTTGCATGTACATTATCTGTAGTGGATCTTTTCTAAACATCATCTTTGATTTAATTAAGGCTGAAGAAACATGTTGAAGAAAATACGATCACTGAATCTTCTTTCCTTATCTCCTAAGACAAATCACAGTGTTACCCATTTGGTAATTCACCTTTAGTTTAAAATTATGGTAGAGATCAAGAATATTCATAACAAAGGACTGGCCTCAAGCGCTGCCAAGGTAAAAGAACAGTTTACACCCCATGGTTAAAGAGTCCAAATCTGTAATGCTCGGTGAAGATTCCTTCAGAAATTCCCTGAATTCACTGTAGGTAGAAATCATTAAAAGCAGGGCATAGACAGGTCTATAAAATAATCTAATACTTTTACAACTTTAAGACCAAAAAAAAAAAAACTGTTCAACAGAGACATGAGGACTTTTAATGAAGAAAAGGTTTTAGTACTGAACAACCATTTAAAAAGTAGAGAACTAAGAAGATTCCAATTCAACTGACATCAATTAAGCTAAGTGAAGAGACCTATGCTAGACACATAGAAAGGAAGTGATGTTACCATCTAACTGGGAAGACAGGTGTTCTTAATAACAACAATGAAACTCTAAATTTGATAACCAAAATAAAACCAAAAGTTTCAAGATCATTTTTATGACTTCAAATATAAATCTACTAGATAAAATAGAACTCTTCAACTAGGGTATGTGAAACATTTACAACTTCATCTAAGCAATTTTTTTTTTATCATGAAGAAGAAAGCTATTGTTTAGCTATTTCTCTATTTTGTAGCCATTTTGAGATACACTCTCCCCATATCTGATTGCTTTGCACCTCAAAGAAAACCAGTAAAAATATGGTTATTTTGACTTGAGAATAATTATATTGACCTCTGAAAAGGTAAAAATGTATAAGAATAGATTGGAAAATTTCTCTTCTTCTGACTAAAAAGACAAATCATTTAAAGATGGAAGTAGAACATAATGTGGTTTCTATTATGCTGATCCTTCAATTTTATGTGGATGGTAGGGCCACTTGATACACAAAAAATATCTTGACAACACCCATCACCATTAATCCTACTTCCTTTTTCCTGATTGACTCCTATCAGGATTAATATCTACCTGAGCTAATCAACCCAGATCAGCTGACAGTTTACTGCAAGCCAAACTGAACAGAAATTTATTCAATCTGGTCAATGGTGGTAAACAAAATCTAGAAATATTAGTCTCTTCTTGCAGTTCCTGCCTGTGCTCCAAGTTAAAGAGCCCTACGACTACACCTACTACCACCATCACACCAGAGCCTTCTCACCTATCGCCTGTCAATACCACCCAGGTGTTGCCAATATTTCATCCAAATCTCAAGGTCCCTGAGGTTCTTACCATAATTTAAGGTTAGATGGGAAAAAGAGAGAGAAGCAATTAGCAAAATAGCATCATTAGTCCCAGCAGAACCTTAGCTGGGGTCTCTGATTGCTGCCAGTCATCTTCACCTGGTGAGTGAATCATCCTTCAACCTTTAACAAGACTCATCTTGAGTATTTATGCTTGTCAAAACAGGCATAATTTGGCCACATTTCTATTTGGACTTCACTTTTTACTGCCAGCCCTTCCCCTATTAGCTAAAGTTCTCTAGGTTTTGTGTGACTTACATGTCTTTCCCTTTTGCTCATTTCTTCTCCACTCCACCACACACAGTGCAGAAGCAGTTCTCAATATGTTTCTGCAACTAGATGCCAAGGTGTAATATGTTGGTGCAAAAGTGATTGTGGTTTTTGCCATTACATTTAATGGCAAAAAACGCAATTGCTTTTGCATCAATTAATATATGGAGGTTATGAAATAATCCTTTGCTGAAGTGCCAACTTCTCTCTTCACAATGAAATACTGTTGTTTCCCACTATTAAAATTGTTTGTCCAACTTGATAAGGCTCATCTTAAGCAATTTAGAAAAATGGAAATAAAGTTATATTCACTTGCTCTTGCCTCTAAACTTCTGAAACTGGCATACAGTATCAATCAAGTGGGGAATACAGAAGTACAATAGAATCGATGTATCAGTCTTAAAAAGTAGCCTCAAATTTATGACATTGTTAATTTTTGACAGATGGACTTCCTATGCTAAAATCAATGGGTATTTTATACAAAATAAATTATGATTCAATTATTGAAATATGTTTCCCCAGAAAAAACGGACATTTTTATAATTTATCAAATCATGCCATACTTATTAGGAGATTATAACTTGTCTTCAAGTATTCACTCAAGAAAACAACAAAAATCTGGACAGAGGCCACAAAAATGTTTAGGCCTCACACTATGGAGTATGAGTTTCCTATAGTTAATTTATGTCTAAACTTAATCCAGTTGTGTTTTTTCTCTTTGGCCAAGTATAAGAAATGACAGTTACCAAAAAGTCACTTCCAAATAAATTGAACTTAAAGTTTGATGAATAATTGTCCTTATCTATCATATGAGTATCATATAATATGCATATGTGTATATATAATATATATGCCTATACACACATAGGTGCTTCCACTGTCGCTCAGCACTCATTCTCTCTCCTGCCACCTTGTGAAGAGGTGCCTTCCACCATGATTGTAAGTTTCCTGAGGCCTCCCCAGCCATGCAGAACTGTGAGTCAATTAAACTTATTTTCTTTATAAATGTATATGTGTATATATAATATATATGCCTATACATACGTGATATATATTCATATTCATACATTATGTATATATTCTATTGACAAAATCTATTGTTTATACATACATATTCTACCTCAGTAACTGCTTTGTACAAAACTTCCTCTTAGTACCAAAGCCACAGTTAATCCTTTCTCTTCTTTACCCTGTAACTCACTTGACTTTAACTCTCTAAATCTTAAAACAGCTTTCCATAACATTTCTGATTAAGTCTACAACATATTTTGTGTATGCCCCATTTGAGTTTACAATGATCTCTCCCTAGGTTTCAATGCCTGTTCCACTTTTTTCACTCTCTTTTCCAAAAGTTCTCCTCAGCAGCCTACAATATCAATCTCTCCAGTCTTCCTCCTTTCTCCTTGAAGCTTTCCATAGTTAATAGAAAGAATTATTTTCCTCTCTCTACCCCTCCCTCCCAACCACAGCATGAAATCCCTTTGTTTCTCTTCTATCCTGTTCTCAAGGTTATGAACTAAATCCAGCCTTTTGCACATGTCATCAATTTTAAGTGCTTTTCTAATTTATTATTTTTAAATAGAGTTAAAGCTTGCACATTTTACACGTGTTAACTTATTTAATCTTCACAAACACTCTATAAGGTAAGTGCATCGTGAGTCCCATTTCTCAGGGAAGGAAACTGAGGTGCACATTGATTAATTGCTAAAGGTCACATATTAGTGACTGGAAGAACTAGAATTTGAATAGAGACACTGTGACTCCAGAGTCCATGCTCTTAGCCAGTACATTAAACTGCTCCTTTATATTCAATATTTATCCTTTTATTTACATTTTTAAGGCCCTCACATCTGTGTTGTCTACTCTAGTATACTAAAAATTCTATTGTGACAAAGACAATGCCAGGTTAATTCAAACTATATTTGAATTTTTAACTTTTATTAATCATTAGAAGTTGATACATTCAGGGAGTAACTAAATTGGACAGTGTCATACAAACTGCTAATACATCAGGGAAAAAAGACAAGGAAGAGATGAGAGAAATATGATGAAGCCATATAAATAATATATTTGCTGAGATTTTTCTTCAAGAAATTAATCATCTCCTTTCAAAGTATGCTACTGCCTCATACCATTGCTGAATGACTAAAATTCTAGTACCTTCAAATGGATCACTTGCTTTGTCAGAGGTATTTGTGGGTTTTGGGTGTTTTTAAAAAATCAAAATAGTGCCCCAAATTTAAAAAGTGTGTTGCTGTTTACAGTATGCTTATACAGACATTATTACGCTAAACTGTATCAGCGATGACTTCTTCCTTCTTCCTGACATAGAGTAAGTAAGTGACATAAACATGAGACTGAATTTCTTAGCAAAACTTTTCTTTTTAGAAAAAGAAAGCAATTCCTCATGATATATACACATCCTTTTAATTGTAGCAGGACGAGTCACAGACAAAACTCCTCAGACACCGGATTAAAGAAGGAAGAGGTTTTTTTTATTTGGCCGGGAGCATCGGCAGACTCATGTCTTAAGAGCCGAGCTCCCCGAAAAAGAAATTCCTAGCCCTTTTAAGGGCTTACAACTCCAAGGGGTCTATGTGAAAAAGTCATTATAGATCAAGTAAGCGTGAGGAACGTGACTGGGGGCTACATACATCAGCTAACAGAACAAAAAGTTTTACAGTGCTTTTTCATACAATGTCTGGAATTTAGAGATAAAACCAGTAGTTGCGGTCAGGGGTTAATATTATTATAATTTTATTATTATATTATAATATTATTATATTATTATATATAATAGAAACCCCGTCTAGCTGTTTAGAGAGGTAGGCCACCAGCCTCAGCCAGGGCCCCACAGTTTGGGTTAAAACTCCAACCACCATCTTTTCTCTCTCTGACAATACAATGTAAAAGACTTTGTCGGATTGGGTAGCCCCAGGGCTGGGGCCAACATAAGTCTTTCCTTTAACTCATGAAAGGCTTGCTGTTGCTGGGATCCCCATTCAAAATGTTCCTGGTCCCCCCCTTTGTGGCCTCATACAAAGGTTTAGCTAATACTGCACAGTTTGGGATCCACAGTCTGCAAAACCCTACAGCCCCTACGTATTCTCTCACCTGCCTTCTGGTCTTAGGCTCTGGTAGATTACAAATGACCTGCTTTCTTTCTGATCCCAGGCTGCGCTCCCCCTGTCGGATAGTAAATCCCAAGTAAGGTACCTGCTGTCAGCAGATCTGAGATTTCTTCTTGGACAACTTATACCCACAGTCCTCCAGGTGCCAGAGTAGAGCATCTGTTCCCTTGGTGCACCCGAGTGCCATGGGGTGTCCCAGCAAAAGGTCATCAACGTACTGGAGCAACACGCAGCCTAGGTCTCTGGTGGGAAACTTCTGGAGGTCTCAAGCCAACACCTCCCCGAAAATGGTGGGGGAGTTCTTGAACCCTTGGGGAAGCTGGGTCCAAGTGTACTGAGTAGTGACACCTGACTCCGGATCTTCCCACTGAAAGGCAAACAGCTTCTGGCTCTCAGGTGCTAATCTGATGCTAAAGAAAGCATCTTTCAGGTCCAAGCAGGTGAACCAGCTGTCCTCAGCTGGCAACAACCCCAGCAATGTGTACAGGTTAGGTACTGTTGGATGTAAAGTCACTGTAGCCTGATTAACCAAGCGCAAATCCTGTACTGTCCTCTAGTCCTTGGTCCTAGGCTTGGGAACAGGCAGGACGGGAGTGTTCCATGTTGACTAAGGAACTATAATTCCAAAGGTTCTTAGGTGCTTGAGATGGACCTGGATACCTTCAAGAGCTTCTCTGGGGACCGGGTACTGTTTTTGCCTAACTGGCTGGGCCCCAGGCTTAACTTCTATAAGTACGGGGGCTTGGTTGACTGCCAACCCTGGAGGGTTGTCTTCCACCCACACTCTCGGCCACCGCTTAGCCAGAGCTGGTCTTATCTCTTGGCCCAACTCAGTTAAAAAAAGTCTCCATTCCTCCTCTCAGGGGACCGTAAGGGTCATAATGACTCCCGTTCCAGGTAACTTTAGCAGCAAAGAGCCATGCTCTGTAAAAGAGATAGTGGCTCTCAGTTTGCTAAGCAAATCTCTTCCCAACAAGGGCAAGGGACAATCAGACATGTACAAAAACTGATGAGTCACGTTATGTCCTCATACAGTACAAGTCCAGGGCAAGTAGAAAGCTTGTTTTGCTGAAGCTCCCGTGGCTCCGATGATGTCAATAGTCTTTCTGGATAAGGGGGCGACCGGGGAGTTTACTACCGAATGTTCAGCACCAGTATCTACAAGAAAATCAATGTCTTTACCCCCAACTGTCATCCTGACCATAGGCTCTTTGGGGGTCCTTGAGCCCGGTCCCCCTCAGTCCAGCAACCTTTCTGCCAGGTTGAGCAGGGCCCCTTCCTCCTTGTCTGGAGCCTCCTGTTCCGAGTCACCTTGTTTTCCTTTTGGCTGAGGTCATTTGTTCTTCCAATATCCTATTTCTTTACAATAAGCACAATGATTACGCTGCAAGCTCTGACAACCAAGATGAGTTTCTTTCCCGGGGCCCCCCTTCCCTTGCCTCTTTGGGAGGACCCCTCTGATTGCTGAAGCTAACAGGTCAGCATTTCACCGGGCCTGACATTCATTGTCTCTGCAGTTTTCCTTATGACTTATTGCATCCCTGTTTACAAACACCTGGTTAGCTATTTCTAATAACTGTGATGTGTTCATCCCTGCAAACCCAGCCTGTTTCTGCAGTTTTCTTCTAATGTCTTCTGCACTTTGACTAACTAAAGCCATGTTAATCATGCTTTGATTTTCAGGGCTATCAGGATCAAAAGGAGTATACATATGATAGGCCTCACACAGTCTCTCATAGAATTGTGCTGGACTTTCTTGTTTTCCCTGAATGACCTCAGAGACCTTGTTAACGTTTGTGGCCTTCTGGGCTCCCCTCTTTAATCCTTCCAAGAGAGCTTCCCTGTATCAGTTTAGCCTTTGCATATCCTCTCTTTCATTTGGGTCCCACTGGGGGTTGGTTCCTGATAACTGGGTCCTTACATACTCTTGGGGATTTTGGTAATCAGCCAGTGCATGTTCCTCTAGCCACTTAGTTGCTGCTTGGAGCACTCTCTGCCTTTCATCTGTGTTAAAAAGGAACATGAGCAACTGGTGGCAATCAGCCCAAGTGGGGTTATGGGTCTGGATAATAGTTTGGAGCAAATCAATTAGAGCTTGTGGCTTTTCAGTACAGGATGGGGTATTGTTTTTCCAGTTGAGAAGGTCGGCAGAGGTGAAGGGCTGGTACACAAAAACGCGCCTCTCCACCATGTGCCCATCCTCATCTATTCCAGTATACTGCTGCTCTCTCAGGGGCATTTGTATCCCCGTTTTGGGTCTTAAACGAGCTGCCAAGGGAGGGGTTTCTCCCGAGGCTTCAACTTCTCTCTTGTCTACTCTGGGTGGCCTAGGGATATGTTTGTCTTGCGGAGGCGCAAGCACTGTGGACTCAAAAGTGGGGAACTTCTCTGCCTGGTAAGGGGAAGTCACCACTGGGATCACCGGTGCCATCTCCTGCAATGAATCTTCTGATGTTGGGTCGAACAGAACTTCAGGAGTTGATTTCCCTCGGCGGATGGAGCAGGATCCTTCCTTGGCTATCTGTCCCTTTGCTACTAGCACTGCTGCTGCCTGCCCTCTTAGCCACTGTGGGAGGTCTAGCACCAGCTTTAACCAAGTGTCTATGTATGGAAACTGGTCTGAGTGTCCTGACTTACCAGTTACCTTGTGCCATACCTTAGAAACAAGGGACCTGTCCAGGCTTCCTTCTGATGGTCAACCCACTTCTAATGTTGGCCAATCTATTTCACACAAAGTTCCAAATTTCCCTGGTATCATAGTAACCCCATAGTCTCCATTAAATCCCTTCTTAAAATTTTTCAACATAGTTCCTAGTGGAGTAGGCTTACTTTGTGTCTGACCCATGTTTCCTCGAGACAAAACACCAAGCTCACACCACACGCACACCACAGAACAAACAATGGGTAAAAAGGGCACACACACACTTTTTCAGTTTTCACCAAACCAGAATCAAAACCAAAATCAGAGTATCCAGAAATCCAAGCCAGGTCAAGCCAAAACCAAAGTATCAAGCAATTCAAGTCAAGTCAAAAACAAAAACCAAAGTGCCAGTACAGGCACGCCGTGGGTGATCAGGCCATGCTTCCACTCAAATGGAGTGGGCAAGTTCCAAAGACCAGTCTTACCAAGTTTCAAATGTCCAGACTCCAAGTGCCTGTTCCTTCCTGGTGTTCAGCCACTGCGTTGATCCTCCATGGGGGCCCACCACACACTGCTCTGACAAGACGTTCCACCAGGGCAATTGCCTACCCGGAAGCACTCTCAGGATCTGCGTCGCTCAAGCTGGCTGGAGTCCCCTGCAGGGATGCTCCACAGGGCAGGCCTAAGCCGCCTAAGGGGCTGCCTCCACTGTCCGTCAATTACCTCGCTTCCCGGTCAGGGAACCAAGAAATGTAGCAGGACGAGTCACAGACAAAACTCCTCAGACACCGGATTAAAGAAGAAAGAGGTTTTTTTTATTCAGCCGGGAGCATTGGCAGACCCTTGTCTTAAGAGCTGAGCTCCCTGAAAAAGAAATTCCTAGCCCTTTTAAGGGCTTACAACTCTAAGGGGTCTACGTGAAAAAGTCATTATAGATCAAGTAAGCGTGAGGAACGTGACTGGGGGCTACATACATCAGTTAACAGAACAAAAAGTTTTACAGTGCTTTTTCATACAATGCCTGGAATTTACAGATAACACCAGTAGTTTTGGTTAGGGGTTAGTATTATTATTATTATTTTAACCACAAGGGCCAGGTGGTGGCGCCAAGGTCATCTAGCTATTTATCTTACTTCTGTTTCTTTCCAACTTTTTACTTTCTCCCTTTTCTCCTGTCTTATAAACTAGGGAAAAGGGGAGGTTGGGGAGAAACTGGGAAGGACAACAGGAGAAGTGGTGGTCTCATACCATATAATAAGAACTAGAATTCTATCTTAACCAGTAAAACTCATGTTACCATTTCAGAAGCATTAATTTTGTTTCAGTTTCTACTAAATAGTAATCAAGATAAAGCAGCGAAAAGGTTGAATTGTAATAATCCCCACGTGTCAAGGGCAGGAGCAGATGGAGATAATGGAATCATGGGGACATTTTCCCACATGCTGTTCTGGTGATAGTGAGTGAGTTCTCACAAGATCTGATAGTTTTAAAAAGGACTTCCCCCTTCACTCAGCACTCATTCTGTCTTCTGCCACCCTGTAAAGAGGTTCCTTCCACCATGATTGTAAGTTTCCTGATGCCTCCCCAGCCATGTGGAACTGTGAGTCAATTAAACCTCTTGTTTATAAATTATGCAGTCTTGGGTATTTCTTCATAGCAGTGTGAGAACGGACTAATATAGTAAGTCATGTGCTATTCTGTTTTAACAATGATCTATCTTATGAAAAGATATGTGTATCTAAATTACCCCAAATTAAGAACTAAAACCATCTCTCTCCTTCTCTGTCTCTTTCTTTCTGCAACATACACACAAAGAGAATGAAAAATACAAAAGTGAAATAAGCCAGAAACAAAAAGTTAAACATTGCATGTTCTCACTAATATGTGGAAGCTGAACAAAAAAAAAAGTTGATTTTGTAGAAGTGAAAACTAGAACAGAAGATACTACAGGCTGGGAAGGGTAGAGGGAAGGGAAGGATAGGGAGAGATTTGTTAAAGGATACAAAATTACAGCTAGATAGGAGGAATAATTTCCAATGCTCTATGCCAGCAGTCCCCAAACTTTTTGGCACCAGGAACAGGACAATTTTTCCACAGATTGGTGGTGGGGGAGATGGTTTCAGGATGAAACTGGCCTACCTCAGATCATCAGGCATTAGAGTCTCATAAGGAGCATGCAACCTAGATCCCTTGCATGCGTGGTTGACAATAGTGTTCTCGGGTTCACAATAGGGTTCTCTCTCCTATGAGAATCTAATGCCACCACTAATCTGACAGGAGGTAGAGCTCAAGTGATAATGCTCGCTCAACAGCTGCTCACCTCCTGCTGTGCAGCCCAGTTCCTAACAGGACATGGACCAGTACCTGTCTGTGGCCCGGGGGTTGGGGACACCTGCTCTATGCCATTGTCAGATGACTGTAGTTAACAATAATACATAATTTCACATAGCTGGAAAGAGGATATTGAACATTCTTACACAAATAAATAACTGTTTTACATGGTATGTTAATTACTTTGATCTGATCACTACACATTATACGCATTGAAACATCACTAGGTACCACACGAGTATGTACAATTATTATTTGTCAATTTTAAAAATTAAATTTAAAAAGAATCATTTATTATGTATAAAGTTCTGTGAATTTATTGATAAATTAATAGCTAATGAAAATAAGTAGATGGCTTGCATCCATTATTATTTGCTCCTATTTAAGAGAAAATATGTTGTTTAACAAATGATTGCAGATAAATTAATTGGGAAAATGAATTTACTTTGTACATATTGTACCTTCTTGGATTCCTATTATTTGGGGAGAAATTTTATATTTTTTCTTTATATTTGATACTTTAAAGACACTGTTTCACTGAGTTTGGAACAAAAGTAATAACTTAGATTTCTGCTTCTCAGCAAATAAACAGCAGATGAAGTTAAGAGCTTGATTAAGGAAAAGATTATCAGTGCTATTCTTTATTCTGCAACCAATAATTTTACAATTAACAGGAAATAGGCCAGCTGTTTCTCCGGTATAGACGTTTTCATAGGAATTCTTGTGATGTGATTACCAAGAATAGATTTCCATGTCTGCCTAATTTACACCGAAGAAATGATACATTTTCAAAGTAAACCAATCAATTTCTTCAGAGGCTCTCTTTTATAAGGACAAAACAAAACATTCAACCAAGGATTCTAAGGTACTTAAAGAATGTTTCAAAGTGTAAGTTACAAAAACCCATAATGTAAATAAGCACCAAGTGCCATCTCAAAACTGAAAAAATATTGTTGGGTTTTTTTCTGAGTTTGAGACTAAATCATTAGGATATATACCAAGCTGTATGTTTGTGAGTTTTTCTTTTACAGGATGGGAATTACTCAGCAAATTTTTACCACCCAGCAACACAAATGGCTCACAATTAAGTGTAAGGCAAATCCGTATTGTAGAGTCAATCATTGCTGTATAGAAAGCTCAAGTAAAACTAAGATCATGTTAATTCAGAATCTCAGTCAGATTGATGTTTGAAGTCCACAATGCTATCACTGTAGTTGTTCTTCAACTGTTCCTTTGTTTTTGTTTTTGTTTTGTTTTGTTTTCTTCCCCCAAATCAGACCCTCATACTGGCAAGTTGAATTAAAAATTTGTCATAGAGACGTCTGTAAAAGATTCTGTACCCAATGGCTATGACCAGACTCCAAATTTAATTATGTGTAAAATGATAAATAAAACAGAAAAAGTGCCAAACTTAATTAACATGGTGAATATTAAGTGGATTTAGTGGATATTATATTTTAAAGATTCCAAAATTTAATAGGCACTTAAAGCAAATGCGATATTTTCTTTGCATCACACACACTAGTCATGAACGACAGCATGCAACAAATGATTTAAAACATTTTCAAAACTGTGAGTATACTTTTCCCCATATAAATTCATCATTGATGACACCATATGGCTCCATTAATGAAGAAGCTAGGCCATGCCAGGCTATTAACATCAATCGAGAAGATAGCTCCTTGTCACCAACGAGAGCCTGCTCATTTTTTGTTCCTCCAGGCTTAACACAAAAAACTTTTCTCATCATTCAGATTTTTTTTCTAGTTTGAGATATTTTCCAGGATTCTATTTTTGTTTAAATGATTGAGGAGTGGTGAGTTATGTCATGGCCTTTTGGTTAGCAATCTCCTTTCATGCCTGCATAGATCACTGATAGGAAATTAGCAATGATCGCAAATGCCAGTTTTCTTCAAGTTGTGAGTCAATTGCAGGAAAAGCATGCATTCACCCACATCAACTAATATTTGCAAGGTAGTGGTGGGTAATAGCAAAGAGCACAAGCTCTGGAGCAGAGTACCTGAGATCAAGTCAGTCCCTGTTTTGTCACCGTCACTTCTGCCAATTTAACCTTTCTGCATCTCTCTTGCCTCAATTGCTAGAGGAGGATAAATATAAGGTTATTATTAAGATTAAATAAGTTAATATGTATAACTCTTAAAACATATGCTAGTTATGATTATTATATTTCATAATTTATAGTTACTCAGAGGATATTTTGATTGTTTAATGCTATAACTGTTTCCTCTATTCCCAACTGCAAACATATCTGATTTATCTGTGCTACTGGTTCTTAAAATTGGCTGCACATTGGCATCACCTGGACACATTTTAGAAATACTCATAACTGGTGTAGGCTGCAATGCAGGCACGGGTTTTTCAAAGCTTCTGATGTTTTGAATGTGCAGCCAAGCTTAAGAAACACTGATCTGTGTCCCTTCTTACCTAGATGGATTACCTCTAGAAAAGAGAGTCAGAGTGAGATTGCGGGTAGTTTATGCTAATTTCCAAAGTCCTCTATGACCTATGACTGTTGTCTCAGTTCATTCCTACTGCTAGAAGAAAATACCACAGACTGGGTTCTTTATAAACGACAGAAATTTGTTTCTCACAGTTCCCGAGTCTGGGAAGTCCAATATCAAGACACTAGCAAATTGGGTGTCCGGTGAAGGCTAGCTCTCTGCTTCCAAGATGGTGCCTTGTTGCTGTGTCCTCACACGGTGGAAGGCAGAGGAGCAAAAGCAGGGTCTAGATAGTCTCCTTCAGCCATTTTATAAGGGCATTAATCCCATGTATGAAGGTCGACCTCCTCAGGATCTAACCACCACCAAAGACCCCACATTCTTTGGGGTTTAAGTTCCAACATATGAATTTTGGAGAGACACAGACATTCAAACCATAGTAACTGTTGTCCTTAGTCTTTAATGTGCTTAGGAATTACAGGGAGGACCTGTTAAAACAAAGATTGCAAGCCACAGCCAGAGTTTCTGAATTAGTAGGTCTAGGATAAAGCCCAAAGATTGCCATTTCTTTTTTTTTTTATACTTTAGGTTTTAGGGTACATGTGCACAATGTGCAGGTTTGTTACATATGTATCCATGTGCCATGTTGTTTTGCTGCACCCATTAACTCGTCATTTAGCATTGGGTATATCTCCTAATGCTGTCCCTCCCCCCTCCCCCAACCCCACAACAGTCCCGGGAGTGTGATGTTCCCCTTCCTGTGTCCATGAATTCTCACTGTTCAATTCCCACCTATGAGTGAGAACATTCTGTGTTTGGTTTTTTGTCCTTGCGATAGTTTACTGAGAATGATGTTTTCCAGTTTCATCCATGTCCCTACAAAGGCCATGAACTCAACATTTTTTATGGCTGCATAGTATTCCATGGTGTATATGTGCCACATTTTCTTAATCCAGTCTATCATTGTTGGACATTTGGGTTGGTTCCAACTCTTTGCTATTGTGAATAGTGCCACAATAAACATATGTGTGCATGTGTCCTTATAGCAGCATGATTTATAGTCCTTTGGGTATATACCCAGTAATGGGATGGCTGGGTCAAATGGTATTTCTAGTTCTAGATCCCTGAGGAATCGCCACAAATATTGCCATTTCTAACAAGCTCCCATGGAATATTCTTATCACTGGTCTGGATGAACAGACGTGGAGACAGATGGGCCAACAGTAACCACCATACTGTCCATATCTTTAGTATGACCTGTATTAGTCAGGGCTCTCCAGAGAAACAGAGTCAACAGAATATATGTAGATTACATAGATAGATAAACAGATCTACTTATAGATAAACCAAAATAGACCTATATCTCTCTATAGATACAGCAATATAGATCTATATATCTGTATATTCTGTATATCTATGTAATATATAGATAGATCTATATAATATATAGGTCTATCTATATAATATAGATCGATCTATATAATATATAGATCGATCTATATAATATGCGTGTATATATATTATATATATAATATATATATATATATACACAGAGAGAGAGAGAGAGAGGAGACAGATTTATTTTAAGGAATTGGTTCACATGATTATAGTGGCTTGGTAAGTCCAAAATTTGCAGGGTAGGCCACAGTCTGGAGACCCTTGGAAGAACTGCAGTTCAAGATCAAAGGCAGTCTGCTGGCAGAATACCTTCTTGCTTATGAGAGGTCAATCTTTGTTCTATGAAGGCCAACTGATTGAATGAGATCCACATGCATTATGGAGGTCAATCTGCTTTACTCAGCGTCCACCAATTTAAATGTTAATGTCTTCCAAAAAACACATTCACAGCAACATCCAGAATAGTGTTTAACCAAATGTCTAGGCATCATGACCTGGCCAAGTTAACACATAAAATTAGCCATCACATAGCCTCATCTGTACACAGTGTTGAATCCAATATAAAAAACAAATAACATTTCTTCTCCAAATCTCTTTGTTATTATAAATTACTATTGAAAAAGTTAAGATTAATTGATGTTGGTAGAAACAATAAGAAAAGCTGAATTCTCCAAAATGATTGAGTTTGGCCATAGTCAGTGACAAAGTTGTTAGTGTATTTAGTGACCCAACAGGAACAGTTTTCTAAATAAAATTTTGAGATACTGATGAAAAGATAGATGAAGGATTGACTCTAGGTACAATTAATGAAGCTGACACTTCCTTTTTCCAGCAACTCACCTCCATAGGTGATAGGACACCAGTACTGTCTTAAGCCTTCTAGATTTTCCCATTCTCCTCATCAAAACATATCTGTCTTGTATTCTGATTACAAAGGTTCTTCATCTCAGCTGTACATTTAATAACTAATCAAACTAAAGTGTTAATATGTCAAGAGATGCAGAGATAATTCACTGACATTGACTGATGGTTATGGAACTTTATAAACCAATGTCTTCCCAACATGAATTTTCCAAAGAGCTGCAAATGGACAACACAACCAAGCACATGAAGAACTTATTTCCTCACTCTAGGGTTGCTCGCAGTGCTTAGAATTGGTAGGAGAGCTTTTCCAAAACATATGCTGTGTCACTATGCACACAGGATGTATTAATACTCCCAGTGATGGGATTTTCCAGATAATTTAAATAAAACCCGTTCCCCTCCTACTGGTGATTCTCAGTCCTGATTGCATATTAAAATTGCCTTGTGAGATGTTATTATGTACAGATTCCAGGGCTCCTCCTAATCCAATGAAGTAAGAACCTCTATGACAGCTGGTGAGTCCACGTGTTTTAAATGTGTCCCAGGTCATCCTAATGTGCACCCAAGGTCAAGAACCACTGCCTCATATGGGAAAAAAGCATAAATCATAAGGTCACTGAGTTTGGGAGGAAAATGGAATATACAATTTACCAGAAAATAAATAGAATATTTACCGTATCAGTTTTACAATACGTAGTTAGAAACTTTACACTTTTACCCAACTGAAGTTAGAAACAGCCTAATATAAGAGAAGGCTTTGAGAAAACACAAATCAGTAGATCCCACCAAGCACTTTTTAATTTTTCTCAGCTTTAAAATTGACATTCACTGAAATAAGGCTTATTTTTTTAGTGATGCTACAAGTATGCAGTATAGCAGGTTCTTAGGCATAATAATAATGTTTTTAAACAAAATAATGATTAAAAATAGAGTTCTTTCTTTTATTGGGCTTTTCGTTTGCTCTTCTGAAAAGGTTGAAAGAAAAATGCCCTGCAGCCATTCTGAAGTTTTCTTGTAACATTTGATCAACTAGAGCAGGGACTATGTCCTAAAGTAATTGTGGAATCTGCACAGTACTAGCCTTGAACGGAGCTCAGTGTTTATTGATTGGCTGATGGAGCATGAATTGCTTTAACGTAAGTGTTTATTTCCATTTCTAAGATATTTAAACTATATATATTTTAAATAAATATATTTAAATAAGATACATATATATTTAAACACTTTGATTTTAGAAAAGCAATATAAATCTCCAGAAAACATTTACTTATAATGCCAAGTGTTTTTCAGTCTCAAAGAGGTAAATCTGAAAGAGAACAAAGAACTAACATATACAGAGTAAAAAATATTATGGAATTGTTATTCCCAAAATAGTTCAGATTTTAGATTTAAGAAAATTTTACATATCTAGAAAAAAAAACATTATAGCTGTTACAAATCCTTATTCAAAAGAGGCACTCTGCTAATAAAATAATGCAAGGTTGAAATTCTGAGTAGAGTAGGCATTTATCTACATGGTCAGATTATGGAGGTAATTGCCATAATACCATAACCCCCAATCCCATCAATTATGACCGAAATGCCACCAGTGCTGCTAAGCATGACTTTAAGTATTGATCACATGCAGAAAATACTCCTGAGAAAACTAGCAGTTCCAGTGAATTAAAGGAATTTTAACAGGCTATGGCCTGAAAGCAGTTGGTATGAAGAACAAGACAGGGGACTTCAGGATGCATCAAAGTTCATCTTTGCCCACTTTTCCAAAATTGAAATTGAAATTATGAGATTCGTACTCTCTCAGAATCAGCCTGTCCATCTGCAAAGATGCAAATAATATTATAGCAATCTGGAAAGGGAACTACTTACAAGTATATGTAGTTAAACATAACTTTTATAGCTGAAAAGTTCATAATCAAATATATTTTTTACACAACTTTAAATGTAGAAATAGAAAGTGTACTCCATAGAATTTGAAGGAAGACATTGGGGTAATTAACATGTTAACCAAAATAAGAAAATTTTTAAAGACTTTACCAGAATACTATGGGCTAGTCTATAGTAAACATGAGAATCACATTTAAAATACTGCAATACATTTTAAGATAACGTGGATCCTTAACATGTGACTTCTAAGATGGTAATACTGATGATGTCTTTAATGGTCTATTTTCTTGTATTCGTTTTATTTAACTTTTCAGTAATGTTTTATTTTGCTTGAAATTGTGCCATAACTAAAATAATATGCAGCCAGATTTGTAAATTGAAAAAACAAATGATATTGTAAACATAATGTAATATTAATATTATGTATATTATAAATATACCCTTTTAAGTATCATGCATAAGTAATTACATATATAATAACATTATTGGTATTATATATGTGATTAGATATAAATAATAGTATACATAATTAAAATGCAAAACATAAGTATTTAAATGTATAAAATTAAAGCATTTTACCATATTATATGTATGTATTATTTGTAACAAGTTTTTATATTAATATTCTAATAATTCTACCCTGAACTTGTAATACAAGTTTTCTTATTTGAAAAGTGGTTAAGAAGCACTATATTTAAACATTTAAGTTCACATAAATCTCTTTAGAAGTGAAATTAAATTTTAAATAGAATAGTTCAGATTTTGTATTTTAGAGATATATACCAAAATGGTTTTTGTAGAATATGTAAATTTATTTAAACACAATTAAAACAGATAAATGAAACATAGTTTATTATAAGTTTAATGAACACTTTCAATTTTTAAATCTCTGCTACTATATTCACAATCTCAGTCAGCGAAAATACATACAGCCCTCCATTTGGAAATTGTGTATGTAACTGTTTCTCACTTGTTTAATAGCCTTTAATGTGCTATTCATTTTCTGCCTAGTGTTGGCCTTCTTATCAACAAGTTTCTAAAATCTCAAAGATACCTTTGAAAAGATGAGAAAACCATTACACAGACAAATTTTAGAGTATCAATTTTGTTACCCTTTGGAGGCACAAAAGGGGAAGAGAAGTTGTTAAACTAGTATATAATTTAAATGATTAGTTTTATATTAAAATAAATACTGATACCATGGAAATAAGAATAATTCCCCAGGATTTTCATGATTAAACAGGAACATCAAACATATTTAATACAGGTGCTTCCAGCTATACTCCAGCCACTTAGGATACATGTCCACTTTTTTCTGTTTCAAGGGGTACTTGAGAAGTGTGGTTGTATTCTCCTCCTCTTGTTCGTTGAACTGTCATTTATATCTCTTACCTTGCATTATACACTGAAAATATGCTTCTTATGATTAAATTCACCAAGTGACAAGAACTTCTTACAAACCCAACATTTTAAAATGTATACATTCAAAAGGATACTCAAAAACAAGACACTGTCATTGAGAAAAGAAGGCAAACATAGTAATTTTTATAGTTTATGGACTCAGTACACATACAGGACAGATATACATGAAAATAATGCATTTTAATAAACTTCGCAATCATTCCCACAAGCAGTAGATAATTGCCAAGTATGTATGGGATGGGACAGAGGCTGGGGCACTAGAGTAAAGAGCACACACTACCTTAACGTAGGAGACTAACTTGTGCTCTTAAAAGAATTAGAGAGGAAGGGTACAGGCTTCTCCATTTGGAACACCTTGAGTAAAATCATATTGTTGCCAATCATCAGAGTCTGACAAACATTATAAGAGCAGAAATTGTGGATCATCAAAGATTCGACAAGAGCGAGGATGAAAACAAAAAATTATTTCTAAGTTCTAAAGCTGAGAGACCAGGAGACCAAAGGTAAGAAAAGTTGGAGGGGAAATCTCAAGAGGGAAAAGCCTAAGTTTAGGTTTGAATTTTTTGAATTTTTTTATTACTTTTGACAGCCAGAAGAAAATGAAGAATGGTATTATAACTTGATCAACACGAGAATAAGGACAGAAGATCACTGCCACCATTTCTGCTACTGGGAAAAACGCAATAGCTAAAATACTTAATTGTTTTGACTATAGCCTCTCTTCTTTCAATACGAAACACAGAGCAATGGATGGTCTCAATGAAAGTTTCGGTAGAATACCCTAGTCCTCCTCAATTTCAGCATCTCCAGGGAATGCAGTTGAACTCAGTGGCACTGAACCAAGTCTCCTTCCAAGATTTTTCTTATAGGCTCATTTTCCCTCACTCACCACAAGGTTTTCTCTTTCAAGACTCCTGTAATTCAATAACATAAACTTTGCTCCAAAGATGAGAGGCCTAAAACTTCAAAATAAAGAGGAGCATGATCACACTTCTGTCTTTGCACTGCCTGAAAAAATGGCCTGATACAAGCTCCTACCAAGAGATAAGCAAAATCATAAGAGTTTCCTACATTTGGCAACCTGATATCTTTCAGAAATGTAGAGTATTGTGGATAAAAACCATGCCCACGTGATTCAGGCTCAGCTCAGCCTTGTGTGGTGAGAGAAACACAAACAGTAGCCAGAAGTAATTAAGACATTCAAATCATTTAAACATGTCCTTTTCAAAATGGCAACAGAATGGAAAAATACTTTAAAAACCATAGATCATCTCACATTCTATTCTCTCCACCTGCCTTAGTCCGTTTTGTGCTGCTATAAAACAATGCCACAGACTGGATAATTTATAAATAGAAATTTTGTGGCTCACAGTTCTGAAAATCTGAGAAATCTAAGTTACGTTAATGGCAGGTTCCTTGTCTGGTGAGGTCATTCTCTTCTTCCAAGATGGCGTCTTTCATGCTGCATCCTCCAGAGGGAAAAAAGAATGAATCCTCACAAGGCAAAAGTTAGAAGACTCTAGAGCATGAGAGAGAGCAAGATGGGGCCAAACTCACTCTTTTTTTTTTTTTTTTTTTTTTTGAGACAGAGTCTCGCTCTGTCGCCCATGCTGGAGTGCAGTGGTGCAATCTCGGCTCACTGCAAGCTCCGCCTCCCAGGTTCACGCCATTCTCCTGCCTCAGCCTCTCCGAGTAGCTGGGACTACAGGTGCCCGCCACCACGCCCAGCTAATTTTTTTGTATTTTTAGTAGAGACGGGGTTTCACCGCGGTCTCGATCTCCTGACCTCGTGATCCGCCCGCCTCAGCCTCCCAAAGTGCTGGGATTACAAGCGTGAGCCACCGCGCCTGGCTCAAACTCACTCTTTTATAATGACACCAATGGCACCCATGACAGTGGAGCCATCACATCCTAATGCTACCCATAAGAGTGGAGCCCTCGCACCCTAATCTCTTCTACAAGCTTCCACCTCTTAATTCTGTTACAATGGCAATTAAATTTTAACATAAATTTCAAATGATAGCACTCTCTGTAACTCATTGTTCCCCACATGGGTAGCAGCAACTTCCTCTCTGATACTCTTTTTTTTTGAGAGGAGTCTTGCTCTGTCACCCAGGCTGGAGTGCAGTGGCGTCATCTCGGCTCACTGCAAGCTCCGCCTCCTGAGTTCAGGCCATTCTCTTGCCTCAGCCTCCTGAGTAGATGGGACAACAGGTGCTCGGCACCACGCCTGATTAATTTTATTATTTTTTTTTTTTTTTGGTATTTTTAATGGTGATGGGGTTTCACCATGTTAGCCAGGACAGTCTCAATCTCCTGAACTCGTGATCTGCCTGCCTCAGCCACCCAAAGTGCTGGGATTACAGGCAGGAGCCACTGTGGCTGGCCGCCTCTCTGCTACTCGTAGCTCCCAACTGAGCACTCTACTCTGCCCGAACACCGCATGTGGGCTTTTGCCTTTCCTTCCTCTGTTATTTTCCTTCAATCCCATTATTTTTCTCTCTTCCCAAAGTAAATACCCTACTTTTTCCTTTTCAGGTTGTTTTTATTCATTGGCCCAAATTAGCATGAATGTAATACAAGAATGGAAAGAATTCTCCTTAGCAGTTAGAGGCAAGCAGAAAAGAAGGGACAAGCACGTACACATTAAATTTTTTTGTTCCCATCACATGTAAATGCTTAGTTTCAAAACAATTTACTGTCATTATGTTTTCTTTTGTTCTGAAACTCCAAGCTCTTTAAAAGACAATTCGAATTCTTATGATGTCTCAGAATCATTCTTTTTTATGATCCCTTGGGCTCTTGAATCAGTGGGGAACTGAATAAAAATCTCCACAGTATTTGAAACCAAAGAGATCTCAAGAGTTCTCTAAGGTTGGACGTGCCAAATTCTTTTATACTTCCCCAGCCCCTTAGAAGAAAGGCTGGGACACAGTGCAATGCCAGGTTGCCACTCAGAAGGCAAGCATGAAATTCTGTCTGCTTCAAGAACGCATAAGCTGACCTTTCCAGATTACCTCTTTTTCTCACACAAACTTTGTTTTTGTACTGTTTTGCTTTTAATGGGTAAGGAGAAGCTTGATTTCACAATTAATACAAATTTGTAAAATTTGTTAAGTGTTAGAATACTACCAAGAAAGGGCAACCCTATAAAAATATAGATTACACTGCCTGACAGCTTTGAAGAGATTAGTGGTTCTCCCAGCACACAACTTGAGATCTGAGAACTGGCAGACTGCCTCCTCAAGTGGGTCCCTGAACCCCAAGTAGCCTAACTGGGAGGCATCCCCCAGTAGGGGCGGACTGACACCTCACACAGCCGGGTACTCCTCTGAGACAAAATTTCCAGAGGAACGATCAGGCAGAAGCATTTGCTGTTCACCAATATCCGCTGTTCTACAGCCACCCCTGCTGATACCCAGGCAAACAGCGTCTGGAGTGGACCTCCAGCAAACTCCAACAGACCTGCAGCTGAGAGTCCTGACTGTTAGAAGGAAAACTAACAAACAGAAAGGACATCCACACCAAAAACCCATCTATACATCACCATCATCAAAGACCAAAGGTACATAAAACAACAAAGATGGGAAAAAAACAGAGTGAAAAAACTGGAAACTCTAAAAATCAGAGCACCTCTCCTCCTCCAAAGGAATACAGTGCCTCACCAGCAACGGAACAAAGCTGGACGGAGAATGACTTTGATGATTTGAGAGAAGAAGGCTTCAGAAGATCAAACTACTCTGAGCTAAAGGAGGAAGTTTGAACCAATGGCAAAGAAGTTAAAAACTTTGAAAAAAAATTAGATGAATGGATAACTAGAATAACCAATGCAGAGAAATCCTTAAAGGACCTGATGGAGCTAAAAACAATGGCATGAGAATGACGGGACGAATGCACAAGCCTCAGTAGCTGATGCAATCAACTGGAAGAAAGGGTATCAGGGATGGAAGACAAAATGAATGAAACGAAGCGTGAAGAGAAGTTTAGAGAAAAAAGAATAAAAAGAAATGAACAAAGCCTCCAAGAAATATGGGACTATGTGAAAAGACCAAATCTATGTCTGATTTGTGTACCTGAAACTGACAGGGAGAATGGAACCAAGTTGGAAAACACTTTGCCGGTTATTATCCAGGAGAACTTCCCCAATATAGCAAGGCAGGCCAACATTCACATTCAGGAAATACAGAGAACGCCACAAAAATGCTCCTTGAGAAGAGCAACTCCAAGACACATAATTGTCAGATTCACCAAAGTTAAAAGGAAGGAAAAAATGTTAAGGGCAGCCAGAGAGAAAGGTCAGGTTACCCACAAAGGGAAGCCCATCAGACTAACAGCTGATCTCTTGGCAGAAACTTTACAAGCCAGAATAGAATGAGGGCTGATATTCAACATTCTTAAAGAAAAGAATTTTCAACCCAGAATTTCATATCCAGCCAAACTAAGCTTCATAAGTGAAGGAGAAATAAAATACTTTACAGACAAGCAAATGCTGAGAGATTTTGTCACCTCCAGGCCTGCTCTAAAAGAGCTCCTGAACGAAGCACTAAACATGGAAAGGAAAAACCAGTACGAGCCACTGCAAAAAGATCCCAAATTATAAAACCCATCAAGCCTAGGAAGAAACTGTATCAACTAATGAGCAAAATAACCAGCTAACATCATAATGATAGGATAAAATTCACACATAACAATACTAACCTTAAATGTAAATGGACTAAATGCTCCAATTAAAATAAAAAGCACAGACTGGAAAATTGGATAAAGACTCAAGACCCATCAGTGTGCTGTATTCAGGAAACCCATCTCACGTACAGAGACACATATAGGCTCAAAATAAAGGGATGGAGGAAGATCTCCCAAGCAAATGGAAAACAAAAAAAGGCCGGGGTTGCAATCCTAGTCTCTGATAAAACAGACTTTAAACCAATAAAGATCAAAAGAGACAAAGAAGGCCATTACATAATGGTAAAGGGATCAATTAAACAAGAAGAACTAACTATCCTAAACATATATGCATCCAATACAGGAGCACCTAGATTCATAAAGCAAGTCCTTCGTGACCTAGAAAGAGACTTAGACTCCCACACAATAATAATGGGAGACTTTAACACCCCGCTGTCAACATTAGACAGATCAACCAGACAGAAAGTTAACAAGGATATCCAGGAATTGAACTCAGCTCTGCACCAAGTGGACCTAATAGACATCTACAGAACTCTCCACCCCATATCAACAGAATATACATTCTTTTCAGCACCACACCACACCTATTCCAAAATTGACCACATAGTTGGAAGTAAAGCACTCCTCAGCAAATGTAAAAGAACAGAAATTATAACAAACTGTCTCTCAGACCACAGTGCAATCAAACTAGAACTCAGGATTAAGAAACTCACGCAAAACCACTCAACTACATGGAAACTGAACAACCTGCTACTGAATGACTACTGGGTACATAACGAAATGAAGGCAGAAATAAAGATGTTATTTGAAACCAATGAGAACAAAGACACCACATACCAGAATCTCTGGGACACATTCAAAGCACTGTGTAGAGGGAAATTTATAGCACTAAATGCCCACAAGAGAAAGCAGGAAAGATCTAAAATTGACACCCTAACATCACAATTAAAAGAACTAGAGAAGCAAGAGCAAACACATTCCAAAGCTAGCAGCAGAAGGCAAGAAATAACTAAGATCAGAGCAGAACTGAAGGAAATAGAGACACAAAAAAACCCTTCAAAAAATCAATGAATCCAGGAGCTGGTTTTTTGAAAAGATCAGCAAAATTGATAGACCGCTAGCAAGACTAATAAAGAAGAAAAGAGAGAGAATAAATAGATGCAATAAAAAATGACAAAGGGGATATCACCACCAATCCCATAGAAATACAATCTACCATCAGAGAATACTATAAACACCTCTATGCAAATAAACTAGAAAATCTAGAAGAAATGGATAAATTCCTCGACAAATACACCCTCCCAAGACCAAATCAGGAAGAAGTTGACTCTCTGAATAGAACAATAACAGGCTCTGAAATTGAACCAATAATTAATAGCTTACCAACCAAAAAAAGTCCAGGATCAGATGGATTCACAGCCGAATTCTACCAGAGGTACAAGGAGGAACTGGCACCATTCCTTCTGAAACTATTCCAATCAATAGAAAAAGAGGGAACCCTCCCTAACTCATTTTATGAGGCCAGCATCATCCCGATACCAAAGCCTGGCAGAGACACAACAAAAAAAGAGAATTATAGACCAATATCCTTGATGAACATTGATGCAAAAATCCTCAATAAAATACTGGCAAACCGAATCCAGCAACACATCAAAAAGCTTGTCCACCATCAAGTGGGCTTCATCCCTGGGATGCAAGGCTGATTCAACATGCACAAATCAATAAGCATAATCCAGCATATAAACAGAATCAAAGACAAAAAACACATGATTATCTCAATAGATGCAGAAAAGGCCTCTGACAAAATTCAACAACTCTTCATGCTAAAAACTCTCAATAAATTAGGTATTGATGGGACGTATCTCAAAATAATAAGAGCTATCTATGACAAACCCACAGCCAATATCATACTGAATGGACAAACACCGGAAGCATTCCCTTTGAAAACTGGCACAAGACAGGGATGCCCTCTCTCACCGCTCCTATTCAACATAGTGTTGGAAGTTCTGGCCAGGACAATCAGGCAGGAGAAGGAAATAAAGGGCATTCAATTAGGAAAAGAGGAAGTCAAATTGTCCCTGTTTGCAGATGACATGCTTGTATATCTAGAAAACCCCATCATCTCAGCCCAAAATCTGCTTAAGCTGATAAGCAACTTCAGCAAAGTCTCAGGATACAAAATCGATGTGCAAAAATCACAAGCATTCTTATATACCGATAATAGACAAACAGAGAGCGAAATCATGAGTGAACTCCCATTCACAATTGCTTCAAAGAGAATAAAATAGTTAGGAATCCAACTTACAAGGAATGTGAAAGACCTCTTCAAGGAGAACTACAAACCACTGCTCAATGAAATAAAAGAGGATACAAACAAATGGAAGAACATTCCATGCTCATGGGTAGGAAGAATCAATACCGTGAAGATGGCCATACTGCCCAAGGTAATTTATAGATTCAGTGTCATCCCCATCAAGCTACCAATGACTTTCTTCACAGAATTGGGAAAAACTACTTTAAAGTTCATATGGAACCGAAAAAGAGCCCACATCGCTAAGTCAATCCTAAGCCAAAAGAACAAAGCTGGAGGCATCACCCTACCTGACTTCAAACTATTCTAGAAGGCTACAGTAACCAAAACAGCATGATACTGGTACCAAAACAGAGATATAGACCAATGGAACAGAACAGAGCCCTCAGAAATAATGCTGCGTATATACAACCATCTGATCTTTGACAAACCTGACAAAAACAAGCAATGGGGAAGGGATTCCCTATTTAATAAATGGTGCTTGGAAAACTGCCTAGCCATAAGTAGAAAGCTGAAACTGGATCCCTTCCTTACACCTTATACAAAAATTAATTCAAGATGGATTAAAGACTTACATGTTAGACCTAAAACCATAAAAACCCTAGAAGAAAACCTAGGCAATACCATTCAGGACATAGGCATGGGCAAGGACTTCATGTCTAAAACACCAAAAGCAATGGCAACAAAAGCCAAAATTGACAAATGGGATCTAATTAAACTAAAGAGTTTCTGCACAGCAAAAGAAACTATCATCAGAGTGAACAGGCAACCTACACAATGGGAGAAAATTTTTGCAACCTACTCATCTGACAAAAGGCTAATATCCAGAATCTACAATGAACTCAAAAAAATTTACAAGAAAAAAACAAACAACTGCATCAAAAAGTGGGCAAAGGATACGAACAGACACTTCTCAAAAGAAGACATTTATGCAGCCAAAAAACACATGAAAAAATGCTCATCATCACTGGCCATCAGAGAAATGCAAATCAAAACCACAATGAGATACCATCTCACACCAGTTAGAATGGCCATCATTCAAAAGTCAGGAAACAACAGGTACTGGAGAGGATGTGGAGAAATAGGAACACTTTTACACTGTTGGTGGGACTGTAAACTAGTTCAACCATTGTGGGAGTTGGTGTGGTGATTCCTCAGGGATCTAGAACTAGAAATACCATTTGACCCAGCCATCCCATTGCTGGGTATATACCCAAAGGATTATAAATCATGCTGCTATAAAGACATACGCACACGTGTGTTTATTGCGCCACTATTCGCAACAGCAAAGACTTGGAACCAACCCAAATGTCCAACAGTGATAGACTGGATTAAGAAAATGTGGCACATATACACCATGGAATACTATGCAACCATAAAAATGGATGAGTTCATGTCCTTTGTAGGGACATGGATGAAGCTGGAAACCATAATTCTCAGTAAACTATCACAAGGACAAAAAACCAAACACCGCATCTTCTCACTCATAGGTGGGAACTGAACAATGAGAACACATGGACACAAGAAGGGGAACATCACACACCGGGGACTGTTGTGGCGTGGGGGGAGGGGGGAGGGAAAGCATTAGGAGATATACCTAATGCTAAATGATGAGTTAATGGGTGTAGCACACCAACATGGCACATGTATACATATGTAACAAACCTGCACATTGTGCACATGTACCCTAAAACTTAAAGTATAATAATAATAAAATAAAAAAATAAAAAATATAGATATATACACTTCTTTTTTTCTAAAATGTTCAATAAATTTTAGGTTATTGGTAATTGAACATCAAGCTAACCATAGATTTTCTTAACATTTATTAGTTTCAATTATGTGAAGTTTAATAATATGAAAATGACAATGTGTTTTTAAAAAATTCAAGATATCCTTTGGTACATAATGGGACTGTAATAAATATTCATAAATGAATCATTTTTCAAGAGACTACATTATTGGAAGAGGTTGCCACTAATATTCCCTTTACTGGAAAACTAAAACACTGCATTTTTGAAAAACAAAGATTTGCTTACAAATTTACTCTTTAGAAAAGGTCCAATTTCAGGTAGTTTATTTGAATAATGTTCCCTATGATAATAATTGCACACATTTTAATAACTGCTATAAATGTATTAGGGAGTACTACACAGGATGGTGAGTTCAGAGGAATGGGGATTGTAACTATAGTAGAACACATGCTTTCTGTTCAGCCATCAACCTGTCTAGCACTACTTCAATTATGTGACGTGCAACTCTTCGTTATACCTACTTAACTGTTTATTCAGCTAAGTAAAGAGACATCAACCTAAGTAGCATAAAGTGGCTTCAGATTTTACCCAAGTGTTAGATTGCTTTAAAGACATTATTGAATTCCAACCACATAGTAGATAACACTTACATGAGATAAATGAAAATCATTCCAAATGAATGAATTCCCATTTAAAGCATATTATATACCACTTATGAGAAATGCTGCAAGCTTGAACTGAGATGAAAGAAAATTTGAAATAAAGTTCCTTAATTCTAGATAACTGTTTTGTGTATGCATATGTTTAATAGCATTATAAAATATCACTTCTAAGTCGCCATTATATTTGCAGACAGCATGTTCTTCGGTCACAAACTTATGATTCATATATGTCAAGTCACTTAGCACTGCTGGCAAGTGTTGCCAGCCTGAGATATAAAACAGAGAGGATAATAAACTTTTAACAAGCAGCAATAAAACTAATGAAATATAATCTCAAATATACTACTCTAATTCATCCTGAGGGAAAACACAATCACCCAATCCTAAGGATGAGGAAACTGAGCCAGCTCCATAAAAACACATATTCATCATAGTAACATGGATCATTTTAGAATTCGAACTAAAAGAAAATTCAAGCTGGTTATAGTAGTGTAATTATCATGACCAAATAGATGAGGATGACAGGATGAAGCAACAGTTCACATATGCTTATTTTGGCTCCATATTTAAAGCTATTGAGATGAAAATATTGATATTATTTTTAATGGGGATAATATTTCATGCTGAGGATAGAGAAATTTCAGGATAGTCAGACTAAGCAGCATTTAAGAAGTAAGGTATGACTTCCAAGACCAATACGTAAGTGGGTCACAAGTTTATTTACATACAGTTTGCATGTGCCTGTAATAACCGTGCAATCTATTCCCAAATAACTTCAGATTGATGTTTATTACTGTGTCCCTTGAGGATGTAATTTGATAATAGTGCATTTCCTCCCGTATTTCCTATAATTCTCATCTGCTTTGAAAAACTAGAATTCCAATTTAAGAAAAAGGGAGCAGAGAGGAGAGAGAAAAGGAAATGAAAGGATGAACAAGGCAGAGAAAGGAAATAAGAGGAAGGGTACAATTTTCTGTGAGTCCTTTCTCTGTAGCTTTTACTTTTTGCACACACAAGTGATTTAAGGGAGCAATCTAAACAACAGAGAACAGACTAATCCAAAGATAAAATTAGAATAGACAAGATTTCCTTATTTTAATAGACAACCTCTATGATTCTGCATACGGTATAGTTTATGCATACAAGTAAGGTAGTAAAGGGAAACAGATCGATAGTCCATTCTCAGAAGCATCCACAGGACAACTAGGAGTTCTGTGCTTAGTTTTCAAATACCAGAAGATTTTTTTTTAACTACAGGAATTTGTATCAATAACTGATCTTCCCAAAAAGGCTCAGGAAACACATAACGTCAAGTAGGGTCAAACAATGAAGACAGGATATGCAACGTGGCTTGGGTATGTTAAAGATAAGCAAAAGTAATGTAGAAGAGCAAGGTGGTGTACTTAGATTATACAGATATTTGGAATTTCTATTGTTCAAAGAGAAACCGCAAAAAACTGGTAGAAATATTCTCCCCATAGAATGAATTCTTGGACAGTATGAATACCTGTCACAGGCAGAACTAACTGAAGCATTTTTGAAAACTTGAACAAGCTGCTTGAAAACACAACAGTAAAAAGAAATAAGGTGCCATGAAAAATGTACAAATAAGAAGAATAAATGTTTTCTGTCCCTACATTTCATGAGTACAATATAGATTACAAGATTTAACTCTTTCATAATCAAATATATCTTATTTACTTTCTGTTGCCTCGTTTCTCTTTTAAAATATGCGTACTCTTATCTATTGATTTTATTTCACTTTGGTTGATAGGAGTACAACCACTGACCTGAAAACTGTCCCCTTCTAAAAGATAACTCCCATGATTTTCCACTTGTCTTGAAATTTTAATATCTAGGTTACATTTTTCATCATTAAAATAGTTATTTAGTTTATTAGTAACCTCTGAAGGATGTCTTGAGCATTAATAATAGAATGGAAAAACACTATAGAAATTATTATTTTTGCAAGAGCTATATGTTAGTGAAGGGTTAATGCTACTTTATGCCTACTGATTATAATATATGCCTGGCCATTCTTTCAATTAAAATAAAACCAAAACAATGTCTTTAACATATACCTGCTTTCACTGAATAGTAACAATTCTATCAGTCTGTGGTGAAAGGGAAAACCTCAATATTAAGGACATAAATTGACACTATTTTCAATACGAAAGATATTCCATGGAATAGGGATACATTCGTGGGGTTTATTTATTTATTTATTTATTTTTCGAGACAGAGTCCTGCTGTGTCACCCAGGCTGGAGTGCAGTGGCAGGATCTCGGCTCACTGCAACCTTCGCCTCCTGAGTTCAAGCAATTCTCCTGCCGCGGTTCCCAAGTAGCTCGGATTACAGGCACCCGCCACCATACTTGGCGCTAATTTTTGTATTTTTAGTAGAGGCGGGGGTTTCACCATGTTGGCCAGGATGATTTCGAACTCCTGGCCTCGTGATCTGCCCATTTATAAGACATTCACGTACTGCCATCGTGTGGTCAATCCAGCACACATCAGCTTATTTGAAATGGTATGAAAAGTCAAGATTAAAAAAAAAAAAAAAAGACTGTGCTATTTGTTTTTGGTTCATGCTGATAGCCTTCATCTTGCCAAAAAGAGCTTAGCAAAAGAGTTAGCTGGCATATACCATAGATGTAAACCCAAGCACTTTTACTTACCAGAGGACCCAGGCAGTGTGTGTTTGAAGTCAGAACCAAGTCAATCTAGCTGATAAAACCACAGGGAGCAAATAATATTTCTTGTTTCCTGTTTAATATTCTGGATATTTCATATAGAAGATCTATCAAAATTTCGAAGTTGTGTTATTTATATAACTTTTTCCAAAATCACGTTACAGTTAAAATGATATTTTATAACTGTAGTGCCTTTTTAATGCAACTAAAAAAGGCTGTGTGCATAAATGGACAAATATAAGTGCAGATACAGGGGAAGTCAAAGCAATTTAAATTGGAAATATTAGACACACAGCACAAGATCATACTTTTCTCATTTAGATAATTTCATCTGTTTTCAAGAGTACAAAATCAAATGAGGTCCAACTCCCTTCTACTTAATTTTTACTATCATCTCTAATACTGAGGGTGGGTGTAATCATTCAAATTGTAATCATGATGAAATTATTTAATGGATTCATATCTTATGAATTAAAATCTTTCTTCCAGTCAGAACATGAAAATCAAAAGCTCAATTTGATAAAAGAGGGATTCTGGATTTAAATACAAAAGTTCTTATATTGTAAAGCCCTTAAATTGTTTTCTAGAAATAAAACCTTTCCAACATTTAAATATAGCAAAAACTACAGGGAAGCATAATTCTATTAATGGCTTATTTCACCTTAGAAAGTATCAGATGAGCTGATGAATTTTCTGCCTTCAACTGATAGTTTTAGAGAGAGAAATATCATTTCAACTCTCATATCTTTATGTATTGCTTCAAGAAATGCCAAATGCCTTTCAAAATATTATTGCAGAATGTAAGATTTAAATACATCAACAAATTTTATGAGACAAAATCCTAATTTACTTTCCTTCTTTCCCTTTTTTATTGAACACTAACCACAAATTTCTTATTAGATGAAACATAAAAAGTTATCAACAAATATAAAATCAGCCTGAACATAACTATCAGTCTAAATTTTGGTCTTAAATTATCACTAATTTTATAACTTTCTTCCATTTAATACAGTGACTTCCTGCATATTCATGAGTTTATAATGGTCATATAAAATAACTTTTCTCTCATGACCTTTAGTAGGAAAGAAAGATATTTGTATATGAGAGAAAAAGAAATGAACTAAGAAGTAAATATTTTAATGAAGAAAGAAAAAATGTATTGAGTAGAGATGAAGATTATCCAATCTAAAGATTAGATATGCACTGTTTTTTTGGTTATGAGTTTCTATTATGGAAAACAAAACAAACTCAGTAAATAGACATATTAAAGCAGGTAGAAGCCTCGCCAAATTTTGACACTCTTAAAAGACTTAATAATGAAAAGAGATAGGTCCACAATTAAGACCAGTCTACACTTTATTTGCCTGTCAATCCCAGAAAAATTGAATTTAGTGACCATTTTTAGATGTGGTTCAACAAGAGTGTCTTGGAAGCTGCTTATGATAGGGCTACAAATGAAAGTGTCCTAAATTTTTAACCCTCATGTAGAGATGATGGACAACCAGAAGATCTAGCTACAGGCAACATCAAGGAAGGAGCACTGGTCAGCTTCGTAAATACAAGTCTGTTTTCTGGGGAGAAGGAAGAATGGAAGAAATCTTAGTAAATATTCTTTTGACTGCAAGTACAGAAACTCATTTGAGATAGTTTATGCAAAAAAAAGGGTATGTATTCTGTAGATATAAGTGTATAGTGCTACTCAAAGAATGATTTAGTGTTCGCTTTGGCAGTACATGTACTAAAATTAGAATGATACAGAGATTAGCGTGGCCCCTGTGCAAGGATGACACGTTCTAAAAATTTATTAATATTAGAAAAAGATTTAAAGATCATGATGGAATTTGGTATAGAAATTGAGATGAAGCATTTAGAAAGTTGTGAGCAATTTGAAAAAGCAGTTTTTTGCCTGCTGATTCTTTAATAAAAAGGCATGGTCACTGTGTGATTCCTATGGCAACTGTAACATATTACCACAAACTTCGTGGCATAAAAAAAAAATTATTCTGCCACAGTTCCAGATGCCAATCCAGCCATCCTCTTTGAAAAAGGGCCTTGAGCTAGTGAAGCATCTTTGCCAGCATAAGCAGAGAAGAGGAAATGACTGGAATTTGCAACCACCGTGCCTCCCAAGATGGTCACAAGCTAATGACTCATTGGTGTGGGAGTATGAAAGCCAAGTTCCCTTGCCTTAAGTCAGGACAAACAGTGCCTCGTAACTTACATTCCAAAATTCCCTGCTGAATCAGACTGGCATCACCCCTGCTTGAAGTGGTACCCTGGCTTCTTACCTTCCCTCCCCTCCTTCCCTTGCCAATTTAACCCGAAACACTTCTTTAATAAATTACTTGCATATGAATCCTTAGCCTAATATCTCCTTATTTTGAAGGAGCTGACCTAACACAAATAGTATCTTTCTTTTGCTTTTTTTTTTTTTTTTGAGACAGAGTCTCGCTCTGTCACCCAGGCTGGAGTGCAGTGGCGCTATCTCGGCTCACTGTAAGCTCTGCCTCCTGGGTTCACGCCATTCTCCTGCCTCAGCCTCCCGAGTAGCTGGGACCACAGGCGCCCGCCACCACGCCCGGCTATTTTTTTTTATTTTTAGTAGAGGCGGGGTTTCACCGTCTTAGCCAGGATGGTCGCTATCTCCTGACCTGGTGATCCGCCCGCCTCAGCCTCCCAAAGTGCTGGGATTACAGGAGTGAGCCACCATGCCCGGCCAAGAGTATCTTTCAGATGCCTCGTTTAACGTTTCCTTAGATTGGGGAACCCAACCTAAGACAAAGACTATGTCATACAAACAAAGAGCAATATGAGCAGCCAATCACCCTTGAAGAACTGGAACCAAATCATCTCTCTGTCTCTCCAGGCCACTGGAGCCTCATGGCTGCTCTGTTTCTTCCTTCATGTCTGTTTTATTTTTGTCTCTGCACACACATCTCTGCTTTATGGCACTTAACCATAGCTTTCAATCTAACTCTTTGGTTTCAATTCATGATTTCCTTTCATTTAATATAGTAACTTTTCACAACCTTTTTAAGAATTTGAAAATAAAGTTTTATGTAAAAGAAATGTATTTCAATAAACTTTAATAGAAAGATTGCTCCATAACTCTAAAGATTACAAAACTCTTTATAGTGATAAGCCAGATTATTTCTAGTCCCATTTGTGTGGAATAAAAGTAAATATGGTTGACTCATTTTATTGATAGAAAGTGTAAAGATACTGATAAAAATTAGTAGAATTATACAGTATAAAAATGACTGCCAAGTCCCACCACTTTCGGAAGTTTCCTTCTCCTTTAAAAGAAAAGGTGCATGGTTTGGCTCAAGGTATGGCACTCGGTATTGTACATAGCCACCCAAGTTCAGGCTACAGGGAATATCTTCAAAGAGAGCCTTATTATTGGACCTTGGAGAAAAAAGTGAGAAAAACCCTAGCTGACACAGAGGCATTTCCTGAGCCAAGAGTATATTTGTCTTTGAGAATAGAAAGAGTTTAAACTGAATGTGACATTTTAAAAAATGATTAACAATTACACCATTTATTGAGGAGTACAATTTTAACTTGGCCATTGGGAGTTTTGTTGGTTAAAATAATTTAAGATAATGTTTTTACTATTATGATTAAATATAATATTATTACTATTTAAAAGGTAACTTTTTTACAGAATACCTATTATATACCAAGCCCTGTATTTAAGTCTCTACACGCCATAGCTCATTTACATGTCACATTGATAGTTTGATGTGGATATTATTACTATTTTAAATATTCCAAAGCTGAAACTTAAAGAATAATAGCTCACTCACAGCTAATCATCTGGAAGGGGAACCTAGATCTTTGTCACCAGAGCCCAGGTCATTTCCACACTGCTATACCATCTTAAGCTGTCTTCTGTGTTAGCTCTTTCTCTCAGTGTGTCAATGAACAATTCTTTTTCTAAGCCAGTGCTCGTTCTACTTCGTCAGCTCCCTCAGCTTTACTTCTTTCTCTCTGAGAAGTTCCTCCCCATCAAGCCCATGGTGCTAATGAAAGGGATTCATGAAGAGTGTAGGACATATCACATGTGCACATTGTCCCATGTCATGCCCTGTCTAGTTTCTCAGAATGTGCACACATGTTCTCTGCAGGAAGTTATGAACCGTCACCTGGGTCCATGTGATAAATTTCAAACAAGCTTAAGCGTTCTTGTCTCTACAATTAATTAAATGCAATTGGGCAACACATGGCAGAATATACCAAATGACCTGTCACTCCACTGTGATTATTTTATTTAAAAATAATCCCACCTGGTTATAACTTAAGCCACAGATATAAAGTGGAGAAGAGTTCTTGATTGTCCTTGACAAAAAACAGAAATTAATATGACTCTGTCTCATTGAAGCTTTGAATCAGAGATTACTACTTAAGAATAAACAGTAGAAAAATTACTACCTTATGGAAAATCACAAAAAATACACATTTTAAACTGTTAAGGTGAACTAAGACATCATATAGATTAGTGAAAATAATATAAAATTTAATTATGATCCATATCACAAAGTTGTTATTTCTACTTTAATTGGTGAATTTGGACGATATACACAAATTCCCAAACACCATGCACCTGTCACTGACTTCACGTTCATGATTGTGTTCCCTAATTAAAATCTATTTCAGTTCAGTATGCTGGAATTCAATGTTTTTGTTCTTTTTATTATTATTATTATACTTTAAATTCCAGTGTACAGGGGCACAACATGCGGGTTTGTTACATAGGTATACATGTGCCATGTTGGTTTGCTGCACTCATTAACTCCTCATTTGCATTAGGTATTTCTCCTAATACTATCCCTCCCCCAGCTCCCCACCCCATGACAGGTGCTGGTGTGTAATGTTCCCCGCCCTGTCCGAGTGTTCTCATTGTTCAATTCCCACCTATGAGTGAGAACATGCGGTGTTTGGTTTTCTGTCCTTGTGATAGTTTGCTGAGAATGATGGTTTCCAGCTTCATCCATGTCCCTACAAAGGACATGAACTCATCCTTTTTTATGGCTTCATAGTGTTCTATGGTGTATGTATGCCACATTTTCTTAATCCAGTCTATCACTGGTGGACATTTGGGTTGGTTCCAAGTCTTTGCTATTGTGAATAGTGCCGCAATAAACATCTGTGGGCATGTGTCTTTACAGTAGCATGATTTATAATCTTTCGGTATATACCCAGTAATGGGATCACTGAGTCAAATGGTATTTCTGGTTCTAGAACCTTGAGGAATCGTCACACTGTCTTCCACAATGGTTGAACTAATTTACACTCCCACCAACAGTGTAAAAGCGTTCCTATTTCTCCACATTCTCTCCAGCATGTTGTTTCCTGACTTTTGAATGATCGCCATTCTAACTGGTGTGAGATGGTATCTCATTGTGGTTTTGATTTGCATTTCTCTGATGGCCAGTGATGGTGAGCATTTTATCATGTGTCTGTTGGCTGCATAAATGTCTTTTCTTTGAGAAGTGTATGTTCATATCCTTTGCCCATTTTTTGACGGGGTTGTTTTGTTTTTTCTTGTAAATTTGTTGAAGTTCTTTGTAGATTCTGGATATTAGCCCTTTGTCAGATGGGTAGGTTACAAAACTTTTCTCCCATTCTGTAGGTTACCTGTTCACTCTGATGGTAGTTTCATTTGCTGTGCAGAAGCTCTTTAGTTTAATTAGATACCATTTGTCAATTTTGGCTTTTGTTGTCATTGCTTGTAGTGTTTTAGTCATGAAGTCCTTGCCCATGCCTATGTCTTGAATGGTATTGCCTAGGTTTTCTTCTAGGGTTTTTAGGGTTTTAGGTCTAACATTTAAGTCTTTAATCCATTTTGGATTAATTTCCATGTAAGGTGTAAGGAAGGGATCCAGTTTCAGCTTTCTACATATGGCTAGCCAGTTTTCCCAGCACCATTTATTACATAGGGACTCCTTTCCCCATTGCTTGTTTTTGTCAGCTTTGTCAAAGACCAGATGGTTGTAGATGTGTGGTGTTATTTCTGAGGCCTCTGTTCTGTTCCATTGGTCTACATCTCTGTTTTGGTACCAGTACCATGCTGTTTTGGTTACTGTAGCCTTCTACTATAGTTTGAAGTCAGGTAGCAGGATGCTTCCAGCTTTGTTCTTTTTGCTTAGGATTGTCTTGGCAATGTGGGCTCCTTTTTGGTTCAATATGAACTTTAAAGTAGTTTTTTCCAATTCTGTGAAGAAAGTCATTGGTAGCTTGATGGGGATGGCATTGAATCTATAAATTACCTTGGGCAGTATGGCCATTTTCACGATATTGATTCTTCCTATCCATGAACATGGAATGTTCTTCCATTTGTTTGTGTCCTCTTTTATTTCATTGAGTGGAGGTTTGTAGTTCTCCTTGAAGAGGTCTTTCACATTCCTTATAAGTTGGATTCCTAGGTATTTTATTCTCTTTGAAGCAATTGTGAATGGGAGTTCACTCATGATTTGGCTCTCTGTTTGTCTGTTATTGGTGTATAAAAATGCTTGTGATTTTTGCACATTGATTTTGTATCCTGAGACTTTGCTGAAGTTGCTTATCAGCTTAAGGAGATTTTGGGCTAAGATGATTGGGTTTTCTAAACATACAATCATGTCATCTGCAAACAGGCACAATTTGACTTCCTCTTTTCCTAATTGAATACTCTTTATTTCTTTATCTCGCCTGATTGCCCTGGCCAGAACTTCCAACACTAGGTTGAATAGGAGTGGTGAGAGTGGGCATCCTTGTCTTTTGCCAGTTTTCAAAGGGAATGCTTCCAGTTTTTGCCCATTCAGTATGATATTGGCTGTGGGTTTGTCATAAATGGCTGCTATTATTTTGAGATAGGTTCCATCAATACCTAATTTATTGAGAGTTTTTAGCATGAAGGGCTGTTGAATTTTGCTGAAGGCCTATTCTGCATCTATTGAGATAAACATGTTGTTTTTGTCATTGGTTCTGTCATTTATTGATTTGCATACATTGAACCAGCCTTGAATCCGAGGGATGAAGCAGACTTGATCATGGTGGATAAGCTTTTTGATATGCTGCTGGATTTTGCTTGCCAGTATTTTATTGAGGATTTTCACATCGATGTTCATCAGGGATACTGGTCTAAAATTCTCTTTTTTTGTTGTGTCTCTGCCAGGCTTTGGTATCAGGATGATGCTGGCCTCATAAAATGAGTTAGGGAGGATTCCCTCTTTTTCTATTGATTGGAATAGTTTCAGAAGGAATGGTACCAGTTCCTCTTTGTACCTATGGTAGAATTTGGCTCTGAATCCATCTGGTTCTGGATTTTTTTTGGTTGCTAGGCTAATAATTATTGCTTCAATTTCAGAGCCTATTATTGGTCTATTCAGAGATTCAACTTCTTCCTGATTTAGTCTTGGGGGGATGTATGTGTCCAGGAATTTATCCATTTCTTCTAGATTTTCTAGTTTATTTGCATAGACGTGTTTATAGTATTTTGTGATGGTAGTTTGTATTTCTGTGGGATCAGTGGTGATATCCTCTTTATCATTTTTTATTGGATCTATTTGATTCTTCTCTCTTTTCTTCTTTTTTAGTCTTGCTAGCAGCCTATAAATTTTGTTTATCTTTTCAAAAAACTAGCTCCTGAATTCATTGCTTTTTTGAAGAGTTTTTTGTGTGCCCATATCCTTCAGTTCTGCTCTGATCTTGGTTATTTCTTGCCTTCTGCTAGCTTTTGAATGTGTTTGCTCTTGCTTCTCTAGTTCTTTTAATTGTGATGTTAGGGTGTCAATTTTTGATCTTTCCTGCTTTCTCTTGTGGGCATTTAGTGCTATAAATTTCCCTCTATACACTGCTTTAAATGGGTCCCAGAGATTCTGGTATGTTGTGTCTTTGTTCTCATTTAGCTTCAAAGAACATCTTTATTTCTGTCTTCATTTTGTTATTTACCAAGTAGTCATTCAGGAGCAGGTTGTTCAGTTTCCATGTAGCTGTGTGGATTTCTTAATCCTGAGTTCTTTTGATTGCACTGTGGTCTGAGAGATAGTTTGTTGTGATTTCTGTTATTTTACATTTGCTAAGGAGTGCTTTACTTCCAACTATGTGGTAAATTTTGGAATAAGTGCAATGTGGTACTGAGAAGAATTTATACTCTGTTGATTTGGAGTGGAGAGTTCTGTAGATGTCTATTAGGTCCACTTGGTGCAGAGCTGAGTACAAGTCCTGGATATCCTTATTAACCTTCTGTCTCATTGATCTGTCTAATATTGACAGTGGGGTGTTAAAGTCTCCCATTATTATTGTGTGGGAGTCTAAGTCTCTTTGTAGGTCCTTAAGGACTTGCTTTATGAATCTGGGTGCTCCTGTATTGGGTGCATATATATTTAGCATAGTTAGCTCTTGTTGTTGAATTGATCCCTCTACCATTACTTAATGGCCATCTTGGTCTCTTTTGATCTTTGTTAGTTTAAAGTCTGTTTTTTCAGAGACTAGGTTTGCAACTCCTGCTTTTTTTTTTCTGGCATTCCATTTGCTTGATAGATCTTCCTCCATCCCTTTATTTTTAGCCTATGTATGTCTTTGCACGTGAGTTGGGTCTCCTGAATACAGCACAGTGATGGGTCTTGACTCTTTATCCAATTTGCCAGTCTGTGTCTTTTAATTGCAGCATTTAGGCCATTTACATTTAAGGTTAATATTGTTATGTGTGAATTTGATCCTGTCATTATGATATTAGCTGGTTATCTTCTCCATTAGTTGAGGCAATCTCTTCCTAGCATCGATGGTCTTTACAATTTGGCATGTTTTTGCAATGGCTGATACTGATTGTTCCTTCCATGTTTAGTGCTTCCTTCAGGAGCTCTTGTAAGGCAGGCCTGGTGGTGACAAAGTCTCTCAGCATTTGCTTGTTTGTAAAAGATTTTATTTCTCCTTCACTTAGGAAGCTTAGTTTGGCTGGATATGAAATTCTGGGTTGAAAATTCTTTTCTTTAAGAATGTTGAATATTGGCCCCCACCCTCTTCTGGCTTGTAGGGTTTCTGCCAAGAAATCTGCTGTTAGTCTGATGGCTTCCCTTTGTGGGTAACCCAACCTTTCTCTCTGGCTGCCTTAACGTTTTTTCCTGCATTTCAACCTTGGTGAATCTGACAATTATGTGCCTTGGGGTTGCCCTTCTCAAGGAGTACCTTTGTGGTGTACTCTGTATTTCCTGAATTTGAATGTTGGCCTGCCTTCTAGGTTGGGGAAGGTCTCCTGGATAATATCCTGAGGTGTGTTTTCCAACTTGGTTCCATTCTCCCTGTCACTTTCAGGTAAACCAATCAAATGTAGATTTGGTCTTTTCATATAGTCCCATATTTGTTGGAGGCTTTGTTCATTTCTTTTTACTCCTTTTCTCTAAACTTGTCTTCTTGCTTTATTTCATTAATTTGATCTTCAATCACTGATACCCTTTCTTCCACTTGATTGAATCAGCTATTGAAGCTTGTGCATGCATCACGTAGTTCTCGTGCCATGGTTTTCAGCTCCATCAGGTCATTTAAGGTCTTCTCTACACTGTTTATTCTAGTTTGCTATTTGTCTAATCTTTTTCCAAGGTTTTTAGCTTCCTTGTGATGGGTTTGAACATCCTCCTTTAGCTCAGAGAAGTTTGTTATTACTGATTGTCTGAAGCCTTCTTCTCTCAACTTGTCAAAGTCATTCTCCATCCAGCTTTTTTCCATTGCTGACGAGTAGCTGCAGTCCTTTAGAGGAGAAGAGGTGCTGTGGTTTTCAGAATTTTCAGCTTTTCTGCTCTGGTTTCTCCCATCTTTGTGATTTTATCTAACTTTGGTCTTTGATATTGGTGACCTACAGATGGGGTTTTGGTGTGGATGTCCTTTTTGTTGATGTTGATGCTATTCCTTTCTGTTTGTTAGTTTTCCTTCTAATAGTCAGGTCCCTCGGCTGCAGGTCTGCTGGAGTTTGCTGGAGGTTCACTCCAGACCCTGTTTGCCTGGGTATCACCAGTGGACCTGCAGAACAGCAAATATTGTAGAACAGTAAGTATTGCTGCCTGATCTTTCCTCTGGAAGCTTCATCCCAGAGGGGCACCCACCTGTATGAGGTGTCAGTCAGCCCCTACTGGGAGGTGTCTCCCAGTTAGGCTACATGGGGGTCAGGGACCCACTTGAGGAGGCAGTCTGTCTGTTCTCAGAGCTCAAACACTGTGCTGGGAGAACACTGCTCTCTTGAGAGCTGTCAGACAGGGACATTTAAGCCTGCAGAAGTTTCTGCTGTTTTTTTGTTCAGCTATTCCCTGCCCCCAGAGGTGGAGTTTACAGATGCAGCAGGCCTTGCTGAGCTGCGGTGGGCTCCGCCCAGTTCAAGCTTCCTGGCAGCTTTGTTTACCTACTCAAGCCTCAGCAATGGTGGACAACCCTCCCCCTGCCAGGCTGCTGCCTCACAGGTTAATCTCAGACTGCTGAGCTAGCAGTGAGCAAGGCTCCATGGGCATGGGACCAGCCGAGCCAAGCATGAGATATAATCTCCTGGTGTGCCATTTGCTAAGACAGTTGGAAAAGTGCAGTATTCCAGGTAGTCTGTCATGGATTCCCTTGGCTAGGAAAGGGAAATCCCCCAACCCCTTGCACTTCCCGGGTGAGGTGACACCCCGCCCTGCTTCAGCTCACCCTCAGTGGGCTACACACACTCTCCAACCAGTCCCGATGAGATGAACCAGGTACCTCAGTTGGAAATGCAGAAATCACCTGTCTTCTGCGTTGATTATGCTGGGTGCTGCAGACCAGAGCTGTTCCTATTCGTCCATCTGTGAATGGACCCCCCTGAATTTGATGTTTTATTGCAATTCAGGCACTGTATTACATTCTGAGGGTATCAGTATGAGAGATCCATGGGCCCTGACCTCAAGGAAGGCACTTACAACCTTGCTATAACGTAATATATTACATTCTATTCATTCAAGATATTTTATTGAGTGCATTCTTCCAGGAACTGGAATCCAAGGTGAAAAAAAAAAGGCTGCTTTAATGGTATACATGATTTCATAGAGCAGATGGATACTTATAAAGGAATAATACAAATAATCATTAAAATGGGTAAGTCTGTGCAGGAAAGGAATATGGTGTTATGTGAGTGTGTAATAGAGGTGCTCAGTCTATCATGGAGGGCAGCAAAGACCTCCTTGAACAAACAATGATTCAGCTAAGATTTGATGACAGAGGCAGGGTGAGCTAAATAAAATAAAAAGGGGAATGGTGGATTTCTAGAGTGAGAAATTAACATATGCTAAAGTCCAATGAACAGCTGTTTTGAGAAACTGAATAACATCCAGAATGAGTGGAGAGCAAAGTACAAGGAAGGAAAAAGTATAAGATTAGGCTGCTAATGTAGGCCAGGCCAGGCAGACAGTAGGATACTAAATTAAGAATGCTAATCCTCATCTAAGAGCCAAGAAAGCCACTGAAGAGATTTTGCTGGACAGTGGTGACTAGATCACTCTGGCTGCAGTAAAAGGAATGGATAGAAGCAAATAAGGATAAAGAACAACCAGATAGAAAAAGACTGTAGCAGTAAAGATAGAAGGTGTTGGTGGCTTTGCCAAGAGTAGTATTGTTGAAAATGGTCAGAAATAAACATTTTTGTGAAGTATTTAGGGGCTAATACCAACAAAAATGTGCAAGAGCATAAAAATATTTGGCCAGAACATGGACAGAATAATTCATTCTTCCTGGAGTAAAAAAGAAAGACTTCACAGAAGTAGTATTCAATGGGGACTTAAATAACAAATAGAAGTTTATCAGGGCAAAACTGAGAGAATTATATTTTATGCAGAGAAAACAGCACAACTGTATTAGCTTGTTTTCTGTTACTTATAACAAAATACCTGAAGCCGGGCAATCTATTTTTTAAAAGCAATTTATTTCTTACAGTTATGGAGGCTGACAAGTGCAAGACTGAGGGCACCAAAAATTCAGACATTAAATTTTAAAGCTGGAGAATAATCTCCCATGACTCCATATCCAGCATTCTGTGCATACTGGTACAGGGGTTGGGACCACAAGTCCTCAGGCAGCCTTGCTTCCATGACTTTCCATGGCTCAGCCCACACTTCAGCTCTTCCAGGCTGGTGTTGCACCCTAGTAGCTCTACAGTTCTAAGATCTCAGTGACAATTTCACTCCTACAACTCCCCAAGTCATTGCCCTAGTATGGGGTTCTCTATGGTGGCTCCTCCCCTGCAACAAGTCTCTGCCTGGGCCCACAGGCTGTTTGATACATTATTTGAAATTAGGTGGAAGCTGTCATGCCTCCACAGCTCTTGCATTCTGTGGACCTGAAGAATTAACATCATGTGGATGCCCCGAGGATTAAGGTTTGTACCTTTGGAGTGGTGCCTAGTGAAGCCACATCTGGGGCCAACTGAGCCACAGCTGGGTGGTCAAGGAGTGCTGTGCTGAAATATAGAGAGCATATACCTAAGGGATCTCTGTGCAGGAGCCTATGGAGGGCACTCCAGGCCTGTACCCAAAAACCATTCTGCCTTCCTAGACCTCTTAACCTGTTATGAAAGTAGCAGTTTCAAAGATATCTGAAATGCCTTTGAGGTCTTTCTTCCATTGTCTTGTGGAATAGCATCTGACTCCCTTCTATCCATGCTAATCTCTTTAGCAAATGGTCCCTGGGCTACATTATTTGTCTCTTGTCCTGAACACACTTTTTGACTCTTTATGTGGCCTGGCTCAATTTTCTAAATCTTCCCACTCTGTTTTTCTTTTAGTTATGAATTGTATCTTTCAATCCTTCCTTTACTCCTGAATTTCAGTGTGAGGAGCCAAAAGTAACCATGCAGCTCCTTCTATACTTTGCTTAGAAATTTTTTTGCCAGATATGCCAGTTAATGACTCTCAAGTTTGGTCTTCCACAAAGCCCTCAGGCATGAACCTGGTTCAGCCAAGTTCTTTTCCAATTTACAACAAGGATGGCTTTTACCCCAGTTTCCAATACCTTGTTCCTCAATTTCACCTGAAACTTCATCAGAATGGCCTTTTTGTTCATAATTCTATAAGCATTCTGGTCACCAATACTTAACCAGTTTCTAAGGAGTTCCAAATATTCCCTGGTCATCTAGGCTCACCCCAGAATCTAGGCTCCTCCAGATTCTTTCAGCCTCTGCCTATTACCCAATTCCAAAGCTTCTTCCACATTTTCAGTTATTCATTATCAGCAACACCTCATGTATCAGTACCAATTTTGTGTTTTCTTTCATTTTCTGTTGCTTATAACATATTACTTGAAACTGTGTAATTTTTTTAAGGAATTTATTTCTTACAGTCTTGAAAGCTGGAAAGTCCAAGGTCAAGGAGCCATTCCTGTCTAATGAGAGTCTTCTTGCTAGTGGGGTCTCCATGCCAATTCTCAAGGCAGTGCAGGGCATCACATGGCCAGAGGGCTGAGCATGCTAATGTGCTGGCTCAGGCCTCTCTTCCTCTCCTTATAAAGCCACCAGTCTCACTCCCATGATAACCCATTAATCATTTATCCATTAATCCATGAATGGATTCATCCATTTGTGAGCACAAAACCTCATGACCCAATCACCTCTTAAAGGTTCCACCTCTCAATCCTGCCACATTGGGGATTAAGTTTCAACATAAGTTTTGGAGGAGACAAATCTTCAAACCATAGCAGTGACCAAACCAAAGGAGTCTTAAATGTGAAGCTCTTTGGGAGCAGAAAATTTGGGGCACATTTTTTATTCTCTGCACTTATCACAATGTTTGACATATAGTATCTTTTCACAAACAAATGTGTTCAAAAAATAAGTGTCATCTAGAGTTGCTGAACTATAGAAGGCAAAAAAGAAATTGTATATAAAAAGAAACAAAAAAAAACCCATAGACAAAAATAAAATGAGCTTGAACTTCCCCTTTAGGCAGTGAGAAAACAAAGACAGGTTTTTTGTTGTTTTTGTTTTTGTTTTGTTTTTTAGAGACAGAGTCTCACTCTGATGCCCAGGCTGGAGTGCAGTGGTGCGATCTCGGCTCACTACAAGCTCCGCCTCCCAGGTGCAAGCGATTCTCCTGCCTCAGCCTCCTGAGGCTGGGACTACAGGCCTGTGCCACCATGCCTGGCTAATTTTTTGTATTTTCAGTAGAGACGGGGTTTCATCGTGTTAACTAGGAGGGTCTTGATCTCCTGACCCTGTGATCCGCCTGCCTCAGCCTCCCAAAGTGCTGGGATTACAGGCATGAGCCACTGCACCTGGCCGCACAAAGACGGTTTTAAGGTACAAGAACAACCTAATCTTTGTTTTCAAAAAGTACATAATGGCAAAAAAGGAGAATGAAGACAAGGTGATTAGAAAGTTGAGGCAGAAAGACATTTAAGAAACAAATGCAATAATTCAGGTAAGAGTGAATATGAGCCTAAAACAAGGGGTCTACAGTGGTAATTCAGAAAAAGAAACAAATTCCCAAATAATATACTAGTAGTATTTACAAGACTTGATGGCTGAATTATATGTGTGTTTATATATATTTGTGTATACACGTGAGAGAAGCAAGGGAAAAAGGAAGCATGAAGTTACACATGCATGAGGTTTCTAGAGAAAGTACTCAAGTGAAGGATAATCCTTTTATTTAAAATAGAGAACACAACAGAAAAAACAGACTGCCAGAATTAATAAAAAGTATAATTTCTGACTCTGTTAATTTTGCAATCCCAGATAGGCACTGTGGATACTCTAGAGGTACAGATTAAAAAAAACACACACACACACACACTACAGAAATCAGAACCAGACATAAATCTTTGGAAGTCATCTCCAAAGAATTTGAACTCTCAAAATGTAGGGCACACTTCAAAGTGAGTATACTCAGCAGTGCCCTGAGATGATGCTACATCTCAGGAGATACAAGAAGTGTCCTCTTGAATCATCCATTTTACTCCATGGTAAGTAATTTCAAGCATTTGTGATAAAAACAAATTAAAAGCTAAATTCAAAGTACAGGTTGAGTATCCCTTACCCAAAATACTTGGGACCAGAAGTGTTTCAGATTTCAAATTTTTCAGAATTTGTAATATTTGCATATATATAATGAGATATCTTGGGAATGGAATCCAAATCTAAGCATTTTTTTAGGGTTTATATACACAAGGCCTGAAGGTAAATTTATATAATACTTTTAATAATTTTGTGCATGAAACTAAGTTTTGACAGAATTTTGCCTGTGACTTGTCACATGAGCTCAGGTGAGGCATTTTCCACTTGTGGTATCAGGTAGGCACTCAAAAAGTTTTAGGGTTTGGTACATTTCAGATTTTGGATTTTCAGATGAAGGACTGTAAACCTGTCACTACTCCATGCTGAATTAAGTTTCTTCTAGGGTTTTTATGGTTTTAGGTCTAACATGGTTTTTTTTTTTTATTATTATACTTTAGGTTTTAGGGTACATGTGCACAATGTGCAGGTTTGTTACATATGTATCCATGTGCCATTTTGATTTCCTGCACCCATTAACTCGTCATTTAGCATTAGGTATATCTCCTAATGCTGTCCCTCCCCCCTCCCCCAACCCCACAACAGTCCCCGGAGTGTGATGTTCCCCTTCCTGTGTCCATGAGTTCTCATTGTTCAATTCCCACCTATGAGTGAGAACATGTGGTGTTTGGTTTTTTGTCCTTGTGATAGTTTACTGAGAATGATGTTTTCCAGTTTCATCCATGTCCCTACAAAGGATATGAACTCATCCTTTTTTATGGCTGCATAGTATTCCATGGTGTATATGTGCCACATTTTCTTAATCCAGACTATTGTTGTTGGACATTTGGGTTGGTTCCAACTCTTTGCTATTGTGAATAGTGCCGCAATAAACATATGTGTCTTTATAGCAGCATGATTTCTAGTCCTTTGGGTATATACCCAGTAATGGGATGGCTGGGTCAAATGGTATTTCTAGTTCTAGATCCCTGAGGAATCGCCACACTGACTTCCACAATGGTTGAACTAGTTTACAGTCCCGCCAACAGTGTAAAAGTGTTCCTATTTCTCCACATCCTCTCCAGCACCTCTTGTTTCCTGATTTTTTAATGATGGCTATTCTAACTGGTGTGAGATGGTATCTCACTGTGGTTTTGATTTGCATTTCTCTGATGGCCAGTGATGAGGAGCATTTCTTCATGTGTTTTTTGGCTGCATAAATGTCTTCTTTTGAGACGTGTCTGTTCATGTCCTTTGCCCACTTTTTGATGGGGTTGTTTGTTTTTTTTCTTGTAAATATGTTTGAGTTCATTGTAGATTCTGGATATTAGCCCTTTGTCAGATAAGTAGGTTGCAAAAATTTTCTCCCATTGTGTAGGTTGCCTGTTCACTCTGATGGTAGTTTCTTTTGCTGTGCAGAAGCTCTTTAGTTTAATTAGATCCCATTTGTCAATTTTGGCTTTTGTTGCCATTGCTTTTGGTGTTTTAGATATGAAGTCCTTGCCCACACCTATGTCCTGAATGGTATTGCCTAGGTTTTCTTGTCAGATTTTAATGGTTTTAGGTCTAACATTTAAGTCTTTAATCCATCTCAAATTAATTTTTGTATAAGGTGTAAGGAAGGGATCCAGTTTCAGCTTTCTACATATGGCTAGCCAGTTTTCCCAGCACCATTTATTAAATAGGGAATCCTTTCCCCATTTCTTGTTTTTGTCAGGTTTGTCAAAGATCAGATAGTTGTAGATATGCAGCAACATTTCTGAGGGCTCTGTTCTGTTCCATTGATCTATGTCTCTGTTGTGGTACCAGTACCATGCTGTTTTGGTTACTGTAGCCCTGTAGTACAGTTTGAAGTCAGGTAGGGTGATGCCTCCAGCTTTGTTCTTTTGGCTTAGGATTGACTTGGCGATGCGGGCTTTTTTGGTTCCATATGAACTTTAAAGTAGTTTTTCCAATTCTGTGAAGAAAGTCGTTGGTAGCTTGATGGGGATGGCATTGAATCTATAAATTACCTTGGGCAGTATGGCCATTTTCACGATATTGATTCTTCCTACCCATGAGCATGGAGTGTTCTTCCATTTGTTTGTATCCTCTTTTATTTCATTGAGCAGTGGTTTGTAGTTCTCCTTGAAGAGGTCCTTCACATCCCTTGTAAGTTGGATTCCTAGGTATTTTATTCTCTTTGAAGCAATTGTGAATGGGAGTTCACTCATGATTTGGCTTTCTGTTTGTCTGTTATTGGTGTACAGGAATGCTTGTGATTTTTGTACATTGATTTTGTATCCTGAGACTTTGCTGAAGTTGCTAATCAGCTTAAGGAGATTTTGGGCTGAGACGATAGAGTTTTCTAGATATACAATCATGTCATCTGCAAACAGGGACAATTTGACTTCCTCTTTTCCTAATTGAATACCCTTTATTTCCTTCTCCTGCCTGATTGCTCTGGCCAGAACTTCCAGCACTATGTTGAGGAGGAGCGGTGAAAGAGGGCATCCCTGTCTTGTGCCAGTTTTCAGAGGGAATGCTTCCAGTTTTTGCCCATTCAGTATGATATTGGCTGTGGATTTGTCGTAGATAGCTCTTAGTATTTTGAGATATGTCCCATCAATACCTAATTTATTGAGAGTTTTTAGCATGAAGGGTTGTTGAATTTTGTCAAAGGCCTTTTCTGCATCTATTGAGATAATCATGTGGTTTTTGTCTTTGGTTCTGTTTATATGCTGGATTACACTTATTGATTTGTGTATGTTGAACCAGCCTTGCATCCCAGGGATGAAGCCCACTTGATCATGGTGGATAAGCTTTTTGATGTGCTGCTGGATTTGGTTTGCCAGTATTTTATTGAGGATTTTTGCATCAATGTTCATCAAGGATATTGGTCTGAAATTCTCTTTTCTGGTTATGTCTCTGCCAGGCTTTGGTATCAGGACGATGCTGGCTTCATAAAATGTGTTAGGGAGGATTCCCTCTTTTTCTATCCATTGGAATAGTTTCAGAAGGAATGGTACCAGTTCCTCTTTGTACCTCTGGTAGAATTCGGCTGTGAATCCATCAGGTCCTGGACTCTTCTTGGTTGATAAGCTATTGATTATTGCCACAATTTCAGAACCTGTTATTGGTCTATTCAGAGATTCAACTTCTTCCTGATTTGGTCTTGGGAGGGTGTATTTGTCGAGGAATTTATCCATTTCTTCTAGATTTTCTAGTTTATTTGCGTAGAGATGTTTGTAGTATTCTCTGATGGTAGATTGTATTTCTGTGGGATCGGTGGTGATATCCCCTTTTTCATTTTTTATTGCGTCTATTTGATTCTTCTCTCTTTTCTTCTTTGTTAGTCTTGCTAGCGGTCTATCAATTTTGTTGATCTTTTCAAAAAACCAGCTCCTGGATTCATTAATTTTTTGAAGGGTTTTTTGTGTCTCTATTTCCTTCAGTTCTGCTCTGATTTTAGTTATTTCTAGCCTTCTGCTAGCTTTTGAATGTGTTTGCTCTTGCTTTTCTAGTTCTTTTAATCGTGATGTTAGGGTGTCAATTTTGGATCTTTCCTGCTTTCTCTTGTGGGCATTTAGTGCTATAAATTTCCCTCTACACACTGCTTTAACGTATCCCAGAGATTCTGGTATGTTGTGTCTTTGTTCTCATTGGTTTCAAAGAACATCTTTATTTCTGCCTTCATTTCATTATGTACCCAATAGTCATTCAGGAGCAGATTGTTCAGTTTCCATGTAGTTGAGCGGTTTTGAGTGAGTTTCTTAATCCTGAGTTCTAGTTTGATTGCACTGTGGTCTGAGAGAGAGTTTGTTATAATTTCTGTTCTTTTACATTTGCTGAGGATAGCTTTACTTCCAACTATGTGGTCAATTTTGGAATAGGTATGGTGTGGTGCTGAAAAAAATGTATGTTCTGTTGATTTGGGGTAGAGAATTCTGTAGATGTCTATTAGGTCCACTTTGTGTAGAGCTGAGTTCAATTCCTGGATATCCTTGTTAACTTTCTGTCTCGTTGATCTGTCTAGTGTTGACAGTGGGGTGTTAAAATCTCCCATTATTATTGTGTGGGAGTTTAAGTCCCTTTGTAGGTCACTCAGGACTTGCTTTATGAATCTGGGTGCTCCTGTGTTGGGTGCATATATATTTAGGATAGTTAGCTCTTCTTGTTGAATTGATCCCTTTACCATTATGTAATAGCCTTCTTTGTCTCTTTTGATCTTTGTTGGTTTAAAGTCTAGTTTATCAGAGACTAGGATTGCAACCTCTGCCTTTTTTTGTTTTCCATTTGCTTGGTAGATCTTCCTCCATCCCTTTATTTTGAGTCTATGTGTGTCTCTGCATGTGAGATGGGTTTCCTGAATACAGCACACTGATGGGTCCTGACTCCTTATCCGGTTTGCCAGTCTGTGTCTTTTAATTGGAGCATTTAGCCCATTTACATTTAACGTTAATATTGTTATGTGTGAATCTGATCCTGTCATTATGAAGTTAGTTGGTTATTTTGCTCGTTAGTTGATGCAGTTTCTTCCTAGCCTCGATGGTCTTTACAATTTGGCATGTTTTTGCAGTGGCTGGTACCGGTTGTTCCCTTCCATGTTTAGTGCTTCCTTCAGGAGCTCTTTTAGGGCAGGCCTAGTGGTGACAAAATCACTCAGCGTTTGCTTGTCTGTAAAGTATTTTATTTCTCCTTCACTTATGAAGCTTAGTTTGGCTGGATATGAAATTCTGGGTTGAAAATTCTTTTCTTTAAGAATGCTGAATATCGCCCCCCACTCTCTTCTGGCTTGCAGAGTTTCTGCCGAGAGATCAGCTGTTAGTCTCATGGGCTTCCCTTTGTGGGTAACCCGACCTTTCTCTCTGGCTACCCTTAACATTTTTTCCTTCATTTCAACTTTGGTGAATCTGACAAGTATGTGTCTTGGAGTTGCTCTTCTCGAGGAGTATCTTTGCAGCATTCTCTTTATTTCCTGAATCTGAATGTTGGTCTGCCTTGCTAGATTGGGGAAGTTCTCCTGGATGATATCTTGCAGAGTGTTTTCCAACTTGGTTCCATTCTCCCCGTCATTTTCAGGTACACCAATCAGACGTAGGTTTGGTCTTTTCACATAGTCCCAAATTTCTTGGAGGCTTTGTTTGTTTCTTTTTATTCTTTTTTCTCTAAACTTCCCTTCTCACTTCATTTCATTCATTTCATCTTCCATCAGTGATACCCTTTCTTCCAGTTGATCGCATCTGCTACTGAGGCTTCTGCATTCTTCGCGTAGTTCTCGAAACTTGGCTTTCAGCTCCATCATCTCCTTTAAGCCCTTCTCTCCATTGGTTATTCTAGTTATCCATTCTTCTAATTTTTTTTCAAAGTTTTTAACTTCTTTGCTATTGTTCTGAATTTCCTCTCGTAGCTCAGAGTAGTTTGATCGTCTGAAGCCTTCTTCTCTCAACTCATCAAAGTCATCCTCCATCCAGCTTTGTTCCGTTGCTGGTGAGGAACTGCGTTCCTTTGGAGGAGGAGAGGTGCTCTGCTTTTTAGAGTTTCCAGTTTTTCTGCTCTGTTTTTTCCCCATCTTTGTGGTTTTATCTACTTTTGGTCTTTGAAGATGGTGATGTACAGATGGGTTTTTGGTGTGGATGTCCTTTCTGTTTGTTAGTTTTCCTTCTACCAGACAGGACCTTCAGCTGCAGGTCTGTTGGTGTTTACTAGAGATCCACTCCAGACCCTGTTTGTCTGGGTGTCAGCAGCGGTGGCTGCAGAACAGCAGATTTTCGTGAGACCACAAATTCAGCTGTCTGATAGTTCCTCTGGAAGTTTTGTCTCAGAGGAGTACCCGGCTGAGTGAGGTGTCAGTCTGTCCCCACTGGGGGGTGCCTCCCAGTTAGGCTGCTCAGGGGTGAGGGACCCACTTTAGGAGGCAGTCTGTCCGTTCTCAGATCTCCAGCTGCGTGCTGGGAGAACCACTACTCTCTTCAAAGCTGTCAGTCAGACAGGGACATTTAATTGTGAGGAGGTTCCTGCTGACTTTTTGTTTGTCTGTGCCCTGCCCCCAGAGGTGGAGCCTACAGAGGCAGGCAGGCCTCCTTGAGCTGTGGTGGGCTCCACCCAGTTCGAGCTTCCTGGCTGCTTTGTTTACCTAAGCAAGCCTTTGCAATGGCAGGCGCCCCTCCCCCAGCCTGGCTGCCGCCTTACAGCTTGATCTCAGACTGCTGTGCTAGCAATCAGCGAGACTCCGTGGGCATAGGACCCTCCGAGCCAGGTGCGGGACACAGTCTCCTAGTGTGCCGTTTTCCAGGCCCGTTGGAAAAGCACAGTATTGGGGTGGGACTGACCCGATATTCCAGGTGCCGTCTGTTACCCCTTTCTTTGACTAGGAAAGGGAACTCCCTGATCCCTTGCACTTCCCGAGTGAGGCAATACCTTGCCCTGCTTTGGCTCACGCACAGTGCGCTTCACCGACTGTCCTGCACCCACTGTTTGGCACTCCCTAGTGAGATGAAACCGGTACCTCAACAGAAATGCAGAAATCACCCGTCTTCTGTGTCGCTCAGGCTGGGAGCTGGAGACCGGAGCTGTTCCTATTCGGCCATGTTGGCTCCACCCTCTAACATGGTCTTTAATCCATCTTGAATTAATTTTTGTATAAGGTGTAAGGAAGGGATCCAGTTTCAGCTTTCTACATATGGCTAGCCAGTTTTCCCAGCACCATTTATTAAATAGGGAATCCTTTCCCCATTGCTTGTTTTTGTCAGGTTTGTCAACGATCAGATAATTGTAGATATGCGGCATTATTTCTGAGGGCTCTGTTCTGTTCCAGTGATCTATGTCTCTGTTGTGGTACCAGTACCATGCTGTTTTGGTTACTGTAGTCTTGTAGTATAGTTTGAAGTCTGGTAGCGTGATGCCTCCAGCTTTGTTCTACCATTCAGGACATAGGCGTGGGCAAGGACTTCATGACTAAAACACCAAAAGCAATGGCAACAAAAGCCAAAATTGATAAATGGGATCTAATTAAACCAAAGAGCTTCTGCACAGCAAAAGCAACTACCATCAGAGTGAACAGGCAACCTACAGAATGGGAGAAAATTTTTGCAACCTACTCATCTGACAAAGGGCTAATATCCAGAATCTACAATGAACTCAAACAAATTTACAAGAAAAAAACAAACAACCCCATCAAAAAGTGGGCAAAGGACATGAACAGACACTTCTCAAAAGAAGACATTTATGCAGCCAAAAAACACATGAAAAAATGCTCATCATCACTGGCCATCAGAGAAATGCAAATCAAAACCACAATGAGATACCATCTCACACCAGTTAGAATGATGGCCATCATTCTAACTGGTGTGAGATGGTATCTCATTGTGGTTTTGATTTGCATTTCTCTGATGGCCAGTGATGATGAGCATTCTCACACCAGTTAGAATGGCCATGATAGCCGGGCATGGTGGCTCACGCTTGTAATCCCAGCACTTTGGGAGGCTGAGGTGGGCGGATCACGAGGTCAGGAGATCGAGACCACAGTGAAACCCCGTCTCTACTAAAAACACAAAAAATTAGCCAGGCATGGTGGCGGGCACCTGTAGTCCCAGCTACTCGGAGAGGCTGAGGCAGGAGAATGGCGTGAACCTGGGAGGCGGAGCTTGCAGTGAGCCGAGATTGCGCCACTGCACTCCAGCCTGGGTGACAGAGCGAAAGTCCATCTCAAAAAAAAAAAAAAAAAAAAAAAAAAGGCCATCATTAAAAAGTCAGGAAACAACAGGTGCTGGAGAGGATATGGAGAAATAGGAACACTTTTACACTGTTGGTGGGACTGTAAACTAGCTCAACCATTGTGGAAGTCAGTGTGGAGATACCTCAGGGATCTAGAACTAGAAATACCATTTGACCCAGCCATCCCATTACTGGGTATATACCCAAAGGACTATAAATCATGCTGCTATAAAGACACATGCACACGTGTGTTTATTGTGGCACTATTCCCAATAGCAAAGACTTGGAACCAACCCAAATGTCCAACAACGATAGACTGGATTAAGAAAATGTGGCACATGTACACCATGGAATACTATGCAGCCATAAAAAATGATGAGTTCATGTCCTTTGTAGGGACATGGATGAAACTGGAAACCATCATTCTCAGTAAACTCTCACAAGGACAAAAAACCAAACACCACATGTTCTCACTCATAGGTGGGAATTGAACAATAAGAACTCATGGACACAGGAAGGGGAACATCACACTCCGGGGACTGTTGTGGGGTGGGGGGAGGAGGGAGGGACAGCATTAGGAGATACACCTAATGCTAAATGGCGAGTTAATGGGTGCAGCACACCGATATGGCACATGGATACATATGTAACAAACCTGCACATTGTGCACATGTACCCTAAAACCTAAAGTATAATACTAAAATTTAAAAAAACATGAATGAAGTTTCTAGGAAGAAGTTAAGGAAGTGGTTCTTATTGTTCATTGTACATGCAGAAAATCTTCAGGAAGCAGAGAGACAGAGGCGAGTGGAAAATGATCAGATGATGTGATAACAGAGAAATTTTATAAATAGAAATGGCTAATATAAATTTGTACTTACTTTATTAAGGTCCACTCAATTGCCATCAAACCTTTAGTGAGTTTGCTATGCCTACAAATTAATTGTGTCAGCTATGTTTGAGAAAATTGAAGAGTCCATCTTCCACATCTGGAATGATAATATCCTGACAAGAGTGGATGGTACTAAAAGACAGCAAAATAATATAAAGTGAACTGTGTTAGAAGCAGGAACTGAAAATAAGAGCTGAATAAGGAAAGGTTAAACTATACCCCTTCCATGTACACACCAAATCCCCAATTTCTGGAGCAACAGGGAGAGACCCACAGTATATGGGATGAGATTTAAGAAAAGAAAATCCCGAAGACAAACTACCTCAACTGATATCTTAGTTACACAGTAACATGTTCTTTTTAAAATTAAACAATGGTAGGTATAATATCAATTAGAATATAAAATCTACCTGAGTTAAGATAAAACTCAAGACCTCAAAGTAATTTTGTGCTGGGGGTGAAAAATATCGGGTTATGGTTCCAAATATTAATACCCAAAAGATACAAGTTCACTTCCCAATGCTTTCGATGGTGCTTTTTCAGTTTGCAAAGCAACTAAAACAGAAGATAAGAGATGCAATGAAAGATTATGAAACTAGCCATGGAAGTATATAAAGTAAACAGAAAGCCAAAGTTGAAGTTTGAAAAAACTTACATTTAAAGGATGGTTTTCCCAGAGTTGCTCCACCCCCCAACCCCAACACCCCAAAATCTGAGAGGCTGGAAAGGAATCCTCAGAGAGGCAGGGCACAACAACCAAAGACTAAGAGTATTTCAGATCAGATAGGAGGCTTTGATCAACATGTGTCAAATTTGGTTAAAAGGTCAATGAGAATTATAACTGAGGCCTTCAATTTAGCAAACGGGAAGTGAATGATGACTTTTACAAGAGCAATTTTAGTGGAAGAGCTGAGTTGGGTGGAGGGTTAAGTAATAAATAAAATATTTTTTAAATGAGGCAGAGAATATGAATTACTCTTGAGAAGGTTAGCAGTGATTAAGGGAAGGAGAAAAATAGGTATCTGGAAAGAAATAAGAAGAATTGACCAAAGGCTGTTTTCAGAATGGAGAAATCTTGGATAAATTTGTAGACCAGGCAAAATAGGCAGAAGAAAAAACTCATTAGGAATGAAAGGAAGGTGCCAAGAAAATTAAGAAAATGAAGTGGGAGAAGAAAGGAAAGGTTGTACTGGACAGGAGAAAAATTGCTTTTCCTCTTCAGTAAAGAAGGGGCCGAGAATGGTAGCCCACACCTGTAATCCCAGCACTTTGGGAGGCCGAGATGGGCAGATCAACTAAGGTCAGGAGTTTGAGGCCAGCCTGGCCAACACGGTGAAAGCCTGTCTCTGCTAAAAATACAAAAATTAACTGGGTGTGGTGGCACACACCTGTAATCCTAGCTACTCAGGAGGCTGAGGCACAAGAATTGCTTGAGCCTGGAGGGCGGAGGCTGGAGTGAGCCAAGATCACACCACTGCACTTTAGCCTTGGTGACACAGCAAGACCCTGTCTCAAAGAAAAAAAAAAAAAAAAAAAAACAGGGAGAGAGAGAAAGGAGAGGAGGTGAAAGAGAGTGAAAAGCTAGGTTGACAGGGAGACAGGGAGAGATTGTGAGGCCTCAGTTTTTCTCAGGGAATTTAGACATCAGTTTATCTGCTGAGTTCTGAAGACATAGGGTTGAGCTTAGGCATAAAGAGACAATAAAAGTTTGTTACATTCACAGGAAAAGAAGTGTGATTAGTTTTCTGTGTCAATTTGACTGGACTAAGGGATGCCCAGATAGCTGGTAAAACATGATTCCTGCAAGTGTCTGAGGAAAAATATTTCCAGAAGAGATAAACATTTGAATCAGCAGACTGAATAAACATGATGTGCCCTCACCAATGTGGGTTAGCCTCATCCAGTCCGTTGTGGACCTGAATAGAACAAAAAAGCAGAGGAAGATCAGACTCTCTCCTGGACCTGAGAAATCCTTCCTCTCCTGCCCTTGGACATCAGAACTTCAGGCACTCTGGGCTTCAAACTTCAGGACTTACACCAGTGCCCCTGTGTTCTCAGAGTGGGAGTTACATCATGGGCTGCCCTGATTCTCAGGCCTTCAGACATGAATGAATTACACCACAGGCTTCCCTTGTTTTCCACTTTGCAGACAGCATATCATGAGAATTCTCAGCCTCCACAATCCTGTGAACCAATTTTCAAAATAAATTCCCTTTTGTATATCTCTCTAAATATCCTATTGGCTCTGTTTCTCTGGAGAACACTAATATAAGGAATCAACCAGAGAGAAGTAAAATAATTGGTGAGCACACTGTAAACACACTAAATGCTGTTAGATGACTTTAAAATGACTACAATTATATATTATATGAATTTCATCTCAATTAAAACAAGGTAATGAGCAAAAACTAAAAAGCATGCAATCAAGGTTTGTGCAAAGAAATAGGAAAGAAGAAAATATTCACAATAAATTCACTATTCACAATAACAAAGACATAGAATCAACCTAGATGCCCATCAATAGTGAGCTGAATAAAGAAAATGCGGTACAATACACCATGGAATACTATGCATCTATTAAAAAGAATGAAATCATGTCCTTTGCAGCAACATGGATGCAGCTGGAAGCCATTATCCTAAGTTAACTAATACAGGAACAGGAAACCAAATACCATATATTCTCCCTTATAAGTGGGAGCTAAACATTGGGTACACATGTACACAAAGATAGGAACAATAAACACTGGGGCCCACTACAGCAGGGAAAGAAGGAGAGGGGCTGTGGGCTGAAAAACTACCTAGTGGGTGCTATGCTCACTACCTCGGTAACAAGATCGTTTGTATCCCCAACCTCAGCATCATGCAATATGCCCATGTAAGAAGCCTGCACATGTGCCCCCAAATCTAAAATAAACTGAAAACCTAAAATTATTTTTTAAAGATATTAGGCTTCTCAGTCTAGCAGAAGAAAACAGGTCTGTTAAATGTAAATTATTGTGTTTTTTCCTTTGCGATGAATAGAATTCATTTAAGTTATTCTCAGGGATGTCAAAGTATTGATGGAGCACTTCCTTTGTAAGAGTATTTGAAAAATAATGACATGTCCAGATTAATATAAATGTTGAAGATTTCCCTTGGGACAGTTCTGGCATGATTTGTGGGTGTGGGATGTTCTACAGTAATAGGAGTCATCTGTTTTGCCTGGGACATGAAATTCCAATAATGAGAAGAAAAATAGGATGCATCTTTGCATGTTAATACCTTCCATACAGGGTAATATCTCTTTAGGGTACAATATCTTTTACCCTAAATCATTCTGTTATAGTCTTGAGTAGGGGCAGTTCATTCCGGTTTCTTTATAGATGAAACACAATTACAGAAGCCTTTTATATTTCCTTTTATCTTCTGTTAATGCTCTGCTATAAACACGTAGCTCTGAAAAATTTCATTGGTGAAATATTCTACCTTCTAGAGGACATGATAGTGAAGCATATTATAGTTCATCTCAGCATGCTAAAAAAGTGCTTACTGAAACTCACATGATTCATCCTTTTTTACTTTATTCCTTGTTCTCCCTTTGGCCATCACTGGTACCTCATGATTTTAATAAACCACGACTTTTTCAGTATCCATGAAGTCATTGGTATTTCATGAGGCAGTGATATTGTCCAGAAGCAGCTATACTTAAATGTTCACAGCCTAGTTAGTAAGGAAGTCAAGCAAGTACTTATAGACAATAGAAATTATGTATTTATTCAACAGATATATTATCGCTTACTAAGTGCCAGGCACTGGGGTCCAGACAATGCCCATCCTTTCATAAAAATTATAATCTATGGAGGGAGACATATTATGAATAAACAGTATCCATGAAATTATATAGAAATATGCTAAAAGGAGAATGGATGGATCGATTAGGAAAAAGTCTGAATGGAAGTTGGGGAAGGCTGTCTTAGTTGAATAAAAACCACAATAAGCAAAAGCTAAATGATGAAGACAAATGGATTAGATGGTACTTGTGAAGAACCACAAAGTAATGACCTGATAAAGTAGATGGCTGAGGACAGTAGGTAGGAAAAAATCATGAAGGAACTTGGAAACCTCCAGAGAGCTTGAATATAAAGCAAAGCAATTAGTGGCCAAAAAAGTAGCCTGCTTTTAAAATGGGCTTTACCACACGACTAGCTCCTTTTGTCAATAATGAGGATTTATTCTTAGTCTTTTAACTGAAGAGTTTTACAGATGAGGAAAAATGTTGGAGTGAGGGAAAATGGAGGAAATATAGCAACATCTCACATTTGTCTCTGATTATGGGTTCCATTGATGTACTAAACTAAAGGCATACATGGAGAGAAGGTGGATACCAAATGCTACTTTAAAAATCTAAGTTGCTGTATTAGGGTTTTCTAGGGAGATAGAGCCAAAGGAGATATATATATATATATATATATATATGTAATATATTTATTTATATGTAAATATATATAAAGGATATTATATATATATATATATAGAGAGAGAGAGAGAGAGAGAGAGAGATGAGAGGGAATTTATTAGCAGAATTGGCTCGTGCAATTATAGAGGCTGGGAAGTCAGTCTCACAATGGGCCATCTGCAAGCTGGAGAACCTGGAAAGCCACTAGCATGGCTCAGTCCAACTCTGGAGGCCTCAGAACCAGGGAAAGCAATGATGGAACTGTCAGTCCAAGGCTGAAGGCCTGAGCACCTTGGGACCTGCTGGTGCAGATCCCAGAGTCCAAAGGCTGGAGAGCCTGGAGTTCTGATGTTCAAGGGCAGGAAAGGAAGGTTTCCTCAGGTCCAGAAGTGAGAGGGAATTCGCCTTTCTTCTGCCTTTATGTTTCATCCCAGACATCAGCCCATTGGATGGTGCCTGCTCACACTGGGTGAGGATGGATCTTGCTTATTCAGGTCATTGATTCAAATGCCAGTCTCTTTTAGAAACACCCTCACAGATAGACCTCGCAATAGTCCTTTACCAGCTATCTGGGTATCCCTTAATCCAGTTAAGTTGGGCACCTAAAATTAACCAATGCAGTTGTTAAAAAAACAAAAATAAAAAGTATCTATTCAAATTAGTAAACTTGTACAACTTATAGGAAGTATCTTGAGCTTCTTTCCTCAGTCTAAAATATACTTTACATATTCTATTATACAATTAGTAGAGCTAAATAATTTAGTCCCTGGATACAGAATAATATAAATCCCCAGAATAATTTTGAATGACATTTTTCCTGACTTTACCTCAACATGGTCATGGCGCTACTTTTTCAGGTCTAATAGCCTGATACCTTCTAGTTTCTAGTCAGTCAAATTAAATGTAAGTAATAGTAAATGTGATAAAAGCTACTTTTGGAAACACAGCTTTATTAATTAAAACTATTTTTTCCTTATTTAACATTTGATTTATTTTATATCTCCCATTCTGCCCACTCCAAAGAAGCCTTATATTTGTTTTTAATAAAAGGGATAAAAAAATTTTTAAAGCATTATATAACTACCATTAAATGAATGGGTCATAAAATTAAATTTTTATTTGTATGAATCTATAGTCTACAAATGAAGGCCAAATTGAATATGAGATTCTAGTATTTTTTTTTTAATTTTCTGAACCACACAATCAGCTCTCTGAAAATCATATAAAAGAACCACAATATATCAGTGCTTTAAAGTAATTCTTTCAGGAAGCAACAATGACATTTTAATGCTTTCAGAGGAAATACATCTGAATGAATTATGCTGGTTAATTATTTCCTAGGTTCTTTACCTTCCTCCTCACATAATTTACAAGCAATTCACAATTTATTTCTTTTGTTAAATGACCATTAACATGAGTGCCTAGTGTATTGGGCATTTATGTTCATACACCATACTGATCTGAACATATGTTCTAATGGTGCTGGTGAAAATTGTGATGCTGAAACATACGGCATAAAAACACATTTTAAGGTTTTAAAATATTACTCTTTTCTTAAATCCGTCACTGTTAAACAAAGGGACAGATGTGAGCCACTTTGGATCAAATGGAAAGTACAGTCTCTCTTCTTCAGCACAAAATTGAAATGAGGCAAATAAAGCAGCCTGTTACCATTTTCAAGTCTGGTTTAAGACATGAAAGGTTTGTTGTGTGGATATATTTCATAATGCTGAGATTTGGACTTCTAATGATCCCATTGCCCAAGTAGTAAGCATACAACTCAATAGGTAGTTTTTCAGCACTTGGCCCCTTCCTCTCTCCCCACTTAGAATATCCAATGTTTATTGTTCCCATATTTGTGTCTATGTGTACCCAATGTTTAGCTCCCGTTTATAAGTGAGAACATTTGGTGTTTGGTTTCTGTTTCTGCATTAATTCTCTTAGGATAATGGCCTCCAGCTGCATCCATGTTGCTGCAAAGAACATGATTTCATTACGTTTTACAGCTATGTAGTATTCCATGATATACATGTACCACATTTTTAATGTTAATTTTATTTTTAAATTTATTCTTGGAGCCTATAAATTGGTAAATTACAATAGTAATAGTACAAATAGTAGCAATACAGAGTATTTAGCAATATTGTAATATTTCTTTTTACTCAACAGTCCACCTTTGTGCTTCACTTTCCATAAACAAATACACTGGATTAAAGCAATAATACTTCTCTCGGAATTCTGGACCTGGGACTGAAACCTAGAAATGATTATTACTCTGCCATGTCTGAACTGTATCTAACACGAACATATAAATGCAGAAGTGGTTGGCAGGTGCCGGGCGCGGTGGCTCACGCTTGTAATCCCAGCACTTTGGGAGGCCGAGGCGGGCGGATCACGAGGTCAGGAGATCGAGACCACGGTGAAACCCCGTCTCTACTAAAAATACAAAAAATTAGCCGAGCATGGTGGCAGGCGCCTGTAGTCCCAGCTACTCGGAGAGGCTGAGGCAGGAGAATGGCGTGAACCCGGGAGGCGGAGCTTGCAGTGAGCCGAGATTGCGCCACTGCACTCCAGCCTGGGCAACAGAGCGAGACTCCGTCTCAAAAAAAAAAAAAAAAAAAACAGACTTCTGAAGTGTTCTTAAATTAAGCCTTCCAGATTAAAAAATAGTATAGCATTTATTATACTATTTAAACTATAGCAGTAATTTAAATTATTTTTAAAAATACAAATATGTATGGGTAGGCCTTTAAATATCTACACAAAAGTTTATGTACTGATTATATATTATTTTAAATATTTTTCAAAAATATCTATTTTCTAAATGAAATATTTATATACTTATGTTTTAATATTCTTATAAATCTTGTATGACTGTTTGCATTACTTTAGAATCTCCACTCCCATATCTCAATGTTGTGTTGCTAAGCAAGGAAATTTTATATGTGATTTTAAAATTACAAAATAGCAACCTATGAGAATAAATGACTGGAATTTTCACATTTATGCTTTGAAATTATATTTCCTGAGAAGTATTGTGTGAGCCATGCTGTTCAAAGGACAACGTAAATGTTAAAACGCACTCAAGAGTCAATAGCTTTTCAAATCAGGGTGTATTTTGGTTAATGCATCAATATTAAAAAAGAGGTAAGTTTCAGTTTAGGTTTTACATTCTACGGGGGAGAAGGCCAGCATTATTCTCCAAGTACACGAGTACTGTACCTGCTATTTAGATGTCCTGAATGGCATGAGGGGGAAAAAAAGCCCAAAGTGAATATATGTCTAATATAATGTCTTCCATTGATTTTTCAGGTTACCTTTGTAATAGAGTAATATTATGTAAATTTTACCTCAATTAGATGTATCCATTAATTATTTCTGCTTTACCTGACTATTTAGAAAAGACGTGTCAGTTAGTTAAGCACATAATGCCTTATGGCATTTTGTTTAAAAGTACTGTTAAGTTTCCATTTATTTGTTGCTAATTTCCCCAACAGGATTGCAAACTGTCTGAGCATGAGAAAGAGATACGTCCTGTGAGTTATTCATAGCATATAGAATAGAGCCAAGCAGTGCATTAAAAAAAAAGTAAGTTCATCTAAAATAAATCATTCAAGGGTTCATAAGTCAAGTAAACAAAATGACCAATTTTTAAAAACAACAATAGCATAAAAATAACAATAATAAAATCATCTCTAGAGGCTGAATACAATAGTTGTAGGATATTAATTAATAAATTTATAAGTTATAATTAATAATTTATAATTAATATAAGGGTAAAACCATTTCTCTAAATACTATAAATACATGTACTCTCTATTATAAAATATATTTATTCATTGTGACACCACAGAAGGCTCTAGTTATACAATGGTGAGCAAGACAGAGATAGTCACCCTTTCATCCTCCTTACAGCATGTAATATATTAGTATGAATTAAGAATGCAGATTTGCCCAGAAGGTAGAAAGCACAGCGCATAGAGCCAGATTACTTTAGGTTTAACTCCCTGCTTTGACACTTGCTGACTGACTTCTATGTAGTATATTAAATATAGGTGACATTTCTGGCAGCCATACTGAGGCTATTTGATCCCTCATTCTTTACAAACCCATAGGATGATGAAAGCCAAATAATTTGACCTTTATCTGGCAAAACTAGCCTAGAAACACATCTGAAAGAAACTACTATGAAAAAAAAAAAAAAGACTACTACAGGATTCATGTCATTCTTTCTTAAATAAAACTTATTAAAACCAGGGAAATTTATAAAATTTATAAAAGCTAAAATACATAGAACCCTTAAAGGAAAAGATTAATTAAAACTAACTTGCATGCAAGTTTTATAAAGAATTTATAACCATTTCCTAAGGTTTTGGTATCTATCTAAAAATTATACAAGGTATTTTGCATAAATGCAAACAAATGAGAGTTATTGAATCAACATAAAATTCATAAACCACGTAGCTTCAATATTGTCATATAAGACACTTATTATATTCAGCTTTAATTGCACAGATACAAATTAGTATATGCCTTATCATAGGAAAAATATGATTGTAAGAAGCACATTTGAGAAATCATTATTACATATTGAGTATTATAAGAAAGCAAGTCTCCCTTAATTAAATGCTCTGCTTCAAATTAGAATCCACAGGATATAATAATAAAAATGTGTGCTGAGAAGAAAACTTGAGTGTTAATGTACTGATGAAAACAAAGTTCTAATTAAATTCATAAATATTGCGAGCAGCAATAGTAATGATAATTCAGCTCTTAAGAGTAGTTAAGATGTAACAGCATTACGCAGGCACCACATTGCTTTTATCTGTGTCCCAGAGAGAACTATGGTCCCCGGCTGATGGAGGTCCATCCATTTACTGAAGCCAAAGAATATGCTAACATTTTACTTCCTTATCTATCTTTTTATTGTTTCTCTTATAAAGGAAGGGGGCAGGCGGGGTGGCAGAGCAGGTGAGACAGCCGTAGAATAAAACTGGCCATACTCATGACTGACAGAACCTTTACACTGGTTTCCTGGTTGCACATTCCTTTTATATTCCCTTTTTCTCGGCCTCCAAACACAGACGACCCTGACCTAGGACTTCCTGTTGTACGGTCTCTTTGCCAAAATGGAGACTATTTTACAAAGCTAAGAGAAAGAAAGATGTTGTTTTTACCTTTGTTATGGAATTCCTTTCCCCATAAAAATGTTTCATAGATGCATTTGCGTAGAAGCAGCGTTACGAGAAGCATTTTATTTTCCCTGAAACAGCTGCAATGACTTCTCATCAGTTTTCACCCCACTTCTTAGCAGTTTTGACAGAACTGAGTGGGATTCCCCTCAGACACAGAAACGACAATAATACCGGATGAGCCTGGCGCGGTGGCTCACGCCTGTAATCCCAGCACTTTGGGAGGCCGAGGCAGGGGGATCACGAGGTCAAGAAATCTACAGTATTCTGGCCAACATGGTGAAACCCCGTCTCTACTAAAAATACAAAGATTAGCTGGGCGTGATGGCGGTGCCTGTAGTCCCAGCTACTCGGGCGGCTGAGGCAGGAGAATGGCGGGAACCCGGGAGGCGGAGCTTGCAGTGAGCCGAGATGGCACCACTGAACTCCAGCCTGGGCGACAGAGAGAGACTCCGTCTCAAAAAAATAAATAAATAAATAATAATAATATGGGATGAAAAGAGGGTACTTCCCATTCCGTAGGGTCAGAGGAGCCTGTTTTCATACGTTTAAACATCATGATCTGGAATCCTGAACTTAAGAGTACAATATCTTCTTGAGAGAAGCGTGCCCCTCTCGCTGTCCTACGAAAAAGGCATCTCATGTCACGTTTGTCTCCTAAAATGCCTCACATTCTATTTTTCATGGCACATTCTCCAGTTGCCCTCTTAGTCATCCTCTTCCTCCTAAGAAAGGTGAAACCACCCCAACCGCTGCAGTCAGCTTTTCTATTTTCCTATTTCTCAAATTACACTTTCAATTCCTCAGAAATAAACTATAGCTGACCAAACAAGCCTCATTCTTACCACCATGGCAGTATTAGCTGCCAGCTGATTTGTTTTTTTTTTTCTCTGAGTTTGGAAGCTCCAACCTAGTCTGAATTTACTATGTTTTAACAGGCAAAACACATCCTAATTGTGGGAAAATTCTGAAATTTATGCCCTGTCTTCCTAGGAAATTTTCCTTGGTAAATCAAATTAATCTTATTTCACACTTTGGGTGTGAATAAAGGAGTTACTTCAACCCAAATTGTACAGCGGTTTTGCTTGGCCGATCCTTGGGTTTTTTATTTTTAAGTTAGATGCCTTTGGGTAGGACATAAATTATCCAGATCTAACGAGTTTTATTGACCAAGCCATCTTCCACCAGGCACTTCACCTATATAAGATACCTGATTGGCCTCTAGTGGTATTTAAGGGTCGGATGCAGCCAGTACTTTGGGAGGCCGAGGTGGGAGGATCACTTGAGTCCAGGAGTTTGAGACAAGCCCTGGTAATATAGCAAGTCCCTCTCTCTCTCTCTCTACAATTTTTTTTTTTTTTTTTTAAATAGCTGGGCGTGGTAGCACATTCCTACAGTCCCAGCTACTCCAGAAGCTGAGGTAGGAGGATCACCTGAGTCTAGGAGGTCGAGGTTCCAGTGAGCCATGATGGCGCCGCTACACTCCAGTCTGAATTTGTAATTTCCACATGGAGTGATAATATCGTTTGGTCCTGAGCAAAGAAAGAGAAATATTTTGGTCTCTATGGGGATTTTTCAAATTCAAAACAGCCACAGCAGTAGAGTTCCTGATAACTCATTTTTTAAAATTTAAATAAAATGTTTCAGGGGCCTACAAATTTTTGAGATATGTTGGACAAAATCTATCTGGATAAAAATTTTACATAGTTTTTTTTCAAACTTACTATGCTTTATTCAGTAGTGCATAAAAACCTATTTTTATTAAATCATGCTGTAGAATATTTGTTATAATTATAGTCATTTTTATGTAATCTTATGAAATATTTAACATTTTCTATCTTTTATTATATAATAAGAAAAATTATTTGAGATATCAAAGAATGGGGAATATATAGTTTAAAATTGTTTAGAGCACTTATGAGCCAAAAAGTCTGATCACTGCTAAAAATAGCCCTAAACAATAAGAACAATTATATTTACCAAAGAAAATATGCCTGATTAGGGCCAGGCGCAGTGGCTCACCCTTGTAATCCCAGCACTTTGGGAGGCCGAGGCGGGTGGATCACGAGGTCAGGAGATCGAGACCACAGTGAAACCCCGTCTCTACTAAAAATACAAAAAAAAAATTAGCCGGGCGTGGTGGCGGCGCCTGTGGTCCCAGCTACTCGGAGAGGCTGAGGCAGGAGAATGGCGTGAACCCGGGAGGCGGAGCTTGCAGTGAGCCGAGATCGCGCCACTGCACTCCAGCCTGGGCGACAGAGCGAGACTCCGTCTCAAAAAAAAAAAAAAAAAAAAAGAAAAGATATGACTCAAGAAACACTATTAAGTTAAAAAGGCAATTGTGGCACTATTCACAATAACAAAGACTTGGAACCAACCCAAATGTCCATCAATGATAGACTGGATGAAGAAAACGTGGCACATATACACCTTGGAATACTATGCAGCCATAGAAAGAATGAGTGCATGTCCTTTGCAGGGACATGGATGAAGCTGGAAACCATCATTCTCAGCAAACTAAGACAGAGACAGAAAACCAAACACTGCATGTTCCCACTGATAAGTGGGAGTTGAACAATGAGAACACATGGACACAGGGAGGGGAACATCACATACTGGGGACTGTTGTGGGGTGAGGGGCTAGGGGAGGGAGAGCATTAGGACAAATACCTAATGTAGACGACGAGGTGATGGGTTCAGCAAACCACCAAGGCACGTGTATACTTATGTAACAAACCTGCACGTTCTGCACATGTGTCCCAGAACTTAAAGTATAATTAAAAAAAAAAAAGGCAAGTTTCAACATAGGAAGTGTAAAGTATAATCATATTTTATATAAGACTAATGTAACCTGTTAATATGTACATAGAAAAAATCATTTGGAAGAACACATGCCAAAAAAAGAGATAATAGTGACTATGTCTGGGTATTGGAATTACAGAAAATGTGCACTTTTAAAAGTAATTCTATAATATATAACTTTAAAATATAGTTTTATTATTTTAACATATTTTATTTATTTATTCATTTATTTATTTATTCAGACAGGATCTTACTCTGTCACCCAAGCTGGAGCGCCGTGGCGTAATAATGGCTCACCACAGCCTCGACTTCCTGGGCTCAAGTGATCCTCCGACCTCAGCCTCTGGAGCGGGTAGGACTGAGGTGTGTGCCACCATGCCCAGCTAATGTTCATATATATATACACACACACATATATATAATGTTCATATATATACATATACATATATATACACACATATATACACATATACATATATACACACACATATCTATATATATACACATATATATATTTTTTTTTTTTCTTTTTTGTAGAGGCAGGGTTTCACCGTGTTTCCCAGGCTGGTCTGGAACTCTTGGGCTCAAGGGATTATCCTGTCTTGTCCTCCCAAAGTGTTAGTACTACAGGCGTGAGCAACCGCAGCTGGCCAATTATTTTTTTTAATGTAATTTTTTTTTTTTTTTTTTGAGAAGGAGTCTGGCTCTGTCGCCCAGGCTGGAGTGCAGTGGCGCGATCTCGGCTCACTGCAAGCTCCCTCTCCTGGGTTCACGCCATTCTCCTGCCTCAGCCTCCCGAGTAGCTGGGACTACAGACGCCCACCACCATACCCGGCTAATTTTTTGGTATTTTTAGTAGAGACGGGGTTTCACCATCTTAGCTAGGATGGTCTCAATCTCCTGACTTCGTGATCCACCCACCTCAGCCTCCCAAAGTGCTGGAATTACAGGCGTGAGCCACTGTGCCCAGCCTCCTGTTCTGTTTTTTAACTCATCCTTTGGCTTTATGTCTGTTCTTGTCTGTGTATGTGTGTGTGTGCCTCGTGTATGCACACCCCTCACATGTGCACAGAAGACAGGAGAGGCAAGGAGAGTAGTGCATGAGGTTAGAGAGCTACCCACAGAAACTGAATCTGTGGTTTGTAACCCTGGTTTCCCATGAGAATCTTCTGATTTAGTTTGCAAAGGGGTCAATGAATCTAATAAGCCTGGGTTTAGATCTACTGGTTTAATGATGAAACCCCTTGAAAGTCAAGATTAATTATTTTCACCTCTTGCAATAACCAATAGGAAAAGAAAGGAGATTTTTGAGGACTTCAGTGAAATAAGATATCTGTGTGAGAGAGAGAATCTGAAAGCATTGTGGGGGATGGTCACAAAGACAGGACTTGGATGCAGGGAAATGAACAGAAATTCGTATCTGTCTTTTGGGGCCTCGTTAGATAGCACCTCACTGAGCTTTCATTTAGAACCTATTTCTCCTTCCCAGAACCCCCTGCAAATATTTATTTCTGCATTTCAGTCTTTACCAAACTCAGGCTCACTTTTTAATTACTTGTCCACGTGTCTGCTCTCCCTTGGACTGGGTACATCAAGGGCAGTACCAAGATATTTGTTCCATTGTTTTCTTGGGAATCTTTCTAGCCCATGCTTCTAATTATCTAAGTGTTCAGAGTCAGGGTCAGCATTTGCTTAATTCAATTAATATCATAATTAATCTTCGAAATGTTAAAGTGATTAATATTAACAACTGAGATTTAATATCACAACCAGTTATATGTAGAACTGGAGATAGGATTAGTTCTATCCAACCAATTGTTACATTTGTTGGAATTGTTCATTCCAACCATGTACCATTGACTAAGTGCTAACTAGTAAGAATACGGGAACACTGTAGTTTCAAATTTGGGTGTGGACTCTTGACCCAGACATCCTGGCTCTTTGCAACTTGCCTTGCAATCCCAGCTTTGCAACTTGGCTAGCTACATGTACAAGGCAGACTAAGACTGTGCCTATTTTTCAGAACAGCCAGTTGTTAGTCCCCTGTGGCCATCTGTACATGCCGAGTTGGCTCAGGAAGATGCTCATCTTCAGAAGCTCCAGTGTCAGCCCGAGTGTTCAATTTGCCTTTATTTAAATTAATTTTTTTATATTTATTGTTTAGGACATCCAGATAATAATGCCAGATTCTTCCTATGTCAGTTAAATATTGGCCCGCTCTCCCTTCTCTTCAAATCAACTTGAGGAAGGATTTGATGTGTCAAGTGGGGACACCCCAGTTACAGAATGAGATTCCAGATTTCCCAGTTTGAAACGTTAGCAGGCAAGAGAATCAATCACTAGCAAATTGCAGGTATTACTTTACAATTTCTTTCCCATGAAAACAAGATTCTCTTTGAGGAGTGCTTGTTATGGCAAGTAGATTAGCAGAAATGAGTCTGTAAATTCACCAAATGCTATTCTTATCTGCAGGTAAGACAACTGCCACACCGTGGCACGTCCAAAGCACTGCAGAGTGATGGACTGCGGATCAGGAAATACCCTCCAACCTCACTGGTTTTCAACTTGTTCCAAACCTCCCCATACTCAGTTCCCCTCTATTTCTGACACCTTAGCTTCACAACTTGAAGCTAAGATCTTTTTCCATTGTCAGTTTGACCTCGTAATCTGGCCTTGCACTGTTTATATTATTAATAATACTTACCCAAAACCCATGTATGCTGACCTAGGTAACTGCCCCCACCTTCGCATTCTGCAAACACAAATAAATACAAGATAGCCAGAGGTTATATCGTACAGCACTAGATGAATCCCTAAGCAATGTCTCTGCCATAGAAGATCCAGTTTTCAAGTATAAGTTCTCTGAAAGCTCAAAGCTTGCTGTAGCAAGAAACTCGTGTGCAAGACCATCATCACAACAATCTTCCTTCAGAAGGAGCAAACTACTGACCAAAAGGTTTTTTTGGTGTTTGTTTTTTTGAGACAGAGTCTCACCCTGTTGCCCAGGCTGGAGTGCAATGGCATAATCTTGGCTCACTGCAACCTCCACCTCCCGGTTTCAAACAATTCTCCTGCCTCAACATCCCGACTAGCTGGAATTACAGACACCCCCCCACCACGCCCAGCTAATTTTTGTATTTTTAGTAAAGAAGGGGTTTCACCGTGTTGGCCATGGTCTTGAACTCCTGATCTCAGATGATCTGCCTGCCTGGGCCTCCCAAAGTGCTGGGATTATAGGCGTGAGCCACCACACCCGGCCGACCAAAAGTTTTATCACTTCAATTTCTTAGGATGACCAGAAAAGAGCTGCTTTGTAGCTCCAAGGAACAGGAACCTGAGGACTACCAAGGGCCAACTTGAGTATTGTGACTTCCTGTTCCATTGGGTTTAGCCCTCAGACATACTGCTTTTGACTCCACATGCACAGAGCAGAGTAGGTGCTTGATAAATATTTGTTGCTGAATGAATTAGAAATTGATCATACTTGTCCTTTGAGTCTGTAGTGACTGCGTCATCTCCCAAATCAATATTAATACCAACATGATGAAATCTAAAAATTATTTCAGATATTCATCTTCTTTATTATTTCAGTTCCCACCAATGATAGCAACTAAAGGTCCAGGGGAATGCAAAAATAAATAGGCAATTATTTTGTGAAAAAATAAATTTTCACATGAAAAAGTCTTCTTTCCATTAATCCCACCAGTTCCTTAATTCTAGAAAGAAAAGAAAATTGGAAATACTTTATTGTACCAGCATATAGGGACTGTGACTAGAATTATACTTTCAGACAGGAGAAATGAGGTGAATAGTCCTGTTCTTACAAATTAACCACTGCTTTCATTGATCCATCACTGACCACTGCAAATGGTTAAGTTCTATTACCATCTCACATAACATGTTCAAAAAGTAAAAAGAAAAAAGAAAGCTTTTTCAAAAGGTGAATTCTAAGGGACTCTGTAATGGTCCTGTTATTTGGAGTTTTTCTCACTTATATACAAAGCTGAAATGGCACCAAATATCCACTTTGCCTTGTTCTCTACCACTCTTTAAAAGTAGGAATCTATATTTCTTGGCAAAGTTCAAAATTAAACATCAATCAAAGATTCTTAGCCATAGGTTTAGACCCTCTCTCCAGCCACGTATGAGCACATCTCAAAGGTAGATGAAATTTATAAATGCGTCTCTGGAGCCTCTACGAGCATCATTGCATGTGGGAAGGCTTCTGCTCCTGATGTGAAAGGTAGAATTGATCCCCATATCTGACCTGTATGTGACATAATCAAACGAGAAGCAGGGAACTCCTCTCCTTTCTTTCACTCTTTTTTTCCCTCTCTCATGTTTTCTCTGTTTTTCTTTTTCCTTGCTCTTTTACATGAATGTAATTATCAATAGTCACTTGCTGATATTCATCCCCCATAGTACCTGGTGGCAATTGGGAAAAAAATAATATTTAGCAAGACAATTTCTGGGATGTGTCCAAAGATACATGTTACTTTTGCTTCTCTTCACCTTCTGAGCTCCAGTCTACCACCCAACCATAAATATTATTCAAATATTGGAGCTTTATCTGTCTTTTAACTGAAGAACTACTTCATTGTATGAAGAGTTAAATGTCTGTTATGTAATTTTATGCTTTATTCAAACAGTTGATATAATAAAGATATTCACATGCATTTTAAAATTATACACCGATTTATTATAAGTGATATAAAATACAGTGAAAAGAATTTATTTTTAAAAACTGTCAGTGAAACATCTGATACACATCTGGCTATGAATGGTAGATTCAAACGTGATAAAACTGCCACTTGAAATGCATCACAGTACCAGCAGGCACGTGGCAATCTTACCTCCTTACTTCTTTGATTACAAAGATACAATATTCACTATATCCCTCTGTGGTTATCCTTTTGTTAAAATTTGTTCTGGTTTTCATAGTTCCTTTTGTACTTCAACAATCACATTTTGGCAACTTACTCTGGTAATTAAAAGTTGGATTCAAGGAAAACTATGAACTCCCACATTTGTGCATTCTCCTTTCCATCCCTGAATTCTGTCTTTTGTAATGTAGACCTTGTGTGACCCACACAGCCAAATTTAAGAAATGTACCCACTTCAGATTTCCCCACCTATCCAACCTAATCTGATGTCTTATCCTGACAGACTGCAGCTGCCAAGAAGTAAGATTCCTGTGCTGCTCTCAGGAAAATTTGTCCCACTTGTTTTCTAATTCAATAAAGATACTGGTTTAAATGTGAAGCCACGCAAGAGAAAGATGAAGCCAAAGCTGGTCCCCCTGAGGAATTGTTTTGAAATAAGGAATCAGGACCCTCTATTCAATTCATATTTAATAGACCGCCATCTCTTCTGCCTTCATCAGAAAAAAACAAAAACAAAATAGTATCTGCCTATGATTAATAGTATTTAATTACATGCACTTTTGTTTGAGTTTACTTCCTTGCTTTCTGAAAAAAAGATAGGTATTTAGACACTAGTTCATGATGATAAAATTAAAATTTAGTTTTACAAACAAAAATTGAAGCTGTCATTTGTAGGAAAAAAATTCAAATTTAAAATTGCTATTTTTCACTATTCTTAGATAGCAAGAGAAGTAAGAATTTCTTCACTGTGATTTATATCACAACAGAATTTTTTTCCTTAACAAAGGACCTTTTGAAAATCCCAGGAAAGGACCACAAAATAATCAAAGACTGCACATTGTAAATAAAACCCTTCAGCTGTTATTGAAACATAAGTATAATTACACACAAGGAAAAGGTATTATCAGCAGAGAAAAGATGCCTTAAGAATTCTTTGTCTTTTTCCAAACTGATGGACATGAGTGAGCTCTAATATCATTATGTTTAGAAATGGCTTCATCCAGATCCAACTGTACACCGTTAATATTCACTTCCATGCAGCCATTATAAAAGGCATTCACTGGTGTGGCACTGAATGGAACATCTGTAAAAGTAAAATATTAGAATATTAGTCCAAGACTTTTAGCATCTTGTTTGTTTACAGTGAGAGAAGTCATTCAGACTTCCTATTTCCAACCAAATTCTAATCCTAAAGGAAAAGTTAATAATGAAATTCTATTCCATAAATATACATTAAGTGACTCCGATATACATGTTATTGTACTTCATTGAATTCAGCATGTCATGAGTTCCTCGGATTTCATAAACACAATTAGTTCCATTTAAACTTAAACATATTTGAGGGAGAGTAGAAACAAGCATATTCTTGTGATATTCTATTTTTATTATACAAATAACATACTATTTTCTCTTTAAACTTAAGCAACAGTTTAAGCATTGTTAAATCATTTTCTTAACTCCAAATTATAGCTACTTGGAAATCTCTGATCAATATATCTCTTTTATTATTGTTGGAATAAAAGCAGATTTCTGTATTTTTCCAAAGAAATAATTTTTTGTTGAGCATACAATAGGTCATGATACAGGATTCACTTTCATGTACTATTTAGAGTTCCTAAAAATAGCAATTTTCCTTCCTCTTTTTAGGCCTCTCCTCTCCATTAATCTTAACTCACAATGGATATTCTTTAGCCCTTATTCTTCATCTTCAGTACCTTATGCCAAAAAAAAAAAACCTTTAAATTTTCAATTTCTAACTTGCCAACACAGTGAATAAAGTTTCTACTTTACTATGACTATGAGCTCATAGCATTTGTTAAGAATCCCTTTCAAGTTGGGCTAAACATCATAGATTATGCCACTTTTCCTTTTTTGAGAAAAGAAATTACTCAAATTCATTCATTTTTTGAGGAAAGAAATTACTCAAAATCATCCATTTCTCTTGGGTTTTAGTACTTCACATGGAATTTAACATGCCTACTTTGCATGCAATTAATAATTTACCCATCCCACAGTTTATACTCTTAATATCTCAATATTTAGCTCCTCTCAAATTTTCCCCACTCTTTCTCCCAAGACATTTTGCCTGAAATTAGTCCTCAGTGCTGTTGCCAAAATCCTGAAACCGCTGAAATTTTGATAATTCTACTTCTTTTAAACTCTTTGTTGGTTTGATTTCCTAAAATTGCATTCAGCTAACTTATGGATAAGGTAGTAGGTAGATTTCAATATATAATTTATTCATTTAAACTATAATATTACTCCCTAATAATTAGGCATGCTCACTACTTACCTCTATTGATCTATTTATCTATCTATCTATCTATCTATCTATCTATCTATCTATATCTATCTGACTTTCTATAGCTTTCAAAGCCTATTTACTTCTATTTCCCAGAACCCCAGATACAATTTCCATATATGGGAAATCAAGACCATGAGCAGTTTAAGCAATATATTGAAGGTTATCAGAGGTCCAGACATCAAACAGGATTCTCCCCATGAGAATTGCAAATGTCATCTGAAAATGCTTCTAAATAACTTTCTGCCTCTTTTTTTCCATTTAAAGTGAAATATTGGTGCCAATTTCATATTTTCCAATATTCAGTTAAAGATGAATCTGCTTTTCCTCCAGTTATCCCCATCTTGGTAAATGGAATCTCCATCCATGCAACTGCTCATGCCAAATACCTAAAAGTCATCCTTATACCTGTCTTTCAGTCATTAAATCCTATTAATTTTGTTTCTAACACATATCTCCGATCTATTCACTGTCCATCATCTTCATTGTTATCACCCTGGTCCTGCAGCTTCCTCAGTTTCCTCATCTGTAAAATGAGAATAATAATAGCACTTACCTCACTGGACTATTTTGAAAATTAAACAAGTGGATATATTTGAAGCACTTTAAACAGTGTCCAGACTGTTTGTTTTGCAACAGTTGATGGTAGTTTAGATACTACAACTATTGTCACTGCTTCTTCATCTGGACTACTGAATAGCCTCTCAGATCATCTCAATTAAACCCACTTTTGTCTCCCACCTATCCATCTCCATCCAGCATGCAGGGTGAATTTTTAAAATTGTAATATTGCTATACTACTTCCTTGTCTAAAACTTTTCATAGTGTCATGTCTCTCATTATAAGACTTACGATCCTGAACTAGGTCTACAAACAATCCATCCAACCGCCCAGTTCACAGCCTCACTCTACACTACCGTCTCCCTTGCTCAGTATGCTTTAACCACACTGATATCCTACAGATTCCTCCAGCGTGTCATCCCCTTCCACTTTGCCCACACACGGAACATTTTACTTGCATAATAACTCCAATCCCCACTCTCAGACCTGGTTAAATTTATTTAGCCTGTTCAGTATCAGATTTATAGTTTAGTCTATTATTCAGACCAGTTGTTTCTGGCCCCCACGACCAGGCAAGAAGTCGTATTTTCAGGTTCTAAAAGCAACCCATACTTTTCCCTCATAAAAGTGATCACAATTTTAATTATTTTGATATTTTCCTAATTAGTTGTTTAATGTCTACCTCGCCATTAGATTGTTTATTACTATGTTGCGAGCACCTGGGACATAAGGTCTTTTTTTTTTTGAGACAGAGTTTCCCTCTGTCGCCCAGGCTGGAGTGCAATGGCGCAATCCCGGCTCACTGCAAGCTCCGCCTCCTGGGTTCACACCATTCTCCTTCCTCAGCCTCCTGAGTAGCTGGGACTACAGGCACCCGCCACCACGCCTGGCTAATTTTTTTGTATTTTTAGTAGAGAGGGGGTTTACACTGTGTTAGCCAGGATGGTCTCGATCTGCTGACTTTGTGATCCGCCCGCCTTGGCCTCCCAAAGTGCTGGGATTACAAGCATGAGCCACCGTGCCCGGCCCCATTTATCCAACTTTTATTGAGAACTTATGTCCTGGCCGGGCGCGGTGGCTCACGCCTGTAATCCCAGCACTTTGGGAGGCTGAGGCGGGCGGATCGCAAGGTCAGGAGATCGAGACCATCCTGGCTAACAAGGTGAAACTCTCTCTCTACTAAAAATACAAAAACATTAGCTGGGCGTGGTGGCAAGCGCCTGTAGTCCCAGCTACTCGGAGAGGCTGAGGCAGGAGAATGGCGTGAACCCGGGAGGCAGAGCTTGCAGTGAGCCGAGATCGCGCCACTGCACTCTAGCCTGGGCGACAGAGCCAGACTCCATCTCAAAAAAAAAAAAAAAAGCTGGATAAATAAGATGAACTGAATAATAGATGAATAAATATTGGGTAAATAAGAACAAATATTGAACTTATAAGACTATTGTGATGAAGAAATAAAATAACATATCCTTTCTGGCTGGGATAGCCAAATGAAGCAAAACTTGATCAGCCTTAGTTCAACATTTTTAAACTAAGCAAAACAAAAATATGCCAATAAAATGTCGGTACTAGCCCCTAGAAAAAGAATAATGAATACTGGATTTTATGTTCCCTTCTGATGCTTTTTTACTATAATTATATATTTAAAATATTATCAGTTTGATTAAAATATACTTTTTAAAACTGAAGAAAAAGTAAGCAGATACCTGGAAGGCCACCCAGGTATGTGGCCACTTTTGCTTTCATTGCTTTGTCCAAGATGGCAAGTTGTCTTTGAAGGTCTTCATGGGAGATGGTTTCTATTTTAAGTGGTGTTGACAACTCCAGATTGTTTCTGTTGACTCTAAATTCCAGATGAGATTGTTGATCGGAACATAGACTTAGGGCCTGTATCCGATATATTACAGTATTTTCAACAGATAACAGAATATCCTGAAGAGCAGAGCAAAGATTCAATATAAGCAAGGAGTAAGAGTAATGCTGCTTAAGAGTGACTTTTGAGTTTTTCAAAGTCAAAAACTAAATTTCAGTAAGTAAAGAAAATGTAGGATAGAGCCTCTAAATTTAAGGGAAAAATTACTAATTATTATAAGACTAATTTATAATAATTATGACTAAAATTTAAAATACACATTAGTTTTACAAACTCAAAGTTTAGCTAAAATATAAATGTATACTGGTTTCTGAAAATTCAGTAAAACAACCAGAACCTATAGGAGTGTCTTATATCTTTCTGTTTATGAGCCTTCCTAATTTCCAAGTTTACATATGAAAAGGGAAGGAGTTGAATCACTCTTTGTTGATAAAAGACTTGGGAAATTTGAAATGCTTTAGTAAGCATGTGCCAGCAGGACTAACAGGTTTCTTTGTGCCACACAAGCAATCCTATAGACTTGGGATAAAATAAGTGAAGAGGCCCTGAGAAAGAAAAACCAGGAATTGCCACCAGTACATTATAGAACATTTACCAGAAGATTCTACAGAAAGAAAATGTGTTCATTCTGCTGAACCTTTCAAACTGCCGTTATGCCTAAATTACTCAATGTGTTGAGTATGATCTCTTCCTATAGCTTACGTGGCATAGAGGAAAGTGATAAAAACATAGTCAGAAATGTTTATTTAGGAATCCAAGATACCCATTTTAAGTGAAAAGACTAACTTTGCAAATATAGGTTACTTGAGGAAATCTGTTATTGTGTTGTACATGTCCGTATCCTTAAACTCATTAAAAGAGATTGTCAATAAAGAAAATGCTCCAAAATGATCAATGATATCTGGAATAATGTTATGAAATATTGCATAGACTTTGAGAAGGAAATCTGACATGCAAAGAAAGAACCATGGAGGCAAACACTCAAAAGATAAAATAAATATCAGACATGTCATGTGTTAACCTCCTCCACTACATGAATGTAGTGTTGAAGATAGGAATTCCATTTTGTTTAAAAAGGAAAACAAACTAGCAAACAAAAAACCCCTGAAATCCAAATGTAGAAATCTCCTTAAAGACAGGAGATTAAAACAAAAGCAAAAACAAGAAAAAACTCATCAGGATATTTTTAGGTTACTTATGGTTAACCACCAGAAACTTCCCATCCTCCTCCCTGAATCATACTTTAAGTTGCAAACAGCATAACTTGTTTTACTACAATAGACATTATTCAACCGTAGGTCTCTTTCTAAAATCTACTGAAAGCATCCAAGTCAGCCTTGGCATAAACATCAGCTTCTTGCTGTAACTTGTTGGAATGCACTGTGGATGACACATAAACAGAACGACTATGCTCTAATAGAAGTCTGAATAATACAGATTTTCTGATAACCCTCATATTTCCTTTCATCTAAGGCTTTTTGGTGTTCTTCCTCCTAATTTCAAATAAGAGTTGCCAGTAAGAAACCAAGTTTTAACTTTCTCTTTTTTTCCTAACTTACTCTTGGGAGAAAAGATTAAGAGTGTAAGAAAGAACAAAACATTATAATTAAGCACTGAATATCTGACAGTGCACTGTAATTAGACTCACTTCTACGTTGTCAGTACAGACTAATTCCCACAACGCTTAAAGGATTCTTAATCAGGGGGGTCTCTATGTACTCGAATGGCTCCAAGCAGCCTGTGTGAGAGTCTGCCTAATCTTAGGTATAGATGCAGTAGGTTTTTCATTCCTCCCTCCCCTTACTTCTTCATTCAGACCTTGGAAACAAGCCAGAAAAAAAAGTAACAATAATAGACATTTTTTGAGTCCTTAATGATGTGCTGGAGACTGTGCCAAACACTTTACATAAGTTACTTTATTTAATCTTCAAAATAGTCCTTTGAGGTAAATACTGCTATGTATACATTTTAAAAAATGAAAAGAAAAACAAGGCTCATATACGTTTAGAGTTAAGTTACCTGTGATTTTTCAGAGGTGGAGTCCACCAAGGACACAGCAAAGGGCACTGTGTTGTTACCAGAAACCAAGGCAAGCATAACGCCAGTGCCCGTGGATGGACGAATATTCAAGGTCACATTTACATGCCAACCCTCAGCACTGGATACATTATCTGTTTAAAATAATGAAACAGAAGCATGATCAATGCACTCCTGAAGTGCACCAGAAGGAATTGTTATTAACACAGTCCAGGTAATATTCAAAACTATCTTGTGTAATAGTATTTTCATTCCCTTTCTCAATGATCCGTATAACCTAGGCAAAACAAAACAAACTTTTTTTTAATGCAGTCAAGAAACATGCAAATGGAGTGCCATCTTCCTGTTCTTCCTAGAAGAGAATTCTGGATTGTGGTGTTAAGGATTATCATGGATTTTCCCGGTTTGCTCTTTAACACCGAGCGCTTCCTTCTCCCTTGCACATTCACCAGTGCTCAAATCTCAGAGCGGTCATATTTCCAAGTATATGTTTGAAAGTTCAACAAATTTACAGTAATAATTTAGGGAAAATCTGGGTACAGTTGCCATCATCACTCCAAAGGATAAATATGATTTATATACATAGGAGAGTTGTATAGTTCGATACTAGAGAAATACGCTGACTTCAGCAGTTAGTTTTGAAATCAGAATAGGAGCCCTTGTTTTGTGAATCTCTTGTCATAATCCTTCACATTCTCTTTCTTAATTACTAGGTTAATTGTCTATCCCACTAACGTGCAAGCTCTAGGAGGTATATGTCTCCATCATTGCTTTGTTTTCCCCAGCAGTCACTCAGTAGATATTTGTTGAATTAATATGTTTCCAGAGTAGTTGGATTACTAAAAATATTAGTTCAAAATCTGAATGAAGTCTTCCTCATTTAATGTGATGTAACGTATAGCAAAGCCCAAATACCACACGGAGCCCCTGAAAGGGTAAATGTGAATAAGGAAAATCATTTTCCTTTGACAAGATGTTCTTCCACTTAGCCACATATAATGTCACTAAGTTTTTCATTATAATCCTGTAACTCCCATCCAGAAGAAAAAAATATATAGACCGGGTGTGGTGGCACATGCCTGTAATCCTAGCACTTTGGAATTGCCTGAGCTCAGGAGTTCGAGACCAGCCTGGGCAACATGATGAAACATCTCTACTGAAAAAATATACAAAAAATTAGCCGAGCATGGTGGTGTATACCTGTAGTCCCAGCTACTACTCGGGAGGCTTGATTCAGGAGAACTGCTTGAACTCAGGAGGCCGAGGTTGCAGTGAGCTGAGATCACACCACTGCACTCCAGCCTGGGAAAAAGAGTGAGACTCTGTCTCCAAAAAAAAAAGAATGTTTATATGTAATCATTGTGAAATAAGTAATTTTTAATTGATATATCATAATTGTAAATATTTTGGGGTACATATGTCATTTGATAAATGCATACAATGTGTAATGCTCAAATCAGGATAACTGGAATTTCTATCACCTAAACATTTATCTTGAAATAAGTAAATTTAACACAGAATATTAAACTCAAACTAAAATGAACACGCAAATGTATAGAAGTTAAAATGTAACATTAAATATTAATTACAAAGTAGATCACATAAATTATCCATGAAATGATTAATTACTTACTAATTTTTTTAGATACAATATAACTCTTATTTTCATTACCTTTTCGGGATTTTTTTCCTTTGGCCAAATCATCATGGATTTAGTTTTACCCTAATTTAATCCTCACCCCATTTATTACTTTAAAAAAATCCTTCATAGGCAGACCAGAACTAGGCACTGTATTAATTTACGCTAGAAAAAGGGAAATCATTTTTGTAAAATTTGTCCTTAAAAATGTAGTAAAAAGGGCTGGGCACAGTGGCTCATGCCTGTAATACCAGCACTGGGAGGCTGAGGCAGGAGGATCACTTGAGTTAAGGAGTTTGAAAACTGACCTGGGCAACATAGGAAGACCCTGTCTCTGCAAAACATAAAAATTAGCAAGGCATGGTGGCATGTGGCTGTAGTCCTAGCTACTTGGGAGGCTGAGGCAGGAGGATTGCTTGAGCCCAGAAGGTCTAGGTTACAGTGAGCCATGACTGTACCACTGCACTCCAGCCTGGATGACAGAGAGAGACCCTATCTCAAAAACAAACAAACAAATGTAGTAAATACAGACTACGAAAGATGGGAGGGTGGGAGGAGGGTAGGGGTTAAAAAATTACCAATTGGGTATCATGTTCACTATTTGGGTGATGTGTACACCAAAGGCCCAGATTTCACCACTACACAATATATCACAATATATGCATGTAAGAAATCTGCACTTGTACCTCCTAATTACATAAAAATTTGAAAATTTGTTTTAATGTAGTAAACACTTTTTTTTTTTTTTTTTTTTTTTTTTTTTTTTTTTTTTTTTTTTTTTGTGAGACATGCTTTCACTCTGTCATCCAGGCTGGAGTGCAGTGGTAAGATCCTGGCTCTCTGCTGCGTCAACCTATTGGGCTCAAGCCATCCTCACACCTCAGCCTCCTGAGTAGCTGGGACTACGGGCCAAGGCCATCAGGCTTGGCTAATTTTTGTATTTTTTGTGAAGATAGGGTTTCACCATGTTGCCAAAACTGGTCTTGAACTCTTGGGCTCTAGCTCTTTGGGATCTGCCCGCCTCAGCCTCCTAAAGTGCTAGGATTATAGGTGTGAGCCACCTTACCTCACCCTTTTTGGGTTACAAATAAACACAATTAAAATGTAATTTTTTTCTTAAAGCAGAGATATCACATTAATGCTAACAATTTATAATGCAAGTGTTAGTAGCTCAAATAATGAACTACTAAAAAAGAAAAAGATTCAATAAAATAATTAGAATATATAAATAGCTAATAAACATATGGGAGGATATTCAAGTTCAGTAGAAATTAGGGAAATAATATTAATATTCAAACCTACAAAATTTAATTTTTGAACTATCAGATTGGAAGAAAACTAAAGCATACACTTTCTCGTTCTGTTGGTAGAAATATTAATTGATAAAAGATTTTTGGAAAAGAATGTAATTGAACCTCTAATAATCATATATTTGCCTAACCTTTGATAGAGATAACCTAATTCTAAAATTTTCTTCCATAGAATTAATCACATAAAGGTGGAAGGATGTATGATTCAGGATGTTCACAGAAGTATTATTTATAAGGTTAAAACCCTAGGGTCAGTGTGGCAAGACTCCCTGCTCCACTTAGGCTGTAGAAAAGTGGAAAGGGCACCACCTCCACCCTTACAACAACAAAAGCCAAATTATCTGCATAATCACGACTTTTCTTGAAACTATCAAACAGCTGAGGTCGCAGAGCAGCAAACTAACCAGAAACCTAAAGAAAGACAGGTGTTCCCAAGGAAAGCCAGAATAAGAACACTTTCTAACCCAGGGCAGACAGGAAATGCCATGCAGTTTGGTAAAAATAATTTAGGTAAAGATTTAAACAAATTGCTGAACTCCATGTGGGGGCTGATGTAAGAGTTTATAAGCCCTAGAAACTACAGACACAAAGACAATTCATGCTCATTCACAAGCTCTTCTCCACAGACCTTACCATGCACTCAAGAGAAAACAGTGCAGGGAAGGAGACCCGAGAAAGCCTCTCTCTTAATATGGTCCTGAAAGCAGCACCAGCTACAGGGAAGCCACAGAGCCCCATCTAGATCCTTCTCAGTCTCCTCCACACAACACAAGTTTTCAAGCCAGGAGAAAAACAGCAAACCTTGTCATCAGGACACATATGAAGACTCATTGCAACTACAGATTAGGAAGAACAAACAAAAAAAGCTATCTATCACGGAGAAGGAGCAAGAAAACATATTGAGTCCTGATCACTAGACATCTCCCCTGCTGATGAGAGTCAGGGAAGAGGAACAGTGAAAATTCCGCACTCCTGAGACCCAGGGATACAACACCTGCCTAAGACTGAATTTGTACCAGAACAACATAGAATGCTTCCCTAACCTCCGCATCTTCTCTGCCATGTTAGCAAATGTCAGGTAACAAGAGCAGTCTGCTGGAGGTGGGCAAGACACTTGAGAGACACAAGTGGGAGAGACATTTTCTTGAGGCATATTATGGAGGGAATACATAAAACTGAGCTGCTATGATGAAAAACTCTCTAGGCCAGGCACGGTGGCTCAAGCCTTTAATCCCAGCATTTAGAGAGGCTGAGGCAGGCAGATCACCTGAGGTCAGGAGTTTGAAACCAGCCTGGCCAACACAGCAAAACCCTGTCAAAAATACAAAAATTAGCAGGGCATGGTGGCACACCCTTGTAATTCCAGCTACTCAGGAGGCTGAGGCATGAGAATCACTTGAACCTGCAAGGTGGCGGTTGCAGTGAGCCGAGATTGTGGCACTGCACTCCAGCCTGGGTGACAGAGTGAGACTCGGTCTCAAAAAAAAAAGAAAAGAAAAAGAAAAACTAGCCACCAAACCATTCCCTTATTCTAAGCAGAAGGTAGTATTTTAAAAATCTGAGTCTGGGTGCGGTGGCTCACACCTGTAATCCCAGCACTTTGGGAGGCCAAGGGGGTGGATCATAAGATCAGGAGTTCAAAACCAGCCTGGCCAAAAACACAAAAATACAAAAATTAGCTGGGCGTGGTGGCAGGTGCCTGTAGTTCCAGCTACTTGGGAGGCTGAGGCAGAAGAATCACTTGAATCCAGGAGGCAGAGGTTGCAGTGAGCCAAGATTGCACCACTGCACTCCAGCCTGGGTGACAAAGCGAGACTCCATCTCAAAAACAAAACAAAACCAAATAAAAGATCTGAAACCTGTGGTGCATTAAGGGTAATCCTGGCACCAACAAAACTTAAGAAGCTCAACTTTTCACTAGATTGATTCAGTCCCATTACTAAGAGCCTAGCAAAAGAAATGTGCTCATTTCCAGACGCAAATATTCTTTATCTCAGTCTCTACTGTTGTATGTAAGATGCCCAAATCTAAACTAAAAATTACATGATACACAAAGATGCAAGAAAAACAACACTTGGTCAAGGGACAAAGCAAACAAAATGACCAGACTCAGATATGACACAGTTGGAACTATGAGACAGGGAATTTAAAATAATTATGATGAATACATTGAAAACTCAGTACATAAACTAGACAAGTGGGAACAGATAGGGAATTTCAATAGGGAGGTAGAAATTTTAAGAAAGCATCAAATAGAAGTGCTAGAAATGAAGATGAATCTTTCTGATGCATTCATTGGTAGACTCCATACAAGTGAGAAATCAGTGAACTTTAAAATAGATCAATTGAATTTACCCAAAAGGAATCAGGCTATGTACCGATAAACCTGAAATAACAACACAAGCACATTCAAATGCCTTTATATTTTTCCCAATACACTGAAAAATTTTTGTAAAAGGTATATAATAGTATGAATAAGCATAAGACTGGAGTGGGCACACAGTAGATACTCAGCAATGTTTCACAAATAAATTATTACTGTTTGTTAATGAATAAATTTACTCGTTAATGAGAAAATAGAGATAAATGGAAAATCACTTACTATAATCTATGTGAAATTGAGCAATTCCAGAACCAGGATAGTAGGAGCCCTTCTCCACAGTAATCAGGCAATGCTTATTTTGTTTTTCTTGAATAATTTCCTTTATTCCAGAAGCTCCTTGCTTCATCAAATTCCAGCTTCGTATACATCCATCTAGACGAGGGTTGATCTAACAAATTAAAATACAAGTCAAGGAGTGCATTTTAAACTTAAACAATGGCTCGATTATGAGTATAGGTTTTCATTAAGAGAAAAAAAAATCCTTTCTTTGATAATAGTTGAAAGTATTTTAAATTTTATTTAAGTTTTTCTTTTCAAAGTGTTCTTCAGATGGACAGTCTTTTTCAGCACAAGCGAGCTTATGCTATCACAAGCCCTCAGTGGGATCTTAATGATTTTTAACACTTCAAGCTCCACCTGCCTCTCTTACATCATCCAGTGGTAACTTTTCTGCTTTCAAGTTCTATATTTGCTTCTAGCTGTGACCCTGGGCTCTAAGCTGTCTTGTTTATCTTTTTGTTTCTTTGATTGAGATGGAGTCTTGCTGGAGTGCAGTGGCAGGATCTTGGCTCACTGCAACCTCTGCCTCCCTGGTTCAAGCAAGTCTCCTGCCTCAGCCTCCTGAGTAGCTGGGATTACAGGTGCCCACCACCACGCCTGGCTAATTTTTGTACTTTTAGTAGAGATGGGGTTTTGCCACATTGGCCAGGCTGGTCTTGAACTCCTGACCTCAGGTGATCCACCCACCTCGACCTCCCAAATTGCTGGGATTACAGGTGTGAACCACCGCGCCCGGCCTTGTTTTTCTTTAGTGGCATTTAGAATATGGGTTTGTCTTGCCAATCAGACTCTAAGTCTCTTCAGACACAAAACTGTTTGCATTCTTTAGCCTCCGTTAAGTATCCTGCCAGGCTCAAGACATGTAAAAACCATTTCATAAATGATTGATACTTTTTGAATAATTTATTTTACTTTTAAAGTGTATTAATTTCTCAGTTTCAAACAACAGGTATACTCATGTCAACATGGGTTAATTAATTCAAGCTTAATATCATATAATAGAAATCTTTTAAAAGCTAAAGTAACTATGAATTGCCAGGAATGAAAGACGGATATAAGATAGTAAATATTTAAATTAAATCAGCAAGTGTATCTGGCAGGCCTGTGACTTCAAATGAAATTTTTAAAACTCTTTGAAGAGTTAGTGGTTAGTCTCTTTCATCAAACCTATTCTATAGCTATTAAACAAATATTATATTTAGAAAAACATCTATTATATCTAATTTCAATTTGTGACAGGCTATAGTTGTACCCTCAGTAAAGAGGTATTTTTTTAACAATAAATTTCACCTTATGTGCTATTCTTTAGCTCTTGCATTTAAGTCCTAAAAATAGACTTGAGAAAGTCCTTTGACTGGCTTTTACAAAATAGTGTAATTTTGGACTTAAATATATGAATTTATATGTTTAACGACTGAGTATGAATTATCATGATGTTAACACTGAACATTACATTACTAATGTTAACATTAGTGTTAACATTCTCAAGTGTTAACTTGAGAATTTTAGAAATCCACTTCATGATTTATGCTGGGGATTTAAATGGGCACAAAACCACTACATCATTTTTTTATTTCATTAATATAATTTCAAGGGTAACTAATGTTATTTTTCCATGATCATTTCAAGTCGTCACAGTATGCTTAACAAAACAACTTCTATTGACTCTCAGAAAAGCACATATTCAAATCTATTACAGACAAAAGGAATTCATCCATGATGAATGATAGAAGCTTGGATCATTACCGGTTTAATGAGTTCACTTTCCACTTTCCGAGGGAATCCTGCAAAGTATACTTTGGTTTCCAGCAATCCATTTTCCGGCTTAAAAAGGGGTCCAGGTTTATTTATATCCATCACAGCTTCTTTAGCTATTTTAATGCTAATACTATGTTCTAATTCTTCTACAGACACCTACAATTAAAAAGAAAAATTACCAAATAACCAAGCATTACTACATGTCATTTGAAATACTGGGATCTAAAACTTATGTTATTATTCCAATAAAATATTTTGTAATCATTTTAATGTAATTATTAATTTGTTACAACTCATTTGGAATGTCAAATTATGATAAATGTGATAAAAAGGCATTTAGGGTGGCAGCACTTGATCAAAAATTAAAAGCATACCATATTTTAAAGTTAAAAAAATACTATTCTGTTAAGCTTAAACATCCAGTTATATATCTTTCAATTCCAGGCTGCTAGAAAATTAACAATTAAGTGAGCCATTCTATCTCAGGAAAAATTTAAATGGTCTTATTTTGCAATTGTCTGATAATACACATATGGAATCAATAGTGTAAATAAGTTCTTAATATAAAGTAAGAAAAATCAATATGTTCACTATTCTGTTAACTGCACACAAATTATTTTTTCTTTAAAATTCAAAAGTGATTGAGGCAATAAGAAAAAAATACACAAAATTAAATTGGAGTTTCCCAATTTTGAGAGTTGTTTGGGTTTTTAAAAAAGGTTTCAAGTAAGGGTAAACAACAATAAAAATTCCTTCCACTAAGGCAATTTGAAGAACCACTGCTTCAATCGCTTCAAGTAGAACTACAGTGCTCAAAGAGCAAACTCTTCACTCACTAACCAATAATATAAGCCAAACAATAAGCATATTAAAACACCATGATAGGAAGGGAAAAACTATCCTCCAACATAAAATAAATTTAGTAACACAAATTTAAAGTTGGTCAACACTCCTTCTTTAATATAGCCAATTAGCAGCATGTGAACAACTATTCTCTCCTTTACAAACTTTCTTAACTTAGCCTCCAACACCTGACCCTGCTTGCTTCTCTTTCTACACTCTAACCACTACTTCTCAGTCTCCTTTGCTGGATCTTCCCCTCTCCACAGCTCAGGCCCCAGACCTTTTTCCTGTAGCCATGCAAGTATTTTAAGTGAGACACCATGACTCCACTCCAGGGCATTTGGAAAATTTGGAGGTGAGGAACACTTTTATTTGTCACAATGAGTAGGGGCCATGCTGGCATTGCAAGATGATAGACAATCTGCATTATGTACATAGGCTAGTCATGCAGAATTAATAATAATAAGTAATGCAGAGCTAGTAATAAAATATCAAGTATTCTTAAAATCTTTTGAACATCCCTGCTAGGTATTCATGTAGGGAATATTCATGCTTACAATCATCTGAGTTTGTACCTACATAGACACAAAATATTTGCTGCACTATTTTAGCATTCATTACATCTTTCAAGAATGTAATAATCTTGACAACTAAAGATAGATTGATACTTGTTTTGTTCATATCTTTACCAGGAACTTCTCACCACTTTGGAAAATTAATATTACCAATGGCAACACCATGTATACCCTTAATGGTATTTGAGTTGCTAATATAATGCCCCAGCATTAGTCTTCATTTGTAGCTTTTACTTAATGCATAGAAGCAAGCTTTGACAAGTGTTGTAGTTATAGTTGACTATGTATATACTGAAATACATATTATTTTCTTATAAATTACTTTCCTTTTATTTATCCATATTAATATAATAATGAGAGCATTATATTGGTTTTGATTGGGTATATGTGAAGGTAGTTTATATTACTGATACATTTCATTATAGAATAGTAAAGGAGCATTATGTATTTTCAGACATTGGATGAGATAGCGTTTGGAACCACTGGTCAACACAAACAGTTTCATGGCCTTAAAACCCCTCTTTATGCTGAGTATTCAAAAATTTGAATTGAAGGCTTAACTTCAAAAATATCCAGAATCTGACCACTTCTTACCACTCTTACCATCAGCACACCAGTCAAACTGTCATCTTCTCTCCGCTGGGTTATTCCAACAGTCTCCTAACTCCATATCCCCATATCCTGTTATACACTCATTCTCCACTTCTGGTTTCCACAAAGCCATCAGCTTCTGATTGGGATTATCTTTTAAAATGCAAACTAGATCATATCCCTTCTCAAAACCATTCAGGGCCTTTTCCATTTAGCATAAAATCCACATCCTCATCATGGCCTCCAAGGCCCTAGATGATCTTATTCTAGATCACGTTTCTAACCTCATTTTCTAACTATTGTCCCCTGCTGCTACACTACTCCTCATGTTATTCCTCAAATACCAAACACATCCTATTCCAAGAAATTCTGTACTTGCTGTTCATATGGTACAGAATCATTTTATATTCCTTCATGTATTTCTCATGACATGTGCTCTCAAGTCTCAGCTCAGATCTAATCCCATCAGAGATGCCTTTCCTGATTCTATATGCATACTAACCACCATCACTCTCTATGTCTTTGCCTGGCTTTTCTTTTTCCTTACAACATGAATAACTATCTGGCATATTTATTTTTTCATGCATTTGTTGTTTGCATCTCACCATTGGAATGCAAGCTCCGTAAGAGCACTGACTTTTTTTAATTTGCTGTTGTATCTTTACCACCTAGAATAAGGATTAGCATGTAGAAGTGCCAATAAATATTTTGCTGAATGAATTATGATACATTTACAATTAAAATTCCTATTAATATTAGACTCAAAATCAAAGATAAGATGTAATCATTTATAAATTCACCACATTTGCCCAAGTGTGCTTTGTTCATACCTCTACTGTAATATATTTCATATTACATTACATTATTTCCCAAAGAAGCATCAGCTACTTATCTGTGAGGTACTAAGCTCTAGAGCGAGGAAAAACTCTTGCTATTGTTGTGGGAAGTCAGGGACCCCAAATGGTGGGACCAGATGGAGCCATGGCAGAGGAACATAAATTGTGAAGATTTCATGGACATTTATCAGTTCCCAAATAATACTCTTACAATTTCTTATACCTGTCTTACTTTAATCTCTTAATCCTGTTATCTTCATAAGCTGAGGATCTACGTCCCCTCAGGAACACAACTGTGTTAACTGTACAAATTGATTGTAAAACACGTGTGTTTGAACAATATGAAATCAGTGCACCTTGAAAAAGAACAGAATAACAGCGATTTTAGGGAACAAGGGAAGACAACCATAAGGTCTGACTGCCTGCAGGGTCGGGCAAAATAGAGCCATATTTTTCTTCTTGCAGAGAGCCTATAAACGGACGTGCAAGTAGGGAAGATATGGCTAAATTCTTTTCCTAGCAAGGAATATTAATAATTAATACCCTGGGGAAGGAATGCATTCCTGGGGGGTGGTCTATAAATGGCCGCTCTGGGAGTGTCTGTCTTATGCAGTTGAGATAAGGACTGAAATATGCCCTGGTCTCTTGCAGTACCCTCAGGCTTATTAGGGTGAGGAAAAAACCCCACCCTGGTAAATTTGAGGTCAGACCAGTTCTCTGCTCTCAAAACCTGTTTTCTGTTGTTTAAGATGTTTATCAAGACAATATGTGCACCGCTGAACATTAGACCCTTATCAATAATTCTGCTTTTGCCCTTTGCCTTGTGATCCTTGTTGGACTCTTATCAGTAGTTTCTGATTTTGCCCTTGTCCTGTTTCCTCAGAAGCATGTGATCTTTGTTCTTTTTGCACTTTGAAGCACGTGATCTTTGTGACCTACTCCCTGTTCTTACACCCCCTCCCCTTTTGAAATCCTTAATAAAAACTTGCTGGTTTTGTGGCTCAGGTGGGCATCACAGTCGTACCAATATGTGATGTCACCCCTGGAGGCCCAGCTGTAAAATTCCTCTCTTTGTACTCTTTCTCTTTATTTCTCAGCCAGTAGACACTTATGGAAAATAGAACCCACATTGAAATATTGGGGGCAGGTTCCCCCGATATGCTATAGTTCTAATGCCTTGAACTCAGGAACGTAGCATCAAAAGCACTCACTAAAAGCTTATTGAATAAATGAGTGCATGTCTGCATAAATGAAGGACCAAAATAATTTAGTGATGACCTCACATGACTTCTCAAACTTCTTGTCTGAGCGCAACAGCTCACACCTGTAATGCCTGCACTTTGTGAGGCTGAGGAGGGTTGATCACCTGACGTCAGAAGTTTGGGACCACCCTGGCCAACATGGTGAAACCTGTCTCTACTAAAAATACAAAAACTACCTGGGCATGGTGTCAGGCACCGATAGTCCCAGCTACTTGAGAGGCTGAGACAAGAGAATCACCTGAACCCAGGAGGTGGAAGTTGCAGTGAGCAGAGATCACTGCACTCCAGCCTGGGCAACAGAGCAAGACTCTGTCTCAAAATAATAGTAATAATAGTGATGATAAATAAATAAATAACATAAATAAATAAATAGAGATCAGCACAAATTTCTTGCCAGCTCCTCTAGGCATAAAAGATCTCTTTTGTGCACCACATTCTAAGGTGAAGCCAATTTTCTCTCAGCTATCCTCTGCTGATGGCAGCAATGACTCTATACTTCAGAAAAGACTTCTCACCACTATCAACTAGCAGTAATCCCTTCAGAAAAGTCCCACTTTAATCCAGTTGATTAAAGTGCTATTCTTTTTTTTTTTTTTTTTGAGACAGAGTCTCGCTCTGTCACCCAGGCTGGAGTGCAGTGGCGCAATCTCGGCTCACTGTAAGCTCCGCCTCCCGGGTTCACGCCATTCTCTTGCCTCAGCCTCTCCGAGTAGCTGGGACTACAGGCGCCCGCCACCACGCCCGGCTAATTTTTTGTATTTTTAGTAGAGACGGGGTTTCACTGTGGTCTCGATCTCCTGACCTCGGGATCCGCCCGCCTCGGCCTTCCAAAGTGCTGGGATTACAAGCGTGAGCCACCGCGCCCGGCCTATTCTTGATCATTAGAATAGAGGCTATATGTAAGATTAAATTAAAATGCTAATTTCTTTTCTTTCTTTCTTTCTATTTTTGAGACAGAGTCTTACTTTGTCACCTAGGCTGGAGTGCAGTGGCGTGATCTTGGCTCACTGCAACCTCCACCTCCTGGGTTTAAGCAATTCTCCTGCTGGGAATGCAGGCGCGTGCCACCAAGCCTGGCTAATTTTTTTTGTATTTTTAGTAAAGATGGGGTTTCGCCATGTTGGTCAGGCTGCTCTTGAACTCCTGACCTCAGGTGATCCACCTGCCTTGGCCTCCTAAGGAGCTGGGATTACAGGCATGAGCCACTGCGCCCAGCCTAAAATGTTAACTTGTAAGCACACTGATACCTGCTAATGTATATCATTTGCACAAAAACTGATAACTAGGTCTGGTACAGTGGCTCATGCCTGTAATCCCAGCACTTTGGGAAGCCAAAGTGGGAGGAGGATTCCTTGAGTTCAAGACTAGCCTGGGCAACATAGCAAGACCCTGTGTCTATTTTTTTTTTTAAAGGATTACTTATCTATCTGCGTATATTTGAATTTGAATTACCTTTTTAGATTTGTTACTATGTTTATTTATCCTTACTTTAAAAAATATTATTGGCAATTGAAGAGAGTTTTCCTTGATCAGTGGTGTCTTTGCATAAATTGTTATGCCAGCCAGGTGTGGTTGTTCACTCTTGTAATCCCAGCACTTTGGGAGGCCGAAGTGGGTGAATAACTTGAGGCCAGGAGTTTGAGACCAGCCTGGCCAACATGGTGAAACCCTGTCTGTACTAAAATTACAACAATTAGCCAGGTATGCTGTTGCACACTTGTAATCCCAGCTACTCAGGAGGCTGAGGCACAAGAATCTCTTGAACCCAGTAGGTGGAGGTTGCAGTGAGCCAGGACCATGCCACGGCACTCCAGCCTGGGCAACAGAGTGAGACTGTCTCAAAAAAAAAAAAAAAAAAAAAGGCTAGGTGTGGTGGCTCACATCTGTAATCTCAGGACTTTGGGAGGCCAAGGCGAGTGGATCACCTGAGGTCAGGAGTTCAAAACCAGCTGGACCAACATGGAGAAGCCCCGTCTCTACTAAAAACACAAAATTAGCCGGGCGTGGTGGCGCATGCCTGTAATCTCAACTACTCGGGAGGCCAAAACAGGAGAATTGCTTGAACCCACGAGGTGGAGGTTGCAGTGAGCTGAGATTGCGCCACTGCACTCCAGCCTGGGCAACAAGAGCAAAACTCCGTCTCAAAAAAAAAAAAAAAAAAATGTTAGGCCGCCTAATAATCCCTAACACCACTGTTCACCAAACAGCAACTAAAAAAGGTAAACAGTTAAAGACAGAGTAGTTCAAGCAAATAACTAAAAACAATGATTCTAATATATCAAGGGAGAATATTATTTCTCAGGATGTTTCAGGGACTTACAGTATGTAGACTATATCTCATATAGCATCAGATAAATCCAAATCCATTTTGGTTTGGTATCACTATAAAAATAAATAATGATTTTATACAGACTGCATCAAAGTGGGAAGATAATTGATGAAATCTGCAAACATACCATATTCCATAGACCATTATTAATAACGTCACCTCCAGTTGTGATTTTGGATGTATGTTCATTCTTAAGCTGAATTTCAATCTTTCCACCACGAAGTGCAATCAGGAACCACGCTGAGTGATCAATAGATTCTGCATACAGTATCACGCCTTCTGAATCATATGTCCGGAAATCAAATTCTGCTGAAAATCTAAACAATGGACAAAGAGAGATCCTTAAGAGTGAGAAATACAGAAAGCTCAATGCATTATTCTTTTTTTCTTGTACTGACAAACAGTAACACAAAGAGTCAATTATTTCTTTTTCTGGAATTAATAAAAGAGAAGGGCAGAATTAGACTGCTCATGTATTATCTCTGGTTCCATGTATGTTTAAAATTAAGTTATTATATTTTCTTGCTTATTCTTGGAACCTTTTCCCCAGGGAACAAATGCTTTGGTAATTTGTCATCTTTCTGTGGCTTATGTTTTGAAAGCACCTTCCAAATGCTGGAATTAATACACAGGTATAAGTATCAGTCATTCTATATCTCTCCTGGAGCCTTGTATACACTATATAATCTGACATTAAGAAGTGGTAGTTTTTTGTTTTTTGTTTTTGTTTTTGCTGTATCCATAAGTGATCATAAAATGTGTTACAATTTCATCGTTGGTTTATTCATCAAAAGGCATATTTTCCCTATAATTTCACATGTCAGGAATCACTCATGGAGATCTACAAGATGGCAGATGACTGCAGACATCATTAAGCCTTCATGTGTGGTAAGAAAGGTAAAATTTAAAAACTTAAAATATATCTATTAGCTTTCCTAAAACTCCAATTGCATAAGTCACTGTTGTAGAATACACAGAAGGAAAACTTAAAAGACATAGTCTCCCACGTGTTTGGGGGTATCTGAGTGCTGGCAACATCTGTTGCTATTAAGACTCTAGACATATATGTAGCTATTACAGGGGAGAAAAGTCTTAGGATGCAGGACTTAAAATAACATGTGTTGATTCAGTATCCTTAAAACACTTCAATGAGAATCAGCATTGAAGTTTCCAAGGGACTAGCAAATCCAAATGATTGACAAAAGACAAACAGGGAAAAGGTACAATAGGTGTATAACTATTAGTCACCTAACTTAAAATAAAGGCAATTTAAGTTAAAGAGTCTGGACTTCAGATAATTGCTAAATTAGGCAGGACAGAATCCCACACTCTTACCGCAATATAGTATAATAGTAATAGCAATAGAGGCACCATTTGCAATGGGGCATAGATCTCCCTCAAATGGAACAAAGAAAAGGTGACAAAATGAATGTTTTCATCTTTAGAATTCCAAAGAAATATTTTTTTTTTTTTTTTTTTTTTTTTTTTTTGAGACAGAGTCTCGCTCTGTCGCCCAGGCTGGAGTGCAGTGGCGCGATCTCGGCTCACTGCAAGCTCCGCCCCCCGGGTTCACGCCATTCTCCTGCCTCAGCCTCTCCGAGTAGCTGGGACTACAGGCGCCCGCCACCACGCCCGGCTAATTTTTTGTATTTTTAGTAGAGACGGGGTTTCACCATGGTCTCGATCTCCTGACCTCGTGATCCGCCCGCCTCGGCCTCCCAAAGTGCTGGGATTACAAGCGTGAGCCACCGCGCCCGGCCCAAAGAAATATTTAAAAAGAGGTAAAATGTGGAGTAAAGTATGTTGGATGGATAACAATGTAGCAGGAATTTACTGAACTCAGATTATGAAAAAAAGAACAATTTTGCTTGGAATAAGGACTTCTATGCTCTTTCATAATTATCTGAGCATTTTGCTGATGTGAAGCAATATTGCCAAAATCCAAATCTGTGTATGCTCAGGATCTTCCAGTAGTTGATTCTATTATGGAGATAATTTCCTTTTCTTTGTAAAATCAGGCTGAAATCATAGTTTCAAAGGGTCGTGTTCTGCATATTTTGTTTCTGGAATATATCATCAGCATATTGATTCATTACAATGGGGAACAATTCACTCTTTTTCACAAGCATGGTAAACAGGAAAATAGAGTGAATTTGTTGACATTGACGTAGGGAAAGTATTTGATAATGAGCAACAGACGGAAAGAAATTTGCAAAAATAAATAAAAGCACTAGCTATTTGTGTTGATCACACAGGGGGCAGTTTATAAAAATTCATCAAGCTATACATTTAATCTAATGTGTACATTTCGGTACGTACTTTATATTTCAATGAAAAGTTTAAAATAAATAAATAATAAATTCTGGAAAAAATAATTTGACCAATTCCGATCCCATGTTAGAGATCAAACTACTGTGAATCGTCAGTGAGAAATGAACAAACTCCTGGAGACTGGCTCCAGGACCTCTGGATGGTATCAATATCCACAGATGCTCAAGTCCCTTATATAAAATGGCATAGTATTTGCATATAACCTATGCACATCCTCTCACGTACTTTAAGTCATCTCTACATTATGTATAATACTCAATACAATGCAAATGTTATGTAAATAGCTGTCATACTGTATTGTGTCTTATTTGTATTATTTTGTATTGTATTGTCATTGTTTTTTTTCTGAATATTATCTACCCGAGGTTGGTTAAATCCACAGATGAGGAACTCAAGGATTTGGAGGATCAATTGTATTCCTAAAAGTGTTATTTACTAGAACTAGTATTTTTCTCTCATTATTATTCTCATAGCAGGGAAGGGTTTTCTCCAATCTCTATCATTGGAAGATATTACTTGCTCTGTGATGTTAAAGGAAAAAACCACATATTGGCAGAAATAAGTGTGGAAGGAGCACAGTTACTTAAGTATTTACGTAAGTTATTGATCTTAGAATAATTTTCAATGTTTTTAATAATATCTATGAATTTAGTTGAATTATTTAATGAATAATCATTCATGTATCTAACATTAAATTCTAAACATACATGCTTATTTAATTAAAATATTTTAAAATTTGAACTGTATAATCTGTCTCAAGTATTTTTCCTTCTCATTATTCCAAAAAAAATCCAATTTCTTTCTTCTACTTCCAGCAATGTATGCTTCTGAGAAAATCTGATAACTCAAGTACAATTATAGCAGATCACCTGAGGTGATCACCTGAGTTCAGGAGTTCGAGACCACCCTGGGCAATGTGGTAATACTCTGTCTCTACTAAAAATACAAAAATTAGCTGAGTGTGGTGGCTCACACCTGTAGTCCTAGCTACTCAGAAGGCTGAAGCAGGAGAATTGCTTGACCTGGGAGGCGAAGGTTGCAGTGAGCAGAGATTGCACCACTGCACTCCAGCCTGGGCAACAAAGCAAGACTCTGTCTCAAAAATAAATAAATATAATAAAACAAAAATTGGATCATAAACATTGCTATAAAAAATAAAGTGGAATCATGACTAAAAAACATAAGCATTTGCTTCATTTCTGAACTCAATCTAACTATGATAATAATGGATAAAGTATTTAGATAGCCAACTAAAATTATGTAATGTATGTCTTTAAAATGCCACTTAAGCAAGTTTAAATTTTTTCCTTAATAATTTTGAATATAATGATATTCTAAAAGCAATACTGGGTATTTTTTACTACCTAGTTTTCATAACATGTGTAAAGAATAATGGAAATTTCACAAGTACATTACATCTACTTTCCCAGCTTCTTAGTAAATATGCATTTTCTACAAAAGGAATAATATGGAATAATGTAAAATGGTCATTGGGGAAAGTCAGCCTAGAATGACTCAAAAAGGTTTTAGCATGAAAATTACATGTGTGAAGGAGTAAATTAACTTTAGGGTTCCCCAAGTCATCTGATTGGTAATATGACTACATTATCTGATAGGTAATACAATTTCACACACTTCAAACCTTTTCAGCCACTTTTCTTCTGCCCTTATCTGCTTAACCTCTAGAGATTATCATTGGTGTAGGTTCCTCACCTGCTGATTTCTGGCAAACGAAATTTTAAATATAAAACAACCCCTGCAAACTGCTCCGCCAAGTAAAGTAATTCATACTTTGTGTCAAGGTTCAAGGGAAGGCACACTGAAACAACCTGGAATAAAAGAAACCAAATAAACAACAAGAAAATCAAAATGCATAGGTTATTGCTTAATGTCTGTGTGAGGTCACGCATTTTTGTTTGGTTACTAATGTATCATCTGTAATACACTAAAATAATTAAGAATATTTTTGGTAATAATAAAGACATATCTTCCATTTCGTTGTATAGTCTATCTATCAGTATAACCTCCAAGAATACGTGTGTTTTAAAGTCTCGTTCAATGTGCATGGCTTTTGATCTTTGGCTTTAATACTTCCTTTGCAAATTTTCATCCTAAACACAAACTCTTTCTCCAAGAACCAATATATATTTCCTTAATTAACTGTCAGGTATAATATCTCCCACTAATTATGTCTGAAAATTATTTTTATTTGAAGTCAGAAATAGGTGTAAGAATTAATGTACCAATAAACAGCACCTCATTCATTCACTCATTCATTTATTAAGCAAAAGTTTTCTGAGCAAGAATGTGCTATCTAGATAGTAAAGGGAATAGTGGAAAACATGAAGGAAATAAATATAAATTAAGATCTCATAGTCTCCAAGAAATTTAAAAGAACAGTATTTAAAGTCATCACATATGATATCAAGTATTTTTTTCTACGAGTGAAAACTAACATTATAACGAAAAGCTTTTAACATATAAATTATTGAGCACACATGAAGATATTTTGAGGAGAATTACGTACATAGCACTGTATTAAATATAGGCCCAGAAATAACATTTTATTTCCCCTTAAAACTTTTATAAATCTATTTCAAGGCAGACAGTGATATGTAACTACACCAAATGCAGAAATAATAAAGGACTAAATTACAAAATAGATGTTCACACAGCATGGCATTTCAATGAAGTAATATCATACCAAAATTACTACACATGCCAACTAGCTTATTACCAAGTAGGTTGCATATTATTGAATGTGACATTTTTCTGGACATACACAGCTTTGTTTTGGCAACAGCTATAGAGGTATGTGTGTATACTTAGTTAAATCATTATTTAGGCATTTTTTATGGTCTGCCTCATAATAATATATAATTTTACCTTCACTTGTCAAAAAAAAGATGCAGAAAAAAAGAGCTCAGATGGTGACATTTATTTCAATGAAGTAAAAATGAGCACCCACCCCTAATATTCAATTCCTGGGTCAATTATGCATTAAATCTAAGTAACTGAAAGCAAGTTTGAGAGACACAGATTAAGAAACCAACCTCTCTGAATTATGATGTACTTAAACCCCACTAAATCCTAGAAATGGTTAAAAGGGTACATTAAAACTGCACTTGTACCCTCTGAAATTTTATGAGCACTTTATAAACCCTAAAATGCCTAAGGCATGATCAAACTAGTCAGAGTGGAATCCAGAAAAGTAGACACTGGAAAATGTTTTCACTGAAGTTTCTATGGGAGATTTTTTTTCACAATTTCATAATGAGGGCTATTAAACTCAGCTTTTCTTGATTTCTTAAGTAAACATACAAGTTGTATTTTATAAATGTACAGACTACAGACAAGTACTCTCTAAACTGTGACTCTATCCTCTTTTTTTTAAACCCAGCCACTAATTATCCCCAATGTTTATGACTTACATGACCATAATTATTAAATAATCATGACTCATAACCTGCTTAAAGCTACAGCAATTATTGCAGAATGTCTGTATTTTCCTGACTTAACTCGGCTATGTGAAAATAAGTATCTAGGAGCTCTCATTTTAGAAAACAGGTGAGAAGTTAAGCATCGTAAAATGTTTACCTCACAACTCTTCTGATCTTGGGCAAGTTTGAATCCTTTCTTCCCATCACAATAGCAAGTGTAACCTCCAGGGTAATTGACACAAAGCTGAGCACACATGTTCTCAGAGCATTCATCTATATCTGAGGTAAAAAACACACACACACACACACACAAACTTTAATATCCCCTAAATGTTCAGTCTTATAGGCACAGGAATATTATGATTGTAGTAGGATATAATCAATGATAATCGAACCTTAGGGAAAGAAATACTATGACATCAAACTACATTTAAATATAATACTTAACATGGAAATTTAAGGGAGTTACAAGTATAATTTTTATTTACATATTTGAAACAAAAATTAATTTATAACTTTCAGTGATTAAGTAAAGTATAAAAATTCTACCAAATTTCTCATTTTGAATTTGAAGAAAAAAACGATTGAGAATCTCAACTTAAATACCATTTCTGATTATTTGAATTTCATTGAGATTACCTCGCAATTCATTGCTTTCAAAAAAAGAAAACAGAAATGTGAAGGGAAAGAGGAAGGGAGAGGATGATGGGGAAGTAAAGGAAAGGAAAGGTAGGGAAGGGAAGGGAAGAAAAGACCCCTTTAACTGAAGGTTGATAAAATCAGGAATTAAATGACAATATCAAGAACATTGGAACACTCATAATGCGATAATTAATGGTGGCAGTGAATTTAGGGAAATATCTTTTTTTTTTTAAAAAAAACCTCACTGTGATGTAATCTCCCATATTATGAAATCTTCTATATGGTCCCTGTCCCTACTCCATATTTTGAGAAAATCATTCTTGGAAATTTATAATATTATGTTGAAGCAAACATCTATCTCAGAGTTATATAAGATCACTGACATTTTCACTGGATATGCCCTATGACCTTTAAAACTCTACAAGCTCATAAATGCTATTATTGAATATGTTCTCATAAAATAATTCAAAATAGATTCCCAAAATTAATAATCCTTAGTATTAAAATTGCACATTATTAAAGTTATAGATAGATAAGAGTCATATATAAATCTTTTTAAAAATATGTCATTCATTAAATAAAACTACAATACAGGTGATGAAGTTGGCTAATGATAATTCTGCAGACATCTAGAGTTTTCCACGGTAATTTCTATCTGCAATGGTGGGAAAGCAGAAATGTGTTGGAGGGGGCAGGGGAATATTTTTGGTGATTGCAAAAGGAGATAGGACATCAAAATCTCAAAAGCAGCATATGTAGTTAAAAAATATACTGTAAAATTATTATTGATTTAGGCAACTTCATAGAGACAGAAAACAAGATTAGGGGTTACCGCCGTCAAGGCAACTAATAAAAGAAAACTCACTGCTTAATGATTACTGCTGAAGAGTTTCTGTTGCGGCTGATGAAAACGTTTTGGAAATAGCAGTGATGGCTGCATAATGGCATGAATGTAATTAATGTCACTGAATTGTACATTTAAAAATGGTTAAAAGAGTACATTAAAACTGTACTTGCAGACCCTAAATCTATTTTTTGAAAGGTACACTATACGTGTGTGAATATACATACATACATATATATATACACATATATATATATACACATATATACACATATATATACACATATATATACACACATATATATACACATATATATACACACACACACACATATATATATATATATATATATATATATATATACACACACACAGCCACAATAGGAAAATTAGTATTGATTAGTTCCAGCCATGGCAGTAAATCTGTTTTAAAATTTTAAAAAATCGAAAGGAAGGTATGAGATAATCTGTATATCGTAATAAACAAACCTACAAACAAACAACTATAATATGTTGAAGCTTCCTGAGGCACACAGGGCAGCGCCACTGCAGTCACATGAAGTAATAGCACCTTTAAGGGGTTGCCCCAAACCCACAGGCTCTGACATTACCGATCAGTATTTCTTAAATTTCTAGAGTATTGTTATCATTTCTTTATCATGAGATAATAGAACTGTGTCATTTTTTATTTTAGAATAAATGATTTATTTATATATGCACAGAAAAATCACTGAAAAGCTTGGAATAAAAACTAAAGTTTTAACCATGCTCATTGTCGCACTAAGATGATTTTTAAGCTTGTGTCTTTCTTTTCTATCTACTGTTTTTCCTTCCAAAGTGAAATTCTCTTTATCTTTGAATATGATGTAAATGATGTGAAAATATGTTTATCTTGTTTTTATCACACATGGAGGTCTCCAATTCATAGGTAGCTCAAAGGGCCAATTGGCACGCCTAACACTAAACTTAAAGACCATATGCCTTACATACTCTTACTCTGGAAGGAAGGAAGCCAGTGATTACCCAACTGAACAAGCTATATTAGGGATAAGAAAATATGACTGTTGATGTCAAACAAAACCAATGCTTTTAAATATCAGTTCAGGGTTCACACCCACCCTCTCAACCATCAGTAATGATACCACCATCATTCTACCTTCACAAGACTTTGATTTGAGATTATATCTGTAGCCTTCAGGGCATTCACATTCAAAATCTCCTGGGACGTTCTTGCACACAGCTGTGCCACAAATGCTTGGCTTCAAAGAGCATTCATCCACATCTATAAATAAAATCACTATATTTAAAAAACATTCTTCCCATACCAGCAGACACTACCAAAGAAACTTTGATTTGTGTTTCCTGGATCTAGTTTAATATATGTAATGAGATAACAGATTGGCCTTCGGACCAAAAAACATTAAATCTATCATCATATGTTAGCTCACTAAATACGATTTCTTTCTACAAATGCATAGCGAATTTGATTGATGTTTGCCATGTTCCTTTCTAGTTATGTTAAGAAGGAGAAAGCTTTAGATATTTTCTTATCTGCCAGGTTGTGGTACGAAAATAAATGGAGGTATTGAAAACAGATTCACTCCAAATTATCACAAGTATTTTTTGTACATGGGATGGCTCATCTATTCTATCTTGTTTCTTTGGAAATGAACAAACATCTAATTAGTACACTACTGTTGTTGTCTAAAGTAGACAATAGTGATTCAAATTTAAAATAAGATTAAGGTCTCTAAGTACTCATAAATCTGCAGTTAATCCAATATGAATTTAGTGCTAAATGAATATGCCAGAAATTTCAGATGCATATATCATATTGCCAAATGAAGAAGGAGATAACATATTGATAGTAACTAGTTACTAGATGAGCATCTGTGAAGAAAACAAAACGTGACAGAAATAGTTCAATGGAGATGGAATTATTAGTGAACTATTCTGTGTACTCTCTGGAGAAAGACAAATTCAGAACAGAAAATATGTTTTCTATTCTAAAAATTGACAGCTTTTTTTCCAGATTAATAGTCAAAATTTAGGATATTATTTAAAATAACTTGCACAAAAATAATAAAACCACTTCCCTTGTAGGAATTTTTCTATATTTTGGCTGTATCATTGCCAATATCCTGAGTGTGAAATTGTACTATCATATTGTAAACTGTTACCATTAAGGGAAAATGGGGTAAAGGGTATATAGCATCTCTCTGTATTACTTCTTACAACTTTATGTGAATCTTTAATTAATTCAATGTAAAATATCCAATTTTTAAAAAAGAGCTAAAAACTCTATGTTTTTGAAATAAAGTAAGCCTAAGCAACAGTGGGACACTGTCTCTACAAAGTATTTTTTCTTAAATTAGCCAGGAGTGGCCGGGCACAGCAGCAGTGCTGTAATCCTAGCACTTTGGGAGGCCAAAGTGTTCGAGACCAGCCTGAGCAACATGGTGGAACCCCACTTCTATATATTAAAAACAAAAAAGGAAAAGAGAAAAAAATTAGCCAGGAGTGGTGGCATGTGTTCTTGTTACTAAGGAGGATAAGGCAAGAAGATCACTTGAACCCAGAAGTTGAGGTGCCTTGAACTATGATTGCACCACTCCACTCCATCCTGGGCAACAGAGGGAGACCCTGTCAGTAAATAAATAAATAATAAAATAAAATAAAATCAGTAAAAATATGTCACTAAGTGTATTTGGTTTGAGGCATATTTCAGGGAATTATTTATATCATACAAGTTTAAGTTACAGTGCATTGATTTTATGACTCCAAACTGACATCTAATGTCTGATTAAAAGGTTTTATTATTTCAGCTGGGCACAGTGGCCCATGTCTGTAATCCCAGCACTTTGGAAGGCCAAGGTGGGCAGATCACTTGAGCTCAGGCATTCAAGACCAGCCTGCTCAACATGGCAAAACCCTGTCTTCACCAAAAAATACAAAATTGGACAGGCATGGTGGCGTGCATCTGTAGTCCCAGCTACTCGGGAGACTGAGGCAGAAGAATCACTTGAACCCGGGAAACAGAGGTTGCAGTGAGCCAAGCTCACACTACATTCCAGCCTGGGCATCACAGCGAGATTCTGTCTCAAAAAAAAAAGGAAGAAGAAAAGAAAAGTTAAGCTTTATTCTTTCATCTTCAGACAGTTACTGGCAACTGGCTCCCAACCATTTCTACATCTTGGCAAAGGTCCCATTGTAATAGTGTTTTGTGTGTGTTTTGTTGTTGTTGTTGTTGTTGTTGTTGTTTTGAGACAGAGTCTCCCTCTGTTGTGATCTCGGCTCACTGCAAGATCTGCCTCCCGGGTTCACGCTATTGTCCTGCCTCAGCCTCCGGAGTAGCTGGGACTACAGGCGCCCGCCACCACCCTGGTTAATTTTTTGTATTTTTAGTAGAGACGGGGTTTCAGCATGTTAGCCAGGATGATCTCGATCTCCTGACCTGGTGATCCACCCGCCTCAGCCTCTCAAAGTGCTGGGATTACAGGCGTGAGCCACAGTGCCTGGCTGTAATAGTTTTTTATATATTCTTCTATCTGTTTTCTACGTTATTACTTACATATCATGAGTAAACAATAATGCAAATGAATATAAGAACAGATGTGGTCATCAGGAACATTCCTATTAATAAGAGCACTTTTGTAATCATTTACAAATATATATGTGTATTAACTGAGTAGACAAGAATTAAATACTTTTTAATTTTTAAAAAGTCACAAATTTGGCCAGGTGTGGTGGCTCATGCCTGTAATCCCATGACCTTGAGAGGTTGAAGTGGATGGATCACTTCAACCCAAGAATTTGAGAACAGCCTGGACAATATGACAAAACTCCATCTGTATCTGTACAAAAGCTACAAACATTAGCCAGGCATGGTGGTGCACGCCTGTAGTCCCAGCTACTTGGGAGGCTGAGGTGGGAGGATCTCCCAGGAGGTTGAGGCTGTAGTCAGTTGAGATCGTTCCACTGCACTCCAGTCTAAGCAACAGAGCGAAACCCTATCTATCTTAAAAAAACAATAAAAACATAAATCCTTTAGAAAGAGACTATTAAAGTATTTAAGTGTAGAAGTAAGAATGGGTACTATTTGTTCACAAAATGCAGATGGTATCCAGCATTGTGATGGTTTTTCTATAACTCATGTTCTAATGACAGTCTTACTCTAAGCAGTCTCAAAATCCAAACTCAGACCTTCAAATAGGCAGATAAGAAAGATACATGGTCACAAATTAGATAACTGTTTAGAAGAATTTGTTGTTAATATAGTTCACTTTAGAGTCGTTTAACTGAAGTTTAAATAATATTATAGTACATTTTATCCTACTAAACACTGCTGTTCAGTAAGAGATAGACAATTTGAACATGAATCCAATTTAGGGCTTTACCAAAATATATATAAAATAAAGAGTTGAACAAGAAATTCACATTTTAACTTACTTTTTTTTTTTAACATTTTAGCAAAACAAAACAAAAAAAGCAGTGGAGGAGAGAACTTGGATATTATATTGTATCCAGTTTCTAAAGGCAAATTTTAAGTCCAGGTGAGAAATTTCGTTTTTAGTCATCCATACACCTGGTGTGAATACTTGAAGATTTAGTCATAGCATTAACACAGCCAAACTGACAGACTGTATACAGAGAGAAAAAAAAGTCAAAATTTAGGGATAGGAAAACAATGAAAAACAAAAGAAATACACTAGTAAAATGACTTGTTAGAAAGCTAAACTAACAGGGAATATTTAAGTCTGAAGAAGAAAAAGGAGTTATGACCAATGATATGATTTTAAAGGTATAAAGAGAAAGAAAACTAGATCTTTTACTTTCCCAAAACCACAACAGGAAATGAGGTGCCAGATGAAGGGTTGATGCTGGAAATCAGAAAAATATTTCTGAAAAGGAAAAATAAAATACAATGGAAGAAGTTATTGCAGTGGATTTCTTTCTATGGCTATGTATCTTACTAGAAGAGAATAAAAAATATGTCTGACAACAAAGGATAAACAATGATTTTGCAAAGTTTGTAGCATGCAAAGACTTGCATTGAAACGTGGCTTTATAATGAAATTCTTTATTGAAACATGCACACAAGTGTGTACAAGCACATACAATAAGAAAATTTTAAAAAATTGTGTTATCAGTACTGTAAACTAAAATGCAGGCCAGGCACAGAGCTCTCACGTGTAAACCCAACACTTTGGGAGGCTGAGACAGGAGGCTCACTTGAGTTCAAGATCAGTTTGGGCAACATGATTAACCCCATCTCTACAAAAAATACAAAACAAAACTAGCTGGGCATGGTGGCATGCACTTGTAGTCCCAGCTTCTTGGGAGGCTGAAGTCAGAGGATCAATTAAGCTCGGGAGGTCAAGGCTACAGTGAGCCATGATGGAGCCACTCTACTCCAGCCTGGGAGACAGAGTGAGACCCTATCTCTCAAAAACAAAAACTAAAAAGCAGATCCACAGTATCACAAGGCTTCAATGTCGATAAAAATGTGTTAGTATAAGCACTTACATATCATTTTTCCAAAAATTTGCTAGTAAAATTTCTCTAACTGGGATTATTCTTACATAGCAAATGTGTTTTAATTCTACCATCCTGCTCTTACCTTTACAGTCTTTCTTATTTGAAAGCATAACAAAACCACTTTTACAGGAGCAGTGGTAACTTCCAGGTGTATTATCACAAATTTGACTGCAACCTCCATTTATATTTGAGGGATCTTTGCATTCATTTATGTCTAAAACAGGAAAAAAAATAAATTATTTTTAAAGTAATATAACCTGCAGAGAACTTTTCAGGAGACCAATCCTGATGAGCTGGGGGGCGGGGGTTATCATACATACCAAATTCACACTTTTCTCCTTGCCAACCTGGTTTACAAGTGCAAGTAAAAGAAGCTTTTCCATCTTTGCAGCTCATATATCCATCTTCATTGCATGGCAGAGGACTACACTGGTCTGGAATGGCTGAAAGAAATAGGCATCTATTTATTTTTTTTACCTCATGTCATGGTAAAATAAAATTGTGTGTACTATAATAAAAATCCTGAAGCCTAGAACCAATGAAAAAAAGAAAAAACACAACTCCTTCCTTTAAATAATACTTTTCCTAAATTAAAAAGTGAGCCCATTAGGAAAATCTTTATAATTATTTTGTAAAAATAAACTACAGATGGCAGCAGTGGCCCATCTAGAGTGGCCGCTGCCAAGACTCCAGCTGCACTGGGGATGTGGGCCAGGGCCTCCCACTCCACGGAGCAGATAGAAGCCCCACACTCCCCAGATGCTGCTGCAGCTTCCCTGTCGTGGCTCCGGACCCGGGTGTCTCTGTGCTCTTGGGGGCCTGCTCCTGCTTCCAGGCTTCTCCCCGCAGCAGGCATCCACTCTGATCTTAAAGGCATGGCCAGGGCTGCACGTGCCATGCAGCTGGTAAAAGCCAAGGACAAGGGGGAGCTCCACCCCTTCCAAACTTGTGGGACAAGAGTCCCCTGAGTGCAGCTGCAGCTGCCCAAGCCTGGCTGGAAACCTGGGCATCTCTGTGCTCTTGAGGGCCTGGGGAGGCCCATTCTGCCCACCACAGGCTCAGAAGTGCCTGCTCTTGCTTCCTGGCCTCTCCTCACTCCTGGCACCCACTCTGGTCATGGAGCAAGGTTGGAGCTGAAGCCAGCTGTTGTTGCAGTCAAGCTGGGTGGGCATAAGCTCAGGGCAGTGCTAACATGCCAGTACCCTGCCCCCTCCAGTCTTTGGGCTCCAACAAGCATGGGAAGGGAGCTGAGGGCAGCTCAGTGCTGGCCTGCAGGCACCCCCTTGGCACAAACAGCCTGGGTGCCATGAACAGTGGCAGGAGGTAGACAGCTTCTTAGGTGGAAAAGGGTGGGTCCCCTGTGAAGTCCCACCTTCAGGCTGGGGAAGGCCTGAGGCCTGTGGGCTGGGCTGCCAGTCCTGCTGACAGATGGGGGAACACTTTGTGCTTTTTTCTGGGCCCACCCATGGCAGCCCATGGACCAGTCAGCATGCACTTTCGCCCTCTGAAGACCATAAAAACCCCAGACTCAGCCAGAGCAGAATAGATATCCAGACAACCAGCTGCAGAAAGGAGCTACCATCTCCAGGGCCTCCTCTGTACTGGGAGCTGCAGATGTCAAATGACCTGTCTGCAGAGAAGAACCACCATTTCCAGGCCGTCCTCTGCTGAGAGCTGCTGATGGGACAACCAGCGGCAGACAGGAGCCACCCACTCTAGGCCTGCTCTCTACTGAGAGCTGCAGAGACAATGGGATGACCTGGCTACAGAGAGGAGCCACCCTCTTCAAGGCCTCCTCTCTGCTGAGAGCTGAACACTTGATGGGACAACCTGCCTACAGAGATGAGCTACCCACTGAGGGTCTCCTCTGAGCTGTTCTAATGCTCAGTAAAGTTCCTGTTCATCTTGCTCACCCTCCACTTTTCTGCATACCTCATTCTTCATGGATGCAGGACAAGAACTCAGGCAAAGGCACCACCAGCCACAGAAGTTTCCAGCCAGAAAAGCAACACTCCAAAGATCCAATAACACTACTTTTGCATTGCAAGTGTATATAGTATTTCATAACTGTAATTTAGATATTTTTCCAAATATATTACCTCATTTGAGCCTTAGAACAATTCCATGAGGTAGACAGAACAATACTATTCTCAACATTAAGAGAAAAAAGAGGTTAGGTGTGATGGCTCACACCTGTAATCCCAGCACTTTGGGAGACCAAGGCAGGAAGATCACTTGAGGCCTAGGCAACAAGGTGGAACCCTGTCTTTACTAAAAATACAAAACTTAGCTGGGCATGGTGGCACATGCCTGTAGTCCCAGCTACTCGGGAGTCTCAAGTACAAGAATTGCTTGAACCTGGGAGGCAGAGGCTGCAGTAAGCTGAGATCATGCCACTGCGATAGAGCAAGGCTCTCTCTCAAAAAAAAGAAAAAGAAAAAGGAAGAGGAACTTAAAATTTACAATTTGGGCTAAGATGATGTAACAAGGAACAGATTTATCTTCCTGCCTTAAATAAGCAGAACTTCAGTCTAACTATGTAAAATAATGGTTTTTCAAACATTGGAGAACAGGAAGGAGAACGCCATGATTCCTAAGGAAAAGAAAATAAACAAGCTGAGAGCTACAATTGGACCACACTACTCCCTGGAGATAGCTTCTATGCAACAGTGCAAGAAACACAAACAGAGCCCAGTGGTCTCCCTGGGTTGAGAAAACAAATATTGGAGTTTGAGGAGATCAAATTAGAATTTTGCTGGTCAGAGTACTATAAAGGCAGAGAGAGGGAAAAAATGTGTGTGTATGGAAAGAGAGAGAGAAAGAGAGAGAGAGGAAAAGAGAAAGAGTCTCCAGAGATCTGCAAAAAGATCCCCTAGGGGGGATGATGATTTGCACAGGAAAATTTCCAGAGCTCATAGAAGGATAGGGATAGTTTGTTTTAGACTAACCAGACCTAAAATATTTCACAGTACAAAGGGCATCAGGTAGAATCCTCACAAGGACTTATTATTGAGGCTAAATTAGTTTTAAGCTAATGGCTACTCCAGATTGCCTTAACAGAGCTTAAAATCAAACCTCAAAAGATTTGTTTTTAATGTATTCCACATAAGTTACCTAAATGCCACAACAAAATCAAACACTGTTGGGAAGAAGATAAGAAAATCCAGGACCCAGCAACGTAAGCTGTAAGCTTATTTTCTTTTCCTTAGGAGTCACAGTGTTCTGCTTCCTGTTCTCTAATGTTCAAAACCATTATTTTATATACTTAGACCAAAGTTCTACTTATTTCAGGCAGAAGGATAAACTTGGTCCCTGTTACATCATCTTAGCCCAAATTGAAAGTTCCAAGTTCTTTTTTCTATTTATACCGAGAATAGTATTGTTTGCTTGGTCCAGTAAACAATTAAAAATAAGTAGGGGTCAGATGCAGTGGTTCACTCTGCACTTTGGGAGGCAGAGGAGGGAGGACACTTGAGGCCAGGAGTTAAGACCAGCTTGGGCAACATAGCGAGACATAATCTTTAAAATTAATTTAAAAAATAAATTCCCCAGCTGTGGTAGTTCATGCCTGTTGTCCCAGGTATTTGAGAGGCTAAGGGAGGGGGATAGCTTGAGTCCAGGAGTTTGAAGTTACTGTAAGCTATGATCACACCACTGCATTCCAGCCTGGGTAACAGTGAGACCTTATATCCGAATAAAATAAAATACAATATAAAATTAAATTAAATTAAAAAATAAATACTCATGTAAAGAAACAAGAAAAAAAAATTTACAACCAAGAGAAAAATCAATAGATGAAAATATATCCAAAATGAAAGAGATGACCAAAAATCAGAAAAATAAGTAAATAAAATTATTTTAAATGCACTCCACATGTTCCAGTAGTAAATATAGGCATGATGAAAAAAAATAAAATAAAATAGAAGATGTGGAGCAGACCCAAATGGAACTTATTGAAATGAAAAATAAACTATATAAAATGAAAAATACACTAAATGGGATTAAAAGTAAATTATACATGGGAGAAGAAAAGAAGAGTGAACTTGAAGACATAAAAACTATCCAAAATCAAGGAAGGACAGATAAGAAGTATAAAAACAATAAATACATAAATAAATTGATAAATAACTAGAGCATGAATGACTTGTTAAACAATACCAAATGGCCTAATACATGTTATTGACATTTCAAGAGAAGAGGAAAGATAGCAGGGAAAATGAAAAAAGAAATTTGAATAAATAATAGCAAATTGTTTTCTGAATTTGATGAAAACTATGAACACATAGATCCAAGAAGACCGCTGAACATCAATCAGGATAAACCTAAAAATACTGTGTCAAATTAGAGAAAACCAGGGAAAAAGAGAAATCTAAAACACAGTGCATACATAGAGAAAAAAAAAGCTAAGAATTACACCAGATTTTCCATCAGCATCTATTCAAGTGAAAGGACAATGGAGAGACATCTTTGACATACTGACAGAGCACTATCAACATGGAAGTCTTTACCCAATAAAAACATCTCCCAAAAATAAAGGCAATATACTATTTTTTAATTTAAAAATATGAGAAATGCTGGGCATGGCGGTTCGTGCCTGTAATCCCAGCACTTTGGGAGGCCAAGGCAGTCAGATCACAAGGTCAGGAGATTGAGACCATCCTGGCTAACACGGTGAAACCCTGTCTCTACTAAAAATACAAAAAATTAGCTGGGCATGGTGGCAAGCACCTGTAGTCCCAGCTACTCGGGGGCTGAGGCAGGAGAATGGCATGAACCCGGGAGATGGAGCTTGCAGTGGGCCGAGATTGTGTCACTGCACTGCAGCCTGGGCAACAGAGTGAGACTCTGTCTCAAAAAAAAAAAGAGAGAAAATCCATCTTCATCAGATATGTAGTATAAGAAATGTTAAAGGAATTTCTTCAGGCAGAAGGAACATGTTACATGGAAATGTGGATCTATGAAAAAGAATATGGAATGCCAGAAACGGTAAACATATGAGAAAATACAGAACAATGTTTTCTGGGCCAGGTGCCAATGGCTCATGCCTGTAATCCTAGCACTTTGGGAGGCCAAGGTGGGTGGATCACTTGAGGCCAGGAATTTGAGACCAGCCTAGGCAACATGGCAAAACCCTGTCTCCATAAAAGTACAAAAAAATTAGCCAGGCCTAGAATCCCAGCTACTTGGGAGGCTGAGGCACAAGAATGATTTGAATCCAGCAGAGGTTGCAATGAGCTGAGATTGTGCCACTGCACTCCAGCTTGGACGACAGCACAAGACTCTGTCTCAAAAATAAATAAATAAATAAACAAATAATATTTTCTCATTTGATAAGCTATTTATAAATTAACATATCATGGAGTTTATAATGTATAATATTAAAATGTAAGGCAGAAACAGCACAAAAAAATAGAGGAAATGAGGCCTGGCACAGTGGCTCATGCCTGTAATACCAGCACTTTGGGAGGCCAAGGCAAAAAGATCACTTGAAGCCAGGAGTTCAAAACTAGCTAGGCAACAAAGTGAGACCTTATCTCTACAAACAAATTTAAAAATTAGCTAGATATGGTGCTACATGCCTGTAGTCCTAGCTACTAAGGAGGCTAAGGCAGAAGAGAAGAAGGATTTGAGACAAGGAGTTCAAGGTTGCAGTGAGCTATTATCACCCCACCACACTCCAGCCTGGGCTAGAGAGTGAGATCCTGACTGAAAAAAAAAAAGAAAAAGAAAGAAAGAAAAGAAATGAGTAAAAAAAGTTTGAGAAGCATAATTAATAACAGAGGAGATAAAATGGAATCAACTCCCCCCCCCAAAAAAAAACTCAATTAAGCAATACAATTGCCGGAGGAAAAGAAAAAAATGGGATTAACATTTAACATAAAAAGATGGGATTAAGAGACTTTAACCATCATCAATGGTAACATTAAATGTAAATGTCTATAGTCTAACACTCCAATTAAAAGACAGAGATTGTCAGATTGGAGAAAACAGCAAGACCCAAAAGAAACTCACTTGAAATATAAACACACTGGTATGTTCAAAGTTAATGGATGGAAAAGTAAACCATAAAAACACTAATCAAAAGAAAGCCAGAGTGACAATATTAATATAAGATGGATTTTAGAATAAGGAATATTACCAGAGAAAAAGAGCAATATTAAGAAGTACAAAGTAGGGCCTGGAATGGTGTTTCATGCCTGTAATCCTAGCACTTTGGGAGGCCCAGGTAGGAGGATTGCTTGAGGCCAGGAGTCAGACCAGCCTGGAGAACACACCCAAGACCCCATCTCTATAAAAAATAAATTAGCCAGGAGTGATGATATGTGCCTATAGTTCCAGCTACTCAGACGGCTGAGGCAGGAGGATTGCTTGAACCTAGAAGGTTGAGGCTGCAGTGAGCCACAATTGCACCATTGCACTCTAGCCTGGGCAACAGAGCAAGACCTTGTCTAAAAAAAAAAAAAAAAAAAAAAAAAAAAAAGTACAAGTAAAGATGAATTATAGTGCCTTGTTTATTTTCTTCCTAAAATATCAAAGCACTTTATCGATATGGCAAATGACATGCCATTTGTTTTTTATTTGTAATTTCTGTCCCCTCATTAGACACTGCAATAGTCCCCTGGTTTCTGCACATTTCCACACCAGCTTCTCAACTTCCCAGTCAACTGTACATGTTCTTCCCATCCTTCCAATACTTCCAATACTCCTAATACTGCCAATATTTCTATCTCTTCGCATATGTTAGCCAAAGAAAATTTTTGTTGTTAAATAAATAAATAACCAACCTAGCTAATGCCTAATTAATTCCATAATTTTTTTAAAAAGTCTTCATAGGATCAAGTTTTTTCGAAATGTGGCAATACATAAGGTATTAGTTTAAAATCATAGAAAAGAAACTAATAGAAAATTTTTATCAAAATTATTATTCTTCTGTTCTTTGGTAAATTTTAAGAAAAGATAAAGCATGAATTAAATAATTAAATATACGTGTTCAGACAAACTGTTCTCCCTGTGTAATTACAACCACTTTAGAGAAAAACACAGTTAAATGAATATCTAGAGAATGTCAATCCTGGATGCAAAATATTCTCTGAACAAGCATCACAATTTATTTCCTGTGGTTGAACCATTTGCTTTTACTAATTTACCAATTTCCCAACAAAGAGTCAAAAATAATATACCAGAATTATCATTAGGCCCCTTGTGAACTTCAGAGCAAGAAAGCTAATTGATTCATATAACATTTTCCACATTTATATTATCAGTGCCAAAAAGTTAGAAGAAAAAACATGGCTCTACTTTGAGCTATTAATCTACTGTAACATTTAGTCACACTACATGATTATGCAACAACAGCGAAAATAAAGCTGTTGGGAATAAAAATTCTGAAGCTGATGACCTAAAGCTTACTAAACACAGAACACTGTTCAGTTTAAACATTAGGCAAAAAAATTCATTTTGAGTAATACAGCAGCATTTACAACTATGAACAAATATTTTAAATGCAGTTTGAAAATACTTTCTTGCTGGGCATACAACTCATCAAAGGAGCATTTCTCAATTTTTAAACATTAGGTTATATTAGCATGGGTGTACTTTACCTACAGAGTTTTTGTTTTGTTTTTTCAGTTGATGGTAGAAGTGCTTACCATTGACACAGCTTCTTAGGTCAGGATAAGCATTAGTTGACTGACGTGCAGCAGTGAATAACCCAGTTTGAAAAGAGCGAAGACAAACTGAAAATAAAAATGAACATAATCTTCTTAGAGTAGACACACATACTTGATCTGAATTCATGGTAGGAATTGTCCCAAGAGGTAGGATATTTATGCTCCTGTGGATTCACAAGATTCAGTCTTCAAAATGCAACACTAAATGTTTCCATCTACCTTTCTGAAAAATTAAAAATCTACAAGCAAGACGGCAACAGATACAGAATCATAAAAAATAGGTCTGTGACAGCTTCTTCTCTCTGGAGAAGAACCTTAAAGTCAGAAGTGAAAAAAACCTTGGTTTAGCACAGAAATTTATTGTCATATAAGTCTATGTTTTTAATTCCACAGCAGAAACAAGATGTTAGCCTCAAATCTACTGACCAGAGTCTGATTTATAAAGTATATGTAATTAAGTCAATAGAATCAGTTCATGTTTCTACTTGCTATAGGCTACTTCCAATTCTTCTAATGTTGCCCTGAGATTAATACAATAATATTTGCATAATGCTTCTATATTACTAAACAGGTTTACTTCATTCCCTTCATTCTTCACTACAACCCTGTGTAATCAGATATAGCAACCTGGTAGATATTGCTAGGAAACTAAGAAATAACAGCTGGAATTGTAAAGATGAAATACTTTGCGACTTTAACGTAACTAGGAATTACTTAGTGCCAAAAATATATTTCTTAACAGGCACTAAAGACACTATATGTATTACTTCATTGTTCAGTCACCAGCTTACTATAAAAAAGATGGTGTTTTACTTAGCTTTTGCCGAGGAACAAACCACCCCCAAAATTAGTAGCTTAAATAATCATTGTATTTTTCTCATGATTTGCGGGTCAAATATTTGTAGAGTTTGGTTGGGTTGTTTGTCTCTGCTGCCAATGGAGTCAACCAGGATGGCTGGGGCAGGGGACTGCATCCAAGATGGAGCTAATGTTCTTTGGCATCTCTTTCCATATGGTAGATCATGCTTCAAAGTTCTCCATGTGGGTGTTTCTCTTAGCATGCTGGTCTTAAAGTGGCACTTCTTTCATGACAGCTAGCTTCTAAGAGAGAGAAAGCAAGCTGCCATGGCAGTTACGGGACACTGTATAACTTCTATCATATTCTATTGATCAAAGGGGTCCCAGGGTCCACCCAGATTCAAAGGGTAGGGTGTGGGTGGGGGATTTATTCTACCTCTTGATGTGGACACAGCAAAATGACACTGTAGAAGGGTATGTGGAATGGAAGACATTTTTAAACCATCTTTGGAAAAATACAATGTACCACAGACAGATTAAAAGATTCATTTGAAGTCAGTATGTGTTTAAGTTACCTATGGCTGCTATGACAAACTACCACAAATTTAGTAGCTTTAAATAATAAAAATTTATTGTTTTACAGTGCCGAGAGTCCAAAACCAAAAGGGCTAGCAGGGATCCATTCCTTCTGGAGACTTCAAGGAAGAATCCCTTTCCTTGCCTTTTCCAGCTTCTAGAGGCCATCTGCATTCCTGGGCTCATGGCCTCATCCTTGTATGTCTACCAGTTCTTGCTTTATCATTCCATATCTGACTCCATATCTACTACTGACTCTGGTCTCCTGCCATCCTGTTATAAGGACCCTTATGGTTTTATCGGGTCCTCTCAGATATCCCAGGATAATGTCTCCATGGAAAGATCTTTCATCACATCTGCAAAGTTTCCATTTGCCATATAAGGTAACAGTCACAAGTTCTAAGGATTAGGACATAGATATGTCTGGGGCGGGGAGGGGCAGGCAGGGTGGAGGAAGGAGGTCATTTTTCAGCCTACCATGGTGAGTTAGAATATTTTCCCAAATAAGTCTTACCTTACACATTGTGGGGGTGTTTCTGGAGCCCCTATCTTAGTCCACTTTGTGTTGCTATAACAAAATACCACAGACAGGCTAATTTATAAAAGAAATAAATTTACTTCTCCCAGTTCTGGAGGCTGGGAAGTCTGATATCAAGGTACTTCAGCATCTCATGAAGGCCCTCTTGCTACACCATCCCACAGCAGATGGCAAAAGAGTTAGGGCAAAAGAGCAAGAGGCTGAATTTGCAGCCTCAAGACCTTTTATAATTGGTGTTAGGCCATTCATGATGGTGGAGCCCTAATGACCTAAACACCTCCCATTAGGCCCCACCTCCCAACACTGTTCCATTGGGAATTAAGTTTCCAGCACATACTTTTTGAGGGTCACATTCAAAGCCTAGTATTTGCTCCAGCCCCCAAAATTCATGTCCTTCTCATGTGCAAAATACATTCATTCCATCTCAATAGCCCTGATATGGTTTGGCTGTGTCCCCACCCAAAATCTGATCTTGAATTCTAGTCCCCACAATCCCCATGTGTCAAGGGACAGACCAGGTGGAGGTAATTGAATCGGGGGGCGATTTTCCCCATGCTGTTCTCATGATAGTGAGTGAGTTCTCATGAGATCTGATGATTTTGTAAGTGTTTGGTAGTTCCTCCTGTGTTCATTCTCCTTCCTGCTGCCTTGTGAAGAACATGCCTTGCTTCCAGTTTGGCTGTGTCCCAACCCAAATCTCATTTTGAATTGTAATAATCCCCATGTGTCAAGAGCAGGGCCAGGTGGAGATAATTGAATCATGGGGGCAATTTCCCCCATACTGTTCTCATGGTAGCGAGTAAATCTCACAAGATCTGATGGTTTTATAAATGGGAGGTCCCCTGCACAAGCTCTCTTGCCTGCCACCAGGTAAGAAGTAACTTTGCTCCCCATTCACCTTCTGCCTTGACTATGAGGCCTTTCCAGCCATGTGGAACTGTGAGTCAATTAAACCTCTTTTACATTATAAATTACCTAGTCTCAGGTATGTCTTTATTAGCAACATGAAAATGAACTAATACGCTTTCCCTTTGCCTTCCACCATGATTCTAAGTTTCCCAAAGCCTCTTCAGCCATGCTGAACTATAAGTCAATTAAACCTCTTTTCTTTATAAATTATCCAGTCTTGGGTATGTCTTTATAATAGAGTGAGAACAGACTAATATAAGCCCCAATATCTTAACTCATACTAGCACCAACTCAAAAGTCCAAAGTCCAAAGTCTCATCTAAATCAGATATGGGTGAGACTCAAGGCATGATTCTAAGGCAATTCCCACCAGCTATGAGTTTCCAAAATGCAATGAGATAAGCGTGATAGACGTTTGCATTACAAAAAGGAAAAACAGGTAAGAACAGTAACTGGTCCTAAGGAAGTCCAAAACCCATTAAGAAAAACAACATAAAATGTTAAAGCTCTAATATAGTTTTCCTTGACTCTATGTCCTGACTTCTGAGCACACAGGGGTAGGGGTTGAGCCCTCAAGACTTTGGCCAGCCCATCCCTAAGGCCATGCTGCAGCCTCAAAGGTTGGAGTCTTGTGACTGCAGCTCTCCCAGACAGAAGTTGCATACTGGTAGCCCTGTAGTTCTGGGCTCTCGGGGCTTCCCAACTCCCATGGCTCCACTAGGCATTGCCCTGGTGGGAGCTCACTATAGTGGCTCTGCTGCTATAACAAGTCTCTGCCTGGGCACACCCAGGCTGCCCATAATAACCTTTGAAATCTAGGTGGAGGCCACCTTGACCCCACAGCTCTTGCATTCTGTGCACCTGCAAAATTAACATCACATGAATGCCACCAAGGCTTATGAGGTATGTACATTCCAGAGTGTTGGGTTGAGATGCACCTAGGCCCACTTGAGCCATGGTTGGGATGGCCAAGGGACACTGTGCTGAAATTCAAGCAGCAGAGTCCCTAGGTCATACAGAGCACTGGTGGTCCTGCAGGTGCCCCTCTGGAAACTGCATCAAGGTCTTGCTCTGGGCCAGTGATGGGAGAGGCAGCCTCAAAAATCTCTCAAATGTCTTTGAGGTCTTTCACCCATTGTTTTGAAAAACAGCACCTGGCTCCTTTTATTTATTTATTTATTTTAATTTCAACAGGTTTTGGGGGGAATAGGTGGTGTTTGGTTACATGTATAAGTAAGTTCTTTAATAGTGATTCCTGAGATTTTGGTTCATCCATTACCCAAGCAGTGTACACTGTACCCAATATGTAGTCTTTTATCTTTCACCCCACTTTCACCAGTTCTCCCAAGTCCCCAAAGTCCATTGTATTATTCTTATACCTATGCATCCTCATAGCTTAGCTCCCACTTATGACTGTGAATATACAATGTTTGGTTTTTCATTCCTGAGTTACTTCACTTAGACTAATGAGCCCCTGGCTCCTTTCTATTCATGGTAGTCTCTTTGGCAAATGGTAACTTGGGACACACCCTTGGTTTGCTCTCCTAAAGACCTTTTCACTCTTTATATGACCAGGCTGCAAATTTCCCAAATATTTTTGCCCTGATTCCCTTTTAATTATAAATCCCATCTTTACATCATTTCTCTTCTTCTCATATATTACTGTATGCAGTTAAAAGTAGCCACAAAGGCTGGGCATGGTAGCTCATACCTGTAATTCCAGCTCTTTGGGAGGCTGAGGCATGCGGATCACTTAAGGTAAGGAGTTTGAGGCCGCCTGGCAAACATGGCAAAACGCTGTCTCTACTAAAAATACAAAAATTAGTCAGGCGTGGTGGCACACACCTGTAATCCTAGCTACACGGGAGGCTGAGGTACAAGAACTGCTTGAATCTGGGAGGCAGAGGCTGCAGTGAGCCAAGATCACACCACTGCACTCCAGCCTGGGTGACAAAGCAAGACTCTGTCTCTAAATAAATAAATAGATAAATAAATAAATGTAGCCACACAGTTCCTTCAATATTTTGCTTAGAAATCTCTGCTATCCTAGTACTTATCTCTTAAATTCAGCCTTCCCTAAAGCCCTCAGGCATGGAGATAATTCAGCCAATTTCTTTGCCACCTTGTAACAATGTTGGTCTTTAATCTAGTTTCCATTGCTTTGTTTCTCATTTCCATCCAAGATCTCATCAGAATGGCCTTTAGCATTCATATTTCTACCAACAATCTAATCACGACACTTAAGTAATCTCTAAGAAGTTACATTCTTTTCCTACATGTCTTCTCTTTTTCTGACCCCCTCACCAGAATCATCCTCAATGTTCCATTCACAGCAATCTAGGCTTTTCCTAGCCTGCTCCTCCAGATTCTTCCAGCCTTTAGCCATTACCCAGTTCCAAAACTGCTTCCATATTTCAGGTATTTGTTATAGCAGCAACCCAATGTCTGGCACAAATGTTTTGTCTTAGCCCTTTTTGTGTTGCTATAACAGAATACCACAGACTCAGTAATTTATAAAGAAAAAAATTATTTTTTACAGTTCTGGAGGCTGGGAAGTCCAATATTAAGGTGCTAATCATCTGGTAAGGGCCTTCTTACTGCATCATCCCATGACGGAAGGTAGTAAGGCAAAAGAGTACAAGAGATAGAGAGGGGAAGGGAGCCAAACTCAGCCCCAGTAAAACCTAAGTAGTTTTAGGTCTCAAGTAGTCTTATCTTTGGTTCATTTGTCCTTCATCTTGAATCATCTACTCTCAGACTTCATTTATTCTTGTGTGAAGACTTCATTAGAATCATCGTTTTTGAGAAAGCTTCATTTCGCATCTCTGACAAATTTTACAGTGAATAACAGCCAAAATTTGAAAGCTCTGAGGCTGGAGACCCAAGTGAAATGTTTCATATGAGTTTAGAACCCCAGGCCAGACTACATTAGCTTAAACACATAAGGCACATTATATAGAAGCCTACATGAATATTCATGATAATAATTTCATGGAAAAGTGTGTTCAGAATTACAGTGTGAAGAGCCATTTGCTTTGCCACTCCAAAGCAGTGCAATACAGAACCCTCATATTCCCACTTTTCTTTCTTACCACATAACAGGAATAGTAAAAATTGAGGAGGGTAAACAGGAAGGTGAAAGCTGGAGGGAGATTGTCTCTGCTTCTGTAAACTGATGCAGAAGCTCCCACAAGAAAAGGGATTAAAAACAGAAATTAGGAGCATATGAGAGAAAGGCTAAGAAACAGACCCTTTCAAGAGAGGTTCTGGTGGTCAAGGCATAACCTCTTAGGAAAAGATCTTGCTACTTGTACCTTTACTTATATTTTTCACTATTAGTTTTATTAACAATCAAACTGGTTTCCTTTTGCCACTTTCTATAGGCACCACTATCCTAGCTATCTTGATTTGTGAATTCTAAAAAATAGTTCAAACAGCCACTGACTCCTAGACAAAGGTTGTATTGGGATTCTAATGGATCAAGAGTCAGGTAAATGTTTTATTTCTCCAAGAAACTACTTTATACCCCTCTGTCTTTAAGTCACAGAAGAGGCATCACATAAAAGGCTGAATGTTTGCTTGTTTTGACTGGAGGAGCACAAGGCTAAGTTATTCATACCCCGCCCCTTTGACAGTATATTATGATCGCTGGTGTTTGAAAAGCCCATCACTTGCTTTCAAAAAATACATACATATTCCTTTCTATCTCCATTTCCACTTTCATTCACCCTTTAGGCAGTCATTCTAATGGGTTATGTGGTTTTTGTTTTTTTTGTTTGTTCTGTTTTGTTTTTTTTGTTTCTTTGTTTTTTTCTTCAAGACAGAGTCTCTGTCGCCCAGGCTGGAGTGCAGTGGCACAATCTTGGCTCACTGCAACCTCCACCTCCTGAGTTCAAGTGATTCTCGTCCCTCAGCCTCCCCAGTAGCTGTGAGAGGTGACAGCGTGCTGGCAGCTTCTGCAGCCCTCACTCGCTCTCGGCGCCTCTTCTGCCTGGGCTCCCACTTTGGCGGCACTTAAGGAGCCCTTCAGCCCACTGCTGCACTGTGGGAGCCCCTTTCTGGGCTGGCCAAGGCCGGAGCTGGCTCCCTCAGCTTGCAGGGAGGTGTGGAGGCAGAGGCATGAGTGGGAACCAGGGCTGCACGTGGCGCTTGTGGGCCAGCTGGAGTTCCCGGTGGGCGTGGGCTTGGCAGGCCCTGCGCTCAGAGCAGCCGGCTGGCCCTGCTGGCCCCAGGCAATGAGGGGCTTAGCACCCGGGCCAGTGGTTGCAGAGGGTGTACTAGGTCCCCCAGCAGTGCTGGCCCACTGGCGCTGTGCTCGATTTCTCGCTGGGCCTTAGCTGCCTCCCCACAGGGCAGGGCTCGGGACCTGCAGTCCACCATGCCTGAGCCTCCCCTGCCTCCGTGGGCTCCTGTGCGGCCCAAGCCTCCCTGACAAGCACCGTCCTCTGCTCCAAGGCGCCCAGTCCCATCGACCACCCAAGGGCTGAGGAGCGCGGGCGCAAGGCATGGGACTGGCAGGCAGCTCCACCTGCAGCCCAGGTGCGGGATCCACTGGGTGAAGCCAGCTGGGCTCCTGAGTCTGGTGGGGCCTTGGAGAACCTTTATGTCTAGCTCAGGGATTGTAAATACACCAATCGGCACTCTGTGTCCAGCTCAAGGTTTGTAAGCACACCAATCAACACCGTGTGTCTAGCTCAGGGTTTGTGAATGCATCAATCGACACTCTGTATCTAGCTAATCCGGTAGGGACTTGGAGAACCTTTGTGTCTAGCTCCGGGATTGTAAACGCACCAATCAGCGCCCTGTCAAAACAGACCACTCGGCTCTACCAATCAGCAGGATGTGGGTGGGGCCAGATAAGAGAATAAAAGCAGGCTGCCCAAGCCAGCAGTGGCAACCCACTCAGGTCCCTTTCCACACTGTGGAAGCTTTGTTCTTTTGCTCTTTGCAATAAATCTTGCTGCTGCTCACTCTTTGGGTCCACACTGCCATTATGAGCTGTAACACTCACCGCAAAGGTCTGCAGCTTCACTCCTGAAGCCAATGAGACCACGAACCCACTGGGAGGAAGAAACTCCAGATGCACCGCCTTAAGAGCTGTAATACTCGCGGTGAAGGTCCACAGCTTCACACCACGAACCCACCAGAAGGAATAAACTCCGAACACATTCAAACATCAGAAGGAACAAACTCCAGATACGCCGCCTTTAAGAACTGTAACACTGCAAGGGCCCGCGGCTTCATTCTTGAAGTCAGTGAGACCAAGAACCCACCAATTCCGGACACAGCTGGGATTACAGGCCTCGCCACCACTCCTTCCTTCCTGGCTAATCTTTACATTTTTACTAGAGACGGGGTTTCATCATGCTGGTCAGGCTGGATTCAAACTCCTAACCTCAAGTGATCTGTCCTCCTCAGCCTCCCAAAGTGTTGGAATTACAGGCATGAGGCATCATGCCCAGTGGTTACGTGTATTTTTAAAATTTGTAAGTGTTCTTGAAAATATATATTTACAATTTCATGTCCATGTTTTTTTTCACATGTGTAAATGGTTTTGTGTTATATATCACATCCTCTAATATTTTTTCTCAGAACTTGATTTCTATGATCAATCCATACTGCTACATATAATTCATTGCTACTAACCACTAAGCGTTACACCACAGTATGGAACCACCACTTTATAATTCTCTCTACCCATGATAAGACACTCAAATTACCTCCAACTTTCTACTTCTACAAGAAGGTGGAAAGTACATCCTCATGCATGTCTCCTTAGTACCTGCATAACAGTTTCTTTGGAATAGATACCCAGCAGTGGAATTGTGTGATCATTAAATAAGAATGTACTTAATGGCTCTGCAGAGGCGCAGTTCTCACTAGTGGAGTATAAGGATTTCTACATCCTTGCTTTCTAATTTTTGGCAGACTAACAGGTAATAAAGTAATATCTCATTTTTTTTCTGATTTCTAAGGAGATGGAGCATATTTTCATGTCATTTTCCAAATCTTAAAGTTTTCTTCTTTGAAAATTTTCCCTATTTTTTTTTACCATTTTTCTAGTGATCCATATTTGTTTTTCCTGTGGATTTGAAAAAAAATAAACATTTATAAATATCATCTCTTGATATTTATATTTTTGATATTTATTTGACAGAGACAGATCTGTCATTTGTCTCTTAATCTTACTATTCATGTCTCTCTTGTAAGATAAATTCTTAATTTTGTTATAATCCAATTTATTATTCTACCATACAGTTTTTGTGAATTTAAAATTTTCCCCCATGCCATCAGTCACAAAGATATTCTCCCATATTGTTTCTTTAATTTCATAGTTTTATTTTAACATTTTTGTCTTTATTCCAACTAGAATTCACCTTTACACTTGGTGGTAATTAGAAACCCACATTTATTTGTCTGCTAATAGCTGGCCCCTCTTTGCAATACCATCTTTAAATAATCCACTGTGACTTACAGTATCATCTTTATCAAATATTAGGTTGTCATAGATATGTGAGTCTTTCTCTGAACTTTCTGTTCAGTTTCATGTTCTGAAAATACCATATAGTTTTATTTCTATAGCTTTGTATTATTAATATTTGATAAGGTATTTCTCTCTTTTGTGTTTTAGACGTGTGTGGACTTTTAGTTCCTCACTTAAATTTTAAAATGAGTTTACTCAGTTTCTCAAAAATATTTTTTTAAAGAAGATTGCTCTGAACATATAAATTTGAGGTTAGCCACAAACAGTAGCTCACACCTATAATCCCAGCACTTTGGGAAGCCCTGGCAGGAGGATTGCTTGAGCCCAGGAGTTTGAGACCAGTGTGGGCAACATAGTGAGACGCCATCTCTAAAAATATAAAATATAATACGAGAAAATAAAATCAATTTGAGGAGAACTGATCACTTTATAGCATCACTCAATTCAAGATCATGAAATATCTTTCCACGGTTTTAATTCATTTTCTGTCTTCAATTTGAGTATTAACATTTTCTCCATAGTGTTTTTATGTGTTCTTAAGATATTTCTAGATATGTTATGGGATTTGCTGCTATTGTGAATGGTATCATCTTTTTAATTTCTACTAGACTATTGCTTGCATAAAGAACTACAATGGATTTTTATAGGAGAGTCATAGAATTATCTAAATCTCTTATGTGTTCTTATATTTTGTCTATGGATTCTATTTTTTTTCCAGTATTATATCAATTAAAAGTAATGACAGGAATATATTATAGCTTATGATCTATAAAATCCCTATTTTTCTTTTCTTATTGCATTGAATGTAACCTCCAGTACTTTTCTTTTTGTTCTCAACCATAAAGAAACTATATCTAGCCCATGCCTATGTCCTGAATGGTATTGCCTAGGTTTTCTTCATGTCTAAAACACCAAAAGCAATGGCAACAAAAGCCAAAATTGACAAATGGGATCTAATTAAACTAAAGAGCCTCTGCACAGCAAAAGAAACTACCATCAGAGTGAATAGGCAACCTATAGAATGGGAGAAAATTTTCGCAACCTACTCATCTGACAAAGGGCTAATATCCAGAATCTACAATGAACTCAAACAAATCTACAAGAAAAAAACAAACAACCCCATCAAAAAGTGGGTGAAGGACATGAAAAGACACTTCTCAAAAGAAGACATTTATGCAGCCAAAAAACACATGAAAAAATGCTCATCATCACTGGCCATCAGAGAAATGCAAATCAAAACCACAATGAGATACCATCTCACACTAGTTAGAATGGTGATCATTACAAAGTCAGGAAACAACAGGTACTGGAGAGGATGTGGAGAAATAGAAACACTTTTACACTGTTGGTGGGACTGTAAACTAGTTCAACCACTGTGGAAGTCAGTGTGGAGATTCCTCAGGGATCTAGAACTAGAAATACCATTTGACCCAGCCATCCCATTACTGGGTATATACCCAAAGGACTATAAATCATACTGCTATAAAGACACATGCACACCTATGTTTATTGCGGCACTATTCACTGTAGCAAAGACTTGGAACCAATCCAAATGTCCAACAATAGACTGGATTAAGAAAATGTGGCACATATACACCATGGAATACTATGCAGCCATAAAAAATGATGAGTTCATGTCCTTTGTAGGGACATGGATGAAACTGGAAACCATCATTCTCAGTAAACTATCACAAGGACAGAAAACCAAACACCACATGTTCTCACTCATAGGCGGGAATTGAACAATGAGAACACATGGACACAGGAAGGGGAACATCACACTCTGGGGACTGTTGTGGGGTGGGGGGAGGGGGGAGGGACAGCATTAGGAGATATACCTAATGCTAAATGACGAGTTAATGGGTGCAGCACACCAACATGGCACATGGATACATATGTAACAAACCTGCACATTGTGCACATGTACCCTAAAACTTAAAGTATAATAATAATAAAAAAAAAAGAAACTATATCTAAATTTTATTCATTAGGTATGTTTACTGCAGATTTTGTTAACTTTCTTTTTCTTCTTTTCTCTCTCTTTCTCTTTCCATCTCTCCCTCCCTCCCTCCTTTCTCATGCCAATTTGCTCAAAACAATCCTATCTTATTCTTTTCATAGCTGACAGTACCTTGTGCATTATTAATCCTGAACTGAAGTGTGAAAATTTGGAAGATTAATTATATGGTTATTCTATATTTAACCTTTATCAACCTCAGAACCTTTTCTTATATTCTTAGTTTGACAAAAGCTTTTATCATAACTAAGTAGTGATTTCTATCAACTGCTTTTTCTGTATGAACTGAGGTAATAATATACTTTTAGTGGTGGGGTCTTACTATGTTATCCAGGCTGGTGTCAAACTCCTGGCCTCGAGTGATCGTCGCACTTCAGCCTCTTGAGTGGCTGGAATTACGGGCATAAGCCACTGCACCCAGCTGACTTCCTGATGTTAAATCATCTTTAAATTTCTGGAATAATTCTACTTGATCATGATATTATTTTTAACACACTTAAGATCGGATTGAATATAATTTTATTTAGAATTAATTCAGAAATCAAAAGGAATGCTATTTTTCTTTTCTTTTATTCCCTCACTTAAATTTTAAAATGAGTTTCCTAAATGTTGTCTTTATTTGATTTTGGAGTCAAGATTACACAAGCCTCTTAGAATAAGCTCATTTTTAAGGACAATATCTTAATAAGGGAAACATTAACAATTTCTTAAAATTTGGAAGAGTTCATTTGTAAAACCATCTGGATCTGGGTTTCAGGAGAAATAGGAAGAAGAGGGCTTTGGCTGTGGTTTTAAGTTGTTTAATACTCGTTTGTATAACTAAGTTCTCTATTGCTTCCTGTGAAATTACAGCTATTTTATGTTTTTCTAGGAACACATCCATTTTATTTAGGTTTCCAAATGTATTTGATATAGCTGTTTGTAATATTTTGTGATAATATTTTTAATCTGTGTTGAGTTTAGAATATTTTCCCTTTCTATCTTGTACTCTATGTATTGGCATTTCCTCTTTCTCCTTTTTGTTTTTCCTTGATTGTTCTTGCCAGATGTCAGTCTCACTTACTAACCTTTTCGAAGAATGAGAATGTGCTTTTGTTAATGCTCACTTTTGTTTTTCTATTTCACTTATTTCTATCTCTGTTTTTGTTATTTTAAAACTTCTTGTTACTTGGGGTTTGCTCTATTGTATTTTTTGTTTGTTTTCTCAATTGGAAAGTTCAGGTCATTTTTTAAATTATCAAATCTGTTTTATCACTACTACCTTGTCAGTTAGAACCCAATCCCCCACCACACATACCAGCAGGTCAGGCCAGCTTTTGGCCTACCCAGGCATTTCTTAAACTTCTTCTTGTTGTCATTTTATTTTGTTATTATTAGTGCTTGGAATGTTATTGTTTCTTTGGAGAAGATTTGAAGGGAGGGAGTCAGCATTCTGAGGTAATTCACCAATTTATCTTAGAAACTAAAAATAATTTTTTTTTTTATTTTTCAGGTTTTTTCCTTATTTTATTTTTTGCCAGCTCACATCAAAAAGTGATTTCTAATGTTTATATTTAGGCTCAGAGTTCACCATTCTTCCCAGGAAGTTTCTCTCTCTTTACTAGAAACACTCACTCTATTAGGTGATACGAGGCCTATGGAAATGGTAGTTATTTATTCCACTTCTTACAAAAGAGAAGAACACAATTTAAAAACTATAATGAAACCCAGAGTACTTATTTCCAAATCACATGTTTTCAAGATAGTACATGGAATATGTAGGCCAATTGAAGTGCTTTATTAGCCCCTGAAAACAAAGTCTAAATATTGCCCCAAATATATGGGTTACAATTCTTTAATTTCTTTGGTGACCTTATCTCACTACAGGGACCTTTCTGTATGAGCTGTTCTAGTTAGTAAAACCACTGTTAGATTTACCAGGGAAAGGATTGTTTTGTTTTGCTTTTCAAATTAGAGCCATTGGCCTATAGAATATATACATCAAATAACAAAAAAAGTGTAACTTAGGCAGGACATTTTTAAAAATTGTTTTTAACAGTGGAATTCACCACACAAGCCTATATACAAATAAAGACCAAAATATGAAATTTAAATTTAAAAAAATCATAATAAAAAGTATATTTTTGTTTCACATGATGGGTTGATTAAACAATAACACATTTGAAGAAATTTTGACACAGTAGGTTATTTATGTACGTTGACTTATTTGGTGACTTAAAAGCTCTGAAGTTAGAAAATATAGTTACAGTGCACACTTAAAACTACAGAAGCCAGAAAGCTAAACAACTCGTTTAACCTGACACAGTTAAAAATTTTTAGGTCTGAGGCTGGAGCCCACATCTTGTGTTTTTGTTTTAGTTTGTTTTATTTTATACTTTCGTTTTTTTTTACCATGTTGCCAAATGAGATAGGCAAAGAAAAGAGTTGGGCGGGGCCAGAAAAGTGGAAGTTAAGAGAGATACGAGGATAAAATTATGAAAAATATTTTATCTAAGGAACTTCCCCAGAACATGTAATGCTGTATTAGCATGGTATTTATCTTCACCCAAATGTACTCTGATCAAAGGAATGTTTCCTCTACAGTAGTGTGCATGCAAAAATGCAGCCTCATTACGTGGCCCTAAGAAGCAAGCGTTAACAGTTTTTTTAATGTACACATAATATTTAACAGCCAAATATTGTTTATTTTTATTAAAAAATATTTACATTTCTATCTAAAATTAAAAAGCTGAAATAGTCTTGATATACTATCTTTCCTACACTTTAATAGTACAAATTCTTGGGTTTTGTTTTGAAAAGTGAGGAGTAACATGTAACTTTACAAAAGAAAACATCTTTTTCATGGATGTATATTCATATTCCACTGCCCTTTTAAAATACAGCAGCTAAGGCTGGGCAGGGTGGGTCATGCCTGTAATCCTAGCACTGTGGGAGGCTGAGGAGAGTGAACACTTGAGGCCAGGATTTCAAGACTACCCTGGCCAACATGGCGAAAGCCCGTCTGTACTAAAAATACAAAAATTAGCTGGGTGTGGTGGCACATGCCTGTAATCCCAGCTACTCAGGAGGCTGAGGCACGAGAATCACTTGAACCAGGGAGACAGAAGTTGCAGTGAGCCGAGAGCAGGCCACAGCACTCCAGCCTGGGTGACACAGCAAGGCGCTGTCTCAAAAAAAAAAAAAGTTAACCCATGAAAACGCATATGCTCATAGACTATGTCTAGCACCTCAATATAACTGAGCATCAGCCCAAGAGCTTCATGAGAAAGACATGAGAAAGAAAATCACTAAAATTTAAAATGCCACATGGTAATTAAAGAACCGTTCCAAATTTCTCAACATGTCTTGAATATAAAGACAGCAAAATTGCATATAAAATGAAACCTCATTCCCAAGAATAATGAAATTACATTGGATGGAATAGATAGGTGGAGAGTTAGACAGGAACATATCTAAGTTCCCTTCCATTTCTAAGATTATATAATTGAGATGTTTTGAACTTACCTAAGTATTTTGGATAAAAATAATCCTAGAAAGAAGAAAAAGAAAACATATATCTTAGCAAACCTAAATTTCATTATAGAGTTAAAACTTAATTTTATGTGTTTTTATATTAAAGACACAAATAAATTACATATAACCATCATTTTCACATTATAATTTTTATATAGTAAAATATACCAAGAGAAAACAATAAAATTAAACCAGTAAGATACTTAGGCTTAAAGAAATATTGATCAATTAATCATGTTTCAAAAGCTTCTAATCTGAAAACAAGCTCTATTTAAGATGGTAAATATAATCATACATGCCTTTTTCGTACATCCTTTAATTTTTCCATGATGATTAGATAACAATTTGACACATTTTATGTCATAATGGTCACCCACACCAGATTCAGTGTTGAATCACAGTAACACACTCTTTTGTTGTTGTTGTTGTTGAGACGAGGTTTCTCTGTGTCACCCATGCTAGAGTGCAGTGGCATGACCATGACTCACTGCAGCCTCAACCTCCTGGGCTCAAGTAATCCTCCCATCTCAGCCCCCCAAGTAGCTGGAACTACAGGTACATGCCACCATGCACAGCTGGTTTTTTGTTGTTGTTAATTATTTTTTTGTAGAGATGGGGTCTCACTATGTTGCCTAGGCCTCAAACTCCTGGGCTCAAGCGATCCTCCCGCCTTGGCCTCCCAAAGTGCTGGAATTACAGGAGTGAGCCAAGGTGCCCAGCTAACAGTGACATACTTTGAAGTGAATTAAAGTAGACATTTATCTTGTACATCTTATGTACACGTAGTACCTTACTTATAAATTGGTTGTGTACCAAAAGTTTGTAAATCAGTCATTTGGAGTAAAGAATGTGCTTTCTTAAAGAGAGAAAAATGTTAAAAATTTCTGATAGTAAGGTTCTCAGGCTGGTCCACGAAAGCATTCTTAAGCCATAATAAATCTAATGTGTACCATTAACAGCACAAGAATACCTCATGAGAAACCAGAATTTCTACACAAAGACATATTCAATGTTACCACTTAGTAAGTACAGAATATAAGCTCATCCAGAATTGAGTCGAAGGCCTCATTCTTTCCTCCTCTCACATATAAACCTACACAATAGGTAATGGGATTCAAAGGTGATGTTGCGATCGTCAAAGGAATATGTTAGAGATGTTGAGGCATAAGTGGTACTGTGGGGACTGGAAATGTGGGCTGTGGTATTAGGGATGTGGGCAGGGAGTGATTGGCTAGGGTTGAAAATGATCACACCTGTGATCATGAGAATCGTAACACAGTAACAAATGTTTGGTGGGGGTGGGGCAGGGGGGTCACTGTGGTCACACGTGTAATCCTAGCACTTTGGGAAACTAAGGTGGGGAGGTTGCTCGAGCCCAGCCTGGGCAACATGGCAAAACCCCCTCTCTACAAAAAATACCAAAATTAGCCAGGTGTGGGGCTGCACACCTGTAGTCTCAGCGACATAGGAGTCTGAGATGGGAGGATTGCCTGAGCCAGGGGGTCAGGGCTGCAGTGAACCATGATCATGCCACTGCACTCTAGCCTGGGCAACAGAGCAAGACCCTGTCTAAAAAAAAAAAAAAAAAAAGTAACTTTTTTTTTTTCATTTCTCCCCTTTCTGTCTTGCTCTTTCTCTCATTTTTTTCCTCTTCTGTCAATGAGCCCAATGTTAGAATTAGTGGAAGGGAGGAAGCACATAAATGAGTTTTCCTTCCTCACTATCTTTCCTCCTCTGCATCAAGGTCTTCTCCCTCACTGGGCTTTTGCTGCTTAGAGGCTAAGCTGACAGAATACATCTACTATGTTAGAAATACATACTCAATATTAATGAGTGATATACTAGTATGGTATCTTGGGCAGACAGGCATGCCTTACAATATTCCAGAATAACAAAACAAAAATTAGAATGGATGGGGTAAAATATAGGTAAAACAAGAATGGCAGAGTGTTGATCATTATTAAAGGGGTGGAGGAGTTTGTATAATGAAATTTATTACACTGTTCTCTCTACTTTGAGATCTACTTAAAATCTATTTAAAATTTCAATATGAGATGATACCTACAATTGTGACTTAAAATCTTTCATGTAGCGGGCCGGGCGCAGTGGCTCATGCCTGTAATCTCAACACTTTGGGAGGCCGAGGCAGGCGGATTGCTTAAGCCGAGGAGTTTGAGACTTGCCTGGCCAACGTGGCAAAACCCCGTCTCTACTAAATATACAAAAATTAGCCAGGCATGGTGGCACACGCCTCTGATCCCACCTACTCAGGTGGCTGAGACATGAGAATCTCTTGAACCCAGGAGGTGGAGGCTGCAGTGAGCAGAGATTGCACCACTGCACTCTAGCCTGGGCAACAGAAAGAGACTTTGTTTCAAAAAATAAAAATAAAAATAAATGCCAATGGAGAAATTTAATGAAGCATTGTGACAATAATCCAAACTAGCATGCATGCACGCACACACACACACACACACACATACCTTAATACTTCAGACATCCTCTCCCCTCCAACACTATCAAATTCTGGTTAGAAGAAAATATTTGCAAACCATGAGGTCAATACTATTTGCTGATAATGAAGTGTAACTGAACTATAGTTTAGTCAGGACAAGCTGTTATTGGTGATCATGTCTGCCTAGCAAGCCCACTTTCCTTTGAAGGTACTTCCTCCTGAAATGGAAGTGGTTATGTGTGGAAGGGGATACACAGAATTATTGACTTTAAGATGGAACAGAAAGAAGTACAGGCTGGAAATGTTCAGTCTGTAGTTGTATGTCTAGATGTGCGAACTTGACAGTTTCCATAAATGCTTACCGTTTCAGGGTCATTTTCAAAGACCTCCCTGGCTTCTTCTTTATTGCACAGTTCTTCGATGCATTCTCTTTCGAGATTACCCTGTTTGGTTTCTTCAAGTAAAGAATTTGCACGACGCTTCCTAACCAGGACTTGTGAAGCCTGTTGCTTTGACAAAACTGAAGGAAAAAATAAGTTTATATGAATTAATCATTTTTCCATCTAAAATATAGTTTTATTAAACAATAAGAGTTAAAATCATTTTCTGCCTATGAATTGTATGACATTTAAAATCAGTATGATCGAACTAAGAAAAAAATGCAGATATAGAAGCACGTTGGTTAACAATTCAGAGAGCAGGTTTGGTGTGCAGCTGTAGCCCTTGTATGATAGTCTATACAAATTATTCAGGTTTATACTTGAGGTTAAACACACCAGATAATATTCAATACTTCCTTCATTATGACTACATTGGAGAAAACATGCTGAGGCCAGGTGTGGTGGCTCACCTTCATAATACCAGCACTTTGGGAGGCTGAGGTGGGAGGTCCACCTGAACCCAGGTGGTTCAAACCCAGGTGGTTCAAACCCAGCCTGGGCAAAATAGCAAGACCCCATTTCTACAAAAAACAAACAAACGTGTGTATATATATATATATATATATATTTTTTTTTTTTTTTTTTTTTTTGAGAAGGAGTCTCGCTCTGTCGCCCAGGCTGGAGTGCAGTGGCACGATCTTGGCGCACTGCAACCTCTGTCTGCCAGATTCAAGCGATTCTCCTGTGTCAGCCTCCTGAGTAGATGGGATTACCAGAGTGCGCCACTACATAAAAAATATTAATTGGGCATGGTGGTATGCACTTGTAGTCCTTGCTACCTGGGAGGCTAAGGCGGGAGTGCCACTTGAGTGCAGGAGTTCAAGGTTACAGTGAGCTATGATCATACCATTCACTCCAGCCAGTAAGACCCTCACTCTAAAAAAAAAAAAAAATCTGAAAAAAAAGAAAAAACATGATGAAATGCCTATGTCAAAAGCCATAGTCTTAGCCAGGCCTGGTGGAACACGCCTGTAATCCCAGCTATTTGGGAAACTGAGACATGAGAATCATTTAAACCACGGAGCCAGAGGTTACAGTGAGCTGAGATCCTGCCACTGCACTCCAGCCTGGGCAATACGGCAAGACTCTGTCTCAAAAAAAAAAAAAAGAAAAGAAAAGCCATACCATCTTTAAAGCAAGAGTAATAAACTTTCTCAATTTTAATGAAAAACCTTTGTGATCTCTGTGGAGACTGTTGTTGAACAGCAACAACAAAAATAACATAACAAAGTTCAATATCAAGCAACAGACTGGAGGAAAATACTTACAGCATATAGAATAGAAAAAATAGCATCCAGATAAGCTGACCAATACAGAAATGCATGTATGGTTGTATATAAAATCATTTCTAAAATATAAACAAACTATAAAGAAAACAATATAAACAATCATATAAACCATCACTACGGAGAATAAATGGGCAATAAACATTATAAAGTGTTCAAATCAAACTATTTTAAAAATTATATTTTTGCATATTAGACTGGCAAAACTTTAAAAGAATGATAATATCAATTGTTGGTGAGAGTAAGGGAAAACATGTATTCTTGTACACTGGTAGTGGAGCATAAACTGGCAGGTTTTATTTGAAGGTATTTTGGTAAAATTTAAAGCACATATACTCTTCATCTCAACAACTCTGCTTCTAAGTGTGTCTTACATATATGCCCATGTGCTGGAAAAAATAGAATTGTTTATTGAAAGACTGAGATCAAAAAATTAAAAATGACTTAAATATCTATCAAGAGGAGCACAGGATCAGGCACAGTGGCTCATGCCTGTAATCCCAGCACTTTGGGAGGCCAAGGCAGGAGGACCACTCAAGCCAAGGAATTCATGACCAGCCTGGATGACAAAGAGAGACCCCACATCTCCAAAAAATTTTAACAATTGTGCAGGTGTAGTGGTGCACACCTGTAGTCCCAGTTAGTCAGGAGGCTGAGGCAGGAGGATCACTTGAGCCTGTGGGGGGTCAAGGCTAGAGTCAGCTATGATCACACCACTGCACTCCAGTGTGGGTGACAGAGCAAGACCCTGACTTAAAAAAAAAAAAAAAGAGGGGAATGGAAATAAAAGCTATAATAAACCCGTACTGTGGAATAATATGTAGTTGCTAAAAGGAAGATACTCTTGTACTGGAGATTTCAAAGATACAGTAAGTTAAAATGCAAGTTGTAAAATGCCACAGTCATAGCATAATTCTCTACAAATCAGCTAAAGTACTATATATGTAAATATCATGTGGAAAAATACATAGAAAAGAGTTTGGAAAGACAAACTGCTAATACAACAATTATATTTGGAGAAAAGTATGGAGAGAGTCTCGAGTTTTGGTTTATTATTTTAGCATGTTAATATAGCTTTTTAATGAAAAATGTAAAAAACATAAATAAAATCTACAAGTAACTTTTTTCCTGATTTTAACCACAAATGGTTCTTTCACTAAGAAGATAAACAAGTAATATAAATGTCTGAATTTCTTTCCCTTTTCTTGTCTCTTATTACCTGGTAAACAATAAAAAATAAATACTCAAAAGTTGACAATAGAAGAAAGAAAAAAAGCAAAAAGACTTATCAACAGTCACTCACCATATTTATTAGTTAAGTAACTAAAAAATCTTTCAAGAGTGAAGTAATATTACTTTATTTCTCTGACTTGCCAAAGCAGAGGTTTAAATGTAATGGATAAATAAATAAATTGTTTGGGTTAGATTTGTAACCCTATCTCTTGCCATGTTTATCATGCTCATTAAAATAGAGATTAAGTCAAGGCAGTATGTATATAAAAGATGGTACTCTGTGATCATGCTATCTGCCAAGTGTGTTATTGACTTATCAATGACAGTCCTGTCAACAATGAAAGAGTCTGACATGGGCAATTATCTCATTTATTTGAAGTAGTTTTACACATGCTAGTTTGTAATAAATACAGCAAAAAATTTGGACTTCTTGAACTTTACAGCAACTATGTGATTCTTTCTGGGGAAAACAATAACACTTTCATTGAAGGGTGAATACACTGATTCAATTTTAAAAATCAAGGTTAAATGCACTTAGGAAATAAAGCTCCATATATATTCACTTCTTGGCATTTTTTCCTTACACAATATTAACTTTTAGAATTAGGAGTTTGATAGTGATTTTTAAGAACATCTCTTTCCCCGTATGGGCCCCCACTAAATGGTACAAAGCAGGTGTAATAACACATACTGTATTCATGCTTGTGAAAGCAAAGGTCTAAATCACCCAGAATAGCCAAGGTTTTTGAGTTCTTCAGAATGTCCACTTAAGTTTATAAAAGTAAACATAACCACCTTTATTATTTAAGAGAAGATGAAACTCAGGTAAAAAGCATGCAACATATTTTTTAATAATTGTAAAGTGAATAAACAACAAAACTACAGCTAGATCATAGGCATCCCAACTCTCAGACCTGCAATCCATTGTTTATTGTCTGCTGCTTTTCAAAAATCAGGAAGTTTTATTGTATCAATTGTTGAGAGGAATATTAAAAAAACGAAAACGGTTATGCTTTTGTCCTACAGGAAAATTAAGCTAACAACAAAAAAAAATTTTGTCTAAATATATTTGCACCAAATTTGGATTTCATCTAGTTCAGCCCAACAACGCTGTAAATTGGTATGATACATAACAATGTTCAAAGCATGAATTAATTATTTCATTTGATTTTCACATACTGAAATAAACTATAAGACAGAATTATCATCCCTATTTTCTTATTGAAGAAATTGAAGCTGAGAGAGGTGACATGATTTGCTACGAGTTGTGCTAATGGAATTCAAATATACCCATCCGCTTAGCCCAGTGCTCTTTTCTTGAGTGTATTCTGCTACTCAAATGTCCATGATGTACCTGATTTAATTTTTTTCATTTACATATTTTTATTTGGAAATGTGTTTATCAATACAGTGAAACTAAATTATAGAGACACTGATGCCATTAGTTTAGATATAATTACTTTATAATAAAAGACATAGTAATTAATATATGATGTACGATTTTAGAACTTCAGTGGAATGGGCAGCTTCATGTTGATGCCATTTCAACAGTGAATTATTTCAGTCTACCTACTTTCCAAGAATGTCACCATCTCTAAATAAAAAAAAAATCCTTGTGGTCTAGAATTACTTTGGTGCCTCCATATTCTGAGAGAAGTACTTTATCTCCAGCTTTCACACTGACTGCTTGAATCCCTTTCCTTTAGGGCCCAATCCAACAGCTACTACTGTTGCTTGCAATACTTTTCCTGAGAATTTACTGGAAGCATAATGCCTTCTTTGGTTACAGTTTTGGCTGCACTACTTTCAGCCAAACAACACTCGGTCAAAGAGCAGGAGAAACTTTCTACATGTTTGGTCTCCCATGACTCCCGCTGCCACAGCTCATACTCTGCTCTTGCACAACTGCCATGAGCTGACTTTAATTTTTGCAAAAGAAATTATGTGGTTGTGCAGTGGATAAGGTCACTATCTTAAATAATTAGCTGTCCTTTACAAAATAAACCCATCCATCTAAGAGAATGGCTTTCGAAGCAGTCTACTGCTTCTTGCCAGAAAGATACAGACATGACATCATGAACCCAAATTAAAACTACAGGACTGTGGGATGAGACAAGCATGGGGTTTGAAGTGCTTTCAGCAATTGGCTCAAAGTCCTTCTGCCCAAAAATATTCACCCTGCTGACATGCAGCAATATCTAAAAAGTTCCATTATTTACCGTAATAACCATGACATATGAGCACATAAATGCTGTTTCACATTATCTCCTTTAATCTGAATCATAACTGTTCTAAGTAGATTAAAATTTTCCGCTTTATATATGAATAAGCTAAAATTTAAAGTTGAGTTAATTTTAGCAAGTTTCCACAGCTGAGAACACAGATAACCAGCATCCAAACCCTGTCCTCTTTTTGTATTAGCACACTGTCCCTTACTTATTTGTTTCACTTCTTTGTATTAAAAAGTATCTCAAGAAAGTCCTTGTTAAAACCCAACTATGTTGCTTGAAAAGTGTTACATTCAGATTCAAAATTTTAGGTTATAATGTGGAGTTTATGAGTCTTTCAAGATAAGAAGTACAACTGAGTCAACTTGATTTTTTTAACTTATCTGAGTCACTCCTTCTTCAAAATAATGACCAAAGCAGGTGGAACAATTATGACAATAATAAAACCATTGTACAAACATGAACTGGAATTCTCTTTGAAATTGTATTCACAGCCTTCATATGTTCTCTTCATGTGGGGGGTAAATCTTTGTTTTTTGAGTGTAAATTTGATTGACTTACCTCCAAAAAAGTAATTTATTGTTATTCGTTTCATAAGAGCCCCTGTAATGGTAGTGATGCTAGCACTGCCTCTGCGAATGCCACCCTCTGTTCAAGGAGGGCAGGACCAAAGGTCTGCAGGTTGTCCAAAACTAAACAGTCAGGTAAGGATGAGGTGGCAGATGGAGGAGGGTCCAGGCTTTAGGACAGCTTATCCTCTGAAGCTCTTCCATTTTGCTCCCTTGTTTTTTTGCAAAGATGGTTCTCACATTCTTCCCCCCAAAAGCTCATCTCTCTTTTAGTTCTGCTTTCCATCTCTCTTTTCCCTAGGCTCTTCTTATTTGGCATCTCAAAAATGAAAAATTGCCCTTGAAAGAATGTTTCTGAGAAGACAGTCTTTGGCTAGCATTTGAGTTGGCCGAGTGTTTTTATCTTTGTCTGGGCTTCAGTGTTGGATGAGGTGAAGGAAAATGGCTTTCACTTTACGAATATAGAGAACCACCAGATGATACTTTGAGACATAACTGTGCTTCACATGTCTCAATTGTTGAAACAGTAAATTTTGTTTAAACCAAGACTGAGGCTGGGTACTATGGCTCGCACATGTAATCCCAACACATTGGGAGGCTGAGGTGGGAGGATCCTTTAAACCCAAGAGTTTGAAACCAGAGTGGGCATCATAGGGAAACACCATCTCTACAAAAAATTTAAAAAGTAGCTGGGCATGGTGGTGCACACCTGGAATCCTAGCTACTTGGGAGGCTGAGGCTGAAGGATTGCTTGAGCCCAGAAGGTTGAGGTACAGGGAGCCCCGAATGTGTCACTGCACTCCAGCCTGGGTGACAGCACAACACCTTGCCTCAAAAAAAAAAAAAAAAAACCTGAGAAAAAAGAATTGCATATATTATTTAAAAAATTAATTGATAATGGGCTGGCATGGCGGCCCACACCTGTAATCCCAACACTCTGGGAGGCCGAGGTGGGCTGATCACTTGAAGTCAGCAGTTCGAGACTAGCCTGGCCAACATGGTGAAATGCAATCTCTACTAAAAATACAAAATTTAGCCAGGACAGATCACGAGGTCAGGAGTTTGAGATCAGCCCGGCCAACATGGTGAAACCCTGTCTCTACTAAAAATACAAAAATTAGCTGGGCATGGTGGCGCGTGCCTGTAACCCCAGCTACTCAGGAGGCTGAGGCAGAAGAATCACTTGAACCCAGGAGGCGGAGGTTGCAGTGAGCTGAGATCATGCCACTGCACTCCAGCCTGGGCGATAGAGCGAGACTCCATCTCAAAAAAAAAAAAAAAAATTTAACCAGGAGTGGTGGTGGGCGCCTCTAATCCCAGTTACTCAGGAGGCTGAGGCAGGAGAATCGCTTGAACCCAGGAGGTGGAGGCTGGAGTGAGCAGAGATTGTGCCACTGCACTCCAGCCTGGGTGACAGAGCAAGACTCCATCACATTAAAAAAAAAAAAAAAAAAAGGCTAGTTAATAATGGTAAAAAATAAATAAATAATAATGGTAAAAATGGCTGTATATTCAAAAATGTATTTAAAATAATTACATTAACTATAAAATACTTCAGTTATGTTTCATAAAGATTTCTACCACAGAAAATTTCCAACTGGGGGAAGGGAGCATTTGAAAAAATGTGAAGGTTGCCAGGATTAAGGAAAACTCAAAAATGGGTTTTTATGTAGGGATTCACCAACTATTATCCTTGCTTTTCTCTAGATTTTATATTTTGTATCACATTGAGGATTATGCTGCTGTGCAACAATTTCTTCTCATATTGTGTTACGGGGTGGAATGGGTTAAAGAACATTCTGTAATGATGAACTGTATGTAGGTCTTTTTGAAGGACTGAGCAAATACTGACTGATGAGAAACACTTTATGAGAGTCAAAGATCATAAGAGATAGGTGTGGATAAAGATTTAAATCCAGGGAGAGAAAAAGAAGAAGTAATCTGTGAATGAAATGTTGCACATATAAAGGTGAGTTCTAAAACATTAAGGATAGGGGAGTGTAGGCTGGCATTTATTTAGAAGTAGAAAAGCCACTGGTGGAATTAAAAAAAAAAAAATGTGACCATTGACCCTCCATTCTGGCACAGATCAATGAATGAGTACAGGAGCAATGCCTGAACTGTTTAACTACAGCAGAAGTGAAATGGACCTCTCTTTACGCCAAGATTTAATTATAACTTCAATTTCCAGCCCCTTTCTAGAAAAAAAAAAAAAGTCACTCTGGCATTGTTTCCACGGATTAAAACCTTTGATTAACTAGACAGAGATAGCAGTACACATTAGTTATTCCCTCCAAACAGCAAATATCTTTACTCGAATGATAGAATAGGCAGCTTTATTACCCAGAAAAAAAGTTACACTGGCCATTTCTTTTATTTGAATTGTTTGTTCTTGGTCAGTGATAAATGAAGATGCTTCATTGAAGGGATTCAAGAGCTCAGATGTTGGCAAGGATAAAGAAGGAATTTTCGACAACTCCATTTTTTTTCTCCTGACTACTAGATTGCAAACTGGTTATGTTTCCTAATACCACAACAGGAGGTCTTTTTCATGACACGCAGCAAGATAGACCCACACTCAGCTTTCATTGTCTTTTTTATCTCCTACCCACTAGGACCTCAAAACATCATTTGATTTTGACATCATGCACCAAGAAGTTACTGCACAGAAAATGTTTTGTTTTTGTTCTATTTGACTTTTTTTTGTTACAATTACATCAATATATTAGTTCTGTGGCCTGTATTTATGTTTGGAAAAGCAACAGGCAAAGTGTTCCTGGACATTTAAAAAGGCAACAGTAAAAGAATTCTCCTAATTTTGCAATATCGCCCTACTTGCAATAGCCCCTAGATCCCTGAAATAAGCATGTCTGAAACTGTGCTTAGAGGCTTAGAAGGATTTCAGATATCAATGGCATTCCTTTAACTCTTAGGATATAATTTATTTTTTAAAGTGCTTATTTGCAAGTGAGATTACTTGGAATACTGGTATATCATCAAGTAAGTCTTTCTAATTCAATGGTTTCTACCAGCATCTCAGCACCCTCTGCCTAATAACCAAAACGCTTTAAGACACAGTATAAATAACAGTGAAATAAAACAATAACTCATTAAGGAAAGGAGAGAACATCATTGGGCTAAGGAATCAAGGAAAAAAATAAAAATAAAACAAGCAGAAAGGAAAGAGGCAGTTAACATAGAAACTCAAGCCCACATTAAAAAAAAAGTCAGCCACAGACAAAATGAAAAAACTACCTTTTTTTTTCATAGTAAGTAAAATGATAAAATAAGCATTTTCATTGTACTGGGCAAGGTGTTATGGACTGAATGTGTCCCCATATCCCCCCCGCACCCCCTCCCCACTCCAAATTCATATGTTGAAGCCCTAACACCCAGTGTGGCTATATTTGGAGACAGGTCTTTTAAGGAAGTAATTAAGACTAGATGGGGTCATAATGTGACCCCCCCAAGATTAGTGAACCAAAAAATGACAACAATAGACACTGATGACTATTAAAGGGGGAAGAGAGGGAAGAGAAAAGGATTGAAAAACTAACTGTTGTTTGCTATGCTCACTATTTGGGTCACAGGATCATTTTGCTGCAAATCTGAACATCACGTAATATACCCATGTAACAAACCTGCACATGTACCGACTCTAAATATTCCTTCCATATCCTGCACTATCATGCTGTTATATGGGCAGAAAGAGGTTTTTTGCCTCACTATGCAAGTGTCCTCCATCATTAATGCCTCTTTAATGAAAACTCTTCTCAAGGCTGCTTTACTTCCAAAGGAAGCTGGAGTCATTTACTGCAAGGGCCATCAAAAGGCATCAGATCCCGTCACTCAGGACAGTGCTTAGGCTGATAAGGTAGCTAAAGAAGCAGCTAGTGTTCCAACTTCTGTCCTTCAGTGCCAGTTTTTCTCTTTCTCACTGGTCACTCCCACCTACTCCCCCACTGAAATGTTCACCTATCAATCTCTTCCCACACAAGGCAAATGGTTCTTGGACCAAGGAAAATATCTCCTTCCAGCCTCACAGGCCAATTCTATTCTGTCATCATTTCATAACCTCTTCCATGTAGGTTACAAGCCACTAGCCCGCCTCTTAGAACCTCTTATTTGCTTTCCATCATGGAAATCTATCCTCAAGGAAATCACTTCTCAGTGTTCCATCTGCTATTCTACTACTCCTCAGGGATTATTCAGGCCCGCTCCCTTCCCTCCACATCAGGCTCAGGGATTTGCCCCTGCCCAGGACTGGCAAATTGACTTTACTCACATGCCATGAGTCAGGAAACTAAAATACCTCTTGGTCTGGGTAGACACATTCACTGGATGGGTAAAGGCCTTTCCCTCAGGGTCTGAGAAGGCCACTGTGGTCATTTCTTCCCTTCTGTCAGACATAATTCCTCAGTTTGGGCTTCCCACCTCTATACAGTCCAATAACGGACTAGCCTTTATTGGTCAAATCACCCAAGCAGTTTCTCAGGCTCTTGGTATTCAGTAGAACCTTCATACCCCTTACTGACCTCAATCTTTAGGAAAGATAGAACGGATTAATGGTCTTTTAAAAACACACCTCACCAAGCTCAGCCTCCAACTTAAAAAGGACTCTGTCAAGGATAGAGCCCAAAAACTCATCAACAAAGCAAGTAATTACACTGAACACCTTGGACACTCTCTAATTGGATGTCCTGGGTCCTCCCAATTCTTAGTCCTTTAATACCTGTTTTCCTCCTTCTCCTTGTGTCTTCTGTCTAGTTTCTCAATTCATACAAAACTGTATCCAGGCCATCAACAACCATTCTATATGACCAATGTTACTCCTAACAACCCCACAATATCACCCCTTACCACAAAATCTTCCTTCAGCTTAATCTCTCCCACTCTAGGTTCCCACGTCGCCCCTAATCCCACTCGAAGCTGCCCTGAGAAACATTGACCATTATCTCTCCATACCGCCTCCCAAAAATTTTTGCTGCTCTAACACTTCAACACTAGTTTATGTTATTTTTCTTATTAATATAAGAAGACAGGAATGTCAGGCCTCTGAGCTAAGCCATCATATCCCCTGTGACCTGCACGTATAGAATCAGATGGCCTGAAGCAAGTGAAGAATCACAAAAGAAGTGAAAATGGTCTGCTCCTGCCTTAACTGATGACATAACCTTGTGAAACTACTTCTCCTGACTCACAAGCTCCTCCATTGAGCACTTGTGACCCCTGCACCTGTCCGCCAGAGAACAACGCTTTTGACTGTAATTTTCCACTACCACCCAAATCCTATAAAACAACCCCACACCTATCTCCCTTTACTGACTCTCTTTGCTAACTCAGCCTGCCTGCACCCAGGTGATTAAAAAGCTTTATTGCTCACACAAAGCCTGTTTTGTGGTCACTTCACACGGACGTGTGTGACAGTAAAATAATCAGACTAGCCCCAATAAACATTCATTGCATACATATACAAAAAAAAAACTAATAAATGTACAGAGAACTAACTGATAACTCTCCCATTTAGAAGAAACACTAACACGAAACCAGATAAATACATAAAACAGCAGAAGAAAACTACACCTGCCACCTAAAACTAACCCAGTTTTGCTGTTTATATATGAAAACACAACAAAAAATCATCAGAAATATGGAAGCAAACAGCTATTAGTAACATGAAAAAGACCAAGAAAACTGACTTGAGAAAAATCAACAAAATATACATTCTTCTCAGCACCACATCACACTTATTCCAAAATTGACCACAGGGTTGGAAGAAAAGCACTCCTCAGCAAATGTAAAAGAACAGAAATTATAACAAACTGTCTCTCAGACCACAGTGCAATCAAACTAAAACTCAGGATTAAGAAACTCACTCAAAACCACTCAACTACATGGAAACTGAACAACCTGCTCCTGAATGACTACTGGGTACATAACAAAATGAAGGCAGAAATAAAGATGTTCTTTGAAACCAATGAGAACAAAGACACAGCATACCAGAATCTCTGGGACCCATTTAAAGCAGTGTATTAGAGGGAAATTTATAGCACTAAATGCCCACATGCGAAAGCAGTAAAGATATAAAATTGACACCCTAACATCACAATTAAAAGAACTAGAGAAGCAAGAGTAAACACATTCAAAAGCTAGCAGAAGGCAAGAAATAACTAAGATCAGAGCAGAACTGAAGGAGATAGAGACACAAAAAACCCTTCAAAAAATCAATGAATCCAGGAGCAGGCTTTTTGAAAAGATCAACAAAATTGATAAAATAATAAAGAAGATTGCAAGACTAATAAAGAAGAAAAGAGACAAGAATCAAATAGACGCAATAAAAAATGATAAAGGGGATATCACCACCGATCCCACAGAAATACAAACTACCATCAGAGAATACTATGAACACCTCTACGCAAATAAACTAGAAAATCTAGAAGAAATGGATAAATTCCGGGACACATGCACCCTCCCAAGACTAAACCAGGAAGAAGTTGAATCTCTGAATAGAACAATAACAAGCTCGGAAATTGAGACAATAGTTAAGAGCCTACCAAAGAAAAAACTCCAGGACCAGAAGGATTCACAGCTGAATTCTACCAGAGATACAAACAGGAACTGGTACCATTCCTTCTGAAACTATTCCAATCAATAGAAAAAGAGGGAATCCTCCCTAACTCATTCTATGAGGCCAGCATCATCCTGATACCAAAGCCTGGCAGAGACACAACAACAAAAACAGAGAATTTTAAACCAATATCCCTGATGAACATTGATGCAGAAATCCTCAATAAAATACTGGCAAACAGAATCCAGTAGCACATCAAAAAGCTTATCCATCATGATCAAGTGGGCTTCATCCCTGGAATGCAAGGCTCGTTCAACATATATAAATCAATAAATGTAATCTATCATATAAACAGAACTAAATACAAAAACCATATGATTATCTCAAAAGATGCAGAAAAGGCCTTCAGCAAAATTCAACACTCCTTCACGCTAAAAACTCTCAATGAATTAGGTATTGATGGGACGTATCTCAAAATAATAAGAGCTATTTATGACAAACCCACAGCCAATATCATACTGAATGGGCAAAAATGGAAGCATTCCCTTTGAAAACTGGCACAAGACAGGGATGCCCTCTCTCACCACTCCTATTCAAAATAGGGTTGGAAGTTCTGGCCAGGGCAATCAGGCAGGAGAAACAAATAAAGGGTATTCAATTAGGAAAGGAGGAAGTCAAATTGTCCCTGTTTGCAGATGACATGATTGTATAGTTAGAAAATCCCATCATCTCAGCCCAAAATGTCCTTAAGCTAATAAGCAACTTCAGCAAAGTCTCAGGATACAAAATCAATGTGCAAAAATCACAAGCATTCCTATACACCAATAACAGACAAACAGAGAGCCAAATCATGAGTGAACTCCCATTCACAATTGCTTCAAAGAGAATAAAATACCTAGGAATCCAACTTACAAGGGATGTGAAAGACCTCTTCAAGGAGAAATACACACCACTGCTCAACTAAATAAAAGTGGGCAGAAACAATGGAAGAACATTCCATGCTCGTAGATAGGAAGAATCAATATCGTGAAAATGGCCATACTGCCCAATGTAATTTATAGATTCAGTGCCATCCCCATCAAGCTACCAATGACTTCCTTCAGAGAATTGGAAAAAACTACTTTAAAGTTCATATGGAACCAAAAAGGAGCCCACATTGCCAAGACAATACTAAGCCAAAAGAACAAAGCTGGAGGCATCACGCCACCTGACTTCAAACTATACTAGAAGCTACAGTAACAAAAACAGCATGGTCCTGGTACCAAAACAGAGATATAGACCAATGGAACAGAACAGAACCCTTAGAGATAATACCACACATCTACAACCACCTGATCTTTGACAAACCTGACAAAAACAAGAAATGGGGAAAGGATTCCCTATCTAAAAAATGGTGCTGGGAAAACTGGCTACTCATATGTCGAAAGCTGAAACTGGATCCCTTCCTTACACCTTATACAAAATTTAATTCAAGATGGATTAAAGACATAAATGTTAGACCTAAAACCATAAAAACCCTAGAAGAAAACCTAAGCAATACCATTCAGGCCATAGGCATGGGCAAGAACTTCATATCTAAAACACCAAAAGCAGTGGCAACAAAAGCCAAAATTGACAAACGGGATCTAATTAAACTAAAGAGCTTCTGCACAGCAAAAAAAAACTATCATCAGAGTGAACAGGCAACCTACAGAATGAGAGAAAATTTTCACAATCTACCCATCTGACAAAGGGCTAATATCCAGAATCTACACAGAACTTAAGCAAAATTACAAGAAAAAATCAAACAGCCCTATCAAAAAGTGGGCAAATGATACGAACAGAAACTTCTCGAAAGAAGACATTCATGCAGTCAACAGACACATGACAAAGTGCTCATCATCACTGGCCATCAGAGAAATGCAAATCAAAACCACAATGAGATTCCATCTCACATCAGTTAGAATGGCGATCATTAAAAAGTCAGGAAACAACAGGTGCTGGAGAGGATGTGGAGAAATAGGAATGAACACTTTTACACTGTTGGTGGGACTGTAAACTAGATCAACCATTGTGGAAGACAGTGTGCCAATTTCTCAAGGATCCAGAATCAACAGATGCTAAGAATAAGCATCAGATTAACTATACAACTCCATTCAGAATAACAAAACAGTTGAAGTCTCCCTCTCTCCCTCTTCTGTTTGCAGAAGCTCAGAAGCCAGGATTCTAGCCTTTAAAATAAAACCTAAAAACTGCTCCCTAAAGATAGAGATAACATAATGAGGGAAGGTTCCCTCTGTGCATCTGGGATGACAAAGAGTAGGACTTCCAGTCACTCCAAACTTTATCTCATTTAAAGTTTGGGAGAAAGCCAATAAAGCAACTAGAAAGAGTTATTTTCTTTCTTTTTTTTTTTTTTTTTCTGAGACAGAGTCTCGCTCTGTCACCCAGGCTGGAGTGCAGTGGTGCGATCTCGGCTCACTGCAAGCTCCGCCTCCCAGGTTCACGCCATTCTCCTGCCTCAGCCTCCCGATTAGCTGGGACTACAGGTGCCCGCCACCACACTCAGCTAATTTTTTTGTATTTTTAATAGAGATGGGGTTTCACAGTGTTAGCCAGGATGGTCTCAATCTCCTGACCTCGTGATCCACCTGCCTCGGCCTCTCAAAGTGCTGGGATTACAGGCGTGAGCCACCACGCCCGGCCTAGAAAGAGTTATTTTCAAAGAGAAATACTCTTCCCCCCTTACCTTGGCATTGCCCTTGCACAGTTTTCACATAGGCACCTAAATAGAAGCCTGGTTATTGATACATATGCCCAGTTATAGGACTGATAACAATCTTCCCAATTAAGAGAAAGCCCTGTTGGGGAAACAGATGTAAACAAAAACAAAAGAACCCATGCCAACTACCTAGTTTATCCAGCTTACTTAGGACTTTCTTCAAAACATATAAACTAACAATCAAAGATCACCAGATATTCGCATACAGTTAATAGCATGGAAGAAATAAACAAGAATGACCCAAGAGAAAATAGAGGTAATTGAAGACACAGAAGAAAACTTTTTAAAATGTGTAGCTAATATCCTAAACAAATTTGAGAGGCTCTCCCATCCATAAAAAAAGTAGGCTGCAATGAAAAGAAAAAAATTGAGAACTAAAGTATGATTGCTATAAGAAGTTAAAAGTGCGATGTGGTGCTAAGAAGAATGTATATTCTGTTGATTTGGGGTGGAGAGTTCTGTAGATGCCTATTAGGTCTGCTTGGTGCAGAGCTGAGCTCAAGTCCTGGATATCCTTGTTAACTTTCTGTCTCGTTGATCTGTCTAATGTTGACAGTGGGGTGTTAAAGTCTCCCATTATTATTGTGTGGGAGTCTAAGTCTCTTTTATGCAGCCAATAAACATATGAAAAAACGCTCATCATCACTGGCCATTAGAGAAATACAAATCAAAACCACAATGAGATACCATCTCACACCAGTTAGAACTGTGATCATTAAAAAGTCAGGAAACAACACATGCCGGAGAAGATGTAGAGAAATAGGAACACTTTTACACTGTTGGTGGGACTGTAAACTAGTTCAACCATTGTGGAAGATAATGTGGCAATTCCTCAAGGATCTAGAACTAGAAATACCATTTGACCCAGCCATCCCATAACTGGGTATATACCCAGAGAATAATAAATCACGCTGCTATAAAGACACATGCCCACAGATGTTTACTGCAGCACTATTCACAATAGCAAAGACTTGGAACCAACCCAAATGTCCAACAATGATGCACTGAATTAAGAAAATGTGGCACATATACACCATGGAATACTATGCGGCCATAAAAAAGGATGAGTTCATGTCCTTTGTAGGGACATGGATGAAGCTGGAAACTATCATTATGAGCAAACTATTGCAAAGACAGAAAAGCAAACACCGCATGTTCTCACCCATAGCTGGGAACTGAACAATGAGAACACTTGGACACAGGATGGGGAACATCACACACTGGGGCCTGTGGTGGGGTGCAGGGAGAGGGGAGGGATAGCATTAGGAGATATACCTAATGGAAATAACGAGTTAATGGGAGTAGCACACCAACATGGCACCTGTATACATATGTAACAACCCAGCACGTTGTGCACATGTACCCTAGAACTTAAAGTATAATTAAAAAAAAAAAAAGAAATAAGAAATTAATGGGTGAACTGAAAAATAGAATGGGCTGTGCTAAATTTTAGTCTAATAACATGAAAGATAAATTCAAGAAAGTCTCCTGCTCTATAGAGAAAATAATAAATAAATGTAAAAGTTGAAAAAAAATAAGAGACACAGTAAAAAGATTCAGAATCAATATAAGTCCTGGAGATAAAACAATGGAGGGAAGGAAATAATTTAAAATAGTATCTTTAAAATATTTTAAAATCCCTAATCCATTAAAAGACATAAGGCTTCAAAGTATATTCATTTTTTGATCAAGGCAAATGAGGGGAAAATCTATAGATAAGAATTTTTAGGGAAATTTTAGAACTTCAAAAATAGAAACAATATCCTAAAATCCTACAGAGGGAAAAAATCATGTTACTGTCAAACTCAGATGGACTGGAGAAAAGAGGATGAATAAAATTAATTACCTTTCACACTGGGGGTGGGTCAACAGTAAACTTACTTACTAAAAGAAAACAAAAGCAAAACATGGAAAGAGAGCCCTATTTGAAATTAATAATATTCTGATTCTACTTAAAGCCCAGCTATTTAGTATCCTATATAGCTTCAGATAGAACTTCTATAATCTTTACATTTCTTTTAGTTAAAATAGTTATACCAACCAAAACCTGATAAAGATAGTACAGAAAATAAAATACATAAACCAATCTGACAGAAGTATAATGGCCAAATTCTAAATAAATTATTGGCTACTTTAATATAATAATGGATCCCAAAAACCCCATAACCTGACCAAGTAGATGTTATTCTAGAAATAACAGAATGATTAGGTGTTACAGAATGAGTACAACATCAAATTCGCTGCCTAAAATCAATTGGAAAAAAAAACAGAAAACATTTCTGATATAAGAAAAAATAATCCTTCCTTCCTTTCTCCTTCCTTCCTTCCTTCCTTCCTTCCTTCCTTCCTTCCTTCCTTTCTTTCTTTTTCTTTCCCTCTCTGGCCCAGGCTACAATCTACTCGGCTTGCTGCTGCCCGCGCCGCGGACTGCCTGGGACTGCCAGCGCGCGCGACCGCTGCCTGCTTTTTCTCCTTTGGATGCAGGCACGCGTTCGCCATCTTGGCCACGCTGGGCGCCAGCTCCTGACGCCGAGTGCTCTGCCCGCCTCAGCCTCCCGAGGTACTGGGACTACAGACGGAGTCTCGCTCACCCAGTGCTCGGTGTTGCCCGGGCTGGAGTGCGGTGACATGGTCTGGCCTCGCGGCAGCCTCTACCCCCCGGCCGCCTGCCTTGGCCTGCCAGTGTGCTGGGATTGCAACCTCTGCCCGGCCGCCGCCCCATCTGGAAGGTGGGGAGCGCCTCTGCCTGGCCGCCCCTTCTGGGAGGTGAGGAGCACCTCTGCCTGGCCGTCCCGTCTGGGAAGTGAGGAGCGCCTCTGCCCGGCCGCCCCGTCTGGGAAGTGAGGAGCGCCTCTGCCCGGCCACCCACCGTCTGGGAAGTGAGGAGCGCCTCTGCCCGGCCACCCACCGTCTGGGAAGTGAGAAGCGCCTCTGCCCGGCCACCCACCGTCTGGGAAGTGAGGAGCGCCTCTGCCCGGCCACCCACCGTCTGGGAAGTGAGGAGCGCCTCTGCCCGGCCGCCCCGTCTGGGAGGTGAGGAGCGCCTCTGCCCGGCCACCCATCGTCTGGGAGGTGAGGAGCGCCTCTGCCCGGCCACCCATCGTCTGGGAGGTGAGGAGCGCCTCTGCCCGGCCACCCATCGTCTGGAAAGTGAGGAGCGCCTCTGCCCGGCTGCCTCATCTGGGAAGTGAGGAGTGCCTCTGCCTGGCCACCCATCGTCTGGGAGGTGAGGAGCGCCTCTGCCCGACCACCCATCGTCTGGGAAGTGAGGAGCGCCTCTGCCCGGCCACCTATCGTCTGGGAAGAAGTGAGGAGCGTCTCTGCCTGGCCGCCCCGTCTGGGAAGTGAGGAGCCCCTCTGCCCGGCCGCCCCGTGTCTGGGTAGAAGTGAGGAGCTCCTCTGCCTGGCCGCTCCATCTGGGAGGTCTACCACGGAGGCCAGAAGCAATGTTGGGGCTGGACGTGGTGGCTCACGCCTGTGGTCCCGGCACTCTGGGGGGCGAGGCGGGTTGATCACTTCGGGCTAGGACCAGTCTGGCCAACTTGGCGAAACATGAAGAATACAACAGACAAACCAACCAACCAACTCAATGACAACAAAACAGGTCTACCCTGGAGTCATACTCTAATTTTTTCTATTTTCCTCCCTTTCTGATCCTTTATCCCACTTTCTTTTTCTTCCTCTTCCTTCTCCCTCTTCTTTGTCAAATAGAGGATTGAGTTATTATCACTGATCCATATAAAGTCCCTCTCTCATTTATTTTAACTCCCACCCCCATTTCTATTCCCCGACTTCCCATGTGCAACCTTCCTAATATGTTTGATACGCATCTTTTTGTTTGTATGTATTTTTAGAAAATGTTTATTGTTTTTGTATGCAAAAAAATTAATAAAAAAAAAGTTTATTTGATATTTTAGATGTTTTTCAAAATAAAATAGATAAGAAGCTAAAAAAAAAAAAAAAAAAAAAAAAGAAAAAATAATAATAAAACTTGGGAGGGGGTGGTGGCTCATGCCTATAATCCCAGCACTTTGGGAGGCCCAAGAAGGGCAGATCATCTGAAGTCAGGAGTTCGAGACCAGCTCCGCCAACATGGTGAAACCCCATAAAAAATTAGCTGGGCGTGGTGGTGCACGCCTGTAGTCCCAGCTACTCAGGATGCTAAGGCAGGATAATTCTTTGAACCTGGGAGGCAGAGGTTGCAGTGAGCCAGGATCATGCCACTACACTCCAGACTGGGTGACGAAGCAAAACTCCGTCTCAAAAAAAAAGAAAATTAATAATAAAAGTAAAAGCCTTAGGAATCTACAAAGTGTAAGAATCTTTTTTAACATGTCAAAGAGTACATACCAGAGACCAATAACGAAAACAACATTAGCCAATTAAACACTATTGATATACCCATTAAACTCGAGAACAAGACAAAGATTCATAAAATAATTATTATCATTGATCACTCTTCCAGATTTTTAGTTAAATAATAATTGATGAAAAGAAGCAAAGTAACAATATTATATTGGACACGTTATAACATGAATGAAACTTGAAAACATTATGCAAAAAGTAATAAGCTAGACACCAAAAGATAAGTATAGTATGATTTCATATACATGAGGTACCTGGAGTAGTCAAATTCATAGAGACAGAAAATAGAATGGTGCTTGCCAGGGGATGCAGGAATAGGAGAAAGGGAAGGTATATTTCAAAGGTTATAAAATTTCGGTTTGGCAAGATGAAAATTTGGGAGATTGATGGCAGTCATGGCTGCACGACAAGATGAATGTACTTAATGCCACTGAATTTTACACTTAAAAATGGTTTCAATGATAAATTTTATGTTACGTATATTTTAACAAAATAAAACAAATATTGTATAGGCAAAGACAAATTAGTATATGCAGGTAAATGAATATCTACCAATGAAATCCAATAGAACCCTCTGAAAATTCATTAGCACTTTCGGAAAAACATCTAGACTGAGATTTCTTTTCTATTTTGTTTATTTATTTTAATTTTTAATTTTTTTTTCAAAGCTGAGTCTCATTCTGTTGCCCAGGTTGGAGTGCAGTGGCACTGTCTCAGCTTACTGCAACCTCCACCTCCCAGGTTCAAGTGATTCTCCTGCCTCAGCCTCCTGAGTAGCTGGGATTACATGCACCTGCCACCATGCCTGGTTAATTTTTTTGTATTTTTAGTAGAGATAAAGTTTCACCATGTTGGCCAGGCTGGTCTCAAACTCCTGACCTCAGATGATCCACCTGCCTCAGCCTCCCAAAGTGCTGGAATTACAGGTGTGAGCAACCGCGCCCAGCCTAGACTGAGACTTTTTTTTTTTTTAATCAATAGGTTTCCTATATGCCAGCAAAAAAACAGTCAGAAAACCTACACAGTGTGTGGTGGGGGGATATAATTGAATAAGAAATACTCAATACAAAGGAATAAGTAAGTCATGCGTAAGAAAGATACAGCAAAAAAACACAAAATGTTACTGGAAGATATAAAAAAGTCTTAGGTCTCACAGTCCTGCATTGGAAAGCCCAGTACTTTAAGGATGTAATGTTGCCCAAATTAATCTGTAATGCTGATGCAATTTCACTCAAAATCACAAACTGTTGTTTTTAGAATTTTGAAAGTTGTTTATAAAGACTATTTAGAATGATAAACAATAATGTTTAGAAACAGAATATAAATGAAAATAACATTTTAAGTCTAAAGATTATATTTTAGTTCTATAATTTTCCTTTTCCATAGCAGCCTATTTTTGTTTTATGGGTGCCAGATCTACTCACATTTATTTTATTTAGTATATTAGTTACAATTTTTAAAAGATACCTTCCATGACTTCAATTACTTATATTTCTTTTGAGATTATTTGTTCTATACATTTCTCTTATTCATTTCTTCCATGTTCCTGATTTTATGCAAATATCTGGTAGCAAGTATCTGGCTGTTAGTTACAATTTTCAGTTATTAAAAATGTGCCAGAGAAAAAAAAACATTGCAAGCATGGCATAGTAACAGAATAACAGGTCATGGAACATGTGTTTATCAGGCTCCAGGATTCTCATGGACCAATGTCTCTAAATTGCTCTGGAGAAACAGGCACTCACTAAGCAGGAGATTCCTAGAATATATCGCTGCTGTCCTTAAAGTCTCAGTCAGTGCCAGGACCAAGAATCATTCTCATCAACATTTAAGCTAAGCAGACAACAATACTAGGCAGTGCCACACCACAGTAGGAACCTTAATATTGAAGCCAGACCCGAAACCTGGACAGTTAGCTACATAGGTTCACTTCTGTCATTTTTATAAACTCACAATCAATGTAACCTATTTTTATAAAATTGAGTATTTCGTACCCCACTTACCACATTTGGCAGGGTTTTACTATATTGATATATTATTGGGATGGGAGAGACATTCCTTTATACCACACTAAAGACAAAATTGAAAAGAAAAATATGAAAACAGATTTGGCTCATAAATAGCAAAAATATCTGCATCCAAAAACACAATCTGTACTAGTGAAAATCAAGGTGCAAAGTAGGAAAAAAGATGCCACTTATATGAAATAAATTAAATACTTTTAATATATACAGAAAATATACAAATCTATAAGGAAAAAGCTCTACTAAAAAAATAAACTAACAACATAATTAGGCATTTCATAAAAGAGGGAAAAAAAGACTAATAAGGATATTTTAAGAAGTTGAAAGAAACAAGAAAGGAGTTCCAAGATGGCCGAATAGGAACAGCTTCAGTCTACAGCTCCCAGCATGAGCAACGCAGAAGATGGGTGACTTCTGCATTTCCAACTGAGGTACCGGGTTCATGTCACTGGGCCTTGTTGGACAGTGGGTGCAGCCCACAGAGTGTGAGCCGAAGCAGGGCAGGGCATTGCCTCACCCGGGAAGTGCGAGGGGTTGGGGAATTCCCTTTCCTAGCCAAGGGAAGCCATGACAGACAGTACCTGGAAAATAGGGACACTCCCACCCTAATACTGCGCTATTCCAATGGTCTTAGCAAATGGCACACCAGGAGATTATATCCCGCGCCTGGCTTGGAGGGTCCCATCCCCATAGAGCTTTGCTCACTGCTAGCACAGCGGTCTGAGATCGAACTGCAAGCCAGAAGCGAGGCTGGGGGAGGGGCCTCCACCATTGCTGAGGCTTGAGTAGGTAAACAAAGCAGCCAGGAAGCTCGAACTCGGTGGAGCCCACCCCAGCTCAAGGAGGCCTGCCTGGCTCTGTAGACTCCACCTCTGGGGGCAGGGCTTAGCTGAACAAAAGGCAGCAGAAACCTCCTCAGGTGAGCCAGGCAGAACAGAGCCATATTTCTCTTCTTACAAAAGCAAATGGGAGAAATATCGCTGAATTATTTTTCTTAGCATGGGATATCCCTGAGAAAGACAATGCGCACCTAGGGGTAGGTCTCTGAACTGGCCCCCCAGGGCATAGCTGTCTCTTATGGTTGAGATGCATGGGTGAAATAAACTCCAGTCTCCTGTAGCACTCCCAGGCTTATTAGGAAGAGGAAATTCCCACCTAATAAATTTTGGTCAGACCCGTTGATCTCAAAACCCTGTCTCCTGATAAGATGTTATCAATGACAATGGTGCCCCTGACACTTCATTAACAATTTTAATTTCGCTTCCGTCCTGTGATCCCGTGATCTCGCCCTGCCTCCACTAGCTTTGTGATATTCTATTACCCTGTTAAGTACTTGATGTCTGTCACCCACACCTATTCATATACTCCCTCCCCTTTTGAAACTCCCTAATAAAATTTGCTGGTTTTTGTGGCTTGGGGGGGCATCAGGGATCCTACCAACGTGTGATGTCTCCCCTGGATGCCCAGCTTTAAAATTTCTCTCTTTTGTACTCTGTCCCTTTATTTCTCAAGCCAGCGGACACTTAGGAAAATAGAAAAGAACCTACATGACTATTGGGGCAGGTTGGAAAGCTGGCTAGCCATATGTAGAAAGCTGAAACCGGATCCCTTCCTTACACCTTACACAAAAATTAATTCAAGGTGGATTAAAGACTTAAATGTTAGACCTAAAACCATAAAAACCCTAGAAGAAAACCTAGCCAATATCATTCAGGACATAGGCATGGGCAAGGACTTCATGACTAAAACACCAAAAGCAATGGCAACAAAAGCCAAAATTGACAAATGGGATCTAATTAAACTAAAGAGCTTCTGCACAGCAAAAGACACTACTATCAGAGTGAAAAGGCAACCTACAGAATGGGAGAACATTTTTACAATCTACCCATCTGACAAAGGGCTAATACCCAGAATCTACAAAGAACTTAAACAAATTTACAAGAAAAAATCAAACAAACAACCCCATCAAAAAGTGGGCAAAGGATATGAACAGACACTTCTCAAAAGAAGACATTTATGCAGCCAAAAAAACACATGAAAAATGCTCATCATCACTGGCCATCAGAGAAATGCAAATCAAAACCACAATGAGATACCATCTCACACCAGTTAGAATGGTGATCATTAAAAAGTCAGGAAACAACAGGTGCTGGAGAAGATGTGGAGAAATAGGAACACTTTTACACTGTTGGTGGGACTGTAAACTAGTTCAACCATTGTGGAAGACAGTGTGGCAATTCCTCAAGGATCTAGAACTAGAAATACCATTCGACCCAGCCATCCCATTACTGGGTATATACCCAAAGGATTATAAATCATGCTGCTATAGACACATGACCACAGATGTTTATTGCGGCACTATTCACAATAGCAAAGACTTGGAACCAACACAAATGCCCATCGATGATATACTGGATTAAGAAAATGTGGCACATATACACCATGGAATACTAGGCAGTTATAAAAAAAGGATGAGTTCATGTCTTTTGCAGGGACATGGATGAAGCTGGAAACCATCATTCTCAGCAAACTGTCGCAAGGACAGAAAACCAAACACCACATGTTCTCACTCATAGGTGGGAATTGAACAATAAGAACAGTTGGATACGGGGTGGAGAACATAACACACGAGGGCCTGTCATGGGGTTGGGGGAGGGGGGATGGATAGCATTAGGAGATATGCCTAATGTAAATGATGAGTTAACGGGTGCAGCACACCAACATGGCACATGTATACATATGTAACAAACCTGCACATTGTGCACATGTAACATAGAACTTAAAGTATAAAAAAAAAAAAAAAGAAAGGCAAAGAAAATTCTGTAGGCAATTGTCATTACCATTATTTGAATTTGGAGTATTGAACAGTTCAGATGGAGGATGAAAGATAATCATCTAGTTTGAGAATCAAAATATATATTTTAAGTTGGCTATATCTACAGATACTCAATTTCACACTGATGAATATGCAACATGGGCAGAATTTTCTTAACAGAACTGACCATATATTGAACACTTGGTTTACTATTTGATTCTATCCTGACTATATAACAGAAGATTTAAAAAGATCAATTCCCATGGTTTTGCTTTAATGTAAATAGACTGAGTTATAATCAGAATAAAGTTTCCATCCATGATGGTAAATAAATGGTCCCAGTGAAATGAAGATTCAGAAGCACTTATTTTAATAATTTTCATAATGCTATTCAAATGTATCTACAAATATACAGCAGTAGGATAGTAGTATCTTTTACTGGTATCTTTCAATTTTACTAATTTTTATGGGAAACTTTTGGTTATACTCTAGGAAGAATAATTTAACTCATCTTTGGTTCTCTCAAGAATTTTATAAGGTGCAGCAATTTTACTATTAAATTGTATATTTTCAAAGAAAAAAGAAATAAACATAAATGTTTATCTCAGCATGATGGCTCATGCCTGTAGTCCCAGGTACTCAAGAGGCTGAGGTAGGAGGATTGCCTAAGCCTGGGAGGCTGAGGCTGAAGTAAGCTGAGATCATGCCACTGCATTCCAGCCTGGGCAACAGACTGATTCTCTCTCTGTCTCTCTCTACACGCCTGCACACACACACACACACACACACACTCTATCAGAATTCTTTCAAGCCTCACAAGATAGTGGATATACAAGGGTACATTAACATTTATGACTGAATTTTATGGTCTTCTTACCCTCACTTTGTGATACAGAGATTCCAGTATTTGCCAAGTTTTTTAAAGCATTTTGGGCAAGTCTCATATCAAACTAATACATCCACTCCATCCACTCCCTCTACCTCACTAAAAAATCTTTACTATGTTTGCATTAACAAAGATTTAAAATGAAGTTAATGTCCAACTTTAGCAAAGATGAGAGGAACAAGATGCCCTTTAAATCTACGTTTAAAAGCAGATTCCCAGGAGGAAATGTAACAATATGTATCCCAAACCTTCAAAATAGGCACACTATATAGACATTCAGCTAACAACTCTATTTCTAGAAAATTAACCTGAGGAAATAAACATGGATATATATATATAAATATATATGAATATGTTCATTACAATATAATTGATATAAGCAAAACATTGGAAATAATCTAAAAGTCCAAAAATATAGTTTTGGTTAAATATATTATAATAAGCACATATAAAGGAAAATTATGTATCTATTTTAAAGGGTGATATAGACTTTAACTTACTGATACAAAAACAATCATCATAGTTTTATGATATGAAACATCAAGTTACAAAAATTATACAGAGCACAATTCCATGTATTTTCATTTCTAAGAATGTTTATCTGTGGACAAAAGCTTAGAACATAGAGCAAAATGTTACATTGGTCTCTGGTCAGTGGTACTACAGATGCATTTTTTATTGCATATCTACATTTTCAAATTAGATTGCATTAAACATGGCTTTCTTGAATAGTTTTAAAATATTAGAGAATCACTGGCTTACAGCTAGTAGTGTAAGCCAGGAAAGTTATCCCATGAGACCCAAAGGTCTAAATTCCAAGGTTAATAATGGATTGTATGTTTCAAAACAACTGAAAGAGGACTTCATATGTTCTCAACACAAAGAAATGATAAATATTTGAAGTGATGGATATGCTAATTTGCACGATTTGATCGTTTCACAATGTATAAAAATATCAAAACACTACATTGTACCCAATAAACATGGTTGTCCTTTAGTATTCTTGGGGGATTGGCTCCAGGACCCCGGCAGATATAAAAATCCAAGGATGCTCAAATCCCTTATTGTATTAGGCCATTCTCACATTGCTACGAAGAAATACCTGAGACTGGGCAATTTATTTTAAAAAGAGGCTTAATTGGCTCACAGTTCTGCTGGAGGCTGAGGCGGGTGGATCACCTGGATCAGGAGTTCAAGACCAACCTGGCCAACATGGTGAAACCCTGTCTCTAAAAAAATACAGAAATTAGCTGGGCGCAGTGGTGCACACCTGTAGTACCAGCTACTCAGGAGGCTGAGGCAGGAGAATCACTTGAACCCGGGAAGTGGAGGGTTGCAGTGAGCCGAGATCGTGCCACTGTACTCCAGCCTGGGTGACAGAGCGAGAATCCATCTCAAAAAAATAATAATAATAAAATAAAATAAAATAAAATAAAAATATTGAATTATCACCCAACCCCCCTAAATTATTATTTTTACTTATATGTTTTTGTGAGATATATGTAAAATAAAACCTAATAAAACAGGAATATTTAGTTAAAAAGAATTTGCATCATCTAACAGAACAAGGGTCAAGACTTTTTTTCATCGCAAAGGTTGTTTTCTTTTAGATTAATGCAATGTTAATCTCAATCAAAGCTTAATAATGTAAAGACAATTTAGGTCTTGCTAATGTCAAACATCATCCTGCCTTTTTTGATTCACTGAATAATGATATGAAACCCAATCCTACATTTGATAAAATTCCAACATCTGTCAAAACCTCTGCATTCCTTCTTTCTTGTGGATAGTCACGGTTGGTTTTGTAGATTAGCTTTCACTAACCTCTTCCTCACTTGCATCTTATGAGACTCTTTTCTTTGTACTTGATATGGTTTGGCTCTGTGTCCCCATCCAAATCTCATCTTTAATTGAACTCCCATAATTGCCACATGTTGTGGGAGGCAACTGGTGGGAGAAAATTGAATCACTGGGGTGGTTTCCCCCATACTGTTCTCGTGGTGGTGAATAAGTCTCATGAAATCTGATGGTTTTATCAGGGGTTTCTGCTTTTGTGTCTTCCTCATTCTCTCTTTGCCTGCTGCCATTCTTATAAGATGGGACTTGCTCTTCCTTGCCTTCCACTGTGATTGTGAGGTTTCCCCAGTCACATGGAATTGAAAGTCCAATTATACCTCTTTCTTTGGTAAATTGCCCAGTCTTGGGTACGTCTTTATCAGCAGCAAGAAGACAGACTAATGGAGTGCTTAATCAATTTAGATGTGAAAATTGACACTTTTTGAAAACATTGGAGGCAGAGGAATTGGGGGTTCAGTTGTTTATATTTAAGCAACTTTTGTAATTTAAAGTTGAAACTTAGAAATGCCACTTTTGCTGGGTGCAGTGGCTCACATCTGTAATCTCAGCACTTTGGGAGGTTGAGGTAGAAGGATCCGTTGAGCTCAGGAGTTGGAGACCAGCCTCGGCAACATGGCCAAAATTAGCTGGGCATGGTGGCTCAAGCCTGTAGTCACAGCTATTCAGGAGCTGAGGCAGGAGGATTGCTTGAACCCAGGAGGTCGAGGCCGCGATGAGCTGTGATCACACCACTGCACTCCAACCTGGGGGACAGAGCAAGACTCTTTCTCAAAATAACAACAACCAAAAAAAGGAATTTAAAAATAATAAAAGAAAGAAAAAAGAAATGCCCATTCCTAAAAGTCTTTACCCACTTCACATCTAGTAATTTCTCACTGGAGACCTTCTCCACAAGCTGCATTCTCTTGCCATGGTGCTCAGCTTTCTTTCTCCCTTCTCTGACATTTCCTCTTGTCTTGCCCTAATTGCCACCTCTGGCCATTCTGCAAAAATTTGTTCACTTCTCTATCTTCTCTATCTCATTAAAAACTAGACTGTCTCAAACTTTAAATGTGGATAGAAATTACCTGAAAGTCTTGTTTAAATGCATATTCTAGATGAGTACATCCAGGGTAGGGCCAGATATATTTCATTTTTAGTAAGTCCCCAGGTAAAGCTGATGCTGATGTTCCATGGACCATATTGGAATAGCAAAGTTATAGACCATGTTTTAGGGACTTCACTTTCCAAAACTCAAGCTTCTTTTCAAGGTAATTTCTAATATAATAACAGTTCTCACTGTAGGAGTAATTTCAATATCAGCTGTTACCATATTTTTTTCATTCTGCTACATTAATAGCCAACTCAATGTAATAATACTAAGTCCCAGCTGGTGTGTTAGTAGACATAGTAAATTATGCCCTCCCTCTATCACAAAGTTTATTCAGATAATTAAAACAACCACACACTTTGTAATATATATTACCAAAGGTTAAATAGGCAATAAGTATTTATACTTCTCTTTGAGGAAAAAACATTAATTTAAACCTTAGAGGGAAAATGTTTCTAACAGAGACAGTGCTGAAGAAATATTCCATGTGCTTCATTGAGTTGTAACTATTTGAACTATAAGCAGAAGTGCCTTTGTCACTTTTTTTTTTTTGGAGACGGAGTCTCGCTCTGTTGCCCAGGCTGGAGTGCAGTGGCACGATCTCAGCTCACTGCAAGCTCAGCCTCCCGGATTCACGCCATTCTCCTGCCTCAGCCTCCTGAGTAGCTGGGACTACAGGCGCCCACCACCAAGCCCGGCTAATTTTTTTGTATTTTTAGTAGAGATGAGTTTTACTGTGTTAGCTAGGATGGTCTCGATCTCCTGATCCTGTGATCCACCCGCCTCGGCCTCCTAAAGTGCTGGGATTACAGGCGTGAGCCACTGTGCCCGGCTGCGTTTGTCACTTTTAAGCTGAAGCAGTTAAAAACAAGTACACCACCTCCATTGCTCTCTTTTTTTTTTTTTGCAGGAACTTTGGATGCCATGTTTTCCAGATGGCATAACTAAAGATGAAAGAGATTTATGCAAACCAGACTGAACTTGATATGGTTAAGAAATTAACTCTTATTTTGCCAAGCCATCAAGATTTAGAAATTTGAAAATCAATTTGGAGATTTGAGGATTAATGTGTTATCACTTCATAGACTATCTTAACTAATATAAGGGTATGAAACATTTAAACTAATACCTGTAACAGAGGTTATTCAATAATGTGCTTGTTTCTTTGTTAATAATAAAAATCAGAAGGCTCTAATAAAAGCAAAAACACATAGATTAAATAGAGTCGTTCAGGTTTATTCCTTGAATAAAATAACGAATAAAACAAGAGTTAAAAAAAAAAAGCAAAGATGGTTTTTTAAATATTAGAGACTAGCTATTGAGAAAAAAACACTTTTCTAAATTATCCTTTAATGGAAAAATTAAGACCCTGCAAAGCTTTATCATAGTTCAATTCATGATTCTAAAAAAGAGAAACAAAATCATAAAGGATGTTAAAACTTGAGTAGTCTTTGGATAGATCACCTGGCATGACTGGGAGGATGACAAAGAGGAATTGTCTTTCAAACAGAAGGACCAGCATGTGAAAAGACCATAGGGGAGAAGGGACAGAGAATGGTCCATTTTGAGAGGAGAAGCAGGGAAAGGTCAGTTGTAGGAAGAGATGAGGCTGGAATCCCCTAGATTTTGAGCTTTGTATGCCAAATTCAGATTTCAGAAACAGCGATAGGAGACAAAAAGCAGCAGCTGATGCTTTTAAAATTGATTTTATAGAAGCAAATTGCCATGTTATGGTGAGGGCCACATGGTGGGAATGGTGAGAGGCCTCAGGAGCTGACGGCCTCAATCCTACACTTGCGAGGAACTGAATTCTCCCAACAATCAGGAAGCCTGGAAGTGGACTTCAAGCTTCAAATGAGATCTCAACCATGACCGACCCATTGATTTTAGCCTTGTGAGATTCTCAGCAACTTAACTGGATTTGTGCCTGGACTTCTGACCTATGCAACTGTGAGATAATAAGTTGTGTTTTCCTAAGCTGTTAAATTTTTGGTAATGTGTTACAAAGCAATAGAAAATGAATACAAAAAGAGATAGCATAATTTTTAATCAGGCTGAATGTGGTAATATTGCTGCTTTCATTCCATTTGCTAGCTAGGGCTGCCAGCTTCAGTTCTAACAGTTGGCTTGGTTGGCTAATGCCGTCCTAGACCAATCTTGGCAGACACCAAATAACATTGAAAAGCCAGACATTCCTTGGCATAATGTAACAGAAAGAATTCACAAAGACTAGGAGACAGAAATTCTGGCTTGAATTTTTTACGTCGCCCCTACCTATTCTCTCCTCCTCAATCATCCCCCCTCTCCCCCAATATAGAAGAGAAGACTACATTTTCACTGATCCTGTGAAAAACGATTATTGGAGAAACCACTGGAATTTTTAATAAGCATTTTACTGGCAGTTCTCCCTAGATCAAACATGCTGGTGGGAGGGACAGCAATGGAAATGAGCCCCCAGATTTCAAGTGGAATGGGAAGAAACAGGTGTGGCTGAGCTTAGGTAGCAGCTCTTACTTACCTGAACAAAAACGGGGGTGTGTGTAGTGATCACATTTTGGAGAAAGGATTAACAAGCAGAGATCTCACGAGATAGAGATGAATAGACAACCCACCAATTTCTTCACTGTTTAAAGCACAAACTCCCTATATTAGCAAATAAAGGCTGTACTTCAATCAAAATAAAAATAAATCACTGCCTCTCCTTAATCACCAATTTTGAGTTATCTGACTGATCCAGAACCTCTTGAGTGAAGGAGAGGAGAGAGGCCCTTGAAGAAGTATCCTTCAGTTTCATACTATAAGCTTTTCTCCCAGTTTCTCCACACTAAAATAAAGTATCTTACCTGAATAACTACACTGAAGAGAAACATCCCAAAAACCTTTAGTGATTATTAGATAGTGGGCTTTGAGGAAGCAAAATGTCTAAGACCTAATGTATGCTGATTAAGGTATGCTGGTTGGAATTGAGGCTTATGCAAGTCAGCTGATAAGCAGAATTCTGTCCTAGAACCATCTAACTATAGGCCTAATCAGACTCAAACCCAAAGCTTTCATTCCTTCCCTAGGACTGAGAGCAGTGGACTCTTCAGCAAGAGTTTGGTCAGGTTGTAACATTCCTGCAAAAGTGAGAGAAGTTGTTATGTACCTGAGTGTCCATCACTAAGGTAGAAGAATAAATTTTGGTAGATGTCCTATTTTTGATGCATATTCCATTTTAAGGTTTTCTACCATGATCTATTTACCATAGGAGTCGAAAGGCTGCCAAATGCAGATGGGAACCATAGCAAGAGAATACTCTCCAGCTAGTTCAAAGTTCAATTCAAGCGGTCTGTCACTTGGCCTAGCCAATGATCCACCAGATCTAATTGTGCTCAAATTTTCCATAAAAGAGCAAGGTCCTCTTCAGAAGCTGCAGCAATTTCCAGAAGAGAAATTTCAGTAGAGAGCCCCATGATTTGTGCAAGTCTCATTTCCTTCAGCAAGTAATTCGTTTTCTTTTGAGAAACTGCTCTTGGGTTTTTTGTTGTTGTTTGTTTGTTTGTTTTTTGGGACTTAAGTGGAGTCTGGAAATCTGACTATCTGACACCTGGTGACCATGAGATGTAAACAGCTCATCTTAAGCGGGATGCTGTCTTTTCCATTAAGCTATGTAGTTGTGATAGCATAAACCATGCTCAACTGGTACGAATAAGATGAGCCTAAAGGCATAACTTAGCTGCCTACACAGGTTGGTCACTCTCTTGACTTCCTCCTCACCCTCAAACCCCCTCATTGGTCTCATAAAAAGAGATCTATGACCAGTTAATCTCTGGCTTACAGATGTGTTAATCTGTCTGCGTCGCTACAAAGGAATACTTGAGGGTGGACAATTTATAAAGAAAACGAGTTTAATAGGATCACGGTTCCGCAGGCTGTACAAGAAGCATGGTGCCAGCATCTACTCCTGGTGAGGGCCTCGGGAAGCTTCCAATCATGGTAGAAGGCAAAAGGGGAGCTGGTGGATCACATGGCCAGAACGGGAGCGAGAGCGAGAAGGAGAGGTCCCAGACTTTAAACAACCAGATCTCACGTGAACCTCTGTGAATCTCACATGAGAAGTCACTCATCACCTAGGGGCTGGTGCTAAGTCATTCATAAGGGACCCACCCCCATGACCAAAACACCTCCCACCAGGCACCACCTCCTACAGTGGAGGTGCCTTCCCTCCCCTCCCCTCCCCTTCCCTTTCCTTTTCTTTCTTTTCTGTTGCGGGAAGTCAGGGACCCCAAATGGAGGGACCGGCTGGAGCCACAGCAGAGGAACATGAATTGTGAAGATTTCATTTTAATATGGACGTTTATCAGTTCCCAAATTAATAATTTTATAATTTCTTACACCTGTCTTACTTTAATCTCTTAATCCTGTTATCTTCCTAAGTTGAGGATGTACATCACCTCAGGGCCACTGTGATAATTGTGTTAACTGTACAAATTGATTGTAAAACATGTGTGTTTGAACAATATGAAATCAGTGCACCTTGAAAAAGAACAGAATAACAGCGATTTTAGGGAACAAGGGAAGGCAACCATAAGGTCTAACTGCCTGTGGGGTCGGGCAAAAAAAGCCATATTTTTCTTCTTGCAGAGAGCCTATAAATGGATGTGCAAGTAGGAGAGATATTGCTACATTCTTCTCCTAGCAAGGAATATTAATATTAAGACCCTGCAAAAGGAATTCATTCCGGGGGGGCCATTTATAAACAGCTGCTCTGGGAACGTCTGTCCTATGCGGTTGAGATAAGGACTGAGATACACCCCGGTCTCCTGCAGTACCCTCAGGCTTACTAGGGTGGGGAAAAAACCTCACCCTGGTAAATTTGAGGTCAGACCGGTTCTCTGCTCTCGAACCCTGTTTTCTGTTGTTTAAGATGTTTATCAAGACAATACATGCACCGCTGCACATAGACCCTTATCGGTAATTCTGCTTTTGCCTTTTGCCTTGTGATCTTTGTTCTCCCTTTTGCCCTTTGAAGCATGTGATCTTTGTGACCTACTCCCTGTTCTTACATCCACTCCCCTTTTGAAATCCTTAATAAAAACCTGCTGGTTTTGAGGGTCAGGTGGGCATCACAGTCCTACAGATAACGTGATGTCACCCCAGAGGCACAGCTGTAAAATTCCTCTCTTTGTACTCTTTCTCTTTATATCTCAGCCAGCTGACACTTATGGAAAATAGAAAGAACCTACGTTGAAATATTGAGGGCAGGTTTGGATTTCCTAGGCCAACTAAGAATCCCTAAGCCTAGCTGGGAAGGTGACTACATCCACCTTTAAACAAGGGGCTTGCAACTTAGTTCACACCCGACCAATCAGAGAGCTCACTAAAATGAGAATTAGGCAAAAACAGGAGGTAAAGAAATAGTCAATCATCTATTGCCTGAGAGCACAACGGGAGGGACAAGGATCGGGATAAAAACCTAGGCATTCAAGCCGGCAACAGCAACCCCCTTTGGGTCCCCTCGCTTTGTATGGGAGCTCTGTTTTCACTCTATTTCACAATATTAAATCTTGCAACTGCACTATTCTGGTCTGTGTTTGTTATGGCTTGAGCTGATCTTTCGCTTGCCGTCCACCACTGCTGTTTGCCACCATCGCAGACCTGCTGCTGACTCCCATCCCTCCAGATCCGGAAGGGTGTCTGCTGTGCTCCTGATCCAGCAAGGCGCCCACTGCCGCTCCTGATCTGGCGAAAGGCTTGCCATTGTTCCTGCATGGCTAAGTGCCTGGCTTCATCCTAATGGAGCTGAACACTAGTCACTGGGTTCTGTGGTTCTCTTCCATAACCCATGGCTTCTAATAGAGCTATAACACTCACCGCATGGCCCAAGATTACATTCCTTGGAATCCATGAGGGCAAGAACCCCAGGTCAGAGAACACGAGGCTTGCCACCATCTTGGAAGCGGCCTGCCACCATCTTGGAAGCGGCTCATCACCATCTTGGGAGCTCTGTGAGCAAGGACCCCCCCAGTAACAACCTGATACTTTTCTTTTCTTTTTTATTTTTATTTTTCATAGAGTCTCGTTCTGTCACCAAGGCTGGAGTGCAGTGGCATGATCTTGATTCACTGCAGCCTTCACCTCCCAGGTCCCAGCGATTCTCCTGCCTCAGCCTCCTGAGTAGCTGGAATTACAGGTGTGCACCACCACATCTGGCTAATTTTTGTATGTTTAGTAAAGACAGGGTTTCATCATGTTGGCCAGACTGATCCCAAACTCCTGGCCTCAAGTGATCCACCCGCCTCAGCCTCCCAAGGTGCTAAAGTCCTGGAATTACAGGCATGAGCCACTGCGCCTGGCCAGAAGTCACTTTTCAACATGAGATATGGAGGGGACAAAACATCCGAACCATATCAACAGACGCTTCTCTGTGGTATACCAATATGAGCCAGATGTAGGCCTCCTATAAAGCTACAGCCAAAAACTAACAAACTAACCTATCTCAGGGGTGGTCCTGAGAGGCAATGGAAAAGCAAAACCCTCACTATGGGCAGAATAAGTGGCATTTCTCATTGTTTACTTTGCCTACAATGAGAAATTGCCTGAGATGGTTGCAAATGGTCTTTCCAGAGGTTCAGTGACTTGTAAAGAGGTAGATCACAGGCTTAGGGAAGAAGTTCAAGCAAGAATTGCCCCAGAGATGAGAATGTTTGTGTTCCAGGTGAACATTCACAAGACAGCGCCACACCAGAGAAGTTCTTAATAATAATGATGGCAGAATGACCTACTTAATGACCATCAGTTATGTTTCCTCTCAAGACTATCTAGTGCAAGGACCACAAACTAAAAATTCTAAGTGTCCAGTAGGCGGCATAAACAAAGGAAGATAATTGGTTGAAGACAATGGGAGATGCTCAGTATTGTGGCAAACTGGAGAGGGCACATTCTATCTAAAGAAGGCAGCTCACCACACCTGTAATCCCAGCACTTTGGGAGGCCAAAGCGGGTGGATCACAACGTCAGGAGTTCAAGACCAGTCTGGCCAACATGGTGGAACCCCGTCTCTACTAAAAATACAAAAATTAGCTGGGCATGGTGGCACATGCCTGTAGTCCCAGCCACTCAGGAGGCTGAGGCAGGGCAATAGAGCAAGACTCTGTTCCAAAAACAAAAAAAAAAAAAAAAAAAAAGAAGGCAGCTCACAATCAGCTTAAGCTGAATCTTACCATGTTGGGATGTGGGCCAGTGTTGTCAGATGTTCCTTCATTGTTTTTCAAGAGAAGCCATAAAACCAAATGTTGACATGAAATGTTCCCATTTTGAAATGAATGAGGGCCAAACACAGAAGTTTATAGGCCACATATGGCTTTCGGGTTGCCCTCAGTCTAATGTTTATCCAATATTTATTTAAAAAGGAAGCCACAGTGGCAAGGATGGAGGCTACACATTGGCCACACTGGATCTGCCACATGAACTTTCCTTCACTAGGACCCACCCAGACTCTCATTATCAAAGTAAAAACACCAAATTTTTCTGCAGGATTGCTATTCCTCGAGCTGCTGAAAGTTGAACATATTACATACTTCAATCAGATTATCTGGTGGATTGTTGATTAAGAAGGGCTCTTCCATCATGGAGGAGCAGCATACGTAGAGACACTTATTGGGATTTAATTTTTCTGTCAGCACAACTATTGGTAGACTTATTCAATGCTTTATGCTAAGCCACACAACACCACCTCTAAGGACTTAACACCACAATTAAGAAAACAAATCAGGCCGGGCGCGGTGGCTCACGCCTGTAATCCCAGCACTTTGGGAGGTCGAGGCGGGCGGATCACGAGGTCAGGAGATCGAGACCATCCTGGCTAACATGGTGAAACCCCGTCTCTACTAAAAATACAAAAAATTAGCCGGGCGAGGTGGCGGGCGCCTGTAGTCCCAGCTACTCGGGAGGCTGAGGCAGGAGAATGGCGTGAACCCTGGGGGGCGGAGCCTGCAGTGAGCCGAGATCGTGCCACTGCACTCCAACCTGGGCGACAGCAAGACTCTGTCTCAAAAAAAAAAAAAAAAGAAAAAAGAAAACAAATCAGTGGAATGATTATAGTTTTCCTTGGCCTTACTGTATATCCTAATATCTGGAAGGAGCTAACCTTATGGAATGATGAACTCACCAATTATTGAGGGCTCACTCACTGTAAGACACAACACTATCTTTCAAAATACGGTTTTAAAAAATGTGGTATGTTCTCTGTACCAGCAATCATTAAAATATAGTGCTATCTGGGCATAATGGCTCTCGCCTGTAATCCCAGCACTTTGGGAAGCTGAGGCCAGAGAATCCCTTGAGTCCAGGAGTTTGAGATCAGCCTGGGAAACATAGCAAGATCTCATCTCTACTAAAAATCAGAAAGAACATTAGCTGGTGTAATGGCATGCACCTATAGTCCCAGTTACTTGGGAGGCTGAGGTGGAAGGATCCCTTGAACCTGGCAGGTCGAGGCTGCAGTGAGACATGATTGTGCTACTGCACTCTTCCAGCCCATGCAACAGAATGAGGCCCTGTCTCAAAAAAAAAAAGGTTATAGGCTGGTCCAATAGTAGTTGGTTATCAGAACTTGTTAATATTAGTATCATTAAGTTGATACACAACTTCCAACTGGCAAATTTGACTGGCTTAAAATAAAATAAAATAAAATACAGTGCTATTTTACTAAAGCTGAAATACGCAGATCCAGAATAAAGGGAAAAAGGAAAGAAGTACTTGTCATGATATGATGTTTAATGACTGTTATGGCTGACCCCAAAAGATGCTGAAGTCGTAATTCCCTAGTACCTGTAAATATGACCTTATTTGGAAACAGGGTCTTTGCAGATGATCAAATTAAGATGAGGTCATTAGGGTAGGCCTTAATCCAGTGAGGCTGTTGTCCTTATAAAAAGGGGAAATGTGGGCACAGAGACAGACATGTACAGAGGGAAAACGATGTGAAGACACAGGAATAATGCCACCCCAAAGCCAAGGAACGTCTGAGGTTACCAGGAGCTAGGAGAAAGCATGAAACATATTCTCCCCTTACAGCCCTCAGAAGAAACCAACCTTCCTGATACCTTCATTTTGGACTTCTAGACTTTAAAATTGTGAGACCACAGCTTTCTGTTGTTTAAACCACCTACTTTGTGGTACTTTATTATGGCAGTCTTAGGGGACTAATACAGTTACCTAATCTCAAATTTTTTACATTCTGTCCTCACAACTGCATTCGGCTCACCTACAAATTTGGAAACCAAGAATGGTTTCCAAGGAATGCATTCACTAGGGGACCTAACATATTTTCCACTGAATTACAAGCTGAGACTGCTGTGTTGCCATTTGAAGCTCTTTACCTGCTAAAAAAAAAAATAAATAAATAAAAATAAGAGGATTATGTTGGAAGGAAGACAATAATCCAGGCAAAATAGTGTTGTTGCCACATACTAATCAGGGTTAGGCGTGAAGCCCCTCCAGGATGACTACTGTCCGCAGGAGAAATAGGAAAAGAAACAATGGATGGACCATCCACAGGTAGGGACAATAAGGGCTCAGCTTCTTCCTGAATATGCTATGGTTCATCTTATTGAGCAAACACAAACATGAGGCACTTGCATCCTGACAGCAAGAGAGCTATGAAATGGGTAGGGAAAGAGTCATAAATACCAGCTCATGCTTGTAACCAAGGGAGAGAAAGGCAAGCCCTAAAACCATTACCTGTATTCCCTTGCCTGTTTTTTTGTTTTTGTTTTTGTTTTCTTTTTTTTTTTTTTTTTGCATATAAGATGTGTTGGTACACTATAATGTATCATTTTATCCATAAAGCATAGCACAGAAATACAGGAATCATGGCCATCATTTGATGGTACCTAGGAAATGGAAGCCTCAAGCCTTCCTCTCTGGATGTGGTGCCTGGAACCAATTGAGGAGAGGGTTCTTTCTCTGTGCAGTAGTTATTTGCATTATATTAGATAAATATTTTCAAATGGTATGTATGGAAAGAAGGGCAAGTGTGTATGTTAGACAGCCAATAATTAGAATATGTAGACTTTTCTTATTTCTGTATCCTTCCCAGCATCCATTCTTTTGTGGGAACTGTTCTTCCGGCACTCTATGCAATTCTAGTGAGCTGTCAATCACAGGACTCCAGTGCCAGGCTAAGCCAAAATGATCACGGTCTTCTAGGAATTTGAGCTGTTCACAGAGACACACAGGACGGGAAGACAGAATTGAGTCATCTGATTGGCAGCTCCTAAAGTACTGTCACATGAGTTCCCACTGTATAGGTCACCTAAATGTTCACATTCCTGGCTTCTGTAGGCCTGGCTGTTCAGCTAGCCATTCAGTAGCCTTCCAATAAATTATTCAACTGCTCCTTCCTTCCTCTCTTTTTTCCTTTTCCTTTTCTCTTTCCTTTAGTTAGCAAATGTTCATTACTGTTGCTTATAGGCAAGGGATACTGTATTATCAGGCATAATATTTTGAAAGTTTAAGTATGTATATAGATCGCTCAAGCTGCAAAAATATAAACTTGATAAACAGAAAAGGTCTATTGTTTCTTAGCACAGAATTAATAGTAAGAGAATATGGCATAGGGTTTGATGTTGTATTGCTGTATATTAGAAATTGTTTCTAACTCTTCCAGCACAAACTCCAACTGTAACCTAACCTTGATAAAATCTCTCCATCAGTGCAACATTTTGGACTTTTTAGTAAAGATAATTTAAGAAAAGATAAGGCTTCATAACTAGTAAAAGGAATAGTTAGAGAAGGAAAGAAGAGGGTACAAAAGAGGAGGAAAATATGAGTCAGTAGTGTCTACAGTAGCCTGCACTGGCCCAGGGTGGCAGTCTAGATAAGGCCAAATTAGCACAGCCAAAGGGACATCCTCTTTCTCCTATTTCCTCACCACATGCCTTAAGTGGGAAATGATTAAAATATATAGACAGTATCTATTTTATTTTTATTATTTTTGGAGACAGGATCTTGCTCTATCACCCAGGCTGGAGTGCAGTGGCATAATCATGCTCACTGCAGCCTCAACCTCCTGGGATCAAGTGATCCTCCCACCTTAGACCCCTGAGTAGCTGGGCCTACAAGTGTGTACCAACACATCCGGCTAATTTTTTTTTTAATTTCTTTTGTAGAGACAGGGTCCCACTATGTTGCCCAGGCTGGTCTTGAACTCCTGGCTTCACGCGATCCTTCCTCCTTAGCCTCCCAAAGTGCTGGGATTACAGGCATGAGCGGCCATGTCCGGGTGACAGTATAGATGTTAAATATAGAGATTCTCATCTCTCTCTCTCATACATATATGTATGTATATATATGTACTCTGGAAAATTAATATCTCTGAACAATTTCTTTTTTTATTTTTAAAACAAATAAGTTGAATTAGATTATTTCTAATAACTCTTTCTAAAATAAAGCTATGATTTGTAAATGTTTTTCTTTAAATCACAACTATAAGCCAGCCATGGTGGTGCATACCTATAGTCCCAGATACTCAGAAGGCTGACTGGAGGATTCCTTGAGGCCAGGAGTTCAAAGCTGTAGTGCACTATAACAGTGCCTGTGAGTAGCCACTGCAATCCAGTCTGGGCAAGATTTTTTTTAATCACAAAAATATTTTTTTAATCATCCTTAGCTTTCTATGGCCTAAACAATGAATTATAGGCTGGATGAGGTGGCTCACTCCGGTAATCCCAGCACTTTGGGAGGCTGAGGTGTGTGGATCACTGGAGGTCAGGAGTTCAAGACCAGCCTGGCCAACATAGTGAAACCCTGTCTCTACTAAAAATACAAAAATTAGCCGGGTACAGTGGTGCATGCCTATAATACCAGCTACTCGGGAGGCTGAGGTGGGGGGATCACTTGAACCCAGGAGGCAGAGGTTGCAGTGAGCTGGGATCACGCCACTGCACTCCTGCACTCCAGCCTGGGCAACAGAGCAAAACTCCATCTCTAAATAAATAAATAAATAAATAATTCTAAATAAAGAACTACACAATGAATTACAAATAAAATATTTACAGCTCTAATTATATCTCAGATTTAAAATCATATGGAGGCTGGGCACAGTGGCTCACACCTGTAATCCCAGCACTTCGGGCAGCCAAAGTAGGCAGGCCGCTTGAACCCTGGAGTTCAAGACCAGCCTAGGCAATATGGCAAAACACCAACTCTACCAAAAAAACAAAACAAAATAAAAACCACACACACACACACACACACACACACATAAATTAGCTGGGCGTGGTGCCAGATGCCTGTTGTCCCAGCTACTCAGGAGGCTGATCTGGGAGGATCCCCTGAGCTCGGGAGAGGGAGGTTGCCATGAGCTGTGATCATGCCACTGCACTCCAGCCTTAGTGACAGAACCAGACCGTCTCAAAAAAGTAAATAAATAAAAATAAAGTAAAATCAAATCGTATGGATTAAAAACATCACATCTATATCCAAATTTCCTCATCAGTAAACCACAGATGACTTTTAATCCAATTAAGCAATCAAAAACTTTTAACTGAAGGCATTATGGGGCCAACTATTCTCTATGTGGTATATTTGAAGAATTAATTTATCTGCTCTATCAGTGTTATATATGACAAATGTAATTCCCCATATGTTTATATATAATACACATACACAAACCCATATAATTTTTACCTCTGCCTAGATTCAGTCAAAATGTAACAATCTCTACAAAAAGAAAAGGCCTAGCAAATTTCCATGATGACGAGGAGTTAAGTGTGACAAGCTACTTTGCCTTTCTCCTCCCCAAAACACTAGCTATGAAGCAAATATTTAATTGTCCTAATGAACTATATAGGTAATAAGCACATGTAGTTACAAATTGGCTGAATGATAGGGGTTTGAATGCTGAAGTTTTGCAATTGTAGCTCTTTAATGTAAGATCAAAAAATAATGTTTTAGTCTCAAGTTAGATTTTTAAAGTACTGCATTCATCCTGATGACTAACTAATAGAAACTAGTGGAATGTTAGCAAATTGATATATAATTTTCTAGAAATTTCCATCTTCGAAAAGTTTACTTTGGAGCTCTAGGCTCCTAAAAGTTATTTGTAATTCAGAGTTCTCACTCCCGTTCCAATCCCTGAAAATAAAACATAGAACAAGAAGGCATTTTTGGCCAGGTGCAGTGGCTCACGCCTGTAATCCCAAAGCTTTGGGAGGCCAAGGCAAGAGGATCACCTGAGGTCACGAGTTCGAGACCAGCCTGGCCAACATGGTGAAACCCCGCCTCTAGTAAAAATACAAAAAAAAAAAAAAGAAAAGAAAAGAAAATTAGCCGGGTGTCGAGGCAGGCACCTGTAATCCCAGCTGCTAGGGAGGCTGAGGCATGAGTATCACTTGCACCTGGGAGGTGGAGGTTGCAGTGAGCGGAGATGGAGCCACTGCACTCCAGCCTGAGCAGCAGAGCGAGACTCACTCTCAAACAAACAAAAAGGCATTTTTATTCAATAAACACACTTACAACTTTAGAAAACAAATTAACTGACCACTAAAATGTACTAATTGACTTGCTATTCCTTATATATTTTTCAGAGAAAACTCAATATCCTGTCTTGAATCCAGGCATAAGGACATAAAGAATTCATGCCACCACCTCAGATCAGTGGCACGCAGTGTTAAAAAATCCTCAGTACAAACGATCTGAGAAATAGAATACAGTATTTAACAGTCCTTTTGATTTCAGGGTTAGAAAGTGACATATATCTACTGATACACAAACCCTCAGTCATCCTAAAACATTTCGTTAATGTGAGACAAGCAAACCAAGCTCAAAGTCCAGAAATTGCAAAAGGGAGGTAGGTTTCAGGAGACGGGTGCAGGCTGGGGGCAGGCGCTTGGACAAAGGGAAGACACAGTGTGTTACCTTTTCTTCCCTACTCATATGCTAGAATCTGCTCATCCTAGTTCTCTGACTGGGAACTTCAGCTTTGAAGGCAAATGGGCAGGTGTTCTCATCCCTCCATTGATACTTAGTGTCAACTAGGTTCTTAGATCTGTCCTGTAGGCAATACATTCTCGCAACTGTGCAAACAGTGATCCTGCCCCACCATTACACTGCCTGATCTATCCACGGCTGTTTCCATCCGCTGGGTGTCTGTCGGTACTTACTGGAAACTTTCTAGGAGGCTGCAGCTCGAGAAGAAAATCCTACCAACCAGGGCACGCAGTTCAGTCGACAATGCTGGGGAAGGGAGAAGAGACGCTATTGATTACTCACAGTTTGCCTCTGAGACGGGAAGCACTAGGAGGAGACACGCCAGCAGCGCCCCGCAGCGCCCACCCAGGACCCTCATTTCGAAGCGCGCGGAGGCGCGGGCGGGGACGGTGGCGCGTCGCGGCGGGGACCGGAGCGCTCGGCGCCGCGGAGCTGCGAGCCTGTGCGCCTCGGTCTGAGCCGTGCTGCGCGGCGGCGCCAGCGACCCAGCGAGCCTCGGCGAAACAGCCGGGGGCGGAGGAGACCGCCCGCTCCCAGCCCCCAGCCCGAGAGGGGAAGTGATAACAAGGACATTTCCAGGAAGCTTTTGGGAGCTGGGGGATGGGCTGTAGTGCTGGAGGCCTAGTAAACACTGCTGAGACATCCTTCACCAGCTCCCTAGTTGCTGCTTTTCCTCCACAGTGTGACGTTTCCAAAGGGGAAGGGGTGGGGAACGCAGTTCCCTGACTGGTCAAGACAACTTCCAGGGTTCAAGAGGACAGGATCCCTAGGTTCAGAAGCAGAAACAGTGAGACACTGACTAGTCCCTGAAGATATTAACCAAAACCTGGAAGTCAATGAGGACTTCAGGAAGAACTATGGTGATAGTAAAAGCAAATGGGGTCATTTTGATCATCCACATGTTTTTTCGGTCTTGTATGCCATACAGGCATAAAAATAATGTAAAGAATATGAAGAAAACAAGGGAATATTAGAATAATCTACCTTAAAAAAAATCTTGCTTCTCTAAAGACTTCAGTTGAAAGTGAATATCTATCTATACACCTACCTATTTATTAATTTAAAAAAAAATTTTTTTTTGAGACAGAGTCTCACTCTGTCGCCCAGGCTGGAGTGCAGTGGAGCAATTTTGGCTCACTGCAACCTCCACCTCCCGGGTTCAAGTGATTCTCCTGTCTTAGCCTCCTGAGTAGGTGGGATTACAGTCGCCGGCCACCATGCCTGGCTAGTTTTTTTGTATTTTTAGTAGAGACAGGGTTTCACCATGTTGGCCAGGCTGGTTCTGAACTCCTGATCGCAAGTGATCCGCCTGCCTCGGTCTCCCAAAGTGCTGGGATTACAGGCATGAGCCACCGCACCTGGCCTTATTTATTTACTTATTTATCTGAGACAGGGTCTCACTGGGTTGCCCAGACTGGAGTGCAGTGGTATAATCATAGCTCACTGCAGCCTCGAACTTCTGAGCTCAAGCAATCCTCCTGCCTCAGTCTCCTGAGTACCTAGGACTACAGTCACACACCACTATGCCAGGCTAATTTTTTAATTTGTTTTCTTTGTTTTTGGTAGAGATGGTATCGCTGTGTTGCCCAGACTGGTCTGGAACTCCTGACCTCAAGTGATCCTCTATGCCTTGGCCTCCCAAAGCTTTGGGATTACAGGTGTGAGCCACTTCTCCTGGCCTGACTATCTTTTTAACACCACAAATTTGCATCACACTGCCAGTAATAATTGTCAGCACTGAAAATTTATGTGTCCTACACTGTAACGTCAAACTTTGTAAAACCATCTGGAATCTACTAATATACAATTTGATAATACATCTTTTGATAAAATTCTGGGTTTTTAATTAATCTCAGAAGTTAACTTTGTGAAAGTGATATCTGGCTTTAGCGCAATATGAATTGACACTTGGTAATGTCATTTAGCCAAACTTTGGTTTTGATACAGACCTTAATATACAATTAAAACCTGTCCAAAATTTAACTCTTAATCTAGTCTCATTCATAATCTTAATCCCATCATTTTATCCAGTTCACTTCTCCATATCATCTTCCACCAACATAGTGTCTACTTATCCACTTCTTCATCTGTCTTCACCGGTAGAATGTAAGATTCATGAGGGCAGGAATTTTTAAAGGTTTTGTTCACAACTATATCACTAGTGCTTAGAACAGTGACTGGAACATAAACGTTTCATTCAATTTAATTCAACAATGTGTGCCTGGGAATATTTATGCCAAAATATCAACGATTATCCTGAAATGAGTGTTAACTAGAATCATAGCAGCATGACTCTTCATCATTCAGAATAAACCAGATTACACACTAAAAAGCCAGAAAATTACAATGTTTTAGATAACAAGCGTTTATTTCTTGCTCATTGGAAGTCTACTACAAGTCTGCATGACTTTCCAAGTAACTATCTTCCATGTGTGAAGTCAGCAATTCATGCTGCTTTGATTTTACAGTCCCTCAAAGTCAACATAGTCTTCTACAATTACCATTGCAAGAGAAGAGAGAACATTGAGAATTGTGCCCCAGCTCTTAAATAGTTTTACCAAGAAGTGACATACCACTTACATTTCATTAGACAAAGCAAGGCACCAGGTATGCCTGACTTGAAGAGGGTGGGAATAACTGTTATTTCATGTGCCTGTAAGGAAAGAGAACTAGACATGGTGAGCAGCACTTACGGCTACCAAACCACTTAAGATATTCAAAAACTAAGAGTCAGCTTTGCTAAGGGACTGCATGTTGGCACCAGGAATGCTCGGTAGTGTTATCACTAGTGGAACTGGGGAAGGCATGAAGTAGAGCAGATGCTTTAATAGTATTGTTTCATTATGACATGGCTGAGAAAAATAAAATCAATTACTGGCCCAGGCCACTGTGTGTATGGAGTTTGCCTGTTCTCCCTATGTCTGCATGGGTTTTCTCCAGGTACTCCAGTTTCCTCCCACATCCGAAAGATGTGGATGTTAGGTGAATTGGTGTGTCTGAACTGTCCCAGTCTAAGTGAGTGTGGGCATGTATGAGAGCACCCTGTGATGGAATGGTGTCCTGTCAAGGGCTAGTTCCTTTTACCCTGAGATGCCACCTATGATCCTGAACTGGAATAAGTGGACAAATAATTATCTTACTTGTTGTTATTCATCTTTCTTAATGTATAGCTCACACTTATTTCAATGTTTATTATTACTAGTGGTTCCACCTTTATTTTGAAGTTTGGTGATGTTTTTGTGACCAGAAATATGCCATAGGAACTTAATTCTGGTTTATATCAATTTGTCTATGGTAAAATTGGTTTTATTGTATGTTATTTTGTTTAAAATTATGGTTTCTAAGAACCTCTGGATGAAGATAAATGAGGATTTACTGCAAAACTGGTGTTGAGTATATATTTGTAAAAAAACAGTATTGAATATAGTTCTAAAAATGCTCAAGAAACATACACATCGTGAGATCCTTCAGTCACAGAAATAATAGTCAAATTCCATCAAGAGAACATGTTTTAAAAAAGAAAAGCAGAGGGGTAAGGTCATATCTTAGGAGTTACATATAGAAATCCAGAGGAGGAATGGCCAGGGAGATCAGAAGAGAACCAGGGATTGTGCTCTCACTTCGTCAGCACATATACTACAATTGGAATGATACAGAGAAGATTAGCATGGCCCCTGAACAAGGATGACATGCAAATTCATGAAGCAGTCCATAGTAAATTAAAAAAAACAAAGAAGAAGAGAACCAGGGTAGGGTAGTGCAGTGCATAACTGTGAAAGACCAAGGCAGGAAACAGTTTTAGAAAAGTTAACTATATTATATATATTAAATAATAGAAAGAACCGATTTGGTAATTAGGAAATATAAGTTATATCAAAAAATATGTTTTCAGTAGTTAGATGGGACAGAAGCCCAATCATAGTAAATGGATCAGAGTGAATACAAACAATATAACTTTAGAGTTTGCAAGACACTAGTTTAAGAAAGTGAGTCACGAAAGTAGAGTCAGCATAAACAGTCCTAAATTGGCTTGGAGTTACTGGAACATTGCAGTCTTATCCTGCCCTGCTCTCCTATCTCCCACCATGGATATTTGGAGGTAGGAGGACACATACCATAAGTGTTTATGGGACAGGTGACACCAACTTTAAAATTTGCTATCTATTATTTATCAGAAATTGCACTTGAGCTTCGTTTCTCTCATTTTGTCATCTTAGCAACCTGGCCAAGCAGGTATTTTAATTTCCATGTTATAGATAGGGTTGTTGGAGCTTAGAAGAAGATATCCCAAAATAAAGGCCTCAGAAGCAAAGTTTCTGTCTCTAACCTTCTGTTCCCCATCTCTTGCCCCTCATTCTCCCCCTAAGCAAGCCATAGAAACTATAATTCCTCTTTCTCCAGGTGCAGTTATAGAAACCACAACCCCCTTTCCCAAAAGCCAGCCATAAACCCCACAATATTACTCTAACCTTCTTCCTATCCGTGAAAGACCTGCCCATAAATAAATTCTTTGACTTGCATTGTTTGATAGTACATCTTAAGACTCCCATTCTAGAAAGGGTCCTACCCCATACCCTGGAAGAAGGAATGCTGAACAATCAGGTCAAGAGGAATCTGAACAGACAGGCCTTGCTGAGTTTCTCCACACAGTCTGCTCTCATTAGGTCATATCCTTTTTGACCAATGAGAGTTCTACAGGGCTTTTCATTCTTCGTCGAACCCATGTATAAAAATGGGTAGTTTTCCCTGCATCTTTGCATCTCCATTTACAAGGCTCCCATGTCACATAAAACTTGGATTAAATAAATTTGTTATGCTTTTCTCTTGCTATTCTATCTTTTTGTTGTATGAGCATTGCCTGTGACTGTTATGAGAAGAAAAGGTATCACCCCCTTTGTTCCCCATAAGGCACAGTATTTTGGAGATAGCAAGCTGTATGAGATGTATATAAATTTGAATTAAAATTACATGAGGCTGGGTGCCGTGGCTAATGCCTATAATCCCAGCACTTTGGGAGGCCGAGGCAGGCAGATCATTTGAGGCCAAGAGTTTGAGACCAGCCTGGGCAACATGATGAAACCCTGTCTCTACAAAAAATACAAAAATCAGCTGGGCGTGATGGCGCATATCTGTAGTCCCAGCTACTTGGGAGACTGAGGAAGGAGGATCACTTGACCCCAGGAGGTGGAGGTTGCAGTGAATCGAGATCATGCTACTGCACTCCAACCTGGGTGATAGAGGGAGACTCTGTCTCAAACAAAACAAAACAAAACAAAACTAAAAAAAGTTACATGAGTTAGTAATGACAGAGACTAATTTAAAATCTATATGTATCTTAGTCTCAAATCATTATATTCCCCGCGAATACACTGGGATTCTCAGTGCCTTCTATCCTTTCATCAGGATTTGAAAATATTTAAGTAGAAAATGAATGGACACACAGATCCCTACATATTGTGCATAATTTTTTTCCCTACAGGAATATCCTTGTCATTTCTTTTTCTCCAAAGAATATAAAAGAAATGCAAATATTACATACCTCTTTAAAAAATAAACTATTACAAAACAGTCAAGAGATAACAACCTTCATCTTGCAGAAACCAAATAGCCAGCAATTTATGTACCTAAAAATCCTGAAACAAACATCCATCAAAATGGTTATGTATTGATTTTTGAGACGGAGTCTTGCTCTGTTGCCCAGACTGGAGTGCAGTGGCGCGATTTCGGCTCACTGCAACCTCTGCCTCCCGGGTTCAAGCGATTCCCCTGCCTCAGTCTCCAGCGTAGCTGGGACTACAGGCGCGTGCCACCACACCCGGCTTTTTTTTTTTTTTTTTTTTTTTTTGTATTTTTAGTAGAGAGGGGGTTTCACCATGTTAGCCAGGATGGTCTATATTGCCTGGCCTCGTGACCCGCCCGCCTCGGCCTCACAAAGTGCTGGGATTACAGGCGTGAGCCACGGCGCCGGGCCCCAAATGGTTATCTTTGACAGGTCCTGTTAGATCTCATTTTCTTCATCTTGTTTCTTTTTAGTATTTTTCACATTTTCTACAACAAATGCATTTTTCTTTTGTAATCACAGTCCCCCCTACAACAAATATACAATTCCGTTTCACATATGTAACAGTGATAAACATTTTAGAGATTAAGGCTTCACTCTCATCTGAACTACTGAGAATATTTAGGAAGCGAATTTCCCCCTTGTCTTTAACTTACAAGAATTGCCCCAGTGTATTGTTCCTGTAGTCATGCTGCCTAAGTCGGCTAGAATTCTAGAGGGTCCCCATCCCTGAGCAAAAAACAAACAAACAAACAAAAAGAAAAGAAGAATATTAGAATAATCTACCTTAAAAAAAATCTTGCTTCTCTAAAGAAGAAGAAAAAGAAAGAAAGAAAAGAAAGAAAGAAAGAAAGAAAGGAAAGAGAGAAAGAAGGAAAAAAAGAAACCAATGCACAAGACCTGAGATCTCTGAATCTCAGTTGGGGACACTGGAGAAAGAAAAGGAACAGCACCATGGATTGGCAACACATTTTATATAAGTATAAAGGTAGGCCTTGCTCGAGATTTGTCCGGGATCCTCCAGCTTATCTCGGGACGCTCCAGTTGCCTAGTTACGAGAACACGCTACCTCGAGCTCCGCCTCCTTCTTCTAGAGTACTCCCCTTTCTCCTTTCCTAGTCTCGCGCAGGGGCGGGTAGTCAGGACTCTTCAGCCACTCAGAGGTCTCCACCGCAGAACCTCAACCGATGATTGGAGGAGCGCAGTACGAGCGTTGCCTGGGGAACGCCTTCCGCGCCTCGAGGTAACGTCAGCACGTCGACGCCGGGCTTTTCTTTAGCCGGGTCCCGCTAACTCGGCTAAGGTGTATCTGCGTCTTTGGTCAGGCTGTTCCTTGGCTAAGAGGGCAGTCGTCGCGGACCCACACGGTTAGCAGGTCTCAGTGCTCGGGCCGACCGCCTTCACTTCCCTCCCGGCTTTTCCTCCCGACTTATCCGCTTCAGGGGCGTCTCGGAGTGGCGGAGGCCCCCGGGGAAGAGCGGGGTGCCGGTGTCAGCTCCGGGCTCGGATGGAAAGTGGCGGGAGGAGCGACCCGGGATGTTCAGTCTGATGGCCAGTTGCTGCGGCTGGTTCAAGCGGTGGCGGGAGCCCGTCAGGTAGGCTGGAGCCAGCTGCCCTGGCGGTCCTAGGGGTTGGGGATTGCTGCGCCCCAGGGGCGGGGCGCCGCCTCTTCCCCGCGCCTGGACGAGTCTATCCCAGGCCGCAAGGGATGCTTTCATTCCCAGGGTGTCCAGGGAGGGAGAGATTGGAGGATGTAGCCTTGTTGTCTGGTCGACTTTCCGTTGCGATTGACAATGCTTATCGTTGTTATATTTTAAATAGGGTTGAATTTGTTAAAAAGTGTGTATGTGTGGAATTGAAAACTATCCATTGTGTGTTTTTCCTCTGAAGCTTTTGTAATGGAAATTCTTTTAAAAAGAGGGGGACATGGAATATAGTTTTCATAATATGCGCACATTCCATTCCAAGTCACACCTCCACACACCCCCACACAGTTGTATTTGAGGACGTGGGCTTGAAATCTGGCTCCACTACTTAATAATTATATGACTCAACCATTTTGGCCCCACCTTTCTTAAATAGTAAATGAGAGTGATAATACTCTGTGCTTTAGAAATATTGTATTCTATGAGAACAAGTGATAGATAGTGTTTTCTCAACTGTAATGTAGCTTCCAATTTTCATACGGTCTCTAGTAAAACCTTTTAATTGAAAGGGTCCACTTTTTAACATTTCATTTTGAAATGCTGGAAGTATTAATAATTAGTACCTGTTACTTGATATTCATTCAGTCAACAAATATTTATTAAGACAATACCTTGTGCCAGGCACTGTCTTAGGAAATAATCAGTGAAATTGATGCTTTTGAAACTGAGGCCCAACCTATAAAGGGACCTTGTGTTTGTTATATAAATGATGTTGACTTCACATAGTTCTAGTCTGGAATTGGGCCAAGGGTAAGATAAAGCAAAGTTTTTTTTTTTTTAATTGTTAACATTTTAAGTATATTTGCCATGAGAATGAACTATCCTTTAAAGAATGAATCTGAAAAGCTACACTTACACATTATAACAGAAAATACGTGTGTAGATTGGAAAAAAAGTAACTTTAAATGAAACTAGAGATTCTTCCGCATTATTAGCTCTTAACTGAATTTGAATGTTTTAAATGTAAGTAGTAAGATCAACTCTGTAAGTCAAAGATGGGCTGGGTGTGGTGGCTCACGCCTGTAATCCCAGCACTTTGGGAGGCCGAGGCTGGCCGATCTTTGGAGCCCTGGAGTTCGAGACCAGCCTGGGCAATATGGCGAAACCCCGTTTCTACAGTAAAATAAATGGGCACGGTGACGCACGCCTGTAGTCCAAGCTACTTTGGAGGCTGAGTCAGTAGGATCACTTGAGCCTGAGAGGCGGAGGTTGCAGTGAGCCGAGATCGCTGCACTCCCTAGGTGACACAGTGCAACCCTGTCTCAAAAAAAAAAAAAAAAAAAGAAAAAAGTCAGAGAGTAGTTTTAGGTGCATAGATTCTGATTTATTTGTTTTAATTATATTCTGGTCTAATTTCACAGTATCTACTAAGACTTGAGGGTCATTCATAATAGTTGACCCGTCATTTTCCTCCGTGTCTGCTTTTAAGAAATGTATTTGGTTTCTGTGAAGGCATATAACTTAACGTTCTTTTAACTAAAAACAGTGAAAACGTGTAATTCAAAGAAGGAGTGTTCAATTTAATTCATCATTCTTAGTCTTTGCTTTTCTTAGCAGTTTTTGTATATATACTCTCTGGAATGATTTGTTTAAAGAAAAGACAGAGTTCAGAGAAAGGAGAATGTATTGATTTCCAAGTAGAACAGATAATTGAATTTTCTTAATAAAGCATTATTAAAATTTAGCTGCATAACCCAGAGTGTATTTTCTTCTTTAATAAGCACCATCTAGATTTGTCCTGTCCAGTAGGGTAACAACGAACTACATGTGGCTATTGAGCATTTGAAATGTGGCTGGTCTGAATTGAGATGCTGTAAGTGTATGTTTAATACATAGTGGGCTTTGAAGGAAGATTTATTATGCAAAAAAGTCAGCATCTGATCAGTCTTTTAAAAGTATGATTACATGTTGAAATGATAACTTTTGCATATGCTAGGTTAAATAATATATTAGAATTAACTTTTACTTTTTAAAAAATGAGATTACTAGAGAATTTCAATGTGTATGTGGCTTATGTTACATTTCTGTTGGATCTTACTGCTCTAGATCATAGCCTAATATAAAGGACATAGGTAAACATCTCAATTTGGATAACTGTCAAAGGATTTGAACACAAATTGGATTACACCTGTCTTCTAAGTCCCCTTGTTCAATGCCTGATTTATAATAGTGGCTGAATAAATATTTGCCAAATATTGTATGTAGTTTGATTTTTCTTAGTAATAATCATCCTGAAGTAAATAACATTAGCAAGTAGTTCCATTTATTTTACCGGAATAAATGAGAGGTGAGCAAGCTAATTTTAAAAACAAAATTTTGTGCTTTTATGGTATTCTCTATTTTTTCAACAGAAATTGCCTGTTTGATTATTATGTATGTATTTGTTTTCTGTAGAATTTATTAAGATTCCTCTTTATGTTTATATTTTATGAAGATAAAATGTGAAGAGTGAATTTGTAAAAGAGATGATGATGGTTATTAATATGCTATATTTGAGATTACTTTGCAGATTTGTTTAGTACATTCTGTATCCATTGTATTTGTCCACCTAGATCCTCTCCTAGTGAGCATATTATTCCAGACATTGGAATCAGGGATTAGATTTGTGTGATAAGGACAAGGCAGGAGTCAGAGATCAAGTGTTAAGGCACCAGTCTAGGTCAGGAGTCAAGATCTTATAAAAGTTTAACGCTTGATCCCCCTTAGTGGAGTACTGAACCCCACTTATTTGGGGTTTGGTATGGCCCCATTCATGAATTTTGGTTCAGTTTGGTACGGCTCCATTCATGAATCAATGAATGTGGAAATAAACTCTTGAAACTTTTATTGTTCTTAAGTTTATCTTTTAAAAATATGTTACCAAATTGCTCCTCAGAAAGGATTTAAAAAAATAACAGTTTCTGCTCCTACCAACAATGCATTGGAGTGCCTTTTTCACTGAGAAAATTAGGAGTCATCGATTTTTCATCTTCTTCAGGTTATAGGGGAAACTGCTTTCTGCTTTGAGTTTCTGTTGTGGTTTTTTTTTTTTTTTTTTTTGAATACTAGGAAGATTAACTTTTTTTCCTTGCGCATTTTTGTTTCTCTCAGCAATTACCGTTGTGTTTTTTCTATTGGGGCAGGTGTGTTTTCTTACTGAATTTTTAAAAAGAAATTTTAAGTGTTTGTCGTAGCTACTCTTTCTCTGTAATACAATTGACACTTGAACAACGCAGGATTTAGGAGCACTGAACCCCACCTTGCCAGCACAGTCAGAAATCCACATATAACTTTTGACTTCCAAAAAACTTAATTACTAATAGCCTCCTGTTGACAGGAAGCCTTACTGATAACATGAATAGTCAGTTACCACATATTTTTTATGTTATATGTATAATTTATTGTATTCTTAAAATAAAGTTAGAGGAAAGGAAATGTTAAGAAAGTCATAAGGGGCTGAGCGCGATGGCTTACGCCTGTAGTCCCAGCACTTTGGGAGGCTGAGGTGGGCAGATCACTTGAGGTCAAGAGTTCAAGACCAGCCTGGCCAACATGATGAAACCCTGTCTCTACTAAAAATACAAAAATTAGCTGGGTGTGGTGGCGGGCACCTGCAATACCAGCTACTCGGGAGGCTGAAGCAGGAGAATCACTTGAACCTGGGAGACAGGTTACAGTGAGCTGAGATTGTGCCACTGCACTCCAGCCTGGGCGACAGAGCAAGACTCTGTCTCAAAAAAAAAAAAAAAAATTAAAAAGAAGAAAAAATATATTGACTATTTATTAAGTGGAAGTGGATCATCATAAAAGTCTCCATCCTTATCCTCTTCCCATTGAATAGGCTGAGGAGAAAGAGGAAGAGGGTTCGGTCTTACTGTCTCAGGGATTGCAGAGGCAGAAGAGGTAGAAATGGAGGCTGGGGAAGCAGAGGAGGCAGGAGAGGAAGGCACACGTGTAACTTTCATCAAAAACAAATTTGTGTATAAGTAGAGCTGTGCAGCTCAAACGTGTGTTGTTCGAGGGTCAGTTGTATAATATTGCAAGTATTTTCTTTCCATTTGTTATATTTTCAACTTTTTGTGATTTTTAAATATAAACATTTACATTTTTTGAGTTCAGGCTGGGTGTGGTGACTCACACCTGTAATCCTAGCACTTGGGAAGATTGCTTGAGCCTAGGAGTTTGAGATCAGCCTGGGCAATATAGTGAGACCCCGTCCGTACAAAAAAGTTTTTAAAAATTAGCCAGAAGTAGTGGTATGTGCCTGTAGTCCGAGCTACTTGGGGGGCTGAGGCAAGAGGATCGCTTGAGCCCAAGAGGTGGAGGCTGCAGTGAGCCAAGCTTGCCCCACTGCAGCCTAGCCTGGGCGACAAAGTGAAACCCTGTCTCAGTCAATCAAACAATCAATCAATAAGACTAAATAAAAATTTTAAATTGAAATATATTACTCTTTCAGTGTAATGTTTAGAAAGTCCATCAGCATTCCAAGATTACATTCACATATACTTTTTTCTTGTAGTTTTATATTTTCATTTTTAACATTAAAAAATGTTGATCTATTGCAATCTATTTAGCCTATAAGGAGCAGCCTTCATCCTGAGTACAGGACACAAGGTCTGTGAAGCTATGATGCTCAGTAAATCTCTGGGCCTTATAGCAGATTCTAACCCTTAAACATTCTCATCTACACATTTTGAGCTCCTGTTATTTATAACATAGCATCTCGGTGATGAAATAGTACATGTAAAATATAATGATCGAATATGCAAGAAGTGAAAGATGATTTTTAAGATTTTTAACGAGTATCAGGAAAGAAGATTTTAGAAGGGGTGTAATTTTACCTGGGTCTTGAAGAAATTTATGCAACAAATTTTGCATACAAATTTTGGCAACAAAATTCTTTGTTTATATGAAAATATACATGTTATATATCTCCTTATATATTATGCATATATAACTAACAGAAATATTTTTACTATTATTTAACCAAAAAGAAAGATATAGTAAGTACCATATGCCTGCCAGGTTTTATAAATATTAATCTTTAGTCATCATATTTCAATTTTATTTTAATAAGTAGGTAACAAATCCTTGAAACTTCCTGCCCCCATTCATCTCCCACCATTCTTCCACAGAGTTAACCTTTAATTGGAACTGATTTCTAGCCCATGTATGTTTTTTCAGCATCACAATACAACCTATCAAAGCTTTACTTCAAATTTATTAGTAAATTGTTTGCTGTGTCCAAGTCTAAAATAAGATACAGTACACAATGTTTCTAGTGGTCTGTTATGTCCTCTTTGCTATGAACTTTTTCATTGAGGGAATTCTTAGCTCCCTAATACCACCATTCTTGGCCTAAATAAATATAACTATAAATCTAGACCATTTATAGAAATTGCTGAGTTCTTAGTTTTCCAGTTAAGCTGTATGTACAGATTAGCGAGGATTATCTGTTGTGCTGTATGCTGAACTGGAATATTTTACATCTCTTTTTATCCGCCTAGTTCTTCTTGATTATGCATAGTAAGAATTTTAGAATTTTAAGATAGAAAAGGACCTAGAGACATTCTTATTCTACCCCCTTATATTTTAGAGATGAAAAAATGGACACTAAGAATTTGACTTGATCAGGGCTTAAAAGCAGGCTATAAACCCAAGTTTGGCCTTCTCACTATTTATTCATGCTCAGTAAATTTAGATAATGATTTTGCTGTAATATGGGGTTCTAGATCTGAATTGAAATGTCAGAAAATAGTGTACTTCTGCAATAAAATCACACTACTTTTTCAATACTTTTTTTCTATCAATTTGTCGTATAGTGATTTTTTAAAATTCTCACATATGCATCGTAAAACCGTGTTCTAAAGTCTTTTTTGTATATGTATTTGTTACTTCTAGAATTTGTATGTTTATGTTAAAATTTAGAATTTGCTCCATGTAGTTTTAAATATTGTAGATAATAGAGTTCCGATGTGTCAAACTTTGATATTTGTGTTTTTAGCGAAATGTTTTCTTTGACTTGCATAATATTTTTGAAGTTAGAAACAGCTTTTATGGGCCAGGCATGGTGGCTCGCACCTGTAATCCCTGCACTTTGGGAGGCCATGGCGGATAGATCACTTGAGGTCAGGAGTTCGAGATGAGCCTGGCCAACATAGTGAAACCCCGTCTCTACTAAAAATACAAAAAATTAGCCAGGCGTGGTGGCAGACTTCTGTAATTCCAGCTACTTGGGAGGCTGAGGCAGGAGAATTGCTTGCACCCAGGAGGCAGAGGTTGCAGTGAGTCGAGATCTCACCACTGCACACTCCAGCCTGGGTGACAGAATGAGACTCCGTCTCTCAAAAAAAAGGAATAGCTTTTATGTAATTATCATATTGAAACTATTATCTTCCTTAGTTAAAAGATGAGGAAGTTTAGACTTGTAGGTGTTCAAGTGATTGCCATAATGTCATTCAGGAAAGATTCAGAATTTAAATGTTTTCTAAGTTCAATCCTCCCTAATGCCATGATGCTTATATTTCTGATTTTTTTTTTTTTTTTTTTTTTTTTAAATAGAGACAGGATCTCACCATATTGCCCAGGTTGGTCTCAAACTCCTGGGCTCAAACAGCCCTCCTGTCTTGGCCTCCCAAAGTACTGGGGTTACAGGCATAAGCCACTGTGCCTGACCAGTATTTCTGATATATTAATATGTATATCTGTTATATAAAAAGGAATTCTGAGATAAGATATTCTCATGTTCTCACTTAGGAGATCTATTATATACATTGTGTTGACTTGAACAATATTAATTATTAGCTCCTGGAGTATGGAAGTCTTCACTTGCTTCAGCAGATAGCTAAAGTGATGTAAAACAGACCTTTGGATCTCTTAATCTCTACCTTTGTTTTTTTTTTTTTGTTTTTACTAAGAATTATTTCAGTTTTTTCTTTTGTAATGGAGATTTTATTTGTCGTGTTGAGAATAAGTATATGGCCATTTCAAATTGTACACAATTCTTAACATACATACCAAAAATCTAGAAAACCTCTATTGTAATTCCTTTTTCTGAGATGGTCTCCCTCTGTTGCCTAGGCTGGAGTGCAGAGGAGTGATCACGGCTCACTGTAGCCTTGACTGCCCGGGCTCAAGCGATCCTCCCACTTCAGCCTTCCGAGTAAGTGGGAGGTGCATGCCACGATGCCTGGCTAATTTTTTTTTTTTATTTGTAGAGACAAGGTCTCACCATGTTGACCAGGCATGTCTCAATCTCCTGGGCTCAAGTAATTCTCCCACCTTGGCCACCCAAAGTGCTGGGATTATAGGTGTGAGCCACTGTGCCCGGCCTCTTTTTTAAATAGTTATTATAGTGACATTCCAACTTAACATTTGGAGGCAAATTTTTCTTAAGAGGATTATCAAGAGCCAGTATCTATAAGTGTTTGATAAGCTGTACACGTTCTACCAATTCACAGTTTAATAGCATATACACTATATACCCAAATTTTCAATCTTTCACAGCACATTACACAGTTATTAGGAAATCGGGACTTCTGTGACCAAAGATGTTATAGTGTACACAGTTCTGACAGGGAGAGCCGTGATCAAGGAGTGGTTTTCTTTAGGAAACAATTCTGTGAAAAAAAAAAAAAAAAAAAACAACACGGGAATAGAAGTAATTTAAAATATTCAAGACATTAAATGCAGGATTCTGACTCTGTATGGCCATTTAGTATATTTTGTATTACAATATATAAAAACTAAGCCCCCATCTATGGAATGTTAAGCTGACATCCAAGACAGTCAAAACTTCCTGTAATTCAATATCCCATACTGTTTTCTGGTTTCACCAAAAAATAAACAACCAGAGAATTATTTCACCTCCTGAAAAAACTTAACAATGGAATGAGGTGGGAGTTCCTGCTTCTTAAAAATGTTTCTAGAGCTACTGAAAAACTTGCACTTACAAAACAGTTGATAAAAATACCCTGGATTGTAGAAGAAGGGAGACAGGGACTACTGATAAGATATGGTATATGATATTAATCAGACTTGGCTTCTTTCTCTCCTGCTTCATCAGAGGTTGGAGTCTCCTCGGTTTTAGTTTCTTCGTTTTCTGCAGGTAAATCTTCTTTAGTTTCTTGGTTAGCCACTTTGGCCTGTTTTCCCTATGCTCCCCTTTTCCCATTTGTTTGCATTTTTTTTTTTTTATATCTGAAGATTTATCCTTTCCTGATGCCTCTTTGGCTTCGTTTCCACTTCTGCAGGAGCAGGTTTAGCCGACAAGTGCGCAGATCTCCTCTTGGGCTCTTCCTTCGCCACCCCTTCGGCTGAACTGACCTTCCTCTTGGGCATCTTGGCGGCGGGAAGGGCACTTGCTGGGCACCTGTGGGCCACGGCGCTGAGAGCCTTCGCGAAGCTGGGCTGCCTGGCTACTGGCACTCCTCCCGCCGCCCGAGCTGCTGAGACCCCTATTTCAGTTTTGAAAGTCTTCCTGTTAATTAGTACCTTGAAACCATGAGCATGTAAGCTTTTTCAGAAAACTTCAGCCAATTTGATATATGTGGATTTAATTACATTCTTTAATATGAACTATTTTGATGTGAAGATTTGTATAAATTAGCTTCATTATAGTACTTTCTCAATCAAACGTTATGTATTTTAATTTTACTTAGTATTTACTCAGCAAATGGGGGTCAGAAAATGTTTGTTGTTTCTTTCAGTAAAGAAGCCTACTGTGTGCCCAGCACATTTGATACAGACGCTACAGAGCTGATAAAGAGAAGTTCTGGTAGAGGAGCCTGTATAAAAAGTAGCCAGGGATGGTTGTGAAGGGCTGGGGGAATACTCGGCATAGAAGGAATCCTCGGCATGGCAGGCCTCCTGGGAGTGGCAGAAGTGGGGGCTGCCAAATTGAGACTTGATTCTCTATAAGGATTTTCAGCAGAAGAATGCTATGGTTAGATTTTTTTTTTTTTTTTTTTTTTTTTTTGAAAACAGTCTCACACTGTCACCCAGGCTAGAGTGCAGTGGCATGATCCCAGCTCATTGCAGCCTTATTTAATTTTCATTATATCCCTTTAGAGTGGCTATTGTTATTATGCTATTTCATTCATGAACTTCTGAGAAGTAATGTGTCATATAGCTTAGAAACGGCAAATCTGGCACTTGAACTCAGGTCTCTAACACCAAGTTTGTGGCTACATTTCAGAGTACCCATAATACCTCTTATGTTACTTATTACTAGTATAACATACTGTAAATCTTATAATACTACAGTCCTTTGTATCTCAGCCTTTCTAGTAATCAAAGACCCAGGGATGACTATAATAGGAGTGAGGAGATCACTTTCAACTTCTGGAAAAGTTACATCATTAATTATCTGATAATACAGTTTGAGTATCTCTTTTTTTTGTTTTGTTTTTTTTGAGACAAAGTCTCGCTCTGTCGCCCAGGCTGGGGTGCAATGACATGATCTCAGCTCACGGCAACCTCCACCTCCTGGGTTCAAGTGATTCTCCTGTCTCAGCCTTCTGAGTAGCTGGGATTGCAGGTGTGTGCCACCAAGCCTGGTTAATTTTTTTTGTATTTTTAGTAGAGATGGGGTTTCACCATGTTGGCCAGGCTGGTCTCAAACTCCTGACCTCAAGTTTTCCACCTGCGTCGGCATCCCAAAGTGCTGAGATTACAGGCGTGAGCCACTGTGCCTGGCCCAGTTTGAGTATCTCTTAGCTGAAATGCTTGGGACCTAAAATTTGTCAAATTTTTAATTTTTTTTTATTTTGGGACATTTGCATATATATATATATATATATATATAGTGAAGTATCTTGGGAATGGCCTCCAAGCCTAAACACAAATTTCATTTATTGTATATACAATAGCCTGAAAGTAATTTTATAAAATATTTTAAATAATTTTGTGCATATAACAAAGTTTCAATTGCAACCTGTCACATGAGGTCAGGTGTGGAATTTTCCACTGTGGTGTCATATTGGTGCTTAAAAAATTTAGGATTTTGGAGCGTTTCAGATTCCAGATTTTTGGACTAGGGATGCTCATTTACTGGTTCCTTAAGTAGAAGTATGTCAAGTTCCCTTTAGACTCACTACATAGTTGTATTGAGTTGTGACTATGTTCTTCTTTTGTTTAAGGCTGCTATACTGAGATATGCTCTTAACCCCTTGTTTATCAACTCATAATGTGATTGGTATTTTCTTGTGCAGTGTTCTGAGTCTGGAATCCCTTCATCTTCCTTCTGTTTTTACCTTTTCCTTGCTTGGCTAACTTCTCACTTTAAGAACTTAGGTTAGGCATTACCTTAAGAAGCTTTTCTGACCTTCTGCCTTAGCTTTGGACTGGATAAAGTCCCCTTGTTCTGTATCCCTTTATCATCTTACATATATAGCTAAACATTTTAAACTTTCATAGCGTCAGAATGTATTTGTATTTATGTTTTAGTCACTCTCACTAGAGGTTGAGCACTTCAGGACAGAAAAGATGTCTGAGGCATTTTTGTGTCCACAATGCTTAATGCGCTTTAATTGTATTACCATCTGACCAAATGATTAAATGATTGATTTTATTGCTAGTGTCAACTTTTGTAGACACTGTAAACCTAAGAGTACTGTATATTATTTTTTCAATTTGAAGGGCTAATGTGTTTGATCAAATAATCATCAGACTAAAAGATATTGGCAGTCTTTCATCTTTCTGTTGTCATACAGCACCACAGCCAAACTGTTCCCAATAATAATTTACCATATTTTTGTATGTATGTATGCATGCATGTATGAATGAATTAATGAATGAATGACAGGGTCTCATTCTGTTGCCCAGGCTTCAATGCAGTGGTGCAGTCATGGCTCACTGCAGCTTCAATGGGCTCAAGTGATCCTCCCACCTCAGCCTTCCAAGTAGCTAGGACTGTAGGTACACATCACCATTCCCAGCTAATTTTTTAAAAACGTTGTTGTAGAGACAGAGTCTCGTTATGTTGCCCAAGCTGGTCTTGGGCTTCAGTGATCCTCCTGCTTCGGCCTCCCAGAGTGCTGGGACTATAGGTGTGAGCCACCATGCCCTTCCAATTTATCATATTTTAAAAAGCTATAGCTACGTGTGCATTATAAACTTGGTTAAATAAATTATACCTCTTTATAGAAGTTTGAGTTTTAGGTGAATGTTAACCTTTTAATCACATTCTATCCTGAAAGTATAAATTTAATGTTTTGTTATCAGGCTTTGCAGTAATCCATGCTGTGATTTTTATTTGTACTGCCTGTTAGTTATGTTTATTCAGTAATGCTTTAATTCCCTAAAACATTTAATTAAAGCCTTTTTTCAAGAATAGGACATAGTCTTAAAAATTAACTAGTTGCAAAGGTAGTAAAAGTGAAAATAGAAATAGAATTATTTTATGCCAGTCTCAACACTATTATAATTCTCTAAAGTGATTTTCTTCTTTGAAGGACATTTTTGTTTGTTTGAGCCTAATAACCTATAAATAAAGACAGACTCTTAAGGTAAAAGCTAATTTTCTTGGTGTCTTTAAGAACAGTGTTTCAGAATGCATAGTGTATATGTATTTAGATGTTTGTTTTTTTAAAAAACTGAAATCTTGACAAGAATGGAGGAAAACGTGAGGTGCTCTATGTAATAGAGAACAAGGAGTTATTTTTCATAAAAAGGTGTATCAGGGAATTTTTACTTTGACTCATAAGGGATGTGAAAAGGTTTCGTGATGTTTCCAGGAACTGCCGACTCAGTTGATGCTTATTTGTTTATTTGTGGTATTGTCTTCTCTGAGTTCCAGGGTGGGCTCTGTGGCCTGCTGTCTATCCTTATGACTGCCCACTGCCTCCCCTAATTTATAACAGTTATCTCATGTTACTGTAATTACCTCTGCAGTGCCTTTTTTCTTGCTAGGCTGTAAGGCTTATGAGGCCTAAGAATTGTGGATATTTGTTTGCTACTATGTAATGGGTGCTTAATATTTGTGGTATAAATGATGTAAACTAGTAGAAAACAGGGATTTACTCCCCCAAAGTAATTGCTCTCATTCATGGCAATGTTTAAAGCACTGTAGATCTTGAAATGCATTGTATACATAAAGAACAATTGAGTTAGCTTTAATATTAGCATTACTTTAGTCCATTTCATTATATCTCTAGTAACTTGAATTATCTAAAATATTTATTTTATCATTGTATTTTATTTTATTTTATTTTATTTTTTGAGACAGCATTTCACTCTGTTGCCCAGGCTGGAGTACAAGTGGTACAATCTCGTCTCACTACAACCTCTACCTCCCGGGTTCAAGTGATTCTCACAGCTCAGCCTCCCAGGTAGCTGGGACTACAGGCGTGCGCTGCCACGCCTGGCTAATTTTTGTATTTTTTTTTTTTTTTTTTGTAGTGACGGGATTTCACCGTGTTGTCCAGGCTAGTCTCGAACTCCTGAGCTCAAGTGATCTGCCCTCCTCAGCCTCCCAAAGTGCTGAGATTATAGGAATGAACCACCAGGCCTGACCTGGCTTGTTTTATTTTATTTTATTATTTTATTTTATTTTTGAGATGCAGTGTTGCTCTGTTGCCCAGACTGGGGTGCAGGGGCGTGATCTTGGCTCATTGCAACCTCTGCCTCCTGTGTTCAAGTGATTCTCCAGCCTCAGCCTCCTGAGTAGCTGGGATTACAGGTGTGTGCTACCATGCCCAGCTAATTTTTGTATTTTTAGTAGAGATGGGGTTTTGCCATGTTGCTCAGGCTGGTCTCGAACTCCTGAGCTCAAAGTGATCTGCCCACCTCAGCCTCCCAAAGTGCTGGGATTACAGGCATGAGCCACCACACTTGGCCTGTTTTAGTTTTGAGACAAGGTCTTGCTCTGTTGCCCAGGCTTCAGTGCAGTGACACAATCATGGCTCACTACAGCCTTGACCTGCCAGGCTCAAGCAGTCCTCCTGTCTCAGCCTCTGGAGTGGCTGGGACTACAGGGATGTGCCTCCGTGCTTTGCTAAGCTACTCATTTTAAATGCTACGTTATCCAGCTTCTCTGGATAGTCATTTACTATATTTTGTTTTGGAAGTTATTTTGTACTTCAATCTTGTTCTTTGATATTTGATAGTTCTATGAATTACTTAATTCATAATTATTAATTCTTAAAACAAAATAATAAAATTATATTCTTAGTATCTTGGAGCTTCTTTAGGAAGTAAATTCATATTTTTCATGGCTGATAATGCAGGTACATTTCCAGATGGATAGAGGTTCCTAGACCTTGCCTACTACCTCTTCTCCATAAATCTATAATCTGCTGTGGATCTTTGTGGCATTCCCACTGGCTTTGCCACTAGCCAATTGAGAATGGGGCCCTGGAGTGCTGCTTATTGTGATTTACCTTATTCTCACACTGAGTCAAGTATAGACACAGCTTCTGTTTATTTCCCATGCTAGGTATGGGATGGTTGAAACATCTAGAAAGGATAAAGCCTTCTAGATAGCAAAGGAAATTAACATGGAATTCATTTTACTCAGTAGAAGTCAGAATCCTCACAATGGCCTATGGGCTCACATGAACTGGTCTCTGATGTGTCTCTGACTTCCTTCTTCCTATTCTTCTCCTTTCTCACTTGGTTTCATCACAGTGGCTTCTTTGCTGATTCTTGGACCTTCCTGTATTTCTGTACCTAAGTGTCTTTGCACCAGCTGTTCTCTCTTGCCCCGAATATATGCATGACTCACTCCCTTGTTCAAGTCCTTGCTCAGATTTTACCTTCCGAATGAGGTCTGCCTTGACCACCCTATATAAAACTGCCCTCACCTCCCACCCCCAACCTTGATCCCTTGTACTCTGCTCTACTCTGTTTTTTTTCCCCATAGTACCTAATCACCTTCTAATGTACTATAAAACTTACACTTTATTATTTATCATATTATTAATGTCTGTCTTTTGTCATTAAAATGTAAGCTTAATAAGGAAGAGTTTCTTTATTTGTTTTTGTTTGTTTTATTATGGTAGTGGTTGCTGTAATAAACAAGTGTGTCTCAAATACCTAGAACACTGGTGTCTGGTATATAGAAGATGGTCAGTGATTATTTATTTAAGAAATTATCAATTTGGCTTTCGCCAGACTGAGTTTGTTCTTTCCCAGCTTGTGACCCATAACTAGACTGCCTCATACTCTCACCTCTGTCTTCTTTGTTATGTGGCCCCTTCGAGTACACCTGATTTTTTTTTTACAAGTCTAAATCCAAGAGAGCAAAGCCTAGAGAAATGAAAGGACACCCTTTACGGCTATCTAAATTCTGTTTTCAGCCCTCCATGGGATGATTGCTAAAGAGGAGTAACTATACTCCATAGGAGATTGGTCATACTCTATGGTCTAAATATGGCAGCTGTGTTAAGCTGTGGCTTTCTTTTTCTGGGCATTCCCAAGGCAGTTTTCATTTTCAAATCCATGGTGGTAATGGACTGTCTCACCTGTTATATTGTGCAGAGTTCAACCTAGAAAAGAAATCTATATAGTGGTAAAAAGAATCACCAAGTTAACAGGACTAGGACCAGTATAATAGGTTTGTCCCTTTATACCTGTCCCACCTTTAAATCCCTACCAGTCAGGTGAATTAGGTTCTGGTTCTGAGTCTGTAACTGATTCATTGTGTGACCTTTGACCAGATTACTTAATTTATCTGAACTTATGTTTCTTCAGTTTTTAAGTTGAACTAGATGTCTTTTTTTTTTTTTTCCTGTGGAGTTTAGCTGTATCATGAGAAATATTTTAAACTTTACAATTATAGTAGCCTTCTCTCAAAATGTTAGCACTTCATAATCATGTTATTATGTATAAATTTATATTTGGTAAGATGCTACATATTTAAAAACAGTTATGTACTTTCATAAGATAAACAGATTCGTGATATTTGTTAGCTTTCAATAAACTAGAAAATTGAGTCTTTAGCCATGATAGATAACTCAGAGTTAGATTGTCTCCCCACCTCCATCTTCCTTCTTTCCCTTATTCTCTGTCCTTTGCATTATCTATTGTACAGTTTTACTTTATTTTCTTAGAGAACGAAAGGATGATCCTTTAAAGGTATTTTTCATGAATTTGCTTTTGAATCTATATTTTATTCATCATTGTACTCCCTAGCATCCAACAGATTTTCTTGTGCTTAATAGGTGTTCCTTAAATGTTGATTGAATTAATGAATTTGCATTTATTTTTCCTCAATACTAAATAAAGAAAGTGATTTTTAAATTTCTATTATTTTAAGAAAGGTGACTCTTTTGATGGTGGGACTTGATAATGCTGGTAAAACCTCAACAGCAAAGGGAATCCAAGGAGGTAAGCTGAAAACATTTATGTGCTTTCTGAACTCTATTAAATTATTCTGAATTATTTATTTTGTTAAGTTGCTTTATTCCTTATTAATTTGGTACAGATACTGTGCACTGTATTACTTTATATTCTTAGTATATTTGTGACTCATGTGGCGAATAGGCTCTGTCTTAATGGGACCAGACTATTATGTTGCAGATTTGAATACATGCAGAGATGCAGAGGCTCCTTGATGCCTTTGATCTGCTAAGAGGGAATAGTATCTGTATTCTAGACAATAGGAAGGAAAATTTAAAAAGATGAGCTGCCCCTGCTTTTAAGAATACCCATCTTCTACTTATATTTTCCTGGCCAGAAGTTAGTCACATGCCTATGCTTAGATGAAAGAGAGGTATAGTTAGCCAGCATAGTTCTCTTTGAATCTCTTGATGCTTTTTTTCAATATAAGTAATTTTTATAATTAAATCTATATCATTAAACAGCTTTATATCATACATACTGCATCTCATTGAATATTGAATATATATCATACATATTACATCTCATTGAGTGTATCTCATTGAATGCTGCCTAGTCTTCTTTTTTTTTTTTTTAATTTTTAATTTATTAGTTCCTTTTTGGTAGAGATGGGGTCTCCCTATGTTGCCCAAGCTGGTCTGGAATGCCTAGCCTCAAGCTATTCTGCCTTGGCCTCCAAGAGTGCTGGGATTACAGGCATGAGCCACCACACCCAGCCCGGCCAGGTAATCTTAATTTAATGCTTTGTGCTACAATATAGTAGTATCTATGCTAGTGACTTTGTTGGGCACCTAGAATGTTGGGCATCTAAAGTGAGTCCCCAACCCCGGGGCCGTGGACCAACATCTGTCTGTGGGCTGTTAGGAACCAGCCCACAAAGCAGAAGGTAAGCAGCAGGCCAGTGAACGAAGCTTCGTCCGTATTTACACCCTCTCCCCATTACTCACATTACTGCCTGAGCATTGCCGCCTGTCAGATCAGTGGTGGCATTAGATTCTTAGGACCATGAACCCTATGTTAACTGCACATGCAAGAGATCTAGGTTATGTGCTCCTTATGAGAATCTCATGCCTAATGATCTGTCACTGCCTCCCATCACCCCCCAGATGGGACCATCTAGTTGCAGGAAAACAAGCTTAGGGGTCCCACTGATTGTACGTTATGGTGAGTTGTATAATTATTTCATTATATATTACAATGTAATAATAATAGAAATAAAGTGCACAATAAATGTAATGTGCTTGAATCATCCTGAAACCACCTCCATCCTCTAGTCCATGGAAAAATTGTCTTCCGCAAAACTGGTCCCTGGTGCCACTGATCTAAAGGGTAAGAATTGGGAGAAATGCATAACGTGTATTTGTTTCTGGAAACTGATGATTGCAGTAAGATATCATGCTTAGTAAATAGTGGAAGGGCATTTATTAATTAACAGGTTGCAAAACTCACTGTTGGAAAAAAACATTTCTCACCTCAAATGCTACTCTGTAATGTTAAGTAAATTATCTGTTATTGTCTATGATTTTTTCTAAAGCCTATGTCTATGCTATCTTCTACGTTATATCTTCACAAGATACTCACCATCATTATTTAAACCAGTGGTCAGCAAACTTTTTCTGTAAAGAGCTGAATAGTAAATATTTTAGACCTTGCAGTCGTCCAGTCTCCTTCTGAACTACAAAACTTTTACACTGTAGTGTGAAAGCAGCCATAGACAATCTGTATACAGGCTGGGTACGGTGGCTCACACCTGTAATAATCCCAGCACTTTGGGAGGCCGAGGCGGGCGGATCACCTGAGGACAGGAGTTCGAGACCAGGCTGGCCAACATGGCGAAACCCCATCTCTACTAAAAATACCACAATTAGCTAGGTGTGGTGGCATACACCTGTAATCCCAGCTACTCAGGAGGCTGAGGCAGGAAAATTGCTTGAACCCCGGCGATGGAGGTTGAGTGAGCCAGAATTGCACCACTGCACTCCAGTCTGGGCAACAGAGTGAGACTCCGTCTCAAAAAAAAAAGGACAATCCGTATAGAAATGAGCATGGCCAAGCTCCATTGAAAGTTTATTTACGGCACTGAAATTTGAATTTAATATAATTTTCATGTGTTAGGAAATGTTTTTCTTTTAATTTTTTTAGTGATTTAAAATGTAAAACACATTCTTAGCTTGTGGGCCATACAAAAACAAGTGGCAAACCAGATTTGACCTGGAGGCCATCACACCTTCTTCTAACCTTCTTCTTTTATCCATTCCTCTAAAGCCTGACATTCATGGGAGCAGGCACCTTAGAATGTGCTAATCAGATTACCTAATTTCTTATGTGTACTGGGTGTACTTAGAACATCCTCTTTCCTTTCTTTCTCTTATGTATTCCACCTCCATATATTCTAAGTTCCTTTTTCTGAGTCTAAAAAATGCTTAATGTCAAAGCTGCCTTCAACTTCGAGCCCCACCTCCCATTCTCTTTTTGTCCTTCATCCCGTATTTACTCTTCAGTTTCTTACTTTGAAATTTTTTTAGGACTGTAATTTCCCTAGAACTACTTGAAACTTCCCAGATTTAAGCCTTCTCTTTCCTTTATATTTTTATGTTGTTCTCACTTACCTAACTAGAGAGAGTATCTACTGATCTTTAAAGATGTATTTTTGTCATACAGTCTCCTCTTTTATAAAATCCTTTTTAATTCCCAGCTGCCCCAACCCTTACTATCTTATTTAGTAGACTTGATCATGTCCACTTTTTTGGCCTGCTCTTCCTGATACCTACTTGGTCACTACTTAATTGCATTTTGTTTGTGTATCTCTCTACTTCAGGCTGTAAATTCTCTAAAGGCATTTTGCTTATTTTGGTGTCGCAATTGTTTAGGCTATGCGCCTAGGTCTTCTTAAAACATCTCTCTCATGGCTCCTACTTTTCTACTTATTTCTGATTCTTTTCTGACTTCTCAGCCTTCTTTTTTTTTTTTTATTTCTGTGTGAAATTGAGAAAAAGTTATCTGCTAGTTTCTTTTCAGATGTGTCTACCTGCTCTCTGACTGTGTTGCCATTGGCTAAATCCAAACCCTCAGTTTCTTTTATCTATAATGTCACAGTAGCTTTTTTCTAATTCATATTCTATTTATTTATTTTTAATTTTTTGTAGAGATGAGTCTCACTGTGTTGCCCAGGATGGTCTTGAACCCCTGGCCTCAAGTGATCCTCCTGCTTTGGCCTCCCGAAGTGTTGGGATAGTAGGCATGAGCCATTGAGCCTGGTCATATTTTTCTGGTTTTTTAGAGACAGGGTATCACTTTGTCATCTAGGCTGGAGTTCAGTGGCGTGATCATAGCTCACTGTAATCTCAAACTCCTGGGCTCAAGCTGTCCTCCTGCCTCAGCCTCAAGAGTAGCTAGACTAAAGGTGTGTTCCACAATGCCTAACTAATTTTTTTATTCACAATAGCTTTTTTTCCCTTTTTTATTTTTAATTTTGTGAGTATATAGTAGATGTATATATTACAAGGTACATGAGATTTTTGTATAGGCATGCAATGCATAATAATATCATCGTGAAAAATTGGGTATCTATTCCCTGAAGCATTTATTCTTTGTGTTACTCTTTTAGTTGCTTTTAAATATTCGATTAAATTATTATTGACTATAGTCCTCCTGTTGTGCTTTCAAATACTAGGTTTTATTCATTCTTTCTATTTTTTTTTCACAATAGCTTCTTAATGTAAAAGTAACACCCCTTCGTGGAACTTTACTTCTTTAAATCAAACTTCTCTTCTTCATGGTTGTCAGTAATTGCATTAGCTGGACACAGGTTCAGTTGTTCTCACAGAGACCTAAAATAACAGTGGTTCAACAAGATAGATGTTTCTTTCTTTCTCATAACAGCCTAGGCAAAAGTAGTCTAGGACAGGTTTGTCAGCTCCATCGTGTTAGTCTTCAATTCTTTGTTCTATTTTCTTTGCCATCCCCAGTGTTCTCCCTCACCTACATGTTGAAGTTAGTTCACTACAAAATGTGCATTTCAGCTAGAAGGAAAAGGTAAAGGGTAAGGGGAGGCCATGCCCCTTTCTTTTAGGAGCCGAACCAAAAGCTGCTGCATTATTTTAGTTCACATCATGACTAGAAGCAGTGGTGTTCTGGACCTGCTTTTCATACTGGCTCATATCAACTAGTGAGAGCCGATTATGCATATCTCTTCCCAACTCTATGTTTAGGTACCTCACATTGTTAGTTTGAAATTGGCCATGGTCAAAGTATTTATACTGTGGAAATTGGCAGATACCATACATGTATCAGAGTTCTTCTCCTCCAAATATTTAACAACACATCACTGGCTAGCCTTCTCTCATGGCCACCCCTAGCTGCCATAGTATTTGGGGATTATAGTTTGTTGTAAGCAGTCATGAGCCTAGGTAAAAAAAAATCTAGGATTCTCTTGACTATCAAATAGTGTTTCCTAATAGGGAACTATTGTTATTTTTGGTGCGAAAATTCTTTGTGTGGATTGGTCCCTAGCATTGTTGGGTATTAACATGTCTTCATTATATTGTAGTTATTTGTGATTTGTGAAGAGAAAAAAAACAAAAAAATTATGGTTACTCATATATATATTTATGTTTCATATGTAGTTATTTGTGTGTGTGTGTGTATATATATATTTCCCCAATAGACTAAAAGCTCTATGAGATCAGAAGATGGATTTTATTAATGTTTGTATTTCTAGAACCATGCATAGTACTTAGCTTATAAGAAATGCTCAAAAATTTATTGATTGTATATTTGCATTTTATCTTGGACTTTCTAGAGATGATGTCTTACCACATATACTTTACTGAAATTCTCAATTGGGGACCATGTATCTTTGTGTTCCTGGTTCTTGTATGATTTCTCATCTGTAATGGGCCCTAAATACATGTACAAAGATAGATGGATAAATACATGGAAGCACAAAAGAAAAAGGGTGGACCTATGGGACAGCAGCTTCAGTTATCTCAGTGGTTTGGTGGTGTAGTATTGAGCCCTGTATGCTTTGTGCTGAATGCTAAGGATACAAAGACATAGTCCCATGTGTTGGGAAGGTATAGGCTATTGTGAAGACCAGCGGAGGACAGAATATTATGATAGAGGTAAAGATGATAGTAGAAGTAGGAGAAATCGTCAGAAAAGAATTTGTTGGGAAAGTTGTACCTGAACATTTAGTCTTAAGTTGTGAAACACAAATGCTGAGTAGGAACCAGAGGAAAGAATAGAAGGTGTTCCATGTATCAAAAGAAACAGGCTTTGAAAGTCCTGAAGACCTCTGTTTGAGGCCTGTCTCTGCCTACCATATAACCTTGAAAAAAATTCCTTAATCTGAATTGGTTTACTGGGCATATTGCCATCATTTTATCTGTACTTAAATTGCTCCCTCTGCCTAAAATACAGTTCTCCCTTCTCTGTTACAATTATGTAGCTTTTATGTGTTCACTCACAATGAAGTCTTCATTTCAAGATTTTATTTCTTCTCTGAAAGCCTTTCTAGATCATAACTTGCCCCTCCATTTTTCACCTTCCTTCCCTTGAATTCCTACACACTATCGTCTCCAGGTCATTTTTTTTTTAAAGAATATACAAATTCTGTGTTATTCCTATTAATATTCTGCTTCTCTATATTACATTGTACTTTGAGGACAGCAATCATGTCTTACTCATCTTTGCACCCTTGATGCCTAACAAAGTCCTGGTACCAAGGAGGTGTTTGATACATGTTAGTTCCTTTATTCCTACTTCAGCATAGTTGATTTGTTTTCACTGATGATTGCCTGGGGTTCCTGTCTATTCATACTGAAAGACAGCTGCCTATTTTATCCACACGAACTAGTTCTGGTTAGGCTTAGGTCACATTTTTAAATGCCTAGTATAATCTTGTTTCTGGAAAATCATGCTGCTTATATGTCTAACTTTACCTTTTTCTTTTTCTAGGTAATGAAAGTATTAGCAAAAGTATGACTTGTAGTGGCTCTTAACTTTCTCAGGTGCTGTGTAAACTTCACTAAGGCGCTTATCAAGAGATTGGTGTGTTGCAAGTCTGTTTCTCAGTCACACCTAAGTTTAGTGAATGCCTTTCAAATTAATCTTTGTAATAGCAAATGTTTTGCTAAATTTGGAAATAAGACCCTCTAAGCACCAGTGTTGTTCAGTAGAACTTTCTGCAATGACGGAAATGTTCTATATTGGCTCTGTCCAGTAGGATGGAGTACTAGCCACATGTGGCTTTTTTTTTTTTTTTAACTCTAGATGTTACCCAGACTAGTCTCAAATTCTTGGCCTCAGGTGATCCTTCTGCCTTAGCCTACCAAAGTGCTGAGATTTCAGGCCTGAGCCACTGTACCCAGCCACCACATATGGCTTTTGAACACTTGAAATGTAACTGATGCAACTGAGAACTGAATTTTAAATTTTATTTTAGTTTATTTAAATTTAAAAAGTCTCATGTGGCTTGTGGCTATTGTTTTGACTATGCAGCTCTGAACAGTGTTTTCTGTGGGATAATATTTGTAGTGGATTCCAGTGATGAAGAAAAAATAGAACAGAAAAATATGAAGTTTGAACTCTTCTCTATAGCCATGAGTCAGCATGCCATTAATATTTCATGAGTTCTCTTTTCCATTCCTTTATTTTCATGCCTCTCCGAAAAGAGGCTATTACTGTCACTTCTGGTCAGTCTAAAGACTTTTGCAAGATTTAATCTTAATAAAGCACTATTTCAGTCACCTTAATTATATCATTGGTCTGCGAGATATTTTCAATAGCTCCTTGTCCTCTATCTTCAGAACCCTCTTCTGTTTGCATTCCTAATCTTAAGGCTTTGCTGCAGGCACAATGTTCAGTTTGTTCATATTCATGTACTTTGCCATTTCCCTTCCTCTTCTGCCTGTTTAAATCCTACACAGCTTTAAGGCCTAAATTCTCTCTCTCCAATGATGTCTTTTAAGATCCTCAGATATCTTTTAAATCTCTTATTGTCATTATCACTCCTTGGCAGTTCATATATATCCTGTATCTTCTTTATGTTTTCGTATATAGAAATCCAAAAAAATTCAATTATGTATTTATTGTAACATCCAAAATATGTTCCTATGGAAAGAATGAAATCTACTTTTTGTTGCAAGCTGCCCTTAAACGTCTCTTTATTGTAAATATAGCTTTAATTCAGCTAATTAAAAAAGAGTAGTCTTATTCTTTATAGCTTCTCTCGTTCTTTGATTCTTCTAAACTCTTCTATTCTCTAAGTGTTCATGGTTTTCTTTGTAACTCCACAGGTGTTTTAACAGTCCCTGGGGATGGCTATGGTATTGAAAGGTTGACATTTTTATTGTTTGTAACTTGTACAGTAAATAGCCTTAAAGGCAAGAGTTTATTCATTTATTAATTCAACAGATACTTATGAAGTACCTATTATATGCTAGGTGCGGGTGTTATATCAGGGGAAAGAAAGATTCCTATCTGCATGGAGTAAAATTTCTAGTTTGATATTCTGGCCTGTCCCCAAACCAGTATGCTTCAAAATAATGTTTATTGTGTCAGTAAATGCTAAATATTTCACTTGGATGCTAAAATTTTAGTTGAAAAATTAATGTTGTCAATTAAAGTCTAAAGATTTTCTTTTTTTTTGTATCATTTGAAACAGAAAACCCTGAAGATGTAGCTCGTACTGTTGGATTTTCAAAAATTAACCTTAGACAAGGAAAGTTTGAAGTCACCATCTTTGACTTGGGAGGTGGAATAAGAATTCGGGGAATCTGGAAGAATTACTATGCTGAATCCTATGGGGTAATATTTGTTGTGGATTCCAGTGATGAAGAGAGAATGGAAGAGACAAAAGAGGCTATGTCAGAAGTGCTGAGACATCCTAGGATATCGGGAAAGCCGATATTGGTGTAAGTAATGTTAGCATCATTGTAAATGTAGGGACGATGGCATTGGCCACTAAAGAAATTTACCTGTTACAAACTACTGAATAAGCTAAAATAGTCATGCTTTAGTATACTAAAATGTATGTAATTAACTGGGAGTTGTTAATTTACTGAGGCCTTGTTATAATGCTGTCTATAGGGAAAAAGGGCTAAGGCTATAGAATTCTTAAAAGTGGATCTCTTCGATATTCAAATATAAACTCATTGTTTTATGTGATAGTTTACTTTTTATAGAATTTTGCATTTTGAAATACTCCATTAACAAGGTTCTAAAATATCTTTTAATTTTTTTCTCTTTTAATAACTTGTATTTTGCTTTTGTCCTTTTTTCCTTAGTTATTATTTCAGAGTTACGTAAACAGTTTATTTTTCTAATACCACATTGATTTCTCAGTTTTCACGTCTACATTTCCATATTGAACATGTGATTGTTATCAAATTAGACATTTATATGATTTCGTCCATGTGGGTGAACATTTTTTAAAAGCGAAGTTACAAAGGACTTTTGCACTACCACCCCTCATAGCATTTATGCATAGTAAACAGTAGATGGTGCTATAACCGTGAGGCATAGCAAACTGAAAGTAGTTTAAATTGGTCTTTAACTTGTAGTAAACTAAATGTTTGCCCTTGCCATCTTGTCCCTTTTCCCTTGTTCTTGTGGTTCATTATTAAGGATTAAAAAAAAAAAAATCAACCTGTCGCGTGGTTAGGTGAAAAATTGTCGAGTTTCTCAGTGGTCTTCAGTAGTAAATGAACATTTTTAAATGAGGTGGTTTGGAAGCTCTGATTGCAAAAGTTAAAACTGTATTATGTGATTTATTGGTAAAATTGATACTTTTAAATTTTTATATATTTAATTAGAGAAGTTATTTGATTCGTATAAGCAATTCTCATGTTTTATTGAATCTAAAGGAAAACTTTTAACAGGGATATGTATGAAGAGAGAACTTCGCAGAACCCCATAGGCTAAATTGGTGTTTACAAATGTTTAAGCAGGGAATCAGTGATTTCTAGACTAAAGTAAAAAATATTAATGATGGTTATTTGTAAAACAATATTATGTGCTTTTTTAAAACTAGTCATTTAATTTTTTTCATTTACTCTTTTATGGATTTATTCATTAATACATGCATTAATTCAACAAATATTTATTTGAGCATCTACTATTGCCAAGCATAGAATCTTTTCTATAATCACAACATTGCCAAGGGTTGGGGATGTGTTTGGGAATAAAAATAACAAAAATCCAAGTTAGACCTCAGGAACTTACATTCTAGGTGGTGAGATACACACTAAATATAATTAATAAGTTACATTATATATTAGATCATCAGTGTATTGAAAACAAACAAGTAAAAGAATATCAGAAAGCCTATGGTGGTAGTGATGACAAGGGCATGTTGCTCTTATAATTAGGATGATCCTAATAGGCCTTATTGAGAAGCTGACATTTGAAATGAGGGAGTCAGTCATGCAGGTATCTATGGAAACGGCTCAAAGTAGGGGTATACAGTTGTTAAGTGACTACAGTGATTACTGAGTAATCAAATAACAGCAAAATATTTGCTTTCAATTCTGTCACCTCTCTCAGCTAGTGAATTTCCTGAATAGAAAAGAAAATACACAACAATTGTGATTGCTTCACCATTATAAACTCATAGTTAGTGAGAATTCAAAGATTTAAGAATTAATTATGGACAGTGTAATATGTTTATGAAATACAGAATGGTTTGCCATTTGACCAGATTTTCTCACGGGATTTTTACAATCAGAATTTTATTACTAAAGGTAAACTGCTTTTTGGAAGGAATGTGATTCAAAAATATACAAAATGTACACAAAAGTACACATTCTTAGTACATTTCAAAGATAGAGGGAAAGGTTTTTTGTATATATTTTTATTGATATTTAGTAGTTGTACATATGTGGAAAAGAATGTTTAAAAACATGATTGACTTACCATCCAGAGCCAGCCACCGTTAGCATTTTGATGAGTTTCCTATGCATATATATTTATGAGACATGTAATGTATACAGTATTCATATAATAAATACAATTTTGGGCCGGGCACGGTGGCTCATGCCTGTAATCCCAGCACTTTGGGAGGCTGAGGAGGGTGGATCACGGGGTCAGGAGGATCAAGACCATCCTGGCTAACACGGTGAAACTCTGTCTCTACTAAAAATAAAAAAAATTAGCCGTATGTGCTCGCCTGTAGTCCCAGCTACTCGGGAGGCTGAGGCAGGAGAATTGCTTGAGACCCGGGAGGCAGAGGTTGCAGTGAGCCAAGATCACGCCACTGCACTCCAGCCTGGGCAACAGAGCAAGACTCTGTTTCAAAAATAAATAAATAAAATTTTATATCCTACTCTTTTTTTTAATATGTTTATAAACACCTCTTGAATGTCTGCCCAAGCCCCATATTTGAAAGTTCTCCTGTTTACCTTTTTCTCTCTGACTTGCAATTAATTTTTCTTACTGATATTACTATCTTACTATCGTTTGAATCTCTTCACTACTCCGTTTCCGTTTAGTGTTACCTCCCTTCAATTCCTCTTCTCTAATCACCTGTGTTGCTGATAGGAACAGTCCCTTAACCAGTCTCTAACTGCCAGTCTTGCCTGCCCCCCAGGTTCTCCTCTACACTGCCGGCGGTTCTTTTCTTTATTTGATATTTTTCAGATTACAAAACTGGTACATGCTTGTTATGACCAGTGAAACAATACAAGAATATGTAAAGAATATGAGACTTTTAAAAATACAATTTTGATAATTTTACTACTTCTTAGCTTAAAGTCCTTCAAGTTCCTCTCATAGTTCCATGCAGATAAGAAATTCTTTCTTTAAACTAACTTAACCCCTGCACCTAGAAATAATGCCTAGCATATAATAGGTCTGGCACTGACAGATCTGCTGTATAATAAGTAGGAAAGATGTTCGGCAGAACTGTGCTAAGCTCAGTGCTAGAGGATGGGGGCTGTAGAAGGGTAGCAGGAGGGAATACCTGTATTAGAGTCAGGTGGCAGTTCTGTTTGTTGCACACAGCGTCCTCCTTACTGTCCACAGGCATCTGGACCACTCATATGCCAAATACATTTACAGCATCTAATTTCTTCTGCCCATGCCTTATCTGAGCCTAAACTAGTTGAGGTAACGCACAGTGCCTCTTAGAAGTCATTTTAATGCTTGGATAACTTTCTCCTCCTACCCCCAATAACAAGCAAGCAGAAAACAAGACCTCTGAAAAGCTTCATTTAATAGAAGGAAATAAACCTAAAGATTAAGAATCTTTTCTATAATCACAAAATTACAAATTGACAGAGCGTGAATTCATTGTTATTTGTGGGAAGTAGAGTGAATGACCACAGTAGCAGGTTGTGACAATCTTTAGTTCTTCTCTACTACTCCTACACACAAGCCTAACAGCATGTGTGATGGCAGATAAGGCCTTGGCCAGTGTCTCAGTCTGTTTTCATGCTGCTGATAAAGTCATACCCAAGACTGGGAAGAAAAAGAGGTCTAATTGGACTTACAGTTCCACATGGCTGAGAAGGCCTCAAAATCATGGTGGGAGGCAAAAGGCACTTCTTACATGGTGGTGGCAAGAGAAAATGAGGAAGATGCAGAAGCAGAAACCCCTGATAAAACCGTCAGATCTCGTGTGACTTATTCACTACCATGACAACAGTATGGGGGAAACTGCCCCCATGATTGAAATCGTCTCCCACCAGCTCCCTCCCACAACATAGAATTATGAGAGTACAATTCAAGATGAGATCTGGGTGGGGACACTGAGGTAAACCATATCAGCCAGATGTTACTTGATGTCACAGACTGGAGGTTTTTCTTGAAAAGTCAGAATCAGAGTATGAGTAGGCTTCTTTGTTTTATTAGCTCAGAAGTTCTTTTTGGCAGTTATATAGCATTTATTAATCAGCATAATATTTTAATTAAAATCTTCTGAAATAAGTGGTGAAAAGTTGAAAAATCGTTAGTTTAGGGAGAAGACAGAATCTGGAACCTGGATTCTAAGAGCTACTGTGAATTTGTTGATAACCCTGATAAGTCACTTTACTTCTTTGGGCTTAGTTAAATGCCTCTTCTATAATAAAAGTAACTGTAAAATATTCTAATTCTTTGTATTCAGCTGTGTAGAGTGGCATGAACCAGAACCAATTTCAATAAAAAATTAAAAATGATTTGCATTCCTTTTAAAGAGAGTAAAAATAAATGCCATGCAAACATTATGCTTTGCAATCATGTTAATCTACAAAGTCCTTTTTCTCTCACATCAGCTATTTAGAAATTAACTTTAGCTTGTACTGTAAGGTATGAATTACGTTATCTACTCTTGCCTGCTCCCCACCCCCCTTAACTATTTAGAGCTTAATTAATCTAGCTGGCCCTTGATAACATTTTTTTAAAAATACAAACAAAAAACCTTCAAACTAGGTAGTCTTGACAAAGAAGGCCTTTCCAAGAGAAAAAGTAAACAGGTTTTGCAACTTTATAAATAGTGCAGAAAGCAGCAGTAATCCCAAATTTTAAGCTCAGCATCCAGTATAGACATTTTCCGTTAATAGTACAAGGCATGATTTGTTGATTACCTGAGGAATAAACTGAGCTGCGAGGTATTTTAAACAGCTTAATCTGTTGAAATTTTCAGCAGTCCAGGGTTACACTGATGTCATAAGAAGGCACATGCTCTTTCTACACCCCCTCTCGCTAGTACCTGTAGAGTCTTAAAAGTTGGCCTCAGAACGATAATAAATTACCCCTTCTTTTTATAGTTGAATCTCCTAATGCTTTTAACCAGAGTAATCCTGGAGAGGCACAGGCTAAAATTTTCTTTTAGGATAATAATTCTATTTGTATTAGCACTCTCAAACTACTGGACGGTGCCACTTTTCTCATTACACACTGCCCGCTTTTCTGTGGAGTTACATGAACTACCTTTTGGCAAGTCTTCACAAATTGAATGATTACAGCAAAAGTGATATATGTATAGAGTTTCACTTGAGGAAGACAACATGATATCTCTGATTTGATCTTACTGGATGTTATGAGCATTCCAATAAAAAAGTTTCTTGGCTACTCTGGGGACACTGCATATGGGGTAGCCCTGCTCCTCAAGGAGCAGTAAAATACATTAGGTAGGTAGGTAGATAGATAGATAGATAAATAGATAGATAGATAGATAGATAGATAGATAGATACATACATACATACATACATACATACATACATACATACATACAAACATATTCTTGACCCAGGGTCTTTGCACCATGAGTGGTCTCCCAAGACCTTCTGAAATCATACACAGAATCCCAAGTGTATGTTCATTTTTCTTGTGAGCAGATCCTAAAGAAGTTTACGACTAAAAAGATTAAAAACCCTTTCAGTGATTTTCCATATTAGGAGAAACAATAGCCAGGCTTTAATTACTACTTTTTCAACATGAGATTTTTTTTTGGTTTCCAACCTTTATATGCTTATTTGACTCACCTTCCTTCTAGGCAGTATTACAGCAAAATGTTAGTTTGCAAGTTTCTTTTAGTCATATTCCTTATTGTAAGTGCCCAGGAGAAGTTAAATAGGTTATGGTTATCCTAATACAGTTATCAGAAATTGAATCAAACATACTTTTATTATGTTAAACATTTACATAATAAGAGAATCTGAGTCCTGTTTTAGAATGCTGGAGACCTATAGATACAGAATTGTGGTCTGCCTATGTCACGTAATCAGTTGATCCTTAGATAGAGTGGTGAGTCCCCTAATTTCCTCTGAAACCCCTACTTATTGAATTTATAAGGTCTGTTGGCTTAAGATTTCTCTCCTTTCAGTGGAGCCTTACCACACTGTCATCTTCATTAATGTCATTTACTTATACTGTTGATTCATCTCCAGATGTCCTTATTGAATGTTTCCTTTTGTCTCTTAATGACATTCAGCTTCATAGCAGCTGTAATTTACAGTAGAGATTCTTAGCCAATTGATTTTGTAGGTAATTTAAGCACTGGGAGCCTGCAGAGGTCCCCATCCCTGCCTCCCCTATCACTCCAATCTAGTTAGAAACAAAATAACAGAAAAAAACTCTTTGGCAGTGTTACTAGGCAGCAAGATATTGTCCATGGACCACCTGCCTTAGCATCAGCCTAGACGTTCAAAATTTTTGAAGGTGAGACCAGATATACTTTGGGGTTTTTTTCCATACGTGCTGTCCAGATCATTCTGATTCGTAGCAAAAATTGAGAACTACTGGTGTAGGAGAAAGTGTAAGTCAGAAAGGCCCTAAGTAGGTTATTTAATCTTTCTAAGCTTTTATGTCTGCACTTGTAAATAGGGATTATAATACCTGTCTTGTTATGTGAATTCCAAATCATGCATTTAAAGCCTCTCAAGCCTCTAGTACATTGTTTCACTAGTGTTCTGTAAATGCAATGGTGGATATGAATATCGTTATTATTGATAATATACTGTGTCCGGGTGTAGAAGAATTAGGAGAACCAGTTTCAAAGTATTTCATCTTATGAATTCAAGCTCTATGAAGCTTGTAATTACAGAAAATGGCGCAGTTTAGTAGTTATGAATATGAGCTTTAGTGCTCATAGTAATTTTTATTTTTATTATTGCATACTTTTAGTATTGCAATATTTTGCCTTCGCTTCTTTTAATAATTTGTTTCCCTTTAAGGTTATTATTTTAAGAAAAAATAACGACTTTTAGTGCCTATTGTGTATATAAAATACACAAAATGCTACAACTAATTATCACGTTACCTGTTTTGTTGAGGTTAAGGTGATACTAATTGGTTTGAAAAGAGAACAATGAAAACGGTTTCTGATACATTGCTTTGTGATGATTTTTTTTTGTGCTTAAGTCTTGCTTTAAAAGCGGTATGTTCTAATATAAAATGCTGAAAGAAAATAACTATTTTACAAATTCATCTGGATATAATTGTACTAATGAATATTAAATAGTACTTAATATTATCAGTTTTCATGATAAACAATTTAGGAACAATTACAAACAGGTATCACTAAGGCTGCAGAAAAAATTTTAGAAGGAACAACAGAGAGACGTCTATCACTAGTCAGCTGTGGAGTTTATCATTTTTAAATTTATCTTTTTTGTAATGTTTCTTAAATATTTGAAGCTGAGATACATGAAACATCTTTTTCTCTAGCGATGTTTGATAATGGACACAATAGAAAGCTCTTCGATTTTGTGATATTTTATAAATTAAAAATTATTTTGTATTATTTATGAAATACATATTTTACATATACAAATTCAGTCATTTCAAATACCCCAACGTGTCTTGACATATTTTCCTTCATCGTACGTAGCTGGAAAAGCCACTGTCTTGGTTAGACCCAGTCATCTACACATTCTGTGCTAGCACACAAATGCCAAACATTGATCGATTAGTAATATGTGACTGTGATGGCTGATCTCACATTAAAGTTATCATAACTGCCTGGTTATCTTCTTATCTTTCTTAGAATGTTTGTTATTCTCTCAAAATGACAGTTGCCCTCCTTGTCCTCTCTCTCTGTTCTCCCTTAATCCCACTGTGCTTTCAGTTTTTGCCTGAGTTCTTTAAGGAAATAGAAACCATCGCACAAGAATATTCTCATTTTTTCCACTACCACATTTACTCAACTGTCTGCTTTGATTCCTAAACCCTACCTTTTCTTCTATAGTATGGAAGAAGGGTTTCTCTTCCTACCCAAGTCCGGCTTCCCCATTTGTGCTTCCTATTCCACCTCTTTCTGCTCTTACATAATAGTATCCCTTCCCTTTCTTATGTGAGGAGTTTCTCTCTCTGGATCTTTCCTGTCAGCAGAATGTGCTTTCATGTTTCTTGCCTGGAAGTGTAGTGGAATCCTTTCACTCTACATCTCTCTCTAGCTATTGATTACTTTTTATAGTACCTTATTCAAACTTCTGGAAAGAATTACATGTAGGGGCTGCTGTATTTCTTCATGTCACGTTCTTTCCTCAGCAGACTCCATTTGTGCTTCTATTTCTGTAATTCCTTGAAACTGCTCTTCTTGGAGTCAATAATTGTCTTCGTGCTGCCAAATCTATTGTTATTTTACCGCTCTTATTTTACCTAAAGTTGACTGTTTCTTCACATTTTTCCTTCTTTAAACTCTCCTTTTGCATTGGCTTTCCTTATACCTCATTGACAGTTTCAGTTAGTTTCTTATATTAACTCCTCTTCTTCTTTGAGTCTAAATTTTGAAATACTCCAGGCCCTTATCTGCGCTTCCAGTTTTTTACATCCACATACTTTTCATACCACCTTACATACTATTTATTTACTCAAATGACCCAAATCTGTACTTCCAGTCCTGACATATCTCAAGCACTCCTACTGATACAGGTAATATCCTAAAAACCTCCACTTGGACCTTTTAATAGTCATTTCAGATTCTCTTGACCAAAATAGCATCTTTGATTTCCTTCTCATGGCCAATTCTGAAACCTTCGTCTCTGACTTTTCCCATCTCAGGAAATGGCATCATCATCTAATCTGTATCCTGTAATTCTACCTTTTAAATCTATAGAAGTTAATCTAACTTTTTCCACCACCACTATACAGTATGTAGTAAGAAATGGTTAAGAGCTGGTTCTGGAGTCAGACTGCCTGGGTTCATATCCCAATTCACTATGTGCAGTTTCTGTGACCTGGAACAGGTTACTTAATTTTGTTGCACCTCAGTGTTCATATTGGTAAAATTGTAAAAATAGTGTCTACTTCATACTTTATCTACTCTGAAATAATTGGAACAATGACTAGGACATTGCGAATACTTTATTCCTCTTTAATATTACTGTTGCTGCTGCCACCATCACCACCTCCTCTTCCATCCTAGTCCAAGCCTCCATCATTTCTTCCTACTGCATTAACTTTCTAATTGTTTTCTATACCTATGTGCTTGTCTTCTACTCACCTCCTCCAAATCCATTCTAACTCATTCTTCATACAGTAGACAGAATGATCTTCTTCAAGTGTAAATTATATAATATTACTGTTAGGTCTAGAAAAATCTGAGAGCCTTGTGTTGATTACACTTGTGTAAACTTCAGACTTCTTTCCATGGCTTACAAAACCTTACATCTAGCCCTTGCTGACCTTTCTTAACCTCATCTCGTATCTCACTGCTCTTTTCTGACTATGCCCCAGCTGGATTGTTATTTTTTCTTTGCACAGAGTTAGACCCTCCTCAGGGTCTTTGTACTATTTGTTTCCTATGCCTGGAATTATACCCTCCCTTGTACTCATTCAGATCTTCACTTAAATTTCACCTTTCAGAAAGGTCTTCACTGACTACCCAATCTAAAGAAGCACCCCTTGACAGTCTCTGTCTCATTTCATTGCCCTTTCATTTTAAGTCTCTGCCCAGAACTTAATGTTATCTAATATTTGTATTTATCTGCTTTCTCCACTAGAATATGAGTTGCAAAACTCTATCCCTGTGTTGTGTGAATTTAGACTGTATCTCTAGCTTATAGTGTAGTATAGCATTATCTTAAAGTCATGGCAAAATATTCAAGAATACAGTTGCCTTTAGTTTGACTTTATCTGCCAGTGTGTAATACATTGCCCTGTATGGACCCGAGTTCAAGAAACTTAACTCATCTTCTTATTCCTTAAGTTAGATTCAGCTCCCAGTTACTAATTAGATTCTTCAAGTACATAGTTGAGTTTTCCCTGATCTGTTGACATTGAGTTAAGTTACCTTCTGAGGATAAAAGATTTGATAATGGGCTGGGCATGGTGGCTCATGCCTGTAATTCCAACACTTTGGGAGGCTCAGGGGGGCGGATCACTGGAGGTCAGGAATTTGAGACCAGCCTCACCAACATGGCAAAACCACTCCCTCTACTAAAAATACAAAAATTAACTGAGTGTGGTGGTGCACACCTGTAATCCCAGCTACTTGGGAGGCTAAGGCACGAGAATCGCTTGAAACCGGGAGGTGTAGATTGCAGTGAGCCAGGATCATGCCACTGCACTCCAGCCTGGGTGACAGAGTGAAACTCTGTCTCAAAAAAAAGAGAAAAGATTTGATAAAGGTTCTAGTTTGGTTTAGCTTTATTGTAGCATGATTCTTAACTATTAAAATATTCTCAAATCAGCCAAATGGATTGCCTAGGTAGTCATTACTACTTAACAGATGAGAAAAATGTATAATATAGAGCTTGGTACCTGACCAGAAGACTAAGATTATTCATCTCATTTTCAATAGTTAATTTGTGAGTTGATGGTAACCGTATTTTTTTTACTTTAATTAAATAAAAGTGTGTTTTATGTAACTGGCTACAGAAGTTTCTGTAATTTTAGTGAGTTAGGGTTAAAGGGGAAAATTACAACTTAACAGTGATGAAAGGTATGTGAATGGATCCATGAGATGGAGAAAAACAATACAAGACACTGAAATATAAGCTATCTTTTACCATAAAGCTGGAAAAAGTTTTAAAATAGCTTCTTTATTTTGAGCTACAGCATGGACAGCACCAACAACACAGTACTCTGCAAGGATTTCTTTTTTTGTATTTTACAGCTAGTCCAAATTTCTCTTTAGTATTGTTAACATAGTCTTTTGTACTATTCACTGTCATTTCAATATTGTTGATGCTCTCTCCTTGTTCCTCTACTAGAAGATATATCTGAATGAAAAGATCCCTTAAATCCTTTATTTGGTTCTCTAAATTAACAAGTTCCTTGTGTCTCTGTTCAATCTCTGAAAGTTGTGCTTTAGTGATACTGATTTCTGTAAGTAAGCTTTCATTAAAAACTTCCCATTTTCCTTGATGAAGCATATCATTTACATCTTCTTCAGACATCTCTTTTCCAGCAACTTCAAGCTGACGCAAAATAAATGTCTTGCACTTCTCTTGCTTTGCTGCTATTGTATCATTGTATATAAACATGATTTGCTGAAAATGGCGGAACATTGCAGCATGCTGAGATTTAAGTATCCTTGTGACCACTGAAGATGGACCATTTTCAACCTCTGACTTTTTAACTTCTTTAACTAAATCATTCAAACTTCTGTTGATGTGTTCTGCCTGGATTTTTACCTCCTTTGTAATGGTAGACTCTCTCTTAAGTAGACTAAACCTTCTCATTGAAGCTACCAGACTTTTCTGTTGCTGCCCAAATTTTTGAACATTGTCTGCCAAATTGTTAATACTTTCCTGTAGTTTTTGGATTTCATATAGGTGTCGCTCAGCTAGAGGCTCTCTTTCATAAATAACAGCTTGCTGCAGAAACACCCCTTGTTCCTCTGTTTCTGTAGTTGATACATGACTGTCTCTGGAGAGTTCAATTTCCTTTGTTCTCTGTTTTAGTTCTTGAAGTCGGTCTTTCATCTTCCCTTTCCTCCTAAGAAGCAAAAATTTTTGTGTTGAACAAGTAGAAATTTGGTATTTTTCCCCAGTAGCAGTTGATTTCACATAACTGTCTATATCCCAGCAAAAATTATCCTAGTTTTCTCAAATGAGGTTAAAAAATTAGAAAAAAATCAATGAGTTTCCTCATAAAAACCATTTAAATAGGGAAAGTAATATAAAATAATTTGTAAGTTACTTTGCATGTGAGTGCCATTTAGTTGTGTGCAATAGCTGAGAAAGCAGTGATGCAGACACAGTTGGTCAAAAATAAGTTCAATGTCATAATATTTATCACATGATAGTTTTTTTTTTAAATAAAGAATGCTTTTGACTATACTTTCAACCTATAGGATTAATCTTCAGATGCCAAAAGTGCCCTTGTTACTAAAGATACTGTTTCCAGTTAATTTGACCAATGTAACATTAAAAAATACGCATTTTGCTAAATATGCATCATTCAGTTAAAACCATTGTAGTGAGAGTACAGATTTTATATGAGAACGTTAAGCTATATGCATAATATTGAATTTATTTTAAGTTTTCCGAAGCCTCTGAATTAACTTTTACTTGGCATAACGTTTTTTCTAGCTGTTGCATATATATGGAAATATTGGTTTGATTATGCTGATTTCTCATTCTTAGCATTCTTTTGCAAAGATATCCAGACTGTCTTAGAACAAAATTTATATCAATTTGTGTTAAGTGATACTTTTATAAACATGAGAATATATTTATATAAAATCTTATTTTGGGAGTAATAATATTGACACTTATCACATGCTGTGTTGGTAGTTATCCATAAGAATCAAATTGATGTACATAATTTATATTTAATCATATAGATATATATGACATGACATACATACATATAAAATGAAGGGAATAAAAAGCAGTAAAATACTATTATCACAGAGCAACTTGATTTTAGAAATGTCTTTCATGACATTTTTGAAGATAAGAAGAGGCTGTTAGGGAGTACAAATGGCTCATTGGACCACATATAATATTAATATCAACCAGAAAAAAAGGTCTCTGAATGTGATGCTGTTATGCTGTAGGACTCAGTGTTTGATATGTTTATGGAAATATTTTTATTAATCTGGATGTTGTCATAGGAGGCATACTTAACAAATGTGTAGATGGTGTAAAATTTGGAGGAATCTTTAGTATGTTGAAGTACAGGGTAGGGATTCAAAGATTAAAATAGTGTGGAACTTTATACTAAAAATAACAAAAATATATTTAACAGGAATAGATTTAAAATATTTCATCTAGCTATAAGAAAAATATTTTCGTATCTACAGATTAGAAGACCCTTGGGTTCACAATAGTGTCTATGAAAGTATTGGAGATTTTAATTAATTAAGCTTTCTTTTTTTTTTGATATAGAGTCTTGCTCTGACACCCAGGCTGGCATGCAGTGGTGTGACCTCGGCTCACTGCGACTTCTGCCTCCTGGGTTTAAGTGATTCTCCTGCCTCAGCCTCCTAAGTAGCTGGGATTACAGGCGCCCACCACCACGCCCGGCTAATTTTTGTATTTTTAGTAGAGATGGGGTTTCACCATATTGACCAGGCTGGTCTCAAACTCCTGACCTCGTGATCCGCCCACCTTGGCCTCCCAAAGTGCTGGAATTACAGGTGTGAGCCACCGCTCCCAGCCTAATTAAGCTTTCTGTCAGAACCATCAGAATAGTCACTATGCTTTTATAAATAATAGTCTGATGTATGGATAAACTAAACTCTGCCAACTCTATGCTATTCAGAGCAAATTGCAAGGGTAAGGGGAACTCAATGAACTTCTGAGCATATTTTGAGATGGAAATTCTTAAGTTAGGAATTACCAAACTAGCATGGAAAGGATGAGATTGGAAAACCATACCAAATGGAGACTCATTGAAATAAATGGTAATATTTGTCCTGTAAAAGAGAAGATGTAGGGTGTGTATACAGCTGTCTTCTAAAACACAAAGGTCTGTGTATGCGAGTGGGATTGGACTTGCTTGGCGTAACTCCAAATGGCAGTGGGTGGAAATTACATGGAAAGAGGTTTGATTCAATATAAAGAAGACTTTTCAAACAAATATTGCTTTCCCAAGATGAAATGAGCTGCTTCATGAGGTGCTGAGTTTGCCATCACTGGACATTTTCAAGATGTTCTCGAATGATGACTCCAGGCAGGCATGTTACAGAAATGATGCCTGTTTTGGGTAAAAGGTTAAACCAATGTCCTGGTAATATTCCTTTGGTTTTAAAGGACTGGTATTTTGTGAAATAGTCATTGAAGTCTACTATATGTAAAGTTTTAAATGCTGTAATATATATTTAACAATTTCTGTCCTTGAGGAATTTATAATTTAGGGTGAGAAGGACAATATACAATTTAAAAGATAAACGGGATAATTTTAGTTTTTGATACAATAATCAGGCAGGGTCTCTCTAAGCAGATATTTGAGATGTGAGACTAAATGTTGAGAAGCCAGGCAGATGAAGAGCCGAGGGAGTGTATTGTAGGTGTAGGAGTTGGGTTGCCAAGGCAGTGAATGAGACTGATATGTTTTAGGAACAGAGTTATTGCATAAGAACAAAGCGAATGTAGACAGAAAGGAATCAGAGGAGTAACATGGGAAGAATGAAGTAGAAAGGTAGGCATGGACCACATCATAAAGGACTTGTGGGCCAAAGGGAGGAGTTTAGATTTTATTCTAGGTGCAGTAGAAGACAGTTAAAAGATAAATAGGATATTGACATGATTTGTATATATTTTTTCTTTTTGATATGTAATTAAAAAAAATGTTAAACTGAAACAGGGTGTCCCTATGTTGTCCAGGCTGGTCTTGAACTCCTGGGCTTAAGCCATCTATTTGCCTTGTCCTCCCAGAGTGCTAAGATTACAGGCATGAGCCACCATGCCTGGCCCTGATTTATGTTTTTAAAAGATGTTGTTGCTTTCTATATAGAGAATAGTTTCCTGGGGAGGGGGTGGAAGTAATTCACAGAAGAGACTTTAATGATAGAGATGGAGTAAATAGGAACCATCAGGATATATTTTTGAAAGTAGAAGCAATAGGACTTGATGATTTTAACCCATCAGCACTTAACAATCATTTCTTGAGACACTTTGAAGAAAAGTATTTCTCCTGTTTTTTTCTCTTACCTTTTTGGCTCTTCCTTTATCACTATTTTCTTTTTCCTGGCTGCTCCTTATCTCCCCCACCTGTAAATATTGGAAGAATTTAGACTCAGTCTCATTTTTATCCATCATCATTTTTTAGTCTCATGGCATTAAATGCTGTTCGTAAGCTGATGACCCAAAGTTGTATCTTCAGTTTAGGTTGCTCTTAAAAAATTGCCTACCTGACAGCTGCATTTGAACGCTTCTGTCCAAAATGAGCTCATAATCTTCCTCTGAACCCGTAAACTGCCCCATCTCTCTTCTGGCAACTCTGTTTTTCCAGTTGCTCAGACCAGAGACTCGAAAGTCTTTTTTTGTTTGTTTTTTGAAACCGAGTCTCACTCTGTCCCCCAGGCTGGAGTGCAGTGGTGCGGTCTCGGCTCACTGCAACCTCTGCCTTCCGGGTTCAAGCAATTGTCCTGCCTCAGCCTCCCGAGTGGCTGGGACTACAGGCATGTGCCATCACGCCCAGCTAATTTTTGTATTTTTATTAGTGACAGGGTTTCACCATGTTGGCCAGGCTGGTCGCAAACTCCTGACCTCAGGCGATCCACCATCTTCGGCCTCCCAAAGTGCTAGGATTACAGGTGTGAGCCACCGCTCCTGGCTGGAAGTCATTCTTGACTTTTTTTTTTCTACATTTCATATGCAAACACAACAAATCTTGTCAACATCTCTTTCAATGTATTTGGATCTAGCCACCTCTTACCATCTTCCTGGTTCAAGTCCCTGTTATTTTTGTTTATTTTTTATTTTTGAGACAGAGTCTCACTCTGTTGCCTAGGCTGGAGTGCAGTGGCACAATCTTGGCTCACCGCAACCTCCGTCTCCCAGGTTCAGTCGATTCTTCTGCCTCAGCCTCCCAAGTAGCTGGGACTACAGGCACATGCCACCATGCCTGGCTAATTTTTGTATTTTTAGTAGAGATAGGATTTCACCATATTGGTCAGGTTGGTCTTGAACTCTTGACCTCATGATCCTCCCATCTTGGCCTCCCAAAGTGCTGGGATTACAGGCATGAGCCACCGCGCCTGGCCAAGTCCCTGTTATTTTTCATCTTGATTGTTAACGGTAGTCTCCTAAGTGTTCTCCTTGTTTCCTTTTTGCACCAACTACCCCCATCCTGCCCCCACCATAAACCTCTGGTCTTTTCTTAACACAGAATTCAGAGTTAAAATATAGGTCAGACCATGTCATTCCTGTGCCTAAAATCCTCCTTTGGCATTATCTCTTAGAGGAAAAACTAGAGCCTACAAAGCTCCACAATGACTTCACCCCTTCTGTTACCCCTCCAACCTCATCTCCTACAACTCTCCCTTTCTCTGCTTCAGTCTCACTGTCCTTGCTGTTCTCACACAAATCTGGCACCATCTGGCCTTAGGGCCTTGGCGCTTGCCTTCTCTTCTGTTTGAAGTGTTCTTTCCCGTGTAGTATGTGATGTATTTCCCCAACCCAGTCCTTACTGAAATGACACTCTCTGAGTTAGGATGTTTGTCACCCTACCTTGGACTATACCTTCTTTCAACTATCTGACCCTTCCCAACTTTATTTTTCTTAGCATTGTTCACTATTTAACATACCATGTATTTTACTTATTTGTATTAACTTAATTGTCTACTTTCTCCTCCCAATATTAACTCCATGAGGTCAAGGGTTTTTATTCATTCTGGTATCTCATAGAGTTAATATTTGGAGGAGAAAGTAGAGGGTCTTTATTCTTTCCCAACACCTTGATGAGTCTTATATTTACTTGAGTTCTTATGTTGAGATCTTGATATCTTAGATTTCCTTGAGCTCCTAATATGTGCCAGGCACTAAGTGTGTTGTATGTTCTTATAAGAACAAGTATTGTCATGATCTCTATTCTATAGATAATGAAATTAAGATCTCAGCTTTAGTAATTGAACTATGTTGTCAGCTAGTGGTAGAGTTGAGATTCAGATTCTGGCAGTATAGTTTGAAGGACTCAACTCTTTATATTATAGTATAGCATACTAGAGCATAGTAACTTCACTATGATATAGCATAGCTTTACTATGCTATGAAGGTTTTTCAGTGGTGTTAGATCATTTAGGGTGAGTTCTGAAAAGAGGCAATTAGGTCAGTTAAGTGGTTGGGAAAAGAGCCAGATCACAAGGGATAAGACCTTGAAATCTGTTTTTGTCAGGAAAAGGTGTTTTATACATATTAAAAGTTTATTCAGAAACATTTGCTATATTACTTTATTGCCACATGACTATATTGCTGAGCATTTTAAGTACTGGTGGGAAACATTTAAGAGCAAGTTTTTGTTGCTGAAATGCACTTAGAGCATTCTACTATTTATTTCACCTATTTTAAATATTTAATTCAAATAGCCAGTAATCTTTTGTTTTTGCCACTGATTTGCTATAGTAAAGGTAAAAAAGTTCAGTCAGTGCAATTTATGTAAATAGGGGACTTCTAAGCTGGAAAGAGATTCCATACCCCTCTTCCTCTGCATATTTTTATTGTCTATATTCTACTGGCAAGGAACAGTTTCTCTACCTTCAGAGTAGAACTAACCAAAGCTAGTGTTTTTAAAAGATCCAAGGAAAAAAATAAGCTATGAATGATACTAAACGTGGAACAATTATGAAAGGAAGATTAGTCAGGAGGAATATTAGAAGATACTATAGAAAGAATTGCCAATTTTAGGTGTTAAAAAGTTGTTTTTGTCTTTTGTGTTTAATATTTTATATATATATATATATTTTGAGACAGGGTCTTGCTCTCTTACCCAGGCTGGAGTGCAGTGTCATGATCTCAGCTCACTGCAATCTCCACCTCCTGGGTTCAAAGCGATTCTCCTGCGTCAGCCTCCCGAGTTCCTGAGATTACAGGTGCCCATCACCATGCCCAGCTAATTTTTGTATTTCTGGTAGAGACAAGGTTTCACCATGTTGGCCAGGCTGGTCTTGAACTCCTGACCTCAAGTGATCTGCCCGCCTCAGCCTCCCAAAGTGCTGGAATTACAGGTACAAACCACCATGCCTGGCCAAATATTGTATAAAATATTTGATGCTTATCCAAGTATAGATACTTAAAGACACATCAAACTATTGGGAAGTAATTGTGGAAACTTTTTACCATGTGGCAACTTTGTGAAAGCAGAATTATCACCCATGTTTTATTATATATATCTGATAAGAACTAGTCTTCTTTTCAGTATAGAGAAAATTTGATGTTAAAGTAAGTTGGTTTAGTAATTTATCTTGTATAGCTTCCTAGTGTTCATTTTTTGGTTTAGTGGTATTTATGACTTCCTAATCTATAAGCTCTTTCTAGTATTACTATATTGATGCTGAAAATAAATTATTCCCCAAAGTGTTGAAGATATCATGTCGCATTTAATATAGCCATAAACTTTTAAAATAAGCTTTTTAAAAATGTTATTTTTTCCCTCAAATTAATAATGCATGTACACAGGTTAACAAGTCAAGTCATGTCAAGGCTTCTAAAGATATATATCTGACCCTTACCTGCCGTACCACATCCTCTTTCCAATTCTCCATTCCTTGAAGGCAGTCATAAAGGCAGTCATTTTCAGCCCCTTAGCTATATGTTGCTTCTAAACTCCTATTTCTAGGTAATTTGCATGTGTAGGTATTTTTGCTTCTTCAGTTTTATTTTATTTTATTTTATTTTATTTTATTTTTGAGACAGAGTTTCGCTCTTGTCACCCAGGCTGGAGTGCAATGGTGTGATCTCAGTTCACTGCAACCTCCTCCTCCCCGGTTCAAGAGATTCTCCTTGCGTCAGCCTCCTGAGTAGCTGGAATTACAGGTGCCTGCCACCACGCCCAGCTAATTTTTGTATTTTTCATAGAGATGGAGTTTCACCATGTTGGCCAGGCTAGTCTTGAACTCCTGACCTCAAGTGATCCACCTGCCCCAGCCTCCCAAAGTGCTGGGATTACAGGTGTGAGCCACCGCACCCGGCTGCTTTTTTGGTTTTAGTTATTTTATTGAGTTGCTTCTATGGAAAATGTGGATTTAATCTTCTCTCATACCCCCATTCTTCCCTCAGCTTCCCCCTTTTAATATAGTTATATCACAAATTTTGGTTAATCAATATTTTGTGTTTACATTATTGTGACTACCCAAATATTATTTATATGTGAGTCACGTAAGGCACTGTAGCTATATTTCCTTTCTCGAATAATTTTTTAAATTATTTCTATGTTTTTTCAATGGATAGAGATAGAAAATGAATATATTTAAGAAAACTTCTTATTGACATATTTATACATATACAGAAAGTCCCCCAGAACATAAATGTATATTATGGTGGTTTTTCACAAAGTAAATACATCCATGTAACTACCACATAGATCAAGAAACATATAACATTTAATTTTAAGAAACTATTAATTACCAAAGTTTTTCACCTGCTTAATTTTGTACATATGCATGACTAATTCATTCTAAAACTGAAGTGAATTGAAAATATCCTCTTGATATATTTAAATATAGAATATATATATTTTTATTTCATTTCATTCATCTTTTGAGTCTCCTTTCCTGGAACCTCTAATGTAACCTGATTGTGTTAGAATTTTTTTTTTCCTCTTTTATATTCTCTCTTTTTGATTTCCAATTCCTCACCTTTCTTGGTTTATCTCCTTGATTTGGGAATGTACCATAGCTCCTTTTCAAAACATAAATGCAATGATAATTTGCATTACTGAAAATATTTTTATTCTGCCCTATACTTGAATACTATATTTTCTGTGGATATAATTTTCAGTTGGAAATTATATTCCCTCAAAATTTTGAAAGTTTTGTTACTACGTCTTCTAGTTTTGTTACCTCTGAATATTCTGCCCTCTGTTTTCTGATATTTTGTAGATCTATTTTTATATTTCCTTTCATTAATTTCTTGACCTTTTTTTTCGTATTCCTGGTGTTCTGAAATTTCACAATAATGTGATCTGGGGTAGGTCTTCATGCATTTATTTGGTAAACATTTAGTTGGTCTTTTCAACCTAGAAACTCATGTATTTAGGGGCTTTTTTTTTTTTTAATAATTTCTTTAAGAATTTTATTTTCTCCATTTTCTTTGTATTATTTTTATGGCCTTTCAGACATTAAGAAAATTAAAGAAACAGTCCAGTCCAACAAAAGCAACGTCCAAATAAGGGGAATTTTAAAGTGACTTGCCTAAGGCCACACAACTAAAAGGTGGCAGATCCTACGTTTAGACATGTCTACTTGATTGCAAATCTGTTCTTTTTCCCCTATTGTGTATTGAGTAGAAATTGGTTATCCTAGTGAAATATACACAAATAATGTTTATATGAAATACTGTATTATGTTACTAATATACATACTGTATCTATTTAAAAGAAAAAATTTAGCAGGAGATAATATAGCATATAGGATCTAAAATAATGTTGTTGTTTGAAGCTTTATTAGGATCTTTAATATAATCAGACCAAATTGATCACTTTACACTATAAAAGAAGAAAAATAATTTGGATCTCACAGACTGATGTTTACAGAAAGTCTAAGAAATACTGAATTTTATATTTGGTACTATATGGATATTGGGATTCTTATATTTTCTTCTGCTTCAAGTCATAGTCATCTAACCAAATTTCTGTTTCCTTATCTTGTACTAGCTTGTCACTATGAATTCTTTTTAAAAAATTAATTAATCAATTAATAGAGAAAGGATCTCACTTTGTTGTCCAGGCTGGTCTTGAACTCGTAGCCTCAAGGGATCCTTCTACCTTGACTATGAATTCTTAAAAATACAGCATATATAGCTGAAGTGCTAGTTGCCACATTATTTTTTTTTTAAACTGACTTGCACCTGTGTAAATATAGGGACAAAGGAAGAGAAACAGTGTTACAAGCTCAGAGGAGAGAGAAAGAGAAAGTGGCATCAAACAAAACAGATTTTGATTTTCTATCCATAAAAATTAAGTCCTATATTTATACAATGGTTCAGTAGCTTTTAACAATCATTAATTTTCACATTCCTCAAGAACTACAACATCTTGAACTTTCTCTTTGGTTGCATGGTTTGGAACAAATCCTGAAACAACTCCCTCTAACGTTTTTATGACTGGAAAGATCTTTCTTTTTTGGGTGTGTTGTTTTGTTTTATTTTTGAGGTAAGATCTCACTCTATCACCCAGGCTAGAGTATAATGGCTCAATTGCGGGTCACTGCAGCCTCTACCTCCCAGGCTCAAGCGATCCTTCCCCCTCAGCCTCCCGAGTAGCTGGGACTACAGTTGCATGCCACTGTGCTTGGCTGATTTTTTAAAATTTTTTGTAAAGATGAGGTCTCGCTATGTTGCCCAGGCTGATCTCTAACTCCTGGGCTCAAGCAATCTTCCCACCTTAGCCTCCCAAAGTGCTGGGATTATAGGCATGAGCCAGTGCACCCAGCCTCTTTTTTAAAAAATTAGAAATAAAGTAATCAAAAGCCTTTTTCTAAAGCATCATAGTTTTAAAATATTTTAAGAAATAGACTATTTCAAATTGATATTGGAGCACGGTGTACACAGGCCTCTAGGAAGGTGAATTTTCCTGTGAAGTGCCTTTGAGAAGGTGCATTTTACTGCCACTGATTTTGGAAAGCAGGATATTTGAGTCTGACGTCTATAAAGGTTTTTTTTTGTTCCTGGATTTTTATCCATGTAATATCATTCCCTGAAAACGCACCACACTTTTATATTTGAATAAAAGGTACTTTAAGGAGCCCTTTAAAATATATTAATATGTCCTTTTTATTTATTAATCTTAATTTACAAGCAAAAAACAAAATATTCTTTTTTAATATCTGTATACATTATTGATATTAAAGGCAAAACATAGAAATAGAATCAGATTTCCTTTCAGTGTTATACATCATGGCAATGCATATTATGTAAATGATGTTTAAAGTGAGCTATAAAAGTTATACTGTGTCTTGGTTTATGGATCCTATGCCTGTATTTCTTTTGAACATTTAGAGAATATTTATGTGAAAGATCCTTTACATTATTAGGTTATTTCTAGTTTCTTAGGAGTAAACTCCTATGTTTGCTGTGGCCACTGACTGGTGACCACTCTGTTAAAGGTGGGCAAGTGTATTTAGTGAAATTTGTCAGTAGCCTAGCTTCATTGGGGAATTATACAAGAATGCTCTGAGTGTCCTGATAAATTATGGATACATTGAGGCTATTTTTTTGATTGTCAGTACCAACGCCCCATGGAGTTTGCCCATTGTAGCACAGGTAGTATAATGTAGGCCTTATTTTTCTCTAGTGATTTTTGTAGGCTAAGTGGATGTCTCACTTCCTGCTATAATCCTGGGCAAGTCAACAGAGTTACTCCTGTCTTTGTATACAGATTATGTTGTATTATTCCTAGTTAACTGCTTCATCTAGGAAACTCAGTTTTAGTTCCCTATAATGCAACAAACTCTAAAGCTCAGCTTTAAGGTAAAGTATTTGCCCGGTGGAATTAGCTTTAATTACTGCTCTTCACTTTGGCTTTAAGTATGTTTCCTCATCATTTCTGGCACCTGAAAACTTCTCTCTTTTTTTTTTGTTTGAAACGGAATCTCGCTCTGTTGCCCAGGAGTGCAGTGGCACCATCTCGGCTCACTGCAAGCTCCGCCTTCCGGGTTCACACCATTCTCCTGCCTCAGCCTCCAGAGTAGCTGGGGCTACAGGTGCCCGCCACCATGCTCGACTACTTTTTATATTTTTAGTAGAGATAGGGTTTCACTGTGTGAGCCAGGAGAAAACTTTGCTTTTTCACTCTAAAATTTAGTGATGTTGTTTGAAAATTTGTCTTTTTTAAACTTATGATTACATCAAATTCTGTATGTTTAGAGAAAGAGGGAGTAACTTCTGTGTCTGTGCATTTTGACTGCAAGTCATAGTTGCTTATCTTTACAGAATTAAGATAATTGAGAATGTTTCCCTAAATCCTTGTTCATCTGTGTAGACATTGACTTAAGATAGGTACTCAAATATGTTTATATACGGTATATAAATTACATTTTCTAGTAGTTGCATACTCATAACTATATGTATAACTATCCAATTTATTGATCTTATATCTTCATTAATTAGAACATTAGGCAAAATGAGACAAATAAGCATGTTAGAATTTAAAACATGCAAGGACAGGATTCATATAAGCATAAAATATGAAGCTCATAGTTGTGAAATCATTTAATTGCTTAGACTAGGTGAAATTGATGAAATTACTATTTTATGCAGTCTATTCTGTACCTTAAATTTATTATGTTGGCAGAGTTATATACAAATATGAATCATCTTTTATTATGTTTAACTTACAGCATTGCTATACAGTTTTGAATTTTACTAGCAAGAACTGTATCTGTGAGCTTAAACATGATATTTAAAAAAGAAAGAACACTAACTCATATGTATGATAATCAACTTGGAAAACTTGTTCTGGGAAATAGAAAAGTAAACTGGTGCGACTCAAATAAAAGGTTCTCTGCCCTATTACAGATATTGAAAATCCCTAGAAACAGAAACATGAGTAAAAATTACCTTGTACTGTAAGAAATATGCCCTGGGATAGATATTTAGTGTATTTATAGATTTTTTTTAAAGTAGGCCATTTCTTTTGATAGTTACTATAATGATTAAATAAAACATTTCAAGAAATATGACCAGTTTTTACCCAAGAGAAAACAGAATATTCTGTTGCTTTTGTATATGAAGTCAACTTGCCACATTTTTCTAGTGCAAGTGAAAGCAGAGGATCTTATTGTAATATTAATCTCTTTGGCTACTAAAGTGAGGGCCAAATAGTATCTAAAAACTAAAAAAAATTACAAATTGCATATATTGTCTAATTTTGAAGTATCTGACTTTTTTTTTTGCAATGTAAACTTTCAGTGCTTTTTTCTACTTATTTAGTGTAAATAAGTTATTGAATTAACTTGCTTAACAACATTAAGATCATTTTTGTTTAAATATGACGTATAATTTTTGAACTTTTATCTGATTCAAGTAAGCTGGACATACATAAAATGATTTTTATATTACATTTAAAACTGCATAGCTATGAAGATAATGTGTTCTAGGTATTACATGGCCAATTTTCAAGTCCACCTTTAAAATACATATAAAAGTCATTATTATTTTGATTTGAAGTGGAATATTTATTAAATTCTAACATAGTAACAATTATAACGTTGAAAGTATCTAACCTATCTACATATGTTGTATTTAAATGATGCTGATTTAAATTTTTCAAACTATCAATTAAATGGTAACACTTATGTTAAATGGTATAACAAGTATTTTTAATGTACTAGTTGAAATATTATAAAGGTTAGTGAGTACTTCGATATTTTATGGTAGCCCTTTCACAAGATTATTTTCTCATTTTTTAAATTTTAGAAGATTCTAGTAAACAACAATGAAGCAATTAATTAAGACCATTATAGCAAATTATTTCAGATTTTTAAGGTTATACGTATGTGTCAAATTTGGATAAGCTGCTTTTCAGAGTTAAATATAAAAATGTTCTCTAAAGTAAGCACATTCATAGTCTGTCTATAAAAGAAATAATTTTAGATTTGTTTTTACATCTGACTTTCTAGTATTTTTTAAATGAGAGCTTACTTTTTAAAAGACTTAAAAATTTTTTCTTTCCTCTAAAGTTTTTATTATCGTAGTCTGTTTTCAAGAGCTTTATACCCAGATCCCAGTCAGCATGTCAGTAATATATGTGAACAAATCAGCTACGGGTACCCCTGTGCAAATCTAGCAAAACAAGTAACCCTCACTATTTGTTGAGTGATTTTTAAATGTAACAGTATAAACAGATTTCAGTCTATGGATACCTCATATTAAAAAGTACAGAAAAGAGTCATTTATTTACCTTTCTGTCTTCTTCCTTTTGTTAGTTTTCCACCTGCGGTGTTGGAGTCCTGCCTTTGAGAGAATATCTGAATATCATCTCATGTAATGTTTTGAACAAATTATCTAAATCTCTGTCTTATAGGGCACAGGCTAATTTCTGTATAGTTTTCATGTTGTAAATTGAAAGCCAACTAATGAAGTCAAATAAGAGATAAAAGTTGTACTTTTGTTGTTAATAGCAAGTGAAAATAGATTGCTTACTTCACACCTGGAGAATCCGGTTCTGCCTGTCAGACGCCTATTCTTTAGATTAAAGGAAGATCATTTTCATTGGAGCTAGTCGGTAACAGGAAGTCCTTGTTAAACTGCCTACGTAGAGTATTTGGCACTGGATCTGCAAATGTAGTCCTACATTGTATATGTAATATATTATTCTAAGAAAATGGATTTGTATTTAAACAAACGTTACTTTCTTTTCTATAGATATCAAAACTTGCTAAAAATATAGAATTAAATAGGAATGAAAAGAAGCTTGGTGTAAAAGCTTTTTTTGTTCCATTTACTTTAAAATGGTTGAAATCTGTCCTATTTTAGGAAATCCCATAAGAGCTTAGCTCACAAAATCATAGAATTTCAGAAGGAGAACATCCAGGAAAGAGCTCATGTCTGTAAACCATTCATCCCACGTTACTTTTAATTTTTTTTATTTTTTATTATGCCTGCTGTTTTTATTTTAAAATAAATTTTATATAGAACTAAAGTTATCCAGCAATATATGTTAAATCATTTATTTTGTCAATATAACAACTCAAAATTAATTTATACCAGAGGGAAATGTTTATAGGAAGAATTAAAAATGAAAATTTCTCTTGTACTACCAAATTTCAGACCCATTTTTTCTACCTGACTTGTTACTATTTGAGGGCAAGAAGAAGGAAATTGCTGTATCTATCAAAATCATATATATATTTTATTTTTTTGAGAAGGAGTCTTGCTCTTGTAGCCCAGGCTGGAGTGCAGTGGCACAATCTTGGCTCACTGCAACCTCCACCTCCCGGGTTGAAGCAATTCTGCTGCCTGAGCCCTCTGAGTAGCTGGGATTACAGGCGCCTGCCACCACGCCCAGCTAATTTTTTTGTAGAAATGGAGTTTCACCATGTTTGCCAGGCTGGTCTCGAACTCCTGACCTCAGGTGATCCACCTGCCTCAGCCTCCCAAAGTTCTGGGATGACAGATGTGAACCACCACGCCCGGCCAATCACATTTATATTTATTCTTTGTTTTAATAGTTCTACTTCCTGGAATCTGTACTCAAAATAAGAAATGACTCCTTTACACCCCTACTTTTTATAGCACTCTTTGTAAAAACAAAACACTGGAAACACAAAAGTCCTTCAGCGTAGAACTGGCTGAATAAATGATGGAACATTCAAAGGGGAGCATTTTGCAATTATAGAAAATAGTGAAGATTTTATTATACTGCTTCAGGGTACTTTCAAACTTTACTGTTCAGTTAAAAAAAGCATGCTGCAGAAGAATATATATAATATGCTAACTTTTAGGAAGAAAGGAAGGGTAGATATAAATATTGTATATATACACAAATACATACACCAGTCAATAGCATTGAATGTTCACAGTGCCCAAATTATGGTCCTTAAAATACCATTTTCTCCGTACACTTGTTTATATTTTCAAAAAGAAATAATGGGAAGATGAACTAAACACGAATGAAAATGGTTACCTATAGGAGAAGGGAAGGAAAAGGCAGAGAGATGGCAAATAGTTCCTTCTGATTGTACCTTGTTTTTATAGTTCTGAATTTAGAACCATATAAATATTTTTTTATTTTTATTTTTTGAGACAGGGTCTCACTCTGTCACCCAGCCTGGAGTGCAGTGGCATGATCTCGGCTCACTGCAACCTCTGCCTCCTGGGTTCAAGCGATTCTCGTGCCTCAGCCTCCCGAGTAGCTGGGATTACGGGTGCACGCCGCCAGGCCTGGCTCTTTTTTTTTTTTTTTTTTTTTTGTATTTTTAGTAAAGACAGAGTTTCACCATGTTAGCCAAGCTGGTCTTGAACCCCTGACAAATGATCCACCCACCTCGGCCTCCCAAAGTGCTAAGATTACAGGTGTGAGCCACCACGTCTGGCCGATGTAAATATTTTAGAAATTAAATCTTAAAACAAATAGACAAATGATCTCTAAAATGCAAAAGCACCTAGAAAGAAATGAACCTAGGTATATATCTAGGTGATGGCAAAACCACACAGAGAATTATTGTTTTAAGTAATTTTAAAACAGTGTTATTGACTCTGCATCTCTAGTGGGATATAGCGTAGAGACAAAGTTATGTAACCACAAGGATATGTTAACCTGCACTTAGTAGTCTTAATATTTAGTAATAATATTGATATTATTATGTTAAAATTCCTATATATGGTTGGATAAAACAAATAATGTCATTAGAAACTGTAGTTTTCAGCATAAGTAAAAAGAGATACAAATAAGATCTAAGGCTGGGCACAGTGGCTCATGCCTGTAATCCAGTACTTTAGGAGGCTGAGGCAGGAGGATTGTTTGAGCCTAGAAGTTTGAGACCAGCCTGGGGAACATAGTGAAACCCCATCTCTACTAAAATAATTTTTTTAAAAAAGAACGTTCGAACACTAGCTGGGCATAGTGGTATGTGCCTGTAGTCCCAGCTACTTGAGAAGCTGAGGTGGGAGGATGGCTCGAGCCTGGGAGGTAGAGGCTGTAGTGAGCTGTCATCACACCTCTGCACTTAAGCCTGGGCAACAGAGTGAGACCCTGTCTCAAAGAAATAAACAAAAACAAGATTTAAGAAGCTAAGTAAAACTTGGTAGTTGATTTGTAATGAAAACATCAACACGAATACATGATTAGATTTTTTTTTCTAGAATAAAACTATTTTCTAGCTTTGTGCACTGAAAGGGCCTAGAATCAGTAGTAAGTCAATAGCAAATGTTTATCTATAACTCCTAGGTTTTAGTCTTTAAAATGCCATTTTCCACTGAAAAGATCAAGGCTTCTTAGGGAAATGGATAATTGCAAGTCTGGAACCTTGTTTCATAGTAGAACATAAAGCTATCAAAGACTGTTGGAGTTGTACCAAAAGGGTCCAAGAGCCAACCCGAAGGGGACTCCCACTGCCTCAGAATGGGTACCTTTGAGCCTTAAAAAGAGCAATAATAACTGCAACAAATTGAAACACATCAAATACATTTTTCAATCCATAAGTTCATAATGATGCCTCTCAAAATAAGAAAAAGTACCAAAAAGCCCAAATAGCCAAAGCAGTCCTAACCAAAAAGAACAAAGCTGGAGGCATCGTATTATCTGACCTTAAATTATACTACAAGGTTATTGTAACCAAAGTAGCATGGTACTGGTATAGAAATAGATGAATAGATCAATGGAAAAGAATAGAGAACCCAGATCATGGGTACAGTGATGCTAGGAAAATTGGATTGCCATATGCAGAAGAATGAAACTGGAACCCTGTCTCTCACCATATACAAAAATTAACTCAGGGTGGATTAAAGACTTAATGTAAGACCTGAAAAATACTAGAAGAAAACTTTGATGAAACTCTTTTGGACATTGGTCTAGGCAAAGAATTCATGACTAAGACCTCAAAAGCAAAAGCAACAAAACCAGAAATAGACAAATGGGACTTAATTATTAAGTAAAAACTTCTGCACAGCAAAAGAAGTAATCAATGGAGCAAACAGCCTGCAGAATGAGGGAAAATATTTGCAAACTCTTCATCCTATAGGAGACTAATAACCAAAACTTACAAGGAAATCAACAACAACAACAAAAAACAACCCCATTAAAAACGTGCAAAAGACATGAATAGTCATTTTTCAAAAGAAGACATACAGATGGCATATGAAAAAATGCTCAATATGCCTAATCAGAGAAATGCGGATTAAAACCACAATGAAATACCATCTCACACCAGTCAGAATTTTTAGCTGTTACTAAAAAGTTAAAACATAACAGATGTTTGCGAGATTGTGTAGAAAAAGGAATGCTTATACACTATTGGAATGTAAATTAGTACAATCACTATGGAAAACAGTATGGAGATTTCTTTTTTTTTTTTTCTTTTGAGACGGAGTCTCGCTCTGTCGCCCAGGCTGAAGTGCAGTGGCGCAATCTCGGCTCACTGCAAGCTCCGCCTCCCGGGTTCATGCCATTCTCCTGCCTCAGCCTCCCGAGTAGCTGGGACTACAGGCGCCTGCCATCACCCCTGGCTAGTTTTTTGTATTTTTAGTAGAGACGAGGTTTCACCGTGTTAGCCAGGATGGTCTCGATCTCCTGACCTTGTGATCCGCCCGCCTCGGCCTCCCAAAGTGCTGGGATTACAGGCGTAAGCCACCGTGCCCGGCCAGTATGGAGATTTCTTAAAGACCTAAAAAAAGAACTACCATTCAGTCTAGCAGCCTCACTACTGGGCACCTATCCAAAGGAAAAGAAATCATTATACAAGAAAAGATATCTGAACTCAGATGTTTATCACGGCATTATTCACAGTAGCAAAGATAGGGAGTCAACCTAAATGTCCTTCAATGGATGATGAAAGCAAATGTTTGTGTGTGTGTTTTGTATATACATACAGTGGAATACTATTCAACTATTTAAAAAAGCATGTTTTTTCCAGCAATGTGGATGGAGCTGGAGGTCATTTTTTAAAGTGAAATAATTCAGAAACAGTCAAATCTAGCATGTTCTCATTTATAAGGGAAGTTAAGTAATGTGTACACATTGACATGGAGTGTGGATTAATAGACATTGGAGACTTGGACAGGTGGGAGGGTGGAAGGGGAGTTAGAGATGAGAAATTAATGTCTGCAATGCACATTATTAAGCTTGTGGTTACACTGAAAGCCCAGACCTCACCACTATGCAATATATCACCACTATGCAATGCATTTTCATAACAAAACTGCACTCGTAATCCTTAAATTTATAGGATTTTTTTTAAATCAACCTGATCACCTTCGGAGGTTGCTACGCCATCAATTCATTATTTTGAAAATTAGGAAATAAAGTCAAAGGATCAAACATTTATCTTGACTTTGTGAATTTTAAGAGGCACCAAGTAGTTGGTGAAAGCTTATTTTTAGCAAGAATCCTGCTAGTAAATGCAGAAGGAATATGAAACTAGAAAAGTTACTGTTTCATAAACTTTGGTAAAATAATAGAATTAAGTAAAGGTCATCAATGGCTGCTAAAATCGTTAAGTGAAAGATTAATGAGGAACTTTATTTTGGATGGATCAGGCTAAATGTAAATCCATTAGTAAATCCACTAAAATGGGACATTATATAAAAGTGATATATGCCTCCCTAAATACAAGCACCACCTACGAAGTATGCTTGCCAAAAAGATTTCATCTGAAACTCATCCAGCTTCTTACCACCAGATATGGGAAATATAGGATAGGTATGTTAAATAAGTGTATAAGGAAGATATTAGCCAAATCCCAAACATGGGAATTCTAAAGAAAAATTACAAATGTCATGGGAGGAAAAGAGTCGTGGGGGTGGTAGCGGGGAGGGCAGGTGTAATATAGATTCAAAAAGAGTTAAGTGATAAGTAACGTATATTGGACCTGAATTTAAACATAACACTTGTAAAATGCTATTGGAGAATATTGAGTAAATCGAGTAATATTGAAGACTCACTGTTAATTTTGTTAGGTGTGATAGTGGTATCATGGTAATGATGTTTTAATATCTGGGTGAAGTAATGTGACTCAGGCAGCAAAATAGAAGGTATGTAGATTTTAATGGTAACTTGGGAAATACAAAAAAAAGAAGATATGTAGATAAGCAAGAATGACACAGTTTTGATAATTTTTAAAGATAGGTAGGAGGGGTTCGTTAGATTTCTTAGTCTATGTACTTAATTTTTTTTTTTAATAAAAAGTCTGTCAAACTTTGAGCAAGGCAGTATTTTATTAAACTTTTAAATCTATGTTATATAATTAAATAGTGGTATAGTGTGGTAAATCCTGTTTTTCTGTAGAATATATTGGTTTTTCATCTTGTTGGTGTCTAGTTTGTCTCTAATTGAGTACAATTTTTTTTTTTTTTTAATTCCCAGTGCTTTGCCAAATATATTAGAAGTGGCCACCGGGCGCAGTGGCTCACGCTTGTAATCCCAGCACTTTGGGAGGTCGAGGCGGGCAGATCACGAGGTCAGGAGATCCAGACCACGGTGAAACCCCGTCTCTACTAAAAATACAAAAAATTAGCCGGGCGTGGTGGCGGGCGTCTGTAGTCCCAGCTACTTGGAGAGGCTGAGGCAGGAGAATGGCGTGAACCCGGGAGGCGGAGCTTGCAGTGAGCCGAGATTGTGCCACTGCACTCCAGCCTGGGCGACAGAGCGAGACTCCATCTCAAAAAAAAAAAAAAGAAGTGGCCTTGGGTTTTCAGTAAATTGCACATTTATGTGGACACATTCACACATTAGAATTGTAGATGAGCTCAAATATTACAAATTCAGAATGAATATTTGGGCATTTAAAACATTACAGTTTGTATTTTACGAAGATAAGAATATAATTTATGGATGTGACCTGTGGAAATTAGTCCTGTTCTTTTTCTGTTTTGTTGGCATATTGATCTCTTGTTTATGTTTTCTTGACACTTTATTTGATTTTCCTTATATAGGCCAGTACTTAAAAACTATTTTAGCAATAATAAATAAAGGAAAAATGACAAAATTGATGCTACAACATTTTAAGATACTAGTGTGTTCTGTAATCAGTACATTTAAAACTTGGGAATCAAGAATGTGGTCAGGCCAGGCATGGTGGCTGATGTCTGTAATCCCAGCACTTTGAGAGGCTGAGGCTGGCAGATCACTTGAGGTCAGGAGTTCAAGACCAGCCTGGCCAACATGGCGAAACCCAGTCTCTACTAAAAATACAGAAAATTAGCCATGCGTGGTGGCACACACCTGTAGTCCCAGCTACTCTGGAGGCTGAGGCAGGAGAGTCACTTGAACCTGGGAGGCGGAGGTTGCAGTGAGCTGAGATTGCACCACTGTACTCCAGCCTGGAAAACAGAGCCAGACTCAGTCTCAAAAAAAAACAAAAAAAAAGAATGTGGTCAAAATATCTTTAAGTTTCCATCCAATTATATATATGCTGTATAAAAGTACTTTATTTATCTTTCAGGTTGGCAAATAAACAAGATAAAGAAGGAGCTTTAGGAGAAGCTGATGTCATTGAATGTCTATCTCTGGAAAAATTGGTCAATAAGCACAAGTGCCTGTGTCAGATAGTAAGGTTTTTTTTTTTTTAATTTTAATTTTGTGTCCTTTCAAATAGGTTCAGTATAACTTGGTTTTTATAAAAGTGATAGCAATTAAAAGGCAATGTTTTCAAAGAATTTTTTGTAACCTGTGAAATCACACTCCCACTTTTCTGTTGATATAACTTAATACCGTAATATTTGTTGTCTATTTCATTGTTATTTCCATGAACTATCTTTCCATGATTTCAAGGAGCTTCACAATTGTGTTTTAAGATATTGCTGATAGCGTCTGTGCTTTATGCCAACACATCTGGCATGAAATTTGTAAAATGGGAAAGAAAAGTGTAAATACAAAATTTAAACATATGAGAGATTCATAATGAATTTTGAAAAATTATTTTGCTGGGCATGGTGGCTCATGCCTGTAATCCCAGCACTTTGGGAGGTTGAAGGGGGCAGATTGCTTGAGCCCAGGAGTTTGAGACCAACCTGGGCAACATAGTGAGACCCTAGCTCTACAAAAAATACAAAAACTAGCTGGGTGTGGTGGTGTGTATCTGTAGTCCCAGCTGCTTGAGGGGGCTGAGGTGGGAAGACCACTGGACCCTGAGAGGTTGAGGCTGCAGTGAGTTCTAATTCAGCCACTGCACTCTAGCCTGGCCAACAGAATGAGACACTGTCTCTAAAAAACAAAAGAAGAAAAGATAAATCATATCAGGAGAGATGTCATAAAGTCTTAAGGAAGATCAACAGTGGATTTAATAATTTATTTTGGTTTCAAAAAACATTAGGCTGTCAATCTTATGGATGTTTACCACTGTAGATTTTAGTATAAGGAATTAAAACTTCCTGGCATTTTTAATCAACAGAGGTGTCTTTTTATGGCAATTAAATTTTTTCTTCTAATATTATAAGTGGCACTGTCACCTTCTTTATAATATCTCACATAGCATACAGATATCTGTAAAATATTTTAAGTTCTATATACTGATGTTAATCATTGCAATGCTATGTTTTGGAAGTTAAATAAGCAGATGCTTCATATCATTAACTTAAATGGCTTAATTTTGATTTGCCATTAATTATACTTAATGGTTTATGAATAGATTTGTGTGGAGACCTTTTAATCTTTTAGTCAAATAAATTTCTGTTTTAGGAACCATGTTCAGCAGTCTCGGGGTATGGAAAGAAAATTGACAAGTCCATTAAAAAAGGCCTTTACTGGCTGCTACATGTTATTGCAAGAGACTTTGATGCCTTAAATGAACGCATCCAAAAAGAGACAACAGAGCAGCGTGCTCTTGAGGAACAAGAGAAACAGGAAAGAGCTGAACGAGTGCGAAAATTACGAGAAGAAAGGTAAGTAGATTAATTTTGCACCACAGTGCATTTGAAGAATCAAAAACATAACAGTTTTATGAATCAGTTGTTAGTTTTATCTTTTCAGTTTCTTCTTTCTATATGAAGGAAGACACTAGGTAAATTTTGTATTTCTATGGATCTTTTTCTATACAAGTTTGAGTGATAGATTTCTAATTTTTCTGGTGGTTGTATAGTAAAATTTACTCGTTATGTAGCCATTGTCTTCTAGAGTTTTAAATTTTTGTCTCTGATTGCTTATGGGTACCTTAGTGCAGTGGTTCTCAATGCACAGGGTAGTTTTTAACATTTGGCAGTGTCTGGAGACATTTTTAGTTTTCACCACTAGGGGGAGGAGTGGTGTACTACTTGGAATCTATTGGGTAGAGGCCAGGGATGCAGCTAAACATCCTATGACACACAGGACAGTCTCCCACAACAAAGAATTATCAGGCTTAATATGTCAATAACGTTGAGACTGAGGAACCTTTTTAGTTTCAGCAAGGATAGAAGGTGAGCTGCTAGAGAATAATTCAACTCAAGCAAAATCTGATCCATAGTTGCCTTCCATCTGGCCTTCTATGTAGTTTAACATAGTTGTAGCCCAGTGGGCAAGAACCCACTACCCTTGGTGACCCCATTATGAGGTACTTCCTTATACTGTGAAGGAAATCCTCTGATAACTGGTATTTTTCATTTAATTCATCAATAGGACTTAGAGAAATATTATAGAAATGACTGTCTATCCCCAAGTGCTCAATAATATGAGCATGTCTTTCATCTAGGGATCTCTTTATATAAAAGACAGATTAGAGTGAATGATTTTGGCAGCTGTTGACAAAGGGTTTTAGTTCCTGTGAGAATCTTTTTTTCTTAGTATGTATTTTTATCATATAAAACTCAGTACAACCAATCATGCATGTAAGTATACCTTTTATATATAATATTTATAAAAATTAAATATATGGCCATACTTATGTGAAAACTCCTTTTTCTCCACTAAGAAAATAAAGACAGAAGCAACAAAAAAATTGAGTTGCATAAAAGAAATCTAATGTTAGTAACTTTTTAAATGTTTTTGCCTTTTCCATAATGATATTCTAGATCATGTTATGGCAGGCTCTTCCAATACTCCTTACCCTTTCTTTCTTTCTCTTTATCCATGCCAGTTGTGGTCTGAGACCTCTCCTCTTGAGGAGACCTCTCCTGTTGAGCCAGTACTCCATAATTAAAAGTAAATTGACATTCGGAGACGGGTGATTAAAAACAACCTTTTTACTTCGCTAAATCCAATCTAATTGGTTCAGATAGTCATTTCTAGTGTTTTTGAAAAACAGTAAAACATGCCAAGTAAAAATAATATATTAATACTGTATTCCTGAAGTTGCTTACTAATAAATAACATAATAACAATGACTATCCTATGAGAAAGTTCATTCACAGAGTGTTCTCACATATATTACTTTATCTGACCCTTGATACAGCTCTATGAAGTGGTTATTTTTATTCACATTTGTGGGAAAGCTAAGGCTCAAAAGATCCAGGTCCAAAGTCACAGAAGTAGTAAATTGCAAATCTCCAAATCTTGGCTTCCTAGGTTCATAATAAAAGGATATGTATTTCCATCTAGAACACAGCTAGTAAATATTATGGTAATGAACATTTACATTACTATACCGTACTTACAGTCCAGTTAAAGATCCACAATACTTGTGTTTCTTTCTTTTTTTTTTTTTTTTGGTCTTTGGCTGCTCATCTTTTTTTTTTTTTTTTTTTTTTGAGGCGGAATTTTGCTCTTGTTGTCCAGGCTGTAGTGCAATGGCGCAGTCTCGGCCCACTGCAACCTCCGTCTCCCAGGTTCAAGCAATTCTCCTGCCTCAGCCTCCCAAGTAATGGGGATAACAGGCATGCACCACCATACCCGGCTAATTTTGTATTTTCAGTATTCACCATGTTGATTAGGCCGGTCTCAAACTCCTGACCTCGTGATCCACCCGCCTCGGCCTCCAAAATGCTGGGATTACAGGCGTGAACAACCGCACCCAGCCAGCTGCTCATCTTAATAACATTACTCATCATGTATAGAACAACATTACTATAAATCACAGAGATAGTAGATGTTCAGTGGTAACTAATATGGAAATACTTATTTAATCTGAATGATACATATGGTAACTTATTTTTATAGCCACTCAACACTATTATGGAAGTTATTATCTAGTTCAAATATGATATGCAACTTGATAAAATATATTACTACTCTGTCATATACTTCTAGAGAATCAATCTGTAGATATTCTAGTCTCTTATTCTTTTATACTAAACAAGAAACATGTTTATGCAGAAATAAAAACATAGGTTGAATTGAAGGAACGTTTTCCTAGTTTTATAAGAGATGACTTAGCCCCTAATAAAAGAGTTAATAAGAATAATTACTATTTGGCTGGGTGCGGTGGCTCACACCTGTAATCCCAGCACTTTGGGAGGCAGAGGTGGGCGGATCACAAGGTCAGGAGATCGAGACCATTCTGGCTAATAGGGTGAAACCCCGTCTCTACTAAAAATACAAAAAATTAGCCGGGCCTGGTGGCGGGTGCCTGTAGTCCCAGCTACTCGGGAGGCTGAGGCAGGAGAATGGCGTGAACCCAGGAGGCAGAGCTTGCAGTGAGCCGAGATGGTGCCACCACACTCCAGCCTGGGCGAGAGTGCGAGACTCCGTCTCAAAAAAAAAAAAAAAAAAAGAATAATTACTATTTGTTAACACCAGTAAAGAGGACAGCATTGATTTTGGAGGGTAATTAATAAGTTGATCAGTAATACCCTTGGCACATGGAAGAATAATTGCACTGTTGCTATTAAGAAGTCAGTCATATGAAATGTCATTTTTATCAGCATTTTTTTTAATTGAAATGATTAGTCTTTACATGGGGGGAAGCAGCCTCTTACCTGCATAAGGATTTTTGAAATGTTCTCAGTAATTTAAAACCATGTCCAGATGTTTAAATTACTACATGTAATAGCCTTATACCTATTGCAGTTTTCTTTAACATGGTTCAGCACTTTCTCAAAGGAAATTTCAATTATTTTTCCTCAAACAATAGAAAACAAAATGAACAGGAGCAGGCTGAACTCGATGGAACCAGTGGTCTGGCTGAACTGGACCCAGAACCAACGAATCCTTTCCAGCCAATAGCATCTGTAATCATTGAGGTATGAATGATGGCAAATGTAATTTTTGTATCTTAAGTTATAAGTTGGAACTTGGGAAAGGAGGCAGGGAAACAGAAGTGTTTCTTCAGAGAGATTATTTCTATAAGAAATTAAACATGAGAGACTGATTAAAGGTTTACTGCTTTTTCTTACTCTTAAATTACCTTTGAATCCAGTGTAAAAGGGGGAATATGACTTCAGAATTAAGTAACAATAAATAAAAGTTGACTGTAGCAATTATTATAGTTGCTGTGTTGACAAATCTATTTTGTCATTTATTTCATGTAGTAATAACATATTTACTCTTATTTATATTTTCTGTGTTTCTGTATTGCTGTTACTGTCCATCTGCAATATTTACTTAGAATGCATTAGGGTACATAAACAATTTTCTATTTTTCCAGGATACTTAAGGATGTTTGAAACTGCAATAAATTCTCCTATATCTGAATATCATTTATTTCCATTTTAAATCAGAAATTTTACCAACATTAATTTGTAGATTTTTATTATGAAGAAGTTAAGGGATTGTGTGTGTGCACGTCTGTGTATCTGTGTCTTTGTTTTCATTTTCTGCTCGTGTCCAGAGTTTGCATTGGCTCTGCTTTTATGGCTGGCAGCAGCGATGCCTCTTCTGAGGCATTGCTTCCTAAACCTTAGGCTGACTTCCTGGTCCTGCCTGTATATTCCCCATTCGCCTTCCCCTGTCACTACCTCGTTCCACACAGGTGTTCATCTGGAAAGGTGGATGATTTTTTAAACTTCCTTGGGGCTGCTACTGAGGAGGGAGGCAGCTCCGCGGTAAGAAGATGATTGGATAGTTTTGGTATTGTTTTATTTTGCAAAATAGTTGGTAATATGAGACATTTGTTTTTAAGTTGCTTGGATACCAGGAGGTTTAATTGTATTCAATCTTTCATTAACCTCATTGCATTCACCCTAAATATGTGCTTTTCTAATTATAGTAAGGCCATCTTAATAGCATGAGCTATTGTTTTGTCTCCATGCAATCAGATATTGTATTTGTCAAGTTTTGTTTTATGTTCTTTTAAAAATATTGAGAGAGAAGAGGTCAAGTTGTACTTTTTACTTTGAAACAACAATTATTCTCTGTGTATAATAAGGCTTGCTTTATAAATAATGGCTAATTATTTTATAGTACCATGGGTATAAATTATGTAGAAGGCTCTAGTGCTTCTCCCAGCACCATATTTCCCACAATGTATAGAAGTTAATAATAGTGGTGTACGACATAGTATATATCCCATATAGAAAGTTCCCAAATTAATAAGTGGCATGGGGAAAGTACACTTATGCTTTGAAACTATAATAATTTCAAGAAGATGGCCAGTAAAGAAATAAAAGCAAATTAGCCATAGTTTTTTTTTTTTTTAACCATACAGATTTTCTCTTTTTTTCCCCACAAAACTTTTTTAGCATGTTTCTTGGTACAGAAGCACCTAACTTTTTTTTATTATTACCGCAGATAATTAAAATGGTGAGATATTGGAAGGTATTGGTTCCAGAAGAGACAGACAGATCAATGGAACGAATAGTAATAAACTTATTTATGTATGAGCATTTTAGTACAAGATAAAGATAACATTTCAAATCTGAGAGAAAAGAATAATAGAACAACTTAATAACCATTTAGAAAAAGGAAAATTACTGAATATTGTATACCCAGTTAAATTCCAAAAGTATCAAAAACTTAAATACGTTTTAAAAAGTGAAAGTCTTCAAGTTACTAGTAGATAATATAAATAAGATTTTATACGTGCTTGGAGGAGGAAAAAATTTCAAAGCAGGACAATCAAGCCACAAATCATAAAGGAAAAAGGTGGATAGATCTTATGTTACCCAATTTTAAAAGAGCTATTCTACAAAGTTAAAAAGCAAAAATGAAAAGAAATAAACTCTAGTGAAAAATAGAACGCATAGTCTTATGTGACTCTGTGACTAGTCCTAGTGACACGTATGCACAAAAGAACTCTTACAAATTACTATGAAAATAATGAGAATCTAATAGAAAAGTGGGCATTGGGTTACCAAAGGCAGTTTCCTAAAAAAATATTTAAAATGTCAATAAGTGGCCAGGCGCCGTGGCTCACACCTGTAACCCCAGCACTTTGGAAGGCTGAGGTGGTTGGAGTTCAAGACCAGCCTGGCCAAGATGGTGAAACCCTGTCTCTACTAAAAATACAAAAAATTAGCTGGGCGTGGCACGCACCTATAATCCCAGCTACTCCGGAGGCTGAGGCAGAGAATTGCTTAAACCTGGAGAGGTGGAGGTTGCAGTGAGCCGAGATCACGCCAGTGCACTCCAGCCTGGGCGACAGAGTGAGACTCCATCTCAAAAAAAAAAAAAAAAAACATAAGTCAATAATAGTTCATTTTTGCTAGCAATAAAAATTTTAACTTAAACTCAAATGAAAATAACACTAAGTTAAAAATATGTATTAATATGGCAGAGATGTAAAAGGTCAATCATGATATGTGGTATTGAATATGATGTAGAAAAAAATCACTCTCCCAACCCTTTGCCTGAGGTTCATTGATTCATTTTTTCTGAAGGGAAGTTTGTAACTATATGTGACATTTTTAAATTTGCCTACCCACTGACTCAACAGTTCTACTATTAGCAATTTAATCTAAAAAAAATAGAAAACTATTACGATGATTCTGTTTTTTAAAATAGTGGAAAATTGGAAATAAGTTCTTTGTTCATTGATACAGAATTGGTGTGCTATAAACATTCAAAATAATAATTGATGAAAATAATTGTATCTAACATTACTATGTGTAAGGCACTGTTCTGAGCACTTTATCTATTCATTGGCATGGAAAGAAATGTATGTTCTTCAATAAAAACTTCAATTCTTTTTTGTTTAAACAACAAATACGTAAGTATATATAGATACATACATTTATGTATGTTTCTGGGTGATGTATGTATGTACATGACGTATGTATGTATGTGTGGGAGTTGGCAGAGAAAATCATCTCTTAGTGATTATATACTGAACAGATTATATACGGAATAATACAGATAAATAGTAGTCATCTCTAGATTGTGGAATTACTGGTAATATTTGTTTTCTTTTGTTATACTTTCTGTGTTTACTGAATGTTTGGCACTTAGCATCTTTTAATGATGTATTCATGAAATCATTTTTAAAATAGAAGTCTCACAGTGTCCTTGAAGTTACAGAATGCTGTTAAGGTATTTGATTTCTTCTCCCTTAAAACTATCTTAGATAAAACCATCATAGTAAAGATAATGTATTTTATTTTTTGTTAGAATGAAAGAAAACTTGAAAGAGAGAAAAAAAAGCAAAAAACAGAGAAAGACAGTGATGGCTGCCACCTGAAACATAAAATGGAGCATGAGCAAATAGAGACACAAGGCCAGGTTAATGACAATGGCCAAAAAAATAATGAATTTGGACTAGTAGAAAATTACAAGGAGGCATTAACACAGCAGTTAGAGAATGAAGATGAGACACACCAGCCATCACTGGAATCAGGTGATAAATCTAGTTATTTAAAGTAATTATCTTATGTATATATAAATAAAACTTATACTTCATCTCATTTTTTGTTTGTTTTTATAAATGAGTACTTCAATATTTTTCTGTCTTCAAATGCCATATTTACCATGATTTTCTCAAGGTCTTTTATTATTCAGCCAGTTTGTTCCTAACATGTTTTTCCATGATGACTTTGTGGTCCTTTGTAACTTATAAGGATTTCAGCAGAAAATTCCATTTTTAATTTTATTTTCATAAATTTGGGATACAGCATAGCTCTCAAGAATCCTTGGAATAAATTTAACATCTTAAGGTTTTTTGTTTGTTTTTTAAGGCTCATAAATGCTGCATCAGCATCATTTCCTTTATTGACTGGCTATTGCTGTAGGTTGCAAACATAATCGGTACAACATTTTTAAAATGTCTTGTCAAATAGCCATTTTTCTCTTGTTTTAATATCACAAAAAATCTTCAACTCATAATTGCTTTTCTTTTTCTAACTGGCTGTGTTATATAACAGAACATTCATGATTTTTGGTATCATAGGGATATAGCCTGCATTTGGCATCAGACAACTTGGGATAGAATCTTGACTCTCTTATCTACTAGGTATACGTTAAGTTATATAACATTCTTTAGTCTTAGTTTCTTCATCTCTAAAATGCAAATAAACATTGTCTTTATTCACAAGATTTTTAGGGTTACTTAGAAAATAATTCTACTCCTAGTAGTGTCAGCCACATGAGAGATGCCCTATAATTGTTGCTTCCTTGACATTTTTAGTTATTAATATGGCTTCATTATTTATAAGAAATTTTTATAGTATCACAGGGCTTATGAAAATAAGATTTCAATTCCTGAGATACAGATTAGCTAACATGGATATTTTGCTGGATGAAAATACTAGATTTGAAAGTTACACTTTTTGTCAATTGGGAAGTTAGGGCAGTCATATTTATACCCATGTAACTGTCAGCAGAGTTAAAAAGGAAGTAGACCTATTACAGTGGTCACTAAGTTTTTAAATAGTTCTCTACTGCTTGTTAAAGAATAAAATGATTTTGGCAAATGATTTGAAAATATAGCACAGGGAGATCTCAGGTAGTAAATCATGTAACTATAATAATAACTAACATTATATTTTATACTTTAAAACATGCCTTTGTATGCACTATATTATTCAACATAATATTTTGTTATTTCACATAGCAATCCCAGGGTATAGTGTTCCATTATATAAATGAAGAAACCAGGGACTTGAAGAGGTTGAGTAACTTAAGATCATATATCTGTCTGTGTAAGCTGAGACCCCAGTCCAGATCATCTGATCCACATCCTGTGCTTTTCCGTGATCCTGAACTACTGCCTACCCTAAAGTACCATTTGGTGGTTGTTTTCTTCCACATCTTGTGGATCTATTCTTCCAGTTGTTAGGCTTACCACTTTAATTGTACAAAGACCTATTTGTTTTTATATAAAGTGAAATGTTTCAAACAACACTAATTTATTTAGAATAATAATTTGTTTCTAAGTGTGATTGTATTTTTTATTGCTTTGTAGGCTTCACAGATATTGTATATATTTTATGTTACAGATAATTCCCATTTAGAAAGTACATTGCATACACACACACACACACACACACACACACACACACACACACGGCAATTTTGAAATATTGCAGTTACATTGGCTGGGCAGGGTGGCTCACATCTGTAATCCCAGCACTTTGGGAAGCCAAGGAGTGCAGATCACTTGGTCAGGAGTTCGAAACCAGTCTGTGCAACATGGCAAAAGCTCATATCTACAAAAAAATACAAAAATTAGCAGCGTGTAGTGGCACATGCCCGCAATCCCAGCTACTCTGGAGCCTGAGACACAAGAATCCCTTGAACCTGGGAGGTGGAGATTGCAGTGAGCCAAGATTGCACCACTGCACTCCAGCCTGGGCAGAGAGCAAGGAAAAAAAATTGCAGTAACATTGATGTTCTAAATTTAGTTAACTACTATGTCATCCTAATTTACCTTATTAAAATTTGTACATTAACATAGATTTCCTTAAAGTGTTTACATGTGTTTGTTAAAATATGTAAATAATTTTTAAAAGAAAGAACACATTCAGTTCTGCTAGTTCTACTGTGATTTTGGTTACATGTTTGTATTGTATTGGGCCTACCTTCTTTAGGAGTTATGTAATTTGTTTATTTACTTATTTATTTATTTGATTTTTTTTTTTTTTTTGAGATAGGTTCTCACTCTGTCACCAAAGCTGGGTGGCGGTGTCACAATCACGCTCACTGCAGCCTCAAACTCCAGGGCTCAAGTAATCCTTCTGCCTCAGCCTCCTGTATAGTTGGGACTACAGGCACATGAAAACAAAGCCATGCTGGGGTTTTTTTCCCCCATAGAGATGAGGTCTCCTTATGTTGCCCAGACTATTCTCTTAACTCCTGGGCTCACACATTCCTCCTACTTCAGCCTCCCAGAGTGCTGGGATTACAGGTGTGAGCTGCCATGCATAGCCTTGTAGGGGTTATTTTAAATAAGTAACATGTTTAGATTTGTTTAGGGCCTTTTAGGTCACATTTCAAAGGATTATTTTTGTACTATTTATACCTGGAATCATTCTACATATCCCACTGAGAAAAATCAAATATACTGAGTGACACAGTAATGAATAGCTTCTTTTCTCAGATTATTATGAATTTCATGGAAACTCTTGCAATTAGACAATTATATTTGTGACATATGACATTTTTTTGTATTCTGAAAAACCTCTCAGAAATTAAAATACAGAATTTTGGCTCTTTTTATCATATTCATTGATCATTCATTCATTCAATAAGCCATCACTTAAAAAATATATTCTTAGTAAATGCAAGTACACATTTGGTTATTGTAACAATTTCCAAAGTTAAATAGTCAAGATGTTTTTTGTTAATAATATCAATATTCTTGTTGTATTCTTTGTTTTCTATTATAAAAGTGCACTTTTTCATAAAGACATGAAGTTTCATGTTTATATTCTTGTAGCTAATGGTAAAAAGAAAACTAAGAAACTAAGATTGAAAAGGAACCACCGGGTGGAACCACTTAATATAGATGACTGTGCTCCTGAGAGTCCACCACCACCCCCACCCCCTCCTCCTGGTGAGTAAATTGATACTGATACTGAATTTAGAAATGCTGCTTTAAACAACAGAGAAAAAAAAGAAAAAAGGAATCTTGTCATTTTTATTCTGTATATTCATTATCTTGTATATTTGTGAAGAAGAATCTTTTACTCTGATTTGGACAAAATTTGCTAACAAAAATGTCCATTGCTTTTTTGAATAAAAAAATGTTTTATAAAGAAAAAAATAAGTAAAAACTATTAAGAAAATTTTACCCAGTATTTCCTAGAATATGTTCAAGTTCTGTTTGAAATATCAGTACCCACGTTAATTTAAGTTTCATGATGGATGGCTAACATGAGTTTTTAAAACATTGGACTGGCTCGGCGTGGTGGCTTACACCTGTAATCCCAGCACTTTGTGAGGCCAAGGCGGGCGGATCACCAGGTCAAGAGTTCCAGATCAACCTGGCCAACATGGTGAAACCCCGTCTCTACTAAAGATACAAAAAAAAAAATTAGCTGGGTGTAGTAGCACGTGCCTGTAATCCCAGCTACTCAGGAGGCTGGGGCAGGAGAATCGCTTGAACCTGGGATGGAGAAGTTGCAGTGAGCCAAGATCACTCCATTGCACTCCAGCCTGGGTAACAGGGTGAGACTCCATCTCGGGGAAAAAAAACAAAAAAAAAAATTGGACCTTTCATCCTGAAACTTAACATTTGAAACCAAGACGTATTAATTTTTTCTAATACTTTTTCAATATACATACCCATGTCCTAAGTTGTTACAAGGATTAAATGGAGTAATGCATATAAAACACTGGGACTTAATTTGCACAATAATTGTAACTTTTCAGCACTAAGCTTAGCACCTCACCTACTATAGGTGGTCAGTAAATATGTAATGACTAGATAAATATGTCTATAGTGCCCTTATATCCCTGCTACAAGGCTTTATAAATTATTTGGTAACATTTTAAGAATCTCTTATAGACTCATTTCCAGTATTCTATTTATTAAGAAAATACTTAGTTTCTGCCTAGAGTTAGAATGATAGCATGAGTTTGTTTTTGATAGTGGTGAAGGTGCTTATAGTTTTTATTAAAAGTTATTGAAAAGTTAAAGCAGATGTTAGCAGCCTATAATTACATTTTAAAATATAGAAGCCATTTAAAATGTGTTTCTGGCTTTCCATACTGTCATTCAATATATTTGAATTGACATTGAATGTTACATATACTTCCTTTCCAGGGAGGGATCCTCTCAACAGACCTAAAGAAACCTTGTTTAACAGTGTTTTTTAAATGTTTTTCTTTTTCTTTAGTTGGCTGGGGAACCCCTAAAGTCACTAGACTTCCAAAACTGGAGCCTCTTGGTGAAACACGTCATAATGGTAATGCAAAAGGATTGGTTTTCAGATATCATCTGTACATGTTACATTCACTTTTCTTTAACCTTATAACTTCAACAAACTTATGTTTTAGTTTTAGAAGCTTGTCAAATCCATAGCCATCCTTTTTCATTATACGTCTTTTTTTCATTTTATTTAATTTTTTATTCTTAAGTATGCTTTACATCTGTATTATTTAATTTGGTGTTTACCTTAGAATACAGAGGTAAAAAGAATCATAGCTTGTGTTTATTATCCATGATATATTCATACAAGGAGTTATAAAAAGGAAAGGTTTTAAAATAATTTAACTATGAGACATTAGAATTTATAACTTAAGTGTTAAAAAGCTGTTGTTTCCTGTATATGCTCAATATACTCGATGATAATGGCACATAATTTTTTCTCTCTACTCCTAATAAGACAACCAGCTGCTGAATATTAAAGTGAAGTAAAGATCAACACAGTTTATAAAATCAGAGATCGAATCAGTAAACCTAATAAAGTTCGACTAAGTAGAAAGTTACTAACATTTTTATTGAATTAAGAGAACAGTTCTCTTTGAATATAACATATGCTATAGTCTAGCTAGTTTATGGCATTAGAATTCTAGGATGCAAAAACTAGAGGAAGGATATTTAGGAGAAGTAGAGAACTGCCTTATAAAACAGGGAGAAGTTCTGATTACAGGCCATCAGTCTAGGTCCCTTCAGTAAAATATTTCTAGAATGCAAAAGAATTATAGATAAATGTAGTTCAATAAACTTGTTTGTTAAGAACATCCAATTCCTTTTTTGACGGCTCTGTGTTTACCTAGTCTAGAACTTGGTTTCACTTACTAGGAAAAAACTCAGAAGTTTAATCTTTAGAAAAGCATTACCATATAATTTGAAATTATATCAAACCAGTTTAAATATTTTTATTTAAAAGGTACATAAATATAAATGTGCTATTTGCTTTTTTCCCCCAGAATTCTATTTAGGTCAGCAATGAAATATTTCTTGATAATCGTTAGTGAAAATTCATGGATTTTCTTTCTTTAAAGACAGAAAAGTTTGTCCTTAGACTGCATCAGAATTACTGAAATGGTCTTTTCAGTGAAATCTCATATCTCTGTTTAGTTTACTGACTTGACATCATGATGTCTATATTGACTACAGTAGATTTATTTCTTTATTATACAACTCTTAGTGAACTTGCGTACGTTAGAATACATTGTCAATATAAATATTCACTATGTTGTCAGAAAACTAGGTAATGTTAGTATGTATATTTATATGTACACACATACATATGAAGAAAAAATACCAATTTTTCATATGACATATTTTTTCTGTTATTGAACTCATTTAACATACAAGTATTTTGTTGTTTGTTAAAACATTGGTAATAATAAGATGAATAAGATGTACATTCTGCCTTTGTGAGGATTCTACTATATAGAGAGGACAATTCTTCAGCTTACTGTAGAATATATGACAATGAGTTCTATGGTGTACAGTTGGAGTACTGTGTACATGAGCAGTTAAGGAAAGTGGCATTAGAAAAAGGTCTTCAAAGAATGAGAAGAGTCAGTAAGCAGAAGAAACAGACTATTTCAAGGTAGAGAGGTAGGAAAGAATATTGTTTAGTTGGAGAATAACATGAAGTTGCCAGTGACAGGAGATTAGGTTTATGTGCATTGAGTGGGTAAGAAAGAGAAAATATAAAATTACAGAGAGTGTTGAAAGTGGAGTTATGGCTTAGGGCCAGATTGTGAAGGCTTCATATATGTGGTAAGATGTCTGAACTTGGTATAACTTTTAAAGAAATGCTTTTATTTTTAAAAGGGAAAATGCTATCATTATATTTGGTGCTTAGAAAAATATTTTTTGTTGCAATGTAAAGTACAAACTTGATAGTGGCTATATTTGGGGTAAGAATCCAAATTTGGGGGCTATTGCAGTAGTCAAAGTAAGAAGGAATGGAAATTGGATTGGAGAGTATAACATAAGGAAGGAATATTTTAACCATTATAACAAGTAATATATGATTAATGCATGTGTGGATTGAAGGCAAAAGATAATTTGGCTCAACAGGATGGAATGTTGGTGCCATCTCTTAAGATTTAAAATGCACGAGAGAGAAGGAAATCTGTTTTAGAGAGACATGTCAAGATTCTGTAAGTTTATCTCTTTGGAAATGTCTAAAATGTCTAAATGTCTAAAAAATAATGAACTGTGTCAAAAATCTTGATTTACCATAACTGTTTTGTGCATTTGGTTTTCTTTCTTTTCTTAGATTTCTATGGGAAGCCACTGCCTCCCCTGGCTGTGCCACAGCAACCTAACAGTGATGCTCATGACGTGATCTCATAAACAAGATGTATGGAGGAGTTCTCTTAATATCAGCAAGGTGAACTGGGACATTCTTCTTTCTCAGAAGAAGAAACATGTTGTAAATTGATGACTGGGGCAAGATAACCATAACAATTATAGTGAGAAGATTAATACTCAAGGGCCTGACTTGATAATTACTTATTTGTGTTTTTCATGGTTAAAAAAATAAAAGAATCACAATGACTAGTACATGAAATCAACATTTGGACCAAATTAGCAAGATTTACAGTTGACTCTGGTTTATACATCCCCACTCCTGAGCATACTTCTGAAGGAAAACTTTACAAAAGAGCCAATGGACTCAGCACTTTCTTTACTATTTGTTCAATAGCCTATATTTCTAGATATTAAATATTTTTTGTAAGATATATGCACATAAAAGGAGGACTTCTAGGAATTTATAACGAAAATTTTAAAACTATTTTTATATTTTTTTAAATCTTTAAAAATTTTAATTACTATGATATTGATTATATACCTTTTTTATAGATGATTTGTTTAAATTATGTCTGGAAAATAGAGTTGATTTACTTTTAGACACGAACTATACAAACAGGATATATTTATATGGCTTGAGGTATGTTTTGTAATAGCATTGTTCTTTTAAGTGTACATCGTAATTTGACCTAATGTAAAAATAATATATTTTTGAAGTAGTAGATTCTCAGATCTTTATTCTAACAATTATATGATTTGAAAACAGTACTCAATGAGACTGGAAATACCTTTTATACCTAAATGTTTTTGAAATTAATCAAAATACATTCTGTGAGATACTATTAAAAGTCTCAGTAAAGTCCTATTTTAAAGGTTAGACACTTTCAGAGATCAAGGTGTTCCCTGTACTCCCTTGTTCCATCAGAAGCTGCAGTGACTCTTTTAGGTGATTCTAATTCTTTCATGCCTTGAAATTAAACTATGAAATTAAAGGCAGAAAGACTGGAAAACCGACTGCAGGTCCAGAGACTTCTGTTTTACAACTGGGAAACAGCATGTGTACTAAAGTAATGAGAATAAAAATCTTGGCCCAAAATTACTTTTATAAATAAATAATTCCAAAATAATTTCCTAATTTAAGATGATAGCACTTCTGTTCCACTTAAGAATGGCATCCATAAGATTCTGTATTTGGCATTTAGACTGACTTCTAGATGTATATTTTTAATAATAGATTCATAATGTTACATTTAATTGAAAACAAACCTTTATATCCAGTGAAAATAGTATAAACAGAATGATTTTTATACCACCTTGTTAAGATTGGTGCTTTTGGTAACTTGTACTAACACAACAGACATATACTAGTATCTGATAACATTAAGTACATTTTATGTCATTTAATATAATTATTTACTTTAAAAAATTTACTTCAGAACATCAGATTTTATTCACATTTTTTAACTCACTGAACTTTAATAATCAGGTCACCTGTACTCTAGTCAACATTGTATATATTCTTGGAGTTTGTACATGGGACTTACCAACCACACTGAGTGAGGTAAAAGCATTTGATTTCAGATCTAAAATTCGTAACAACCTAAATTTGAGAGGTGGCTGAAATGTGATGAAAAGCAATACGAAAAGACAATGTAAACTTTGAAAAGGATTTTAGAGGGAAAATTGCATAGCTTTTTGTAACATTTACTTAGTTTTAAAACTAAACTCATACTTTTGCTATCTTTTTAATATTTATCTCGTTTGGGAGTATACGTGTTTTTAAAATTTGTGCTTTCTATCTGTGTTTACTATAGTGTAGCTACTGGCTTCATTTAAGAAAAATAAATGATTTTGAAATTAAATATAATGTAGAATTCACGTTTTATATAGCTCTCTCAAAAAATTAATTTTTATTCCTTAAGCATTTTAAAAACATTTTAAAAAATGTTTTGTAAATCCAGGTGTATTTTAACAATTAAATGCCTATTTTGTTATATGTTATACTTTTATTCTTAATTCTGAACTTTGACATTTTCACACAATAAAAATAATTTATATCAACATTCTGTTTTCAATTGGTAGAGTTAAATGATTTCCTTTGGGTAATAAAATAGGTAAAGATTTTAAAATAGGATTATTGAAAAACAGTTTAAATCAGTAGATTAAAATAATGCATTTTTTTGATACTTTACACACAAAACTTTTTTCTCTCTGCAAGTTTTTATGTATGTGGGAAAGAATTTTTGATTTTAAATGCAGCTACAAATAGCATTTCACCATATGATGTTAGAGGATTTGATGTCTGTCTTGTGTTAAAGCTATTGGTCAACAGATAATGTTTTTATTTACTTAAAAGATGCTCTTATGTGCCTTTATGTGTAAAATGCATATTTTGTGGTATACATGATATTGTATGTAACTGACTTCAAATATAAAACTATGCATAGAAACACACTAGAAAGAAATGTTGGCTTACTTTTGTAGTGAGGGAGGCAAATTTATAATATTGTATAAATTATTTAAGTACCATGTTTTCTGCAAGTTTAAAATTAAGTGCTTTTATAAATGCCAGATGAAAACGAGAATTCCCTTAATATGTAAAACCTGTGAACAGCCTGGAGCAGTTCACTTATACAATACAACTAAAGAAATCAAATGCTTCTAGGTAGCAAAAGCTATTCACAAGCTAAATTGTTTATACATATAAAGCTGTAGCTTATAAACTTTATCATCCTTGGCTTCACTTAGTAAATTTTTTTGCTAAGTGGAATATGCTTTGCAACTGAGATTCTGCTAATAATGGTTTATTAACTTACCAGGAAATATATTCCAACTGATCCAAAGAACAAATTCAAATATTTTAAAATTTTCAATTAAGCATGGCATAGGTTATCAAAATAGCAATAATCCTTTATCTTTACAGAAACAGAATAATAGATACCTGTTTTTTGAGGGGGAAAAAAAAAAAAGCCAGAAATGAACTTCCTTCAATGAGAGATCAGCTTATAATTAAATGGAAAATAGGAAAAAAGTTCATTTGCTTGTTGAGGGCATAAGTTGTCAGTTCCTTCTGTGTGTGGATGAGGAAATCATTTACAACCTAGGTAAGTGGATCAGTGGTTTCCAAGTTTTTATCATAATATCTTCTATCAGAAAACATTTTAAATATACATTGATGTTTATGTTATTGTATTAGTTTGCTAGGGTGGCCATAACAAAGTATCACAGACAAGTTGCTTAAACAACTTTATTAAACAAGTTGCTTAACCAACCGAGAAATTTATTTTCTCAGTTCTGGGGCCTGATAGTCTGAGAGCAAGTTGGTGGGTTTGCTTTCTCCTGAGGCCCCTCCTTGCCTGATAGATAGACACTGTCTTGTGTCCCCACATGGCCTTTTTTCTCCACTGCCCACCCACCCCCACTGTCTCTGTGTGTTCGATTTTCCTCTTTTTCTGACTTCCTATAACTTAACTTTTTAAAGGCCCATCTCCAAATATAGTCACATTCTGAGGTACTGGGGGTTAAGGCATCAACGTGAATTTTGGGGGGACAAATTTCAGCCCATAACAGTTAACATACTTGTTCTACTGCACTATGTACATCTTAAATACACTTCCCTAAAAAAAGAAATTTTAAAAGACTACATAAAGCTTAATAAAAATAAAAGTCATTATATTTACTTCCTAGACACAGTGGATTGTCTGCTGGAGTTTGTACAGACCACATTGGAGCCCTGAATTTTAGTAAAATGAGAATCTCACCTGATGTTTAAGCCTAAGATTGCCTATAACTATGCTATGTTCTGTAGCATTGATCACAGGTTTCCTGTTGTGTTTTCCTGTTGTGTTTTTCTGCCATATATTTTAAGGAGCTCAGTGCTCTCTTGATGTCATATGGTTTTACTACAAAGCCTGTCCTTACCTTTTTGACAAAATAAACCTCTATATGAACATGAAGGGTTTTGACACATGTTTTACATAAATATGAAAATTCATAAAACATAGTTTAGGAGTTATTGCATAAACTACTCTGAAATACTTCTTAGATCAACTGACCTTACAATAAAATTGCTTAGGTATGTAAAAATTTGTTTCCTGCCTAGAGGTATGTCCTTATTAAGCTGCTTGGTTCTTTAACACTAACATTTAAAAAAGCACAAAAAACAAACTAATGTGATTCATGTTATTTGTGTGAGCTCAATGTCTTATGTCTGCAGTGGTTTAATTCAAGTTTGCTGCTAACAGTTTTTATTCCTAAAACTCAGTGTAGAATTGTTTGTTCTTTGGTAGCTATTTGGGGTGCGGATGGGGAGTAAAATCCATTAACATTCTCATGATACACATATATTGATTCTAGATAGATGAAGAGGTTAAACATAAAGGATTAAACTATGAAAAGGTAAGGGGAGAAACAGAAGTGGCTTCACTCGGGGAAAAAATGTATACGCCTGAAAGCAGTGGAATCAATAAACTCAATTTACAATGCACAAAAAAAATTTAAGATACCTTCACACTTAAAGTCAAATGGTTATAAGAAAAATTGAGAAAGTGTTTTAACATCTGACATGGTTATCTCAAATATAAATAAAATGATACTAAGACACCTAGATAAGTGGACATGATCGGTAATCTAAAAAAGAAATAACTAATAAGATTTGAAAACCTACCCAAACTAAGGGCATAATTAATTAGGCATTATAAGGAGATTATTAGAGATTCAGACAAAATTCATAAGCAAAGTTGTTTATTTAAAATCAGAAAATATAAAGATGCTGAGTCCCAAAAATATGTGATAAAATTAATATGACCTCTTTCCAAGTATAACACATTGCCTTTCTCTAACAGAAATAAACTATCATTCTTACTACAGTCTTAAAATTCTTTTTTTAATGAATGAGTGTAACTTTTTATTAAGACAGAATTATTTTTATTAAAGAAATATATGAAAATGGTTAAGTAAAATCAAATGGCTCCAAAAGTCTTACAATGAAAACAGCAGTGCTGCCACTTGTTCTTTCCAGAGGAAAGCGCTTTTCATTCTCTTAGTTTTTCCTTCTGGTAGTTACCTCCATGGGTTTTAAAAAATTACTATTTTTTTAGTTTTTCAAGTGAATGCATATATTAATACATGTAATCTTTAAAAGCCTCTTTAGTTTATAATGCATCCTAACAGTCCCCTGCCCCATCCCTGCTAATTCTCCAGAGCAATGACTTCTAACTCTTCTAGCAATGTTCCATTTTTTTCTCACATAACTACTTAGTCATTTCTTGATTATGTTATACATTATATAGTGATTTCTTGATATGACAGATGAGGATTTAGCTCTTACACCATCACTATCTTCACTTTTCCTCCCATATTGTCCCAAAGTAGTTACCAGATTTAGGGGCTAAGCAGTCACCACATCATTATGACTATGTACATATTGCCCATTGTTGAGGAAAATAGCATCTGATGCTCTTACTTCCTATCCTGTACTTCTTCCTGCCCTAGAATTAATGATTGCCTAACCAACCCTTCCCCCTTGTTTTTTTTTTTACTTTTGCTTTATCTTCAAAGCACTTCTTTCCAAATGCCCCAAATCTGCCAATAACCTATTATTTTTAAGAGAAGGGATCTCACTATGGTGGCCAGGCTGCTCTGAACTCTTGGGCTCAAGCCATCCTTTTGCTTAGCCTCCTGAGTAGCTGGGACTACAGGCATGGGCCATCCCACCCAGCTAACCTATTAGTATTTTTACTGTTTCTTTTTAAAGCTAGCTCCATAGCTGGAATATTGCCTGTGTTGGATACTATTTGCTGGATCCACGTCATTCTCTGGTTTGTGTACTCCTCCATTTTGCTGGAGTATTTTCTGCGATAGCTTCCCAAGAAAGGGTACGTGTAACCCCTGAGTCTTTGCTTGTCTAAAAGTGTATTATTTTACCTTCACCCCTGATTATTTGACTGAATATAGATTTATCAGTTGAAAATAACTTTATAGAATTCTGAAGGCATGGTTCCATTGTTTTTAGATTCTTTTTTGAGACAGGGTCTCTTTTGTCACCCAGGCTGGAGTGCAGTGGCACAATCACGACTTACTGCAGCCTTGAACTCGCGGGCTCAATTGATCCCTCCATCTCAGCCCCCCGAGTAGACAAGACTACAGGTGTGTGCCACAATGCCCAGCCAATTTTTGTATCTTCTGTAGAGACGGGGTTCCACCATGGTGCCCAAGCTGGTCTCAAGTGATCCACCCACCTCAGCCCCCCAAAGTGCTGGGACCACAGGCGTGAGTCACCATGCCTGGCCAGTTTTTCTTTTAATTCTCTACTTCTTTCATTTCTCAAAGGCATCTCAAACTCAGTGGGCCCAAAACCAAAGTCAAACTCCATCAGAATATCCTGCTACTTGCAACTTTAAAATATATCTTAAATCACAATTTCTTACTACATGCAATCCTTTGGTTCCAATTATCATCATCCCTCACTTGAACTTCTAATTGGTTTTCCTGCTTCTGTAGTTTTTTAAATTATAAAATATTTCAAATAAACCATGTGTGGCTTTATACTTTTTACTAAAAGAATGAAGATCAGCCAAGTGCAGTGGCTGATGCCTGTAATCCCAGCACCCCTGAAGGCCGAGGCAGGAGGATCACCTGAGGTCGAGAGTTCGAGACCAGCCTGACCAACATGGAATGTCCCCGCCAAAAATACAAAATTAGCCTGGCGTGGTGGCACGCGCCTGTAGTCCCAGCCACCCAGGAGCCTGAGGCAGGAGAATTGCTTGAACCTGGGAAGGTGGAAGTTGCCGTGAGCCAAGGTTGTTCCATTGCACTCCGCCTGGGCAACAAGAGTGAAATTCTGTCTTAAAAAGAAAAAAAGTATGAAGAAGAGTTTATATACTTAAACATGGAATTGCCTTAAGTGTTTGGCATTCACTGTTCCCGTACATTCCAGCAGCTTCTTTCAGCAAACACCTGGAACTTGCTATTGAGTAGCTGGAGTACGTTCTGCCCACACGCAGGACAGGGAGCTGACAACCAAGGAGTGGGGGATTAAATACTCTAGCTTTCTCCCCTCTGTTTCCCTGTATCTCAGCAGTATGGAGCTCGTTACCAATGAGAACCTCCTCACTGACTTTGAACTGGTTTTTACCTTCTCAGTTCCATTTCTCCATACTTTGATTGATGACTTCTGGTATGACCTAGCAAATAAACTGCTTTCACTTAAATTTCAGTCTTGGAATCTGTTTTGGGTTCCCCAATCTAAGACAGAAATATATTCATTTTCCCTTCACTGGACTTCCAGGTTGTTTTCAGTTTTTCACTGTTACAAACAAGGCTGCAACATTTGTCTACAAACCTCTGGATATACACATACGAAGCTTTCAGTATTTCCCACTAGTGAAACTGCTCAGTTGAAGGGTATGTGCATCTTCATCTTTAATAAATACTACCAACATTACAAAAGCCCGACCATGTCAAGGACTGGCAAGAGTGCCACACGTGATGGGTGTGGAATGGCAGCTCACTGTAGCAGGTGCTTGTGACTCGGGGTCTTGGAGAGACTTAGTTATAGCAAGAATGTTTCATAAATGGTATCTGATATAGCCAAGATTAGTGAGGAATAAATACACGTTGCTCAGAAATAATTATCCATAGATCTGAAGTCAAGAAAACTCTTTTCTAATGTAAAAATGCATACTTTTCTCAGAGGGAGGGGGAACAACTTAAACCAGAAAACACCTTCATATTAATCATTCTTCTCATATACTTCAAATTTGTACTTAATGCCTTTCTCCTCCTGGACATCAGAGAGAACACCTGGGTATTCTGGCAGAAGTTTATATTTCTCCAAGTCAATTTCTGAAAAAAACATGTCACTTTCAAAGTCCTGCATGATCCTTGTCACAAATAGTTTAAGATGGCCTGAGTGATTCATGGCTTCCTTATAAACAGAACTGCCACCAACTATCCAAATCATGTCTACTTTATTTGCTAATTCTGGTTGTTCAGTAAGTTTTAAGGCATCATCCAAACTTCTGGCAAGAAAATGAGCTCCTTGTGGAGGTTCCTTGAGTTCCCTGCTGAGAACTAAATTAATTCTATCCTTTAAAGGTCGATTCTTCTCAGGGATGGAGAACCAGGTCTTCCTACCCATAATCACCAGATTCTGTTTACCTTCTACTGAAGAAGTTGTGGTCATTCTCTGGAAATACCTGAATTCATTCCTGAGCGGCGGCCAGGGCAGGTCCCCGTTCTTGCCGATGCCCATGTTTTGGGACACAGCGACGATGCAGTTTAGCAAACGAACCATGACAGCAGCGGTTAGCACCTCCGAGCTTGCTGGCTACACCAGGAAGCCAGGCCAAGAATGCCGCGAAATTCACTTCTTCAAATTCTTTTACGTGTCTACATTGCAAATACAATACCACTGTATTAATTAATTGCAACATTCTGGAATGAGCATAGAAAAATAAATTATATAAAATATATAAATATATAAAATATATTTATAAAATATAAATTTATAAAATTATAAAAAAATACAGAGGCTGAAAGGTTAGACCGACTTTTCCATAAACATTAAACAGAGGGCATCCAAGAGATGACATCATTTCATTCCTGAATATCATATTGTCTTTTGTACCAAATCTAAATTCTAATAAGATGCATTTTTCAGGTGACTTGGAAACTTGTTTAAATAAATAAATATATTAAGCTTCAAATCGGATTGGGGGAAAGACTTGTTTTTACATGAATATAAGACTTGTATCTATAGCATGTACGTATATTGATATGAGCATCAAGGAACAACTCAAAATGATTATTAAATATCAGGGACCACATCAAACCAATTTTTTCTAATTGCTGATTGCTGCTACAAATGATAGTTACTGAAGCATGACACCAAAAGAGCAAATAAACTTATATTCGTGTCAAAATAGGTGTAATAAACATCTTCCTTGGAGAACCATTAAACATTGCTCCTTGTAAAGGTGAAGTGGGGAGGCTACAGTGGAGGGTCCTTTTGGTCTTCACGCATTTGGTATCAACGCGACAAAAATCACAATGATCACAATAGTGAAAATAATAGCAGCAGCTAACATTTGGGCATTTACTGTTTCCTAATCACTGTCGTAACCGCTTTACACGCCTACTTCAGTTTAATCATTTAACACTCTCGATTAAAAGAAGGAGAGATTATCCCCATGGGCCAGGTCTGGGGAAAAGCATGACTTAATTTCTTTTTCATTACATTCCACCCTTTTATCCTTGGGTACTGAATATCTAGGCTAACAGGGGTCATTAGATTTGGTAGATTAAGTCAGTAACTAGCTTCGCTTTGAGAATATTTTAAAGCAGTCATCATACAACATAACCCCAAAACTCATTCTTTTATTGAGCCCCATGCATATACAGACTGTTCAGCACAATATGCGACTATCTTTTTATTTATTTGTTTTTGAGACAAAGCCTCGCTCTGTCGCCCACGCTGCAGCGCAGTGGCGCGATCACGGGTCACTGCAAGCTCAGACTTCTGCCCACGCGATCCTCCCACCTCAGCATCCGCAGAAGCTGGGGCCACACAGGCGCGCAGATGTGTGACTTTCTAAGGTCCGGCCGCCCAAAGCTACGCCGACCAATCCAAGTAGCGAAAGTCGTTTTGGCCCCGGCCCGCTACCTCCGCATCCTGGGAAGTATCAGCCTTTACCAGCTACCGGAAGTTACTGCGCGCAAACTCTCCCGCGGGAGCTAAGCCTTTTCGACGAGAATTCTATAGCGCGAGCAAATCAGTATCTCGCGAGAAATTGAAGAGGAAACGTAAGAATGAAAGTGGATGCCCGTGAATCCCGGAAGTCAGACTGTTCTTTCAGTTCCCTGGAGGCTTTTTGATGCTGATTCGCGTACACCTGTTGTTTGAAAGCTCTCAGCGGGACAATGCTGACCCGGGTGAGACCTGGGACCCGGCTGGGTACCTCTATCTGAATGAGACGCTTCTGGACGCGGCCGAGGTGGCGAGGGAGGGTGCTGGGATGGGGGAACATCACCTTTGTTCTTCCCCTCGCGAGATCAGCGTTTCTTTGGCTTTACTGTCAAACTCTGAAATAATGCTGAGTGCAGTAATGCTGAGTCCCTTCCGTCCAGCTCGCAGACTTCTAGTACCCACTCCCTCCAGCTCTTGGAGGGCTGAGATTTGTTTTCTGTGTCATAGCGGTGTCCCGGGAGCTTAGAACAGTGTCTGTTACATAGTAGGCATTTAATACACTTTTCTTGGATGAATAAAGGAAACAATTGCAAGGAAGTTCACGATGAAATTGGAGTGACTTTTCCCCCTAAATTAACTTTTCACTTTAAAATAACGAAGAGTTGCAAAGATAGTACAGAGTTCTCAAATACCTGTCACCAATTTTTCTTGATGTCAGCATCCACGATGACTTTTTAGTTTTGTTTAGATACAAGTTCTTGCTCTGTCACCCAAGCTGGAATGCAGCTGCTCCTTCATAGCTCACTGTAACCTTGAACTCCTGGGTTCAAGCGATCCTCCAGCTTCAGCCTCCCTAGTAGCTAGGACTACAGGAGCAGGCCACCACGCCTGGCTAATTTTTTTTTTTTTTTTTTTTTTTTTTACTTTTTGTAGAGACACGTCCTTGATATGTTTCCCAGTCTGGTCGTGAACTGGGAAATGATCCTCTCTCCTCGTCCCTGCAAAGCATGAGCCAGCTGGAGTATAGTGGCGCGATCTCGGCTCACTGCAGCCTCCACCTCCTGAGTTCAAGCGATTCTCCCACCTCAGCCCCCTGAGTAGGTGGGGTTACAGGCGCCCACCACCACTCCCGGCTAATTTTTGTATTTTTAGTAGAGACGGGTTTCCCATGTTGGCCAACCTAGTCTTGAACTCCAGACCTCATGTGATCCTCCCGCCTGTGTCTCCCACAGTGCTGGGATTACAGGTGTGAGCCACCCGCCTAGCCCCTACAGTGACTTTTTAAAATTAATTTTGTTCCTTTTGACAGTTTCTTCAGCCCCAGTAGATTCTGTTTGAACTTTTGCTTCACGTTTGGAAAATAATTATTTGAAAAAACCTTGCCTTTTCATAATTAGGTAATGTAGTACAGTTTTGGTACATGTAAGGTATTGCTTCCTTTTCAAGAACTAGTAATTATCCAAAAAAAGTGTTCTTGTCTTGTAAAAAAGACCTTGCTAATGTTGACGTTCAGTAAATTTGTAATATCACTGTGTGTCAGCAACTTTTTCTTATCATCATAGCTGAAAGCAAAATCAGAGGGGAAGCTTGCAAAACAGATTTGCAAAGTTGTGTTGGATCATTTTGAAAAACAGTATTCCAAAGAACTCGGAGATGCCTGGAATACAGTAAGGTTAGTATAATTCATCTCGATGCTTTGTGATGGAACAGACAAAGTACAATATGTAGTCCTCCTTTTTGTGGGAGGGATGCTATGAGGATAAAAGGCAAAGGAATCTAAATCTGGTTGCCCTTTCCTACTGAAGCTATAGAAAGGAACAACTAAGAAGAAATAGAATGAATCATATGTTGGAAAGGGGAAAGAAAACTTTGTAGGGATGGTAAGCACAAATTGTTACGCCTTTGCTTTGAGCAATTGCTTTTATCCTTGAAATAGGAATGCCTACTAGTTTGACAAAATTAATTATACTGTAAAAGAAAAACCATAAAATTTGGAATATTTGACTGGTTTCTGAAATTTAGAAGATAATACCACAAATCTTTAAAGCCAGCACTGCTTTATCTCAGCCAAAGGTACACTTTGTTTGGTAATCATATTTCTTTCCTATGTTGATGGCTGGGTATATTTTGAACACGTGCATATACACACAAAATTATTTAAATATACTATAAAAATAAATAAGGAATGTTTAATGCATGGAAGTGCGAGAAATGTGATTTGTCGTGTTTGGTAAGCTGCTGTTAATGTATAATGTATGGGTTACTGTATGGGTTCTTGACGTTGAATGCCTAATACACTATATAACCCTCTGGCATACAGAGCAAGACAGTCTGCATGTCCAGTTTACATGCCATCTAGTTAGTGTTAATGGGAGAAGTGAGGAGATGAGTGTGGTTACAACTATATAAACTAATTTGTAAATACTGTGATCCAAGTATCTAACAAAGCCTGAGGGTGCCAGCAAAGGCCTGGAGGGAAGCTGGGTCTTGGTGACTTAGAGGAGTTACTTTGACAAAAAGAACTAGACCTCCTAGGTTGAGGGAAGAAGGTGCACTGTTCATGAAGTTAGGGCAAAAGCCCACTACATGTTGCATGAGGAAAAAAAGTTGCATGGCTACAGATATTATCTGGAACTTGATTCAGACTAATTTTTCAGATGGTTGGCTTGTCCATTTTTTTCTTGGATCAACTCTTAAGCATTTCTCCTTTACAAAGGGCAGTTCTACGCATTTTCTAAAACAAATTAACTTTTGGCTAATAAAGATCACAAAGTCTGAGGTGATTCTGAGTTAATTTTAGGACAATTAAGCTGTTATAGAAATTGGTAAATGCTGTAATATGCAAACCGTTTATATTCGTGGGGTTTATTTCAAAAGTAGATTTTCAAATGGGTATTTTCTGTCACAGAGATGAAAAACTGAATAATAAAGTATGTAATAAATTTATGAGGTTTTCAGTATACAAAGGTACTCAAATATAGTATCCAAATAACCAAACACTTATTGCCTGTTTACTATATGCCAGACAATACTGACTTACATGATCCTCAGAACAAACCCGTTAAGAGTTTAAGTAACTTGCCCAAGTTCACTCAGCTAATAAATGGCAGAGCTGAGGCTTGTGCCTGGGTCGTCTGACTCAATAACTCCCACAGCTCATCCTTGTTCTATACTGTTTCATATCTGGGATGTGATTTAAAACAAACCAAAAAAAGATTTCAAGAGGCATTTTTTTTCTGTAGACTTTGTAGCAGTCTGGCTACTCATATCCTATAATGACTTATTTTTCTACTTAGTGTACTCACAAAGTCATATACTATTATTTGACCCTGAGCAAAATGAGCAATGAACCTCAAATCCATTTAATTAGCTGTGCCTTCTTCTTCATTTACCCTATTGTTGAGTTTTCGTGGTAATTTAAGTTTTGCATAAATACACACTAAATTTGCCATAGGCAAAATAAAGGCTTCTCAGCTTAGGAAGTAGTCTGAGCGTGGAAGATGGTATGGGGAAATAAGAACAGAATGAAATATTTTGTTCTTTAACTGCTTGTTTGCAAGACATAATGTACTTGTAGAGTCTACTTCCAGGGAAAGTCAAGTGCTCTTTTTTTGGCCTATTTAGAAAGTAATTTATTCAATATTTTTAGTTTCCTGTAGTAGTGAGGAAGATTTAGCATTTAGTTTTGCTCTTTTTTAATAACCTTTCTTGTCTAGTCATCCTCTGAGCAGCCCTTTAAAATTGGAGTTTACCCTGGTTCAACTTTTGCTCTATTTGTTGCCTCCATGTTCTCCTCAGGTAAGCCCATTCATCGCATGACTTTTATCAGTATGCAGTCATCTCAAGCTGTGAGATTCTTCCCAAGATTTAGTCCCATACTCCTGTTTTTCAGCAACTTCAGTTACTTGGCAAACTCAAAAGTGTATTACTATTTTTCCCTTTCAAACCTATGTTGCCTTTGCTACCTGCCTATTTTATCTCAATTAAGTGTATCACCATCAGTCTGGTTGCCTCCTTTCTTCTCTATACCTTCACTACCTTTGTAGTAAAAAATGAACCTTATATAAAAATAAGTCTAGCAACTGCCCTCAGCTCCTGGGAGGCAATCTCTAAGTCCTTGGAATGTCCTTCCTGATAAGTGTCTCTTTGTTTACCTGGGTGTTGAGGTCACACTTGATAATCTAACGATGTGATTTATGTTGAGGCCTGGGGACCACAGGTGTCAACTCAACATCCAGAAGGGCTTGTGACTAAAAGCTGTATGGACAGTCAATCATATGTACGTGACCAAGCCCCAGTAAAAAGTGGATACCAAGGCTTTAGTGAGTCTCCCTGGTTGGCAGTACTCTTGTGCATACTGTCATACATTACTGCCAGCAAAAGTTGGCCTTGTTGATGATTCCGTTGGAGAGGACATCTGGAAGCTTCATGCTTTGAATTGTTGTGAATTCTGCACTATGAGTCTCTTCCTGTGATTGTTTTTAATCTGTATGCTTTCGTTATAATAAACTGTGACTATAACTGTGATTATAACAGCTTTCAGTGAGTTCGGTTTTGTCCCAGTGAATAATCAAACCTGAGAGTCATCCTTGGAATCCCTGAACTTGTAGTTGGTGTCAGAAGTGAGAGTTGTCTTTGAGACTCAACTACCCTGCCCCCTTTTAATTTGGATCTTTTTAAAAAAATTCTCTACTGCTGCCATTCACTTAGACCTTCCCAATCTCTTATCTGGCATATTGCAACAGCCACGTTTAGTACTTACCTGTTTGCTTATTTTAGCAACCATTTTTATGGCACTATATACCAGTCAATGTTGTAATCACCTTATGAATAATAACAATCTTATGTACAACCCTCTGAAATAGTTATTATTTCCATTTATAGATAGGAAAGCTGAGGCACACAGAGGTTAAGTAACTTGCCCAAGTATACACATCTCACACTTTAACTTGCCCAAGTATACACATCTCACACTTTGAAGAGCCTTGAGAGTTTGTTTTACCCACTCTGTCATGCTGTTTCTCAGTGCTACCAAATTCCATTGTGTCATACCTTGAGTACAAACCTTTGCTCCCCAGAAGTCTGCAGTATGGTTTGAACTAAAGATCTTATCTTTCTGGGCAGGCTCCTTCATGCCTTTGGGACTGGCTATGCTGTTCTTCTGCTAGGAATGCCTTTTTCTCTTCTCCCTCTGTACAGTAGTGTGGGTTCAAATCCCACCTCTGCATCTTGTAGCATATGACCTAGGTGAGTTAATATCTCTGTGCTCCATTGTTCTCGTCTGTAAAATGGGGAAAAAATAGTATCTATTTCATATAATCATTTGGGAAGATAAAATGAATTTGTGTATATACAATGTGAATGGAATGTTGTTTGACGTATAGTAAGGACTTCATATGCATTAGCATTATTTTTGTTACTATGATTAACCACTTCTTCAAGCCTTCTGTATGTCCCTTGGCAAAATTAGTTTTGCCTTTCGTGTATCCATTGCATTTTGTTGATAGAGCTATTGTGATTCTTTCAAGGTTTTCTTGTCATAATTTACTAACTTGCTTATCTTTTTCCTGACAAGGGAGGGTTTTGAAGAACCAATACCTGGAGACTTGGGCAAGTCTTCTGCTTATTCCCAGTTTTGTCAGTGTTTGTGTACTAGGCATTGTGCTAAGCACTGAGAATACAAAAATGGACTGTATATATCCTGCCCTCAAATACATGTATGATTAATTGGATAATTAATGGATACTTAATAAATGTATGATTAATATAAGCGTTAACTAGAAATCTTTATTAACTGTGGAAATTTTGCATGTACTTTATAGAAAGCAAAACAAACAGAACGTATAAGTCTGAACTGTCTGCAACATCTTTTTTTTTGGACACTCTCCTCACTGACCCAGAGTTCACATACAGAGAGGAAAAAAATACACACACACACACACACACACACAACCGGATAATATTACCATAATCTGTGAAGGATGTAGACCGAGGTGGTTAAGAAAGAGAGAAATGAACCAGTATCTAGATTTCTATATTGTCCTATATGTCGGCTTTACACACATTTTCAGCCTTAATCTGTGCAAATCTCTGTGAAGAAGTAACTTGTAGATGCTTTAAAGTCAGAGGTTAGAACAATTGATAGGTATCTTGTAGTTGTGGCAAATTCAGTCCTGTGATTTAAAAGTCCACGCCTTTTCCTGTACCATCTGTGCTGCTGTGAAGGGTCTGGAGTTGCATCCTTCCAAATGTATGCTCAGATCCCGTAGTATGAAGGACTCTTATGTTCAGGACTTTTAGCCTTTTGATGTTCCACCAGAAACGCAAAGGATTTCCTGTCTGAGGTACAGTGAATAACAAATCTTGACGTAAATTGCCCTTCTGTGAAATACAAGGAAGAGCCATTGCCAAAATAGAATAGGAAGCCATCAGCTCTTCATTAGCATCTCTGAAGAGTAAAAATAAAATGACTCAAAAACATACTTTGGTGCATTTCCATAAATTGATTTATTTTTCATTTCCAACTTTTAAAATAGTTGAATGAGCACCCTCTAGTGGATAATAATAGCACTAAATCAAGGAATTTCTCTTTTTTAGCTATGGAAATTTAAATAGGTTCTGTAATCTACAGGGTTATATTAATTGTGTTTAACCATTTCTAGATTAAATGATATTTTTCATCTTCATCACTAGGAAGGAAGGTAGGGTGAAGAGTAGAATAGTAGGAAAAAAGAATAAAGTCACAGAAAAGTTGAATGAAAATTATACTATCGGCCGGGCGCGGTGGCTCACGCTTGTAATCCCAGCACTTTGGGAGGCCGAGGCGGGCGGATCACGAGGTCAGGAGATCGAGACCGCGGTGAAACCCCGTCTCTACTAAAAATACAAAAAAATTAGCCGGGCGTGGTGGCGGGCGCCTGTAGTCCCAGCTACTCGGAGAGGCTGAGGCAGGAGAATGGCATGAACCCGGGAGGCGGAGCTTGCAGTGAGCCGAGATTGCACCACTGCACTCCAGCCTGGGCGACAGAGCGAGACTCCATCTCAAAAAAAAAAAAAAAAAAAAAAAAAAGAAAATTATACTATCAAATAATAAACATTATCCAAATGATACATTATACAGTTTTGCAAAATTTTAACTTAACTAGCTTTTTTTTAATGCTTTAGCTTTGTTAAAATAGTAAGTAGTTCAGAGAGCCTTGAATCACAACTCTAATTTTATTAATTTACTCTGGGATTTAGGCCCCAGGCACTTAGCCAAGGAGAAAAATAAGTCAAGGCTCCCATATAAACGAGTTAGGGAAATGGGTAAGCAGGCAGGGTGACACACAGTGTGATATATTAGTTTAGCTTCATTAGCTGTTTCTCAAAATTCAGTTATTCTTGTGTACCATCTGTCTAGTTTTACTTAATATTTGTTTTTTGGTCAGTTTTAATATTTTTCTTTTGTTTCGTAGGAATTTTTCTTTTGTTTCTTAGGAATTTATTTTTCTTTTGTTTCTTAGGAATTTAAGCTTATTTTATATGATTATCAGTAAATAGATGTGCCTAGCCTACAGTTGACAGACGGTGTATTTTTAGAGAATGAATGAGTGTTGACAAGAAGATAATATACGATGGCTCACACCTGTAATTCCAGCACTTTGGGAGGCCAAGGCAGGAGAATTGCTTGAGGGCGGGAGGATTGCCTGAGGACAGGAGTTCAAGACCAGCATGGGCAATATAGCAAGACCTCATCTCTAGAAAAAATAAGCAATTAGCTGGATGTGGTGGTGCGTGCCTGTAGGCCCAAATGTTTGGGAGACTGAGGTAGGAGGATCGCTTGATTCCAGGAGGTCGAGGCTTCAGTGAGCCATGATCGCACAGCTGTACTCCAGCCTGGGTGACAGAGTGAGACCTTGTCTCTAAAAAAAAGAAGACAAAACAGACGTAGCATGTTGGAGGGAGGAGCAACAATGAGTGAGAAATAGAAAGACTTTTCAAGGGGGCATGTAGGCTCAGGCAAGTGACCGCAGTCAGTTTTCAGATCCTCAACTTCCATGTATTCTCTTTCAGAAAATTACTCTGCCCCTCTGTACATAAGGGGGTACATATTCTCCTTTCCCAATCTGCCTTTCTCCAATTTCCCTTCACCCTTTTCACAAAAAAAAGGCACGCTTGCACCATTCTGGCTTCTCTGCTATGTCCCTCCAGGTTTTCAAAACCTCCATGTGCCAGAAACTATTGGAGTGTCAGTGTGAGAAAGCAAATGACTAACAGATTCTCTGACAAGTCAGGTGGTTTCCAAGTTTTGCTTTCAGCAAAAGTAAAGGAGCCTTGATTGAGATGTCAGCTATCAATTCACTTAAGACATTTTTGATGATAGGTTGCTAAGTGATTTGGGGATATAACTCCAAAAGAATTCAAAGTAAGAAACGTTGCTATAACAAAATATATTTAATTCTCATCCACTTATTTAACTGAAGGTTTTTCTCAGCTTTTATAAAAACACAAAATAGGCATAAAAATGATGTTGAATCCTGACTGATTTTATTGTAGTAAGAAGTAATATTCATTTATGGATATATGGAAACAAAAGCTCATTTCATTAAGTATCCATTTCTTACCAATTTTTACTTTTATAAGTTGTTTTGATCGGTTTTGTACTAATAATATTATTGATCCCTGAATCCAGAAGTTACCATTTTAACACTTAGAGATTTAAGACCACAGGAAAAACAAATTTAGTACATACACATGTGTATATGTGGGGCCAGAGAAGTATGATAGGGTGATAAAAAGATTTCAAGCATGAAAATATATTAAGATCAAGTTATATGAAGTAGAATGTAAATAAAAGAGGAAAACGAGCAGCATAAAATTTCCACCTGTTAAAGATGAGTCAGTCTATGAATTTTTAAATGGATGATGGGTATCAAAATCATTCTGATATTTAGGTTCCACTGGGCACATATTAAAGGCAGTGTAATTTGTATTTTAAAATGTCAATTTTTACAGTATGCTGGAAATTGCATCCTTTAAACATATGGTGAGATTTTAATGTCAACTTAAAATGTGTCTTTTTTTCAAAATGATATCAGTGATGCACTAGCAAATTTGCAGGTCACTTACCTTGTATGTCTCCAGTTCTGCTGGCTACTGAGGTACTTGCACTTCTCACCTGGAAGACCAGTAAATGGAGCCGCTTCAGACTAACTGTGAATCTTGGGAGAAGGCCTGGAGTGTGGCGCCTGGCCGCTGTTTTCTAGAGTCATCTACCGTACATTCCCTCTACTGCCTGCTAAACTATTTGCCCATCCATCAAAGCTTTGGATTCGGAAGCCACTTTCCTTCCAGCCCCAGGTTAGCAACCCACCCAGTGTAGGCACAGGAGGGGTTGTGTGTGTGTGTGTGTGTTGTGGAGAGGAGAATGGAGGTCAGTGGCAGGTGTGTGCAAGGGGAGCTGTAAGAATCATATTAATACACAGCTTTGCTTTCTCAGGGCTAGGAAGCACCAACCTGAGCAGCCTTAGCAGTCCCTTCAAGAGTTGGTCTGTTGGAGCTGCTTCTGTAGGCAGGATGTGGCAAGCTGATTTCATTGTTAGACACAAAAGGGTTTCAGGGAGGTCAGGGCCACTTGTACTAAGTGAGCGTTGGGGTAAAATTCTCTTTCCTGCCCCCTTTTGTAGCTCTGTGCTGTAGTACCAGGGTCTCACACTTTGGGAATCACTTCTGTTAGACTTTAAAGTCAGTCTGATTTTGAATCAGATACTTCTGCCTACTAGCAATGTGACCTCAGGTAAGTTGCCAAAATCTCTAAAAGCCTCAGTTAACCTCTAAAATAGGAGTAAGAGCTGCCTCTCTCAAGGTTGTTGTGATGGTTCTATGATATAAACATGCAAAACGAACATTGTACACATCCAATCAGTAACATTTATTAATAATGATATCAGAGTATGGTGGAGGATGTGAACCGGGTGGTAAGTGGAAAGGCTTCATTGGAGAGATAAAACTCCCTAAGTTGAGAACAGATAGGTGAGAGAGGAAAGGTTATTCAGGGAGGTTGGGGGGCGGGGCATGTGGAGATCAGTAAATTTTAAAGAAACTTGTTACAGGAAATCTATATAGTTCAGTAGGGTTGGGTGTAGATCATGAAAGATAAAAAATTTCGTTTGTTCTATTTAGGCCTTATTTCATCTAGTCGCTAAAGAACAAGATAGAATAATTTCTGAAGAGTTCTGCCTCAGTCTGCAATAAGTTCTTGTCTTTTTTTTTTATTATTATACTCTAAGTTCTGCGGTACATGTGCAGAATGTGCAGTTTTGTTACATAGGTATACCCATGCCATGGTGGTTTGCTGCACCCATCAACCCATCACCTACATTAGGTATTTCTCCAAATGCTATCCGTCCCCCAGCCCCTCACCCCCCGACAGGCCCCAGTGTGTGATGTTCCCCTCCCTGTGTCCATGTGTTCTCATTGTTCAACTCCCACTGATGAGTGAGAACATGCAGTGTTTGGTTTTCTGTTCCTGTGATAGTTTGCTGAGAATGATGGTTTCCAGCTTCATCCATGTCCCTGCAAAGGACATGAACTCATCCTTTTATATGGCTGCATAGTATTTCATGGAGTATATGTGACACATTTTCTTTATCCAGTCTATCATTGATGGACATTTGGGTTGGTAACAAGTCTTTGCTATTGTGAATAGTGCTGCAATAAACATACATGTGCATGTGTCCTTATAGTAGAAGGATTTATAATCCTTTGGGTATATACTCAGTAATGGGATTGCTGGGTCAAATGGTATTTCTAGTTCTAGATCCTTGAGGAATCGCCACACTGTCTTCCACAATGGTTGAACTAGTTTACAGTCCCACCAACAATGTAAAAGTGTTCCTGTTTCTCCACATCCTCTCCAGCATCTGTTGTTTCCTGACTTTTTAATGATCGGGATTCTTTTTTTTTTTTTTATTTTTTATTATACTACAGGTTTTAGGCTACATGTGCACAATGTGCAGGTTTGTTACATATGTATCCATGTGCCATGTTGATTTCCTGCACCCATTAACTCGTCATTTAGCATTAGGTATATCTCCTAATGCTGTCCCTCCCCCCTACCCCCACCCCACAACAGTCCCCAGAGTGTGATGTTCCCCTTCCTGTGTCCATGAGTTCTCATTGTTCAATTCCCACCTATGAGTGAGAACATGCGGTGTTTGGTTTTTTGTCCTTGCCATAGTTTACTGAGAATGATGTTTTCCAGTTTCATCCATGTCCCTACAAAGGACATGAACTCATCATTTTTTATGGCTGCATAGTATTCCATGGTGTATATATGCCACATTTTCTTAATCCAGTCTATCGTTGTTGGACATGTGGGTTGGTTCCAACTCTTTGCTATTGTGAATAGTGCCGCGATAAACATACGTGTGCATGTGTCTTTATAGCAGCATGATGTCTAGTCCTTTGGGTATATACCCAGTAATGGGATGGCTGGGTCAAATGGTATTTCTAGTTCTAGATCCCTGAGGAATCGCCACACTGACTTCCACAATGGTTGAACTAATTTACAGTCCCACCAACAGTGTAAAAGTGTTCCTATTTCTCCACATCCTCTCCAGCACCTGTTGTTTCCTGATTTTTTAATGATCGCCATTCTAACTGGTGTGAGATGGTATCTCACTGTGGTTTTGATTTGCATTTCTCTGATGGCCAGTGATGATGAGCATTTTTTCATGTGTCTTTTGGCTGCATAAATGTCTTCTTTTGAGAAGTGTTTGTTCATGTCCTTTGTCCACTTTTCGATGGGGTTGTTTGTTTTTTTCTTATAAATTTGTTTAAGTTCTTTGTAGATTCTGGATATTATCCCTTTGTCAGTTGGATAGATTGCAAAAACTTTCTCCTGTTTTGTAGGTTGCCTGTTCACTCTGATGATAATTTCTTTTGCTGTGCAGAAGCTCTTGAGTTTAATTAGATCCCATTTGTCAATTTTGGCTTTTGTTGCCATTGCTTTTGGTGTTTTAGACATGAAGTTTTTGCCCATGCCTATGTCCTGAATGGTATTGCCTAGGTTTTCTTCTAGGATTTTTATGGTTTTGGGTGTTATGTTTAAGTCTTTAATCCATCTTGAGTTGATTTTTGTATAAGGTGTAAGGAAGGGGTCCAGTTTCAGTTTTCTGCATATGGCTAGCCAGTTTTCCCAGCACCATTTATTAAACAAGGAATCTTTTCCCCATTGCTTGTTTGTGTCAGGTTTGTCAAAGATTAGATGATTGTGGATGTGTGGTATTCTTTCTAAGGCCTCTTTTCTGTTCCATTGTTGTATATATCTGTTTTGGTACCAGTACCATGCTGTTTTGCTTACTGTAGCCTTGTAGTATAGTTTGAAGTCAGGTAGCATGATGCCTCCAGCTTTGTTCTTTTTTGTTAGGATTTTCTTGGCTATGTGGGTTCTTTTTTGATTCCATATGAAGTTTAAAGTATTTTGTTTTTCCAATTCTGTGAAGAAAGTCAATGGTAGCTTGATGGGGATAGCATTGAATCTATAAGTTACTTTGGGCAGTATGGCCATTTTCACTATATTGATTCTTCTTATTCATGAGCATGGAAGTATTTTCCATTTGTTTGTGTCCTCTCTTATTTCTTCAAGCAGTGGTTTGTAGTTCTCCTTGAAGAGGTCCTTCACATCTCTTGTAAGTTGTATTCTCAGGTATTTTATTCTCTTAGTAGCAATTGTGGATGGGAGTTCACTCATGATTTGGCTGTTTGTTTGTCTGTTATTGGTATATAGGGATGCTTTTGATTTTTGCACATTGATTTTGTGTCCTGAGACTTTGCTGAAGTTGCTTATTAGCTTAAGGAGATTTTGGGCTGAGATGATGGGGTTTTCTAAATATGCAATCATGTCATCTGCAAACAGAGACAATTTGACTTGCTGTCTTCCTATTTGAATACCCTTTATTTCTTTCTCTTGTCTGATTGCCCTGGCTAGAAATTCCAATACTATGTTGAATAGGAGTGATGAGAGAGGGCATTCTTGTCTTGTGCTGGTTTTCAGAGGGAATGCTTCCAGTTTTTGCCCATTCAGTATGATATTGGCTGTGGGTTTGTCATAAATAGCTCTTATTATTTTGAGATATGTTCCATTGATACCTAGTTTATTGAGAGTTTTTAGCATGAAGCGGTGTTGAACTTTGTCAAAGGTCTTTTCTGCATCTATTGAGATAATCGTGGTTTTTGTCATTGGGTCTGTTTATGTGATGGATTACGTTTTTTTTTTTCAAGGATTAATTTAATTTTTAAAACAAATACAAGTTATTGATTCAGTCTTCTCAACTTGACAATCTACCTGTGGTATAACTGTCAGGTTAAAAACATACATCTTTACAACTTAGTGGTCTCAAGTTAAAAACAAACAAACAAAAAACCACACCATTTCACAGACAGGAAAGAAACAACATGAAAACAGCTCAAGAAATACACTAATGAGCAAAAATATATGGGGAAAGAGGAGAGTGTAGTTTTGACTTAACTGAACAAACCAGGAAGAAACTGGTCTACGTATGTAAATGTGCATCCTGGAAAGTCAGGTGTCAGGATTTTCGGGTAGGAATCTAAATGACTTGAATCTTCCCTATTTCCTGAATAAAAGTGACATCTTTCTGTATTTATACTTCATGGCTCAGACACCTACCTCATTTGGCTCTATTCCTTACTCACTCTAGCCTTTACTTAAATGAGTCTGAAAAACTTGGCGATACAGCATAAGAAGAAAAATAATCACACATAATATTTTCATTTCCTTAGCTACTTTAGACTGGGGCTTGTTACTAGAAAATTCCTGAAGAAAATTTCAACGTAAATCTGTGGCTTTGCTGAATCAAGCCCACCCCGCCCCCTGCCCCGCCGCCAATAATATTTAGAAAACACCCACTGTTTGGGCTAATAGCATTATTGGTGGTACCTATTATATAGAGGGATACCTGAACAAAGTCTGTCACAAAACCAGTGTTAAATCACTCTTGGGGTTGAGAAGAAAAAAAGGGGAGTCTCAAATCACAAGAAGTAAAGACATATCTAGGACGCTTGCCCTTCTGGATCCACACTTCCTTCAGGGTTTTCATCATTATAAATGTTCTCTGCCATTTGCCACACTTGTATGATATTGTCTTCTGATACAGAACAAATCAGCCAAGGTTCATTGGGATTCCAGGAGAAATCAGATATCTTGGCAGTGTGACCACCATGAATAAACAACAACTCTGGTGACCTGTCTTCTGCATCTTCTGGGGATTGTTCCTCTCCAATTTTACTTAAATCCCAGACATTCAGTCTGCGATCAGTACCACTGGAAGCCGAAATAGTCTCATTGTGAGGTGACTACTGAACCTGGAATATTTCATCCATGTGACTCAAAGGAATGCAACATAAGTTTCAGATTTCTCAGATCCCACAAGGCAACAGTCTTGTCAGCTGATCCTGTGGCAAGAATGAACTCACTATAAGGATTGAAGGAGAGGCAGTTCACGTCAGCAGCGTGAGCATCAACTGAGTGGCTTGGTTTGGAAGTATTGTTTGAATGAGTATCCCCAATCATAAGTTTCTGATGATCAGCAGCTGCCCCAAACAGAGACTCATGGAGCAGATGCCAGGAAACATCTTCTGCTACTACTGTATGCCCTGTAAAGATGGTCTTCGCATCCACCACTTTTCGCTCCTTTGGAACAGCGCTGATGTCCCACGGGTAGATGGTGTGGTCATCTGAAGCACTAAGTAAGTGCCCACTGAGATTTGGGTTCCAAGAAAGCCCATAGCCTTTTTTCTGATGTCCATGGAGATGCAAATCTGGGTTGCAGTCTCCAGAAAGATCTAGTTTAGGATATTTTGTATAGTCCAACACAAGAACATCACTGGAAGCAGTCTTTGTTGTGATAATACAAGGATTCTGGGGCATATAACGGGCCCTGTTTACTTCTCCTTCATGGTTGATCTTGATTTCTATTTCAATTTTTCCACTAACTGAACCAAAACTTCCAAATTCTCCTTTCTCACTGTCATAGTGTGATGCATCAAACTGAGCATCATCATTAGGGAGTTGCACACTGGCTATAACAAAATGTTTTTGTTCATCCAATGTGTGTGTACCCAGGACAAGTCGATGAGTGCTGAAATCTTTCCCTTCTGGTCTGGTTACACCTGGAAGCCACTGGTCAGTTAGGCTGGGCCACTCTAGAGCCTGCATCATTACCAAATCATAAAGAAAAGGGGCGTCTTTTTCCATATTTTGTACTCCTTATGGATCACTCATTCTTCCACTGCGTCGTCAAAGGCTGTTTCCTTGTTGGCCATGGAGGCCAGGCGAGCCAGGGGAATCCTGGAGTCGAGTGTTGCAGGAGGGGCAGGGAGGCTGCAGGCCGGATTGATTTGCTTATGTTGAACCAGTCTTGCATCCCAGGTATGAAGCTGACTTCGTGGTGGATAAGCTTATTGATGTGCTACTGGATTTGGTTTGCCAGTATTTTATTGAGTATTTTTGCATTGATGTTCATCAGGGATATTGGCCTGAAATTTTATTTTTTTGTTGTTTCTTTGCCAGGTTTTGGTGTCAATATTATGCTGGCCTCATAAAATGAGTTAGGGAGGATTCCCTCTTTTTCTATTGTTTGGAATAGTTTCAGAAGGAATGGTACTAGCTCCTCCTTGTACGTTTGGTAGAATTCGGCTGTGAATTCATCTGGTCCTGGACTTTTTTTGGTTGGTAGGCTATTAATTACTGCCTCAATTTCAGAACTTGTTATTGGTCTATTCAGGGATTCGACTTCTTCCTGGTTTAGACTTGGGAGGGTGTATGTGTCCAGGAATTTATTCATTTCTTCTAGATTTTCTATTTTATTTGCATAGAGTGTTTATAGTATTCTCTGATGGTAGTTTGTATTTCTGTGGGATCAGTGGTTATATCCCCTATATCATTTTTTATTGCATCTATTTGATTCTTCTCTATTTTCATCTTTATTAATCCGGCTAGCAGTCTATCTATTTTGTTGGTCTTTTCAAAAAACCAGCTCCTGGATTCATTGATTTTTTTTGAAGGGATTTTCATGTGTCTATCGCCTTCAGTTCTGCTCTGATCTTAGTTATTTCTTGTCTTCTGCTAGCTTCTGAATTTGTTTGCTGTTGCTTCCCTAGTTCTTTTAATTTTGATGTTAGGTTGTCAATTTTAGATCTTTCCTGCTTTCTCTGTGAGCATTTAGTGCTGTAAATCTCCCTTTACACACTGCTTTAAATGGGTCCCAGAGATTCTGGTATGTTGTATCTTTGTTCTCATTGGTTTCAAATAACATCTTTATTTCTGCCTTCATTTCATTATTTACTCAGTAGTCATTCAGGAGCAGGTTGTTCAGTTTCCATGTAGTTGTGCGGTTTTGAGTGAGTTTCTTAATCCTGAGTTCTAATTTGATTTCACTGTGTTCTGAGAGACTGTTATAATTTCCATTCTTTTACATTTGCTGAAGAGTTTACTTCCAATTATGTGGTCAGTTTTAGAATAAGTGTGATGAGGTGCTGAGAAGAATATATATTCTGTTGATTTGGGGTGGAGAGTTCTGTAGATGTCTATTAGGTCTGCTTGGTCCAGAGCTGAGTTCAAGTCCTGAACATCCTTGTTAATTTTCTGTCTCATTGATCGGTCTAATATTGACAATGGGGTGTTAAAGTCTCCCAACATTATTGTGTGGGAGTCTAAGTCTCTTTGTAGGTCTCTAAGAACTTGCTTTATGAATCTGGATTCTCCTGTGTTGGGTCCATATATATTTAGGATAGTTAGCTCTTCTTGTTGCATTGATCCCTTTACCATTACATAATGCCCTTGTCTATTTTGATCTTTGTTGGTTTAAAGTCTGTTTTATCAGAGATTAGGATTGGAACGCCTGCTTATTTTTGCTTTCCATGTGCTTGATAAATATTTCTCCATCCCTTTATTTTGAACCTATGTGTTTCTCTGCACGTGAGATGGGTCTCCTGAATACAGCACACTGATGGGTCTTGACTCTTTATTCAATTTGCCAGTCTGTGTCTTTTAATTGGTGCATTTGGTCTGTTTAAAGTTAATATTGTTATGTGTGAATTTGATCCTGTCACTATGATGCTAGCTGTTTATTTTGTCCGTTAATTGATGCAGTTTCTTCATAGTGTCAATGGTCTTTACAATTTGGTATGTTTTTGCAGTGGCTGGTACTGGTTGTTCCTCTCCATGTTTAGTGCTTCCTTCAGGAGATCTTGTAAGGCAGGCCTGGTGGTGACAAAATCTCTCAGCATTTCCTTGCCTGTAAAGGATTTTATTTCTCCTTCGCTTATGAAGCTTAGGTTGGCTGGATATGAAACTGTGGGTTGAAAATTCTTTTCTTTAATAATGTTGAATATTGGCCCCCACTCTCTTCTGGCTTGTAGAGTTTCTGCTGAGAGATCTGCTGTTATCTGAAGCACTTCCCTTTGTGGGTGACCTGACCTTCCTCTCTGGCTTCCCTTAACATTTTTTCCTTCATTTCAACCTTGGTGAATCTGACAATTATGTGCCTTGGGTTTGCTCTTCTCGAGGAGTATCTTTGTGGTGTCCTCTGTATTTCCTCAATTTGAATTTTGGCCTGCCTTACTAGATTGGGGAAGTTCTCCTGGATGATATCCTGAAGACTGTTTTCCAACTTGTTTCATCCTCCCCGTCACTTTCAGGTACACCAATCAAACGTAGATTTGGTCTTTTCACATAGTCCCATATTTCTTGGAGGCTTTGTTCATTCCTTTTTACTCTTTTTTCTCTAAACTTGTCTTCTCACTTTATTTCATTAAATTGATCTTCAGTCTCTCATATCTTTTCTTCTGCTTGATCAATTCAGCTATTGATGCTTGTGTATGCTTCACGAAGTTCTCGTGCTGTGTTTTTCAGCTCCATCAGGTCATTTATGTTCTTCTCTAAACTGGTTATTCTAGTTAGCAGTTTGTCTAAACTTTTTTCAAGGTTCTTAGCTTCCTTGCATTGGGTTAGAATATGCTCCTTTGGCTCGGAGTTTGTTATAAACCACCTTCTGAAGCCTACTTCTGTCAATTTGTCAAACTCATTCTCCATCCAGTTTTGTTCCCTTGCGGGGGAGGAGTTGTGATCCTTTGGAGGAGAAGAGGCATTCTGGTTTTTGGAATTTTCAGCCTTTTTCACTGGTTTCTCCCCATCTTTGTGGATTTATCTACCTTTGGTCTTTGATGTTGGTAACCTTTGGCCGGGGTCTTTGAGTGGACGTGCTATTCCTTTCTGTTTGTTAGTTTTCCTTCTAACAGTTGGGCCCCTCTGCTGCAGGTCTGTTGGAGTTTGCTGGAGGTCCACTCCAGATCCTGTTTGCCTGGATATCACCAGCGGAGGCTGCAGAACAGCAAAGATTGTTGCCTGTTCTGTCCTCTGGAAGTTTTGTCCCAGAGGGGCACTTGCCAGATGTCAGCCAGAGCTCTCCTGTATGAGGTGTCTGTCAGCCCCTACTGGGAGGTGTCTCCCAGTCAGGATACACAGGGGTCAGAGACCCACTTGAGGAGGCAGTCTGACCCTTAGCAGAGCTCGGACCCTGTGCTGGGAGGTCCGCTGCTCTCTTCAAAGCCATCAGGCAGGGATGTTTAAGTCGGCTGAAGCTGTGCCCACAGCCACCCCTTTCCCCTGGTGCTATGTCCCAGGGAGAGGGGGTTTTATCTATAAGTCCCTTACTGAGGCTGCTGCCTTTTTTTCAGAGATGCCCTGCCCAGAGAGGAAAAATCTGGCAGTCTGGCCACAGCAGCCTTGGTGAGCTGCAGTGGGCTCCGCCCAGTTCAAACTTACTGGTGGCTTTGTTTACACTGTGAGGGTAAAACCGCCTACTCAAGCCTCAGTGATGGCGGACACTCCTCTCTCCACCAAGCTCCAGCTTCCCAGGTTGATCTCAGACTGCTGCTGTGCTGGCAGTGAGAATTTCAAGCCAGTGGACCTTAGTTTGCTGGGCTCCATGGGGGTGGGACCTGCTGAGCAAGACCACTTGCCTTCCTGGCTTCAGCACCCCTTTCCAGGGGAGTGAATGGTTCTGTCTCGCTGGTGCTCCAGGCGCCACTGGGGTATGGAAAAGAAAACTCCTGCAGCTAGTTCAGTGTCTGCCCAAACAGCCACCCAATTTTGTGCTTGAAACCAAGAGCCCTGGTGGGGTAGGCACCAAAGGGAATCTCCTGGCCTGCAGGTTGCATAGACCATGGGAAAAGAGTGGTATCTGGGCTGGAGTACATGGTTCCTCAGGCTCAGTCCTTCACGGCTTCCCTTGGGTAGGGGAGAAAATTCCCCGACCCCTTGTGCTTCCCTGATGAGGCAATGCCCCACCCTGCTTCAGCTCGCCTTCTGTGGGCTGCACCCACTGTCCAACCAGTCCCAGTGAGATGAACTGGGTCCCTCAGTTGGAAATGCAGAAATCATCCACCTTCTGCGTTGATCTTCTGGGAGCTGCAGACCGCAGCCGTTCCTATTGGGCCATCTTGCCAGCAATCCTCAGTACATGTCTTTAAATCTGATTGGGGCTCTCTCCCCCTAAAGTTTTTTAATGGCTTCTCATCACTTAGAAGATAAAACTGAAAAACCTTACCATATTATACTTGGTAATCTTCTGCCATGATCCACACGAGACTACTAATTTTTAAAATGCACTGTAATTTCTCATTCCTGTGTGCTTGTACATGTGGTATTGGCTTTGTCCTGAAACTTGCTTTCTCATTTCTTCCTACAGATAATTTCTTCTCATCCTTCAAGATTTAACATATTAGATAATATACAAAAGCTAATGTTGTTCCTGAATTAATAATCCTCTTAAACAATAAGCTTAAAAGGAAACATGCAGGATTAATAACCTTTCTAAGAGATAGGAAAGAAAATGTGAATAAATGGAGAAACATATTGTCATCAGGATTGGAAAAATTGACTGCAATAAAGATGTGAAATCTCTCCAAGTTTAAAGCATTTAATATAATCCTAGGCAAGGTTACTGTATCTCTACCTGTCTACATACACAAATATTGTATAAATTATGTTTAACTGAACTTTTATTCCAAAGTTCATCTGAAAGAATAAACATTCAAGATAGCTTTGAAAATTCTGAAGAAAAAAAACAAGAAAGAATAGAGATTTATCCTGTCTGATGTTAACTAATTGAAAGTGTTCTACTCCTTTTTAGCTAATGGGTAGGTACATGATGCAAGCCAAGCCACTCCTTCTGTATAACTGTGTTTCTGAGCATTTTTTTGTTACACATGACTCAACACTGGATAGATTTTTCAGCCTGTTTGGAAGGTAAGGTTAGGATGAACTGCCATAAGACTTATAATAGTGACATTTGCAGATTTCCCTTTGGGGTCAGTTTTAAAGCAATCTCCCCCAAAGTGTGGTCCTGGGGATCAGCAGCATCAGCATCACCTGAAAACTTGCTAGAGCTACGAATTTCAGGCTCTCTTTCAGACCTACTGAATCAGAAACTCTGGCTAGGTCCCTGCCGTCTGTTTTACAGACCCTTGATGCACAATTAAGTTTGCGAACCTCTTTCTTAAAGAAAGAGGTTGTCATCCTCCAAAATAGCTAAAACAGATATGCCAGGCTCCTGTGACTCACCATCCGTAGTAAGAGGCAGTGAAAGAAGAAAGCAGTTTCACATTTAGCCCTAAATTGAAATTCACATGGCATGCTTCCCGTCGCAGGTGTTACATTTCAATACAGCCATTCCTCACATAGGCAACTCCAGGGTGTGTAGCAGCTGGAATTTATTTAATTGACCATAGTTAACGAGACTCCCAAATAACTCAGCTAGAAAGGTCAGCTAGTAAATAAATTAAATATTTCCTGCTGGATCATCTGTCAGTTGATGTGAGTTTGTGATTGTCAAGAGATGGAACTCTTGGACCGAATACAAATTTAGCAAGGTAAAGCTGCTGGGGGAAAGCCTGCACCATCAATCCATAAGTGGTTTTTAAATCATCCTTGGTTTTTTATCATCTGAGCCACTCATCGCTTCATTAACTCCATGACTGTAGAGTTCACTGTAGTTAGTTTCCCATAGCTTTTATCTTCATCAGGAGAAAACACTCATTCCCTCTAACACCCTTTTATGATAATACTTTTCCCTCTAATATTAATAGTCTCTAAGAAATTGAATATTGTCTCTAAGAAAAACACTTCCTTGTGCAAAGAGTGATGGACAAGGGTTCGTTTTGACAGACTTAGAGGTATTTAAAGGCAGGGTGCCTTTTTTTTTTTTTTTTTTTCCAAGATGTTCTGCAGGGAGGGACTAAGCTGAGTGTAAGCTGAGGCATACCTCTCTGGTGCAGAATTTAAGCTTCAAAAACCTCAGTAATCATAATGTTACCAGTAGAGGGTCTTGACTGCAAGTTGTCCAGGTTCTTGGAGTTTTGAACAAAGAATATGACAAAACACACAGCAAAGCAAGGAAAGAATGTCACAACAGAAGAGATTTATTGAAACTGAAAGTACACTCCACAGTGTGAGAATGGCCACAAAGGCCCCAGATACAGAATATTCTTGGGTCCGAATACCCACTAGAGGTTTTCCATTGGCCACTTGGTGTTTACCTCATGTAAATGATGTGATGGCCCGCAATCAGTCTGATTGGTTGGGGAAAGCAACCCAACAGAGGCTGAAGTGAAGTTACAAAGGTTACACTCCTGTGCAAATATCTGATTGGTTGTGGACAGCAACCAGAGACTAAAGTGAAGTTACAAAGTTGCACTTCTGTGCAAGCGTGTGATTGGTTGCAAAAAGCAACAAATTAGAGGTACTTTTAATTTCCCATTTGCCAAGCAGAAAATGTGGGGGTTTACAAAGAGAGTAGCCCCTGGTTCTTTTGTTACTTAGGCATGGAAAGTTACGGTTTTCCTTTCAGTTTGGTTCTAGGAAGTCAGCATGAAATGGCCTTAGGTTCCCTGTCTCCAGACTCTATTCTCTTGCCTCAATAATATAATATTTCAGTGATCACAATTAGTTTTTGAAAAGCCACAATGAACGAAATACCAGTTTTTAAAATAAAGACAGGATCATAACAATGCTGGATTCAGTCCTATCAGAGCCTCATGAGGCAAAAGGAAGAGTCAGGAATACTGATCCTGTCTCTTAAAATCACAGGTAAGTGAAGTGTAAAACTAGGACCACATTCACCTGATTTGTAATATAAAATTGTATTGGTATGTATAATATTAATATTCTCTTATTTTCTCTTTTTCTATTTCTAGGGAGATACTAACATCTCCATCATGCTGGCAATATGCTGTCCTGCTTAACCGATTCAATTATGCTTTTGAACTGGAAAAGGATTTACATTTGAAGGGCTATCACACACTCTTTCAGGGATCTTTACCCAACTATCCTAAATCAATGAAGTGTTACCTTAGCAGAACTCCGGGCCGAATCCCTTCAGAAAGACACCAAATTGGAAACCTGAAAAAATATTATCTCCTAAATGCTGCTTCTCTTCTCCCAGTATTGGCTCTGGAATTAAGGGATGGGGAGAAGGTTCTGGATCTGTGTGCTGCTCCTGGAGGCAAATCAATAGCTCTGCTGCAGTGTGCTTGTCCAGGTAGTGTGCTTTCCTTTCAGTATTCGACAACTTTTTAATATCTGTATGTTACAGAGAATTTTGAAAGTATATGTGGGGAGAAACATAAGATTGAATTTGCAAACTCGGGAAGCCTGAAAACTGAGATACTGTGGAAAAGAATGGAAATTTTTGCTGAGGAAGTCAGTATAAATAACATTTTTTTCAGCAATTTAATTCTAGCAGGTGATTGGGAACAAAACTTCAACATTTCGCAAATACAAATCTGTCAGATAATATGAATGCTGATAAGCCTGATAGGTATTTTTTATTGTTTACCTTTATACTTGAGAGTCTTATATAGATATCCCTGTCATACTTTTCTGCAACAAAAACATACACATTTAAAATAATTTTTTGATGTCAATAGACTATAAGATTCTAAGGCAATTCTTTCCAGTAGAAATATAATGTGAAGTACATATATACCCTTAAATATTTAAGTAGTTCCATTTTAAAAAGTAGAAAGAAACAGGTGAAATTAATTTGAATAATACATTGAACCAATACATTCAAAATATTGTTTCAATATGTAATCAAAATAGAAATAATAAGATATTTTACATTCTCTTTTTTTTACAGGTCTTTAAAATTGGTTATGTTACAGTTACATCACATTTCAATTGAGACTAGCCACATTTCAGGTGTTCATAGCCACATGTGAGAAGAGGGTATGGTATTGGACAATCCAAAAAGTCTTTTCAAGTGACTTTTTCATTACCATTATTATTAGAACCAAAGTGATACACAGTTTTACAAATATTTGTTAAAAGTAACAAGTCAACACTTACTATAAATTTTTTTCTTAATAATTTTTCTTTTAAAACTAATTCTTTTTTTAAAAAGCTAATACAGGCTTCTCTGAATAAATATTACTTACTACTAGATGAGGCAGAGTTCAGCATCAATTCTGTCTGTTTTTGTGTGATGGTTCTGTTTTTATAGATGCCAGTGCTGTTCACACAGATACGAAGATGGAAATGTTGGCTGGGCGCGGTGTCTCGTGCCTGCAATCCCAGCACTTTGGGAAGCCAAGGCAGGCGGATCGCTTGAGCTCAGGAGTTCTAGACCAGCCTGGGCAACATGGGAAAACGCTGTCTGTACAAAAAAATTCAAAAAATTAGCTGGGTATGGTGGTGCATGTCTGTAGTCCCAGCTACTCAGGAGGCTGAGGTAGGAGGATTGCTTGAGCCTGGGAGGCAGAGATTACAGTGAGCTGAGATTGTACCACTCCACTTCAGCCTGGGAAACAGAGTGAGATCCTGTCCCAGAGAGAATTGTGTTACAGTTGTTTTACTGGTTCTTCAAACTTCTGATTTGTAGCCTCAGATCACATACGGATCTTTCATCAAGCATTATTTTAAAGATCTATTAGGTAAGCACTCTTTAAGTCCATTTTTGATTTTGTTGAAAGCAAATGACGTGAAACCATCTCAATTACAAAAGGCAGTGTTGCCTTTTTTTTTTTTTTTTTTTTTTTTTGAGATGGAGTCTCGCTGTGTCTCCCAGGCTGGAGTGCAGTGGCGTGATATCAGCTCACTCCAACCTCTGCCTCCCAGGTTCGAGTGATTCTCCTGCCTCAGCCTGCCGAGTAGCTGGGATTACAGGCGCCCACTACCATGCCTGGCTAATTTTTATATTTTTAACAGAGATGGAGTTTCACCATGTTGGCCAGGCTGGTGTCAAACTCTTGACCTCAAGTGACCTGCCCACCTGGGCCTCCCTAAGTGCTGTGAGCCACTGTGCCTGACTGACTTACTCACTTTCTCAGCCAAGAGACTGATGTGTTGAACTGCCCTTGTTCGATGTTCTGGAGGTTTCTACACCCTGGCACATTCTGCCATAATAAGATTCTAAATGTGTGGGAAGCTTGCTTGTCATTTGTAAAGTTGGTGAAGGGCCATGTGAAAGGAGATGCCCCACTGGAAGTGTTCTCCTCCTTTAGGCAGTTGATGATCTGAAAATGGATTTTTTTGAAACTGTCCAAGCCTTCCTGTCCCTTAGAACATTGGTATGTATCCCCAAGGCATGTATGTTCCAGTTTGAAGACTGCTTTTATACTTTTATATGAGAGCATTCCCTGTTGAAATAGATCTAAAATTCTTTTATGAGAAATGTGAATCCAGTTGTACTAGGCATTGGTACAAATATATCAGTTAACTGTATATTTAGGAGGAAGTATGCCCAGTGTTTTAGAGTTCTGGTTAAAACTCAGCTATTGAAGCTTGCTGTATTTTAGAATAAGAAATCACAGCAAAAATGTTATTTTACAAGTTTATCTCATTATTTTTATAATTTGAGCTGAAGTTTTGTGGAATTGTATGTTATAAGGAGCACTTACTTTTACTTCTACTCTATGTCGTTTGACATTGTTTTTAAGTTAAAAAGCTTATACTAATTAATTCGGGATATAGAATTTTAGTATTATAAAGGATGGAAGGGAGATGTCAAATTTGGTTACCATTTTGAAGAGAGGACATTTTAATCCTAAATTATCCTCATTAGTAGGCTATAAATATTTTACACATTTATAGTAGCAAAGTTGATTTGATTAGGAACCCAAAGGCAAACTGATATATTCTAGGAGTTTGAAGTTGAGAAGAATCTTCCTGTTCTTATATCAAGGGCAATGAACTACAGGCAGTGTTCCAAGTAAAGTAGCTTTTCATCTAAGTAGGACTAATGATAATGATTTACTAAGAAGTACAGATGTCTTCATGCTGATGCTTAAAGCCCAAATTAGGTTAGCTACAGTGCTTGAATTTGGAATGTAGAAGCAATACTAATCAAAGCTTTTATAAGTAAAATGTAAAATGATGGCTGCACTAAATGTGCATTTGTACACCAAATTTCTTTAGATCAGTACTGGCCTTTATTCTGGGCCAAGAGGCTCATGGCTTTGAATGATTACAAAGCTTATGTTTTAGGATGATTTAAAAAAAAGAGTCTACTTTCTGTTGGTTCAGCTGCTCTCACCTGTTTACCACAGTGATGGACTGACCATGGTTTTTGTTAACGTAGCCTTTTTAATGTCCTGGTCTTGGCAGAAAAAGAGCAAACAATATGGATTCTAAATGGGAAAATATTAGCATATTAACTAAGGATGACCCAGCTTGGTGGAGTGTCTTAGTCAACTTTCTGGCTGAAGGCTATGTCCCTCTAGACATGAAAATCTCTTTGATGTCAGTGACAACTTTTTTGGTTTTTTGAGACAAGGTCTTGCTCTGTTGCTCAGGCTGGAGTGCAGTGGTGCAACCTTGGCTCCCTGCAGCCTTGACTTCCTGGGTTCAAGGCATCCTCCCTCCTCAATCTCCCAAGTAGCTGGGACTGGGCACATGCCACCACACGTGGCTAATTTTTGTATTTTTTGTAGAGATGGGGTTTCACTATGTTGCCCAGGCTGGCCTCGAACTCCTGGGCTCAAGCAGTCTGCCTGCCTTAACCTCCCAAAATGCTGGGATTACAGATGTGAGCCACTGCGTCCAATAGTGATAACTTTTTGATATCTGGTTAGTAGAGAAGACTGAAAAGACTCCTTTCTTGGTTTAATTGCTTTTACTCTCCTTCCTGCTTCTTCATCTCTAGTCCTTTTTGCATTCTACAGGTGTCACTTTTTCCTTTCTTTTCCCCTGCTCCTTTTCATCCTTCAGGTTATACTTCAGGATTTAACTTTCCTGGAATGCCTTCTCTGAACTCCCTGCATTAGGTGCATCTTCTTTGTGGTAATGAAAATAATAACCATTTTGTAACACTTTGTATGTGCTAAGGACTGTGTTAACCACATTGCTTAAATCTCTGCTTTTGAAACATTTTTTTAGTAGTCTCTGCTTCCAACATCTTGTTTTTTATTTTTATTTTCTTTCCCTCACTTTCTCCCAACATCTTTTGTTATATCCTCATATATAAATCTTCCTAAAGTCCTAGGGCTCTGAGGAACTGTGACTATCACTGGTGGCCATTATTTAACTCTCCAGCTCTGTGAGTTGGGTATTATTATTCCCATTTTAAAGATTTATCTGAGACAAGGAGAAGTACCAAATTGCCTAAGGTAAGTGGCAGAGCTGGGATCTGAACTCAGGTTTTCATTGTTGTAGTTGTGCTATGGACTATTTCAGGGTCTACCAGTAATACACAAATGCTGACTTCTGTAGCATCCTCTGTTAGTGTCCTGGAGCATAGGGACAGATCCTTTTTTTTTTTTTTTTTAGACATAGAGTCTCGCTGTGTCGCCTAGGCTGGGGTGCAATGGTGTGATCTCAGGTGACTGCAATCTCTGCCTCCTTAGTTCAAGCAATTCTCATGCCTCAGCCTCCTGAGTAGCTGGGATTATAGGCACATGCCACCATACCTAATTTTTGTATTTTTAGTAGAAATGGGGTTTCACCATGTTGACCAGGCTGGTCTCAAGCCCCTGACCTTAAGTGATCCACCTGCCTTGGCCTCCCAAAGTGCTGGGAATACAGGCGTAAGCCCCCATGCCTGGCCCATATTATTATTTATCTTTGTGTCTGCAGCAGATAGCACTGGCCTAGTCCATAACAAGTCCTTAATAAACCAGAATCTCAAAGTGGTTGTACTGTCAAGTGCATTTTAATCTAATGTCAACCACATTTTAACAAATTCATCATCACCATTTTGTTCTTTTGTGAATTTGTAACATTGCTTCCAGGTAAGTTTAAAGAAACTTACCATTATCCTTTGCAGCACTTTTTTTTTACAGGTAATCAGGCATGAGTGGGGCAGGAGAGGGCTAACCCCCATCTACCAGGAATGTCAGGCAACCATCAGGCGATGACTTGGCTGTTATCACCCTGCCTCTCTAAAAATGATAATTGGCAGCCAGTGCCAGGGAGAGGCAATTTCCTGATGCTCCACAGTTGTCACACTAAAGTGATAATTCATCGCAGGCACCAGGGAGAGGCAATTTCCCAAACAGATAAAAGCATTTGAAATTGGTAATCAGCTTCCAATAAAATCTCAGGAATTAGGCAAGTGAGCTCAAGCATGTGCATAAAGAGACAAAATGGCAGAGTATGACCTTCCAGGGGCATTCCACTGAAAAGGGAAGAAAGCCTCAGGTGAGCATGCATACAAGTTTCTAAACACACTGTGCGTGCTCACCTCCCAAGTACAAGGAGGGCACTGTGCATGTGGGGAGCTCACCCTTAAGGAAGAATGAAGGAAGAGGGGTGCAAGAGCCAGAATTGGGCCAGCATATAAAGTCCTAGGATTAAGGTTAAACGGGGCACTTGACCTCCAAAGTACTCGCTTAGGTCTCTTCCAAGTGAACTGTCCTTTCTTTCTTGCTCTAAAGCTTTTAAATAAACTTCCACTCTTGATCTTAAACTTGGCTTGGTCTCTTTTTCTGCCTTATGCCCCTCAGTCTAATTCTTTCTTCTGAGGAGGCAAGAATTGAAGTTGCTGCAGACCCATATGGATTTACCTCCCACTAACACTTTTAGTACATAGGACAGTATCATTATTCCAATTATAATATTGAGAGGAACATAGAAAATGATCATAAATTATAGCATATGGCTCCAAAGAATAATTGGAAAAACTGGAAAGAAGGCAAGATTATTGTTTTTAAGTTAGGTCTACTAAAATAAATGAATGAATGAAACTACCAATTTCAGTTTCTTTCCTTGGACCAAAGATTGCCATGTACCAATGCTAAATCCTCAGGAATTTGTTAAATTTGCCCCTTTTCCTGTTAAGATGAAAACAAAAATTAAGATTTGGTTTGTTTTCGACAATTTAAGCACAAAATTGTCTCAATGTAGTAAGTGTTAGTATATATATGAAACTCGTGTTGTGACACTTTATATTTCATGTTTTTAAAAAGTTTAACCAACCTAAGACCATTTCAAATAAAATCTACATCTAAGCAATAATTCTGCTGGAAGCCGTTTTAAAATGCTGACTTGAGAATCTTCACTCAGACTATATATAATTTAATGAAAAGCTGCCCTGGTTTTCAGTCATAATAATTTAAATATTCTTATTATAATGCCATGCTTCAATCAAGTCATCTACATTTAGTGTGCACATACTAAATGCAAGGTATTGGATGCCATGTGTATAGAGGTAAGGGATATAGAAAAGATGAAGACTTCTGTTTCCTGCGGTGTGACAGACTGCGTACCCTAACCAACCCCCCTTAAGAAAATAACTAAAAATGTAGGATATAATATTAAACAAAATTTTTTAAATGCATCAATTATCTTTAAATACTTAGTGGCCAAAATCTAAGAGATAGTGGGAACCTTGAAGGTAAATTATGTACTGAAGCTGGCTTTTGACCTGAGAACATTTGCTTAACGTGGAAAACATACATGTTTTTTATTGCTTCATGAGAGTGAAGGAATAAAAAACAAAGCCAGAGCCTACCCAAGTAGAGCATCTAATAGAAGATTCACTTACATCAAGCTGGGATTCAAAGTGGGGGTTTACCTTATACCCACCATATAAGGTAAACCAGGAAGAAATTGTCCTCTCCAAATAATTGCAAGGAAAACTGCCTGTCTTCAACTTAGAGAAAGTACACTCTGAAATCATTATAGTGAAGTTGCAGAACGCTGAAAATAAAGAGAAGACCTTAATAGCAACCAGAAAGAATAGAGAGCTTACTTTCAAAGGAACAATGGACAGAGGGTTGACTCTTGAGAACCAGCGTTCAAAGGAATATAAAAGATGACTGTCAATCCAGAAATATATTCAGTCAATAATGCTCCTAAAGAGCAAAAGCAAAATAGAGGAAGAGAGAGAGAGATTAAGAGTTTGTCACCAACAATTCTGAAGGATGTGCTTCAGGAAAAAAGAAAGCCATCCAAGATGGAAGATAGGAGCTAGAAAAAAAATGAATAGCAAAGGTGGGATATTATGTGGGGAATGCCTAACCATCATTGGCTGTAGAAGACCATGATAATGTTTTGTGGGGCCAAAAAATGTAAGTCCAAAGAAAACCCAGATATACAATAACAGTAGCATCTAAAGAGTGTTACAAGATTCTTGTATCTTTTAGGGAAGTTGGTGAAAATTGACTTAGCTTAGATTTTTCTTAACACGTGCATGTTAAAAGTCTTTTGGGTTACCACTAAAAAAGTCAAAATAGAATGTAAAACATTTAAACTAGAAAAAGAGGAAAATGGAATGAAAGGTGAGTAAGACGTCTTTCCTCTGAGGCCCTTAGTATTTGATAGGCAGTGGTGAACAATGACAGGGGTGACTTTGGGGGTTATCTTGTGGACCCACCTTATGCATCACTAAAGATATGTTTGGCTTCATCTTTACTCCCATCCCTCACCTCGTGGCTGGAGCCACTTGAATTGTTTCCAGAGACTGGAGAAACCCTAGCAAAGGTTCATGCCATTCATGCAGTTATCTTCTGCTAATGTTACCACTGCCACAAATTGAAGAGCCTCCCAATGAGTGCCAGCTGTCAAGCAGAGATCACCTCACCTGTGTGCTTGCAATACCTGGCCTTGGGTACTGTCTGGTTTTTTTTAGCAGTTGCCTGAAGGGGTCAGGTACACAACCCCGAAGTTCATAGAAGTTATCAGCTCTTGTTATGGACTTTAACCAATGAGAGAAAGAGACGAAAAGCAGCCAGCAGATTGTTCTTCCTCCTTGCTCCACTAACCTCCAGTTCCTGACAAGGCTCTGTAATTTCAAACTGTAGAGTTGCCCTGAGAGACCGACCAAAGCTCTGGGCAGCTTGATTACAAATCCTCCTGTATCTGTCATGCTCCTTCCGTGATTTACTTCCTTTTTTCTCTCACTTTTGCTTCCTTAGAATTGCACCCTGTCCATACCATGAACTTCTGTCTTACATTGTTTTATAGTGATTTCAGGCTAAGACAAGGGCTTTTAGACACCTGTTTAAGTTCCATTAGTGAGTCCTCCAAAAGACACCCAAAATAAACATGAAAACTAGCTGTACAGATGTGCTTTAAGATGATTTTCTACTCTTCTTCTCAACAAAATTGATGCCATCTCCTGAGTGCCTTCCCTATAGAAATATGGAGCCCTGGGCCGGGCACGGTGGCTCACGCCTGTAATCCCAGCACAATGGGAGGCCGAGGTGGGTAGGTCACCTGAGGTCAGGAGTTCCAGACCAGCCTGGCCAACATGGCGAAACCCAGTCTCTACTAAAAATACAAAAATTTAAAAATACAAAAATTAGCCAGACATGGTGACGCGCACCTGTAATCCCACCTACTCGGGAGGCTGAGGCAGGAGAATCGCTTGAACCTGGGAGTCGGAAGTTACAGTGAGCCGAGATCATGCCACTGAACTTCAGCCTGGGCAACAGAGCAAGACTGCATCTCAAAAAAAAAAGAAAGAAAAGAAATATGGAGCCCTGGTAGTAGAGAAGGTAAGCCATACACAGAAACACCTCTCATGTGAGATAAATAAGAGAAGTACAGAGTATGTTTGGGAAATGGAATAGTCCATCAAGTTTGGTAGAGCACAGAGTATACTGGGGAAATAGTGGGAGATTAAAATGGAAAGATTGTCCTGAGGTCTGGCTATTACGGACCTTGATTTAAGGACTCTGCATATGAACTTTATTCAGTGGATGATGGGAAGTCATTGAAAGTTTTTTTTTTTTTAACTTTTTAACAGTGGAATGACAATCAGAAAAAAAAAATATGTAACTGGGCATGTCCCTGTGGAGACACTGAAAGCCTGTGGAGTTGTTAAAATACATACACACATACATACACACATACATATATACACACATACATATACACATATATATGTATGTGTATATGTATGTGTGTATGTATTTGAGCAAAGGCTTTACAATCTTTTTTCCCTTCTACGTTGAAATGTAATGTTCAGTTCTCTGGTATTGTTTCCTTGGTAACCTGACAGAGATTGTTGCTATTTTTTAGGCGAGATTGCTTATAAAAATGACCCTGATTGGTAAACTGCATGTGGGCTGGGAGAAAGAATAAATAACCCCTAGAGACCTGATAGAGGTGCCATGCTTTGGGTCTTCTGAGTGCAATGATTCTTATAACTGGGCATGTCCCTGTGGAGACACTGAAAGCCTGCGGAGTTGTTAAAACGAATAATGGTTCCTGTGGGACAGGAAGCTTTTAAGCCAGGACAGTTCCTACATCTGCCCCAATGTGAGTTTCATCTTCTTGCACCTGAATTACCACTTGTGTTTACTCTTAAGCGTTAGTTCTTTAGAGTGAGAGCCATGTTTGAGGTATTGGTTGTATAACATATCTTTAGGAATCTATAATTTTTATAGGTTTTACCTCTAATAAAATTAAACTTGGTGGAGCAAGTGCTGAGAGCTTCTGAGAGATTGTGTAGGCATGACTATTGTAAATGTTTTATGTAGTAGGTATGTGTATCTATATATACATACACATATACCTTATTTCTGTTTTTAAAGCATAAGAAAATTATAATGTTTACCTCTGAGCCCTATTTCTGCATAATTATGATGAGTTAATTTCTTTCTGAAATTTATTTCCCGAAAAGTAGAAATTTAACAGTTCCATTGCCTTCATTTGAAACTTTTTAATCCTTTTTCTTTAGGTTATCTTCATTGTAATGAATATGATAGTCTGAGATTGAGGTGGCTGAGGCAGACGTTAGAATCTTTCATCCCACCGCCTTTGATAAATGTAATTAACGTGTCTGAATTGGATGGCAGAAAAATGGGAGATGCCCAGCCTGAAATGTTTGACAAGGTACTTTTATTACATTGTGACAAACTGATGGATGCCCAATAAATACCACTATTATGTTGCTTTGTGGTTGTTATTTTCCATCTGTTCTCAGACATAGCCTGATACAGTTTCTCAGTACCCTGGAAAATTTTGATAAAGTGAACATGGAAGCAGTTTTCATTTGATGGTCAGCATGGTTCAAAGGAAGCAGTAACATTGGGATTGAGGATTATAGAATGTTTTATATTGGCAGGTAACTCAAAGATACTCAGGAAAAGATCGGATATTATTTGGGTCAGTACTGTATTGCTTTAATTCAGTAACATTTCATATCAGAGTATGACAGTTGAAGAAAAAGAGGTCATTTCAGTAAGCTGAAATTGAAATATTAGTTCTTAGAAATAAGTGCTGAGAATTCAGAAATATATTAATGTCTGATTACAATGAGTAACTTTTGTGAAAGTTTTTGCTGTGGTTGTCAAGGATATCAAATAGCGTTAGTAGACATAGTAAACTTTAATTCTTCCATCCTAAGCCCCCAAAAACAAACACTGAAAGTACATGGTAAGTTTTTCTGAAAAGAGTGAGGAAATGTCATAAGGAAGAACTTACTGTGGTGTATTTTCAGTTAAAAAAGAAATGTTTTTACTTATTTGCTATTTGTTTACCATGTTTTAGAGAACTTCTCTATCTACTTCGTGCCTGAGAATAGATTGTCAGTGCATATTTGCATCACTTGTCTTTTTTTTCTCTAGGTGTTAGTGGATGCTCCGTGTTCAAATGATCGAAGCTGGTTGTTTTCTTCTGACTCTCAGAAGGCATCCTGTAGGATAAGTCAAAGGAGGAATTTGCCTCTTCTACAGATAGAGCTCCTCAGGTAAGGACTGTTAATACAAAAGTGTATTTTGGTGTCTGATGTAATTTACACAGGCATAATAGAACATGTCAGGCCCCCAGTGGAGGGCTTGCTGTGTATGTGTCAATGATTATTCCCCCCAAAGGGTGCACTGAAAAAATTCCCAACTTCTTCCCCTTTATCACTCATACTGTAATGCTCACCGCCCCTCCCTCCACCCGCAGTGACAAGTAGTATTGCTGTGCATTGTCTTTTAAAGTGCATAGACGATTTTACTGTAGTTCAAAGTTGTTTGCTCACTGGGACCCAAGCCTTGGAGTTCATAGCCCTGTTTCTTTTACCAGAATCTGAGCAGCCTCTTAGGAATAGCTTTGCTTTTTTTTTTTTTTTTTTTTTTTATTATACTTTAGGTTTTAGGGTACATGTGCACAATGTGCAGGTTTGTTACATATGTATCCATGTGCCATGTTGATTTCCTGCACCCATTAACTCGTCATTTAGCATTAGGTATATCTCCTAATGCTGTGCCTCCCCCTCCCCCAACCCCACAACAGTCCCCGGAGTGTGATGTTCCCCTTCCTGTGTCCATGAGTTCTCATTGTTCAATTCCCACCTATGAGTGAGAACATGTGGTGTTTGGTTTTTTGTCCTTGCCATAGTTTACTGAGAATGATGGTTTCCAGTTTCATCCATGTCCCTACAAAGGACATGAACTCATCATTTTTTATGGCTGCATAGTATTCCATGGTGTATATGTGCCACATTTTCTTAATCCAGTCTATCGTTGTTGGACATTTGGGTTGGTTCCAACTCTTTGCTATTGTGAATAGTGCCGCAATAAACATACGTGTGCATGTGTCTTTATAGCAGCATGATTTATAGTCCTTTGGGTGTATACCCAGTAATGGGATGGCTGGGTCAAATGGTATTTCTAGTTCTAGATCCCTGAGGAATCGCCACACTGACTTCCACAATGGTTGAACTAGTTTACAGTCCCACCAACAGTGTAAAAGTGTTCCTATTTCCCCACATCCTCTCCAGCACCTGTTGTTTCCTGATTTTTTAATGATGGCCATTCTGACTGGTGTGAGATGGTATCTCACTGTGGCTTTGATTTGCATTTCTCTGATGGCCAGTGATGATGAGCATTTTTTCATGTGTTTTTTGGCTGCATAAATGTCTTCTTTTGAGAAGTGTCTGTTCATGTCCTTTGCCCACTTTTTGATGGGGTTGTTTGTTTTTTTCTTGTAAATTTGTTTGAGTTCATTGTAAATTCTGGATATTAGCCCTTGGTCAGACGAGTAGGTTGCAAAAATTTTCTCCCATTCTGTGGGTTGCCTGTTCACTCTGATGGTAGTTTCTTTTGCTGTGCAGAAGCTCTTTAGTTTAATTAGATCCCATTTGTCAATTTTGGCTTTTGTTGCCATTGCTTTTGGTGTTTTAGACATGAAGTCCTTGCCCATGCCTATGTCCTGAATGGTATTGCCTAGGTTTTCTTATAGGATTTTAATGGTTTTAGGTCTAACATTTAAGTCTTTAATCCATCTTGACTTAATTTTTGTATAAGGTGTAAGGAAGGGATCCAGTTTCAGCTTTCTACATATGGCTAGCCAGTTTTCCCAGCACCATTTATTAAATAGGGAATCCTTTCCCCATTTCTTGTTTTTGTCAGGTTTGTCAAAGATCAGATAGTTGTAGATATGCAGCATCATTTCTGAGGGCTCTGTTCTGTTCCATTGATCTATGTCTCTGTTGTGGTACCAGTACCATGCTGTTTTGGTTACTATAGCTTTGTAGTATAGTTTGAAGTCAGGTAGGGTGATGCCTCCAGCTTTGTTCTTTTGGCTTAGGATTGACTTGGCGATACGGGCTCTTTTTTGGTTCCATATGAACTTTAAACTAGTTTTTTCCAATTCTGTGAAGAAAGTCATTGGTAGCTTGATGGGGATGGCATTGAATCTATAAATTACCTTGGGCAGTATGGCCATTTTCACAATATTGATTCTTCCTACCCATGAGCATGGAGTGTTCTTCCATTTGTTTGTATCCTCTTTTATTTCATTGAGCAGTGGTTTGTAGTTCTCCTTGAAGAGCTCCTTCACATCCCTTGTAAGTTGGATTCCTAGGTATTTTATTCTCTTTGAAGCAATTGTGAATGGGAGTTCACTCATGATTTGGCTCTCTGTTTGTCCGTGATTGGTGTACAAGAATGCTTGTGATTTTTGTACATTGATTTTGTATCCTGAGACTTTGCTGAAGTTACTAATCAGCTTAAGGAGATTTTGGTCTGAGATGATGGGGTTTTCTAGATATACAATCATGTCATCTGCAAACAGGGACAATTTGACTTCCTCTTTTCCTAACTGAATACCCTTTATTTCCTTCTCCTGCCTGATTGCTCTGGCCAGAACTTCCAGCGCTATGTTGAATAGGAGCGGTGAGAGAGGGCATCCCTGTCTTGTGCCAGTTTTCAGAGAGAATGCTTCCAGTTTTTGCCCATTCAGTATGATATTGGCTGTGGGTTTGTCGTAGATAGCTCTTATTATTTTGAGATACGTCCCATCAATACCTAATTTATTGAGAGTTTTTAGCATGAAGGGTTGTTGAATTTTGTCAAAGGCCTTTTCTGCATCTATTGAGATAATCATGTGTTTTTTGTCTTTGGTTCTGTTTATATGCTGGATTACATTTATTGATTTGCGTATGTTGAACCAGCCTTGCATCCCAGGGATGAAGCCCACTTGATTATGGTGGATAAGCTTTTTGATGTGCTGCTGGATTCAGTTTGCCAGTATTTTATTGAGTATTTTTGCATCAATGTTCATCAAGGATATTGGTCTGAAATTCTCTTTTTTGGTTATGTCTCTGCCAGGCTTTGGTATCAGGACGATGCTGGCTTCATAGAATGTGTTAGGGAGGATTCCCTCTTTTTCTATTGATTGGAATAGTTTCAGAAGGAATAGTACCAGTTCCTTCTTGTACCTCTGGTAGAATTCGGCTGTGAATCCATCAGGTCCTGGACTCTTTTTGGTTGGTAAGCTATTGATTATTGCCACAATTTCAGAACCTGTTATTGGTCTATTCAGAGATTCAACTTCTTCCTGATTTAGTCTTGGGAGGGTGTATTTGTCAAGGAATTTATCCATTTCTTCTAGATTTTCTAGTTTATTTGCATAGAGGTGTTTGTAGTATTCTCTGATGGTAGATTGTATTTCTGTGGAATCGGTAGTGATATCCCCTTTTTCATTTTTTATTGCATCTATTTGATTCTTCTCTCTTTTCTTCTTTATTAGTCTTGCTAGCGGTCTATCAATTTTGTTGATCTTTTCAGAAAACCAGCTCCTGGATTCTTTAATTTTTTGAAGGGTTTTTTGTGTCTCTATTTCCTTCAGTTCTGCTCTGATTTTAGTGATTTCTAGCCTTCTGCTAGCTTTTGAATGTGTTTGCTCTTGCTTTTCTAGTTCTTTTAATTGTGATGTTAGGGTGTCAATTTTGGATCTTTCCTGCTTTCTCTTGTGGGCATTTAGTGCTATAAATTTCCCTCTACACACTGCTTTAACGTGTCCCAGAGATTCTGGTATGTTATGTCTTTGTTCTCATTGGTTTCAAAGAACATCTTTATTTCTGCCTTCATTTCATTATGTACCCAATAGTCATTCAGGAGCAGGTTGTTCAGTTTCCATGTAGTTGAGCGGTTTTGAGTGAGTTTCTTAATCCTGAGTTCTAGTTTGATTGCACTGTGGTCTGAGAGACAGTTTGTTATAATTTCTGTTCTTTTACATTTGCTGAGGAGAACTTTACTTCCAACTATGTGGTCAATTTTGGAATAGGTGTGGTGTGGTGCTGAAAAAAATGTATATTCTGTTGATTTGGGGTGGAGAGTTCTGTAGATGTCTATTAGGTCCACTTTGTGTAGAGCTGAGTTCAATTCCTGGATATCCTTGTTAACTTTCTGTCTCATTGATCTGTCTAATGTTGACAGTGGGGTGTTAAAATCTCCCATTATTATTGTGTGGGAGTTTAAGTCCCTTTGTAGGTCACTGAGGACTTGCTTTATGAATCTGGGTGCTCCTGTGTTGGGTGCATATATATTTAGGATAGTTAGCTCTTCTTGTTGACTTGATCCCTTTACCATTATATAATGGCCTTCTTTGTCTCTTTTGATCTTTGTTGGTTTAAAGTCTATTTTATCAGAGACTAGGATTGCAACCCCTGCCTTTTTTTGTTTTCCATTTGCTTGATAGATCTTCCTCCATCCCTTTATTTTGAGTCTACGTGTGTCTCTGCACGTGAGATGGGTTTCCTGAGTACACCACAGTGATGGGTCCTGACTCCTTATCCAGTTTGCCAGTCTGTGTCTTTTAATTGGAGCATTTAGCCCATTTACATTTAAAGTTAATATTGTTATGTGTGAATCTGATCCTGTCATTATGATGTTAGTTGGTTATTTTGCTCGTTAGTTGATGCAGTTTCTTCCTAGCCTCGATGGTCTTTACAATTTGGCATGTTTTTGCAGTGGCTGGTACCGGTTGTTCCTTTCCATGTTTAGTGCTTCCTTCAGGAGCTTTTTTAGGGCAGGCCTGGTGGTGATAGAATCACTCAGCGTTTGCTTGTCTGTAAAGTATTTTATTTCTCCTTCACTTATGAAGCTTAGTTTGGCTGGATATGAAATTCTGAGTTGAAAATTCTTTTCTTTAAGAATGTTGAATATTGGCCCCCACTCTCTTCTGGCTTGTAGAGTTTCTGCCGAGAGATCAGCTGTTAGTCTGATAGGCTTCCCTTTGTGGGTAACCCGACCTTTCTCTCTGGCTGCCCTTAACATTTTTTCCTTCATTTCAACTTTGGTGAATCTGACAATTATGTGTCTTGGAGTTGCTCTTCTCGAGGAGTATCTTTGTGGTGTTCTCTGTATTTCCTGAATCTGAATGTTGGCCTGCCTTGCTAGATTGGGGAAGTTCTCCTGCATAATATCTTGCAGAGTGTTTTCCAACTTGGTTCCATTCTCCCCGTCATTTTCAGGTACCCCAATCAGACGTAGGTTTGGTCTTTTCACATAGTCCCAAATTTCTTGGAGGCTTTGTTCATTTCTTTTTATTCTTTTTTCTCTAAACTTCCCTTCTCTCTTCATTTCATTCATTTCATCTTCCATCAGCGATACCCTTTCTTCCAGTTGATCGCATCTGCTACTGAGGCTTCTGCAATCTTCGCGTAGTTCTCGAAACTTGGCTTTCTGCTCCATCAGCTCCTTTAAGCCCTTCTCTCCATTGGTTATTCTAGTTATCCATTCTTCTAATTTTTTTTCAAGGTTTTTAACTTCTTTGCTATTGTTTTGAATTTCTTCCCGTAGCTCAGAGTAGTTTGATCGTCTGAAGCCTTCTTCTCTCAACTCGTCAAAGTCATCCTCCATCCAGCTTTGTTCCGTTGCTGGTGAGGAACTGCGTTCCTTTGGAGGAGGAGAGATGCTCTGCTTTTTAGAGTTTCCAGTTTTTCTGCTCTGTTTTTTCCCCATCTTTGTGGTTTTATCTACTTTTGGTCTTTGATGATGGTGTTGTACAGATGGGTTTTTGGTGTGGATGTCCTTTCTGTTTGTTAGTTTTCCTTCTACCAGACAGGACCCTCAGCTGCAGGTCTGTTGGAGTTTACTAGAGGTCCACTCCAGACCCTGTTTGGCTGGGTGTCAGCAGCAGTGGCTGCAGAACAGCGGATTTTCGTGAGACCACAAATTCAGCTGTCTGATAGTTCCTCTGGAAGTTTTGTCTCAGAGGACTACCCGGCCGAGTGAGGTGTCAGTCTGTCCCTACTGGGGGGTTGCCTCCCAGTTAGGCTGCTCCTGGGTGAGGGACCCACTTTAGGAGGCAATCTGTCCGTTCTCACATCTCCAGCTGCGTGCTGGGAGAACCACTACTCTCTTCAAAGCTGTCAGTCAGACAGGGACATTTAAGTCTGTGGAGGTTCCTGCTGACTTTTTGTTTGTGCCCTGCCCCCAGAGGTGGAGCCTACAGAGGCAGGCAGGCCTCCTTGAGCTGTGGTGGGCTCCACCCAGTTCGAGCTTCCTGGCTGCTTTGTTTACCTAAGCAAGCCTGGGCAATGGCGGGCGCCCCTCCCCCAGCCTCGCTGCCGCCTTGCAGCTTGATCTCAGACTGCTGTGCTAGCAATCAGCGAGACTCCGTGGGCATAGGACCCTCCGAGCCAGGTGCGGGACACAATCTCCTAGTGTGCCGTTTTCCACGCCTGTTGGAAAAGCGCAGTATTAGGATGGGACTGACCCGATAGTCCAGGTGCTGTCTGTTACCCCTTTCTTTGACTAGGAAAGGGAACTCCCTGACCCCTTGCGCTTCCCGAGTGAGGCAATGCCTCACCCTGCTTCGGCTCGCACACAGTGCGCTTCACCGACTGTCCTGCACCCACTGTTTGGCACTCCCTAGTGAGATGAAACCAGTACCTCAAGCAGAAATGCAGAAATCACCTGTCTTCTGTGTCGCTCAGTCTGGCAGCTGTAGACCGGAGCTGTTCCTATTCGGCCATCTTAGGAATAGCTTTGAATCAGGATGCATGTTTTGTTAATGTTCTGGATGAATCAGCCCCTAGCAAGTTGTAGCTAGTTGTTAGTGCTTGTCTCGTCTCCCCTCTGAGAATTTTCCAGAAGGACCTGGCCACTGAATATTTGGTTTCATTAAGAAAAGAGCCATTTTGGAACATTATTGTTTGGGTTCCGACAGCGATTTTGACATATGCCCTACTCCCATGTAATTCCTCTTGTTTAATGCTAAACCAAATTTTTTTGTTTGTTTGTTTGTTTTTGAGACAGAGTCTTGCTCTGTCGCCCAAGCTGCAGTGCAGTGGTGCAATCTTGGCTCACTGCAACCTCCACCTCCCAAGTTCAAACTATTCTCCTACCTCAGCCTCCTGAGTAGTTAGGATTACAGGTGTGCGCCACCAAGCCCAGCTAATTTTTTTTTTTTTTTTTTTTTGGATTTTTAGTAGAGATAGGATTTCACTGTGTTGGTCAGGCTGGTCTTGAACTTCTGACCTCATAATCTGCCCGCCTTGGCCTCACAAAGTGCTGGGATTACAGGCGTGAGCCACCACGCCCGTCCACTAAAGCAAAATTATCTATAATATTTAAAATACAACTAAATGGTACCTTAATCACTCATTACCTCTTGCACGTAGAAAGACAGTGAATGACAGTATGCATTTCCAACTTCTGACTGATACACAGCAATAAACATATACCATTACCTAAATATTATAACCAATACTAATACATAGCCTTGTATCAGATTACGTCTCAGCTCATTATGGTGGTTCTTGGTAGTACTTATCAGAAGGCTTTTCTGAACATTTCAGCAGTTAGACCATTTGTTTGTATACTTCTGGTGTCCACCTTTCATGTAACACTAAGATATTTTGAAAACTTTATACCATCGTTCCCTTTTACCCTTTGGGTTATTAGCTTTGAGATGACCTAGATCCTTCTCTAAATCATTTTTCTCACCTAAGCTATATTGATTTGGCTTCTTCGTTTTGTTTGTTTGTTTGTTTGTTTTTTGAGATAGAGTCTTGCTCTGTCACCCAGACCGTAGTGCAGTGGTGTGATCCCGGCTCACTCCAACATTTGCCTCCTGGGTTCAAGCGATTCTCATGCCTCAGCCTCCCAAGTGGCTGGGATTATAGGTGCCCACAACCACGCCTGGCTAATTTTTGTATTTTTAGTAGAGATGGGGGTTTCACCATGTTGATCAGGCTGGTCTCAAACTCCTGACCTCAAGTGATCTGCCTGCCTTGGCCTCCCAAAGTGCTGGTATTACAGGCATGAGGCAGCATCCCCCAGCCTCAGTTTCTTAATTATTCCTGCTACACCAGGCTTGCCATTGTTATTCCTTACACCTGTAACAGATACTAAATCTTGTGATGGCTTGTTAACATTGTGATCTAAATTTTTTAAAACAGTAAGTAAGCAAACAGGCTTTCTGAGAATATTATTTTTCTTCTCTATCTGTCTCCTGACAAATCTGCCCCTGACTTCCTTTTCTTTCTATTACCAGGTTTTCTGTGATATATTCTGTCTACTGTTTTTCCTCCCATTTTGTCTCAATTAATTGTATTTTATCTTCTGTTTCCTTTACTCTTCCAAACCTATTCTTATTAAAGAACTATTAATTTTTAAAATTTTTAGAATGTTTAAAATATATTTTTAATTATACAGGTAACACATGGAACCATTTTCATTGTAAAAAAATAAATCAAATAATACAAATGAAGCAAAAGGCCCTGTTGGCCACATGCCCAACCAAATATCACCTTTCTTCTTAGAGTTAACTGTTGGATTAGTATCTGCATATAGTGAAATACATTTTAAAATAACTTTTATCACGATATGTATATTCTTCTGTTACATGGTCTTTTTTTATTTTTTTTTACCAAATGTTTCTTAGTCTTTTCCATGTGGGTCTACTTTGTTCTCTTTAACTTACGTGAAACATTCAAGAGGATCTATTATATTCCTTTTTAATCCTTTAATCCTCTATTTCTGGATATTTACGTTGTTTGTTTTTGTTTGTTTACTTTTATAAACCGTTCTTTAATTTGTCTCATCAGACAGGTCTACTAGCATTTTTCCTGATTAAATGAACATTGAGAAGTAGAATTGAGGATCAAATATTTTAATAGCTGTGTTGAATTGTTCTCCAAAAAGGCTATACCACTTTATACTCCCTGCTGCACTGGACTTTGTTTACTGCTTACTCCCTCTTAAAATATTCTCTTCCCTTGACATTTGTGATCAGAGGCTTTCCTGGTTCTCCCTACTTCTCAGTTATGCCTTATTCATATATTATTTAACTCGCTCCTCATCAGCTCATCCCACAAATTTTGGGTCTCTTTAGCCTACTGATACTGATCCTTTTCTCTATCTGATGGCTTCAACTGATATCTCCCAATACGTGAGCTTAGACTATCTCTCAAATACGAATCTAAGCTTAGATCTTTCTCCTTAGCCTCAGACCTACATATTCAATTACCTATCCGAGATTTCCAGAAACTTAAATAATTAAGATAAAAATCATAATTTCTAATTCTCTTAGGAGAGAGAATCTTCACCAAATCAACAAAACAAAAAATCAGACTAGAAATTCCACCAACCTGCCTCTTCTCCCTCTCTTCTCGATTTTAATAAATGCCACACCACCATATATTTAAGTCAGACATCCATCTCCAACTTTCCTTTTGCTCATATATTCAATCAATCACTAAGACATCTCAGTTGTACCTATTACATGTGTCTCAAGTTCACCCAACTCTCTCCATCCTGAATAGCCTAACCTAAGCCACCAGTATTGTCACCTAAATGATTTTAACTGGCCGCTAACTGTCCTACATGTCTCCAGTTGTGAACCATACTGCTTGATTCTCCACAGTGAAGCCAGAGTGACACATCTGAAATGAAAATCTCGTGTCAATTATCCTTCTGGAAATCCTACAGTGGTTCCCCATTACCAGCAAAATTTCACACTCTTTTTTTTTTTTTAATTTGGGGATTTTCCAGTGAAAACCAGGATTTGCTAGACGAATTCTAAAAGAGCTGTAATACTTCATACTGTTAGTGTAATACTCAAGTCCTCTTTTGACCTAGCCCCTTCTTACTTCAGCAACTTCATTGTCTCAGGACTCTTACTCATTTTGTTCCAACCATGCAGTTTCTCAACAGTCCACACAGTGTCTCATTTCTGAGGCCAGTGCATTTCCTGTTTCATTTCTTTGAGAGTTATTCTAATTTACACTCCCCTTTCTCCTGGCAAACTCTACTGATTCTTCAGGAATCAGCCCTGACGTCCCCTTACTGAAGCCTTGCCTGACTTCCTAGGAGTGGGGTGGATATTGTCCTCATGTCCTTACCTTCATTTAAAGATACATTTATTGTCAGTTCCTCTGCTACTCAGTTATCTAGTACGTGCCTGTCTTTTTGACAAGACTGTAAGCCCCATGGGAGCAGGGATTGTTTTATTATTTTTATTCCTACCATATAATTTGGTGCCTGGCATGTAGAAAAGACTAAGTAATTGTTTAAAAACAGTATATTACATGGGTTGAGTATTTAGAATTTATAGCTGTAATTAAATTGATAGCACAGTTAATCTGACAAAAATAATGATGATGTAATCATTATGCTGCATGGTGATTAGGCATAAATGTAAAGCAATTCCCATAATTTATTTTGATTAGTATTGCTTTTACATAGCCAAAACATGGCTATAGATTTTAGGGGTTTTTTTCATCATTTAATAAGCTTTTCTTAATATCGTATAGCATTTCAATCATCATTGCAAAAATCATTCACATGCATAAACCCCAGATAGGCACCTTCCTATGTCCCAGCAACTAAGGCTCTTCTGTAGTGGCCAGTCCTCTCTTCCATCATCTTACTTCCCTAAAGGAATGGTTTTAGTAGCACATCACTTTAGTAGCAAATTGGCAGGGCACAAAAGTGACATCACATTGAATGTAGGTTTTCATGTAATCATATGAGATTGGGAAAGGCTGTCGCACCAGCCATCTCCCATTCTTTTCCTTCAGCAGCTGCTCTACATTCCCTGCCTCTGCTTCCTGGCCTGCCTGAGAGGTTTTGCAATGACTTGAAGCAGCCAAAATTCCGAGTCCCTTGGCTATGTGATTATGATGACAAAGGGGAGACAGCAAGATATCCAAGCTATAGGCAGAGGAAATGATCAGAGTCCTGACATCTACAAGTCTTGGGGTTAAAAAGATAAAGGAAAAAAAAATGATAATACCAGACACAATCTCTCTTTTATCTCCTGCCCTTGACTTCAAAAAATGAAAAAAAAAAAAAAAAGACTATAGCAATTTTATCACCAAGAATAGCTCTGTTTTATCACTGTCTCACTACCTAGAATTTCCTCTTGCCTGTCTTCCAATCTTTCCTCAGCTAGTTATTGCATTACCTTTTGTTAACAAAAGGCAATCCTTTTATTTCACAATATGAGATAAAAGGTTTTAAAATGCAGGCATGCAGGAGAGTAAAAACATTAATGTGTATGAGTTTCATTCATATGAAGGATTGATTGCAGATCCTTATTTTCATTTACAAAGAGCAATTGGAATGCAGGTAAACAAATATTGTCTGGCCTCATATTGTGAGCAGAAGATTGCACTCAGAAGTGAGAAAAGGACTGGAAAAGATAGTGAAGAGGTAAATAAGGGAAACTTTCTGATTGTACTATTTTCCAAAGGCTAGACTTGTATGTACATTGTCTGTTGACAGATATGGTGCTCAAAGGTACTTTATACACATGAGAACTTATACAGCCTTTAAAAGCAAGGACATTCTGTCATTTACTACAACATAGGTAGGACAGTAGGACATTATGCTAAGTGAAATAAGCCAGAAACAGAAAGATAGATACCATATGATCTCACTTCCATGTGGAATCTAAGAGTTGATCTCATAGAAATAGCATATAAAGGTGGTTACTGGAGGCTGAGGGTGAAGGGGAAGGATGGGGAAAGGTAAGACATTGATCAAAGTCTAACTCTCAGTTAGACTGAAGGAATAAGTTATAATGATCTGCCGCGCTACGTGGTGACCACAGTTAATTATGTATATTTCAAAATTGCTAAAAGAATAGATTTGTAATATTCTTATCACAAAAGAATGATAGGTTGGTGAGGTGATATGCTAATTAACTAGATTGACTCTTTCTACAATGTATACATAGACCAAGATATCACATTATACTCCATAAATATTTACAGTCATTATTTTTCAATTTCTAAAAAGGTATTTATGCCCTTTATGACTGCATGAAGGCATGCAGTTACTTTACCAGAAATTATTTATATTTATGTTACATAAGCAGTCTGTACAGTGTTCAGAATTTCAGCTTTTGGAAAGACAGTGCCCTATAACCATATACTCTACAACTCGATATTAATCTGGCACATTTTTATGAAAATTAATGTCTTATTTGATAAAAGTTTTTTGATGTTAATTTCTTTATTTTTTATTTTTATTTTAAAAAATATTTTAGAGAGAGGGTCTTGCTCTGTCTCCCAGGCTAAATAAAGTGCAGCAGTGGTGCTATCATAACTCACTGCAGCCTCAATCTCCTGGGCTCAAGTGATCCTCTCACCTAAGCCTCCTGAGCAGCTAATACTACAGATGCATGCTACCACACTTGGCTAATTTTTAATTTTTTTCTAGAGACAGGGTCTCACTATATTCCCCAGGCTGGTTTCGAACTCCTGGCTCCAAGTGATCCTGACTCATTGGCCTCCCAAGTGCTGAGACCATAAGCACGAGCCACTGTGCCCAGCACTGATGTTAAATTTTTTTTTAAAACTGTTAGTAGATATGTAATACTCCTTAAAATTTTTTAAAATTAATATACATATAGCAGTATATATAATGATAAAGATAGTAATCTAACTAGTTTTCTGTTTTTTTTTTTTAACATGAAAAACTTATTGGAAGGCACAGTGATGACAGGAGAAAGATCTCAAAACAATATGAGTTCTTTGTATACTTAAAGACTCTTTGATTTATCCATACAGAGGTAGAAGAATTAGAATTTTCTATTGAATTTACAGAACATAAAGATAAAAGTTATATAAAATTTTCTCACACATCTGTCCCAAAGCTATTTTCGGGAGATGAGAATGAGGGGCAAGGATAAAAGGAATAATTGAACATAAACCAGTTCTATGAATGGAATGCCACTTAAAAGTATGCCTTTATTATCATTTCTCAAAATAATTTTTGATCCAGTCATTCCTGTTACATGCTATGTATGTTCATACTATATAATCAAATTCTTTTGCCTCATTTGTATTTAAATATATTACGAAAAATAAAGTGGGAAAATACACTGAAAATGAAATACATGTAGTCTTTTTAGAAAGTGACTATGATATTTGTATAAGAGAAGTTTACATGATTTTTAGGTGGGAAAGCACTAACTGGAGAATATGATTTATAACAAAAATATAGGTAACTTACTGCAGTAATGTATCATGTCATTTGTTTCCTAGGAGAAAATCAATCACATTTAAAATACTGACCCCTTCTGGTTTTCTTTTCTCACTGCTTGACAAGTAAAATCCAATTTGTGAGCTCATTGAAAAAGGAAGCTAAGATTATTCGGTAACGTTTTGAAAATTTGTGTAAATCATCCAGATAACAATCCTTAAAAAGTGGTACTCTGACAGCAAGAATTGTGTTTTGAAAGAAACATTAAAAAAAAAAAAAACGCTAACATCTATTCTCTGATGCACTGGAGCTAAGATAAGGAATACCTAGTGACTGTGCAGCATGGCCTTCATCATTCATCAACACAGTGACCAAAAAATTGATGTGTTTATACAGGAAAAATAATATTTGACTATATGGGGCTATCAGAATGGAAGATTTCCACCACTGCTTCAGCTATGTATATGTTTTCTTTTTAAAGTTTTAATAATTCAGTTCATGTCACATACTGTCATCGTATGCTTAGTCATCTGTTTGGAATCCAGAAAACAAAAACAAACCACTATTAACAACTATTACAATTACTACTAATAGTTATTTTCTTCCTCTTTCTGTTCTTCCTCCTCTGTATTCTTCATCTTGTTTCTTTTTTCTTTTAAGTTTAGGTGGCAGTAGTCAGAGGTTATGAAATTTAAAATGTGCAGTTTGTTTGCAGAAAGTACACACTTCTTTTTAACAAGAGTTTACTGATCAAAATATTACACATTCAATGAAATGATAAAAAATCGAGGAGCCATCCAAAGCTATAATTTGTAACTATTATATTTTCTTTCATAAAAAAGTGTCAAATATATATTGACAATATGAATACAATATTGAAAATAAGATGTTATCAGCTTTATTAATTTATTTACATTATCTACATTTTAAAATTTATTTATTTATTTTGAGAGAGTCTCACTCTGTTGCCCAGGCTGGAGTGCAGTGGCATGATCTCAGCTCACTGCAACCTCCGCCTCCTGGATTCAAGCAATTCTCATGCCTCAGCCTCTCGAGTAGCTGGGATTACAGGTGTGTGCCACCATACCTGGCTACTTTTTGTATTTTTAACAGAGACGGGGTTTCACCATGTTGGCCTGGCTGGTCTCGAACTCCCAACCTCAGGTAATCCACCTGCCTTGGCCTCCCAAAGTGCTGGGTTTACAGGCATGAGCCACCATGCCTGGCCTAACATTATCTACTTTGTACTGGGAACTTAGCTAAGCATTGCAGATTTTAAAATATGGAAATGATTCTTGTTCTCAAGGTCCTCAGGCCAGTTATCGTAAAATGTGGTAAGACCTATAATAGAGAGAACAGTTAGGGTGCTGGGGGAATAGAGGGAAGGACGCCTTACTTATTCTTGTTAAGGATGGAGTACAAAAGAAGCAACAGGTAAATATTTAAACTAAAGAGATTTGTCTAATATACGATATTATTATACTATAGTATAATAATATACAATAGAGTACAATATACTGGAGCTAAGATATATATATATATATTGATTTATTTATTACCTTTGGCTGCATATAGTTTGTAGAGTAATAGGAATCATAGTGATATACAATTGATATCTTTTTCCACTTAGTTTATCATGAACATTTCTTTTTTGTTTGTTTGTTTGTTTTGAGATGGGGTCTTGCTCTGTCGCCCAGACTGGAGTGCAGTGGCTTGATCTCGGCTCACTGCAATCTCCGCCTCCCGGGTTCATGCCATTCTCCTGCCTCAGCCTCCCAGGTAGCTGGGACTACAGGCACCCGCCACCACGCCCGGCTAATTTTTTTGTATTTTTTTAGTAGAGACGGTGTTTCACCGTGTTAGCCAGGATGGTCTCGATCCCCTGACCTCGTGATCCACCTGCCTCAGCCTCCCAAAGTGCTGGGATTACAGGCGTGAGCCACCGCACCTGGCCTTTTATCATGAACATTTCAATTATTCAGTAGTTTTTGAAAACATGCCATTGCTTCATTTATTTATTCATTTATTCAGGTAGTTAGGAATATCTAAAACTCTCCTTTCCTTACACAATCTGATTAATGCAAGAAATAGTACAAAAATGTATCCTAATGGAGATTAAAAGATCAACTTTTTAAAGTTCCAGGCAAGAGCTTGATAACTCTTCGGGAAGGAGTTATAGCAGCTGGCCTGTGATCCATTTCTGTTTTGATTTCCAGGGGGACACTCCTAAGGAAAGAAAGAAGGCAGGTGACCCAGTTAAATCTTCTCATAAACATGTAGATAATTGGCCTCCTTGGTAAATAGACTAATGAGTTTTGCTAAGAGGATAGTTCTTATTTATGGCATGCTTTAAGCAGAATGTTCCTGGTTAGGATTGCCTATGGTAAACACAAACTAGCATCTATATAGATTTATGGGGTATGGCTTCCTAGAGATACCATGTATCAACTTCATAAGGTATGTTGTGACATAACCTAAATGCTCCCCATTGTGTGAGGCGACCTGTGAACATGATTTAGAGAATTCATCTATTCTGAGATAGAAAGCCCATACCCAATATTGGTAGCAAGACCTGGGGAGCTACATCAGCAGTCCCAGACCTTTCTCTGCTTCTCTTCTGCCACTTGGTTACCTGTATACTTAAAATTATTATTAAATAGTAAAGCTTGATAGTGGGTAAGGTCTCTGGTCTGTGTGAATCTGATTTGACAATTTGATCTTTTATGTTAGCTCACTCCTGAACCCCAACCAGGCCTCTGTGATGAAGCTGAATTCAGGGGCATGATTTGGACCCGAGTCCCAGTTGCAAGCTTTTTATTCCAGTCCCACATCTAAATCTTGGGATTCAATCAACTCTTCCAACCAGCTATTAGACAGAAAATAAAAGCCTTGCCCCTTACATGCTTGGCATGGAAACATGATTAAGAGGATGAGGGGATAGCTTATTCCATAATTTAGCACAACAGTTATATATACAGTGGAGAGCTACTGAAGTATTTCTAATAATGAAATTACATAATTACATTTATTTTAGAAAGATTATTACACATAGAGGGTAGACACAAGAGAGCAAACAGAGAGAGAAGAAAGCTATTGGGAATAAATACTTAGGAAGTTATGGAATTTTTCCAGATGAGCAATGATTATCAATGGATTAATGTTAGAAGAAAGTCTTCAGAATAAGATGATACTTTAAGCGTTTCATTAACTCACCATCGTTTATTCAATTTGTAAAATACCACGGATGTTAACAACAGTTTAACATCTTTTTTCTTAATAATTTGAAAAGCTTTTAATGGATATTTAACAAAACAAAGCTGAGCAAATAAGTATAATAAGTATATTAAAGTGTTTGAAACATGGGAGCACATAAATTCTTCTAGTTTAAAAAATTTGAACTGACTTTTCAAGATTTCTAAAGAGTGACCATTGCGTGCAGCAGAGGATGACCTGGCTATTTTGGGAAAAGGTGCGTCTTTGTCACTTGAGCATTCTTAGTTATCTCTTGGTGCTCTGTGTTCTTTTTGCCTCCCCTGAATCTTCTTTCTGTGGGAACAACGACTTTTATGATCCAAAGGATTGGACCTTGGGCTGAAAAACCACAATTCAGCCTATCCGTTAAGAGTCCCTGTGACTCTTTCTTCTTCTATCAGCAAGATTTTCCTGGCATTTGGCCTCATTCTGCCACTCACTACAGGAATTTGAACTTACCATGCCATTGACCTAAATGGAGTCACTAAAATGCCTTTAGTAAACTTTGTAGGCTTTTATTTCTTTTTTAGTCTGGCTACAGCAGGAGTCAAATGACTTCTTTAGGAAAAGATGGTCATTTTTTTTCCTCCAAAGATTTATTTAGGACATTGGCGTTCAAACTCTGCTCTGTAAAGATGTAGGGTTTCTGTAGAATCACTTTAGGAGCTGTCTTGAAGGAACAGATAGGGATGAACAGGAGAGCCCCTTAGCCTGGCACACCAAATCTAACTAGAGGCAGGGTATCTTTTTCTGGTTAAGCATGTAGAATTTCACTTGAAGAAAGTTTCTTCTTAACACACACACACACACACACAAACACACACACACACACGTGCGGTTTGAATAAACCCTTTTAAATCATTAAAATCAACTATAAGCAGTCTCCATTCATAAGCACATTTGCCATGGGACAAAATCAGGTCAATTCTGGTGGTTTTCTTGAAAGCTTTTCTTTTCTTTTTTTTTTTTCCATTTGTATGAGTTAAGAGGCAATGGTTGATAGGTCAAAGACCCTACCTTGAAGTTAGGCAGGCCTAATGTGGGTTTGTTGTCACTCTTCGCTCACCTAAGCAACACAAAATGAGATCCTTATGTTCAATTTTAGTGGAGCAGTTTTAATCCCTACCGTTCCATACTCACATTAATGAGGCAATGAGTTGTTAAGAAGAGTTACTAAACGTGAAGTCTCCAAGTGGAAACCAATAATAAATATGTTAAAATTTGTCATTTATAATCTATTTCAAAAATCTCATGCCATTACTCTGTTGTACTAGGACTTTATAAGAAATATTGAATATAAATATAAAGAAATATTCTTTATAAGAAATATTGCTTCTTCAAGGTAAAAACTTGCTGTCAGTGGAAAGAAGATAATTATCAGCATTGTTTTTGTTTCTAAGGCTGACAAAAGAATAGCCGCTGGGTATGGTATCTCTGAAAACAGCAAGCTTGGTCATGGTTCTTTATCTCAAATTTACAGAACTCTTTTGATAATAAAGAGTGTGATATCTAGAAATTTGATTACTTACTGTGAGCACAGTGAAGTCTACCCTCAGGCTTGTAAAATAATACTTTTAAAACAGATGACAGCATTAGGTAACTATCAACCTAGAAATATCTGTGTTTTAGATGCTTATAGTACCCTGAAACTTAATTTTAAATCTGCATCTATTTGATAGATTGTACATGAGCTTTGACTTTTCACCTTAATGTTTTCTTTGGTCATAGTGTATAATAGTGGTTGGGTTTTTTTTTTTTTTTTTTTTTTGCTTTCTTTCCTAGACTGCTGTTTGCCAGCAGAAATAGTAAACTGATAGAAACAGGGTGAAATGATGAGAAACAGGCAGTGGAAAAATAAAAGAAATGGGAACTGCTGAAAAGGAACAAAAACAGAAATATTGGAAAGGAATACTACAAGTCAACAATGTAGTATTAAAAAAATGAAATGGAAAGGAAAAGTAAATGAAGAAAAAATTTCCAAAATGCTTCAGGGAAGAAAAGAAATAGTTAAAGATGTGGTTTTACCATTTGTTGAATTATATTGTAGCAATTAAAATCTTTCTTTTTTCTTTCTTTCTTTTTTTTTTTTCTTGAGACAGGGTCTTACCCTGTCACCCAGGCTGCAGTGCACTGGCCCAATCCCAGCTCACTACAACCTCCACCTCCCACCTCAGCCTCCCGAGTAGCTTGAACAATATGTATACAGCAGCTAATTGTATTTTTTGTAGAAATGAGGTTTTGCCATGTTGCTCAGGCTGGTCTCAAACTCCTGGGCTCAAGTAATCCTCTTGCCTTGGCCTCTGAAAGTGCTGGGATTACGGGTGTGAGCCACCATGCCCGGCTAATTTTTTTTTTTTACTACATTTATTTCCTTTAAATCAGACTGTCTACCGTCTCCTGCCCCACTCTCCCAAACTCTGTTAGGTTTTCCTTTTGTTACTAGAAAGGCAGCGTAAGGGACAACTGACATTTTTAAATGTCTTAATGGCATTTTGGGGACACCATTATCTCAATTTTAAAACAGTGGCCATGTTCCATAAAGTCAAGTTTACTTTGAAAAGGTTACCAAACTGTTCTACTCAATCAGAAATGAGACCACAATTGCTATGTAGCTGCGCTCATTAACAGGCTATTTTACTTTCTGTAGGAATTTATTATTTAAGATCCAGTTGGCAAGAAGAAAAACCGTTCTCATTTTTATAAATTACTTGTTAGCAAAAGCTTTTTTTTTTTTTTTTCCTGATAAAGCCTCTGGCCTCTATCATTTCCATTTGTTCTATAACATAAAAGTTAGAGGTTGCTTTAATTATTCTCTACTCAGAATTTTTTTTGATAAAAGTTTTATTTTGATATAATTTTAAACTTAGAAAAAAAATGTAAGAATAGTACAAGGAGCTCCTGTGTGCTCTTTATAGAGATTCATCAACTGTTTTACATTTCACCACATTTACTTTTTTTATTATTATTTAAGTTCTATGATACATGTGCAGAACTCTATTCAGAATTTTTGTGTGTTAGTTTCAATTAAATGTATTTCTTTGTTTTACACTGAAAATTCTCTTCCTGACCTGCCTCTTAATTAAGGTAGCATTTATTTGTTTTTTGTTTGTTTGTTTTATTTTATTTTATTTTATTTTATTTTGAGACGGAGTCTTGCTCTGTTGCCAGGCTGGAGTGCAGTGGCACAATCTTGGCTCACTGCAACCTCCGCCTTTCGGGTTCAAGTGATTCCCCTGCCTCAGCCTCCTGAGTAGCTGGGACTACAGGCGTGCGCCACCATGCCCAGCTGATTTTTTTACTTTTAGTAGAGACGGGGTTTCACCGTTTGGGCCAGGATGGTCTTGATCTCTTGACCTTGTGATCTGCCCACCTCGGCCTCCCAAGGTGCTGGGATTACAGGTGTGAGCCACCGCGGCTGGCCTTTTTATTTTTTTGAGACACAGTCTCGCTCTGTTGCCCAGGTTGGAGTGCAATGGCACAATCTCAGCTCACTGCTCACTGAGGCGGAGGCCTCCCAGGTTCAAGCAGTTCTCCTGCCTCAGCCTCCCAAGTAGCTGAGATTATAGGCACCCACCACAATGCCTGGCTAATTTTTTGTATTTAGTAGAGATGGGTTTTTACCATGTTGGTCAGGCTGGTCTCAAACTCCTGACCTCAGGTGATTCACCCAACTCGGCCTCCCAAAGTGCTGGAATTACTGGTGTGAGCCATTGCACCCAGCCCATTCACTTATTGAATAAATATATTTTAAGAATATAGTTTCCAGTTGTGCTGTATGTACAAAATACAAAATGAATGCAACACAAACCCTGTTTTCAAGCAGCTAAAAATTTATTGCTTAGGAAAAACAGAATACGGAGAAATTCCGTGGAGAATCAATGAAAGTTTCAAAGACTGAGCTCTGAAGTGGGTCTAGGTGAAGAGACCATTTTTATTCACTTTTTTTCTAAGTGAATACAAGCTCATTCACCTAGTTAAAAGGAAATTTTATGATTTTTGTGGCAATTTGTGTAAGCATTAGAACTTTCTAAGCATCTAGAAAGAAGAGGCAAATAATTAATTTTAATTCCTTGATTTGGTAGTTAATTACACAAGAGTCTATCTTGCTTCGCAGGGGCAGAAGTATTGCTAGCTATATATCAGAGTTTGGTCAGAGTAAAATCTCCACAAATGATATAAGAGATTTATTATTGGAATTAGATATTATTAAGGGAGCTGCTTAAGTAGTCTGTTTTATTGCGTCACTACTTCTGGTGGTAGGCTTTAAGTGAGCAGGGCTGGCAGTTAGCACATGAGGTTAGCAGGGAGTAAAGACACACTAGAATCCACAAAGATGAAAGATGAAACACGTCTCTTCTCTGCACATCCAGTTTGATGATGTGAGTGATCTGCAGAAAAGCTGGTGGATTCCACCATGGACCTGCATAGGAACCTGGTCCAGAATTTGGAAGAGCTGAAGGAAGATCCTGTGATTCCTGGAGGAGCTGTGGGCACAGCTGCTGCCCTTACCTACATGTTGAGCCACTGGATGTGTAACAGTATATGTGTACACTAAGCTCAAGGAGTTTTGACAATTACATAGCAAAGTTACCAAGATATATGACATTTTATTACCCCAGAAAGATTCTGAGTATGCCTTCAGAATTCACAGTTCCCTTCATCAAAAGCAGTTATTATTCTGATTTCTTTTTACCATAGATTAGTTTTGCCTGTTCTCAAACTTAAAAATGTAATGAAATAGCATGTACTCTTTTATCTGGAATTTTTCTCTCAGCATAGTATTTTTGAAGTTTATTCATAGTGTGTGTCTCAAAAGTTTGCTCCTTTTTATTGGGTCAGGTGTAAAAGTAGTATTTTTGCTTTTGGCTTGACTCCCATTGTCTGGACAAGAACATTTACTTAGAAGTGCATGAATAAGGCTTGAGGCCACTGTATTATTCCTGGAAGAGCTGCCTCCTTAGAGACAACTTTCAGTGATAGAAAGTTATCAGTGATAACTTTGGGGTTACAGAATCTTTTCAACCCTGTGAGGCCCCAATTGCTGAATTCTCAGTAGGCTTGGATTTCCACACACACAGAGCATTCCTGAGCAGAGCTATGTTCCTCCATTTCAGCATCCAAATCCCTCAGATCTTTCCTGAGCTTTCTCTCATTAACATACACTAACATGTTACAATTTTCTTCTAGTTATCCTAGAGTTATGTAAATGTTGTTAGTATATAGTCTCTCTTCCAAGATATCATAAACAATGATTTTATTAAATGTTTTGGCATGACACAGTAAGAATCACTGACTATATTAGAGTTCTCCAGAGAAAAAGAATGGAGATATACATATATATATATATGTATATATATATACACGCATATATATACACATATATATGTGTACATATGTATGTGGGTGTGTGTATATATCTATATATCTGCTTTGACTTCTTCCTACTAGTTGCAATGCAGATTAAACAGCAAGAACTAGGATAGCCACCCTGGATTGTGAGGTTGAAGATTGGGCCTGGATCCCTGATGATTCTGCGGTCTGGCCATCTACTAATTACCTGGACAACCTTGGGAAGCCATCATAGTACAAACATAGAGAGTACTTACATAAACCTAGATGGTATAGCCTACTACTACACACCTAGGCTATATGGTATAGCCTATTGCTCCTAGGCTATAAACCTGTACAGCAAGTTACCATACTGAATACTGTAGGCAGTTGTAACACAGTGGTATTTGTGTATCTAAACATACCAAAATGGAAAAGGTACAGTAAAAATATGCTATAAAAGATAAAAACAAATTGTACACCTGTGTAAGGAGCTTGCCATGAAGGGAGCTTGCAGGACTGGAAGTTGCTCTGAGTGAGTCAGTGAGTGAGTGGTGAGTGAATGTGAAGGCATAGGGTATTTCTGTACACTACTGTAGCGTTTATAAACTCTAAACACTTAGGCTACACTAAATTTATAAAATACTATTTTTCTTTCTTCTATAATAAATTAACCTTAGCTTACTGTACCTTTTTTACTTTATAAATTTTTAAAGTTTTTAAAAACTTTTTGACATTTGTAATACTTAGCTTAAAACAAACACGTTGTACAGCTGTACAAAAATATTTTCTTTATATCCTTATTCTATAAGTTTTTTTCTATTTTTAAATTTAATTTGTTGTTGTTGTTGTTGTTAAACTTTTTTGTTAAAAACTAAGACGCAAACACATACTTTAGCCTATGCCTGCACAGGGTCAAGATCATCGATATCACTGTCTTCCACCTCCATGTCTTATCCCACTGGAAGGTCTTCAGGGGAAGTGGCATGTGGGAACTGTCATCTCCTATGATAACAATACCTTCTTCTGGAAACCTCCTGTAGGATCTGCCTGAAGCTGTTTTACAGTTACGTTTTTATTTATTTATTTATTTATTTTAAGAAGGAGGACCTGCTTAAATAATGATAAAAAGTATAGTAAATACTAGATGATAGGAATTTTTCAGCTCCATTATAATCTCATGGGACCACTGTCTGCCTGTTTTTCTATCGAGAGAGAGAGAGAGAGAGAGAGAGAGATTTAAGGAATTGGCTTGTACAGCTATGAATGCTAAGTCCCAAATTTGGTGGATGTTCTAGAGCCTGGAGACCCAGGGAAGAGTCAACATCACAGGTCAAGTGCAAAGGCCATCTGCTGGAGAATTCCATCTTTTTCCAGGGAGGTCAGTCTTTTGTTCTACTCAGTTCTTCAACTGACTGTATGAAGCCCACCCACGTTATGAAGGGCCATCTGCTTTACTCAAACAATTCAAATGTTACTCTCATCTAAAAACACCCTCACAGACACACCCAGAATAATACTTGACCAAATATCTGAATATCATGGTTCAGCCAAGTTGAACATAAATTATCTAGCCATCATACTGGCTTTCTAACCTGTAGTGTTTGTGACCTTGCCCTCTATTACCTGTTTATTAAGGCAGTTCTACACTTAGATTCTGCTACAACTCCACGTGGTACCAAATTCAGTATTAGTTAAGACAGTTTTTCTTCTAATATAACAGAGAAAGAGACTCAAAATAATAGGGACTTAAATAAATAAGAATCTGAGTAGGCTTCCCAGGGTTGTCTAGGTACTCAGTAGATGGCCAGACTCCAGAATCATCAGGGATCCAGGCCTAATCTTCAACCTCACAATCCAGGGTGGCTATCCCAGTTCTTGCTGTTTAATCTGCATTGCAACTAGTAGGAAGGAGTCAAAGCATAATTCAACATTACTTCCACTCACATCTCATGGGTCAGACTTAGTCATATGATTATGGTTATTACAAGGCAGTCTAGGAAATTAGCCTTGGCTGTGCCCAATTAAAAATCCCATTACTATGGAAGGAAATGAGAACAGATACTGAAGAATAATTAGAGGTGTCTGCTACAAGTTGGAAATTCCTTGATCAAGTAATGCTGGAAGATGTGAAGAGAATAACCACACTCTTTTTTTTTTTTTTTTTTGAGGCAGAGTCTTGCTCTGTGGCCCAGGCTGGAGTGCAGTGGCTCAGTCTCGGCTCACTGCAAGCTCTGCCTCCTGGGTTCACGCCATTCTCCTGCCTCAGCCTCCCAAATAGCTGGGACTACAGGCCCCCGCCACCATGCCTGGCTAATTTTTTGTATTTTTAGTAGAGACAGGGTTTCACTGTGTTAGCTAGGATGGTCTCGATCTCCTGACCTCATGATCCGCCCACCTCAGCCTCCCAAAGTGCTGGTATTACAGGCGTGAGCCACCGCACCTGGCCCAAGAGTAACCAAACTCTTAAGCAAGACAGCCAGTTTGAAAGATTTTACAATAATCAAGAAGTAGTTGACAAAGCCCTTACATAATGAATGGCAGGGGATAACTGCCATTAAAAGTATGAGCTATAGAACTATATTGCCTGCATTTTAATACTGGTTTGGACATTTCCTGAGAAATTTTGTACAAATAACTGTCTTGCCTTAGTTTTCTCATCTGCAAAGTAAGAATAATAATTCATGCTTCAGAACTTAATTGAAAGATTGAATGAGATAGCATATAAAACACAACGTCAGGTAAAAAAGGAAATGAAGGATAGAGTTCTAGGGCAGACTGATATTTAAGGGATATGAAAAAGGAAAGGCAGATGGGGAGGCGGAGGCTAAAGGGGGACTTCGGAGAAATAGAAGATGAACAAAGAAAAAATAGCATCCAGGAAGCCAGATCAGAAGAAAGTTTCATGAAGTTGAGGATTAATGGCAGAATCAGGTAAATGAAGGCTGAAAATAGGCTTTTTAATACAGGCTGTTTGTCTACTTATTTTCTTGCTGAGTCAAGCTTCTGAGGAAAACAGTATTTTTATCTATCTTTTAGAGTTGTACAAACAAACTATTGTTAAATGAATTACCAAGTTATTTGGAATAACTACCAAGGTATTCCAAATTATTTGGAATTTTAATGAAGGACTAACTACTTTTGAGTTTCTACATTGGGTCTAATATGTTAAAATTGTACACAACTATCATTTAAATGCCAATCTGTGATGAAAAGTTTCAAATTATGTCTCAGTGTGAAGTATGTGCTTTCATTCACCTCATCATAATGCTGTACAGCAGCACTTTAATAGGTGGAGGTTGTATGCTGTATAAAAGGACCGGTAGGTAAGATTCTCAGGTCATTGCTTAAGACCTATTAATTCTACTTTCTTTATGTTAAAAGTGCCTGGAGGTATATAGTTATTTTTTACCTTCAATGGGTATTTGAGACAATTGGGATGTTAGAATGAATGCATGTGGTGTCCTGTGTCTTATTGCCTCAAATTCCAAACTTATTTTAGCAGTCGTAGTATTTGCTTCAGGGCACATAGCAGTGGTAAAGCTTGAGGTCCTCTTTCCGGTACTACATTTGAGTGGCAGTCTTTGTGCTGCATTAATTAGCTGCGTCACTTCAGGCAAATCAGAGTCTTTGTGACCTTCGATCTGATAAATCTTGTCAGACTATTTACCTTGTACATCTCACCTCATAAGGTTTTATTAAGACTCTGTCTGTGAAGTGCTCTTTAACTAGAGCACCAAGTAAACATAAGGTAATGTTAATTAAGCTGATCACATATCCTACACTCAGTTAACATAGGAGTCAGCATCTTGTTTGATTTCTGGACCAAATCCACATTCTGTTCTCTTTTATTCAGGAAGATTCTTTCTATTTCATTTACTTATTTTTTAAATAATTTCTTGTATTTTAGATTCAGGGGGTACATGTGCAGGTTTGTTACACGGGTGTGTTGCGTGATGCTGAGGTTTGGGATACGACTGATCCTATCATCCAGGTAGTAAGCATAGCACCAAATAGTTTTTCCACTCTTACCCCCCTTCTGCCCTCTCCCTTCTAGTAGTTCCCAGTGTCTCTTACTGCCATCTTTATGTCGACGAGTACACAATGTTTAGCTCCCATTTATAATTGAGAACATGCAATATTTGGTTTTCTGTCCCTACATTAATTCACTTAGGATAATGGTTTCCAGCTGCATCCATGTTGCTGCAAAAGACATGATTTCTTTCTTTCTTTTTTTTTTTCTCGCTGCTCTATTCTAGTTTAAAGAAAGTGTAAGAATTTCCTCATGGAGGAATATGTACATGTGTCCAGTGTTCTCTGGAAGCATCTTACCTTTTCAGTTTTGGACTTAAACTGTCATTTGGGCAGTGAGATAAAAAGACTGTAGTTTTCATACATTTTTCACATTGTTAATTATATAACTTGTTCTTTTCTACATAAGTTGCAAATAGCTTTATAAGGTAGTCTCATACAGGCTTTCTGAAATATTAATTGATTATTAAATGGTTACAGTGGACCAATTGCAGGATCGATGTTCCTATGCTTATTTTAAATTTTTTAAATTTCTACAATCTTACTTGGTTTTAAAAAATGTATAATGCTAGAGTTTCTGAGAAGGAAAAGCTTACTAATATTGTGGCATCCTTTACTTATATTTGCTTCCAACGGAAGGGTACTATTGCCTTGATACTCCAATGGCGAAGGAAGGGACATGAATAAAGATGAGGAGTAAATATATTCATCATAGTATTTTGGGGCTGTAATCTTAATTTTTCAAGGGCACAGACATGTATGATTCTTTTACTTCTGTACCAGAAATTGTAGACGAGACGGTGATTGTGACTTCAAACGTGTTGTAGCGATGACATAAAAAGAATTTATCTCCTGGTGATAAGTCATGAGGAATTAATGAAAGAGGGAAAATCACTCTCGTTTCGGTCAAAAGATGGCACTGTTGCTGTGCTGATTGTTCTTTTCTGCATTTTTTGGCTCAGCCCTTTTTAAATGCAGAAAACAGCTGAATACAGTGATCTAATTAACACTGACCCTCCTATCAGAATGCCAAATCTTCTAATCAAGCACCAAAAGAATAGATCCGAGAAAGGGAATTTATATTTTTTTAAATGTGTTAGGATGTTTTAATAGCTATTTATAAAAATAACATTCTGTGTTTGAAACTCAGATATTTGCCGAGGGAAAAATAGGACATCCTGCATCGTGGTTTAAATTTTGGTTATGTTTTGAAACACCGTCCTTTGGAACTTTGATAACTGTCAGTGTTTTAAGACATTTTAGGTTTTGTTTTGTTTTGTTTTAGTTTTTCAAGGTCATTGAACTTATGCTATAATTAAGATAATACATGTTTTTCTTTAAGGTATTTAAGTCAAGTAATAATTTTTCTTTTATTTTCCTTTCTTACTCTCCTTTAGTTGGAAGCCTATGTAGATTAGTCTGGGAATGTAAAGGTGGTCTGTCTTGTGCTAGAGAAGCAACACATTCTCACCTTGTTTTAAGCCAGTTTCTTAAAAGGCTTTTGAGGCATGATTCTCTGTTTCCCTCTAAGCAGACCTTTCAAGGATGGAGAACTTCATCCTTGAAGGCAAAGCATTAAACTTTGGGAAAGACAAAATGAATGCCTTTAAAAAATACGTTTATTATTGATTTTACAGAATTTCTTTAAAATACAGACACGCAGATCAAAACATTTTTTGAGGGAGTGAGAGAAGGAATCCTTGGTGTATTGAAACCACAAAACAATCCAGTTTTCCTTAGAAAACTGGTGGAATCCTGCATATAGACTGCTTATCAGTAGATTTGCCTATCTGATGCTTTTAAAAGTTAACATTTAAATGATTTACTTGCAACAAGTAATTAAATTAAGCTTTTATTGGACAACTATGTGGTTAACTAGTTTTATCATACTAACTAGTTTTATCATACATGCAGATTTTTACAGAAGATATCGTATATAGTTTTACAGTATAATTCATTTGGATCTAAAATACAAGCCAAAAATCTTATTTAATGGCAGATGTGTTTCAGAATTCAGAATTTTTTTGGATTTTAAAGAGGTAATATAGTACATACTTACTACATGGTCTAACCTCCTTTCTACAGGAGGGTCTGGAACAATACTCCATAATCAAACATAAAAACGTTTTCTCAGCAAGACATATGAATAGTTATACCACATGAGATAAGTCTTGGCCATAAATAGCCTTACATGAGTTTAAGTCAGATTTTTAAGCCAAATGAATCTGCCACAACTTTTTTTTTCTTTTTTCTTTTTTCTTTTTTTTTTTTTTTTTGAGACAGAGTCTCACTGTATCACCTATGCTGGAGTGCAGTGGCACAATCTCGGCTCACTGCCACCTCCACCTCTTGGATTCAAGTGATTCTCCTGCCTTAGCCTCCCGAGTGGCTGGGGTTATAGGCGCATGCCATCACACTCGGCTAATTTCTCATATTTTTGGTAGTGACGAGGTTTCACCATGTTGGCCAGGCTGGTCTTGAACTCCTGACCTCAAGTGATCCGCCCCCTTTGGCCTCCCAAAGTGCTGGGATTACAGACGTGAGTCACCACGCCCGGCCTCACAACATAATTTTTTAAAACCTGTAGGTTACAGAGCTTTTTGGATTTCACAACAGAGTACAAGAAATAGACCTAAAGTACCACTTGGTTGTATTCTGTGAACTGTCAAAAATCTATTGAGGATTTTCTGTTTGCAAATGAGGGAAGTTTAACATTATATTCTATTTAATGTTTCTTTTTAAAAACTGTATTGTTTTGTTTTTAGCAGCTTCATTAACTAGGTGGTTCAAATACAAAATGCATTTCAGCCTGTTCCATGATACACTGAAAGACAAGCAAAGATTTGGGGAAAGTTGTATGCCTGATATCTGCCATATAGTAACAGGTTATCTGGTATACATTCCGTGGCAAGGAGGCCATCTTTCTTTCTCTTTTAGGTGTACTTGGGGTAAAATCATTCTCTAGTATATATTTTTTCTTTTTTTCTTACCTTCATTGTGCAGTAGGCCATTGTATTATATGCTATAAAATTAATCAAGATCAACTTTGTTTCCTACAGCAGTGTTGTGAGAGAGAATCTTACCTCATATTTTAAGTAGAGTTTAAACCCGATCAGCACTTTTATAGGAGGCTTCTGAAGGGAATATGTGCGTTTTGGAGAAATGATAGAGGGATTATATTATGCCGCAATTCTGCTTCCTTTAGAAGTACTTCCTCCAATGAAGAGAAGTTGGTTAATGGGTTCAAAAATACAGTTAGATAGAAGGTATAAATTCTAGGATTTGATAGTACAGTAAGGAAATTGTAGTTAACAATAATTTATTGTATATTTCAAAGTAGCTAGAAGAGAATTGTAATGCTCCAGAGATAAAAGATAAATGTTTGTGGTGATGGATTTCCTAATTACCCGATTTGATCATTCTACATTGTAAACATGTGTCAAAATAACAGATATACCTTCAGATTATCTACAATTATATCAATTTTTTAAAAAGTACTTCCCTAGCTTTGCATTATAATTGGGCATTTTATATTAAAGAATATGTAAAACCCAAGATAATGTTTACTAGTTTCCATTTTAGAGTATCAGGTTAGCATTCTACTTAATCTGATCAAATAATACTTTTGCTTCTACTGTTGTTAGTCATGACATTTTTCTGACTTCTACTTTTAAGTATGATTAGAAAGTTTACTGTTATCATTAGAATTCAATGATGAATAATACCAGTCTTAATACAGCTTGGTTTGTAATAATTTCATGCATTATAGTTAGTGGTTAGCACAAATGAATAATATGACATTACTCAGGATCTTGTTACACCGTGATACAGGATCATTCAGGAGCCAAGGGGCCGTGGCTTATTTGGAGAGGTTGATAGAGGATACTATACTATTATGCAAAAATGGATGTTGCTTGGCTGGCTGTTTAGTTTTCCTTCCTCTTATTTAAAAAAAAAGATAAATAACTTTGCATGGCACAGACATTTACACAAGCATAGAGAACCCAACCTGTCTTTTTTTTTCTTCTTCGTTCTCTAATCCTGACTTATCTTTTTATGTGGTCAGTACCACAGCTTTGCCAAAGTTTATTAGTATTATTTACGTCTTTCTAATTTCTAAATGTTTTGCCACCTCCAGAATTTAAAATTTCTTAATGATCTTAAGACCTATTAAGCAATATCTTTCTTTTGTTTTGAGTGAATCATTTTTCTCCCCCAAACAACCCTTCTCACATCCTACCATCTAACTGTTGTAAAAATACATATACAGTCCTCTGTTTATGATTTGGATGAAACCTGTGATAATAATTTCTTGTTACTTGTACACTACTTCAAAATGTGTATAAATTGTTATGGAAGCAGATGATTTATCCCAGACATTATTTTAATGGACAGGGCCCTGTATATTTAGATACTTAGATTTTAGGCGTGTGTTAATTTTTGCTTAGTATATTGTAAAATACATCTTTTAATTTTGATTGGAAAACAAAGACCAGAAATATTGGTTTTTAAATCATTGAACTTGTCTGATTATAAAGTTGTTGTATGTTCTTGCCTTAACAGAAACTATAGTGTGTAATGATAAGTTGTAATTATAGAGATAGTTTTATACTTTCTGCAAAAACAGTGGGAGGCCACAACATGGTCTGGTTCAGTTCATAAGAAAAATGGCATTTATGGCTCTGGGGGAGGGGGACAGGGAGATGGTTTCAGGGTTAAACTGTTCCACCTCAGATCATCAGGCGTTAATTAGATTCCGGAGCTCAGGTGGTAACGCCCGCTCACCCACCACTCACCTCCTGCTGTGCAGCTGGCTTCCTAATAGGTCACAGACTGGTACTGGTCTGTAGGCCCAGGGATTGGGGACCCCTGATCTATAGCATAAGATAATTCTCAGAGTAGAAAAATCTTAGCTATAAACCCTGGGAGTTAGTTTTTACAAATTGCCTTCCTTCCTTTATCTTTGAATACAACTTTCTGATAGTTTTAAAATACATAACTACTGAAAGCAAAAGGATTAAAATGATCTTTAAACAACAAGCAGCAGTAGCAAAACAGTAAGACCATTTGACAGGAATCCCTAACATTTCCTTATGGTTTTGGGATTAACCCAATTTGTTTTAAAAAGGCTTTGTGTTACCACATACAATTTTCTCATTTAGATATTAATGTGGGCAGTTAAGTTATATCTACCTAATTTTAGAAAGATAAATTATGAATGTCGAAAGCTAAGCAGAAGAATCAGCCAACATTGGCAACATTATAGAAATTAATTTAAATTAGCATTAAGCCAGGAACATATTGTTTGTAAATTATGAGGCTTCTATGTACTTTTGTACAGCTTTAATGAGAAAGAATCATACTTACTTGATTAAGCATTGGCTTTGCTAATTGTGGAACTAAGACCAAAATAGTCATTTTAATGGGAGGTTGGAAATATCTGAATTCAAATATTGCCTATATCCACAATAATCTAACATTTTTATTGTGTATTTCTCTATTTTTAATTGTTTAAAAATACATAACATAAAATTTGCTATCTTAACCATTTTTAAGTGTACAGTTCAATAGTGTTAAGTACAGTCACATTGTTGTACTACCAATCTCCAGAACTCTTTTCATCTTTCAAAACTGAAAGTCGATATCCATTAAGCACTAACTCTTCATTCCCTTCATTTCTTAGCTCCTGGCAACCACCATTCTACTTTCTGTCTCTATGAATTTGACTATTCTAGATACCTCATATAAGTGGAATCATGTGATATTTCTTTTTTGTGACTGGCTTATTTCACTTAGCATAATGTTCTCAGGGTTAACCCGTGTTATAGCATCTGTCAGAGTTTTCTTCCTTCTTAATGCTGAATAATATTTCATTATATCTATGTATCTGTCTACACATTTTGCTTGGCAGTTAATCCACTGGTGGACACTTGGGTTGCTTCTATCTTTTGGCCATTGTGAATAATGCTACCATGAACATGGATACAAATATCTCTTTAAGACCCTGCTTTCAGTTGTTTTGGGAATATACCCAGAAGTGGAATTGCTGGAGCACATAATAACTTGATTTTTAAGTTTCTGAGGCCTGTCATATTGTTTTCCATAGTGGCTATACCATTTTAATAATCTAACAGTTTTAAAGAAAGTCTTATACCTATTGCTATAGTTAGTAGAAAATGATCCAAAATGAATGTAGTTACAACTTTACTTAGCAAATTGGCCTTTACCTTAGTGTGTTGCTGTAAAAACAAAAAAAGAGAAAACCAAAAACGCCATCATTAGATGTATATTAGTTGTTTCCTGTTGCTGCTGTAACAATTTACCACAAATTTAGTGGCTTAAAATCGCACAGATTTGTTACCTTTGCGCTTCTGGAGGTCAGAAGTCCAAAATGAGCCCTGTGGGACTAATATCAAGATGCTGGCAGAAATGTGTTCCTCCTGGAGGTGCTGAGGGAAAATCTGTTTGCTTACCTTTTCCAGCCTTCAGAAGCAGCTCACATACCTGGGCTGTTTGCCTTAGGCCAGCAATCCTGTCAGTTCAACCCAGGCTTCCATAGTCACATCTTCAGCAACTCTCTCCCTCCCTCTTTCAATGATAAAGGACCTTTGTGATTACATCAGGCCCACTCGGATAATCCAGGATAATCTCCCCATTGCAGGATCCTTAATTTAGTCACATCTGCACATAGCGTTTTCCCATGTAAAATGGCTTGCTTACAGGTTCTGGGGATTAGGATGTGGACATCTTTGAGGGGTTTTCATTCTTCCTACCACAGGATATTTATTATCCCCTTAGCAGTTCACATCTCCAGCATCTAGATAGGAGCCTTTTTTGTTTCCGTGGGGAATATTTAGAGGGCAGTGAATAGTGAGGAGAAGAAACATTAGAGACTAACAACAAGCACTGAAATGTGAGAAGACCCTCAGTGGTAGGAACCCCCAAAATATCTCTTTAATCAATAAATGAATACATGAGATGTATAGAAATCCTGGATACCATAGAATTTTAGTTATCTGGAACCTCAGGGAATACCTTTTCTAGAGAGGTTCTCCCTTAACAGTCAAAATTTTTTTGAAAATACATATAACTGGCCAGGCATGGTGGCTCACGCCTGTAGTCCCAACATTTTGGGAGGCCAAGGTGGGCGGATCACCTGAGGTCAGGAGTTTGAGACCAGCCTGGCCAACATGGTGAAACCCCATCTCTACTAAAAGTACAAAAATTAGCCAGGCATGGTGGCAGGTGCCTGTAATCCCAGCTACTCAGGAGGCTAAGGCAGGAGAATCGCTTGAACTGGAGAGGTGGAGGTTGCAGTGAGCCAGGATCGCACCACTGCACTCCAGCCATGGCAACAAGAGCGAGACTCATCCACCCCCCAAAAAAAAAAAAAAAATTTAAGTGACCTCCATGGCAAAAGCTCTGGTATTTATTCTTTTGTCAAATCTCCCCTTTAATTTGTATTACAGAAATAAATCAGATGGGTAAAAAATTAAACTACAGATGAGCTCCTAGTGAAAAGGATTGTTCCCCTGCGACTCTTCCTCTCTTCCTCCAGTCTTACTCCTCAGAGGCAATTACTTCTAATGATTTCGGTTCCTAATTCATTCTTCAGGTCACCCCCAAATCTCTAAATAATACGTTTATTCATTTTCTAAAATTATCAAAAAATTAGACATTAACTACTGCCCTATCACAGGGATTTATGTCACTTACACCACCCTTCCCTCATCACACTACCCTGCACCCTGCAATCTCACACTGTACTCAGTTTCTCCCTGTCGGCTCTGAAACTTAGTACATTTCTTATTCTATTAGTGGGGGAAAGTTCTCTTAAATACACATCACACCTTTATTGTCTTTTTTTCTTTATTTATCTTTATTCTTTTAAAAAATAATTAGAGGCAAGTATCTTTTGGCTTTTCCTTTTATAAAATAAGAACACTTACACGCCCACCCTGCCTTCCATTTCTCCCTCCCTTCTACTTCCCAGTATCTTACAGCTGTACTTGCATGTTGTCAAGGTTGATCATATTATTTCTGAGACGTTAAAATCTATTCTGTAACAATGCTAAGATTGGTCTTTGGAGTAATTCTGAACATTGAAGACCCGTAAGTGGTGCATGTTGTTTAATTCTATAAATATTGTCCACTGCATAATGGAATAATATGTTAGAATTAAAATTCCTTCTCTCTTGGTTCGATCTCATAAGCAGAATACCACTGAAACATTTTTTCTAGAATCAGATAGATGAGACAAGTTGATCTCTCCCTTTCCCTCCCAATTATGTATACCAAATCTTCAAGTTTTTCTCAGTTTTCAGTCATTTTATCTTTTTTTCTTCTCTCCCTTCTCCCTTCCTTCTGGAGAGCTCCCTCTTTTTCCAGACTGCAGTAGTTGCCTTCCAGGCCTCCCACGCAGCTCTCACTCTGAGGCTTCACTCCTTTCACTGCTCTTCTATGTTGCATCCACTCTTTTCTGAATTACATTTCTCCTCTTTCTTGCTTTATTTCCTCATTTTGCTAGAATTAAAATTTCGGAGTCATCAGATATCTGCAAGTTTCTGTATTCTTGCTACATATTTATTTTATGAGTTGGCTGCAAATAGGATTCACTTTAAATTGCTTTTTCCTAGGGTTTGGAATGTATTTCTCCACCGATACCAGTCTGATTCCTGGGCTCTTAATAGGTGACCTGTTTTTCTCTTTGGAGGCATTAAACACCTTCTCTTTGTTCTTGAAGTTCAAAAATTTAACAATGATGAAATATATAAAGGTGAAGTTTTGATAGTTTTCATCAAGACCCTCTCCACCCCCTCCTCTTAACTCTGTCATCTCATCTCAGATTACCACCCCTGGCTCACCTTGCTCCAGCCACACTGACCTCCTCTTTCCTTGAACATGCCTCAAGGTCTTTTCACTGGCTATTCCTTTGGTATGGAATGCTCTTCTCTCAGATATCTGCTTGGCTCACTCCCTTACCTCCTCAGAACTTTGTTCAAATGTCACTTTCTGAAATGGCAACCTGTTCTAACTGTCCCATTTAAAATTATAATCCCTCTCATCCAAGCACTCCTAATCCTTTTATCCTGCTTTTATTTTCTTCATAGTTATCTATCACTAAATTGCATACTAAATAAAAAATATGTGCAAACCTGAACATATATGTGTGTATGTATATGTGTATATGTATATATGTTTATCTTTGTATATGTGTATGTTCATGTATGTGTGTATATATTTATATTAGTTTGCTAGAGTTGCCATAACAAAATACCACAGACTGTGTGGCTTAAACAATAGGAGTTTATTTTCCATTTTATTATTTTATTTTATTTCTTTTTTTTTTTTTTTTTTTTGAGATGGAGTCTCACTGTTTCACCCACGCTGGAGTGAAGTGATGCGATCTTGGCTCACTGTAACCTCTGCCTCCTGGGTTCAAGTGATTCTCCTACCTCATTGTCCCAAGTAGCTGGGATTACAGGCATCCGCCACCACACCTGGCTGGTTTCACCATGTTGTCCAGGCTGATCTCGAACTCCTGACCTCAGGTGATCCATCTGCCTCAGTCTCCCAAAGTGCTAGGATTACAGGCGTGAGCCACCGCACCTAGCCTAGAAGTTTATTTTATCACAGTTTTGGATGCCAGAAGTTTGAGACGAAGGCGTCAGCAAGATTTGTTTCATCTGAGGTCCTTCTTCATGGCTGGTAGATAGCTGTCTTCTCCCTCAGTCTTCTTTATATGGTCCTCCCCTGTAATTCTGTGACCAAATGTCCTCTTCTTGAAGGAGCCCAGTCATATTCCATTAGGGCCCACTTTAATGAACTACTTTTAACTTAATTACTTCTTTATAGACCCTGTCTGTAAATACAGTCACCTTCTAAGGCACTATGGGTTAGGACTTCAACAAAGGAATTTTGCAGGGACATAGTTTAATTCAAAACATATTTAATTTGTTATATTCTATCTCCCCCAGCTAGAATGTAAGCTTCATGAGGTGAAAGTTTTTTTATTGTTGTTCTGTCTGTTGAGATGTACTTACCACCTAGAACAATGCTCAACATATAATAGAGGCTCAATAAATAATGATGAATGTCTTATCTTTCTAGTACTCCTATTAATTGGATTTTGAACCTATGTAATTGATCCACCTTGTCTCATTTTCAGTCAGTCTATTACTGTTCTACTTTTTGTGGAGAGATTTCTTCAACCATAACTTCCAAATACTTCTGCAGAATATTCTTTATTTTGGTGACCATATATTTAGTTTCTAAGAACTCTCTTCTTGATCCTTTTTCATGGCATTCTGTTATGGATATTGTATCTTTGCTGATCTGTCTGCATTTAATAGATCATATTTCTCTTTTGTTCCCTGAATTTTCTGTTTCTTCCTGTGTCATTATTGTTTATTTTGTTCTTTCTCTTACATACTGCTTAAGCATTTCTGATCCTTAATTATCTAGCAATCCTTGGTTATACATTTTTATTTAATAATGAGACAATAAAAGTACTAGAGGTATATTTTAAGGATCAGACCTTTTATCTGGTGATATAACTTTCTGAAGAGCTGACTGTTACTCTGGAGGCTCTCTTCGTGGTAGAATGCAGAGATCTTTGATTTGGGGTCTAAAACCCATAGTGGCTGCCTTAGAAGTCTTCACGAATAGTTTATTCAATTTTCTTAGATAAAAACCTTCCAACTTTTTACCTGGTTGCCCAAATTGCAATATTGGAAGTATGGTATCGATGACTTCATACGTATGCTTTCATATGTATGCTTTGTTTTTATTTTTACTCCCATCAATTTAAAGACAAACTCATTATTCTGTTCTCTACCCCCATTTTCCTAGTTTTTGAATAACAATCAACCAGTCTAACCTACTCTATCTTTTCCATGTTGATTGGTCTGATTATCATTTTCCAAGTCTTCCAGGGATAAGTTAAAAAGAAATAGGTGTAAGATCAGAGGTTGGGCACAGTGGCTCACGCCTGCAATCCCAACACTTTGGGAGGCTAAAGCAGGCGATCACTTGAGATCAGGAGTTCAAGACCAGCCTGACCAACTTGGTGAAACCCTGTCTCTACTAAAAATACAAAAATTAGCTGGGCATGGTGGTGGCCACCTGTAATCCCAGCTACTCGGGAGGCTGAGGCAGGGGAATTACTTGAACTTGGGAGGCAGTCATTGCAGTGAGCCGAGATTGCACCACTGCACTCCAGCCTGGGTGACAAAGTTAGACTCTGTCTCAAAAAAAAAAAAAAAAAAAAAAAGACTAGAAAACATCCAAAGTAATTGCAGTCTAAGTCAGAGTAAGGTTAGTTTTAAGTGTATAATCTTTGCTGTCAGACCCCCTGGTTTCTTTTTAATATACGTAACTAATCTTTTGCATTTTTCTGATTGCACACAGCTCTGCAATTAAGGCCTTACGACCTGGAGGGTTACTTGTATACTCTACATGCACACTTTCCAAGGCAGAAAATCAAGATGTGATCAGTGAAATTTTAAACTCCCACAGTAACATCATGCCTATGGACATTAAAGGAATAGCAAGGACTTGCTCCCACGACTTCACATTTGCTCCCACTGGCCAGGAATGTGGGCTCTTAGTGATTCCAGATAAGGGCAAAGCCTGGGGCCCAATGTATGTAGCCAAATTGAAGAAATCATGGAGCACAGGAAAATGGTGACATGAATTTGTAAACTGTGTTTATGTGTGATTATATTTCTGAACTCAGTACATGTTAATATTTAAATAATTATGCAGTAACTTTCTCTGGGTCTGTTTGGAATCCTATTTAGTTAATACTTTAGCATCTTAGAATCTAAGCTTGAGAATTGTTCAGGTGTATTTTTTTCCTAGAAATATATCTGTAACAATGATTTAAGGTGGTGCAGATGGTGTTTGTTCTATATTGTAAATCTGCTGTCTTTGCTTGGCATTTTATAGTTAAATTAATCAGAATACGTGGTTTTATGCATAACATATTTAGATCTGTATTCTATCTATGATAGTGCTTTGAACCTTCAAAAGTTCACATTTGCCAGCACTCTGACCATTTTCCCCCTTATCAAATGTACAGGTTTGTTCAAGGTTTTTTCCCCCCCACTTTTGTAACTGATTGTCTCAGAACTGATTGGTATTCTGACACTAACTTTTTAAGCAGCACTATTTCTAGTTCTAGCAAAATAGTTTTTTTATTTGCAACGTTGTTTTCTGTTAAAGACTATCTTATGTTTACTGCAAAGGTCAGTGACTCTATTGACACCAGCTTTATTTCCCCCACTTTTTTTGCATTCGCAAATACAAATTGAAAGGGTAAATTATATTGAAAAGCCTTTAGAACAGCAGATTCACATGCACATGTTTGACTTTCGACATTCAGCTTATAGAATTATGGAGTCTATCCAGCAGGCTATAAAGCAAGTACTTGAGACAAAACCGGAATGATTAATAACTGCAATCACTGAACTATATTTGGAGAGTTTTGTTACATAATTGCAGTCATAATGAGCACTACAGAATCTGATTATCTCACATTCACAATCTGGAGGGGCTTTTTATTTCACTTTGTTATAAAATGTTCTCTGAAAATATGATGCCACATATTAATGCACAAGACGGAGATGCCTAATGAGAGTGGACTATGTGATTACTAGAACCCAGTGCCATTTACTAAGTGGCTCTCCATGTTTACATAAATCCTGGGAATACTGTGTACATTTCTTTATATGTACTTAGGGTTTTAGCTTCAGTTAGCATCACACATTTTCTCCAGAAATTACTTCAGTAAGAGTCCAAACCTATTTTTCCAACTATTAAGAAAAATTATGCAGCACATTTCAAAAGATAGCATCTCTTTGGAAATTAGCCTTTTTTTAAAAAAAACAACTTTATCTGATTATAGAAATACAAAATTCTGCTAAAGCTGAATACTTTTGAATTGTTCATTATGTTCTGTGCCTTTAAACTAGAGACTATTTGCTTATTAATTTTTTTGTTTTGTAAGCATATGTAACCGGGTTTATGTCATCAGGAAGTCTCAGGAAGAATTTTTTTTTTTCTGTACCTTCAGTCTGTTGTCTGTTAATCATTTGTTTTCCTTTATGTCCAACTGATATGTTTAATGTAAAGCTAAAGTCCAAGCACGGTGGCTTACACCTGTAATCCCAGCACTTTGTCAGGCTGAGGCAGGGGGATCTCCTGAGGTCAGAAGTTCGAGACTAGCCTGCCCAACATGGTAAAACCCTGACTCTACTAAAAATGCAAAAAAATTAGCCAGGCATGGTGGCTGGCACCTGCAATCCCAGCTACTTAGGAGGCTGAGGCAAGAGAATCACTTGAACCCAGGAGGCAGAGGTTGCAGTGAGCCAAGATCTCGCCATTGCACTCCAGCCTGGGCGACAAGAGTGAAACTCCGTAGCAAAAAATAATAATAATAATTAAATATAAAGTAACGCTAGAACTCTTGGACCAAATCAAGTGTATTGGGTAAATACAGAAGAATAATGATGGTGGAAAAGATGTTTTCTTTTTTAAGTTATCATTATTAGTTTTTTTTTTATCTTCAGACACTATAAGTTTTAAAAATAGGTTTCTTTTGTGTAGGTTAATCACAGAGTAAATCTGCACACTGTACTTTGTTAAATGTTGTTATTTTCCCAGTATAATGCGATGAAACTTAATCTGAATACTTGGTGTGCTATTGAATTTACTTTCCTGTGATTACTGAAAAATGCATGCATGTGTGTTTCTGTGTGTGTATATATATATAATTTTATTATTAAAAGCAATTGCCCCAAAACCAAAAATTGACAAGTGGGACCTAATTAAACTGAAGAGCTTCTGCACAGCAAACTAAACTATCAACAGAGTAGCAGACAACTTACAGGATGGGAGAAATATTTGCAAATTATGCATCTGCCAAAGGTTTAATATCCAGAATCTATAAGGAACTTAAATCAGCAAGCAAAAAACAAATAACCCTATTAAAAACTGGGCAAAGGACATGAACAGACATTTGTCAAAAGAAGACATTCAGATGGCCAACAAACATATGAAAAAGTGCTCTTCATCACTAATCATCAGAGAAATGCAAATCAAAACCACACTGAGATGATATTTTACACCAGTCAGAATGGCTATTATTAAAAAGTCAATAAAATAAAAAATAACAGATGCTGGTGAGGCTGTGGAGAAAAGGAACTGCTTATACACTGTTGGTGGAAATGTAAATTACTTCAGCCTCTATGGAAAGCAGTTTGGAGATTTCTCAAAGAACTTTATAACAGAATTGTCATTTGACCTATCAATCCCATTAGTGGGTATATACCCACAGGAAAATAAATTGTCCTACAAAAAAAGACATAAACGCTTGTGTGTTCATCACAGTAATATTCACAATAGTAAAGATATGGAATCAACCTAACCGCCCATCAACAGTGGATTGAATAAAGGAAATGTGGTACATACACCTCGTGTAATATTACACAGTGATAAAAAAATGAAATCATGTCTTTTGCAACAACATGGATGCAGCTGGATGCTTTTATCCTAAGCAAATTCAGGAACAGAAAACTAAATATTAATACATATTCTCACTAAACATTGAGTACACGTGGACATAAAGGAACAGTAGACACTGGTGACTACTAGAGTGGGGAGGGAAGGAGCGGTATGTAGGCTGAAAAACTACCTATTGGGTACTGCACTCACTACTTGGGTGACGGGATTATCTGTACCCCAAACCTCAGCATCATCCAGTATACCCATGTAACACACCTGTTCATGTATCCCCTGAATCTAAATAGTTGAAATTATTTTTTTAATGAGAAGATAAACCATAATTATAATGAAATAGATAATATTTGAGCATTGAATATTCTATAAATTATGTATTTTTTTTTTTTTTTTTTGAGATGGAGTCTTGCTCTGTCGCCCAGGCTGGATGGAGTGCAGTGGTGTGATCTCAGCTCACTGCAACCTCTGCCTCCCGGGTTCAAGCAGTTTTCTGCCTCAGCCTCCCAAGTAACTGAGATTACAGGCACCCACCACCATGACTGGCTAATTTTTTGTGTGTTTTTAGTAGAGATGGGGTTTCACCATCTTGGCCAGGTTGGTCTTGAACTCCTGACCCTGTGATCCACCTACCTCAGCCTCCCAAGTGCTGGGATTACAGGCGTGAGCCACCACGCCCACTGTATATGTTGTCTTTATTGATGTTTAAAACAAACTCAGGAATAAGTATTATAACCCCCTTTTGTGAATGAGAAAACCAAAGCTCAGTTCTGTTTGTAGTTTGCCAAGGCTACACTGGTAAGTAAAGGGTACAGCCAATGTATAGATAGACTGTATAGATACATGAAGTGGGGGTGGGGGCCAAGGAGCTATTACTGCTGTTTGGAAATACCTGCCTCTCGTAGATCCAGCTTTAACATTTTTCTGACATCCTAGTAATAGCAGACCCTGCACAAAGTGGATATCAGAGTTAATACTGTGAAGAGACAAAATAATGAGAATAGTTTTACCAAAGATAATGAAATCCTGCATAATGTCTGCATTTTTCCATTGATTGGAGTGCATCCTTAGAAAACTGAATATAACAAAAACCCAGAACATTTTTGGAAATTGTATGCTGTCTAGCAACTGTGTGTGAATTTTTATACAAGCACTGTTTTATGAGTTATGTAAAATGTTCTGAAACTAGAAAAAACATGGTCTTGTAACATGTTATTTTCTTAGAACACTGGTTTCTCAGAACATGTCTTTCTGCATGGCCTCCCCACCCCCATCCCAGGGGAGAACGTGAATGTTCCGAGGGATTTCGGCCTCTGGGGCTTCCACACTCTGGTTGTCAGGGGTACAGCTCACAAGCTTTCAGTTTGGCCACAGCTGAACTTACCAGATAAATCCTCCAAACCCATTTCTCCAGAAACCACTTCTTGGCCACGCAATGGGAGGCTCGTTTGACCTTTTTTTAACCTTTCCTGGTCAGGTGCCAGGCCACTCCTGCAAAGCCAGCAAAGTTTCATTTTCATTTAACCCCTTTTTTTTTCACTTTGTATCAAATGTAATTTAGTTCCTCCCACTGCCCCGAACCCAGCTAGAGTGCAGTGGTGTCATCATGGCTCACTGCAGCCTTGACTTCCTGGGCTCAAGTTATCTTTTTGCCTCAGCCTCCTAAGTAGCCTGGACTGCAGGCCCACAATACCATGCCTGGCTAATTTTTAAATTATTATTATTATTATTGTCATTTTATTGTAGAGATGTGACCTCACCAGGCTGGTTTCAAACCCCTGGCCTCAAGCGATCCTCCCATTTCAGCCTCCCAAAGTATTGGGATTATAGGTGTGAGCCATTGTGCTCGGCCTCATGTATTATTATTTGTAAAAAAGGATGCATGTTTTCCCTCACCTTCTCTTCGGCTAGTTATAAATCATTAAACTTAATATTTCATAGTTAAAGGGTAGAGCCACGATCAAAACTGGCTCCAAGGTCCAGGCTCTTTTCCCAATACTATGCTGTCTCACAGAGTGTAGGTTATTTGAACCCTCAAGATTATTAACTGACTTTACCCCTATTTTCCATTGTTCAGTTTCCTCCTTTTGTGTAATGTCCTATTCCCAGGGGATGAAAGGATTAATCAATACTTGGGGAAAAAACAACAACCTTTGAACTATTTCAGGCCGTATTCTAAAGAAGTGTGTCTTGTGATTTTGATACCCAGAAATCTCCAGTGGAGGGTATTCTCTGCCTTCCTTTTCTTTGCAGATGCTGAGCTGAAGAGTGGAAATTTGGAGCAGACTTGCAGTGTCAATTGTAAAGCAAAGAGTAATTGATATTACTTTCTGTGACATTGAGTTACTTTCAAAATAGCTTTATAAAAATTTAGGTTGCTTACCAACACATTAACTTCTCTCTGCCATCCACACGCTGAACAGCCACTACTTTCAGAAATAGACTGAATAAATGTAATGCATTTAAATGGTTTGTACTGAATTTTTTTTAAGCATCAGATATTATCTGTGGTTGGAAATCAAGGTGTCCTGCAGTTCTTTATCTTATTATGTATATTCCTATAACCTTATACTCAGATTTCATATTACTCCCTTAGCAGTATTGTGAAAAATATTCTTTCATATAATGTGGGTGGGTAGAAAATAATAGCTACCTGCACACCTGGCTACGTGACCAAATAATCACAAATCTAATAGACCCTTATCCAAGAAGACTTTATGCCTGGGAGATAAGCATCAGATAATCTGCATAGATGAATGCAACTCATCTGGAATACAACGAGAAAATTAAAACCAATAGCAATAATTTTATTAGATGCCAAAAAGTCCTTTGATGCAATTGAATGAGACTACTTGTATTATGTGTTAGGTAAATTTGGCTTTGGGGACAAGTAAAGCAGATAGCACAGTTTATTTTCAATCCATTTATATGGTTTAAATCAATGGTTTACAATCTCCCTTTCCCTGCCTTATTGCTGCACTAGGGAGAGAAGTAAGGATGATGCCCATTTCTGATGTTACTCTTCAGACTGACATTGAAGCTAGAAAATCACACAGATCCCATGGGTATCTGAAGAATATTCAGATGGCGGTTCGCAAGTTAACTAATGTATGCTGATAATCTACTACTTTTGCTGAACGCTCCAACGGCATCTGTCCTGAAAACATTAAGAGTAATGTCATAATTTGGAGTGGCTTCAGGCAAAGTCAATGGGAGAGAACCAGAAATACTATCTTGACGGAACAGTCTCTATTAATGTTATTGTGTATATTTAAAATAAAATAAAAATTTTAAAAGAATTGATATGGGATTCTCATTAGGGAATGACTAAACAATAGAGTAAAGAAGACATTTTAAAATTGACCTGTAATTCAGTGCTAAGCTTTTTTAAAAATGGGTTATACTAAATCTAAGGAGGAAGAAAGTGTGGTAGAGCTTTTATCTCTTTAAAATTTAATTTGTTAACTCAAAGATTAACTCCATACCTTCCTGAAACTTTTCACAAATGAGAAAAGTAATTTCCTTAGTTGCATGAGGGCATATTGTCATGTTGAAACCCAGGGAAAGCATACGCTACCTTAGGAAGAGGATGTTTGCCCCACTGGAAGCTATTTAATGGTATACGTCATGACTCAATTAAGCTTGCTATGGCTTGTCAAAAGGAATTTTCCACTGCATATTGCTATGGAATAGCCTATCACACACAAATAACTATACAGCCTAGCAGAACTAAAAATGTATAGTTCATTGAAAAATAAAACACAGAAGCATAGCATCCAGCTCCTTCTTAGTTCTTAAAAGCCTGTGGAAATAGAATTGCAGATATTAACATGAATGGACAAAGTTCAGAGAGATTGGCAATGGCGAAAGGAAAGGAGAAGGACAGAGCTTATGTCAGCTTACAATTACTAAGTTACAGAGAGAAAGATTCTTCACATATTTATCCAAACAAAGTGTCAACAACCTTTCAAAATGGTAAACCTTTCTTCATTAAGGTATTAACAGTAATTGCTAGGGTGAGGGGCAGGGGGTAGAGAACTCTGGAGAACTTCTGTTGACTTGTGAATTAATGTTACTAGGGAAGGATTACTGTGGGCTTATAGCTTATGGCTGCCAACTATCTAAAGGAAGGGAGGTTATAAAGGTGACAACTAGCTCTGATGCCACTGGAAATTGTTTTGTGTGATATTTTTAGCCATTAATAGCCAACGTAACTAGTTATACCACATTTTCATGTGATATTCATTCCTCTTAAATTGATCCTAAAAATTTCAGTGTAAGTCCTATATTATAACAAATGTTTATAAACACAGCAGACATACACAAATCAAACTACCTATGTTCTTTCTTCCTTAGAAGACTGCTTTGTTATAGTAAAGATAATCTCTGTAAATCTTCTATATGGAGCTGTACCTCTGTCCATTGATGCATTATTTTCAGCTACCTAGTCAACTTGGTAGATTCAATAGATTCAATAGATTCTTCTTCCATCCAACAGTATTGAGTTGGCAGAAGCAATTTGATATAATTTTAGAAGAGGTGATTTTTGAACCAGGAGAAGTTTAAGTGGTATCTGTGATGGAGCTTAGATTGAGTCACGCAGGCATGTTTCAAGAGCAAGGGACACTGGTAAGGCATGAAAGGTTCAGGATGCATCACCAGGAAGCACATTACTACTCCCAACAAAGTGTAGGTGTTCGCCTATCTGATCACACCTTCTATTAATACATCCACTGAGGACTAGAGTGTCTAGTTCATGTCTTCCCCATCAGAACTTTTGCCACCATCCTGGCTGAATTCATCATGTCTGTGGAAAATCTACCCAATATCCTACCCTCCTGGCTCCTTGATTGCCTCTTCATGTTCTTCATTCAGTAACTCACACTCGTGAGCGTTTCCTAGAACCTGGCATTGTCTAGAGTCACACTTTCCAATGGATCTTTCTGCTTTGTTTTATCTGCTCTACCAGACATGGACAGTACCAGCCATATGTGTCTACTGATCACTTAAAATGTGGCTAGTGTGGCTGGGTGAAATGGCTCACACCTGTAATCCCAACACTTTGGGAGACTGAGGTGGGCAGATCGTTTGAGCCCAGGAGTTCACAGGATCAGCCTGGGCAACATGGCAAAACCCCATCTCTCAAAAAAAAAAAAAAAAAAAAATATATATATATATATATGTGTGTGTGTATATATATGTGTGTGTATATATATATATATATATAAAGTAAAAATTAGCTAGGAGTGGTGGCATGTGCCTCTAGTCCCAGCTACTTGGGAGGCTGAGCTGGGAGGATTGCCTGAACCTGGGAGGCGGAGGTTGCAGTGAGCCAAGAATGTGCCACTGCAATCCAGCGTGACTGAGGAACAATTTTTTTGTTTATTTTTTTGAGACAGAGTCTCGCTCTGTTGCCCAGTCTGGACTGCGGTGGTGAGATCTCAGCTCACTGCAACCTCTGCCTCCCAGGTTCAAGAGATTGTTCTGCCTCAGCCTCCCGAGAAACTGAGATTACAGGAGCCTGCCACCATGCCTGGCTAATTTTTGTATTTTTAGTAGAGACTGGGTTTCACCATATTGGCCAGGCTGGTCTGGAACTACTGACCTCAAGTGATCCATGCACCTTGGCCTCCCCAAGTGCTGGGATTACAGGCATGAGCCACAGTGCCCAGCCCTGAAGAAGAATTTTTAAATTTTAATTAACATAAATGTAAATAGTCACATTTGGCTCTTGGCTACCATATTGAACAACACAGATCTAGAATTTCTCCACCTGAGAATATTTAATCTCAGTACCTCCTGTTCTTCCAGCTTTATTATTCTCTCATTTTTATTAAACAGCAATCCAGTTTTCTTGATACCTGTAGTTTTTAAACCTTAATTCTGTTAAAGACTATCCTTTTCCCTTTTGGTTTCCTTTCTTTATTCATCCTGGACCCTAAGGTTAATGCCTTACAACTTACAACACAGAGCTCTCATCTCCATCATTGTCTTACATTCCCATCGCACTTGATATTGAAACTTGCAATTCTGTATCAGTCCGTAGACCATGCCTCTACTGATAGATCCTACATCGCTGAGCATTGTTTGAAAAGGAAGAAAATCATACAGTGGACAGTGCAGATTGATGTCGCTACAAATTTACACAACTGTGCAGATTTATTTTACCACAAATTCATGCTCACCTAAGTTTTTTTGTTTGTTTTTGTTTGTTTGAGATGGTGTCTCCCTCTTTCGCCCAGGCTGGAGTGCAGTGGCACGATCTCCGCTCACTGCAAGCTCCACCTCCGGGGTTCACGCCATTCTCTTGCCTCAGCCTCCCGAGTAGCTCGGACTACAGGCGACTGCCACCACGCCTGGATAATTTTTTGTATTTTTAGTAGAGACGGGGTTTCACCGTGTTAGCCAGGATGGTCTCAATCTCCTGACCTCGTGATCCGCCTGCCTCGGCCTCCCAAAGTGCTGGGATTACAGGTGTGAGCCACCACGCCTAGCCTCACCTAAGATTTTTACACTGCTCAAAAACTTTGACTATTCCTTGGTCAGCTTTCTTTCCCGTTTTTATTAGTGACTTTTCGAAACTTGACTGTTCTCTACGTCTCTCCCACATAAACCCTCTCCTATTTTCTTTAGATGGTGCAACTGCCTCCTTGTTGCTTGAGAAAATTGTGGCTATCAGAGTGAATGTCCTTGACTCTAACTTTCTTGACTCATACGCCTCTTCTCCTCAGTTTATTTAGAAACACCACCAGCCAGCCGGCCTTCTAAGTTAGAAACTTGGGAGTAATGTTCCATTGTTCCATTTTTCTCTTTCCTCTTCCTCACTCTCACCTCTAGATAATAACCAAGTCCTGTCTTTTTTATTATTTTCTCTTAATACCATTGACATTGCCTTAGTTAAGATCACTGAGCTATTGAATTTTCTTCCAAACTCATCTTCTTACCTGCTGCCTCATACCTCACAATCTACACTCTCTATTGCTGCCAAAGTGCTCTTCATACAACAAAATTCCGTCATGTCATTATCATGATTAAAATTTGTCAGTGACTCTCACTCAACTACACGATGAAGTCTGAGCCCTTTGCATATTATATACTAAGCCGCCTTGCTTTGAAAGCTGGATCTATCTCTTTTTTTTTCTCTCTCTCTCTCTTTCACACACACACAAGTTACATTCTCTTTTACTTTTTTCATAGAAATTTGAGTAATCCTATTGAGGAAACTTAATTATCACAATGGTTAAAGTGTCTCAACCCCAGCTCATTGGTTAGGATACCCTTTAAGTAATTTGTTAATTCTGTTATGGCACCTGGTGATATTTTTGCAGTGAATGAGATATTTGAAAATACAGTCTTTTTGTTCTCATACTTCTATCTGGTAACAATATATCTGTATTTTAGGCTGCAATACTTAGTTTTTCCACAGTGAATTGAAGAAATAGTCAAGCCACTTTCAAAACCTTGTGCATTGAACTGAGAGATGTAAATTAAATAGAGAATCCACTACATTATGGGCATGCTGAAGCATGCATACAGTGTAGGAAAATTTCAAAATGAAATAGGCTCAGTAATAAGGTTGGAATGTCAATGGATAAATCCATAATTGTCTTCTGGAAGAAGCTTCAAACCTACAAGGAATATCCAAGGGCAGAATAGCAAATGAGAATATCTTAAAATAGAAAAAGAAGTTGTTCTTCACATCAAGGACAGTCAAAAAATAGCTTATTGAGGTAGCACAAAAACTATAGAAAAATCCTAATCTTCATAATCTTATCAGTTACCCCAGAGTGTTTTTTTAAATGTGAAAAATTAGTGTGATCTGGAACTACTTCTGCCTTTAACTGAATTTGTGACATTAAATAGGCCTAAAACTTTCTAAACTTTGGTTGCCTAATTTTTTAAGTAAAAATAGGTTATCTCTAAGAAAAGTGAATATACTTTGAGCCACTACTATATTCCAGGCACATACATGACTGGTGTTTTATTTGATCGTGTCTCTTCTCTTTGTAAAAGTCTTCTGACCTATAACTGCAGCCGAGGCAAAGGATTAATACTGTACACAAAAGTCAAGGGAGAAAGAAAAAAAATAGTGGAGAACCAAAATAGGTCTAAGAGGAGTGATAAATACGGGAGTAAATAAAGCATGAGGAGGAGATGGGAATTACAAAGGAGAAAGAGGTGAAAGAGCCTCGTTGAAGAGTACAACCAGCTATGTTCACATTCTTGGCAATATGTTCATTTTGCTAAACTGCCATTTCTATTAAGCCAACATGCCAGAAATCACGGTTGTTTCTGTTTCTCTTTCACAGCAGACCAGTCTGTTTCCAAGCTTGATGTTTTTCACTCTTACGCATCTCAAACTTTGGTAATGTAAGTACCATGTATAATAAAAGAGCAAAAACATTCTCTGGGGCCCCAGTGTTTTATTAAAATACTTATTTTAAAATGAACAAACCTAACAGTGTAAAAAATTCTGTATACATATAGTTTTATACAACTTTAAAATCCACAAAGCTCTAAAACATTGTTAACAATTAGAAAATAAAATAAATAGCATTAATTTAAGACCTCAGATGATGCTGTTCTGTTAAAACTATATTGCCTCATGAAATCAAAGCATGATACATACCATTAAGGTGTAGGATTTTAGTGTTCAGTATGTCTTAGCTATTGTACATCACATGATTTTTCGATTCTTCCACCGATTTTCTGTTTGAATTACCAAAAATCTTTGATTTTTTGTAGCATCTTATGATGCTGTTTTCTCTCCAACTTTCCATAAATACAGAATTTATATATTAAAAACAGCTTTGGTGTTTTCAAGTTATTTCACAAATATTAAAATAGTACTGCTTGGGGTTAGCTTGATAATAACATAAATACCTCCTGTTTTTTTTTTTTTTTTTTTTTTTTTTTGAGACAGAGTCTTGCTCTGTCCCCCAAGCTGGAGCACAGTGGTGAGATCTCAGCTCACCACAAGCTCCACCTCCCGGGTTCATGCCATTCTATTGCCTCAGCCTCCCGAGTAGCTAGGACTACAAGTGCCCACCACCAAGCCTGGCTAATTTTTTTGTATTTTTAGTAGAGACGGGGTTTCACCATGTTAACCAGGATGGTCTCGATCTCCTGACCTTGTGATCCTCCCGTCTCGGCCTCCCAAAGTGCTGGGATTACAGGCATGAGCCACCGTGCCTGGCCCATAAACAACTTCTTAAGCACTAGAATCTCATAGTGCCCATCCAGATGATACAGAATATACCTACATTATATCTTTAAAAATTCAGAATAGCTTCAATATGAAACATAAAATTACCCACGTTCTCACTGGGAGCTCAGTTAGCAGAGAGTCATCTGAGAATCCCCAAGTCCTTGGGCTTCAGTTTGAGAAACGGTGCTACGGTCTTTATTGATACTGCTAAGCTGGAAAACATGGAATCTCCTCTGACAAGTATATCTTAGAAGATTTGCCAGGAGAAAGAGAAGCAAAGGGAAGTCATAATTTAAATAAAAGGACAGAATATTTTTGGTACAGCCCTTCCCTACCAATATCTCTTTCCAGGGCAGGGACATTTGTTCCTTGCTATGAAAAGGGGACCATGTAATTTATCATCCAACTAAGACATTTTTGAGAGTAGAAAAGCAAGCTATTAATAATTACACGAGGACAACTATGTGACCAGGACAGTCCAGCCCACATGGTCACCCTAAGAGAAGAGTGAGGGAGGCACTCATGCATTTGAAGAGATCAAATAGATCTCATGCTTCGTGATAAATGCTTTTGAAGCCAGGCATGAGGCTCACACCTTTAATCCCAGCTACTTGGATTGAGACAGGTTGCTTGAGCTCAGCAGTTTTGAGACTAGCCTGGTAGGCAACATAGCATGAGACCCAGTCTCAAGGAAGACAAAAAAAGAGACAGAGAGAGATGAAATGCTTTTTTTTTCTTTTTTTTCATCCTGCACACTTTCTTGCAGTTCCCTTCTGCAAAAAGGAGATACTCCCCCTTTCAGTGCAAATAAAAACCTTCTTAATTACAAAACAACTTCCTTTCTACTCTGCCTGAAATCTAAAGCATGAAGGTCTCCTTTTAATCAACAAATCAAAATACATTACAAGCACTGTCTAATGACTTCAATCTGATATTATTCTTAATGGAGCTTTTGACAAGAGCCCAGCTGAGATAACTGATAGGCAAGATGAACAGTCAAAGCTAAGGCAGTGGCTTTCAGACTTTTTAGGGAATTTGAATAATGTTTATAAGATGACATACAAAGGTAAGCCCATAGACATACAGAAAGTTTTATTACACAGTATTTATCCTTAAACTTGTTATGTATTACACACACACATATATACATGGACATATATATGTATAATTTTTTAAAAGACTATCCCACTTAACTGACCTTGACCCCCACGTAATTGATTTCATGACCCATTAATGATTTGGAATCTGCAATTTGAAAACCACTTCTAACTAGCCATTCCCTTTTGCATCCAGTTAAGTAAAAAGGTACATAAATAGACAAGGTCAATTCATTTCCATGTGTCTTTACAAAAATTCATTTTACTAATTTATTCTTGGTTTAAGTAAGAGTTGACTTTAGCACATTAAAAAAATCCTATATAAGGTGTTATATGCCATGTCATTCAAAGCCCCCGTGCTGCCTTCCCCTCCAACCCTCCCCGTGTAGGCCTGTAATTATTAATTTCTCTTAGATTTCAGTGAATGTTTTCAGATTACTTGGCCTATATTAACTATATTATTTTCCATTTTGCTTTGTGTGCTGAGAAACACAGCTAAATTCTATGATCACATACAGCAGTTATCTCTGTTTATCTCCCTTCACCTACCCCATTCTCCACATGGCTTTTATTCTCTCATTATCCTCCCTCTTTAATAAAATGATCATGTTGTAGAAGATATACTGGCTAAGAGTGTATGTACCAGAGTCAGTCTGCCTGAGTTTGAGTTCTATGCCACTTTCTAGCTGTGTGATGTTAGGCAAGTTACTTAACCTCTTTATATCTTAGTTTCCCCATCAGTAAAATTCGAATAACAACAATGAAAAGAACAATCATAATACCTATATCACAGTCGTTTTGTGAGATCTAAATGAGGTAATACCTTTAGGTACTAACACATTGCTTAGCCCATAGTAAGCAGACAATAAATAAAGCTATTGCTATTCTCATAAATTTTAGAAGTAGACATTACAATTAGTTGAGGGTTTCTTTCTCTCCCTTTTTTTCTTTTTATTATTTTTTTACTGAGGGTTTTATTAGCTTTTAATCTTGTGGCACTCAGAAACTCCCATTAATATGGTTTTCATAGAAAATAGTCACATAAATTTGTCTTTGCGTCTTCTCTACAGAAGCCCCTTTGTCAGATGAATTCACAGAGTGTTTTTTTTTTTAATCTTCAGGCTAGGCTTACTTATTTGTGATATTTGTGTATGAGTTTGTCTTCCCACTAGTATGTAAGAACTTTGAGGGTCAGGAGATGTTTTATGAATCTTTGAGTTCCCCTAGCTCTTCATTCCCTGCTTTCCTGTAGTGCGTGTTTCATAAATGTTTAATGAAATACATTAATTTAACAGGTTCTTTTGAATATCAACAAAGCAAGAAAGTTCTCAGTAGAAAGCAGTAAAAATTCAAACAGAGGTTGATGAAAGCACAGAGAGAGTTTGATATTCAGAACATTAACTGAGGCAGTAAGGCTAGAGTAGAATGGTCAGCTGCCCCATCAGAGGTGGTTAAGAAAATGCACTTTGTTAGTAAGTCTGGGTATACACTTTTGTCTCTGTTACTTCCTAGTTATGCAAACGTGGGCAAATCATGTAACCTCTTTAAAGCTCATGTCCCTCGGCTCTACAATAAAGAAAATTAAAAGATCCTGAAGGCCCAAGTTCTAGTGTTTTATAGCACCATACCAATAATATATATTTTTAAATAGCTAGAAGACAGAATATTGAATGTTCCCAAAATGAAGAAATGATAAATGTTTGAGATGATGGCTATGCTAATCGCTCTGATCTGATCACTATACATTGTATGCTTTGAAACATTACTATGTACCCCATAATTACATATAATTATTATATGTCAATTTAAAAAATTTAAAAAAGATCATAGATGTGAAGTGTTTAGTATAGCACCTGATATACAGAAAGCGGATGATGTATTAGATTTTCTATTGCTGCATCACAAATTACAAAACTTACCAATTAAAAAGAATACAAATGTATTATCTTACAGTTCCCATGAGTCAACAGTTCAGAATATTTTAGTTGGGTTCTCTGTTCAGGATCCCAAAAGGCTAAAATTAAGATGTAAATTGGGTATGCCCCTATCTAGAAGCGGTCCTGGAAAAAGATCTCTTTCCAAGCTCTCTCAAATTTTTGGCAAAATTAATTTCTTTGCAGGTACATGACTGAGGTTCAGCGTTCATACTAGGAACCACTCTCGACAACTAGAGACCACTCACAAGTCCTTGTCACATGGCCTCATGCATAAGCCTCTCACTCTAGGAATCTCTTAATTTCTTTCTTCAGGAAAAACCCCCAGTCATTTTAAGTGCTCACTTGAATCAGGTATGCCAAGAACAATCTTTCTTTGAATAACAGATGAGAGAATTTTAGCTGATGTTCCCTCACTGTACGTCTTTGTTACTGTGAGCATCTTGCCACTCTATGATTCTATTATTTACATACACATATTATTTATATAGCATAGCTCTTAACTATATAATCAGGTGCTAAGTTGGAAAAACATTTTTTTTCTAAGATTAGAGGAGAAACTAGTTGTGTTGGACTTGTTGACAGCCAGTGGTCTCCACTATAGCACTTTCCTAAGAGGTTTTCAAAGGCAATTTTGATTATATGTGTGTTAGTCTATTTCATGTTGCTATAAATGAATACCTGAGGCTGGATAATTTACAAAGAAAAGAGGTTTATTTGGCTTATGGTTCTGCAGGCTGTACAACAAGTATGGCACCAGCTTCTGGTGAGGCCTCAGGAAGCTTTCAGTCATGAGGGAAGGCAAACAGGACCAGGCATCACATGGTGAGAGAGGAAGTAAGAGGGAGAGGAGGTGCTGGGCTCTTTTTAACCATTGGATTTGTAGCTATAGAGCAAGAATTTACCCATTACTGTGGGGAGGGCACCAAATTATTCATGAGGGATGTGTTCTCATGACCGAAATGCCACCGACTAGTCCCTCCTCCAACACTGACAATCACATTTCTACATGAGATTTGGAGGGGACAAACATCCAAACTATATCAATGCACTATTTGCCCTCTATATTGTTTCTAGAGATAACTCTACTGTATTGTTTTTCTTATTATTATCATGATCTAGGACACTTTGAGATAACTGATAAGGAGAGAAAAATGTTTGAATAGATATAGAGTTAGGAAGACATTGGTTCTTTCATTCGTCCTGTCACAAGTGGTTGAAACATAAAATATGTTACAACTTTCAGTTTTATGAGTTATATTCAACTATGAGAGGAGTACAGAGAAATACAAAATTATCTCTGTCTTCAATGAATCTTCAATTTGGTTGCAAACGTAAGACATATTTTCACATTTCACAAATGTGAAAAGTTAAATAGCACTAGAAGGCAGTATGTAATTATGAGACAAATGAATAGTGGGTGGAGTCATAATTATAAATCGGAGAGGAGAGATCAAGGATGGCTAAAGGAAGTAGGAGAGCACAGCTAAATCTACAGAAATGGGCAAGGTATCACCAGATAAAGAGAAAGGAAGAGGATATAATAGGAGGGTGGAGTGGCTTGAGTAGAAACATGGAAGCACATACAATGTAACATATTAATGGTGCAGTGGCTGGAGTCCAGAGTTCAACTAAGTGAATAGGAAGAGATAAAATTGAAAGTGTAGATATTATTTGGAGCCTCAAATATGAATCCAAGGAGTGTGGGCTTAATCCAAAAGGCAATAATAACCCATTGAAGCTTTTTCAAATGAGGAATGCCACATAGAGTAGATACTGAGTAAGTATTTGTGAAAAGTTGAATGAATACATAATGAATGTACTGTTTTAAGAAGATTAATAGTTTGGGAAAGTTTGAATAGGAGGAGGAAGGCTATTGGTTTTGGCTGTACAGTATTAAGAGTCTGAGAGAGGTTCACAGGATCCGAGTTAAGTCACATTACAGCAGTAGGACTCCAAAAGGAGAGACTGATAGAAAGGAAGAATTAACAGGATTTGAAGACTAATTAGATATGGAGGAAAGGAAGAGAGGGGAACCAAAAATGACTCTGCATTTCCAGCCTGGATAATTTATAAATGATGGTAGCAATTTACAGTTTTCCCATATGCAAAATGAGGAAAATAAGAGCATTTTATAGTAAGCATGTCTCTATTATTATTGTTATGTACATAAAATGTCTAACATGGTACTTGAATGATTAATTTCCAATAAATAATTATTTTAATATTGTTATTTTCATCATTAATATTAATTCACAATCCTTAGATCTAAACAATTCTGAAAGTCTTTGGTTGGGTTTTTTTGTTTTTTTGTTTTGTTTTGTTTTGTTTTTTGATAACACATGTAGTGATCTGACCTGAAGTCTTTTGGTAGCAAAATCTTACCCAAACTGACTGAGAATCATTATTTACTGTGTAAATAACCATATGTTTTGCTCTCCAAATATTAACATATTTATGAAAAGATATTTGGTTTAACCTCCTGACCTACATTTGCCTATTTATCTGTCTCAACTCCTTGGCATATTTGTCAGTATGACAGTAGCTCAATCAAAGGGACAAATTTGGATGCTGACTGAGATTCTCTTGGGAGTTTTAAAAACATATGGTATATGTAAGATGTTACTCTTCTGATATTTGAAAACATCTAATTTCAAATTACATCCAGCTTGAGAGTTTTGGATAAAAGGTGGTGGATCTTATTACTGTTGATTGAAAAAGCAAAATAGAACTACTTTGAGGAGACAAATAGTTGATGAGAGATACGTTGAGTTTGAGGTAACGAGAGCACAGAAGTGAAACTATTTTCTAGGCGATTGGCGATACCTGATTGGATTTTCAAGCAAATAAGCAGGATACACATAGAAGTAAAATTTCAAGTCCTGAGTAGGAATGAAATCTCCTAGAAAGGCAATGTGAAGGCAATGGGAAGAAAGCTGTAAGGGGATTATTGAAACAAGGTGTATGTATGCACCACATGTAACGAAAAGCTCTGGCTAAGCTATCAAAAAGCTGGTGTTTAGTAGGGTTGAAGCTGAGTCTGTAAGAATAGGTTGAGATGGAAAAGAAGCAGGAGAGTGCCATATTTGCCAGGGAAAGAACTAACTTTAAGAAGGAGCAGTCGATTACTAGAATGAAGTGCTACAGAGAGGTCAGAGAAAAGGAGAACAATCAGCAGCAAACAGATTGGATTTGTTAATTTTGGATGCTCAATGGTAATGAGATGGTATCAGAGAGGTAAGAACAGAGGACTTAAGCGGGGAACCATAGCAGCAGAACTGGATTTCATTACTTCTTGAGTATACTCATTCCTGGTTGATTCAAGAACACAAGAGTCAAAGAATCACAAAACTTATAGCTAAATCTAATCATATATTCTATCTCTCTTGTTTGTAGTTAAGAAGGCTGATGCCTCCAAAGTGGTTAAGATTCTGGTAACAGTCACATAATGAGTTCATGGCAGAATTAAGACTAGAACATGAATACTGACATTCCCAATTACGTGCTGTTTCTTCTCTGTACCAGGCATCAAAGCAGTACACTCATCTAAGGGTTCCATTTGAATGACACCTTTAGATATTACTGCAGCCCCCACTTAGTACAGAAACAAAATACTCCTCCACCAGTTCAAGAATAAAAAGGCTTATTAAAAAGCCGTTTCTTTATACTAGTATGCCTCTCACACCATTGGGATTTTATGAGGAATTGAAAACTTCACACATCCATATAAATTTCAGTGAACCCAATAAAATATTCCTTTGTATCAGTGTCCATGATTCTGTCCAGAAACTTTCAGTAGTTTAATTTCTCTTAGTCTTTTTTTTTTTTTTTTTTTTTAGATGGAGTTTTGCTCTTGTTGCCCAGGCTGGAGTGCAATGGCACAATCTCGGCTCACCACAACCTCTGCCTCCCGGGTTCAAGCAATTCTCCTGCCTCAGCCTCCTGAGTAGCTGGGATTACAGGCATGTGCCTCTACACCCGGCTAATTTTGTATTTTTAGTATAGACGGGGTTTCTCCATGTTGGTCAGGGTGGTCTTGAACTCCAGACCTCAGGTGATCCACCTGCCTCAGCCTCCCAAAGTGCTGGGATTACAGGCGTGAACCACCGTGTTCCGCCTCTCTTAGTCTTAATCTTTATAACTTGCAGAATCTTAACAGCTCAAGCAGATCTCTACAGGATAGTAAACTCCTTAGAGGCAGGGATTTTATCTTATCTTTGTATGTCTGGCACCCTAAAATGATGTCAACAACATAGTATAAGTTCAATAAATGCTTGTTGAATGAACAAATAGGTGAATGAATGAATGAATTAGTGGAACGTTCAGTAAGCCTCCTTGAGAAACAGAGGGAAGATAAGGTATTTGGCTCAATCTGCTGACCTAGTTAGCTTGTGCTTGCTTTTCCAACTCATCTCTAACAGAAATAGCCCTCAGCATATTTGCAAACACAATAGTCACAATAGTATCCCTCGATCAAAGGGAAAGCACTTGGATTATCTCTCAGAATTATTGCTAACAGGTTCTAATTACATCGGTGCCAGTGACCCTTACTAAAGACTTGGGACTTGGAAACGAGGTCACGGAGGTGGTAGGGGAATGTGTTGACCCTGGCCCTCTAATATTCTGATTATGTGTTTCTTTGCTGCTCAGTCAGTTTCTTTTGGGGCTTTTTATTTTGTTTGAAATGCAGCCTAGAGGGCAAAAAGATGTACCAGAAATTCCAGCCTTATTTGGAAGGGCTCTGTAGAAAGCAGCTTATCAATACTTGGCACTTTTCCACATGTACTACACAAGTATGCCTTATTTCAGGAAATTTGCAAAGCAGTAATCATATATTTCACCCTGTATTATAATAATATATTTTTCTCTTTCCCGAGTGTGATGTGCTCTCAACTATTTAGCATCTAATGTCACAAATTTCCAGCACTGCCAGATTAGAATGCCTCCAAGGCCTAATGACTCCTAAGTGTCTCGCGGTCAGCTCGGTGCAGCTAAGCAGTTCCCATGCTGCTCAGGAGTCATGTATTGCGCTGGCAGGCTGCCTCACTGGTGAGTTACCTTGACACAAAAGTGTTGTCGCCGGGCGCGGTGGCTCACGCTTGTAATCCCAGCACTTTGGGAGGCCGAGGCGGGCGGATCACGAGGTCAGGAGATCGAGACCGCGGTGAAACCCCGTCTCTACTAAAAATACAAAAAATTAGCCGGGCGTGGTGGCGGGCGCCTGTAGTCCCAGCTACTCGGAGAGGCTGAGGCAGGAGAATGGCGTGAACCCGGGAGGCGGAGCTTGCAGTGAGCCGAGACTGCGCCACTGCACTCCAGCCTGGGCGACAGAGCGAGACTCCGTCTCAAAAAAAAAAAAAAAAAAAAAAAGTGTTGTCAACAGTGGAACAGTCAGTTTTTCCTTAAAGCCCTTTATTCACTCCTCTCCGCCAACTAGGTATAGCCGTATTTCTGGATTTCTGGCTAAATTAACTTAAACAGCAACATGAGTGGAAATATACCTCCCTGGCTTCCCTGCCAGCCTACCCTGAGAACATTCTGGCTTAATTTCTCTCTTTAACAAGACCAAGAAGACGGTCTCTTGCGTCTCCATGAGAAAAGTATTTACATATTCAGAAATCAGCTTGGCAAACCAGAGCTAAGAGTACGGGGAATAAACATTGTCTCTGTTCTTTTTTTCCTCTCAAAGTTGAGAATTAAATTCTTGAATATGATAAGAGCTACAAATTGGCAAAAGAGAGATGGCAACAGTGATGCGACATCTGTCAAAAAGTGTTGATCAGCGGAGGCCTCTCTGCCTACCTTGTGCACCCTTGGGCTCTCAGGGCCTGACAGGTGTTTCCCTTTTTCCCCCTTCCTTTCCCTGGACTGGCTTCCTGGCCTTGATAGGGGCAGATGCAAGCATTCCACAGCTTGCATTGCCTCATTTAAAATGCACGGTGGGTAGAAATTAAAATTAAAATGAGTTCTTTTTTAAGCAAAAATGTCACCATTCTCTTTCAAAGATGATAACCTGAGTAATGACTCTCAAGAGAAAAGATTGGTGTCAAATTATGAGGCTGTGCTTAGTGGGCTTATGATTTATGTATAGGAATACATCATTTTTTGACAAAAAGCAAGATGAGGTTGAAATTGTATTTATTTGGCAAGCCAAACTGGCTTCTTTGACTTTTTTTTTTTTTTTTTGAGATGGAGTTTTGCTCTGTCACCCAGGCTGGAGTGCAGTGGCGCCACCTCGGCTCACTGCAAGCTCTGCTCTCCGAGTTCATGCCATTCTCCTGCCTCAGCCTCCCGAGTAGCTGGGACTACAGGCGCCCACCACCACCCCCAGCTAATTTTTTGTATTTTGTTTAGTAGAAATGGGGTTTCACCTTGTTAGCCAGGATGGTCTTGATCTCCTGATCTTGTGATCTGCCCACCTCGACCTCCCAAAGTGCTGGGATTATAGGCATGAGCCCCCGCGCGGCCTCTTTTACTTTTAAGCCATTGGCATACATTTAATATGTCATATGCACTTACTTAATATTGGGTAGCAAGGACTATACGTGTTCATGTTCAAAACTAGGCTAGGCACTCCTCTACTGGACCACACAGGAAGTCTCCAAACTATTCTAGGAGATGAGAGCTGTCTCTTTGTGTTGTGATAGATATTCTAAGCCATTCATTTTGAGCTGTTTTCTCTGTTTCTCTCTCTTTTCTATTGTTACAAAGAGAGGTCTATAACTTTTGCAAGTAGAAAAATTGATCTAACTACCACTAGCCTTCTTTGGAAATGTATATTTGGTTTCTCCCTGTCTCTTTCTCACTGGCATGTTATTTTAGCAGTCAAGCTATCTGTGTGTCAAAAATAATTATGGTACATTTTCTAGTCTACATTTACTAAATAATAGTTATGAGTATAATCTCACATACAATTTTGCAGTAAGGAATTCAGGATAGGTTTTATTCTGCTTACTTCTCAAGAGAGCTGATTAAGTGAGAATCATCTGATCCAAATTCGTAGCTACTGCTGCCATGTTGAGTGCGGGGTGTCTTGAAGAGTATAATTCCCACCTTCCCACCAATCCAGGAAGGAAAATATTGAAGTTCCATGTCTACAGCGTAATCTCTGTGTTCTGTTTCTTCTTGTCATTTTCATTATATATACAGACCCCTCAGGAGAGAACAACGGTTCTGAGTCATATTTCACATTGTAACTCGTGAAGCATAAGAAATATTGTTTCAAGTTGTGAAGAGATCTGCACAAACACTACATACCATACGATACTTACAAAATTTAAGTTTGTGGTCCCTTCTTGAGTCCCACATGTGAAAATCACAAATGATGCTTTTGTGCATTTAGATATTTTACCAATGCTATTTTTCTCCCATCACATGTTCAAGAAGATCTTGGAAGAAGAGATATGCCATACGGAAAGAACAATGTCTTTGAAACGAGTCAGATGCTTAGTAAATCATTTGGCTTCTGAATACTTGTTTACTCTTTTGTAGAGTGGAGATGGTGATACTGTCATGAAGGGTTACCGCATGGTCTAGAAATCACAGGCGTTCAGGTAGGTAGACTCTTCTGAATCTGAGTCTACCACACTTTCCCTTGGCTGAGCATTATTCACAGTAAACCTGTTGTCCTGGATAATCCTAGTCACTACTTACATGCAGTGTCCAGTACTGTGGATTTTGTGTGCGGTTCCTAATGTGTCTAGTCTAACAGCTACTCTCACTGGTGTTCTGAGTCCCAGAACCTCTTAGAGCCAATGTGTTCTAGGTTTTCTAAGCTACTGCTTTCAATTCATGTTTTAAGCTATTTTTTTTTTTTTGTTGGTGAACATATAACTTTTGAAGTTCTGTTTCCCAGAGACTCCAGAGGCAGGCCTATGTCTTGTTCATTCATCCATTCAACAAATATTTAGTCCTTTAACCAACCCCATATGCCACGCCAACATTTCTAAATCCCCTTTACACTGTGTATCTTCTATTTTTTTAATGTATCATTAGCATATCATGCAACTTATTCTTTTTTATTGCCTCTTGCTCTACTATAATGCAAGCTCCATTGGGACAGAGATCTTTGTTTTATTCACTGATGCATCCCGAGCAAATACAATAATTCACAGCACATATCAAATATTTGTTGAATGAGTTTAGAATATATTATCTTTTAGGAACATGGGAACTGGTAAGTTATATTGCTCTTCCAGAGAACAGTTCATTCAGAAACTTTCTTGGTGTTCTTTAGAATTATTAAAGTTTCACATTGAGTATCCAGCTTCTTTCTTCTGTACACTAAAGCAAAGGTAACATCACATATTTTCTCTGAACTCCAGGTAAGCTCTTGATCTCCTGTGGTCTGTGCCTTCATCCTCCTCCTCCTTATTATTATCATCACAGTTATCATCGTCATGTTAGCTAGTCTGCTAGATGGTTTCCAATGGTCTTTGCCAGTGGTCTTTACACAAGCGTGTAGTCCTCTCCTACATTGAATAGGGATGATGTGTGTAACCAATAAGAGATGATTATGTGTAATTTCTAAGGCTAGGTCATAAAAAGTATTACAGCTTCAGCCTTTCTCTCAGATTATTTCCTTTAGGGAAACCAGGTGTCAAGCCATGAGGACAATAAAACAGTCCTCTGTAGAGGTCCAAGGAGCAAGGAACTAAGGCCTTCTGCCAAAGGTCCTATGAATGAGCCATTTTGGAAGTGGATTTTCTAGCCCCAGTCAAGACTTAGATGACTGAAACCCTGGCCAACATTTTATCTATAGTCTTGTGAGAAACTGAGCCAGAACCATCCAGCTAAGCTTCTCCCAAACTCCTGACACAGGAATTGTGAGCTAATAAAAGATTATTGTTGTTTTAAGTTATTAAGTTTTGATGTAACTGTTACATAGCAGTAGATAACTAATGTAATCATCACTGCACTTCTTGAGTGCCTTCATGTACAAACAAGTGTATGATTTCATTCTTAAAGCAAACATCTGAATTGTCTTAGACCATTTTGTGCTGCCGTAATAGAATAACTGAAACTTCCTAATTTATAATGAACACAAATTCATTTGGCTCATGTTTCTGAAGACTGAGAAGTCCAAAAACATGGTGCTGGCATCTGGAAAATGTCTTTGTGCTGCATCATTCCATAGCAGAAGGTGAAAGAGCAAGTGAGCATGCAAGACAGAGAAGAAAGGGGCCAAACTTATCCTTTTATCATGAGCCCACTCCCAAGATAACTAACCCACTCCCATTATAATGGCATTAGCCCATTTATTATGGCAGAGCCCTTATGAACTAATCACCTCTTAAAAGTTCACTTCTCAATACTGTGGCATTGAGGATTAAGTTAGAACACATGGCTTTAGGGGGCACATTCAAACCACAGCAGTAGTTATATCCTCATTATACAGATGAGAAAGTGGAGGGTCAAAGGTGTTAGTTTACACTTCCAGGGAGTGGAAGAGAGAGAATTTGATCACAGAATTCATTTTTAATGACTATGCTATTTTGAGTAGAGTATAATCTTTGGAGTATAAGGCTACTTCTGGCAAAACCTTAGCATGGTACCTGAGAAACTTGGCAACCACAAATCACTTTCAATAATGTCCCTTTTCAGGTACGACATGTGAGCACATAGGTACTTTGAGTTTCAGGAATTATCAAAAGCTTCTCCAAGTCCCATAAGATAAATGCACAGGTTTTCTATAATAAAAATTCATGCCTCATGCTAAGTTTTTAATTAACTAGCTAGTAAGGTAGCTAGTTCCTGATGTGATGGCATTGCAAGAAAAGACAGAGACTGCTAGGCACAGTGGTTCACACCTGTAATCTCAGGGCTTTGGGAGGCTGAGATGGGAGGATCACTTGAGCCTAGAAGTTTGAGACCAGCCTAAGCAACATAGCAAAATCCCATCTCTAAAAAAAATAAAAAAAATTAGTTGGGTGTGTGGCATGCACTTGTAGTCCCAGCTGCTTGGGAGGCTGGTGTGCCTGGATCACTTGAACCCAAGAGGTTAAGACTGCAGTGAGCCATATTAGTGCCACTGTACTCCAGCCTGGGCAACAGAGAGAGAGAGAGAGAGAGAGAGAGAGAGAGATCCTTTCTCTCTAAAAAAAAAAAAAAAAAAAAAACAAAAACAAAAAAAGGTTAAAAAAAAATCTTTGTCATTTCACAAATTCTTCACCACGTCTAGCCTTCAAAGAGGGCATATTTCTTCAAAAGTAGGTGACCAATAGTGTCTTTCCCATATTTTCCTGGGTTTGCTACTTTAGTATTTTATCTACAAAATGGCTATATCCCATAAAGGAGGACAGAACATAAGAAATCCATAAAAACTTGGTAAATCCCTGACCTGAACTTTATCCACTTCCACTGTCCTATTGTGTTAGAATGCCTCTCAATCAGTCCTACATAGGATTAAATGTAATTAAAGTAATTCTCCCAGCAGTACCCCATGAAAGCAATGTAGCTATATATTCTGATTGCTTAAAATGTTTACAGGAGAATTAGACACAAAACTTCTGTCTGCAAAACAGGTGCAAAATTAAAATCTAACCAATGCGTGCTTAAAGATGACAGCTTAATTTCCTCAAATTTATAAGCCACCTTATTTGCCATTTTTGTGCTCAATACTCCCATTGTCCTTTGTGTTTTAAATTCTTTTGCTGACTTATTTCCTGTGTCAGTTTTCCACAGTCAGCATCCTTTAAAATTGGCTTAGAATTTTGCTACAGAAAATGCTGAAAAATCCCTTGCTGATTGTGTATGGCATGTACCTCACATAAAATATACCATATCTCATTTTCTTTCTGAATAATTCTTCTTATAAACATGAAATTACAATGGAGGTAGGAAAACTATCTAGAGATGAACAAATGGTTGTTATGGGGTATATAATAGACTCTTTTCCGTGGTCACTAGCACTATATAAGACCTTGAACCTAAATTCGAAAAAGAAGGACACAAGTATAGAGAACCGAAGATTAGGTGTCAGCGCAAATAGCCAAATGGGAGATGTATTCAGCGGGAAATTTAATACACCAACAGTGTGTTGTGGCAGCCAATAAAGCTAATGGGCATTAACACAAGAATGCTATCTAGAGGAGGGTGATAGCCATACTCTGCTCAGACATTTGCTAGAATATTGCATTATATTCTAAATAGCAAAATTTTAAAGGAATAGAAACAAATGAAGCTATGTTCAGATAACAGAATTTAAGATAGCAGAGTATTTGAAATCTATGTCACATGAGAAGCATATTCAAATATTTAATGAGCTCTGTGCATTCAGGTTCACATTTTTAATTACATTTTCAGAATATAGACCTAGAACCTATGCATAGGAAAAAAAATAGGCTGAATCAAAGGAAAAAATAAGGAGATAATTAGCTGCTTCAAGAGGTGTGCGTTTGCAGTTACGGGTGGTGTTCAAATACAGAAAACTACTTGAGAGGGAATGCACACGGATGCATTATCTTTTAATGCACATTCACCTCATTCACTAATACGTTTTGCCCTATCAATGTCCAGGACTTGGGTCAATCAAACTGGCAAGTTCTTATTCCTGGGGGAAGGGGTTGTCTTAATGACGGCCAGGGCAGCAGAAGCACAGAGAAGGCTGGTTGCTATATTGTCTCTCCTCCCCACAATTTGTGAATTGGATTGGATAGGGGAGAACTGGAAATCTATTTGGCAATAAATAGTAGGAAATTTAAAGATGTTCACATCATTTGACCCAATAACTTCATTTCAAGAGGTATAAAAGAAATAAATAGGTGTCGTAAGAGAAATTTACTTAAAGAAATAGTCATCACAAAATGATTTATAATAGTGAAAAATAAGAGGAGGAAACCTTTTCCCTTTAGCAAATATTTTCTGAGCATCTACTCTGTAACAGGTAATCTTCTAGGAGGTTGGGGTACATCAAAGAAAAAAATAATTTTCTTGCTGTTACAGAGATTACAGTCCAGCAGGAAGGATGAATGTAAATACAAATATCACAAATAATGATACAATGCAGTATGTTAGAAGGTGATAAGTCCTATGGAGGAAAATAAAAAAGCAGAGCAAAGTAATAAGGGTTGGGGTTGTCTGCTGCAGAGTGGCCAGGGTAGGGCTCTTTGAGGAGGTCACATGATCAAAGACTTGGTGAGGACATTAGCTATGTGGATATCTGGAAGGAAATAGCAGTATGGACATTGATAAGAATGATTCAGTAGAAAATGAACAATTGATGAAATAGGAGTTTTTCTTTTTCTTCTCCTTTTTTTTTTTTTTTTTTTTTGTTGAGACAAGATCTCATTCTGTCCCTGAGACTGGAGTACAGTAGCATGGTCATAGCTCACGATAGCCTCAAATTCCTGGGCTCAGGTGATTCTCCAACTTCAGCCTTCGGAGTAGCTAGGACTACAGGTATGCACCACCATATCCAGCTATTTTTTTAATTTTTTAGTAGAGACAGGGTTTTGCTATGTTGACCAGGCTGGTCTCAAACTCTAGGCCTCAAGCAATCCTCCCACCTCAGCCTCCCAAATTGCTGGGATTACAGGTGTGAGCTGCTGTGCCTGGCCTGATTTATTTGATTAACATAGGAAAATGCTAACAATGTAATACTCAATGAACCAAGAAGTGTATAAAGTCTATATTCACTATTATAGTTTATAATTATGTACATACATATATATTCATTTATTACATAAATATTTATTAAGCACCTATTTATTTTATAAACATTTATACAGCACTTATATTCCAGGTACTATTCTAAGCATTTCTAAATATTAATGTCATTAAATCCTCACTAACTTTGAGAAGAAGTAGGATCTATTTTGACCTCATGAGTGGAAGAGATGTTAATTCATTATCCAAGATCACATGATTAGTAAAAGCAGAGAATGGCTTTCTTCTGTGTTCTTCATCCCCCTGGATTCTGTCTTCTCTTTGAAGAATAATGTTAAGCTACTGGGGAGAGAATAAAACACAAATTTACGCCTAGAAACGGTGGCTTATGCTTGTAATCCCAGCATTTTGGGAGGCCGAGGTGGGCGGATCACAAGGTCAAGAGATGGAGACCATCCTGGCCACCGTGGTGAAACCCTGTCTCTACTAAAAATACAAAAATTAGCTGGGCATGGTGGTGCACTCCTGTAATCCCAGCTACTCAGGAGGCTGAGGCAGGAGAATGGCTTGGACCCGGGAGGCAGAGGTTGCAGTGAGCGAGATCGCCCTGCTGGACTCCAGCCTGGTGACAGAGCGAGACTCTGTCTCAAAAAAAAAAAAAAATTCTGAAAAGAGATTTGTCAAATATCGATATTGATTTTTTTGTATGAATTATAGGTAATATTCACTGTTTTGCATACATTTGTGCATTTTGCAATTTTTTTTTTTTTTTGAGACGGGGTCTCCTTCTGTCACCCAGGCTGGAGTGCAGTGGCCCGATCTCGGCTCACTGCAACCTCTGCCTCCTGGGTTCAAGTGAGTCTCCTGCCTCAGCCTCCCGAGTAGCTGGGATTACAGGCGCCCACCACCACGCCTGGCTGATTTTTGTATGTTTTTTAGTAGAGACGGGGTTTCACCATCTTGCCAGGCTGGTCTTGAACTCCTGACCTCAAGTGATCCACCCGCTTCAGCCTCCCAAAGTGCTGGGATTACAGGCGTGAGCCACCGTGCCCAGCCACATTTTGCAAATTTTTAACAATAAATATATTTAACGTTGTAACTACTATCACATATATTTTTAATAGTACAGGCCGGGCGCGGTGGCTCAAGCCTGTAATCCCAGCACTTTGGGAGGCCGAGGCAGGCGGATCATGAGGTCAGGAGATCGAGACCATCCTGGCTAACACGGTGAAACCCCGTCTCTACTGAAAATACAAAATTTAGCCGGGCGTGGTGCGCCGGCAAGCGCCTGTAGTCCCAGCTACTCCAGAGGCTGAGGCAGGAGAATGGCGTGAACCCAGGAGGTGGAGTTTGCAGTGAGCCGAGATCGCGCCACTGCACTCTCGCCTGGGCGACAGAGCAAGACTCCGTCTCAAAAAAAAAAAAAAAAAAATAGTATAGTGCCTTGTCTAGTGCTTATAATAACAAAAGTATAAACTGTTGAAACTTGAAGGGAGAGCTGGAACAGGACTTAGTTTCCCTTACAGTCTTTTTTTTGTTCCCCACCTCCCACCCCTCCTCTTAGCCATTTCTGGATACATAGTGTATTCGATCAATATAGTGGCAAGACCACTCTTCCGAAAGCAAAGTTCCCCAGTCCTCCTTCTGAGTCCAACAAACTCTGCATCTTTCAATGAGCTGCTTAACTGGCCTAGCCTTCAGTTTACTCTTTTGTAAAATTAGAGAATTGGACTATTTGTTATCTGGCTTCTTCTATCTCTGACTTTCCTTGATTCTGTGGAAGTTTTATTGTATTACTCTAACTAAAAGGCAAGTGATTCTGAGGTAGACATTGGAATACCAGTTTATTAGCATGCAACAGAAACTAAGTGACATATGGACAAAAATCCTTGAAGCCTGTGTTATTTATTTATTTTCTTAAGGCAGCCAAGCAATGAATGTGCTGTTTTGTAGATCAAAAAATCATCAAATATTATCAATTCATAAGGTTTAACTTAATACATGAAAAGACAGTAATAATCCATGTACACCTTATTGGTTAATTTTGAAATTACTATCATGTGTGTAAAAATACATGACATTCAAATAATTAGAAAATTCTACAGTATGGATTGACCAGGTTTGGAGTCAAAAGCATGCTTGTTGAGTGTGGAATCAGAATAAGAGGCACAATCAAGCTACCTAAAGGTGTCAGAATAAGGTAGCCTGAAACATCTACATACCTACCTGGATATTCAAAATCTGTTGCCTAGAACTTCCATATGCCATTTCCACCTTAGGCATAACCTTACCGGTGGAACTAAGAATGCTTGAAACCTGTTAAATGTGGAAGGCTCCCTCTTTTTTGCACATTGCCAAAGTTGGGCTCTGCCAAACCTGAGAGCCCTGTGCCTCTCCTTTCTCTTTGCTTTCTGGATGGACCCAAACTTCTTTTTTCTCTAGAAGATTGGCCCCTTTGGGTGACTCTGCATATCAATCGCCTTGTCCAGGTTGCAGTTTAATGCTCTAAAGTCCTTCTTATTTTATGATTTTTCTGGTTTTTGAAAGAGGAGAGCAATTCTCTGTAACGCCCAAGAATTGACGTCACATTTTGCTCCTTTAGTGCAGTACAAGATCTTTTTGGGCCAGAAGTAACTTTTCTCCAAAATCTCAGGCTGGGAAGAAATTAAAGTTACCTATGAAGTCACTAGCATACCCAGGCACCTCTACAAAGATGTTACCAGCTACTTTGCTGTCTAAGAAAAGAAGCACCAAATGCACCCGCAAATCAGCTTCGTAATTCACAGATGGGCGTTATTGACAATGTACACCATCTGGCAGCTTCCTTTTTTTGACTAATTTGTCTTGCTAACTAGGTTCAGTTATGGTCTATGCTGCTGAGGAAGTGCCTGTGCTGTCAGCGTGTATATATACACCAAGTTTTAAGATTGAACAACAACCTTAAAATCATTATTTAGAAAGTTTTCTTTCTCTGAATTTTAGTTACCCAGCCCTAGATACTGCTCTGCTTTTACGTATGTATCCTCGGTTTTTATATATATGATGTTGACTGGAAAATGTTAAAGGATTTTAAAAAATCAATGAGAAGAAATATCTGTGGGGTGATGAAATACTAAATATTGGGAAATTACTAAAGCCCTAAATTCCAAAAACCCAACTAAATATGCTAGCTATTGTCTGGCTTATAGTTCTAAACTCCTCATTTTATATGAATTCTGTAGACTCTCTGGGGTGGTCTGTACACCTAACATTATTCTATGGTATTTCTATTCTGAAGATAGATATCATTAATCTCATACCTTTCTTCCTGCTCAGTATCCTCTTTATTTTAACTAGGAAAAAGAAAATTATATTATCCCTTGGTATACAATTGCTATAGAATTGATTAAATACAGTTTCAATAACTTTCTCATTATAGTTATACCTTGCACTTTTTATGAGAAACTGTCTTGCCTATTGACAGGCTGTCAGATCTTTTTAAGTTATATGAGACAGAAACTTGACTCGAACTAGCCTGAGAAAAACACTAGCCTCTATTGATCCACCACCTTGTAGAGAAGAAGAGTAAATTGTACCAGGTATGACCAGATCCAGGACACAGATGTTATCTTCAGATTGCTTTCTCTCCACTGCCTATCAGCTCTTCCTCTCATTTTGTGTTAGCCTCAATCCCCCCTATTGCTTTCCAGCTTTCTTCTACCAGCAGGCAAGATAGCTGGTGACCACCCCATCCTGTAGGATACCAGCTTAGCATTTCCAAAGAAAAGGGAGCCAGCCCTTTCCTTTCAGTATTCATATTGCAATCCAAGGAAAGTGCTCTGTTGGGCCCTGGTTGATCACTTAACTACCAGTGAACCAAGCATAGAAGCCAAAATGGGATGGTCTGTTCCCATGATCAAACCTTGGTCATTCTTTTGGCAGAGGATGGGGGATTAGGCAGTATTTGTCAGCAGAAAAGGAGAAAAGGATGCTTGCATATTAGGCATACAAACAGTAGCTACCATGGTTTACTATACTATCTGAGAATAAAGGCATTTACAATATTATATCTAACTTTTCATTATGGTAGCCAACCACCCTAGATTTTCTGGAGTAATCCTGATTTACAATATGCTATCCCACTGAGTGACCAGTGATCAAAATTTTGTATTGGAAACGAAACCACTCCATCCTAAGGCTTGCAGTGATTGGCTTTCACAAAAGCATATTTTGATAGTCTTTACATGACTTAATCTACATATTTCTTAAAGTTTTAATTAAAATGTACTAGTGCATAAATTCAAGAGGAATGTGATCAACAATAGGTGATAAAGAAAGTAGGAAAACACAATTATAAAGAAAAAATAGTTTGAAGTTTTTGGTGAACCTTCAAACCTTGCCAGCAAATATTCCTAGCCATATATAAACTTGTATAACTCCCAAAACTGACATTTAGGCTACCATTTTCCTGGCACTTTTCACAAGGTCCTTAATTATGCTTTGAAATTTTACTTTACAAACTATTTTTAATGAGAGAGCTCATTATTTTCCATTGGCAGTACTTCATTGCCAAGAGCTACCATTTCATAGGAGGTGGACAGACTTTAATTTCAGCAGCAGCACAGGGCTCCATTATGTTTTTCTGTTCATACTGGCCCAAATTCTCTGTCCTTTCCCCCTGCTGCCAAAATAAACATTTCTCTCCAATAGGCATACACTTTCAGCCCTTGGAACTCAAAGCAGCTATCGGAAGGCTACAAATTAATCTGTTCTGCCTCCACTAACAGATGCCACGCTGGCGCTGGGCACTTCAGCCAAACTCATGGGATTTATAACATTAAGAGTAAGTGCAAAAACTACAAGCATTCAAAAGACACTCATTTTATTTAACTGACAGATCTTGGCATTTTATGAAAAACATGGAAGCACAAAACCCCTTCTCATTACCCTTCTCAAGTGATTTTTCCTTTTTCCAAGTACAATGCTCTTTTCAATAAGTCCCAAATGAGCACAACAATCAGATGTGACCAGAAAAACTGCAAGAGGCACCATAAAAATGCATTATGATAAATGCTACCCAAAGCTTCAGGACCCAGGGGACTTTTCTTAAAGTCACTGCCCACCGCATGCTTACAACACATGCATTGTGAGAATGGAGGGAGACCCATAGGCAGATAAGACTTGTGGACATCGTGTGCCTCGCAACATGAGTCATTCAAGGGGTGCGGCTGGTGCAAAAGCAACAGCATGTTTTGGAAAGTGGATTCAAAGCAGGAGAATATGTTTGCTATCTTAATGCCATAAAAAGAAAAAAAGTACAACACCCCAGGCTTTTAGGAGCCAGGAGAGGGTTGGAGTGTGCAGTGTCTGATGCAAAATCCTTTTAAAGATTGCCCATTTTTCCTTATTCTTTTATTTCCTGGTGATAGAATAGAAAGCACTCTGTGGCATGCAACTGACACATCATTTTATGCATCCAAGTGCTTTATTCGCTTAACTGTTTTTTTCCAGCAATTTAAATAAATCACAGAGATGGAATTAGATTTTCCTGAAGAGCTAGAGAAAGGCAATGAGAGGCTGAGTCACAGTTAATTTCTACTGAGTTGATAGAAATTTCACTCCCTCCATTTAGGTGAGACTTATGCAGTTTGGAAAGTAACGTCTGGCATCTTATCAGCCTACTATAAAGGCTGCTTAAGCTCCTGACTAATGAGGCTCTGAAACGTTTCTAATGAATGATGGGGGGAGGAGTATGAAATGCCCTCATGTTTATTCATTTCTTCCTTGTAATGCTGGCTGATAGACCAACTAAAAGATTGAACACTTAAATAATTAACTCATTTAAAGTGTGAATTATATGCATGATTTGCCTGACATGCAACTTGTAAAGTGGAACACACAGTAAAATCTCTCCAGTAGAGGTGGGGAAGAGAATAAGTTATTTTAGTTCTCATTAATCCGGGAAGGAACATTTAGTAAGAGAATCAGACGTTAAAAGGAATGGAGAAGCTCAGTTTTCTTCCTACAGATACTCAGTTTTCTTCCTACAGAACAGGGCTGGCAACCTTTTTCTGTAAAGTACCAGATAGTTAATATTTTAGGCTTTGCAGGCTAATTGGTCTCTGTTGGCAGAGACTCAGCTCTGACAGTAAAGCAGCTCTGTAGAGACTCAGCTCTGACAGTAAAGCAGCTATAGACACAGGTAATTCAATGGGTGTGGCTATGCTGCAATAGAATGCAATTTATGTGCATTTATGTTGAGTTTCATATAATGTTGATGTGTCACAAAACCTTGTCTTCTTCTGACTTTTTCAACTACTTAAAAATGTTGAAAACAGGCCGGGTGTGATGGCTCATGCCTGTAATCCCAGCACTTTGGGAGGCCGAGGTGGGGTGGATCACCTAAAGTCAGGAGTTTGAGACCAGCCTGGCCAACATGGTGAAAAGCCATCTCTACTAAAAATACAAAAAGTAGCCAAGCATGCTGGCACACATCTGTAATCCCAGCTACTCAGGGGGCTGAGGCACAAGAATCACCTGAACCTGGTAGGTGGAAGTTGCAGTGAGCCGAGATAGTGCCACTGCTGCACTCCAGCCTGGGTGACAGCGAGACTCCATCTCAAAAAAAAAAAAAAAAAAAGTAGAATACACATTCTTAGCTCATGAGCAGGACAAAAACAGTCAGCGGACCTGTGGGTAGTAGTTTGAGATCTTGCTTTAGAAAGCTGAATATATATTTCTCCATTTAGTTATGGGATAACTATGTCCACGGCTTGAGGTTAGGATGGAGATTTATAAAATTGTAGAATGCTAGGCTGAAATGGCCTTTAGAGATTTCCCAGTCCAACATCCTTACTTTAATAATCATCACCAGCACTTCTAGTTCACTATTTATGGTAGAGCATGTATGTGATAGTACAGTGCAAAGAACGGCATATCTTTGGTGATTCTGCTTTGTTTAGGGTCTGTTTCTTAGCCTTGCAAATCCATTAATGCTTACCATTGCTTTTGTCTTATAAGTACCGCGCGCTAACCCATTGCGCCACTGGAGCCACTACCATTGCTTTTGTTAGGTGAGGTTGACTCATTGTTACTCAAAGTTGTAACCTTTTTGAAGCCATTTTCCCCTTCATAGTCTTATGAAGTCTGAACATCTCTTCTCAGGATAATTTTTTAAAGGCATAAAATGCACTTGCCAGTGATTGTTTATTAAGTTAAAATACACTTATAAAGTTATAAACAATGTGTGCTATGGTAATATATGCTTCTTTATTAACCCTGTAAGTAACAAGATCTAGAGAAATAGTGATAAATATAAGTATTTTGTAAATAATATATTATGTCACAATGTGATATGACAATATTTGTGATTTGTTTTGTAAAGAAAGTCTCAGGTATTGTTAAATTCTCATACAATAGTGAAGTATATAAACCAGAATCCTAATGTATTAATTCCCAATGAGAAATATAAATATCAAACACAAGTCATCTTCATATTATCTTTACTTCATGGTTCTTTCTGCAGATCAAATACATATGAAGCTAGAGCATGGGGAGTTCTTTACAAGAAAGTAAGCAAAGGTGGTTGCTTACAGGCTTCAAATAAGTGAATTCCTTTATCTCCACAGGTGGAGATACCTAGACACAAGATCTGCTTAGATTTTCCAGGTGTCCTCTTCACTAGGCAGTATTTGGATGGACACTGCCAGTATTTGCTACTATGATAGCTTTTATTCTATTCTTTTTTGGAAACAACTGCTCTGAGTGACACAATTTTTTCTTTCCATAACAATTTCCCTTTGGTTCATCTACATCTATAGTAAGCCTCCCAACAGTTTCTGGAATCTTTCTGTAGGTATCTTACAGTTGCTCCCAAATAAGAGCCCCCTTCCCGTGTCATATGGCAAAAGTGACCATAAATATGTATGCACACACATGCACACACACACCTTCTTTTTCTGCACTATTAGTGCCCACCCCTGCTTATACACATTGATTCTTTATTGGCTGTGTGATTTGCTTTGGCCAATGGGACGTGAACAAACATGGCACAAACAGGGCCTTAAAAAGCCCTCGCATTTTGGTTCTTGCTTCCCCGTTCTTCTTGAAACCCGGGAAACCTTACAAGGGCAAGTCAGGGTTTGCCATCTGGCTGATAGGAGGCATATAGCCTGTTACTGTGAGACCATCCTAAACTATGCAGCTCCTGGCCAAGCCACACAAAGAGTGAGCCCAATAGACATCAGCTGAACCTGCATCAAATCAGTAGAACCTCCCAACTGTTGCTCAGGCTCCAGAGTAATAGTAAATGTCTGTTGTTTTAAGCCTTTATGTTGTGCGATGGTTTGTTCTGCAGCAAAGACAAACTGCTTACAATATCACTCTCTGCATTCTCCTGATCCATGTCTTTCCAGTGATATTGCCTCCAAAGTTTATGAGGATATCGTTGTGCTCTGAAGGCACTTTCCTTAAATACAAAATTCCTTCCCAAACTTTGCCCAGCATCTCTCAGTATTACTTAAATTCTCTCACTGAGATCCCAGAAAAATTGCCTCAAGCATCCCAAACCTTACACAGATATTGTGTCCAAATAACCTAGCGGCTTAATTCTAAAATGTATCTCTTCTGTTAAGAGGAAGGAACATGATAGTATAGTAAATTCCCTCTTTAGAGGCATTTAACTGTGAAAAAATGCATAGCAAAGAGAAGATAAACTTGGTGCCCCGTAATCTTGGTGCTGGTCCCAGCACTATGCAGGGCATTGTACTTGTCAATATTTGCTTATCTAGCGAGACATTGTTGTACTTATCTAGTAAGACATTGTTGGTTGCAATCCCAACAGCCATTTCTCTCCTTTTTATCTTACTGATACAGCCTGGGTTTTGTTCAGGTGCCTCCACAGAGCTACGTGTTCACTAATGAGTTCCTGTCTTGCCCTAGCTGGGTGAGTCATGATTGTTCTGAGTCAGAATGAGTCCAAGTCAAGCATGATGCCTCACCTCCTTGCCAATGATTGGTTCCCATGGTCATGTGATCCAATCCTGATGAGTGGGTGCTAGAGTAATTCTGCAAGGGTGCTTTGGGAAAGGTGTCCTCACTAATCAAAGGGAATACACAGGAGGGAACTTCCTGTTTTTAGCTAAGCATAGTCCTGTTTGCAAATGATGCCTAGCCCTGTGAAAACATTTGCAACCATGAGGAATGGATTGCTGACATGCTGGAGATGGTACATTAGCACCTGGGTCCTTAATGACATGGCTGACCTGCTGAATTAACCACAGATGAGTGCTCACTCTGGATTTTATATAATGTGAAATAAAAGTTTAAAGCCACTTTTAGTCAAGTTTCTGTTAATTGAAGCTGAAAGTGTCTTAACTGGTGTTGCAACACAGTACTCTGAGTTTGCAGAAAGAGTTTTGCCTGTGGGGGAGACTGCCACTTCCTTAACACTTTAATTAAACGGCATAAAATATATCTCCTTTCATTTCAAGCATGGTTAAAGAAACAACAAACAACTTATGAGACCAGAGATCTTATGAATCTATGTAATTTAATTTCTGGGGTGAGCTGCACAGCCACAGGCTTGATATTAACGAATGCAAAAAGGAACCTGCAACCTGTTGTTATACAGAAGCCATCTTTGGACACCAGGGTGAGAGACGCAGATACTAATAAGCAGAAGACCTCTGTTTCAATAGTATGAGAAAAAGAGGAGCAACACAGAAAATTGACAAAAGGAAGCCTCACTTAATTTAACTGACTGAGATACACATCAGCAATGATTTAGAACAGCTTACTAAGTACCTACTAAATGGCTACTTTGCTATAGAAATAAATCAAGAAAAGATGTACCCTGCTCACAGAGTCTTTATTTTTGAAAGGAATTTGAGATATGAGAAGAAAACCGTGGTATTATAAGTGCCCATGTTTTACAATCTGCGTTTCTCTCCATGGTTCTATCCCATCTCTGGGTAGGATTATGCAGTCAGGGAGGAGTTACTAAGGGGAGGGAAAGGAAGCTAGAAAAGTGGATAGGGGAAGTAAAACTCTAGAAAATAGGAAAGCAGAAGAACAAGAATGAAATAAACTAGTGGAAAGACATGAGAGAGAGAATTAAGAAGAGTGGGCAAGAAGGGAAATAATATTTATTGGCTGCCTATCCCTGGCCAGGCACTTTAGCATGCTTCCTTATTTACTTTTCACAACAATCCTGAAAAGAAAATATTTTTATCTCTGTTTTATAGATTAAGAAACTAAGTCTCAGTTAGGGCCGGGCGTGGTGGCTCACGCCTGTAAACTCAGCACTTTGGGAGGCCGAAGCAGGCGGATCATGAGGTCAGGAGATCGAGACAATCCTGGCTAATACGGTGAAACCCCATCTCTACTACAAATACAAAAAATTAGCCAGGCGTGGTGGCAGGCGCCTGTAGTCCCAGCTACTTGGGAGGCTGAGGCAGGAGAATGGCGTGAACCCGGGAGACGGAGCTTGCAGTGAGCCAAGATCGTGCCACTGCACTCCAGTCTGGGCGAGAGTGCAAGACTCCGTCTCAAAAACAAACAAACAAACAACCAAAAAAATAAGTCTCAGTTTATATGTCTTGCCCATTTAAGTGACAGGATTGAGATTAGAATCCAGGTTCACTCTCTCACACTACCACAAACAAAATATCTTTGAGTATAGAAAGTGGGCTGCAAAGTCAGGAAGACAGGAGGAGAACAATAAAATCTATTACTAAATAAAACCTATTTCTAGAATCCTTTATGCTGTATGTGAAACAAGAGACCAAACCAGCAGACCGATCTGACACAGTGAGTGCCATAAAGGTGGGAAGGGGAAGTGTCTGGCATGAAGCAAAGGGAAAGAAAGATGGGTTTTGGGGAGATGCACATTGAATACGAATGTGGTTTTGAGTAATTCAAATTCATTGGAAGGGGCTCTGCTATGAGAGGGGAGACATAAAAATGGCAGAGGCTGAAAGATGTTCTTGGACTGAGGGCACGGGGGTATCATCAGCTGCATCAGTGACTTGATACCTGAGGTTGTCCCACAAGATCAGTAGGAAGAGGGAGAGAGAAAAGTACCTGGCTCAGTGGTGCTTCTGTGAGGTACCACAGTTTTTGTATCTGCAACACAGACCTGTTGGATTCTTTTGGTCCCTATCTAGAGCTGAGCTTTCTGTCCAAGATGGAAGAAACTTCCCATGAGATAACATATCCCAAGTGCAAAGAAAATGTTCTTCTCCCTGCATTTGCTGGGTTAGTTCTTCCTGGGGCAGGCAGCCAGCCAAGAGGTGTTGCCACATGCTACCAGAGCAGAAAGCAGATGGTGATCAGGAGAAACCCCAGAACCTCAGTCCCATATGACCTCTATCTGCCGGACCATTTAGCTTGGGTATTTTGCACACACCTTACATTCAATGTGTTCCAAACTGAATTCATTTTCTTTCCCCTTTTCCTGCTCTTTCTTATCTTCCTATCCATAGGTAGTGACACGAAGACATGTATGCCAGAAACCATGGCATCATCCTGGACTTGACTCTTTTCTCTCCTCCTCTAACATAAGACCATTCCGTCTAAGCTTATCTCCTCAGCCATTCTCTCATGTATGAACTCCTTCATGCTCACAGTCACTGCCCCTTGTCAGATCCTCACCATAGCTCATCTGGACCCTTCCAGCTGGTCCCTTCCTTCTAGCCTCGTACCTTTTAAGTCCACCCCCCACACTGCCCAGAGTGAACTTTCTACCACACACTCTTACTTTGATGAGTAGTTCATGACCCACAGAATCAAGCTCAAGTTCATTAGCTTTTCTGCATAGTACATGAGTCTCTCCAATAACTGGCCTTAAGTACGTCTTAACCCTTATCTCTTCCTACACCGCTTTGCATGTTATTATTTAGCAGTACCTAACAGCTTGTAGTCCTCAGAACACCCCATACTGGTTAATACCTTAGTCTTTGTTGATGCCTGCATGCCTTCCTCATCTTTCACTACCTCGCTAGCACTTTAGTCATCCTCTCCAGTATCCAGTATATCAGTTGTCTTCTTCAGGATTCGCGAACGGGAGATGAGGCTAAGTGCTGCCCACTCTCCCTTTCTTGTGTGCTAAAACTAGAACCCTCATTATCTTTCTAATTTAACATACTGAAATTATCTGTGTCTGTATTTTCTTCTCTCAGATGACTAAAGAATTCTCAATGGCAGGGCCCAGGACTTGTTTAGTTTTGAGTCCTGAAGTACCTAAAGTAACTGGCACACATTAGGGAGATAATAAGGGTTTATTAAACCAAATGAAAATTATCTTACACTGACCAGAGTTTTCTCTGTCTTCACTGTGAATGTTTAACACACTTCATAAATATACTTTGACCTGGAGGGATACCCCTAGGTTGGTGACCTAGACAATACTTGTTGCACTGTCCAATTAATCTTCAACTTCTTGTTTTAAAAGAATCAGGCAAAGGTACTCTTTTTACAAATTCTTTTTGTCAATTGTGCAAATAGAATCTGGGGGGGGCTAGTGTCTAAGTCATTCCAAAAGAATATGCAGCAGTTATTTCTTTGCCAAATTACCATCTGAAAATTGAACTCAAAATGGACCTCCATGGAATATCATTTTGAGGTCGCTCTATATCTCCTTGTTTCTTTTTTCTCGTTCACATCGAAAAGCTAGGCAGAGCCTTCCCACACTGCAGACTAAGTGTGGAGCTGGCAGACTAGTCTTGAGAGCTTTAATAGTCTGCAAAAATATATTTTTTTGAATTTTCAAAGGATGGATGTACATTCTTTAGACCTGTTGATAAAGCACAAGAGTCCTAGGGACTGAGTTTTAGAGCTTACTAAGCAGATGACTTACAGCAATCATACTTTGCTTGATACCAAGGATAGTTAAAAAATTGATGTTTTTCTCTTGCAAAAATATACTTTTGCAAAAGATGACACTAGAGGAAATGAATTTTGTACAGTTTATGCCACAGGCATGCGTGTAAGGTATTTTTTCCCATTTTATTTAGAAAGGTTGTCCTTTTGCTGTTCTACATGCGTACTTTTGACTGGTTTCTTAATAGGTGTGAAATTATAACAAATAATGATTATGCACCCAGAGTAGTGAGTGCCCTGTATGTATATGGATCTAATAAATGCCGGTGTTGGCAGTGCAGTGTTTTTACCTCTGTCATCACAGTGGGAGAAAAGTATTGAAGACAGAAGACCTCATTTCAGCCCTGATTTCTACAGCTAATAGGCTAGGTGCTCTTAGCAAAGCCAGCTGTATTCTCTGGGTCTCAGTTTTCTCATTTTTAAAATGCAGGGATTGAATTTATGGCCTGAAAATCCTCTCTCTAGCTACATAATTGTATAATATAACAATATATTATAGGTTTTTAATGAATGATAGAATCTCGATCACTTTATTTTTTCCTTTTCTACTTTTCTGTGTTTTCCAGTTTTTCTTAGTATTTTTTACACGCTTGTTCTGGGAAACAATGTAATAATATATGGAATTACATTGTTTCTCTGAAAAAAATTAAATAACATTATTTAAATATCCCGTATAGATGCCATTGATACCACTCATCATCACATAAATTATCTTATTTAATTATCACATCTACACTGGGAGTTAGAGATTATTATCACACTTAGAATGAGGAACCTAAGGCAAGGAGAGATAAAATAACTTTCTAAATACAACCAGTAAATTACAGAACCAGGACGTTAAGCTCTACATACAAATTCCTAGCAGATCATACTGCTTCTGCTTAAACTGTCTTAAGAAAATGACAATTCCTTGTAAGTGTTTTAAAATCAAATATGAGGAACTAGGGAATAAAAAGGACTTGTCTAAGGCAGTTTGCTGGACTATTAAGAACAATGTTAAAAGAAGCCGTGATTAATACACTTTAGGGTATTTTCTGTTTTCTAGTGGTTAAATTTTAACATTTACCAATGTCATAGCTGCCTAAAAGTACTTTTGCCATCTGCTTTCTAAAATCTCCATCTCCTGGCTGTCCATTTTGAATCAAATAGTATGTGCAGGTCTCATCATCAGTGATGCATGCTGTGCTTTCTATGTGCCGCTGATCGCCATCAATCCAGCCTCTCTTCTAGCCGCTGCCCAGCATCAGTAGCAGATTTCAAGCAAAACTCTGCAGACTTGGCCTACCACCAATTCATGCTGCCTGACTTTAATTGCTTCTTAATCCTTTCATTAATCTCTTGTTGATCCTCTAACACAGTCTGCACAAGAGCTGTTCAAAACCTTCATTCACTTCCAAGTCCTGGTCCCATCCTTCCCTCTCATTATGAGGTGGATAGTTTCCCTTCTTTATCATGAGGTTGGAGACTATAAGCTATTTTTCTTAACCTACTCTCCTCTACATGTCCTTTTGTCTTTTTTTTTTTAAACAATCGATAAATAAAAAGCATCTTTCTCTAGGGCTAATGCTTCCACTTGAGCCCCAGATGTCATGCCTTAATCACCTCTCTCTTCCCAGCATCATTAGTCTCTTTTCTCTCTATTGTACCCTTCACTTCCACAATGTTGAAATATGCATTCTTTGACTCTGCACTCTGCCTCCCCCAGCTTACATTAGACATTTCTCCTTTATCTTCCAAAAATTGTTGTATTTGTCCATATTCAATATCTACAAATTTGCACCATCCATTCCTTCTTTAACTTCTTACAGTATTGATTTCGATGCTTCATACTCTATTGAAGCTACTCTCTCAAAAGGCCTCAGGGACCATTTTTCATTTTCTTATGAAATATAATAATTTTTTATAGTTCTTACTCATTTTGACATCTCCTAAGCATTTGACTTGCTTGTTACTTTCCTTTTTCATAATTTTTCCCTCATTCCCAAGACATTTTCATGACTCCTCTGCTCTTTTGTGGGTTTTCTTTTCAACGTCTCTATGTTCTTCTGTTATTTGATATTTCATTTTATAATAAGTGACTCAAATATTTGACAACAAAGTTGTGTCTTTTCTAAATTTTAATTGTAAGTTATTAAAATGTTCTATTAGTTTCAATGCCCCAAATACACTGTATCCCAAGAAACTTTCATTTTCCTCATAAGTTTTCTCTTTTCCTCATGTCTTGTATTATAGAAGTAGCACTACCAATGCTCCATTTCACTAAGTTCCTCTTCATCTAAATTCAATCTAATTCAATAATATAATTTCACAATTATATTAGTGTTCTATGTTGCATAACAAATTACCATAAATTTAGCAGCTTAAAAAAAACTATTATCTCATTTTTTTTTCGGGACCAGGAGTCCAGGCATGGCTTAACTGAATCCTCTGCTTGGGGTTGCATAAGGCTGCACTGAAGATGTTGGCTGTGTGTGAGGTCTCATCTGAATGCTCCACTGGGAAAGGATCCACTTCTGAGCTCCCACAAATTGTTCATAGAATTTTTTTATTGTTTTTTACCTTTAGAACTAATAGTGGCTTCCTTCTTAAAGGCTAGTGTGAGAGTGAATCTTCTAGGAGGTCTATATCTATCTATCTATCTATCTATCTATCTATCTATCTATCTATTAATCTATTATCTATATGAATCAAGAAAGTGATATTCAATCACCCTTACCATATTCCATTGGCTGGAGGCAAGTCATAGATACTGCCCACTCTCAAGAGATATACAGGCATATCACCAAGGATATCTTAGAATTTTGCCAGTCACATTGTTCTTTCTAGAGGACTCAGGCAAGGGAAAGAAGTGCCTTTTACTCATGCTATAGGAATGATTTTGGAGCTAAATTAAATAAACACAAACATGCACAAAAGGTGCTTTAGTTTACTCTTGGGATCCTAGGGAGAGAATACCATTGAATTTGGAAAAACAGACAAGAAGGAAGAGTAGGAGGTGAGGCTGGCCCAAAGAGGAGTTGCCATAAACATTTTCCTAAAATGGCCTAACTCAGTGCTTAAACAACCTGTGGTCATGGACCAGGATTTTCACTGTTGTTATTGTTTGTTTTTAGTATATCCAATCTATTGCAGACCCAAACTTTTGTAAAAGTGAAAAACAAAAAGGAGTTACTGAAATATGACATAAAAAAGAAATCAAGAGCTTACAAAATATAAGTCTGATTTCCTTATATCAGATAAAACAGACATAAAGTTACTCTGTAAATTGTTATGAAAGTTTTTAAATGCTTACTTTTAATACCTGTACTTATCTCATTGAGGACAGGTGACAGTTTGAGGACCAGCATTGCCTACAGGCCACACTTTGAGCAGAACTGATTTAATTCACTCCTACAGCATGAATTCTCCCCAGGTATATGATAATAATTCCTTTTTCTAGATTGACATTCAGATCCTCTTTTCTGAAATTCTTTTGTTCATTCATTCACAAAAGAATTATTGAATACCTACTCTTGGTCAGGTACCATGTTGGATGCTGGACTAGATAATATGCTACATAAATTGAAGTCTTATCTTTGCACATCTTAACCTCAGTGTTCAAGTGATCTCAAACACAGCATGTCAAAGAGTGAATATATCTTTTCTCCAGCCTGCCACCCCTGCTGCATCCTTTAGTTTACGTGTGGCACCTCTAACTACTAGTTGCCAAAGTCACAATTTTACTTATCCATTTCTCACTTTCTCATACTTTCTTTCCAAAATATCACGTCTATTTATATACATCCCCAGTGCTACTACATTAGTTCAAGCATACACATTTCTCAGTAGGACCATGGTAGTGGTTAAATAATGTTCTCCTTGACATAATTCTTTCTTCTCTCCATTCAGCGATCATGGTACATTTAGGAGAATCTTTCTAAACTCTAAACCTCATTATATAACTGCCTTGCTTAAAACCCCTCAGTGGTTCTTCATAGCTTAACAATGAACCTAACTATTTATCAAGGTATACAATTTCCTTTATGGATGAATTCCCACTTTTTCTTCTTGCCTCATATCTCCTCAGAAGCTTTGCTCTAGCCATACTGAATTATTTGCGTTTCCTAGAACTTTCCATGCTCTCTTGTCTCAGGGACTTTGTGTTACTGCTTCTCCTCCTTGACACATCTTTCTCCTGATCCTTTATCTGAGTATTTCTTTTGGTTTCAGTGCTGGATCATCTTTTTCCAGAAAAACTTGTCTGCTTCATTTCTTTTTCCTTTCTGTATTTAACCCTCATCATAGCACTGCCACATTGGGTGCTACTACAAAGAGGAATTTGCTGGTATGTTTCCATCACTAGACTGTGAATGCTTGAAATTAGAAACTCTATTTCATTTTTGTTAATATTTTGAAAGGGGAAGATGAGGAAATTCTAGAGAATGGGTTATTATACACATTTTGGGGGCAAGCTTAGCCCACTGAATGGGGTCAAAAATGACCTGTCCTTCTTCTTCTCTTGCTATCTCAGCCCCAGTTTAAGATCTCATCACAGTATATATCAAGTATCACTATAGCCTTCTAATTTCCTCTTGGTATCCACAAACTTCCTTAGTGTCCACTCACATGTGTTTTCTGAGGCTTTAGCTCAACATTCAGAAATAAAAAAATATTTAGTTAAATGCACTTGTTTTTTCAACACATTTTTTGGAGCACCCACTCTATGCCAGCCATTTTTCTTGGTGGTTGGACCATACCAGTGAACAATATAGAAAAAAAAAATCCATGTTCTTATGAAACTTACATTCCCTCCATGCTGTATGTTAGATCCTCAGAGCTTGTTCATCTTATAACTGAACATTTGTATCCTTTGATCAAAATGTCCCTATTTCCCTACTACCACCCCCTTGTCAACCACCATTCTCCTCTATGTGTCTATGAGTTTGACTTTTTTAGATTCCACATGTAAATGAGGTCATACAGTATTTGTCTTTTTGTGTCTGGCTTATTTTACTTCATATGACATCCTCCATTTATCCATGTTGTTGCAAATGATATTTTTTTTATTACATTTCTGTTCATGGAATTTATTTTTTACATTGAAATATATATACAGTAGCTCAAATTGTATAGATGCAATCATATATGGCTAGTAGACAAAGTCATACCTTTGCAAATGCTATGTCCACTTTCCTAGGTCAGTTATGTATTACAAACTGATGGTTATACTGTGTAAAACCATCTAAAGCTCTGTGGCTCAAATAAATAAGCTTATATTATTTATATGAGCCTATGAATCTGCTAGACAGTTCTACTAATCCAGACCATGTTCAGCTCATCTCAGCTGGACTCATTCATGCATCTGTAGAAATCTGACATATCAACTAGAAGCTGCCTAGCCTAGAATAAGTTTACTCATTTCTTGCTGTGTGCTGGTTGCTAGTTGGGGTGATAGAGATAATTGGACCGGACATATCTCACCATCTGCCTGGGCTTGTTCACATACTGGTGGTGGATTCCAAGGGAAAGAACAGAAGAGATCAAAGCCTCTTGAGATCTAAGCTCAGAACTGGCAAATTAACTCCTCTGGTGCTTTCTGTTGACAAAAGCAAGTTACCAGGCTAGTCTGGATTTAAGGGGGAAATAATGGATTCTACCAGTGGTAAGGGAGGAGCTGGTCACATTGCAAGGGACATGAATAGAACATGAGGAAGTGGGGACATTTTGGCAATTGATCTACCACAAGTTCCTTCTTCATAGCCTTAATTACTGAGAGAATGCTTCTGCAGAGATTTTGCTTGCCAGTCATTTTACACAATTATCTGACTCCTGTTTGTGTTTTATAACTTATTGTGACACATAAAACTAAAATGCAAACCCTTAGATTTTTGTAAGCTCCTTGAAGAAAAAGTACATATCTCATTCATCTCCTTATCTGCCATGGCACAGGGTGCATTGCACCAAGTAATCTCTTAAAATATTGATAGAATCAATAACATGAACCTGCAATTAAAATCACATGGAGTTTCATGTTTAAATGTCCCTTCCCATCTGTTTGCCTTAAGAAGAGCATGAAAACACTCTTTCAACATACTTTCCCAATATTATTTAGGTTGCTAATACACTTCCCTATTTGATGGGGTAAAGATCTGAAACACATTAAATTTATGTGGCCTGCTGACAGTCATCTGGTGCCTCGTGGAAAGAGATAAGGATTGATTTCTTCAGATAGTTAAAATGCTGGCCACAAGCAACAAAAACAAAACAATACAAACCAATCATGAACAGAAGCAGAGGAGCCAGAGATTTGTTCTATGCTACAGAAACACAAAACCTATCACTCATCAAACATTTTCCTTAGTTGAGCCAGGATAATGATGTGAATAAAGGGTTAAATAAGCCTTTACACAAAAGCATGCAAATTACTTCCAGAAGTGCCTATCTGGAGATAAGTTCCCTGTAAAATAACGGAATTATAAAGACAACCTGTCCTCACTCATATAATTTGTGAGACACTTAACTGCTAGGAAACTGATATTATTAAAGGAGCTTTTTCTCATTTTTCACCAAAGATGTTTTATATAAATATATGCACAGAGAGAATGATATTTTTACAAAAGGAAAAGAAAGAGGAAAGCTTCCTAGCTAGGGGTATTTGCTTTTTACATTTGCAAATGTATTTCTGTCAACTTTTAAGAGTTGGAAGGGAATGAGATAGATGTATGTTTTAAAAAAGTGACTTCAGAAAAATTGGAGAGAGAAATAATTTTTAGTTAGATTTTAGCTCATTAAAGAAAATTCTAATTTCTTTAAGAGATACTGTATTTTCTTGTGTGCTAGTTACAAAGGAAAACAAATTATTTAAATTAAATTTGAATTTAAAGACTATGTTTTAAATGAAACCAACACCAATGTATACTGAAAAAGGAGAGTAGTATCTTTATCATGGATGACATAATTATTACAGGGTATGAATTCAGTCACAATAATCTATAACATTAGTGGAATAAAATGATAATATTGATGTAAACTATTGTATTCATAAAAGTTATTCTTCTTTTCAATATAACATGGGCAGTCAGGTTTAGGTCTTATAACCCCAAATTTTTATTTTGCTTAAGCAATCCAGATCTTATAACCTTAAGCAAACACTATTCAGGAGAAAAGTGGATCGTGTAAATACCTTTAATATTATTCATGAATTTTACTCCACAGTAGGTTGGAAATATGCTATGGATATTCTCTTATGAATGACGTTATTTAACTTCTGATATTGCATTTCTGCATTTTTTCATTATGATTATAAATGCTTTGATTTACCTCCCAGCTACAGATTTTGTGTTCTTTTGTTTCTACCTTTTGTTCCAGTTTTCTTAACTATGTTTCTCTCTTCATTTACTCTCTTATTATTTTTTTTCTCCAACCTTACAGGCCTCTTGGCACCAATTCATATCAGCAGTTAGGAATGCAGGTTAAAGTTAATAAGCTTAACTTCAGACAACACACAAATTTAAATGCGTGTGTGTTTTTTTAATCAGCCTATAATTTATGACTACCTCACAGTGTGTCATCTACTGGCAGAAATGAAAGCACTAAATATTTCTGCTACAGGATAGCTTTGTTAAGCAGTGCTGCTCATATCACATGAGATCCTTTGTGTACACTGTGACCTCAGAAGAATGAAAAAAAAATACAACATCAAAAACTAGACAAAATTGCTTTTTTCTGTTTTTGAGACAGAGTCTCGCTCTATCGCTAGACTGGAGTGCAGTGGCATGACCTTGGCTCACTGCAACCTCCACCTCCTGAGTTCAAGCAATTCTCCTGCCTCAGCCTCCTGAGTAGCTGGGACTACAGGCGCCTGCCACCACGGCCAGCTAATTTTTGTATTTTTAGTAGAGATGAGGTTTCACCATGTTGGCCAGGATGGTCTCCATCTCTTGACCTCGTGATCTGCTCTCTTCGGCTTCTCAAAGTGCTGTGATTACAGGCGTGAGCCACCAAGCCCAGCTGACAAAATTACTTTTTATACTTCATACATTAATATATTTCCTAGACCCTATAAATAATATTTCCACTTTAGTGAGATAAATTTGAGTTAAGCTGAGCATCCTTAGGAAATTGTTTCCGGAATTGGAGTAAAGATCTAAAATAAGTAATGAGGCACAGTGGCTCATGTCTGTAATCCCAGTATTTTGGGAGGCCAAGGCAGGCGGATCACTTGAGTTTAGGAGTTTGAGACCACCCTGGTCAACAGTGTGAAACCCCGTCTCTACTAAAAGTACAAAAATTAGCTGGGCGTGGTGATGGGCACCTGTAATCCCAGCTACTCAGGAGGCTGAGGTGGGGAGAACCACTTGATCCCAGGAGGTATAGGTTGCAGTGAGCCAAGATTGCACCGATGCAGTCTAGCCTGAAAGACAGAGTGAGACTCTGTCTCAAAAAAAGGAAAAAAAAAAAAAAAAGCTGAACATAAAATAAAAAAATAAGTAAAATAAGACTAAGTAATACAATGTATTTTCTTTGATAGTTCAGCTATCCATAATCATGTTCACTCGTGCCATTTGTTCATTCATTTAGTTAATAAATATTGAGCATCTACAATGCCCCCAGGCACTATCCCAAGCATTGGGGATAGGGCAGTGAACAAAACAATTTTTTTGATCTGTTGGAGTTTATATTTTCAATTGGGGGAGACAGAAAAGAAATAAATAGACTATTGATCAGGTGCTGATGAATGCTAGAATGAGCAGTAAATCCGGTGTAATTTTAGAGTGCTGGTACTCTGGAGGAATGTGCGTTGAAAGGCATGTGCTTGGTGTTTTCAGGAAGAGGAGGGAAAACCATTTGGCTAGAGAGATGAGTGAAGAGCGAGTACAGAGGAGATGAGTTTCCATAGGCAGGTGTGGGGGTTGGTGCAGATCCTATAGAGGAGACTGGGGGGCATTCATGCTTAGTCCTGTGGGCCAAGGAAAAGGTTCAGAATGTTACTGAGTAATATGTGAAGTCATTAGAGGGTTTTGAGCAGAAGAAAAGATAAGATCTGACATTAAAAAGACCTTTTTTACCATCATAATCATTTGTAAGTGTACAATTCAGTAGTGTCAACTATATGCACATTGCTGTGCTACAGCTCTCTGGCACTTTTCATCTTGCAAAACTGACACTGTAGACTCATGCGACCACCCTCCGCTTCTCCCCACTCCTACCCTCAGCCATGGCAACCATCATTCTACTTTCTGTTTCTATGAGTCTGACAATTTTAGATACCTCATATGAGTGGAATTATATGTTATTTGTCTTTTCGAGACTGTCTTATTTCACTTTGATATTTTTTTACTTCATTATGTTATCTTTATGCTATAGCTTCTGTGTGGAGGGGGTATAAGACTAAGGGAGGGCAAAGGTGAAAGCAGAGATCCAAATGTTTATGTTATTGCAATGCTATAGGCAAGAGATGATGATACCTTGAACTAGGCTGTAGCAGTTGAGGTGGTAGCAAGTGAATAGAATCTGGATAGATTTCGAAGGTAAACTTACTCAGACTGGGTGATATTTTGGACACATAATGTGAGACAAAGAGAAATAGGCTGTGAATCGTTATATAGGGAATTTCCCAAATAACTTAATCATCAATCCCTTATTCATTATTGAGAATAATCTTTATAAAATCTTATTAAATTCTGCCTGCCTTCTAAAATAGCATGCAAATGCTAAATCAGCTATTTGATGGCTGAGGGTTACAATTTTGAACTTGAGTTTTTGTATCTGTTTTGAATATAGGTGTGAATATATTAAAACTGTGTGAGAAATCTGACTGGCCATGGCAATATGATAATGAACATTTTCCAGGCAGAAGAAAAAATGATCTGATTTGACAGCACAGCAGCCACACCCCACAAAATATTTTGGAAAATAATAGAGAGGGTCTGTTGTAAAGTAGTTCCTCTGTCCTCCTAACAAGCTTTCCTCAGCATTATCTGAGTGTGGGAGAAGCTAGTTGAAACCTGTGATGCAGCGAAGCTAGAGGAAGTGAGGGTGGCAGTAAGGGAAGGATCTTACTTTTATTTTTTATTCTAATGTTAGAGACAAACGGGAAAAAGAATTCTATAAACAGACTTTTTTATCCCCCTAAATCGATAGGAATACTAAACATAGCCATTGAGAAATATCGTTAAGGTTTAAAAGTTATTGGTTCTTGTTTCAAACTATGCAATGAAAACCCGGGTATATGCAGCTTGAGATTAAAAAAAAAAATCGGGTGGTTTGCAGCATGCCACATTCCTCATGAGACCATATGAGATGTAATGAAAGGACACCCGTCTCCTAGGCTGTGCTTCTCTTCCTATCATTGTGTCCTGTATTCCCTTGATTGACAAGAGGAGAAGCAGCAATGTTCACTGGGAGCTGTGTGCTGGCTGTGTGTACTTTTTTTGACCATTCTTAAAGCATGTCAGGCAGAATTTTGCAATTAGCTGAAAAGGCACGCAATTCGGTTTCACTTTGCTGAACCCAATCTGTAGGATTGACAGCATGCCTTTAATAGATTCCTTCAGTAGATAATTAGACCAGTTTAACGCAAGCACTGCATGAATTAACATTTGCACTTCGGTATGAATATTCAGGGCTACCGTGCTTTTGGTGGTGTGAGTTGTTTCTCCAGGATTTGCAGAAGTGCCTATTAGGTGCTTGTAATGTATTGATTAGTACAGAATGGCACCAATTAGAGGGTGTAGGAACATCTCTGGAGTCAGAGATGATACACTTATTGGTGATATTTATGCTTTTTTCTGTAAACTCTAACCCAGACAACAGATTGCCTGCTTTAACTAGTCATATGCTTTGGTTTTGACGTGAATTTTACTTTAAATTACTATGCAGAAAACTACTAAGTTTCCTGGCTTTTCCTGGAATTATGCCATCTGTTCATTTCTCCACTTTCTATGAAATTTTTCATCTGTAAAATTAACCCAAAAGATCTCATGCTCTACATATTGTGAATAATTGAATAAATAAATAAACCAATCATTTCGCTATTGAAACTTATCTTTTGTAGTATTAAAAATGACTTTGGCACAGCTTGTTAAAGCATCAAATATCAGTTCCAAATTTTATTTGCATGTATCTGGGAATTCCAAAGAATTTTATGCTATTTACAAAATAATCTCTGAGAATATAAAAACTTAAATGCACACACCTTTAAAATAAACCTACTCAGGGAACTTGGAGGAGGAGGAGGAAGGGATTAGGTATATTGCCTGAGAGTAAATCCAGTTGATGCCTTTGTATGACGTTTAAAAGAAAAATAAAATTTAATTATCTTCCAGAACTCAAAGAGGTTGTATCATGTGGGAGTTGACAGCATGAACTCTGGAGCCAGAATTCCTGGAAATGAACCCAGCCGTAATACTTACTATCTGTGTGACCTTGGGAAAGTTAACGAACCTCTCAGTTCCCTAACCTGTAAATAATAGTAATAACAATAGTACCTCTTTATAGGGCTGTGGTGGGGATTAAGGAAGTTTAATATATATAAAGCATTGAAAGTGTCTAGTACTGTGTAAGCTTTGTGTGTTTGCTCTTCATATTTGTTCATTAATATACATAAACGAGACACTTTGAAATTATCTTTTCTAAAACATGTGAAACATTAAATGTAAACTCTAAAGTACTTCAAATACTTCTTACTAACAAGAGGTTACAACTGTTCACAGAGATGTACATTTTGGGTCTCCTTCCCTTCCCCAGTCTGCAAGCCCCTGAGTCTTCCCCTCTGTTCCTTTCCCCATTTAAGACTTAATAAGGCTGGGCGCGATGGCTCACACCTGTAATCCCAGCACTTTGGGGAGGCCGAGGCAGGCGGATCACCTGAGGTCAGGAGTTTGAGACCAGCCTAACCAACATGGAGAAACCCTGTCTCTACTAAAAAAATACAAAATTAGCCGGGTATGGTGGCACTTGCCTGTCATCCCAGCTACTTGGAAGGCTGAGGCAAGAGAATCGCTTGAACCCTGGAGGTGGAGGTTGTGGTGAGCCGAGATCACGCCATTGCACTCCAGTCTGGGCAACCAGAGTAAAACTCCATCACAACAACAACAAAAAAGTCTTAACCTGAGTTTTGAAGGTTAATGTCAGGTCTGGCTCACAGGTAGAGGTTTTATGGTCTGGAAGTCAACTAAATGATTTTAAATGTCCCTTCTCTGTGATTTTCAATGTACCAGTCCTATATTTTAGTTATGCAGCAAGGATGCAAATATGGATTTTGTAGGAACATCAGTTTGCAATCTATGTGTTTTCCCACTCAGGGCATTAGGGCATTTGGATCAAGATATGAAAAGACTGTTAAGAAGCTTCCTTCTGCTCTAATTGAAAATGCCCCCCAGGCCTGACTCTCAGTAGGAGGAGACCCATGCTGCTGTCAAAAAAGTGAAGTAGAAAATGGAACCCCTCTGTGGAGAAGTAAGTGGATACCCTACCCAGCAGGAAAGAAGAGTTGTGTTACTCCTGAGGTAATTTAGGAATAGCCTGATGGCTATCTATTCTTTCTTTACAGTTTTTCTAAGTGTTAAGTAAATAAAAGTTGCCTAAATTGAGTTGGTGAGAGACCTCAGCTCTCAGAGTTCTAATGAACGCTGTCTGCCCATGAGAGCTTGGGCATCTTTCATCTCTCACATGTTGCTCTTCTAATGACAGAATTCTTATTCTTTGAAACATTGCTTCTGCAGAGGCCAGGGCAAGGGAGCTGAGTGAGGCTATATTCCCAATATGTCCAAGAGAATTGAAGGATGCTTTCTGGCCAATACTAATAAAGTGAAACAAAACTTATCTGTGGCTTTTTAATTGAGATTCATCAGAAATAGTATAATCAAACTTTTTTTTTCTCTTAATAGTGTCCGTGATGAATGCCAGTGTCTTATATCTGTAGGGAAGTCAGAATATTGCCAAATCTAAAACTCCTCAAACTCCTCGGTAAAAACAATACCATACTATTCATGCATTTGTTTATTTAGGGAGATTTCTTTTAAGGTATTGAAACAATTGATTTTATATCAGAAGTGCTTCAATTGAGATTAGCGCTGCCTTAACACAGGTTGAATGCCTTGGAGGCATTCTGGAGATTTTTCTATTAGGGAGTCAGTACCCTTTGTGAATGTGTGTGTGTTTGCGGTGGGGGAAGGAAGACTTTTTTAACTCAGTCTCAGATTAAAGATAACCACCCTACCTGCATCAATTATCAGGATTCTGGGAGATGCCTTTTGTCAACACATGGTTAAAAGTGATTTCCCACAGCATAGATAAATTAGAATAAAGGTTAGTTTTTCAAATATCTATCAGATTAGATGGGAATGCCAGCATCACTCCCACTCCTAAATTTTTCTCTTTGGGTGTATATTTGCAAACAGAAAAAGAAAAAAAGGTTTCTCTCTCCCAAGCTTGAGCCAGCTAGGATTTTCCTAGTTTCCTTGTCTTCTGATTTTAGTTTTGTGATTTTGTAAATTTAAGTTGTGAAATAAAAAACAAGATTAGCATCCAGTTTCCTACAAGCACTAGGGCACTGTACATATTTCTTTCTTTTCATTTTTTTTTTTTCTTTTTTTAGACCGAGTCTTGCTCTGTCCGCCCAGGCTGGAGAGCTGTGGCGCCATCTGGGCTCACTGCAAGCTCCGCCTCCTGGCTTCATGCCATTCTCCTGCCTCAGCCTCCCGAGTAGCTGGGACTACAGGCGCCCTCCACCACTCCCAGCTAATTTTTTGTATTTTTAGTAGAGACGGGGTTTTACTGTGTTAGCCAGGATGGTGTCGATCTCCTGACCTAATGATCTACCTGCCTCAGCCTCCCAAAGTGCTGGGATTACAGGCGTGAGCCACCGTGCCCAGCCCTCTTTTTTTAAATATATATATATATACACACGCACACACACACATATACGCATATATACATATATACGTATATATGTACATATACATACGTGTATATATACACGTATATATGTACATATATACGTGTATATATATATACGTGTATATATATGTGTATATATATGTGTATATACACGTGTGTATATATATGTGTATATACACGTGTGTGTATATATATATATATATATATACTTTTAAGTTCTAGGGTACATGTGCACAATGTGCAGGTTTGTTACATAGGCATACATGTGCCATGTTGGCTTGCCGCACCCATTAACTCGTCATTTACATTAGGTATTTCTCCTAATGCTATCCCTCCCCCCTGCCCCCACCCCAAGACAGGCCCCAGTGTGTGATGGTCCCTACCCTGTGTCCATGTATTCTCATTGCTCAACTCCCACCTAGTGAGAACTTGCGGTGTTTGGTTTTCTGTCCTTGTGATAGTTTGCTTACAATGATGGTTTCCAGCTTCATCCATGTCCCTGCAAAGCACAGGAACTCATCTGTTTTTTATGGCTGCATAATATTCCATGGTGTATATGGGGCACTGCACATATTTCAAAAGCAGGTTGCATTGTTGGAAGAAAAGTGCAAAATATAACATTAAAATAAAGAGAAGCCGGGCGCGGTGGCTCACGCCTGTAATCCCAGCACTTTGGGAGGCTGAGGCGGGTGGATCACGAGGTCAGGAGATCGAGACCACGGTGAAACCCCGTCTCTACTAAAAATACAAAAAAATTAGCCGGGCGTGGTGGCGGGCGCCTGTAGTCCCAGCTACTCGGAGAGGCTGAGGCAGGAGAATGGCGTGAACCCGGGAGGCGGAGCTTGCAGTGAGCCGAGATTGCGCCACTGCACTCCAGCCTGGGTGACAGAGCAAGACTCCGTCTCAAAAAAAAAAAAAAAAAAAGAGAAATACGAGATTTCATAATCAGCTGACTTAAAATTTGGGAATTTTAGTTTGTGCTGCTTTACTATAAGGGGAAAAGTCTAGAAAAATATTCAGAATCTTCGTGTTGCTCCACTTACTTCTTTAAAATGCCATATTAAGGAGTAATCATTTATACAGGAAACTTAACTAAAGCTATACAGTTTAACATGATATGGCACTGAGTAAAATAGGGTGTAATTGTCTTTTTAAAATGACGACTTTATGATTAAATTCCAACATGAAAAACTCTATAAACATGTAGTCAACAAAAGGAATGTAAAAAGTTGGAACAGGTGAAGTTACCCGTGTATTGCTAACAAAAAACATGTGCATTTCCCTCCTGCAGCTCCACTTTCATTAACACCAAGTATGAGAACAGATATTATAAGTGACTGCTACGTCTATTACTCAAGATTGTGCCTTTCATATGGGCGTGTGGGATGTGAGTTATGCATTAGAAGTTGTCACTATTGTTCTTCAGTGCTTATTCCCTGATGTACGTCGTTGCCTTCTTAGTTCTCATTTTGCCTTTTTATTTTTTATCTGCCATTTATTTCTCAGGGTACATACTCATTAGTAAGTTAAACTCGTTTTTTTTTTAAATTTTAATTTAAGGCAAAAGTGCGTAGCTGAAAATATCTTTTCCTTAAGCCCATTTTAAAAGTTCTATCATTGAAATGTTGAGTTTTACAGAATATAAATAATCCCTTAGTTGAAAGTTTTGTGAAAATATTTCAAACTAATATTCTCATTTCCTCCCTATTTGCTTTATGTGTTTCCCTATAAAAGATGTAAATATTGAACCAGATATTTCTTCCAGATCTAAGACCAGGAGTGCCTTGAATTATATTGAACTCAGCAAGATCATGTGTTGCTAACATCGTAAATAGTTGGAAATTTGGTGAACATCAAACTTAAATATAGTGTCAGACAAATCTGCCTTCACATCTCAAGGTTATCTAGGTAACCTTGCTCAAGATACTCAACCTTTGTGAAACTTGACTGCCTTATCTGTAACATAGGAATCATAATACGTGTCTATTTCCCGAGTTGTTATCAAAGACTGAATGAAATGCCTCATATCAAGCACTTTTCTTGGTGACTGGTCCATTACAGTGAGAAAATAAAATAATTTTATCCGAAGAATGCACGTCTCTTTAATGTTCAAGCCCAGAGAGACAATCGAATGATACAGCAATTATTTTCTACTTCCGCCTTTGAGCTATGTATTCATCTCTTAAAAAATTGCTTGCTATTGTCACAAGTACTTATACATTACCCTAATAATGCCACACCAGACACTATAACCCACACCGTATAGCTTAACAAGGTATAGCCAATCACTGATCAATGTTATTTCTGTAAACCTGTGGGAATTTCTGATATACAACTTTGTGTCAGCCTACTCCCTGTTTCCCTTATTTTGCCTTTAAGAATCCATTTGTAACTGCTGCTAATCAGAGTGTATATTCAGGGCAACTTAAATCTCTGCTTCCTGGTTGCAGTTCTCAAGCTTGGCCCAAATAAACTCTACTTGCATTAATTTAGCTTTAGCTTCTTCCTTTTAGGCCAATGATAGGTACCCAACAAATTGTAGCTCCTTCCTTCCTTTCTCCCAAGGAAAGGAATTTGAACAAGGAGGCTGTTGGTATTAATGTTCTTGCTTCTGTAGCTTGTTTTCATTAATGAAAATTTAAAAAATAATTTTTTATTTTGTTTTTGTGATAAATAAGATACCCATTGTAAATAATAAATTGGTGGTATCTTTACTATACAGTGGGTAGGAATACCTGTTAGTTAAAATTTTTGCAAGACAGTCTGATACGTAATAAGAGCGCTAAAATCTGCATATCTTCAACATCCTTATCCTAACTAATTAATTGGAGAAGCATATAAATGCTTATATAGCATTATCTATAATATTGAGAAATATTACAATATTTGGAGGCAAACTAAATATATGTTATTGAGGGATTGGTTAACAAATATTTAAAACATGCTCATCATGGAATATTTTGAAGACATTAAAAATAATGCTGTAGACACTCATACATTAATGTGGAAAAATAATTGTTATATATTATTAAGAGAAGGAAATATATAACAAAACTATATTATCCATGTTAAACATATTTTTCTAATTTAATTTGAATAAATATATATATGAATGTTCTCAGTTGACGTCTCTCACTGAGTTATGTGGTTGCTTCATATATATATATTTCTTGCTATTTGCTACGTTTTGTTATTGTCAGAGTTTTAAAAAATGAACATTGTGTAAAAATAAGCATATTTGGGAAGATGTCCATCATTTAAAAATTTCATTAATATGTAAAATTACTAAGGTAGCACACACTGAAAATTCAAACAATATTAAATGTATTAAATATGAAATGAGACTTCATTCTACTTCCTCCATGCATTTCATTGATAAACAGTAAAAAATAATGATTAAAAAAGGTCATTAGTAAAAATAATCACACTCTTCTACTCTAACTCACTCTTCTGACAGCAAGCCACAGAAGTAAAGCACAGAATAAGTTTCCTCCATAAATAATTTGGTGAAAAAAGCCAAAATATTTTGAGAACCGCGACTGTCATTGTTAACTTTTTCTCCTGTGATGTTTACCATCGTAACCTCATTTGAGGCTTTACATGAATTCAGAATGAAATCTCATTGCATTCGCAAAGATGAAAAACCTTTTCTCCTATGCAGAACACACCTGCGCAGCCACTGTGTGAAATCACCCTAACAACATTCTATTGGAAGCTTGCTGTGGCACAATAAACAGGAATGTACACCCAATCTACCTAGACCAGACCAAACCGAGAGCTGTTATATGGAACGGGACCTGGGGAGATTTGACTAAACAGAGCCAGGAAATCACACCTGGTTTTAATATCCACAATCACAACTAAAGTTGCTTTCTCTTAATTGACATGGAATCACTTGAAAGGTGTCTGTTATACAATCCTGCTGAGGAGCAAATGCTTCAAGGTACACATGGTGGGAAACAACGTTCATTTTTCATTCTTAGAGTACACTAAGTGTGAATGGATCTCAAGGGATTTAAATCATGTAGGAGCAGAAAATTACCCTTTTTAGCAGCTTTGAGAAGTAAGGTAGCAGTCAGAAATGTCATCACTAGTTGACTTGAGCAGGATGTTATCACTATCAGTAAATGAATATTTTACCACGTTATATCCTCTTAATTAGGTTTCACTCTCTTTGGGCCACCTTCCTTTTGAAGAACATGAGAAATCTGTAGTTTTCATTGTAAGCTGCCTAACAGGAGAGTCTGGAGTTAGTGGCCCTCCATCGCTTAACATGGGCAAGGCGAAGTGGACTGCCAAAGTCACGAGGCTTGGGATTTGCTTTTCCACCTTGGACAAGTCTCTCTACCTCTCTGAGCCTCAGCTTCCACGTCTGTGAAATGTGGAGAATTTATTTCTTTCATATTTATTGAGCCCCACTGTATACCAGACAGTCTGCTAAGCATAAGAAAAGAAGATGAATGCAATGAGAAGTTATTTGCCCTTAAGGAATGTGACTGAGACAGAAGGCAGCATGAGGCAGAGGGTATGGGGAGAAGAATTGCATCTCCTTAGTCCATCATTGAGGGTTGCTGTGAGGGGCTCAAGCGAATGGGAAAGGACTCAAGTACTCAAAGCATCAGCAATGCACAGGCTTTTCACCCCATCTTCTGATGAAATCCATAAAATACCCAACTATATAAGATAATACCCTATAGATGCTCCATTGTTTCAAATATAAGGGCTTCTCATTTTTTTCCCATGAATTTTGTCATACTTTGAGATGATAATAGAATTCTCAAGAAATGAGTCATTGGGAAAATTAACTGCTCATAATCTCGTGAGTAGTTAATAACTTGCTCTCTGCCATGTTATTCATTTTCCCGTTGCAAAAAGGTATCTGTGATGTAGGTAAAGGTCAAAGAACATCAGATACAGAAATTAAAAATAAATTAAATTACTTATCTAGAAGTCCTCCCTAATATATACCATTTTCCATGATAGAAAAATGCAATAATTAGATTTTCATGAAACTCTACATTTTTATCTGGATGCCTGGGATTTCACTAGATTCCACCTGAGAGCCATCACACGCAATGAAAGGCCTCCATAAGTAAGGGCCAAATTTTAAAGGAGTAAAGAGGTTAGTAGTTTAGAATTTTTTTTTCTTTTATGCCTAGTATTGAAGGTTGATAACGATGCTGACTTTTTAGTGCTTTGGTGAAATGTAACAACAAATATTATTTGGATAAAATTTTGCAAAATTTTGGGAATGCAAAAAACCTTGTCCTTCCTTAGGCTTTACTCTCTAGGGAGTGGGGCTGTGCATGTTGAGAGGACAGCATTTGAGGACATTGTTGCCTTTGCACCTGTTCATTCTAGCATAAAGATGCATGAAGCTTGTTCAGCATTGGGATATCTAAAAACCAATCTATGAGAAAAAAAAAAAAACAGTATAGATATAGAAGCAATAGAGAAGCTAATCAAAGGGTTTGACAATTTTTTAAAAATGCATTTCTCTGGAGTATAACTGATTTTTCCTTGATGGCATTTCAAAGCAAGGATGGTCTAGAGACAAAATTGTTTGACCTATCATTGCCACTTCTGCAGAGAACTTCTAAAATCAAACACAAGATGCGAAATTATTGCATGTTCATTTAGACCCTCACCTAGGTTTGATTTTTTAACTTCCCAATTCAGGATGAAAGACTAGCCTTCCATTTGCTATAGTGACTCATACACTTTCAGATGGCATCTCTGCATGATTCGGCTTGTTTCCTGAGTGAAATTTTGTCTAATAACTAGTTGGAGTTATTAGAGAGCCAAACAAAATATCATGTTCAGAGTACTCAATTTCTGTCAGTTTTCGTCTCTTACTGAGCAGTGAAAGATAATGCCTTGAGGTGTTCTTTCATTTTCATGATTTAGGGGATTCATGGCTATGGATTTTTCTTACAAATTCATGTCCTGATTTTAGTTCCTATTTTCATTTCTTGTGGTCAAAGTTATTAGGTTATTAAAGAATTTCTCCTATTACAGCTATGAAATTCAGGAAGATTGTCCTGCCAACGCCAGGAATAAGTACTAATAAGACAGTGAACTTTTAAATTGTTTGAATTTATCATATTTACCCATAACTAAGAAATATTTCCAATGCACAGAAAATTTAGGAGAATATTATATAAAATATAACCATTTTGTTCTACTTGCTATACAATTTTTAAAAATAGAATAACATTTTACAAAAAGTTGAAGCTACTCTGTGTACCTTCCTCTGATACAATAACTGAGAGAGGCCCAAATTCGTTTTTATCACTCCCTTGCAAATTTTTACACTCTAAAACTGTGTGTAGCTATAAAAAACATGTGGAACTGATCCGCATCTTTTCTAGCTTTACATAAATACTATTGCACTACACATACCATTCGATTATTCACTATTTTCACACCACTCTATGGTTTTGAAATTGGTCCATGATAATAGACGTAATTTTAGTTCACTTATTTTAATGGTTGTATAGTGCTTCATTGAACAAATGTATCAAAACATACTTAATCATTTCCTGCTGATGGACATTTAGGTTACAAACAATGTTGTAGCAAACATTTTATGTATATACCTTTTTGTTCTTGTGGGATAAAGTTTTTCTAGGGCTGAATATTTTTATCTTTACAAGATATTGCTAAGTTACTCTCTAAAGTGGTAGAGAGCAATTTATCCTCTATCACTGTATAGAAATTTTGTATTTCTCCACATCCACACCAAATATTAGTAATTTCAGGCTTCTAAAAATGTCTGCTGACTTGATAGATGTGAAATAATATCTTAGGTTTAAATTTACATTCTCCTGATTGCTACTGAGGTTATGCATTTGTTTTATTTCTATGGGTCACTTAGGGTCCCCTTTGTGAATTGCCTCTTCATTTCCTTTACTACTTTTCTATTGGCTTGTTTGACTTTTTTTTAGAGTTGTTCTGGACATTTATGAGTTATAAATATCTTTTCCCAGACTGTAGCTTTTAAAAAAATTGTTTATGGTATCTCTTATTGACAGAAGTTTCTAATTTTAATGCATTAGGAATTGTCAATCTTTTCTTTTGTGATTGGCATTTACTGTGTTTTGCTTGATAAGTATTTCCAGCAAATGCCAAATTGATCATTTTAATATAAAGAAAATTTTTTAAAAATTAACAAACAATCTTTTTAGAGCAGTTTTAGGTTCACAGCAAAATGGAGCAGAAAGTACAGAGTTCCCATATACATCAATTTCCACAAACTCACAACTTCCCCTAATGTTGACCTCCTGTACCATGGTGCTACATGTGCTACAACTGACGAACCTGCTTGACTCATCATTATTATTTGGAGTTCAAAGTGTACATTAGGGTTCACTCTTGGTGTTGTACAGTCTATGGATTTTGACAAATGCATAGTGACAAGTAGCCACCATTGTAGCATTATATAGAATAATTTCACTGCCATGAAAATCCTTTATTCATCCATCCCTTCTCTCAGCTCTGGAAGCTACTGATCTTTTTACTGTCTCCTTCGTTCTGTATTTTCCATAACCTACTATAGCTGAAATCAGACAATATGCAGCCTATCCAGGTTGGCTTCTTTCACTTAGTAATATGCATTTAAGTTTCTCCTATTCCTTCATGTCTTTTCGTGGCTTGATAATTCATTTCTTCTAAGCACTGAATAATATTCCATTGTCTGGATGTACCACAGTTACAGATGAATGGATACAGATGAATGTATCCACTCTCTACTGAAGGGAAGCTTGGTTGCTTTCAAGTTTTAGCAATCATGACTGAAGTTTCTGTAAACATCTATGTGCAGGTTTTTGTAAGGACATAAATTTTCCATTCATTTGGGTAAATACCAGGGGTATCAAGGAGTGTGATTGCTGGGTTATATGGTTAGAGAATATTTACTTTTGTGAGAAATTGCCAAACAGTCTTACCAAGTAGCTGTACCATTTCACATTCTCACCAGCAACGAATGAGCATATCTATTGCTTCCCATCTTCACTAGCATTTGGTGTTTTCAATGTTTTGAATTTTGGCCATTTGCTGTTGTTTTAATTTTCAATTTTCTGAAGATATACGATGTTGAACATCTTTTCATACGCTTGCTCACCATCTGTATGTCTTCTTTGGGAAGGTGTCTGTTCAGGTCTTTTGCTCATTTTTTAAATAAAGTTGTTCATTTTCTTATTGTTGAGTTTTAAGAGTTCTTTGTATATTTTAGATAATAATCTTTTATCAGATGTATCTTTTGCAAATATTTTCTCCCAGGTTATGGCTTGTCTTCTCATTTTTTTTGACACCATGTCATGCGGAGTATAAACTTTTTAATTTTAGTGAAGTCCAGTTTATCAACTCCTTTCATGAACTGTGCGTTTGGTATTGTCTCTAAAAAGCCATTGTCATAGCTAAGGCCATCAAGTTATTTTTCTATGTTATCTTCTAGGAGTTTTATAGCTTTATGTTTTACATTTAGGTCTATGATCCATTTTGAGTTAATTTACATGAAGGGTGTGAGGTTTGTGTCTAGATTTATCACTATTTATTGCATGATTGTTGTCCAATGGTATGAGCACCATTTGTTGAAAAGACCGTCTTTGCTCCGTTTGTCAAAGACGAGTTAATTATATTTATGTGTGTCTATTTCCAGGGTCTCTATTCTATTTCATAGAGTTATTTTTCTATTTTTTGGACAGTTCACACTGTCTTGAGTATTATAGCTTTGTAATAAGTCTTGAAGTCAGGTGGCATCAGTACTCAGACTTTTTTTCTTCTCCTTCAGTAATGAGCTGGCTATTTTGATCCTTTTACCTCCCTTATAAACTTTAGAATCAGCTTTTGCCCCTCACAGAATAACTTGCTGGAATTTTGACTGGGATTGTGTTGAATCTATAGACCGAGTTGGGAAGAACTGACATCATGACAACGTTGAGTCTTTCTATCCATAAACATGGAATATCTCCCCATTTATTTTGTTCTTTTTTGATAGCTTTCATTAGTTTTGTAGTTTTCCTCGTATAGTTCTTGAACATATTTTGTTAGATTTATACCTAAGTATTTCATTTTTGGGGGTGCTAATGTAAATGAATGCTAACGTAATGTAATGCAAATGTCCTTTTAATTTCAATTTCCACTTGTTCATTGTTGGTATTAGGAAAGTGATTGACTTTTGTACATTAACCTTGTATCCTGCAACCTTGTTATAATTGCTTGTTAGTTCCAGGAATTTTTTGTTGATTCTTTCAAATTTTCTGCATAGATGGTCATGTCATCTGTGAACAGATAGTTGTTTTTCTTCCTTCCTCATCTGTATACTTTTTATTTCTCTTTCTCACCTTATTGCATTTACTAGGACTTCCCCTACGATGCTGAAAAGCAGTAATGACAGGGGACATCCTTGCCTTGTTCCTGATCTTAGTAAGAGAGCTTCAGTTTCTTACTATAAGATGTGTTAGCAATGGGTTTTTTTGTTGATGTTTTTTGATCAAGTTGAGGAAGTTCAACTCTATTCCTAGTTTGCTGAGAGATTTTTTTTTTATGAATTGGTGTCTGTGTCTATTGACATATCATGTGAGTTTTCCTCTTTAGCCTGATGATGTGATAGATTACATAGATTTATTTCAAATGTTAAACCAGCCTTTCAAATCTTGGATAAATCTCACTTGGTTGTGATATATAATTCCTTTTATACCTTGTTGGTTTGATTTTATAATATTGTATTTATTACCTCTGCATCTATGTTTATGAGATATATTGTTCTGCAGTTTTATTTTCTTGTAAAATCTTGTCTGGTTTTGGTGTTGTGATGATGCTGGCCTCATGGAATGAATTAGAAAGTATTTCCTTTGTTTCTATTTTCTGAAAGATTATAGAGAATTGGTATCATTTCTTTCTTAAATGTTGGTAGAATTCAACAGTGAACACATCTGGGCCAGGTGCTATCTGTGTTGGAAGATTATTAACTATTGGTTCAATTTCCTTTATAGATATAGGCCTACTCATATTGTCTATTTCCTCTTGTGTGAGTTTTGGCATGTTGTGTCTGCAAGAAATTGGTTCATTTCATCTGTTATCAAATTTGTGCAATTCGCCTGTAATTCCAGCACTTTGAGATGCCAAGGTGGGTGGATCACTTGAAGCCAGGTGTTTAAGACCAGCCTGGCCAACATGACGAAACCCCGTCTCTACTAAAAATACATAGATTAGCCGGGTGTGGTAGTGGGTGCCTGTAATCCCAGCTACTCGGGAGGCTGAGGCAGGAGAATCACTTGAATCCAGGAGGCGGAGGTTGCAATGAGCCAAGATTGTGCCACTACACTCCAGCCTGGGTGACAGAGCAATACTCCATCTCAAAAAAAAAAAAAAGCAATTTGTGCTGTTTCTATGATTTCAAATTCAACCCCTGGAAACATGAGACATAATAATAATAGACTGTTGCTTTAAGCCACTATCTCTGAAGTGGTTTATTTCATAGCAATAGACAACCTCAACACAAAGATTAAGTGTTTTCAATTGAAATTCATGAAAATGGGAGTGAAGATGAAATATTTTACATTTGAAATCATCTTACACTTACCAAAAGTTTTAAAATATAACACAGAAAACTCTTATATACCATTCACCTAACTTCTCCTAATATTAACATCTCACATAACCACAGTAAAATTAATGACATCTAAGAAATGACCCTGGATACAATAATACTATTAATTAATCTAGAGACTTTCTTTGAATTTTGCCAGTTGTACCACCAATACCCATTTTCTAATCCAAGATTCAATCCATAATCCTATCTTGCCTTAAGTGTTATAGTTTGTTAGTCTTCTCCAATCTATTACAATTCCTCTGTTTTTGTTTGTCTTTTATGATTTTGACATTTTGAAGAGCACGGACCAGTTATTCTGTAGAATGTCACTGAATTTGAATTTGTCTGACGTTTTCCCATGATTCAATTCAAACTATGCATTTTTGGCTAGAATTCCATGGTAGTAATATTGTGACCTTCTCAGAGCATCACGTCAGGGCATATAGGATGTTGATATGTGTTAATACATTATGTCTTATTACATAATTTTAACGTTGATCCCCTGGTTAAGGTGGTGTCTGCTAGGTTTCTCCACTGTAAAGTTATTATTTTTTCTTTTGTTATTAATAAGTATCTGGTGAAGAGATAGTTTAAAGCCATGCAAATACTCTGCTTCTTCTCCTACCTTAATATTAATTTTAGCATTCATCTGTGATTCTTACCTGTAATAGTTACTATTTTTGCCCTAATATTGATTTTCTACTTCCATCATTCTTTCTACATTTATTAATTAGAATTTGATGCTAGCAAAATCTTATCCTTGTCACTCATTTTTAAATTTATTCAATCATTTATATCACTATGGACTATGGGCTTTAATCTAATATGTCTTTGTTTATTTTTGTTCTCAAATTGACCCTGATTTGGTCATTGAGTTTCTTTAAGTTGTTCTTCAATGTGCTCCGATCAATTTTTAGCATTTTCTTTATTTCTAACACCACAAGATATTCCAAGATAGTCTTATACCTTCTCTGCCTCAGACCTGGAATCCAACATTCCTTCAAGAACTCTGGTTCCTTTTACTGAAGGATGATATTAAGTAATGAAGGCCTGGGTATTCTCATTACTGCTGAAAAAGCTTTGCTCCTAGGCTCTCTCAGTGGACAGAGGTAGGAAATATGTGTATGTAAACTAACCTATGCGTATATACATATCTGTATTTATTTTTATTTTATTTTATTTTATTTTTTGAGACAGAGTCTCACTCTGTCACCGAGGCTGGAGTGTAGTGGCGTGATCTTGGCTCACTGCAAGCTCTGCCTCCCAGGTTCAGGCCATTCCCCTGCCTCAGCCTCCCTAGTAGCTGGGACTATAGGCGCCAGCCACCATGCCCAGCTAATTTTTTGTATTTTTAGTAGAGACGGGGTTTCACCATGTTAGCCAGGATGGTCTCAATCTCGTGACCTTGTGATCCACCCGCCTCAGCCTCCCAAAGTGCTGGGATTACAGGTGTGAGCCACTGCACCCGGCCATCTGTATTTATTTTTATATCCACTGATATTTATATTAAAAACTGATATAGTTACCTCAGATTCCAGTTCACCACCATAGGTTTTATTCTAACTTTCTTTCATTCTTTGTTTGTAATTCCTTTCTCTAACAGTAAGAAAACTAATTCTTATTCTCCACAATATATTTTCATATGAAAATTGACCTTTAATGGTTACCAAAGTGGCACTCGTTTTATATGGCCCATTTTGTTCTTACTTTTAACTTCAACTACTTTCCTTGCAGTTCAGACTTCATAAAGGTAAGTTTGTCAATAGAGACAAATGGAGATTACCAGTTCTGTAGATTATGCAGTTAAATAGTGCATAGGGATCATGGTTGAAAAGCAAACACAGACATCTAATTAGTGTTTTTAAGTAACTCCATTTTACTAGGTTAATTTCATATTGCTTCCAGAAAATTAATCACTTGATGAATCTTGTTGAATGCAATGCTAACACCCTTCATCAGGATTTACAATAAAAACAGCAAATTGAGACTGAACATATCTAGTAGTATATGTCAGACATGTCCTAGAAACTGAAAACAAACAAAATTAATATTATGCATTATTTTAATTTTGTAAAGGATGTTGGAACACTCTTTCTTTGAATGATGACATACAAAACTAGCTTGCCCTATTCTAGTTGTATAATGACAAGAATAAATGACTGCCAGTTAGGCATTTGCTTTTCATTTATATTAAGCTTAAAATGTTAGCTGTGTCATTTGAATAATGTATGTACCTATTTTAACTAATAGTCTTATTTTTCTAGCTACTTAGTTTAGAAATGACAATTTTAGCTTTAAAGCATGTTTTGATTTGTAAATTTGTTACTCAATCTCTTTTCCTTATAAATAGATTTCTTAACATCAGTAAATTTAGAAGTACTTCTATTATATTCATGAAAGTCCTCAGCAGTGAGGTGGATATCTCATATGATTTTTAAAAAATATAGAAATAACAATTGCCATGGCAAATGTGAGTTACAGACACAATATTCAGAAGGTTGTTTTAGGAAATACCCACACACACATAAAGGGTGAATATTGAGCAAACGGTACCAAATTTTTGCTATCAAAATATGCACAAGAGAGCATGAGACTTAAACTAGGGTAAAATTTTTAAACTTAATTCTAAGCAGCAATGTTCTTATAGTGAAGGCTGTTAAACCCTGAGCTATGCTCTTGAAGATGAGGTTTTAGAATTTTTTTCTCTCAAGGTCTTTATGAACTAATGAATTTATAAATTAATAAATTTAGAATTTTAGGATGGGTGAGGTGTGATCTCACCTTAATGTAGAGACATAGACTTAATGAGCTCCCCAAAGGCTGCATTCTAGTCTTAAGTTTGTTTTTGGTTGTTGTTTGTTTGTTTGTTTTGTTTTTTGTTTTTTTCTGAGACAGTCTTGCTCTTACTCTGTCACCCAGGCTGGAGTGCAGCAATATGAACACAGCTCACTGCAGCCTTGACCTCCCAAGCTCAAGCAATCCTCCCACCTCAGCCTCCTGAGAAGCTGGGACAAGATTCTAAGAATGCCATTTGCACTTAGAATTTACACTGGAATGGGATCAAGGAGTCTCGCTGGTCCTACCTGTCCACAGAGAAGTGACATCTATAGAAATGATGTGAGAAAGCTCAAGAACACACACCTACATGTTGGTAGGTTTGGGACAAGAGCTCTTGCTGAAATGCTGGTGTAGGGAAGATAAAACAATATCTTTTCCTTCACCATGACAAAGTTCATGGCCAAAACAAAAGACAGATTAACAAGAGAAAAGCATAGCACATCTATTTACCCAAAGTTTTATGTGACATGGGAGCCTTCAAAAATGAAGAGCCAAAGACCCAGGGAAAACTATATTTTGCTGCTGAGGTTCAGTTAAGAATAGCCAGTCATGTAGAAGTACGATTGGACAAAAAGGGTATGATCTAATGGTAATAAACTGGGGGAACTTAGCAAGGCCTGTTTGTTAAGATTCATTTGTGTGCCTCCGTCTTTATACCTTTCCTCTTGGTATGGGGCACAACGCCTCTCATGTGAGGATCTTTAGGGAAGAAGGGAAGCATTCTTTTTGTGGTCTAGTGTCCCTGCCAAATCTCCTATTAAGTTGTAATTCCCAGTGTTGAAGGTGGGTCCTGGTGGGAGGTATCTGGGTATGGGGGCGGATCTCTCACGGTTTGGTCCTGTCCTCACAATAGTGAGTTCTCACAAGACCTGGTTGTTTAAAAGTGTGTGGTACCCCTCTCCCCTAGTCTCTCTCTTGCTTCTGTTTTCACCATGTGAGTTGCTGCGGAATTCCCCTTTGTCTTCTGCCATGATTGAAAGCTTCCTGAGGCCTCATCAAAAGCCAAGCAGGTGCCAGCACCATGCTTCCTATAAAGCCTGCAGAACCGTTGGCCAATTAAACCTCTGTTCTTCATAAATTACCCAGTCTCTGCCTCAGCAGAGCACACTGGGGTACTCACATAGGGCTGTGGATGTCTGTACAGCAATGCAAGAATGACCTAGCTACATGGCCTCAGGGAATAAATGCAGGGGAAGGTCAGAGAGTGATGTTTCTATTCATGCTAAGATGCCCTATTTTGGGGTACCACGTTCTGAGCCACAACAGCAAAATAATAATAACAGTAAAATATTTTGTATAGTATACTACATAATTTTTAGGATTTTGGGGGCCTATATTTTATGTAGCCATTATATCAACTATGTGAATTAGTGACTATACTATTCTTACTGTGTGTTTAGGTAAACTGAGGCACAGAGATTTTAGAATACTTCTCTAAGTTCAAGAGGCAGAGTAAGGACTTGAATGTTCATTTTTCGACATAAGCCAGTGTTCTTCCAAGTTACTTGCTGCCTTTTGTTTGTGAATATTTGGAATTAAATGTAAATCTGACATAAGTGGAGATTACATATGTTTGGATTCAGACATAACTGCACTTGCTGTGGGAAAAGAGGCATGGTGTTTTAGTAGCTGAATTTAGACCAGCACTTCTCAAAGAGTCCTCTAAAGAACATTAGCTCTATGAGATAATGGTAGGTGTTACACCTTGTTAATTGAGATTTGACTCAGCCTTGAGTAACAGAAAAAAAAATCACAATTATATACACAAGATTGAAGATTATTTCCCTCTCACATAAAGAAGTCTAGAGCTAGGCCCTATTTGACTGGTATGGTGGCCCACAATAAGGAGTCTGGGTCCTGCTGTCTTGCAGCTTTCTTGTCTTTAGTGAGCCCCTCCTCCTGGTTCAACTTCTGAGGCTATAGCCATCACTGCATTCTGATCAGCTGAAAGGAGGAAGGGGGCAACTGAAAGATAGGAATGCTCCTTACCTTTAAGGGTATTTCTAAGTTGCCACACACATTATGTCCACTTATATCTCATTGGTCAGAACTTAGTTACTTGACCAGATGTAGCAGCAAGGGGATCTGGGCAAGAAAACTTTTTGTCTAAATGGCAATGTACCCAGCTAAAATGGGAATTATTGTAAAAATGAAGAAGGGATAAACGGATATGAGAACTGACTCTATCTATGACTGCTACATGCCCATAAAGGTAAGCTCCATTTGAAAAAGAATTTTTTGTGGTCAAATAAGGCTTAGAAATGCAAGAGTAAATAAAGTTAAACAAGTGTCTTTTAACACCAGGCTTCTCAAAGATGCCAATGCGTATTGCAAAACTTTAAGAGTGAGATATGCTATGTGAAGTTCCTACACTTATTTGACTATAGAACTCTTGACCCATGGAGTATTTATTGGGATTAGTGGTCCACAGAATATACTTTGAGGAAATACTGCTGTAAACTGTTGAATCCGGAATGGATAATTCCTATCCATTCCCTGCTGCCAAGTTACTTACTGAAGAAGGCATTGAGCCTCCTCTGACTTACTTAACTTGATTTTATTCTATTTGTGAGTCAAACATGTGGTGAAACATATATAATGAGCATGACTGTGGAGCAATTTGCAAATATAAATGATTGTAGAAATACCAAATAATTACTTTAAAGAGGAAATTCTTAAATTTTTGCCTAAAAATATGTTGAGCAATTTTCAGGTCGATAATTCAGCATTCTGTAATACCTCTACTAAGGGATAGAGGGCTTTTGAATAATACAATAATAATAGCTACCAGTTGTTGAGCATGCAGAGAACCTTGCCTCAGCAGACCATACTGGGGTACTCACATAGGGCTGTGGATGCTCCCATGGCCGCATCTAAGGCACTTCTAGGTTTACCCTGTTTTTTTGCATGCCTTCTTTTGAGAAATGTGTATTTAGATACTTTGTCTGTTTTTTAATTGGGTTGTTTTCTTACTATTATTTGAGTTTCTTTTACATTTTGAATATTAATCCCTTACCAGACGTATGGTTTGTAAATACATTCTCGCATAGTGTAGGTTGTCTCTTCACTCTGTTGATTGGTTCCTTGGCTGTGAAGCTTTTTAGTTTGATGCCATTCTATTTTACTCTTTTTGCTTTTGTTGCCTGTACTTTGGGGTTCATATTCAAGAAATCATCGCCCAGGCCAATATCATGGAGCTTTTCCCTCATGTTTTTTTTCTAGTGCAGTACAGTTTCAAGTTGTAAGTCTTCGATACATTTTTTTAATTTCATTTTATTCATATTTCAGTAGTTTTACAGGAACAGGTGGTGTTTGGTTACATGGATAAGTTCTTTAGTGGTGATGTCTGAGGCTTTGATGGGTGCCCATCACCTGAGCAGTGTACACTTGACCCAATGTGTAGCCTTTTATCCCTCATCCACCTTCCACCCTTTCCCCCGAGTCCCTAAAGTCCACTGTATTATTCTTATGCTTTTGCAGCCTCATAGCTTAGCTCCCACTTATGAGCGACAACATATGATGTTTGGTTTTCCATTCCTGAGTTACTTCACTTAGAATAATAGTCTCCAACTCTATCCAAGTTGCTGTGGATGCCATTATCTCATTCCTTTTTATGGCTGTGTAGTATTCCATAGTATATATGAACCACATTTTCTTTATCCACTCATTGATTGATGAACATTTGGGCTAATTCCATATTTTTACAATTGTGAATTGTCCTGCTGTAAACATGCATGTGCAAGTATCTTTTTCATATAATCACTGCTTTTCTTCTGGATAGATACCCAGTAATGGGATTGCTGCATCAATGGTAGATCTACTTTTAGTTCTTTAAGGAATTTTCGTACTGTTTTCAATAGTGGTTGTACTATTTTACATTCCCATCAGCAGTGTGAAAGTGTTCCCTTTCACCACATCCACAACATCTGTTATTTTTTAATTTTTTTTTTATTATGGCCATTCTTTCAGGAGTAAGGTGGTATTGCATCGTGATGTTGATTTGCATTTCCCTGACCATTAGTGATGTTGAACATTTCTTCTTTTTTTTTTTTTGAATTTATACTTTTCTTTATTATACTTTAAGTTTTAGGGTACATGTGCACAACGTGCAGATTTGTTACATATGTATCCATGTGCCATGTTGGTGTGCTGCACCCATTAACTCGTCATTTAGCATTAGGTATATCTCCTAATGCTATCCATCCCTGCTCCCCCAACCCCACAACAGTCCCTGGAGTGTGATGTTCCCCTTCCTGTGTCCGTGTTCTCATTGTTCAATTCCCACCTATGAGTGAGAACATGTGGTGTTTGGTTTTTTGTCCTTGTGATAGTTTACTGAGAATGATGGTTTCCAGCGTCATCCATGTCCCTACAAAGGACATGAACTCATCATATTTTATGGCTGCATAGTATTCCATGGTGTATATGTGCCACATTTTCTTTTTTAATATTCTTTTCTTTTATTTTTTTATTATTATACTTTAAGTTTTAGGGTACATGTGCACAATGTGCAGGTTTGTTACATATGTATCCCTGTGCCATGTTGGTGTGCTGCACCCATTAACTCGTCATTTAGCATTAGGTATATCTCCTAATGCTGTCCCTCCCCCCTACCCCCACCCCACAACAGTCCCTGGAGTGTGATGTTCCCCTTCCTGTGTCCATGAGTTCTCATTGTTCAAATCTCACCTATGAGTGAGAACATGCGGTGTTTGGTTTTTTGTCCTTGCGATACTTTACTGAGAATGATGGTTTCCAGTTTCATCCATGTCCCTACAAAGGACATGAACTCATCATTTTTTATGGCTGCGTAGTATTCCATGGTGTATATGTGCCACATTTTCTTAAACCAGTCTATCATTGTTGGACATTTGGGTTGGTTCCAAGTCTTTGCTATTGTGAATAGTGCTGCAATAAACATACGTGTGCATGTGTCTTTATAGCAGCATGATTTATAGTCCTTTGGGTATATACCCAGTAATGAGATGGCTGGGTCAAATGGTATTTCTAGTTCTAGATCCCTGAGGAATTGCCACACTGACTTCCACAATGGTTGAACTAGTTTACAGTCTCACCAACAGTGTAAAAGTGTTCCTATTTCTCCACATCCTCTCCAGCACCTGTTGTTTCCTGACTTTTGAATGATTGTCATTCTAACTGGTGTGAGATGGTATCTCATTGTGGTTTTGATTTGCATTTCTCTGATGGCCAGTGATGATGAGCATTTTTTCATGTGTTTTTTGGATGCATAAATGTCTTCTTTTGAGAAGTGTCTGTTCGTGTCCTTCGCCCACTTTTTGATGAGATTTTTTTTTTCCTTGCTAATTTGTTTGAGTTTCTTGTAGGTTCTGGATATTAGTCCTTTTTCAGATGTATAGATTTATAGATTGTGAAGATTTTCTCCCACTCTGTGGGTTGTCTGTTTGCTGATTGTTTCTTTTGCCTTGCAGAAGCTTTTTAGTTAAATTAAGTCCCATCTATTTATCTTTGTTTTTGTTGCATTTGTTTTTGAGTTTTTGATCATGAAGTCTTTGCTTAAGCCAGTGTCTAGAAGGGTCTTTCTGATGTTATCTTCCAGGATTTTTATAGTTTCAGGTCTTAGGTTTAAGTCCTTGACCGATCCTGAGTTGGTTTTTGTATAAGGTGAAAGATGAGGATCCAGTTTTATTCTTCTACATGTGGCTTACAAATTATCCCAGCACCATTTGTTAAATGGAGTGTCCTTTCCCCACTTCATGTTTTTGTTTGCTTTGTTGAAGATCAGTTGGCTGTGAGTATTTGGGTTTATTTCTGGGTTCTCTATTCTGTTCCGTTGGTCAATGTGCCTATTTTTATATCAGTACCATGCTGTTTTGGTGACTATGGCCTTATAGTATAGTTTGAAGTCCGGTAATGTGATGCCTCCAGATTTGTTCTTTTTTTTAGTCTTGTGCTTTGGCTATGTGGGTTCTTTTTTTGGTTCCATATGAATTTTAGGATGGTTTTTTCTAGTTCTTTGAAGAATGATTATGCTACTTTGATGGGAATTGCACTCAATGTGTAGATGGCTTTTGGCAGTATGGTCATTTTCACAATATTGATTCTACCTAACCAAGAGCATGGAATGTGTTTTCATTGTATGTGTCATCTATGATTTCTTTCAGCATTGTTTTGTCGTTTTGCTTGTAGAGGCCTTTCACCTCCTTGGTTAGGTATATTCATAAGTATTTTGGTTTTTTTTTGCAGCTATTGTAAAGGAGGTTGGGTTCTTGATTTGATTCTCAGCTTGGTTGCTGTTGATGTGTAGGAGAGATACTGATTTGTATACGTTAACTTTGTATCTTGAAACTTAACTGAATTCATTTATCAGTTATGGGAGCTTTTTGGATGAGTCTAGGTTTTTCTAGGTATATGATTATATCATTGGAACAGTGACAGTTTGACTTCCTCTTTACCAATTTAAATGTCTTTTATTTCCTTCTCTTGTCTGATTGCTCTGGCTAGGACTTCCATACTATGTTGAATAAAAGTGGTGAAAGTGGACATTCTTGTCTTGTTCCAGTTCTCAGGGGGAATGCTTTCAACTCTTCCCTGTTCAACATAATGTTGGCTGTGGGATTGACATAGATGACTTTTATTACCTTAAGGTATGTCCCTTCTATGCTGATTTGCCGAGGGTTTTAATCAAAAAGCGATGCTATATTTTGTCAAATGCTTTTTCTGCATCTATTGAGATGATCATGTGATTTTTGTTATTAATTCTGTTTATGTGGTGTATCACATTTATTGACTTGCACATGTTAAAACATCTCTGCATTCCTTGTGTGATGTCTCTGCATTCCTGGTATGAAACCCACTTGATCATGGTGGATAATTTTTTTGGTAAACTATTAGATTTGGTTAGCTAGCATTTCGTTGAGGAGTTTTGCATCTGTGTTCATCAGGGATATTGGTCTGTAGTTTTCTTTTTTTGTTATGTTCTATCCTGGTTTTGATATTAGGGTGATACTAGCTTCATAGAATGATTTAGGGAGGATTCCCTCTTTCTCTGCCTCTTGAAATAGTGTCAACAGGATTAGTACCAATTTTTCTTTGAATGTCTGACAGAATTCAGCTGTGAATCCATATGGCTCTGGACTTTTTTTTTTCTTGGCAATTTTAAAATTACCATTTTAATCTTGCTGCTTGATACTGGTATTTTCAGAGTTTGTATTTCTTCCTGATTTTATCTAGGAGGGTTGTATATTTCAGGAATGTATCCATCTCCTCTAGGTTTTCTAGTTTGTGTGCATAAAGGTGTTCATAGTAGCCTTGAAAGATCTTTTGTATTTCTGTGGTGTCAGTTGTAATATCCCCATTTCATTTCTAATTGAGCTTATTTGGATGTTCTGTCTTCTTTTCTTGGTTATTCTTACTAATGGTCTATCAGTTTTGTTTAACTTTTCAAAGAACTAGCTTTTTGTTTCACTTATCTTTTGGTTTTTTTTGTTTCACTTTTATTTAGTTCTGCTCTGATCTTTGTTATTGATTTTCTTCTGCTGCATTTGGGTTTGGTTTGTTCTTGTTTCTCTAGTTCCTTGAGGTGTAACCTTAGATTGTCTATTTGTGCTCTTTCAGACTTTTTGATGCAGGCATGTAATGCTATTAACTTTCCTCTTAGCACTGCTTTTGCTGTATCTGAGAGGTTTTGATCGGTTTTGTCACTATTAACATTCAGTTCAAATAATTATTGAATTTTTAACTTGATTTCATTGTCGACCCAAGGATTACTCAGGAGAAGATTATTTAATTTCCATGTATTTGCATGGTTTTGGGGGTTCCTTTTCAGTTGATTTCCAGTTTTATTCCACCGTGATCTGAGAGAGTACTTGATATAATTTTAATTTTCTTAAATGTATTGAGATTTGTTTTGTGGCCTTTGATATGGTCTATCTTGGAGAATGTCCCATGTGCTGATGAATAGAATGTATATTCTGCAGTTGTTGGGTAAAATGTTCTGTAAATATCTGTTAAGTGTATTTGTTCTAGGGTATAGTTGAAATCCATTGTTTTTTGTTGATTTTTCTCTCTTTATGACCTCTCTAGTGCTGTCAGTGGGTTATTGAAATCCCCCACTATTATTGTGTTGCTGTCTATCTCATTTCTTAGGTCTAGTAGTAATTGGTTGATAAATTTGGGAGCTCCAGTGTTAGGCGCATATATATTTAGAATTGTGATATTTTCCTGTTGGATTAGTCCTTTTATCATTATATAATGTCCCTCTGTCTTTTTTAACTCTTGTTACTTTAAAGTCTGTTTTGTCTAATATATAAGAATAGCTACTCCTGCTTCCTTTTGGTGTCCATTTGCATGAAATATCACCCCTTTATGTTAATTGTATGTGAAACCTTATGTGTTAGGTGAATCTCTTGAAGACAGCAGATATTTGGTTGGTGAATTGTTATCTACTCTGCCATTTTGTATCTTCTAAGTGGAGCATTTAGGCCATTTACATTCAATGTTAATATTGATGTGAGGTACTATTCTATCCATTGTGCTGGTTGTTGCCTGAATACCTTGTTTTATTTTTCACTGTGTTACTGTTTTATAGGTCCTGTGAGATTTATGCTTTAAGGATGTTCTATTTTGGTGTTTTTTGAGGGTTTGTTTCAAGGTTTAGAGGTCCTTTTAGCAGATCTTGTAGTACTGGCTTGGTGGTGGCAAATTCTCTCAGCTTTCGTTTGTCTGAAAAAGCCTGTATCTTTCCTTCATTTATGCAGCCTAGTTTCACTGGATACAAAATTCTTGACTGATAATTGTTTTGTTGAGGTGGCTAAATATAGGTCCCTTACCCCTTCTGTCTTGGAGGGTTTCTACTGAGAAATCTGCTGTTAATCTAATAGGTTTTCCTTTATAAGTTACCTGATGTTTTTGCCTTTTAACTCTTAAGATTCTTTCCTTCATCTTGACTTTGGATAACCTGATGACTATGTGCCTAGGTGATAATCTTTTTGCAATGAATTTTCTGAGTGTTCTTTGAGCTTCTTGTATTTGGATGTCTAGATCTCTAACAAGGCCAGATTTTCCTCAACTTTTCCCTCAGATAAGTTTTTCAAACTTTTAGATTTCTCTTCTTCCTTGAGAACACCAATTATTCTTAGGTTTGGTCATTTAACATAATCCAAAACTTTTAGGAGGCTTTGTTCATTTTCTTAAAATTCTTTTTTCTTTGTCTCTGTCAGATTGGGTTAATTTGAAAGACTTGTCTTCAGGCTCTGAAGTTCTTTCTTCTGCTTGTTAAACTCTATTTTTGAGACTTTGCAGTGTATTTTGCATTTCTCTAAGTGGGTCCTTCATTTCCAGAAGTTATGATTGTTTTTTATTTATGCTGTCTATTTCTCTGGAGTTTTTTCCATCCATATCCTATAACATATTTTTGATTTCTTTAAGTTGGCATTCACCCTTCTGTGGTGCCTTGTTGATTAGCTTAATAATTGACTTTCTGAATTCTTTTTCTGGCAATTAAGATATTTCTTCTTGGTTTGGATCCATTGCTGGTTAGCTAGTGTGATCTTTGGGGGATATTAAAGAACCTTGTTTTGTTATATTACCAGATTTTTTTTTTTTTTTTTTATTTTCTTCTCATTTGAGTAGACTATGTCAGAGGGAAGATCTAGGGCTCAAGGGCTGTTGTTCAGATTCTTTTGTCTCATGTCGTGCTCCCTTGATGTGGTGTTCTCCCCTCTTTCCCTAAGGATGGGGCTTTCTGAGAGACAAACTGCAGTGATTGTTATTTCTTTTCTTTGTCTAGCCACCCAGCTGAGCTACCAGCCTCTGTGCTGGTACTAGGGAATGTCTGCAAAGGGTCCTGTGATGTGTTTCGTCTTTAGGACTCTCAGCTGCGGGTATCAGCACTTGCTCCGGTAGAGGTAGCAGGGGAATGAAGTGGACTCTGAGAGGGTCTTTGGTTGTGGTTTTGTTTAGTGCACTGGCCTAGTGTTGGTTGGCTTCCAGGCAGGAGGTGGCACTTTCAAGAGAGCATCAGTTACAGTGGTGTAGGGAGGATACAAGCTGGACACAAGCCGGCCATAAGGGGACTTGTTGTGAACTCTGGGGGATGGGAGGTGTGGTTCTCAGGCTGATGGAGTTACATTCCCAGGGGGGATTAGAGTTGACTCTGCTGCAACGTACAGGTTGCCAGGGTAGTTGGAGAAAGTCAGCAGGGACAGGCCTCACCAATTCTCATGCAGCCAGCAAGGTCAGTCTCACTCCCACCATGTCCCCCCAGTAGCACCAAGTTTATCTCCAGGCAGCCAGTGAGAAGGCTAAGATCTTGGCCCAGGCTACAAGCCTTCCTGCTAAGAAAACAAGCAGGACTTTCAGGTTTTGTTCCCGTCTGCCGGCTACGGCTTTTGTGTTCCTATCTGGAATCCCAGATCACCTCCTCCCTGAGATTTGGTCCACGAAACTTTGCTTTGGTTGAAATTGTTACAAAGTTCAGCTGGAAGTTTCTTTCTCCCTGTGGTCTTTCCCTAATTCCACTAGAAGCCCTCCCCAAGGACCCTTGTGAGGCAAAGTCAGAAATAGCTTCACTGGGGACCAAGAGTGACCACAGCACTCTTCCTGCTGCTTCCTCTACCCCTATATTTTGCCCAGCTCTCTAAATTCATCTCAGCTCCCAGTAAGGTCAAATCCTCTCCCATAATTAGATCCTTCAGGTTTCCCAGTGAGGATGTGCATTTGGGAGCAGATGTTCTCCCTTTCACACTTTGAACACTCACAACTTTCCAGCTGTCTCACGGAGCCTGCAGCGGCAGGCCCTTCAATCCTTTTTGAGTTCATTTTTGCATATGGTGTGAGATAAGGGTCTAATTTCAGTCTTCTACTTGTGAATATCCAGTTGTCCCAACACCATTTATTGAAGAGACCATCTTTTCCCTTTTGTGTTCTTGGCACCTTTGTCAAAATCAATTGACCAAAAATGCATGGATTTATTTCTGTGCTCTCTAGTCTGCTTCATTTCTCTATGGGTCAATTTTTATGCCAGTACTATGCTATTTTGACTCCTAGAGCTTTGGCCTTCAGATATTTGAAAAAACATTCAAAATTGCCAATCATCAGAAACTGCAAATTAAAACCATAGTGAGATACCTATCACCTTGCACCTGTGAAAATACCTATTATCAAAATGACAAAAGAAAATGTTGCAGACAATGTGGAGAAGAGGGAACCCTTGTACAGTGTTAGTGAGAATATAAATTAGTGCAGCCATTATGGAAAACAGTAAGGAATCTCTTCAAAAAATTAACAGTAGAACTGCCTTATGACCTAGCAATCCCACTATGGAGTATATGCCCAAAGAATATGAAAGTCACTATGTTAAGGAGATACTTGCACTCCCATATTCATTGCAGCATTATTCACAATAGCCAAGATAAGGAATCAACCTAAATGTCCGTTAATAGATAAATTGATAAAGAAAATGTGGTATGTAGACACAATAGAACACTATTTACTTAAAAAGGAAGAAAATGTTATCATTTGCAACAACACAGATGAACCTGGAGGACATTATGTTAAGTGACATGCGTCAGATAGAGAGACAGATATCATAGGATCTCATTTACATGTGGAGCGTTGAAAAAGTTGAATTCATGTAAATAGAGAATAAACTAATGGTTACCACAGGCTGGGGGAAGGAGGTTGGAGACATGTTGGTCAAATGATAACAAAATTTTAGTTAGATAGGAGGAATAAGTTCAATAGATCTATTGTACAACATGATAATCATAATTAATAACAATGTATTCTGTTCTTGAAAATTGCTGAGAATGGATTTTATGTGTTCTCACCACACAAAGAAATAACTAAATGTGGTAAGGTGCGTGTTAATTAGCTTGCGTGAGCCATTCCACAATGTACACCTATTTCAAAACAAAATGTTGTACAGAATAAATATATTCAACTTTTATTTATCAATTTAAAAAGTAAATAAATACCTTTTGATTAAATTTAAAAATCAGTAAATAAATAAATTTACCTGGAAATGGTGCTGTTCTTCCCTGGCTTTCACTCTTGCAATCTTTTCCATGACTGGGTTACACCTTTTTTCTCTCCCTCTCTTCCATCTTATCCTCCTTCGTCCTCAGTTTCTGCATATGACTTGTTTGCTACTCTATGGAGTACTCAGAACACTCCAGAGAGAACTTCCAGACTTCTCCCTTACCTGCTGACCAGCCTTTAGACCTCTGCATGCTTAATTTTATCACCTGTGAAGAAGAATAACTGCACACATCTCTATTCCAATGTCAGTCCCTCCCCTTGCGCACTAAATTTTATCCCTCTTGCTCACTCAAGGGCATTACTGCCATGATACTTACTTTCATCTCTCACATCACCATGTATTTCCTCTTTACTGGTCTGTTGCCATTTATACAAAAACCTTCTTCTTCCCCACCCCATCTTTTAAAAAAAAAGAAAAAAAAACCCTACTATTTCTCTTTGCTCCATTTTTCTGCTCCAATTTACTAAAAACTCCTTGCTGCCTCCAAGTTTTCTCCACTCTTCATCTTTAAAGCTCCCCAGTCAGGGTTTTGCCCCTACCTATCCTCTTAAACTGTTCTTGTCTGGGTCCTCAGTGTTGGTCATGTTGCTAAAAGCAATGGCCACTTCTCAGCCTCCTCCTTCTTGGTGCAGTAGGTTGTTCCTTTCTCATAGACTTTCTTCATCTAGCTTCTGGAACATTGCTTTCTCCTGGTTTTCTTTCTACCTCAGTGGTCAATTTTCTGATTAAAAAATACAGTACAGAAGTCATGTACTGTGCCAAAATAGAGGGTCAATATGAAGTCTTTTTCCAGATTTGAAAAACAAAACAGACTGATCCAGAGAAGGTTATTTAGATTCTCTGTTAGTTGCTTCGGGTATAATGATAAGGTTTTGGACTACATTGTCTCGAAATTATCCTGCACTGTCCTGATTCTTGGAAAGCATTATATGGTTTAAAATACGTCACGCAAAGAGGCAAAATACTGAGTGTTCCAGTGTACAACCCATTGTATTCACACTGGGGCCTTAGGTTAATCTCATAGCTTTTCTAGGCCTTAGTCAGCTCATCTGTTACATGGAGAATAATAAAATCTTGTTGGCCTATCTAAACAAAATGGCTATAAAAATAAAAACAAATGGAATTATATGAAATTACCTCAAGAATGCTGCAATACTATATGATAAGAAAGGGAATGATTACCACAAATCTTAGAATGAAAGAAGCAAATTCACAAAACAGCAGAATATTTTACTATACAGATTTTATGATGTGATAGTCATTACCTCTCTCAGTCATCTCCATTATAGAAAATGGCAACTTTGTCTTTCCTGTGGCTCCAGCCAAAACCTTGCGATGATCCATTCTATTCTCTTGCTCTCACAGTCAACCCAATAGGAAAATACTTCCATTTCTACCTCCAAAATCTGTCTACAATCCAACTACTTCTCACCAATCTCACCACAATTTGCCATCATCTCTCTGATATGTACCGCCAGCATCCTTCACAAGGACTGTTGCCATAGCACCCTCGTCTCTAGCTTATGCCTTATCCCGTGTAGTCTATTCTCTACAAATCAGCCAGAGTGGTCCTGTTAATTAACATTGGTGATTATGCAATTTTTTGCTCAACACCTTTTAAAGGCTTTTGATTTCACTCAAACTAAAAGGGGAAATCTTCACAATGGCCTATAAGAGCACACTCCTCTCTTTTTCACAACTCTGACTCATCTATCACTGCTATCTTCCTCCTCTATGTGACTGTAGACACACTGACCTTTCAGTTCATTTCTTCTGCCAGAAATATACTTTTCTCAAATTTCCAAATGATTAACTCCCTCCATTTCTAAAAATTTTTCCTGAAGTGTCATTTTCTTAATGAGGCTTACCCTGGCCGCTCTATTTAAAATTGCAATCTGTTCCATCACTGGGACACTTCTAATCCCCTCTCCTTGGTTTATATTTTTCTTTATCATTGTCTTCCTCTAATATTCTATACCATTTATGTATTTATTGTCTCTCTCTCTTTTCGAGTGCAATGATGCATACATTTTTATCTTTTCTTTTTCCCCACTAAGGTATCTCGAGCACCCAAGAGAGTGCCTGGTACAGAGAAGGTGTTCAATATTTCTTAAATATTAAAAGATTGAGCTCTGAAGGCAATACTGCCAAGTGAGTATTATGTCTATTATATCTATTTTACAGCTACATAAACTGAGCTGTGGAGGTCAGATGACTTCTCCAACACCAGTGAGTGAGGAAGCTGCGTGGCTGGGGATCAAGTCACAGTCTTTGCATTGTACCACTACAGTGTCTCATTTTGTATAATGATTCTGATTGCTATGTCCAAAGCCAGAGAATAAGAATGTTTCAAAAAGAAGGGATTGCCAATGGGCCCGAAAGCTTTTAGAAATGCCAGAAAGAAGGAAGATTGTGAAAAAAGGCTCTGGTTCTTTGTATCTAGGAATAGTGCCCTTTTCAAAGATATTTCAGTAGCATTAGAGCCAAACTCAGAAATGGTGAATGAGGCAGTGAATGGAAAGTAAGTAAAATAAGAGAGTGAATAGTTGATACTCTTAAAAATTCTGGGGATGAAAAGAGGGAGAAAAGACTATAGTTATATGGTGCTATGGTTTGAATGTTTGTTCTCCTTAAAACTCATGTTGAAACTTCATCCCCAAAGTGGCAATATTGAAAAGTGGGGCCTTTAAGAAATGATTGGGTCATGAAACCAGAACTCTCATGATTAATCCCCTCATGGATTAATAAATTAGTGGGTCAGTGGTTTAACAGATTATCAGGAGAGTGGCATTAGTTACTTTGGAGGAAGAGAGACTTGAACTAGCACACTCAGCCCCCTTGCCATGAGTTGTCCTGTGCTGCCTCAGGACTGCAAAGTCACCAACAGCAAGAAGGCCTTCACCAAATGCAACCCCTCAACCTTGGACTTCTCAGCCTCCATAACTGTAAGAAATAAATTCCTTTTCTTTATAAATTACTCTGTTTCAGGTATTTTGTTATGAGCAACAGAAAGTGGACTAAGTCATGGGGAAAAGAAAAATCATTCTGGGGAGGAGTAAGATTTAAGCATATTCATAGAAGGAGTAAAAGAAAGTTAAAGCAGATAAAAATATAGATATGAGTACAGACATGAATGGAAGGGATTGCTTTCTAAAAAGAGCTAACTTGCTAGGTGAATTCACAGAATTTTCTGGCCCATGTTTTATTGGCTATACTGTGAGGCATTAGGCCTGTGGCAAAGTGATAATTAAATTATCCCACTACTTCCTTTTCTTTTGTCCCTCAGAAGAAACTCTTCCCATTTTTCCCAGAATTTTTTCAAGTTACAACTTTTCTCAGTCTTTCTATCTCAGTTGTAAATACAACTGTCTTCTCTCTGTGAAGCAGATGACATTGTCTGCTATCTCAGTGAGAAAAGAAATACCAGAAGGCATGAGCTCTTTCAACTCATCTCCTCACCTCTGATCCCACATTTATTGTCATTGACCTTACCTCCTGCCCTTTCATCTCAGTGGAAAGGTATCCCACTTTTTCTCCAAGTTTGAAATAGAAATCTAGAGTTATAGTTTTTCTTTAAAGATTTTATCATTTTTTGTTCTGAAATTCTGTTCACTAAGTTCCTTGTATACACTTATAAACAAGGTATCCTATGTATAATATACTCCCACTAGATATCACTTTCCTGAACTTCCAACCAACATTTAATAATTTTCTGTATTCAACAACAATGTATATCTACTGCACTGGGAATTGTGATTGGCATTGGAAAATCTCAAGGTGAATAACTTCAGGAATATAGATTACAATAGCTAGAAATATAAACAGATTATGCATTAAGTGTAATAATGCAGATTTCACAGTAAAATAGACTTCAGTGGGCGCTCTTCCCATTTGTTTTTGAGTAACAGATTTACTTTGTTCTTCTAAGCTCGTTTGAATTGGGTTTCTGTGGTTTGGAGAAAAGAAATACTGATTATTAATAGGCTCAAGTATATATAACTCAGTAGACAGTGGGGGAGAATCCCAGGACAGCTTTGTGGAAAAAGTCATGTTTGCACTGGGCTTAAGAAATGAGTAAGAATTAGGCATCAGCTAGAGGAAGCGAGGGGATAAAGGTGGGTTAGAAGAGGTAATCAGGGCAGAAGAAACAGCATGAGCAGAGGTTTTTCAGGAAGGCACAGTGTAGTGTGTATGTAAAAAAATGTCAGCTGGTATTCCTAGAGAGTGAAGCACATGGCAGAGAACAGCAGATGAAAAGACTGAAGAAATAATAGGAATGAGAGAATGGAGGATGTCAATAGGCCATATGTCTTTAGGTAGGGAGAAGTTGAGCTGAGGAGTCACATGACCAGATTTTTCTATGAAGGATAGATATGAAGAGGGCAAGTCTTGCAATGTAACATCTTTAATCTCAAACCAACTTTCAGATTACCAGTTCCTCCTTAGCTTTTCACTTCTCCATTATTTACTTTTTTTGAAAAAAAAAAAAAAAAAAAAAGCATTTGTGGTCACTGTTCCTTAAAAATGTTGATCTTTATTTCTCCTCCCCCTCAACATCTCACGTAAATATTTAAAATCATATTCAACAATTTTTTTTTTTTGTAATCGGAAGAAGAGAATTAAACTTGGGATGAGGGGAATGGCTGAAAAGGAAAAAGAGTAAAACAGGAAGGAGTAAAGGACATTTGTCTCTCATCAGTTCCTTTGAACTGATTTTGAATCCCGTTTTCAGAGTGAAAGATGAAACCAGAGTGATGGTCCTAGGGTAGAAAACATTTTAACCAAGATGGTTGGGACCAGTAGTTACTTAGTCAAAAAGTTTTATAATATATGGAATGATAATCTCAAAATAAGTATATTTATCCTATAATTTTGGTTTAACCTATCTTAGTCCCTTTGGTGGTGCTATAAAGGAATACCTGAGACTAAATAATTTATAAAGAAAAAGATTTTATTTGGCTCATGATTATAACAGCTGGAAAGTTAAAATTGGGCACCTGCATCTGGTGAGGGCCTCGGGCTTCTTCCACTCATGGTGGGAGATGAAGGGGAGCCAGTGTGTGCAAAGATCACATGGTGAGAGAGAAGAAGCAAGGGGATAGAGGAGCTGCCAGCCACTTAAACAATTTTCGACTTTTATTTTAGATTCAGGGGGTAAATGTACAAGTTTGCTACATAGGTATATTGCATGGTGCTGAGGTTTGGGATATGAATGAGCCTGTCACCCAGGTAGCCAGCAGAGTGCCCAACAGTTTTTCAAAACATGGCCCCCTCTTTTCCTCCCAACTCTAGTATCCCCCAATGTCTATTGTTGCCATCTTTATGTCCATGAGTACCCAATGATTAGCCCCTACTTGTGAGAACATGTGATATTTGGTTTTCTGTTTCTGCATTAATTTACTTAGGATAAAGACCTCTAATTGCAAAGAACATGATTTTATTATTTTTTTATGCCAAGTTGTATTCCATGGTGTATATGTACCATATTTTCTTTATCCAATCCACTATTGAGAGGCTCCTAGGTTGATTCCATGTCTTTGCTATGGTGAATAGTTCTACAAAGAACATAAGAATCCAAGCAATTTTTAACAACCAGCTCTCATGAGAACTATTAATAACAGAGTAAGAAATCACTCCTGAGGGAGAGCATTAATCTATTCCTGAAGGATTTGTCTCTATGACTCACACGCTGCTCATTAGGCTTCATCTCCAACTTTGGGTGATCAAATTTCAACTGAGATTTGGAGGGGACAAACATTCAGACCATAGAAAACCTAAATAAATATGTTTTAAATAAAATGATGTGTTAATATTTTGATTTAGGGCCAAGAACTAATTTAGCTGCACTGATTAGAATTATTTTTCCTTTCATCAGTGTGCCCAGGATGTGGGAGATGGAGTCAAAGGAAATTAGTTTGGAGCTTTAAGATTTAATGAATCCCCTACTGAATTTGGGACTTGTGTGGGGTCTGTAGTCTCTTTCTTTTGCTCAATTTCTCCCTTTTGGAATGGGACATTTTACCCAATGCTTGTTCTCCCTTTGTATCTTGGAAGTAACTAACTTGTTTTTGGCTTTATAGGCTTATAGGTAGAAAGGACTTGCCTTTGTCTCAGATGAGACTTTGAACGTTGGACTTTAGTATTAATGCTGGAATTACTTAAGACTTTGGAAGATTATTGGGAAGGCATGATTGTAACTTGAAATGTGAGAAGGACATGAGATTGGGAAGGGACGGGAATGGAATGACATAGTGCGGATGTCTGTTCCCACCCAAATCTCATATTGAAATGTAATCACAAATATTGAGATGAGTCTAGGTGGAAATTGATTGGATCAAGGGGGTGGATTTCTCAGGAATGGTTAAGCACCATCCCCCTTGGTACTGTCCTTATGACTGTGAGTGAGTTCTCATGAGATATTTTCCTTTAAAAGTGTTTAACACTTCTTCCCTTTCTCTCTTGCTCCTGCTCTGGCCATGTGATAAGCCTATTCGCCCTTCACCTTCCACCATGACTGTAAGTTTTCTGAGGCCTCTCCAGTAGCTGAGCAGATGCCAACATCATGCTTCCAATACAGCCTGCAGAACCATTAGCTAGCTAAACCTTCTTTCTGTGTAAATTATCCAGTGTCAGGTATTTATTTATAGCAATGTAAGAATGGACTATTACACATACTAACCAAAAAAATCCACAGAGTGGATGGATTCACAGCCAAATTCCACCAGACATATGAAGAAAAACTGGTACCAATTCTACTGACACTATTCCAAAAATCTGATGTGGAGGGACTCCTCCCTAATTCATTCTATGAAACCAGCATCACCCTGATACCAAAACTTGGCAAAAACACAACAAAAAAAGAAAACTACAGGCCAATATCTCTGATTAACACAGATGTAAAAATCCTCCACAAAATCCTAGCAAATAGAATCCAGCCGCACGTCAAAAAGTTAATTCACCATGATCAAGTAGGCTTAATTCCTGGGATCCAAGGTTAGTTCAACATACACAAATCAATAAGTGTCATTCATCACATAAAAAGAATTTAAAACAAAAACCATATGATCATCTCAATAGATATGGAAAAAAACTTTCAGTAAAATCTAACATCCCTTTTTAGTAAAAATCTTCAACAAAGTAGGCATTGGAGGAACATGTTTCAAAATAATAAGAACTATCTATGACAAACCCCTGGAGAAGTGGAATAGGACATGGATGCCCACTCTCACTGCTCCTATCCAATATAGTACCGGAAGTCCTAGCTAGAAAAATCAGGCAAGAGAAAGAAATAAGTCACACTATCTCTCTTAGCGAACAATATGATTCTATACCTAGAAATCTAAAAACCTAAAAACTCCACCAAAGTCTCCTGGAACTGATAAATAATTTTAATAATGTTTCAGGAGACAAAATCAGTGTACAAAAATTAGTAGCATTTCTACATGCCAATAATGCTCAAGCTGAGAGCCAAATCAAGAGTGCAATCTTGTTTACAATAGCCATAAAAAATAAAATACCTAGGAATACATCTAACAAAGAAGGTGAAAGATCTCTAAAAGAACTACAGAACACTGCTGAAATAAATCATATATGATATAAACAAATGGAAAAACATTCCATGCTCATGGATTGGAAGAACCAATATCGTTAATATGGCCATACTGCCCAAAGCAATCTACAGATTCAGTGCTATTCCTATCAAGCTATCAATGTCATTTTTCATAGAATTAGAAAAAGGTATTCTGAATTTCATATGGAGCCATGAAGATCCTGAATAGCCAAAGCAATCCTTAGAAAAAAGAACAAAGCTGAAGGTATCACATTACCTGGCTTTAAACTATACTGTAAGGCTACAGTAACCAAAGCAGCATGGTACTGGTACAAAAACAGACACATAGACCAATGGAACAAAATAGAGAACACAGAAGTAAAGTAACACACCTACAGCCATCTGATCTTTGACAAAATTGGCAAAAATAAGAAATGGGGAAAGACTATCTATTCAATAAACATTACTGGGTGAATGAAACTGAACCCCTACCCATAACCATATACAAAATTAACTCATGATGAACTAAATATTTAAATGTAAGACTTCAAAGTATAAAAATTCTAGAAGAAAACTTAGGAAACATCGTTCTAGTCATTGGCCTTGAGAAAGAATTTATGACTAAGTCTTTAAAAGCAACTGCAACAAAAACAAAATTGCCAAGTGTGATCCAATTAAGCTAAAGAGCTTCTGTACAACAAAATAATTAATAGAGTAAACAGGCAACCTACAGAATAGGGGAAAATATTCATTAGCTATGCATACAACAAAGGTCTAATATTCACAATCTTTAAGAAACTCAAACGTTTAAACAGAAAAACCCCATAAATAACTCCATTAAAAAGTGGGCAGAAGATATGAACAAACCCTTACCAAAAGAAGATATACAAGTGGCCAATAAATATGAAAAAATGCTTACCATCATTAATCATCAGAGAAATGTATATCAGAACCACAATGTGATGCCATCTCATACCAGTCAGAATAGCTATTATTAAAAAGTCAAAAAAACACAAAACAAAACAACAAAACCAGATGCTAGTGAGGCTATGGAGAAGAGGGAACACTTATACACTGTTGATGGGAATGTAAATTAGTTCAGCCACTGTGGAAAGCAGTTTGGAGATTACTCAAATAACTCAAAAGGGAGCTAACATTCAACCCAGCAATCTCATTACTGAGTATATATCCAAAAGAAAAGACGCTGCTATCACAGATTCTAACAGACTACATAAATTATAAGAATAGAAATGTATTTGGCTCATGGTTCTGGAGGCTGGGAAGTGGAAGAGCATGGCATTGGCATCTGGTGAGGGTCTTTATGCTGCGACATCTTGTCACAGAAGTTGGAACAGCAAGAGAGGGCAATGCAACAACAGTTGTGAAAGCAAGACTAATTTTATTCAGGACTATTGCAATAGGGGAAAAGAGACCTCAGTATTGAACTGGGTTTCATTGTGAATACAAGTGGGACAAGTGGGAATTATAGCCAAGGAACACGTGGTTTGTGGATGAAAAATTACTAAAAGGAGATAATTGTCTTAGGCAATTCTAGTTGAAATGGCCTAACAGGATTCCTGCTGAATGCAGGCCAGGTTGATGAGCCATCAAGAGTAGGGAGTGAGAAATTGTGATTGGATATTGAGGGTAATTAGGTATCAAGGATGGGGGATTCTTACTAAAGCGACTTAGTAGAAGTCTTGTTAAAACTACATTTTACAAGTACAAAGATGGGCCTAGGAGAAGGTTCAGTAGCCCAACTTACGCTATATCTACCTACAGTAGCCATTGAAATAAAATTACTGACCTGTAAGTGTCCTCCAGAAGACTGGAGCACCATGCTGACTTTCTTTTATGTTATCCTTTCTGTTCACGTTTGGGAGAAAATTCCGTCTTTTCTGTCCCAGATTCTCTGAAGGTCAGATTCATTCACCTGTAGTTTCTAGAAGCTTCTTGATTATAATCACTGTGGGTAAGTACAAAGTTTGGTCAAACAAAGAATCTTTGTGTAGATACCAAAAAAAATTACAGTAAGCGAAACAGATAAAAATTTCTGCATTTACATAGCATAAATTCTGATGGGGGAGAAATTATAGTGTACAGGCCCATCCTGTCCTCTGCATTGGCATAGAGCTCAGTGGCATTTTGAAGGTTGTTAATATGGAAGCCTTAGAATCATTCAGGTATAGTATCTTTGATACGGTCATTGACAAAGCATGTTCTGTGGTAGATGAGGCAGTTTTTCCAAGTTGCACTATGGGAAGTAGATGTAGTTGAAAAGGAGCCTAAGCCAGAGAGAAGGAACATGATAGGCACAAGTAAGTCTAGCTGACTTACTAGTTTGTGGGTACATTTTAAAAACAAAAGCTTTGAGGTAGAAGATGAGGATCTGCTCCTATCACATGGAAGACTATGGAAACAATAGACATTTGGGACATATTTTCTGCCTTGATTGATAGCATCACCATCTACCATGTCCCTCAAGCAGAAAAATATTAATTTCCTGTTTGTCTCTTCTCTCTCTAACCCTCTATATCCAATATGACTACCTGAGATCTCCATCTCCTCAATTTCTCTTCAATCTATCTTTTCTTTCCATCTATACATGAAGCATAGATTATGATGATTAATGAGATTATTATGATCTCTTTCCTTGACTCCTCAGTAGCTATTTGGTAGCTTCATTTGTTATCCAGAAGTCTCAGTACAGCCTTTGATTCATGACTTATACTGTTTTCTGACTTATCTTTTAAAAATAAAAATCTGATTATGTCACACTTCTGCTTAACATTGTTCCAGATTTAAACTGTATAGATTTGCTCACAAAACACTTCAAGATGTAACTCTGTTGTACATTTCAAAACTCTATTCTGAGCACTCCCCATGGCATGCCCTTTTCTACTTGTGGCTGGCTTTCATATTTCCTAAACGCCCTCTTTGTCTACATATGCTTTTTTTTACCATTTGAAGTTTCTACCCCATCGTTCTATCCAATTCCAACTCATGATTTAACATTTTCCCTCAAGTAACTTCTCCTCTGATACCTTCTTTAAAATCTTTACATCTCAAAGTCAAAGAAGGGACTCTCTCTCCTTCCACCATGACAGTTTTCTTACATATCTGTATTATAGCATTGATCACATTGACTTGCAGTTATTTCTTGCTAAGCCTATCTCCACAACTATTCCTGCTATTAAGTAATATGAAAAGGCTTGGGGAATGCTTCAAAATGTTGATATCTTCCTCTTATTCTTTGAGAAAGAAATGTTTCTCCTTGTGCTTTTCTCATTTACTGCCTATGCATTCTCTATCTTGAGTGTTTGAATGTCCCAGCTTCCCTTGGAAGTAAAACAAGATCAAACCCAGCAGGAACTTCCCAGTTGGTGAACACATTGATGTATTCAGAGGGTGGCATACCCAGAGGGCACATGGAAATTCAGTTCCCCCAGCATCCCCCATAACTAGTCCTATGTATCTCTTCCATCGGGCTGTTCCTGAGTTGTATCTTTACAATACACCAGTAAAGAAAGTTTCTCCACTTAAAGTTGACAGCAAGTTGAGAAGGCTATGAAAGCAAGTCTGCTACGGTCAAGATGATTGCTCTGGGTTTCTTGTGTCATGAAGACAACTTCTGCTTCCAGTCAAGATGAAGTAACAGAGACCTGATTTACCCCTGTCTTAGTCTGTTTGTGCTGCTACAACAAAATATCTTAGACTGGGTAATTTACAAAGAACAAGAATTTATTTCTTATGGTTTTGAAGGCTTGGAAATCACTGACATCTGGTGTCTGATGAGGGCCTTCTTGTTGCATCCTCACATGGCAGAAGTGCAGAAGAGCAATTTAGCAACCTTGCCGAATACTACATGAAGGCTCTTTAAAAAGGGTACAATTCCATTAACGAGAGAGCAGCCCTCATAGTCTAATCACCTCTGAAAGGCTCTGCCTCTATCATATTGGCAAAACTTGGATTTTGGAGGGGACACACTCAAAACGTAACACTCTCTCACATTAAACAACTAAAAAACCGGACCGAATACAGGAAGAAATGACATTCAAGACAATGATGCTAGGCAACTAAGGACTGTGATCCCTGAGAGAAGAGAAACAAATGAGAATTTTTTGTTTGTTTTCTCTGGGGACATTGATCTGAAAAACCTAGCTCACCATTACAGAGAATACAAATCTACCCACAACCACCCCAACTCTTTGAGAAGAAAATGGAACATACATAAACCCTCCAGAGCCTAAGAAAAACATTAAAATGTGAAAAAAGAAAGAACTTCGTTCTCCTGGAGGCCACAGGGAGGGCCCTTCAGAATGTATAGTATGGCACCATGGAGAGCAGAGGACACAAAACCAAAGGTATAGCAAAGGTGGGCCCAGGAGGGTATGTATGAAGTGATGGCAAAGAAATTGAAAGGCTCCTGTGAGTTTCTGAGTGCAAGAGAATTTTAAGTAACAAAAATTTTATGTAAGAGCTACTATGTACTAGTATTCCATTAAATGTTTGGGAGAATCAAGAGTAAAATTTCTTTAAAAAAGAGAGATCACATCCAGCTGCACCCCTACCCCAAAATTCCCAGGTGGCTGAGGCCTTCTGCAATGCCCCAACACGTGCCTTTGTGTCATGCAGGCCCAGAACTGATCTGCTTGGAAAAATGTCATCACTGTCTTATCTTCCTCATTCGATACCTCTTACCTTGTGCTAAGGATGGCAACAGAAATCCCAACCGTGCCCACATCTATACCTTTGTTTTGGGGGGATTTGAGTTAGTCCAGTTATCACTGTACTATGAACTCTGTCTCAGAGATCACTAGTCTTTAAATATTAAATGTACAAAGGACATTATTTATTGTGCTTGAGATCTCTGTAAATTTGGTTGTCAGCTATATAGTGTTTTGAGGTTCTTTAACATAGGAGAAATGTATAATGCTCTAATTTATCATCACCCTTACTGATAGCCAAGTAGATGCTATGTTGTCATGTTGATATATTCAAAACATTCAGAGTCATGCAGACCTTTACACTACTCTGCAAAATAGCTATCAGAGCTTCTTGTATTTGCCAGTGCTTTCATAGTGATACATAGATAGCAGTGGATATCAAGGTCCAAAGAAGGACAGTTAGAGTGCCCTGAGACATACTTTATGTTTTTATTAACACCTTAACTCACCCATCTCACATTTATTTCAGGTCCCATACTATATTATTGCGAATATTATTTCTATGGATCAATATATTATAATCATGCATAGACACACACACAGAGGGTTGGTGCATATATTTCCATTGTCCTCCTGAAGAACCTCAGTTTAATGCATATTATTTCACACTTAAAACATTTAACATCACTAAATTGAAAACAGAAGAAGCAGGGGAGGGAACAGAAGGTGACAAATGAAGAGGAGGAGGGAGAGTGGGAAGGCAATGTGTAGCAGGAGGAGGCAAGGCATATGGGAAAGCAGGGATATGTCAAGTTCATGGAAAATAGCAAGCCAGTGTCTGATTGACGACATGCATTTGTTGTGTTTCTCACGGCACTTCAACTTGAGGGATGCTGTTAAGTGAGAAAGGCAACTGTTTCTCAGTAGCAAAGAGACCTATATCTACCTATAGTAGCCATTGAAATAAAATTACTGACCTGTAAGTGTCCTCCAGAAGATTGGAGCACCATGCTGACTTTCTTTTATGTTATCTTTTCTATTCACATTTGGGAGAAAATTCCATCTTTTCTGTCCCAGGTTCTCTGAAGGTCAGATTCATTCACCTGTAGTTTCTAGAAGCTTCTTGATTATAATCACTGTGGGTAAGTACAAAATTCTCATACTCAACTGATAGTAAAACAGTTCAGAGAGCAAATAGCCAGATCTCACCCAGTGCTCACATTTTTAGCACTCTTAGTGGACTTGATGCCTTTTGAATGCCAGACCATATAGTTGTGTGCAAGGAAAAAGAGTTTTGAAAGGACACAGACCTGAATTGTAGTTCTGGTTTTGAAATAATGTGAACTTGGAAAAATTACTTAACTTTTGCATGTCTTCATATCCTCCACCAGATTATTGTTAAGGACCAACTGAAATACGGATATACTGTCATTAAACCTGGCATAACAAGTCCTGTAAATGGACGTTGCTTATTTCTTTATATCTACATTTGCTGACCATCATGTGGGAATCTCAACTTGGACATTAACTAAATTCCTAAGATTCCAACTTGGCTAGACATATTTGAAGACTTAGGCAGCCTCTGCGAGGCATCATAACCGGTGGTAGTGGTACCTTAGGCAGGAGGCTGTCTCAGTGGAAGTGGTGGCTTCAGTGATATGATAAATTTCAGAAGTAGCTCTCACAGGGAGCTATCACAAGGAAGGGAGAAAGTGAAAGGGTTAATATTTTTAAAAAAATTGTGTTGCTGGAAATGGGCAGGCATTATCTATAGGCTAAAAGTAGTTGGAGAAAATTCTGAATCCACTCTGGAGATGTAGTGTTGGGGCAGACAAAATATTGTTTTGTGCTATTTATTATAGACCTGGTTTTACCACTAGGTTAAAGCAATCTAGGAGACTCTTCCTGCATGCAAAATTATTGACCCTGGTCAATTTTGCCCATCTGCTACCTTACCCTAACATGACTGCATGTGGACTACTAATGACCTAACATCATGAAAGTCTGAGAGAAAACCAAAAGATTTCCAAATCTCCTGTTGGTTTCTTATTCCAGAAAACATGCTATAACCTTGATCAGAAAATATTTTCTAAATATGTGGATGGTCTGTTATTGTGTGGCTGGGATGCTTCGGAATTACTATAGTTTTGGAGTAAGAAATTCTAAATATGGTCCTAGGATGACACTTCTGAATTCTCTTTGAAAAGTGAAGTCATAGGAAAGCAGGCCTTGAATGATGGACAAGATTTGAGTGAGGAGAGAAAAATGGGCAGGGCATTCTGAGTAGAGAAATGAGCAAACTCATGCCAGTGGGGATGACTATGATCTGCTCAAGGTTTAAAGACCGGACAGTGAGACTTCAGCTGGAAATGAAGGAGGCAAAAGGAATCTCTGTGAGATTTCAGTGCTAACAAATTTTTCAGCCTCATATTCTTCATGCAATTAAGCAATATGTGTTTTTCAATGCTAAACAACTTACTTTATATTTGCATCCCCCAAAACAAGCAGTAAGTATTGAGATTATTTTCCTTGAATCCTTAAAGTATGAAGGATTAAAAGTATGAAGACCTTAGATGCTATTATGGACTCTGTAACCTCTTATTTGTTCTCTATTAATAAGAGAATTTGTGAATTACTGAGAATCCTTTTTGAGACTGTATATCAGAATGTGCTGGTTGGAAAAAAGGGATTTGACAGGTTTCTGCTTTCATCTAACAATTATTTATTTATTTTTTGTACTTGACACTACTTTGAAGGCATTGATGAACAGCCAAAACAGCACCTTGCAAGGATGGTGAGATATCAATTACTTTTAATTACTCCTCAGCTCTCTCCCTTAATTACCTACTATGTTAGCTGGAATTTATTGCAGAGTAATAATCATGATGTTTTGCATTTACATAGTGCCTTTCTCCAAGGAGTTCAAAGCATTTTACAGATATTACCTCACTATTATTATGAAAATTTAAAATGTTGAAAATACTTCCATGAATAAGGAGAGTATAAAGTAGCTATGTTCACATTTTTCAGATGGAACATTTTCTAAAGATGGTTCACAGCAATAGCCAAAATTGAGGAACCTTTATAATAACCTTTCCCCTTCTACATTTTACATGTTTTATTATACGTGGTTCCCATGTTTGCTTACTGACTAAAAATATTTTCTCAAATATAAAATGAAAACATCACAAAACATTAAATAATAATCCCACCAGGAGTGCAATATGTTTCCCACCCTAAAATTTAAGTAATGGACCTTACCTTTTTTTAAGTGAGAAACCCTTGCATAGTAGCAAAATATTTTGAAAATGCCAAAGAGGCATTTTTAAGTCCATTGATTGGAAAATACATAATTAGAAAACTGACTTATGAATTATGCAGGAATATTTATAATTTCACCCATTATCCTAAAAAATACTATCAGATAAGTGAGGGTAGGCTCTAATCAACCTCATTCTATAAATACAAGATTATTATTCACTCAATCTACATTCAACATGCTTATATCCCTATTGCTTCAGACCTTCTAACCCTATTGCTTCTTAGAGACCTGTTTCTCAATATTAGAAAAAACTGGTCTAAGTTTCAAAGCCAATGTTTTCAGGAATCGTTGTTCATATGCAAAATAATTATGTTGAATTCAAAAGGAGGAATTGAAGAACATCATTCAGCATTCAAGAGTTCCTCAGTGGTTGGCGAGCTACCCTTCAGGGTTAAAACCACTTATACATTGAAACAATGAAATTTCCATGCTTGAGAGGTTTTCTTTCTCCTTATCTTGTCTGTTAGAATTAATAAGTTAGAAGCATTCAGCTCAGAATAGAGGCTTGATTGCATGTCTTTTGCTAAGGATATGAGACGTGAGGAGACTACAGTTTGAGACTTACAGAGTAAGCACCTTTTGGATCTGAAACTGCCTTGCATTGTTTCTCTCTTTACTTCTAATTGTTTGTATTTAAATACATCTTATTGTTTACAAAGATATACTGAAAGTTATAAGGTTTTGATGTCCAGGCTAAGATGGTAATGAAATCTAAGTATTTGGTTTCTAATTTTTGTTATTTGAGTAGTAAATTATGGCACACAAAATAAAAAAGCATTCGGATTATCTTCTTTAGAATTTTGTTTAGTGGTCTTCACTTTCTAGTTGTTATAGATAATCCTAGAAAACAAGCCAAGTTTGGAAAAAGGCAATGGAATTTTCATTATGAGGCATTTATTCTTAATTCTAGTTTAGCTTTTACTTTGTATTGTTTTGAAATGCAATTAGAATTACCATAGACAGCAACAATGAATTTGTGTGGCATCTTTCTTTTAAGGAAATTTAGAGGTAAAAAGCAGTATTTTGTTTATTGGGTAGGATATTGAGAAGGAAATCCTGAATCAGTGATTGCCTCTGAATCAGTTACTTGATTATATGAATTATCTCTTACGACTTCTCCACTTACAGAATGAGGTTAATTATAGCTACCCTCACTTATCTCATAGGATATTTTAGGAGAATGGATGGAATAATAAATATACCAGTTTATCTAAAGTGAAGTATTTAAAATACAAATTATTTTAGCATAAGAATATACTAAATTTACTCTATACTACATAGTACTAAAATGTATAGGAATGTACTATGGGAGAGGAAATTATTTAGAAGTGAGAGCATTTACTGTAAAAGAAAAATCCTCAGAATTGGATAGAGAGTAAGTAGATAGGGGTGGAGGGAGAAATAGGAGGGATATGATGATTCCAAGAAGAAAAAGAGTTTAAAATCTCTGCTCTGTTGTTTAATTGGGTTTGGGCTTTGAGAATGACAGGGAATAACAGATAGAGAGGCAACCAGATATCTGTGTGGCCTGTGGAATTCTGAAGGGAGCAGAGAAACAGTACTGGTATTTAAAGTGAACATCTCTGAAGTTGAAGCTATTGGCTGCCCCATAAAATAGCTTCTGCTCGGTTGCTTCTCCTGTCATTCAGTGAGATGATTCTTCTACTCTTAAGGCCAGATGTGAAAGTTATAGTTATTCTCTTTTCTTCTTCCTTCACATCTAACAAGTCTTCCAATTTTATCAACATTTTTTCCCCACAATGTTGCATCCAACTCTCTTGCCTTTTAGATAGCGAAAGTAGACAGACAAATTCCAGGCAGACAAAGGTGATTCCCCAGTAGGGCTTGACCTTCAACCTGTGGACTGAACTGCCAATTCCAGATAGAGTCTAAAACCAGAGTGAGAACTATCCCCATCTTACCCACTCTCTCTCAGTTAGTTCCTTCTGGATGATGTCTTTTAACCATCAAATGGTGCTTTTTCCAAGACCACCCATGAACCAATCAGCACATAATCCTCCATTCAAAGCCCAGAAAAACCCCAGACTCATCCTCACAGATGGCTACCCACTTCAGGTCCCCTCTCATTGTCAAGAGCTTTTCTGTTGATCAATAAAATTCTGCTCTGACTTGCTTACTCTCCAGTGTCTGCAAACCTCATTCCTCTTGGTTGCAGGACCAAAACCCAAAATCTGCCAAATGGTGGGAGTGAAAAGAGCTATAACACTCTCTCTCACTGAACTACAGGAGTGAAAAAAGCCACTGGGTGCTGCTCCTTTCTGCCTGATGAACAAAAGGGCTTGTAACACTCTTTCCCACTTGCTGAACTACAAGAGTGGAAAAGCTGGGGGACACTGCTCCCTTTCACTCACCAAACAATGGGAATAAAAAAGCAGTGACATTTTCATCCTCAATGCCACCACTATGACCTGGTACTCCTCATCTTGCAACAGGTCTCCAGGGCTCTGTTTTTTTCCGTCTTCTGATATAGACATCATACAACAGATCAATCACTCCCGTTAAAGAGTTAGTTTCATGAGTTCAGCTTCTCCTCAGAAATCTTTAATGAATCCTCAATTGCTACCAAACGACCCTTTAGTCTACTTTGCTTGAAATTGCTAAAATCTTGTCTGAAGCTACTTTTTCAAATTTACCATTTCTTAACATGTGTACTGTACTCTAAGCAGATTGACTTCACACAATCTCCATTATATTCTGTGCTTAGTCTTTACTCAGAGGCTTTATTCCAACTATCGTCTCCACCTGCAATTTTCTCAACTGTCTAATGTTATCTCCAATTCAGTCAGTCCTTCAAGTTTCTCCTTAAATTCTGACATTGGTGTGCTGGATCCTGAATCGAGTATCCACATCTTTCCCCAACTCTGTATTCAGCGACATCTCATTAGTACCTTGAAACCAGCCATGGTGGGAATATTTGCACAATAGCAATTGGCAAACAATAAAAAAATCAATCCTTCCTCCCTGACCAGAACCAGTTTTTAAATGAGCACACCACTGCTATTGCCTCTGTCTTCTTTGACAGTTCACACAAATTTCCTTTTTTTTTTTTTTTTGAGATGGAGTCTCGCGCTGTCACCCAGGCTGGAGAGTGCAGTGGTGTGATCTTGGCTCACTGCAAGCTCCGCCTCCCAGGTTGACACCATTCTTCTGCCTCAGCTTCCTGAGTGGCTAGGACTACAGGCGCCCGCCATCACACCTGGCTAATTTTTTTTTGTATTTTTTAGTAGAGACGGGGTTTCACCGTGTTAGCCAGGATGGTCTTGATCTCCTGACCTCATCATCTGCCCGCCTCGGTCTCCCAAAGTGCTGGGATTACAGGCATGAGCCACCGCACCCGGCCACAAACTTACTTTTTATATCATGCATTTGTGTACTTCTTTGTGTACTAAAATAAATATTTTTAAAAACATTGTCTAACTTATTATTTCACTTTACAACCAGATTGTCTTCTGAAGTTCACTGGCCAAGTCGTGTATTTTCTTGTTACCCTTCTCAATCTGGAGAAAAATGCTCACTGAATGAAAACTGAGGCATTCAGTATACAACTCTTTTGATTTTCTGGCTTCCAAGATTATTTGAAAATTCAGAAATGATGTCAATATTTTCTCTTTCTATGCATCCACTGCCTAGTGTAATGTCTCACTGATCCTATGCACCCAAAACTTTTTATTTGAATCATCTCTGTATGCTTGTGGTGGGTGGTAAATAATACTGTTTTTTTATATGTCAATGAAGAGCTATACTAAAGCTCTTTGGTTTTAATTTACATTTTACTCCAAATATAAACCTAATTGAATTGATTCTTCTACTCTAAGTTCAGATGTGAGAGTTAATAATCTTAGAATTTGGGCTGGGCGCGGTGGCTCACGCTTGTAATCCCAGCACTTTGGGAGGCCGAGGCAGGCGGATCACGAGGTCAGGAGATCGAGACCAAGGTGAAACCCCGTCTCTACTAAAAATACAAAAAATTAGCCGGGCGTGGTGGCGGACGCCTGTAGTCCCAGCTACTTGGAGAGGCTGAGGCAGGAGAATGGCGTGAACCCGGGAGGCGGAGCTTGCAGCGAGCCGAGATCGCGCCACTGCACTCCAGCCTGGGCGACAGAGCGAGACTCCGTCTCAAAAAAAAAAAAAAAAAAAAATCTTAGAATTTTAACACAATATCTTTGATGTTGATTAGAATCTGTGAGTGTCCATAAATATAATTGGAATGCCAAGATGTGAGTAAAAGTTCCAACTAGCTAACATGTATTGAGTGTTTACTATGTGCCAAACACTAACTTTTAAAATATATTTTCTCATTGAATCCTAATATGGACTTTCTGAGGTGGTTACCATTAATGCCGTCATTTTACAAATGAAGAAATTGGCTCTGGCACAGTTCCATGTCTGTACTCAGTGGCACCACAGAGTGACTCCAAACCATTCTGATTCTAGAACAGTCATCTTAATGACTTTACACCTTAATTCCACACACAAGCAGCATTCTGATGTTAGGACTGTGTTACATTTTTAATGTTTGCCTATGCCACGTCAGGAAAACTAATAATTAGACTTTGAATTTTTCCAGCCAGGCTCTTAACGCTTGTTTTAATGAGTGAAGTTTTATTTTCAGGCCACTCTACCATTTTATTTTAAAAAGAAAAATTGTTGTTGATTAAGACATCATTTAGGAGCCTGTAAAAGTGACTCTTTAGTGAGGGCGTACTTTGTGCCTAATGCTATTCCAGATAGTCTGGGAATTAAAAGGGGGTGGAGAGAAAGATTCTCTATCTTTCTTCAAAGTCCTATAAAATAGGACAAATGGCAATGAACACCCATGGGACAAATAGAAAACAATTAGATGATAATTTCTATGATACTAACTGAAAGAATTTAAAAGTTAGGAAATATCAGCAAAGGTTGAAAACTGGTACAATTTTAAGGAAGAAGTGGGAGTGGAAGCTTGAAGGTTGGTTTTGAATAGGGGCAGATGAGAGGTATAGTAAGGAGGAAAAAACAATAAGTAAATGTACTGAGGCAGAAAATAACATGATAGATTGGAGACGATCATTTCGGAGGCTCTGAAATCTCTGGATATTGAGTTTTAATCTAGTCAATTCTCAATATCATTGGTACAAAGCATAGAACTTCAAGGTCATGACTTAGTTTATCCCGAACAAACAGCTGCCTTGCTGACAAGGAAAGCCAAATTAAATGCAGTGTTCACATTTTTATTTTGTTATACCCGGAGGCACCCAGCTACTCATAGCATCCATTTTCCTCTCCCTGCTCCTTGATCTTTCCATGGTGCCTGGCAACAACAGGAAGCACTGGAGCTTTCAGCTGGGAGACTGCACTGCAGGCTTGAGAATGTTGTTTTTGAACCTGTTCTTGTCCCTTTTTTTGCAAACTCAATTCATTACCTTGGGGGTCTGTGATCTCACACCAGAGAGACAGTCATTGTCTCCACAATGTTTTTAGTCATTTTCCCGTGTGATTCAGCAGGCGCCTAACTGCCCTTCTGCTGTCCTCGCATTTGTCTTATTTTGCCTCTTTGACAACTGTCCCAAGTTCATGCTCAGACTTGGTTAAATGCAGTAAGTGCTTGTCTACCCAGCCTATGCAGTTTTTTCTCTGTTTCTGGCACATTATTGGGTAAACAAATGTCCTAATCTAATTTACAGTGACAGGCTTTTATTACAGTGTTCCTCTCTTGGAGCCAAAATAGAAGCACATGTCCAAGTCAAGAAAGGGTTGCTTTCTTGTCTAGAAGCTTCCCAAATGATTTGCTTATTCAGAGACCTCCTACTTTTTTCCTCCTTGACCTCCTTGGCTGCCTGCAGCTATTTTTCAGATCAGTGAGTTGTCTTTCTTATTAGCACTGTGAGAGACTGGAAGAAGAATACAGCAATAATTTGTCCTCCTTCCCCTCATTTACAAGCATCTCCCTTTCTTTTCTGGCGAATTTAATTCCTCCAGTAACCTGGCAACACTCTTTTCTACGTTTCTGCTTTCCTCTCTTTCATCTTTCTCTTGGATAATAACTGCTTCACAGCCTCGGTTTGGATTTTCTCCCAAGTTTCCAATACTGAATTTGTCTGGATAATAAAACTGAGTCAATATCTTCAAAACTTTTATCCTAAGAGATAAGTTTATTCACGTTTTAACACACTGTCAAGATTCTTCATGATAGAGGTTTCCCCTATATGCCAGATATAGCAGGTTCTTTTGTTCTGAGTGAGGCTTTCCAATCCTGGTTCACAGCAGCTAGAAGTTGGGATAGATTTTCTTATGTGTGAAACCTGTGTCACCCCTGCAAAGCTTATAGCAAACTTTGCAGTTGCTGCTTTACTCACTCTTGAAAAATTCTTCCCTAGACAACCACTTCCAGAGTCCCTGGGAGATTAATCATATGACCCTCCATTTCTGTATGTCACAGAGACACATAAAATGAGACATACAGAGGTGGGTAGACAGGGGTGCATGGATAATTGATTTTTTTGTCCTCAGCAACAAAATTAGAAACTCCCTCGTAGACTCTTTCGGAGTCTGTGCTGGATAATTACACTCAGAGAATTCTTCTTCCTTGGGGGACAGTCTGGCGGTGAGTTTGTCTGGTGGAGGTTCCTGCTGATTTTACCCTTTGTTACCTTATTTCTTGTATTTCAAGCATAGTCAAATTGTATGTAGTCTCTACCTTCATCATTTCTAAGCAACAGGACAAATAAGCAGGAGCAGAGAGACTTTTTTATTTTTATTTTTTTGAGATGGAGTCTCTCTTAGCTGCTCAGGCCAGAGTGCAGGGGTGCCATCTTGGCTCACTGCAACCACCGTCTCCCGGGTTCAAGCAGTTCTCCCATCTCAGCCTCCTGAGTAGCTGGGATTACACGCACTCACTATCACGCCCGGCTAATTTTTGTATCTTAGTAGAGACAGGATTTCACCATGTTGGCCAGGCTGGTCTGGAACTCCTAACCTCAGGTGACCTACCGGTCTCGCCCTCCCAAAGTGCTAGGATTACAGGCGTGAGCCACTGTGCCCGGCCACAGAGAGACGTTTTGATGACTATAAGAATACATTTGTGTGGGTAAGGTATAGTTAGAGTTACTGGCTATAAAAGATATGTTGGAAAAATTTAGAAAAAAAAAAAAAAAGATGTGTTAGTGTTTAAAAATGTACCCGGGCTGTGTGTTAATCAGGTGTTGTAAGACATGCATGACATGACTGTCATGAAAGAAGAAATTGTTATACTCACAGATCCCTAGAAACAGGAGGTACAGCACGGCATGCAGAGTCACATGCGGAAACAGCAGGGTCAATCAGGAAGCAAAGGGAATGAGAGAAAATGTGTGCAAGAGCCTGTTATGTGCTTTTTGTGGGAGGGAATGGGGTGGCAGGGTAAGCAGATTTAGAATTGGCTAGTTTGAATACTTTTGTTAGGTTCTGGGAAATAGGGGCTGTCCCATTGTCTGGTACCTGGCCCTGGGGTAGGTAGGTAATAGCCCAGAGTGTAAGAGCTAGATAAAGGGGGAGGTTGTGAGGTATGTGCTTCGGATTCATTGGTTTCTATATGAAACACATCGTCCCAGGTGAGTCATTATATCCCTAGGAATTAGTGAACCCTGGAAAAAGTCATCTCTTCTAGTGTCAGCAAGACCCCAAGATGTCAAAACATCAGAAAAAGAAGATATACTTAATGCAGCTGATAAATGTTTTAAAAATGGCTCTTGGGAAAACAGCACCAACAAAACACAATGCAATTTGTAGCACTTACTGAATTCCATAAGTGCTCAAGCAAAGTTAGGCACATATGTACCAGGATACATTGCAAGAATATTCTGAGCAGAATTGATTCTGATATCCAAAAACTGGGAAAAAACCATGTATCTGTCAACGTTAGAGTAATAAATACATTTTGTATATTTATATCACGAAATTGCACACAGTGTGTAAGCAAGTGAGCAAATTACAACTCTATGCAGCTACATGGATAAAACATGCAGGTATAATGTTGAAAAAGAAGCAAGGCACAAAATAATATACTCTAATCAAAATGGACAAAACTAAACTATATTTTTAGGGATGATCATATAAGTGATGATAGTATGAAAAAAGAGATATTATAATAAAATTTATGGTGCTGGTTATTTCTTGTTGATAGAGAAAGGTATGTTCAAGGAGAGACTCGTGGACATCTACAGGGCCAGCAGTGTTCTGTGTCTTGACCTGGGGGGTAGATATATAGCCATTTGCTTTATAAATATAAAACACCGAACTCTTCATTTGTGTTTCATGTACGTTTTCTGAATGCTGCATTTCATAATGAGTGGTTAAAATTACTTTAGACAGAATTTCTAAATCTACTTTTCTTTGGATGTTATAACTCAACGTATCTGTTCACTGTGAAGAATGTAAACAGAGAAAAAGGGGAACTTTGTGTTCAAGGTTAATGAATTCTTTAGAATCATTAACCACCAGGTTTTTAATGCTTTCTTGAATGAGATTACTTAAAAAACATTATTCTTTCAAACAAGCCAGACTACTAAAGTGGAAAGCAAAGTTTGTTTTGACACTGATTCTTGTGTGTTTTCAATAATGTTTCATTTTTAAGAGTCAGTGTATTAATGCATACACAGGGAATACATCTCTTTGAAGTGCTTTATAGAAGGTGATAGGGTGATATTACCTATTCTCAAGAATACACCAACAAGATTATCCCATAATTGCTCTTTGTTTACATACTGTTTGAGGGAAAAAGGATCCATTAATAAACTAGGTACTGGAATTATTGATGCTATCTCCATGTGTTATGCTGTTGAAAGAACACAAAATATATGGCCATTTGATTAAATGCATGTAGTGGTCAAGAAAAAAAATTTGGTTTTCTACTCCCTTATGTTCATCCCTATGTATTAAATATTTATATTTCTTTGATCTGCTAATGTATGCATCTCTAATGCACCCTCTTTGCTGATCTCGGCATTCCTTTCTATTTATTAAAAGAAAATACAGGAAATGTACTCTTCTCAATCTTAAAATTTTTTAAAGGAAAAAATTTTCCCTGATTTGTCAATAAGACTTTAAAGAGAACAATGAAAGTTATAATTATGAAGCTGATTTAGCTGTGCTGTATGTTGAATGGCTGAAACAATACAGCTTTCCTTATGCTTTTAGCAATTCGAAATCCTCTCTTTTTGTAGTTTGTGAAAATTATATGACAGAGTCACAGATCAGTTATGGAAGGCTCTCTAGGGACAAGGCAATGAATGGTGAGTCAAAGGAAGGGCCTGACACAAGGCTACAGAATTAACAGTTGGATTCAACTCGGAGAAACCAGGATTCAAATACAAGGCCAAACTTCTTTTCTCAATGCAATCATGTTTCCCTTTCCAAGCCAATGTCATCAATACTTGAGGATATTTTTCTAGAACACCTGCTCCTTTTTTTCCTCAGGTCACACATCTGTCTTCTTACACTTGTCCACTAACGTTGAATTTGCAACTCTCTAATTTCAGTCTTAATCCCTTTCTCTGGATAGGGTGTGTATAAGGAATAGAGAAGAATAAGAGTTTTGGAGGGCTGAGAAATGATTTTTCATTAGCGTAAATATAAGTAACCGGGACAACAGAGGACTCAGCAGCAGATGGCTGATAAGATCTCATCTTGTTCAATATATTAAAAAATGGAATTAATTTTTAATACCACATGTTAGCAATCTTCTAATACTTAGGTAATCTCTTCGCAATCCTTTCCAGTAAGCTGATGGAATAAATGGAAATAAGTCAGCCTGATCTAATAGAAAGTGTTTTTTCACCTTTTCCTGAGATAGGCATTTTGGTCTGAATTTTACTGGCATGTACTTATAAGACACTCGATAACTGTTAGCTCTATTAGGATATGGCTGAGTGAATGGATCACGGTATAGTGGGAGAAAGTGCTGGACTGGGAGTCAGAGAAATTGAAATCTGGTTCTTGGCATGGGCATAAATAAATCATTGATTTTCTTAGTTTCAGTTTATTCATTTGCGTAATAAACAAATAAATGAATCTGATGATTTCTGAGATGCTTTTAGCTAGCTCTGTGTTTCTCAGACTCTGTGAATGGTGAGTACCACTTATTATCTTCAACTCTTCAGAGTGAAAAGATGGAGTGTTGCTCTGTCACCCACACTGGAGTGCAATGGCGTGATCTCGGCTAATTGTAACCTCTGCCTCCCAGGTTCAAGTGATTCTCCTGCCTCAGCCTCCCGAGTAGCTGGGATTATAGGCAACCACCACCAGGCCCGGCTAATTTTTGTATTTTTAGTAAAGACAGGGTTTCACCATGTTGGCCAGGCTGGTCTTGAACTCCTGACCTCAGATGATCTGCCACCTCGGCCTTCCAAAGTGCTGGGATTACAGGTGTGAGCCACCACGCCTGGCGGAAATAACTGTATTTTAATTTAGTGTTTGAAATAGAGTATATTCTTCAATATCCAAAAGTCAGTTACCTGACATTTTTCTCCTACATAATAATTACAGGTACAATTTATGGAGCCATTAGTATGTTTCAGGTGCTATACTGAGTACTCTACAAAGACGCTCTCATTTAATCCTTAATTAACTAATTATTACCATAATGATTTTATAGATGATAGACCTTAGGCTTTAAGAGTTTGAGTAATTTGACCAAGGCCCAGGCTTGCTTGTGATTGGTAAGACATGACTTCAAGTCTTTTCTGTATTACTCCAGAAGCCATGCTCTTAACTACTGAATCTGAGTGCAACCTGATATAACACAGGATTACCAGGGGAAAATCACTGGATAAAGACAGGAGGGTCTAAAGTGGCTGCAACCTTTAAAACATTGTTTTATTTCAAAGGTAATATATAGTCTGTGGGGAAAAGAAAGAGAGATCAGCCTGTTACTGTGTCTATATAGAAGGAAGTAGACATAAGAGACTCCATTTAGTTCTGTATTTGAGATGCTGTTAATCTGCGACCCTACCCCCAACCTTGTCCTTGCAAGAGACATGTGCTGTGGTGACTTAAGGTTAAAAGGATTTTGGGCGGTGCAGAATGTGCTTTGTTAAACAAGTGCCTAAAGGCTGCTTATGGTTAAAGGTCATCACCATTCTCTTAAATCTAGAGAAAAAGAAAAACATTTGTCTCCTGCCCATCCCTGGGCGATGGAACATCTCCAGGTAAAACCCTTTGTGTGCTTTGTTTACTGAGTAAGGAGAAAACCGCCTTTAGGAATAAGGTGGGGCTTGCTGGAGCAATACTGCTAAAAGGTTTATGGAGATGTTCGCATATGCATCTCAAGGCACAGCATTTTCTTTTAAACTTATTGATGTTACAAGGATTTTTTGTTCATATGTCTTACTGCTGATTTCCTCCCTACAATGATCCTATTGTCCAGTCACTCCCTTATCTTTTTGATGGTAAAGATAATTATCAATAAATACTAAGGGAACTCAGAGGCCGGGGCCGGTGTGGGTCCTCTGTAAGCACAGCACCGGTCCCCTGGGCCCCGCTTTTCCTTCTCTACACTTTGCCTCTGTGTCTTATTCCTTTTCTCAAGTCTTTCGTCCCACCTAACGAGAAGCACCCACAGGTGTGGAGGGGCAGGCCACCCCTTCAATAGTCATATTCTTTTTGTGCACAATTACAACAATACATGGCAAAACATGATATTTCTTCTTTCCCCTTGCTTCCACTCCCACTCCCCTCCTCAAAAGTATAATCACCATCCATAGTGTGTAGGTTGGTGTTGGTGGCAGTGACTGAAAGAAAACACAAAGGGCCCTCTGAGGTGACAGCGATATTCTGATTTTTGACCTGAGTGCTGATTATCCAGATATGTTCATTTTGTGAAAATCTATCAGGCTATTCAATCCTGGTTTGTATGCTTTTCTGTATGCACCTAATATATTTTTAAAAAAGCTTATCAGAGAAAACGAATACCATGATTCACAAGCATATCATGCTGTTAGTCATTACAACTTTCCCAATGGGAAAAGCTATGTAAAAATTAGGTTGCAAAAACACTTTCTTTCTTTATTCTCTGAGGATTGCCAATACCACATTGTAATTTCCAGAACCCACTTGAGTTATTTATTGGAAGTCTTCTACATATTTGGCAAGCTCTATACAGTGTATTTCTCCACATGAGGCTGCCCATGGTTTCAGATGAATACCTAACTCAAATTATGCTTCATGTCTAATTTCAATTGAACCAAACGTCAAATTTTCACAAAAGGGTCTTGTCAAAGGAGAATACCCTTTCCCTATTCATCTGGCTTCTATGAAAAAGGATTTCATTTAAAGAAGCCCTATTCTACTCCATGAAACTCTTAGTGGCAAATTTTGGTATATGTAGTCTACCTTCTACTCACATGTCTTTTAGGAGGATGACGTACCTGCCAAGAGCACGTCCTCACAGTTACTCTTGGCCGTGGAGATAGTCATTATTTTTGCTTTCCAACATCCCATTCTCTGGGCACATGAAAGGCTTAATTTACTGGTGGGACAATTTTATTAGTTCTGGCCACTGGATTGAGATTGAAAGTGATGTGATTCACTTCTGGAGCAGAGCACGTGATTGCCAAAAAGAGAGACTTTCCAAAACCCCATTTATCTTTCTGTAATGGCAAAGAGCCAGGTTTGAGATGGTTGTTGCTCCTTCAGACTGGTTCCTAGAGAGAAGGGGATGTGGAGCAGAATCCCAGGTGACTCATGACGGACACGTTATATGAGTAAAGAGTAAACCTTTGTGGTGTCAAGGCACCGAAATGTTGAGATCCTGTGGTACTGCAGCTGACTGCTGACAGAATGCAATGAGTTAAACTTAGCAGCTGAGGCTATGTCCAGGGTCAGGAGGAGAGTTGTTCAGTGCTGGCTGGACCTAGGTGGATAAATCTAATTCTGGAGTTTAGCCTTCAAAAATTCCCTTTATTTAAAAGCTATATTCTCTAGTATAATCTTTAGATGTGATAGAGGTGTTTTTTTTTTTTTTTTTTTTTTTTTTTTTTTTTTTTTTGTCTCATTTACCTTGCTCTTTTGCCTAAACAGGCAGAACGTGTAGGGAAGAGAAATATTATTTTCTGGACCTGCTCCCTTATAACTCCATCAGGTTACTGAAGGAGGTCAAATGGCCTTGGAAGGAACTGGAGAGGCAGATGGGGATGAGATCATGCATAAACCTATGGACAATGTTAAGGATTTCGACTTTAATTTAAATCCATTAGGAAGTCATGGAAGGCTTTCAGGGAGATGTGTGATAAGATGCACATTTTTCAAGAAGCAGACTGATTAGTGTGTGGAGAATGCATTAGAGGGGTATGAAAATGTATATGGAAGACAAGTTAGGAGGACAAGGCAGAAAGTCCTGACAGGATGATAGCTGAATAAACAAAAAGAAATTTTGGGCTGAGCGTGGTGGCTCATGCCTGTAATCCCACTTTGGGAGGCTGAGGTGGGAGGATAAAGCCCAGGAGTTTGAGACCAGCCTGGGCAACATGGTGAAACCTCATCTCTACAAAAAACAAAAGAAAAAAATAGCCAGGCATGGTGGTGTGCACCTGTAGTCCCAGCTACATGGGAGGCTGAGGCCAGAGGATTGCTTTAGCCTAGGAAGTCGAGGCTGCAGTGAGTCACGATCGTGCCACTGCATTCATGGGCAACAGAGTAAGACTCTCTCTCAAAACAAACAAACAAAAAAACCAGAAAGAAAGAAATTCTGGGATGGCTAAAATGATGAAATATATGCATCCTTCCCTCATGATCTACCTTGATCTGGGGATACATTTTAGAATATTTAGTGGAATTGATGCATGGCATAACCTTTAGGCAATACTTCAGAAGCATTAGTCCATCTCTCTCTCATATATGCTTTTGATAAGGATTATACAGAAGGGATGTTGGATTACACTTTTTGGTAACAGCTTTAAGTGCACAAATTCTGTATGTGCTTCAACAATTAATTGATATCTCTTCTGACATTTAAACATTAATAAAGACCACATCACCCTTATTCTTCCAAGAATGTCCACAGCCCATTCTATGTCACCTGTTCAGAGCACTGCTGTGTTACAAAGTACCCTAACCACAGCCTTTCCTGTTTTAGGAGGAACTCCTGCCACACAGATTCTTCTGTCACAAGAAGCCTATGACCACGGAAAAAGAAAAAATACCCCAAGCGTTCTTAGAAGAGGAGATCGCTAATCACAGATAAAGTCAGTTTTCCTAACGGGATTCCTGACTGCTTGCTCAGGCCGGGAACAGGTGTATAAAATGGCAATTAACAGGGAGCAAATGGCTTGTGGAGGTGATGCTGCATGGGCCTCTGATCTCTATTTGCAACATACAAGTTAGCAAGAAAAGAATCTTCTTTTCCACACAGCACACACAGCTGATGCGAAGGTCACGTGATCTCTCACGGATGTGTGCCTGATGAGCTTCTGTGCACGAGGCCAAGGTTTTCCTGGGAAGACAATTTGGTCGTATTCCAACACTCACATGGGCAATTGATGCACAAAAGTTATACATCACAGAACACAGGTGTGGTGATTTCAGCCTGGAAAGATTTCAAAGGATAGTTAATACATCTTCCGTTGGGGCAATTAAAACAATTCTCAATAAGGTATTTCGTAAACATCTACTTTTGAGCTGTATAAATGCCTGGAGACTTCTGATATTAACTGGATACAGTATGTGTACCAGAGGACTAAATTTTATTTTTTATATAGGAAGGCTTAGAAATAATCCCATTAGATATTGGAGAGTCTGTATCCACAAAAAGTGAATTTTGTTTTGGGGTAGCTATTTAAAAAGCCAATAACGTTCGGGTGCGGTTGCTCATGCCTGTAATCCCAGCACTTTGGGAGGCCGAAGCGGGTGGATCATGAGGTCAGGAGTTCAAGACCAGCCTGGCGAAGATGGTGAAACCCCGTCTCTACCAAAAATACAAAAATTAGCCAGGCGTGGTGGCGGGTGCCTGTAATCCCAGCTATTTGGGAGGCTGAGGCAGAGAATTGCTTGAACCCGGGAGGAGGAGGTTGCAGTGAGCCGAGATGGTGCCACTGCGCTCCAGACTGGGTGACTGAGCGAGACTCTATCACTAAAAACAAAAGAAAACAAAGCTAATAACAGAGTGGAAACCATTGTATGTTGAAGCTGCTCTTATTATAAAAAATAGAGAAGAGAAAAAAATAGGGTTATCTATATAATGAGTTTCTTCTTTAAGGCAAGCATATGGCTCATTCAGAATTGTTACTGAGTTAAGTTTCACATTAAAAAAGGGATCTTGAAGTCATCTCTATTTTGCCTCCGCAAATTATCTGAGTGTCCAATAGATGGCGCCCTCATCTTGATGCTGATGGAGGTTTAATGCCGCAGAATGTGAACCATAGATCTTTATTGAGTTAAAGGAAATTCACTCATGACTCATTCATTTAATTATTCCACAAGGTCATTATTGAGTGCCTGCTATGTGTTAGGACTGTATCATGTTTCTTTTCACAGGGTCGGAGATTACTGTAAGGCAAATAAAAGCTTCAATGTACTTCTTCACAAAACAATACTGTATCAGTTTATATTGCTATACAACAAATCTCTTCAAAGCTCAAAGGCTTACAATAACAATGAGTTATTATTTCTTACCATTTGGTAGGTTGTCTAGGTGGCTTCTCTTCTGATTTCATCTGGATTCATTCACTCATGTAGCAACATTCAGCTGGAGGGTCTCCTGGGCTAGAAGGTCTGAGATGGCCTAACTTACACATCCGGCGGTTGGTGCTAGCTGTCCTCTGGAGCGCCTACACTTGCCTCCACATAGGCTAGACCACTTTCTCACATGGCTGTCTCCAAGCAGTGCTCCAAGTAGGGGAAGTCAGAGTTGTATGTAAGGCCTATCGCGATCTTCTTAGTCTTGTAAGTTACATTATGTCACTTCTGTCACCTTCTATCAGTCAAAACAAGTCCAAGACTGGCCCAGATTCAACAGACAGGGAAACAGACTTCAACTTTGGATGGGAAAAGTGATCCATCACATCGCAAAAAGGCACACACACTATGATGGGAGGACCATGTGGTCATATTTTTCAACTGATAAAAAACAAGTAGAGAAGTGAACAGTAGTGGAATAGCCCTGCCTAGATTCTTTTTTTTTTATTTCGAGTTCTAGGGTACATGTGCACAACGTGCAGGTTTGTTACCTAGGTATACAGGTGCCATGCTGATTTGCTGTACCCATCAACTCATCATTCACATTAGGTATTTCTCCTAATGCTATCCATCCCCCAGCCCCCCACCCTCCGAGAGGCCCTGGGTTGTGATGTTCCCCACCCTGTGTCCAATTGTTCTCATTGTTCAATTCCTACCTATGAGTGAGAACATACGGTGTTTGGTTTTCTGTCCTTGTGACAGTTTGGTGAGAATGATGGTTTCCAGCTTCATCAATGTCCCTACAAAGAACATGAACTCATCCTTTTTATGGCTGCATAATATTCCATGGTGTATATGTGCCACATTTTCTTAATCCAGTCTATCATTGTTGGACATTTGGGTTGGTTCCAAGTCTTTGCTATTGTGAATAGTGCCGCAATAAACGTATGTGTGTATATGTCTTTATAGTAGCATTATTTATAATCCTTGGGTATATACCCAGTAATGGGATCGCTGGGTCAAATGATATTTCCAGATCTAGATCCTTGAGGAATCGCCACACTGTCTTCCACAATGGTTGAACTAATTTACACTCCCACCAACAGTGTAAAAGCATTCCTGTTTCTCTACATCCTCTCCAGCATCTGTTGTTTCCTGACTTTTTAATGATCACCATTCTAACTGGTGTGAGATGGTATCTCATTGTGGTTTTGATTTGCATTTCTCTGATGACCAGTGATAATGAGCATTTTCTCAAATGTCTGTTGGCTGGATAAATGTCTTCTTTTGATAAGTGTCTGTTCATATCATTTGCCCACTTTTTGATGGCTTTTTTCTTCTTGTAAATTTGTTTAGGTTCTTTGTAGATTCTGGATATTAGCCCTTTGTCAGATGGGTAGATTGCAAAAATTTTCTCCCATTCTGTAGGTTGCCTGTTCACTCTGATGGTAGTTTCTTTTGCTGTGTAGAAGCTCTTTAGTTTAATTAGATCCCATTTGTCTATTTTGGCTTTTGTTGCCATTGCTTTCGGTGTTTTAGTCATCAAGTCCTTGCCCATGCCTACGTCCTGAATGGTATTGCCTAGGTTTTCTCCTAGGGTTTTTATAGTTTTAGGTCTAACATGTAAGTCTTTAAGCCATCTTGAATTAATTTTTGTATAAGGTGTAAGGAAGGGATCCAGTTTCAGCTTTCTGCATATGACTAGCCAGTTTTCCCAACACCATTTATTAAATAGGGAATCCTTTCCCCACTTCTTGTTTTTGTCAGGTTTGTCAAAGATCAGATGATTGTAGATGTGTGGTGTTATTTCTTAGGCTTCTGTTCTGTTCCACTGGTTTATATATCTGTTTTGGTACCAGTATCATGCTGTTGTGGTTACTATAGCCTTGTAGTATAGTTTGAAGTCAGGTGGTGTGATGCTTCCAGCTTTGTTCTTTTTGCTTAGGATTGTCTTGGCTATGCAGGCTCTTTTTTGGTTCCATATGAACTTTAAAATAGTTTTTTCCAATTCTGTGAAGAAAGTCATTGGTAGCTTGATGGAGATGGCATTGAATCTATAAATTACCTTGGGCAGTATGGCCATTTTCACGATATTGAGTCTTCCTATCCATGAGCATGGAATATTCTTCCATTTGTTTGTGTCCTCTTTTATTTCATTGAGTAGTGGTTTATAGTTCTCCTTGAAGAGGTCCTTCACATCTCTTGTAAGTTTTATTCCTAGGTATTTTATTCTCTTTGTAGCAATTGTGAATGGGAGTTCACTTATAATTTGGCTCTCTGTTTGTCTGTTATTGGTATATAAGAATGCTTGTGATTTTTGCACATTGATTTTGTATCCTGAGACTTTGCTGAAGTTGCTTATCAGCTTAAGGAGATTTTGGGCTGAGACGATGGGGTTTTCTAAATATACAATCATGTCATCTACAAACAGGGACAATTTGACTACCTCTTTTCCTAATTGAATACCCTTTATTTCTTTTTCTTGCTTGATTGCCCTGGCCAGAACTTCCAACACTATGTTGAATAGGAGTGGTGAGACGGCATCCTTGTCTTGTGCTGGCTCAAAGGGGAATGCTTCTAGTTTTTGCCCATTCAGTATGTTATTGGCTGTGGGCTTGTCATAAATAGCTCTTACTATTTTGAGATACGTTCCATCAATACCTAGTTTATTGAGAGTTTTAAGCATGAAGGGCTGTTGAATTTTGCTGAAGGCCTTTTCTGCATCTATTGAGATAATCATGTGGTTTTTATTGTTGATTCTGTTTATATGATGGATTATGCTTATTGATTTGCAAATGTTGAACCAGACTTGCATCCCAGGGATGAGGCCAACTCGATTATGGTGGATAAGCTTTTTATTTTATTTTTATTTTTATTTATTATTATTTTTATGTATTTATTTGTTTTTTGAGACAGAGTCTCACTCTGTCATCCAGGCTGGAGTGCAGTGGTGCGATCTCGGGTCATTGCAAGATCCACCTCCCAGGTTCATGCCATTCTTCTGCCTCAGCCTCCCCAAGTAGCTGGGACTACAGGTGCCCGCCACCATGCCTGGCTAATTTTTTTTTATTTTTACTAGAGATGGGGTTTCACCGTGTTAGCCAGGATGGTCTCTATCTCCTGACCTTGTGATCCACCCGCCTTGGCCTCCCAAAGTGCTGGTATTACAGGCGTGAGCCACGGCGCCTGGCCTGGATAAGCTTTTTGATGTGCTGCTGGGTTCAGTTTGCCTGTATTTTATTGAGGATTTTCGCATCAATGTTCATCAGGGATATTGGTCTTAAATTCTCTTTTTTTGTTGTGTCTCTGCCAGGCTTTGGTATCAGGATGATGCTGGCCTCATAAAATGAGTTAGGGAGGATTCTTTCTTTTTCTATTGATTGGAATAGTTTCAGAAAGAATGGTACCAGCTCCTCTTTGTACCTCTGGTAGAATTTGGCTGTGAATCCATCTGATCCTGAACTTTTTTTGGTTGTTAGGCTATTAATTATTGCCTCAATTTCAGAGCCTGTTGTTGGTCTACTCAGAGATTCAACTTCTTCCTGGTTTAGTCTTGGGAGGGTGTATATGTCCAGGAATTTATCCATTTCTTCTAGATTTTCTAGTTTATTTGCGTACAGGTGTTTATAGTATTCTTTTATGGCAGTTTGTATTTCTGTGGGATCGGTGGTGATATCCCCTTTATCATTTTTTATTGCATCTATTTGATTCTTCTCTCTTTTCTTCTTTATTAGTCTTGCTAGTTGTCTATCAATTTTGTTGATCTTTTCAAAAAACCAGCTCCTGGATTCATTGATTTTTTGAAGGGTTTTTTTTGTTTCTCTATCTCCTTCAGTTCTGCTCTGATCTTAATTATTCTTGCCTTCTGCTAGCTTTTGAATTTGTTTGCTCTTGCTTCTCTAGTTCTTTTAATTGTGATGTTAGGGTATCAATTTTAGATCTTTCCTGCTTTCTCTTGTGGGCATTTTGTGCTATAAATTTCCCTCTACACACTGCTTTAAATGTGTCCAAGAGATTCTGGTGCGTTGTGTCTTTGTTCTTATTGGTTTCAAAGAACATCTTTATTTCTGCCTTCATTTCTTTATTTACCCAGTAGTCATTCAGGAGCAGGTTGTTCAGTTTCCATGTAGTTGTGCGGTTTTGAGTGAGTTTCTTAATCATGAGTTCTAATTTGATTGCACTATGATCTGAGAGACAGTTTGTTGTGATTTCTGTTCTTCTACGTTTGCTGAGGAATGCTTTACTTCCAATTATGTGGTCAATTTTAGAATAAGTGGATGTGGTGCTTAGAGGACTGTATATTCTGTTGATTTGAGGTGGAGAGTTCTGTAGATATCTATTAGGTCCACTTGGTGCAGAGCTGAGTTCAAGTCCTGGATATCCTTGTTTACCTTCTGTCTCGTTGATCTGTCTAATGTTGACAGTGGGGCCTTAAAGTCTCCCATTATTATTGTTTGGGAGTCTAAGTCTCTCTTTAGGTCTCTAAGGACTTGCTTTGTGAATCTGGGTGCTCCTGTATTGGGTGCATATGTATTTAAGGAAAATTAGTTCTTCTTGTTGAATTGATCCCTTTACCATTATGTAATGGCCTTCTTTGTCTCTTTTGATCTTTGTTGGTTTAAAGTCTATTTTATCAGAGACTAGGATTGCAACCCTTGCTTTTGTTTAGCTTTCCACTTGCTTGGTAGATCTTCCTCCATCCCTTTATTTTGAACCTATGGGTGTCTCTGCAAGTGAGATGGGTCTCCTGAATACAGCACACTGATGGGTCTTGATGCCTTATACAATTTGCCAGTCTGTGCCTTTTAATTGGGGCATTTAGTCCATTTACATTTAAGGTTAATATTGTTATGTGTGAATTTGATCCTGTCATTATGATGTTAGCTGGTTATTTTGCCCGTTAATTGATGCAATTTCTTCATAGCATCGATGGTCTTTACAATTTGGCATATTTTTGAGGTGGCTGGTACCGGTTGTTCCTTTCCATGTTTAGTGCTTCCTTCAGGAGCTCTTGTAAGGAGCCCTGCCTAGATTCTGCAGTCTCCTTCCCTCCCTCCCTCACTCCCTTGCTCCCTCCCGAGATTCTTGAAAACTTTAAAGAAGCAAAGTAGCATGTGTTTAAGACAAAATGTCTATTAGGCTAATGAGGACATTGTTTTGGTGGAAAGTAAAAAGTTATATAGATTTGCATTATCTATTACATATACTGAGTAGATCCCTTCATTATTTGCCGTTTTTATTGTTCCTAGATACTTATTTTTCTTTAGCAGTTGATGAACTTTGTAAGAGTCTGTTAATTCCTAATCAGTACTTCCCCAGAGGGTAAGACAGTAGTAATGGAATGAGATGGAATGAAGTAGTTAGCTATACTGGCAAGGGAGTGTGACGTAGTTCCAGTATTTGATGGTATTACATGTGACTAGATAATTAAACTTTCCTATAACAGCATTGAATAACTGCAAAAATATATTTTAGAAGTTACAGGTATTTTCTGGCAAATTGTTTCATTTACTAAGTCTCTACTGTGTACCAAGTCTTTTTCATATACTATCTCTTAAACATTACAATAATCATGAAAAGTATCAGTTCCTATTTTACGTATGAGAAAATGGAGGCCTGTGGAAGATGAACAAATTTTCCACAGCCAAATATTAAGTATATGACAGAATCTGAACTTCTAAGTCATATTTAATATCTACTTTCTTTTTCTCTCTGGTCAACGGAACCCCAACTTTGTTGGAGACTGCCATGCATTCAGCCAAAACTACATTTCACTGATTTCTTTGCATAGCTAGTAGAAACTATCTGGCTGCTAAAATGTAGCTAAAGATTATCACATACGGATTCTGGGAAGGGGCCTTCAAAAGGGGACTGACTTGGCTGATATGCACATCTGTGCCATTGGCTGTTATCTGTTTCCTGAAACAAAGTGTGATGACTGGAGCTTCGGAAACCATGATGTAAGCTCAAGTTCATAGCCAGACTATCAAGATGGTACAGCAGAGACCTGGAAGAGGCATAGGTCCTGGAAGAAGTATAGCTGCTTTATCGGCTCTTATGTGAGAGGAAAATAACACTTCCATCTTTCTTAAGCCAGAGTTATTTCTCTTGCATAGACAGCCCTATAAGAACCATTAAAGACAACAAAACACACCCTCTTATATTGCTATATTGCTGTGTGCTTCATGTAAAATGAGAATTTATAAAATTAGTCATAAAACTGGTAAAATACCATTACAGGTCCAAGAATGTCTATGTATAGCCTCTACCTCAGCGGAAAATGAGAAGAACTTTGTTTGTCTTGAGATGTCTGATCTCCTTGATGATCAGCCCCAGCAAATTTGTACCTTCAAGGTTTCCATCCTTCCCATTCTCTGCCTCTGAGAACAAGAGTCCCTTGCCTTGCTTGAACTTGTGGCACTAAGACGCCTGTAATGCTCTGATCTTCAAATCCCACACCCGAAGTCAGTGAGCCTTCAAATTTCAGCTGCATAAGAACCATAAGGGATGTTTGTGAATTTTAAAAAAATCATATTTTTAGACCTATCATGGGGATTCTGAATCAGTAGTTCTGTGGCAGGGCCCAGGAATTGCATTTTTAACAAATATTCTGGGCAATTCTTAGGTATATGATTCACAGGTTGGCTTTTGAGAAACCCTGTGAAACCTTTCCCCTTAACCAGTGCCTTTTGTTGCTTTATCTGACTGAGACTTGCAATGTGTGGGAAGGAGAGGAAAGCATATTTTGGTGTCTTTTAACAGAGATTGAATGAAGTGTATACAAGATAGAAAAAAGAAAAAAAAAAAAACTACCCCCGGCTTAAACAAGGCAGGGGTTACAGTTTCCTCTCTCCTAATCCCTGCATGTTACAAATACCAAAGATGATTCCTGAAATTTAGCAAGCTAGGTTAGGATAATATAGCTTCGTTTTCTACCTACTATAGAAATTTTCTCATAAGTGTTAAATTTGTACTAATTGGTATAACTGGCACAAATTGCACCAGATGGATAGGTAAATCTCCTACTTTTGCAGAGTTCCAAGTTGCCTTTCCTATTCTTAATTATTAAAGATTAATTTTACTTTGCAGAAAACTCACAGAAGATTGCCAATACCTTTCCTCGGAGGACATAATTTAAAACTTTAAAAGATCAAAATTTTAATAAAAGTTTGAAAATGTTGCCAATATTTTTACAGAAGCCACTTAATGATTTTAATGCTGCATATGAAAGGTAGCAATTAAGAGGAAGTAAAACAGGCCACACCTGGAAAGAAAATATGAGTCAATCTGCAAAGTTGCAACATAGGCTGTCTTCTACTTTCCTTTTTTTTTTTCTTTTTCTTTCTTTCTTTTTTTTTGAGATGGCATCTTGCACTGCGGCAAGATCGCCAAGATGGCGTGGCGATCTTGGCTCACTGCAACCTCTGCCTCCTGGGTTCACCCGATTTCTTCTGTCTCAGGCTCCCGAGTAGCCGGGATTACAGGTGAACACCACCATACCCAGCTAATTTCTTGGGTTTTTAGTAGAGACGGGGTTTCACTAAGCTGGCTAGGCTGGTCTCAAACTCCTGACCTCGTGATCCTCCTGCCTCAGCCTCCCAAAGTGCTGGGATTACAAGTGTGAGCCAGCTGGGCACAGTGGCTCATGCTTGTAATCCCAGCACTTTGGGAGGCCGAGGCGGGCGGATCACGAGGTCAGGAGATCGAGACCACGGTGAAACCCCATCTCTACTAAAAAAGATACAAAAAAAATTTAGCCGGGCATGGTGGCGGGCGCCTGTAGTCCCAGCTACTCAGAGAGGCTGAGGCAGGAGAATGGCGTGAACCCGGGAGGCGGAACTTGCAGTGAGCCGAGATTGCGCCACTGCACTCCAGCCTGGGTGACAGAGCGAGACTCCGTCTCAAAAAAAAAACAAAAAAACCAAGTGTGAGCCAGCATACCCAGCTGTCTTCTGCTTTCCTAAGAGGCTGTGTTCCTTAAATGTGTGACAAAATGCAATGTGAAAATTTTAAACAATCCATTTATTCATTGAATGAGAGAACTAGATATGTTACAAAATCTGAAATTTTACCTGACTATTCAATAATCTATTGCTAATATTTCATACATGTTCTTATGTTCTTTAATGTTATTCTTTTCCTTCGTAGTCTTTTTTTTTTTTTTTTTTAGCCACGGTTATGTCAAATCAATCTTTTGTAATACCACCACCTGTGCTGCTGCTGCTACTCTTACTACTACTATTTTATCTCCAACTTTCCCCACAGCTGTTTGAATAGCTTCTCAACATAATGTCAATTTTGCGGTGTGCTATCAGTTTCACTTGTTGAAAGAAACATCTCCCTGCTTCCATGTAGACAGGTCAATCTCTAGGCCTGATGCACAATCCCTGTCTTGAGATCTCCGTTCTCCATTATCCTGAGGATTCTCTTTGTTTCTCTTTCAGACTGGATCCTATTTTCTCCTTTAGCTTCCTTTTTTTCAGTTTATTCCTCATTTTGGTGGAATGCAATTTATAGTAGCAACCCGAAAAGGTTGCAGGGAGGTACACTTTTCAAGGCTTTGCATGTTTGAAACTCTTAATTATACCATCATTTTTAGTTGTTAGTTTGGCTGTGTCTAGAATTTGAAGCTGGTAACAATGCCTCTTGGTAATTCTGATCACAATGCTCCCCTCTCTTCTGACTTCCGTTTTAGTGTTGAGAAATCCAATGTCATTCTAATTCTTGATTATTGTATGAAATATGATCTTTTGCCCTTAAAGCTTTTAAAGTTTTGTTGTGCCCAGTGATCTTAAACATCATGTAATGTATCTTGGTATAAGTCTATTTTATCTACTATGTCAGACCTTGGGTGAAATCTTTTAATCTGGCAACTCATATTTTTCAGTTCTCTGAATTTGCTCTCAATTATTATTTGATTTTTCTCTTTTTTTTTCCCCTTGTATTTTTCTTTCTGGAACTCTTATTATCTGGATGTTGAACTCTATGGATGCACTTGTAATTTTATTCTATTTCTGTCCTATTTTCTATCCCTTTGTCTTTTGGTATACTTTCTGCCAAGTTTTATCAATTTTATCTTCCAGCTCTTACACTGGTTATTTAATAACTGCTATTATATTTTAAAGTTTTCCAAGAGCTGTTTTTTCCTGTGGATGGTCTTTTTCTTCTTTCTTTTTTTTTAAAAGTGCAGCACATGCTTTCTGACAAAAGTGTGGCACATATATAGGTTTTTTTGGTTGTTGTTCTTAAAATAGAGTTGCTGATGAAAAGTGACTACTCAGTTTGGGGGCACATTTTCAAGCTCCCTTGCCTTGCAAGTGGAAATTGAACAGGAATAGTGTGTACATATTTTTCTAGACCAAAGCATTAGGACCTAGGTACGCCTCCTTTACCATTCCTTTCATTGTTTGTCAGATGAACAGATTGAACTATAAGAACCAAAGAGATGCAGAAGTCATACAATGGAGGAAACCTGGGACCCTGAACAACTGTGTGGAACAGAGCACCCACCCCATTTCAGTCCTAACTGAACTTTACACAGGTGAGAAATAAATACCTCTGTTGTTAAGCCACTGAAATGCCCAGTTGTTTCTAACAATTAGTACTACCTTAATTAATACAAATATCACTACTTGATTCGTTGATGCAATATCCTTTTTCCTCTGAGAATATTAATTCTATCTTTAAATTTTCTTTTCTTCTTCCGGTATAGACTTATTTTCCTTCAGGTTTCTGTTATAGCTATTTAATCTGGCAACTGTCTATCATTTAGAGGTTGGCCTCAAGTATCTTTACTAGCCATTCATATTTGAGAAGAGTACAACAAAAAAATTATCTTTGGAAGCTTTGTGCATGTGTGGGATGTCTGTGAACAGTGGGCTTCAGAGTAATTTGACTGGTGTGTTTCCTTGGAAAAACCCTTTAAGAGAGCATTTTTAAAACTTTTCTCTTGGATTTGCAGATTTGCCCAGGAGAGGTGTTTTTGTGTGCTGGTTGGAGGGGGTAGACCTCAGAACCGGTATTCTGGGAGTCAGGTTGGGGAGGAACCCTGGGGGCTCTCAACTTGCGTATGAATTACTTCTCCTGGTTGTGTTATGGCACCTCTGCCTGCCACTGTGCCTGGCGCTCCTTCGGTGGGTAAAAACCTGTTTTACTCTCTTTGAGTAAGCAGTTAGTCTTCTGCCAGAACGAGACAACAGTAGCTGTCCGGCTTCATAAAGTTGGTGAGAAGCCAGAAGGTCTAATTTTTTCTTTTAAAATGACTTCCAAAGAATCCTGCTGTTTTAGTCATCATTTCCCCACCCCAGTTCTTCTAGAGGTGCCCGGTCTACTAAATCACGAGTCTCTGGGGGCTTCTGTCACATGTATCAGGGAACTGCTCAGCTTTCCCTACTGCTGGCTGCGAATCCAGCTTTCTCACATTTGCCAAGTAATTTACCACTCATCCAGCTGCTTCCTAGCTTCCAAAGCTGTGTCGCTTTTGTCTCTTTTCCAACACTCTTTGTGTATGTGAGTTTATGCCTTTATTAAAAAAATACAGTTTATTGGGCTTTCAGAAGACAGCAACGACCCTTTAAATACTTTCGGTTTACCATTTTTCATCTGGAAACTTAACAATTTTAAAACTAAAATCAACTCAATTTTATACTTTCAAAAATAGCAGGGTATCCAGTATCTTCTAAATTTTTTCTCTCTTCCAATAACACAGTATAAGATGCAAATCTTGCTTACGATGACCTCACCGGGAGAGAAAAAGAGAATTGACTGATTCACTAGTGGGACTTATTTTTCCACTGCCATGGTTTTGTAGCTGCTGCCCAGTGTCACTTTTGTACATCTATTTGGCAGAGTTCACTGCAGCATTTATGACTTTGCTGGTCCAGATCCTTGTACAGGTTCCTTTGCACAGGTGGAGGTTAATCTCACTCCTTCAGTGAAGGATGGTCCAAGTTTTCTCTTAGAATTGCATCTTTTTAGTTCATGCTCAGATGCTCAGCTGTTCTTTCCAGAGTGTAACCCAGTTGGCTAGAAGGAGCATCCAACTTCAGCTACATGTTGTATGAGAACTAAGTCTCACCATATAACCTCTTAGGTAGTTGTAGTCAAGTCTGGGTCATCAATTCAGATTCCCTGGTCCTTAACCGTAAGTGCTTCTTAGAGGATCCTAGAATCTTTTTCTGCCAAAAGTCTTTAGTGACCGGAAACCTTGATGCTGCCTGAAAACTTCTAGTTTCTGACATAGAGGGGAAGGCAGAAATTTGCTTCTCATAGAAGACATGAGATTTGGAAGGTGAAAGAAACTCAGAAATCCATTATTGCTCCTCTTGGCAGTGGTGTTCAGAAATGTGGGCTTCAACTGATATCAGATTTTGCAGGGGCTTCCAGATATGGCCCTGGGAATGATTCACCACAGTGCTAGAGGCAGCACTGATTGTGGTCAGTGTCTTCCTGTGGTTACTGCAAATTTCTGAATGTTTGGCCATCACTGATAGCAAGAGTCTGTATTTCTGGGCCTCCATTCCTCCAGCATGTCTGATAGTTTGATAAACAAGAATTAATACTGTTTGTATTAATTCTCCTTCTGCTTGAAATACTAGAGTGATCAAATACTAATTGCTAATGCACGTATCTTCTACTAATAAATAAGCTCATCTGCTAGAGGGGTATTTGAGGGACATCTTTACCAAGTCATAAAAATATATTGTTATACATTCCTCTCAAAGCTTTGAGTGCCTGTTTGCTTACACTGAGACCATGGTAACTTTCAAATGGAAGCTCCTTTTCAGGGTATGGTTGTGGGATGGAAATTGAGCTCCACTGAATCAAGCATCCTCCTCCACAAAGAAGTGTGGGGGAAATCCAAAAGTCAAATGTAAATTATTTGAGGACGATTTTTATTCTCCAAAAGGACCATGAAATATGGTTTAAAAAATCAAATTCTGTAAATAAATGAAAAAAGAAAACATTTGATATTTTATCTGGAAATCAGAGTTGTGGTAGGCACTATTTAAATAGTATAGCAACCAGAACTGAGGTTCAATGTATCCCAGCCTATCTAATTTTGAATTAGTATTGTCCACACTTTCATCCTATGAAAACACTAGGAAACATTTTTTGGCCTCCTTCTCTCCAAGGAAACTTGGTGATTAAATTTCTCTACCTATTATGAAAAATAACTCTCTTTATCATTAAGTATGCTAACAAATTTCTTAGTGACTCAGCCATTATTTTCAATTCTGCTTATTTCCATCTCACTGGAAGTTTAGACTAAAAGTCTATGAAAGAAGAAAATGCATAATTCTAAGAACATAACCTTGTCATATCAAGTCTCTTTGACATATGCATAAATTTGTAAATTCACTATACATTGAAAGACATCCATCAAGGTTGGATAATTTAACCTTTCAGAATATTCTTTTCAAAGCAGTTTAAAGGGTGATTTATTTCTTATTATTTTAATGGAACCTGTTGGTAGATTGTGAAACAATCCTCTGATTGGCCCACATAGATTCTGACCTCAAATCATTAAAAGGTTATTTTATAAAGGCTCATGCAAAGGCCAGTTGTTTGGAACTTGTACCATATTTTTCCATAGAAGTATAATTTATTTTATGTAGTATTTATCTTCCACCTACTCTAGAAAAAGATTAGAAGAAACTTATGTAATTAAGTGTAAAGCGAAATAAGAAAACTTTAAAATTGGAAGGAGCAGAGGCATAGATGTCTCTGAAGACCCAAGGGTTTTTTTGTGTGTTTGTTTTTTGTTTGTTTACAAAAGGGAGCTAGGTCAGTGTAAGTAAAAGAGAAATCAGTATCACATAGATCTATGTTCTAATCTTTCTGCTAGAAAAAAAGCTACTTGTGTGAACTTGACCAAGCTTCTAAATCTCAGTTTTCACATCTATTAAATGGTTATAAACTGTAAGTAGTTTGGCCAGTGAATATGTTCCCTGACAAGTCCTTAACAGAAGAGTTCTCCCTGAGACCTCCTTCGCTATTCCCTCTGGGATCTCTGGCTGGATAGAAACGAGGGTGATTCTGAAAAGTTCTGCCTGCAGAGCAGCAATCTCTCTACTCCTATTTTTGTTGGACTAGCAGGACCAGTTGCTGAGCCTCTGCCTGTGCTGGTGCTGAGCTCTTCTGTTGTGCTGACTTCCAGGCCACCCGTAGACCTCTGCCATGCTGTTGTCAACCTCCCGTCCCGATTGACTCTTACTAATCTCTTCAACTAGCCACTGGCCAGGAAATCTTCAGTTGACATTTTAATTGTAAAGCTGTTACATCGCTAGTGATACTGACTACCTCTTAGTATTGCACCCTTCTCTTTTCCAGAGGACAGAACTTTTAGAAGGCTAAAGTTAAGGGATGATCAACTCTAGCACTATGTTCACCTGGAACTGCTAGTTCCTCCACAATTCCCCACTCTGCTGCTCCATCTGTACCACTCTTCACTTACAGTAGGTTTTTCTCTGGATTCCAGGAGTTCTCTCTATTCTAATACAACTTTGGGGAAGTTTCAGGCCTCAGGCAAGATAGTACTTCAATTGCAACACAAATTCAAATTCACTCCCATCAATCCCTGGATCCCAACCAAGAGCAGGAATGCAGCTGCGTAACTATTTCAAATTCCGCCGAGAAGGTTTTGCACAGAGCATACCACCAGGGGGCAGTGTTGCCTTACCTTGCATTCCAGCCTAACATGGGGCATGCAGCCCCAAACCTTTCGTTGCATTCAAGTTTAGATAAGCTGTGAAGCCTAAATGAGATAATATAATAGCTGCTTCTTAGATGCTTTCTAGGTGACAAGTATTTTGTGTATTATTTCATTTAATTTTAATGTGTCTCAGATAACATTTGTGAGTTTTTCTACACATTGAGATTTAGATGACATTGCTTCCGTGACTCTTCCCTACAAGTGCTGTTCATTTCTCTGAGTTAAATGTTCATGGTTTCTTCTGCCCATGGCTCCTGAAATTGTACATCATACCTCTGTTTGCATAAGTCAATTAGTTTTTTAAAAGAAGTTTCCATGGGAAATCCATTCCATTCATACTAAGTCCTTCAGGAAATTCACAAGAAGGGATCAAGTTATCTTTTTATGTCCCTCTGAGCTCTTTATTCTCGTTTTAATCTCTTCCACAGAACCAATCAAATTCCTCCCTTTCTAACTCATAACAAGCCAATGAATCTGTTAGTTGTTTTAGCTTCTTCCTCACCCAAGTTACTTATTCTCAAACAATGGGAAAGAGAGAAATTTGAAAGTGCAGTCTTGTGAGCTCTTTGTCAATGAAATGTTTATAATTTAGGAACTTTGAGCATATGCAAAAAGGCTCTTATACTAATCAGAATTTCATAGGGTTGTTCTCCAGCAGTTACATGTGGAGTGGGTTAATTATGAACTAGTGCCTAAAAAAGTTTAGCACACCAAGAAGATATCAGAAATATCTCAAATGAATATTAATGTTTTGAAATGTCTATGTAATTGAAATCAATTTAAATGTAGAAATAATTTGAAGAATGCTAATGCAATGGCAGAGTCCCACAGATAAATATGTCAAAACACATTAGGATTTCTCTGAGGCTATGGCAGAAACCTGCATTGCGATCAGACTGCGGGATATTCTGTTTTTTTCTGATTTAAGTCTACTTTTTTGGGTTTTCTTATTTGCATCATTAGTCACAAGATTTTCATTTAGGGGCAAAGAAATTTTGCTTTTCCCCTCTGAAGGTTTGAGTCTGTTGAAAAGGACTGACAATAGACAAATTAATAGGAGAAAAGGCATACACATTTATTAACACTCATAAACATGAGAGTCATACAAAATATGAGACACAAAGAAGGACCAGATGGTTGAAGCTTACATACCCCTCTTCATAGGCGAGAGGGAAATGGGGGATGCAGGGAATTGTGAGGAATAGTAAATGATTTTCAGGTGAAATGAATAGGCTCAAAGAGCAGACAGTTGTTTGTAAATGATTCTTTTAGGAAACTGAATGGGATTAGCCAGTTACAGGAAGGTGAGAGGCTGAACTGTGTCATCAACAAAGGTTATCTTACACAAATAAGGTCTTTTAGGTAATATCTCAGGGCTGCCTTCAGAAGAAGAGATAAAATGTCTACCTGGGTGTGGTAGAGATTTTTAATCTCTTCTGATTAATTCTTCCTGGTTATTTAGTGACATTTCTATGGAGGGGATTAAGATAATTGCATTTCTTTTGAAAAGAAGTTTCCTTATTCAGATAAATAAATTCCAGAGAATACCCCTTCCTGTGCTTGAAGGGGAGAAAAAAGAGAAGGTTAGCAAGTCCTTGGTTCTGAGGCAGCTTCTGAGGTCTTCCCATTTCTTTTAATTCAAAGTGCTCAACATAGCACAGCACGATACTTTGGGGTATTGTTTTCTGAGACCCAACATTTGGCTTTGTTGCTTTTTCTGGAATGCGATACTTTTATTTTTATTTTAGCTTTCTTTAAGTTGAGTGACATACCTCAACTTTGGTTTTGGTATGGGAGTTTTGGTTTGGTTTTGGTTTGGGAGTCATAGATAAACTTCAATTTTAAAGAGATTAATAATTAAAAAATAAGTTGGCCTAAAAAATACTTCATGATTTCACTTATATGAGGTCTCTAAACTAATCAAGTTCATAGAAGCAGAGATCAGAAAGGGTGGTTGAAAGGGGCTGGGGAGAAGAGAAAAGGGAAGTTGTGGTTGAATGAGTATAAGTCTCATTTATGCAAGATGAATAGGTTCTACAGATAAATGAACTGTATTGTGCACTTAAAAAACTTGTTAAGAGGGTAGATATCACGTTAAATGTTCTTGCCACAAGATAAAAACAAAAGCAAGGAAGCGTGAGGAAACTTTGGAGGTGATACATATGCTTATTACCTTCACTGTGGTGACAGTTTCATGGGTCTATACTCATATAATTGTATACATTACATATATGCCATTCCTTACATATCAGTTATACCTCAATAAAGCTGTTAAAGATATGTATGGCTAAAAAATAAGTTGCTACATTTTCTTACACAACTGCTACAAAAGTCATGTGGAAAGGGCAGGGAAAGCACAACTATTCCCATTCTAGAGTCAAAGAACCAAGGCTCAGAGGCATTAGGCACATTGATCCAGGCCTCCGTCTACTCCTCTGCAGTGGCATTGTGTTTAGCCATTTTCAAAATGATTTAGTTAGAGTAGGCAGGTAGCTAGACAGAAACAAAAAGGGGAGCCCCTTAGAAAAGGGAGATCTGGAAAAACCCAAATGCCAAAGGCTGCCCGAACTTACATACTAGATATAAGCAGAGAGAAGGGGAAATATCTAAGCAGAAAGGAATACCCGTGAAGATGCCCAGAAGTCATGCACTCTGCACTTAACCTGTTAGAATGTAACGAGCTGCATGCTGATAAGGAGAAGAGGGTAAAGGAAAATTCCTAAGAGATGCCGGGGCAATTCCTATCCAACACTGGGCCCACACATGTGCACCAACTAATAGGAAGGGAGGGTCCCACATGCCTTGGGAGGGAACCAGGAAGGGGAAAAGGATGGACTTAAGGCAAGAGTGGGAAGGCTAAACAAAGGAAAAAAGTGGAGACTTAAGACAAAGGCGAGAACTTCAAGAAAAGTCGACATCATAAAAACCCAACCCAGATTTCTCAGGCTGCTGCTGGCTCACTCCCTTTCAGCCTGCTCTTCCTCATCTTTCAGAGTGTACTCTTTCTCTCTATAAACACTCTACTATCTATTTTCCTTCAATAAATTCTCTTTTTTAATTTGGCTTAATCAGTCACTTGGCAGGATTCTCCAAGTAAGACTAAGAACTGAAGATTCTCGCACTTCTTGATAACAATTTTAGATACATTATCTCATTTGAGACAAAATTCTACATTCTTTCTTTGCAATGAATTATCAAGTTTTATCTCTTTTTCCTCATGTGCTTTTCTACCTGTCAAAGTTTTTTCATTCCTCAGGACTCAGAGTATATTCTGCTTTTTCTAACTTCCCACCAGAGGGGATCCACCCTACGTTGAGCCTCCAATAGCCCTTAATTGTATCAGTTAGATGATCCTTGCTACCTGTTTCCTTCACTGCACTGTGTTCTGTATCTGATTTATTGATACTTCCTGGTGAAAAATCTGAGAGATTAGTAATCTTTATATACTTACAAAGGCTACCACAATGTTTTGCATATAGTAGTTATTCAAGAAATGCCTATTGAAATAAATGAGAAAGATATTTCCCTTTTCTTTCCATCATCTGTCACCACTGGGCCTGTCTTTCTGCCCACATTTTAGCTACTTGTCAATGTTACTCCTCTGCCTCAGCCAAATTGGTGACACAATGAACACTCTGTAGTTTAAAAACAAGCAAATAAAAACAAAAATAACCCCCATATCTTTGTTTAGATGAATTTCTTGTCTTGAGATTCTCTTAGAAGTTTTCCACAGCTATTCTGATCTAATTTATCTTTCTCTTCTTCAATTTCTTATGTTTAGAGCCTGCATATCGATTTCTGTTTTCTGATTTTTCATGGGCAGTTAGAGGGCAAGTCAAAAATGATATTTAACTTCCGAGCTGATTATGCAAACGGAGTAATATGATTGTAGAATGCTGCATTATTATTTGTTGTTTTTAAAATTGTCTTCCAGAGTGTCTAGCATAGAACTACGCAAATGCTAGAAACAAGAAAACTAACAAAAACAAAAACAAAAAGCGATAAATCTCCGCCACCCCCAAAACTTGTTGAATAGATTCACATCACTCCTTTCCTGGTGAGTCTGACTTTCAAGATTACCTTATTCTCCACAGATATCTTCTTTTGTATGTTCCTCCATCTTATCACATTACAAAGCAGTTTTCATTCATTGTTCGGAATATTTAACACAGCAGTTTATTGACTTTGGTTTTATTTCCCGATCAAATTGAAATCCTTTGGACTATAAATTGGGTTGTAAATCTGATATTATTAAGTTTCCTATTCCAAAAATTACATTATTCTCATGTCTTAAATAGGTTAGCTATTTCAACAATTCTAGCTGTCTTCTGAGAGATTGCTACTGTATACAATCTGAGAAATTTACTTTGTAATTCCTAACAAAAATCAGAAAAATGAATGGACTTTTCCATGTTCTAATATGGTTTTAGTATGATAGAGTTTAATATCAACTTTCCTTATGGAAATGAAACACTGCATTACTTTTAGATATAGACTGTTTCCATGGTCAGGTTTTGTGTAAAACCTGGTTTTGTGTAAAACTCTCTGCTCGACTTTTCCTTCTGAGTTTATGTATTCAGTGCCTTCCACCCTGTCTGACACATAGTAAGTTCCCATTAAATGCTTGTGGAATAAGTAAAAGACTATGTAGATGAAAGCTTTCACGTGTGTACTCATTTTCTGTTTATTCTGCTTGGTTCTCTGATCATGAGTTTAACATGAACATGTAGGGAAAAGAATATACCAACATTTTTTAGCAAGATTTGTGGAACATTGATTTTATAAGAAATTGATAGGAGTTACCAAAACAAACAAACAAGGTGAAAACGTTCATGGGAAAAAAGAAATAGTCCAGGCACTGGGGCTCACACCTGTAATCCTAGCACTTTGGGAGGCTGAGGCGGATGGATCACTTGAGGTCAGAAGTTTGAGACCAGTCTGGCCAATATGATGAAACCCCGTCTCTACGAAAAATACAAAAATTAGCTGGGCGTGGTGTTGTGCACCTGTAATCCCAGCTGCTCAGGAGGCTGAGGCAGAAGAATCACTTGAACCTGGGAGGTGGAGTTTGCAGTGAGCGGAGGTCACGCCACTGCACTCCAGCTTGGGTGACAGAGCAAGACTCCGTCTCAAAAAAGAAAAAAGAAGAAAATAAGAAAATAAGAAATAGTATGACGAATGCCAACTTAAACAAAATTAAACTTTTCTCTCTTTGTCTTTCTCTCTCTTTTTTTTTTTTTTTTTCAGCAGGGCTTCTTTTGGCTCTAATAGGCGAATCGACACAAGTCTTCTCTGGTATAGTATGCGCTATTATCCAAATTTACCTAACCCAAGTATTAATAGGACTCTTGGCTTTAAGTGACAAAAACACAACTCAAAATGACTTACTTAAAAATGAAATTCACCTATTTGTATTACTGAAATATCCAGGGGTAGCTTGGCTTCAGGCATGCATAGCTACATAGAGGTGCTCAAATGGGGCATCAAGACAAAATTTCAGCTGGACAGGAGAAATAAGTTCAATTGATCTATTGTACAGCACGTAACTATAGTTAATAATAATGTATTATATACTTCTAAATCACCAAGAGAGTAGATTTTAAGTGTTCTCACCACAAAATATGATTAAGCACGTGAAGTAACACATATTTCAATTAGCTTGATTTAGCCATAACACAATGTATACATATTTTAAAACATGTTATGCATCATAAGTACATAACATTTTTATGTCAGTTTAAAAACTAAATGCAAATGGGTCATTTGGGGATCAATGTTGTCATCTTCCCTCTGGAATGAGTTTATTATCAAATAGAACTTCACAGTGAGGAGCCAAGGATGGCCACTGCCACTTTAGTCTTACATTGAACAAGTTTATCAACTGCAGCTCAAGGACAGCAGTTCTTTCCTGATAGTACAGAAAAATTCCACTTGTATATAAACTCTTCCAAAAAAGAATCTTTTTTTTTGTTTTGCTTCCAAATATATTTGCAGCTGCTAGAACAGTCCCTATTTGTGGTTGGTGTTCAATAAATTGAGTCTCATTTGCTTAGCTTGAGCTTGAACCAACTGCTGTGAACGGGAGGATGGAATGCTCCAAATAGCTAGACTAGACCATGTTTTTAGTTATAGAGTTAAGAAGAAAAGAGGTTCGACCCACCTGAACCACATGAACTGAGAGTGGAGGAGAGAAAGGAAAAGAAAGAAATGAAAAGGAAGGAAATAAGAAAGGAAGGAAGAAAAGAAAGAAAAAGAAAGAAAATCCAATAAAGAAACCTGTGCTAATACGCTAATAGATTTTTCTTTCCTTATTTTGCCAATGGTTTTCTGGGTATCTATAACATGAACAGATAATACATCTTAGTGTCAGGGTTGGAATTTGATTTGACTCTCTTACAAGCTAATAAGTTATCCTGTTAGTATTTCATGGATGTTGGCAGAAGACATGAGACTGCTTTGTCAGAGACAAAGGACTTTAGTACTCATGACACAGCAAGCAGCATGACTATCAGTATGTTTGCATCAGTTCTCCTTGCTTCAAGTCCCATATGCTAGGGGGCAGATGGATGCCTCACATGCAGTGGGTTCACATCGCATCGGAGGAACAATAACTTGGGCAATTCAATACTTTTATAGCAAGTAGTAAGCAAGCCTGCCTTTTGTCTGGAGAGAGGTGTTACCTCATTTCTCAAGGTTGTTCAGTCAAACACAGCCCTCATGAAAGGCCAAGTGTAAGGAGCAGTCATGGCCTTTCATTCATGGCACACCCAGCAGGATGTATAGAAGCATAAGAGATACATGAAAGACTATCTCTCAACACTTAGCTTGAAAATATTATTTTAATTCCATTTCATCCAGGCAAGCAGGTGAAAAGAAAATTTGGGAGTTTGCAGGGATTTGTAGCATTTCTGAAGCCATGTCACATAAGCAATTGCCTTCTTATATCAGGTGCATATATTAAAATTTCAGAAAAAGTGTGGGGACACTGGGGTTTGTGGGAAAAAGGAGACAATATCTTTGCCTTTTATGATTGCAGAACATAATTTCTTTGGTATGAAGAATATGATAAATGGGATTATTTGAGCTTTCAGGGAGAATACTTAGTTATGCTTTCTTTTAGTACATTTTATTTCCAATTACTGAGAAATTACTCAACATGCCCTGTGAAGAGTCTTTATGAAAATGGTGAGGCCGAAAGGTCTTCAGTGGGCCTTGTTCTAAATGTGGCCTCTCTGGTTGTTTGGCAGCTTATCAAAAGCCACATTAATCCTGATAAATAGTGCTTGAGTGTCAAAAGACAGCCCCCTTGTTTTAGCCTTGCAAATTGAGCCACACTTACTATTTTTCTTGACTTCTGGTGCACAGGCGGCATGATTACCAAGTGATCTTATGTAAACAGAAGGCTGTTTTGTGCCGATAAATGGATTCCCACTGTTGCCCCAGCCCCTAGGAGTTTGCATGAAAAACAAGTTGAGATGCAGAACAGAACACAGCATTTATTTTAACAGCAGGCACTTATCATTGGTGACATTACCTGATACGGCTGATAATCTAAAGCATGATGACTTTTGAGCAAAATTTGGTTCATAAAGACATACAAGGAGATAAACCATGGCTACTAATAGAAATTGCAAACAATCCTTTGAATAGAACAATCTTATCTACATTCATCATCCAGCCAACTCTCTCCTCCCACTGAAATGAGACAAGGTAAATTCACAACTGCCATTAATGCTAATAGCAGCTTCAGAAGTAAATCCCTTGTTTCTCCACAGGAGAGGATGGCTGCCCCCTCTTGTTTCAATATGTCACAAACCTGTGTCAGTCTGAGTTAATTGGTGGGAATTTGGAATACAAGCAATTTGAAACTAATCCTTTAAAATGGTGGCCAGCACAGTTCTTGGTGACAGCAGCTACTGGCTAAGAAGCAATGCCATTTCTCCTTGGAGTGTTAATTCTGATCGATTGACAGTAAGTCTTCACTGTTCCTGGGCCAGGCTGATTTGCTTGTGCTCATTTCTTTTTCGGACACTAGCCTGTCAGGACACACCTGGGTGAAGTAGGAAGGAAGGCTGCGGGTCAGGCTATTACCTGAGTTTTATTGTTTTATAATAAAATGCACCTCGACGACATAAAAAGTAAATGTAGCCACTCCTCTACTTTGTGATGTTGCCCAAGTAGCTTAAGATCTCGCACCCCAATTTAATCATCTATAACATTATCTTTTCTAATATTCCATTCACAGTGTTTTTCTTGAAGGCTATATGAGATATTGTAATTACAACAATAAGGAGCAGAATTAATGAGCATGTACGGGCTTCTATTCAATTTTATTGAGAGACAATTGTTAGGAAGAAACTGAACCTCCAGGAACTTGATGTCTTCTAGCAAGTTCAGGTTGCCTGAAGAAAATTACTCAGCATGATAATGGAGAGAGGGATTTGGATCCAGAGGATTGAGGGAGGGGAAAGATGTTGAACCCAGTGGTAGGAGAATGGTAAGAGATGGGGCCTTCTAAGCTGACAGAGACTTAGGAAAAGAGAAATGGGTGAAAGAGGTTATCATGTGATGCGTAGGTGCAGGTGACAGATGCACTAAAATCTACACTGTTCACAAGGCATTTGCATAAGTGAGTGGTCTGGAGAACACAAAGCCTTGATGCTGGGTATTGCAATTAGTTTGGTTCAAGAGGATGCAAGATTCTAATTGTTATAGGATGTTTACATTGAAAATTTTGGCTGTGGCGCCCAGAGAGAAAAAACATAGAAAATTCCTAGTGAGATGCCAGACAAAATGCAGCCATTCAAAGGGCATGACTGCATGTAGGAAGGCTCTTAGCTTGTGAGAAGGAAGTGAAAGGAAGAAGTGGAGCAAAGAAAGAGGACAAGGATGTGGAAGATTCCTTCTGTGGAGAGGATCTTTCAGGACAAAGTTGTGCTGTGAGCCCTTTCCTATCTTACTACTCCTAAGGGGGACTAGAGATGGTAGTGATTCCCTCAGCTTGAGGCCTTGTGAGGAGGTGGCACCACAGAACAGCCAGAACCTGACATGCATTCTTTATGTCATGGTTGTGACTGACTGAGGCTGGTGTCATGGTTGGTAAAAGAATTTACTGAAACAACAGTGAGTTAAAGCAAGTTTATTAGAAAATACATTGCAAGGGGGCCAATGGGCAGCACAGCAGAGAAGGAGGTGTCTTCCAGGAGGCAGGGGCTGGAGGGAAGTTTTATAGGATCATGTTGGAGGGGCTACCTGCAGAGTGAGGTATTTGGGAACAGGGTGTTGCGCAAGCTGATTGTTTGTGGTTAACTGTCTCTCAGAACAATTGTTCTCCCCCACCTGGGGCCCCTCCCTCAAGGTTGCTAACTTATCTTATCAGGACTCCACACTTTACAGGTGGGATATACTTTGCACTGGTGCCTAGGTAGTCAGTGTGGTCTGTAGCAGAGCAGAGAGCGAGCTTGTGCTCACTGACAGCTGGATTTGGGAAGTAAAAAACATCCCAATGACGCTGGGGCAAGAACTGTGTGAACATTTTCCAGGGCCAAGGTCTAGAAGCAGAGACTTGGCCTGGAACTGTTTCAAAGGCTGCCTGAGAGAACCCTGAGGTGGTAACAACAGGAGGCAGCCAAATGCCTAGGCAAACAGGAGTGGGTCCCTAGTGAAATCCCACCTTTGAGGCAAAAATAGCCTGAAGGCTGAAAGACCGGACTGCTGATTCCTGAAACTCCTCCACCCAGAGTGAGAACTTCTGTTCCTGTTTGACTGCCCTTTCTTGACTGATTCTTTCTCAGTACTGCCTTTTAACCAATCAAATGTTGCCTTTTCCAATACCTGACGCTTCCCCATTCTGAGCCTATAAAAGCCCTGGACTCAGCCATATTAGGGGGACTTTCCTGCCTTTGGGTAGGAGGGCCATACCTGAGTCCCCTCTCTGCTGAAAGCTGTTTAATCAATCAATAAAACTTCCTGCCTTGCTCACTCTTTGATTGTCAGTGCATCCTCATTCCTCTTGGGTGCAGGACAAGAAATTGGGAAGCAGCGCATGAGCCAATTCGGCCTGGATGGGTCATCTCCTGCAACAGGTAGTGTGGCCATGTGAGGCCCAGGTGGGGCATCACTGGCTGGAGTTCCCTGGCTTGCAAAGTGACCAAGAAGACAATCCTGCCTCACAGGGAGGGTAAGCACATTCCCATGGCAAGAAATTGTGAGCAAGTAGACTTCCAGAGAAGCAGAGGCTTAGAGAACAGCCACCAGGCAAAGAAGGGACACTGCCCTGATCACTGGGGCTTTGGTCAGACACGTTCAGGGTGTTGGGATGCTGGGGTGGAGGGGGACACCAAAAGGACCCACAAAATTACCCAGGACAAAGAGTTGGCTTTCCACATTTGCTAGGCTTAGAGTGTGCAAAGCCAGCTTAAGACAGTGACAGGTAACAGCCAATTAAGAACTTTCTAATCTTATTTCTAGCTAGTAGCCTATGCATGAACAGTTTGCAAGTGAGGCAGGACATGAGTGGAGGGAAAGAGCAGAGACTGGCAACACCCACTTCTCAGAAGGCAGACAGCCCACCACAGCACCATACTTTAATGAGAGAACACTAGAGAGCTCTTATATTGAACTGAGATTAATGGTTTGGCCTGGATACCATTAATATTTGTATGGAGAATGTGTTTTGTGTATATGTGTATAATCTTAGAATAAGCAGAAAAGCCGTGAGGCCAGCAGTGGTTCTCAAAGCCTGATTTCTGGGGTAGCAGCAGCAGCAATACCTGGAAACACATTAGAAATGCAAATTCTCAGGTGCCACCCAGACCTCTCATACCAGAAACTCCAGGGGTGGAGCCCTGCAAGCCCTCCAAGTTCTTCTGCTGTGTAGGAAAAGTTTGAGAACCAAACTCTGAGCTAGAGAAGAGAAAGCTCTGGTTTTATAGGTGCTTCTGCTGTCCTGCTAGTGATAAGCTATAGGAAAAATGTAGAGAAATGCAATCTACATTTCATGATATAATCACTTGAGGGTTACAGGAGGAATTAAAGCAATAGTTTTTCATGATATATTTTGGCTGTCAAACATGTTTCTCTAACAGGACATCTGCTTGGATTTTCTGGGTGGCAAACAATCAAGCTGGGGTGGTCTGATCACCGCTTAGCTTGGCAGGATGTGCAACTGTACTGAAACTGGGAGCTCAAAGTACAGGAGAATCCTCCCACACCTGCTACGACCATTACTTGATGGGTTCCTTAAACGATGTTGGACATTTAGGCATGAACAGGTTAACCACAAGCAATATCCTAGTGAGGTAAAGACATCTTGCTATTTTAATATCTCCATCTCGTATAGGGAACAAAACTTAAGTAAAGGCAATTTTAAGAATAGAATCTAAATACTTTTGTGAATTAGAAAAAATAAGGACTAGCTGCTGTTAGTATGTTAAAAAATATGAATAAGTGAGGAACAGATTTTCAAGCCTGAACACTGTGCCAATCCCATGTCGTTTGCTAAATAAAAATACATGGTGCTGCTCAGAGGTATTACCAGGTGACGTGAATTATAACGTTTGTAGAAATGTGAAAACCAAAACCAAACAATCCTAAACTCTTAAAAAATGAGGTTTAGCGTAATATTAAAATAACTTAGAAGTAAATGTCAATTCATAAGTAAAGTCTCTCAGAACAATAAAAAATTGATTCAAAAGTACTAGTATTTTAAAGAATACTTTGAATATAAACAACATGTGGTAACCATAATATGACAAAAGTTTTGCATACTGTTCATATGTTCTCTTACAGCATATTCATCTTAGGAATTTGGTATCCAACTTCATAGTTATTAATTTGTTTCAATTTTTTTTTTAGAAAATCTGAGTTTTAAGGGGTTTGTTTTATTCTTCAAGCACAATTTTCTTTTAGAGATACAATGTTTTAAACTGTCCCATTGGATCAGTGTGTGTGTAGACAAGGAAAGTTTAACAAAAGGATATCACTAATTTGCACAAAACTTCTCTTTGAAATATGAATTTTAGAAATTATTGTCTTCTTGTTCCCATTTATTGTGTTCCTTCTTTCCAGTGAGGTTGTAAGCTCCATTTTGAATTTTCCCTGTTATTTAATATGGTGCAGTAAACAAAGTAAAGGCTCAATAAATGTTGATGTAATGGCTGGATAAAATAGAAAAGAAAAACATTTTTTTTTTTTTTGCCAATGCCATCATCTGCCTATTGAAGTTTTTCCTGTCAGACCTTCAGGAAATGATTAAATTAATTTGAATCAGATTGAATTAGGTTAGAAATAGCCCAATATCTGAAACAATTTCACCAGGAATAATCGTATAAGAGTCATTAGAAAGCAGCAGTTGTTATTAATGCCCCCATTTTTTTTTTCTTTTGCAATAATGACAGGGACTCACTATGTTGCCCAGGCTGAGCTCAGAATCCTGGCCATATGTGATCCCTCCCACCTTGGCCTCCCAAAGTGCTGTGATTATATGTGTGAGCCACCACACTTGGCCTGCCCCTACTTTTTTTCTTTAAACAACAGCAAAGCCCTTTTCTTTCTGAGCAGTGATTTTGAAAATTACTAAAATTCTTATGTAAAAAATTTCTAAAACAAAAATTTCCATAAGAAAATCATCAAAATATTATTCTTTGCACTGTATACCATTCCTCTATCAACTAGGTATCCAGTCATATATTTTGGATTTGAATTTGTCTTACGGGAGCTGGATGATACATATATTGACAGCACAATCTTCCAGATCTAGTTAACTTCTTAAATGCAGTTGGCTTCACAGTGCTTCAGTCAGGAAAAAATGAACAATGTCATCCCCTGGGAATGTAAGGAAACAGTCCTATTGAGGATACTGGTGGAGCTGTTCGGCTTCTTCAGAGGAAAGACTCTATACCCGTTGTGGTGGCTGCTTTTCTCCAAGCTTGTGATTTGAGAGGTTGACCTAGCAACAATCTGAATAGCAAAGCATGTTTTTTCTTGGTGCCCATTTTCCTGCAAAAGCATATTTTTGATTGGACTGCAGTCGAAAGCATAATTAAATGTTACAGAGACTCTCAGAACTTTAAACCATTCTCTTTTTCCCTTTTAATTTGACAACACAAACAAGTCTAATGTTTCATTTTTCTGGCTCCAGATGTCCATTGTGAATGTAAATGATGAGCCAGTAGAGCTGATGCTTCCACAGAACTGATATTCAGAGTAAAAATGAATCGTTGCACATCCTGCAGGTGCCTCTGCTGAGGGAATCTTTTCACTCTGAAGACATTTAACAGATAGAATATGCAGCTGGTCAAAGAAAGCCTTTAGGCTATTTCAAAGTTTCTATACAAAATAAAATGCCTCATAAAGTTTGCTTGAAAGTGAAATTTTATAAAATACGGTTATATACACTCTTTCATTTTTATTCCAATAATTCCAAGCTTTCCTTTTAAGGCTGAAAATACTATTTTTAAGAATGAAATAAACTCCAGTATTTGGAGTTCTGATAGAGAGAAGAACTTCACATTTGGCTTGCATTTGGCACTTAATTTGGAGGTTGTATTCAAGTTAACAACAACAACAGCAAAAATACAATGATTCTTCTATATTGTCAATAATTACTGCTCGCAGCTTGATTATTTTGCAATTATCAAGATCTCTGATGCCACACATATGTGCCAAAGCCTTTCAAAGGACATCTAATGAGAACCATAGATGGAGATGGCTTTGATGTCCGACTGGGGAGAGAGCTGTTCATGTACTTAGCCTTTGAACTACAACTCACCATCTAATTTTCTCAGTCAAGGTCTGAGACTTTAAACAATCTATGGAAGAATCTAGATCATCTACCGACGTACTTATGACTTCAGAATTTAGAGTCAGAAAACATATCCTGAGCATGTTCCCTCTCCTGCTTCTCAGAAGCCCTGAACCATTAGACCACATGAGTCTGCCCACTTTCTCCTGTGATGATTCAACTGGGTTCCTCTTCCCTCAAAGATCCCTGCATTCTAAAACAATTTTCTCCCTTCCTAACCCTCTGCTAAAAAACTGATTCTTTTAGCACAGCTGACCACAGCAAGAAGAAAGCAAGCAGATGGAGTTAATTCACACTAAGATGAAAAAGTCTGCTAGCCTCTACAGGGTATTTGCCTCATAAAAAAGATTGCTTGAGAAGTTAAGTTTATCTCTAACTTGCAGAACCTAAGAAATGAAGTAAAGCATCTCAGTTGTGGGGAAGAAATGTGATCTCTTGTATTTTTTGGTCAGTATTTGGGTTATAAGACATGAGAAAAGAGATACAAAAAGTCATCTTATGCTGACCAAAACAAAAAGAAAACAAAACAAAAAACAATGTAGATTGAACTATGATTGAATGATTAATGAATCAAACGAAAAAATATCAATCAGACATTGGTCATTCACTCTTGGCCATACTGAAAAGGATATAGAGGCACACTTTGGAAAAGTTTATCTTAACATAGTTCGGAGAAGACAGCCTTAGATTACAGTAAACTGGCAAGAAGATGCTATATGAAGACATCTGTTTTACATTAAATGTTTAATTCATTTAATTAATGTTCCGTTCTAAGTTTTTTAACTTAGAAATAATTTCTGGTTATTATTTCATTCTCAGTTAGTTCTGTCTACAGAGAAGTATGCTTGTCACATGGGCTTGAAGAACTTGAGACCCATACTAGCTATCTTTTAACTAGCTTTTTTTTTTTTTTTTTTTTTTTTTTTTAACAGTCAGGGTAAGATCAGAGAAACAGAACCACTAAGATTTTTTTATACAGATTGTACCTTATGCAATCATGGGAGACGGTTAATCAGCCTCTGCAAGGCTGTTGCCTTTGCATCTTTTCTGGAGCTTAAAATCTACAGGACTTTCAAGAAAAGAAGACAGATTTGGAGTGGGGAGAGCAAGGAAAACTGTAACTCGTTGGCTCAAGCTGCAGTCCGAGAGGATGGATTGAAACCCTGGTCTCATTCTGCCTCCAACTTCAATGGTGCTGGTGGCCTGCAGGAGAAACCGATGCCCTTTGCCACAGAGCTTAACACACACATGGGCCAAGAAGACAGAGAACCTGAAGGACAATTGAGGGTGGGTTGAGGCAGCTGCAGGGCTAGGTGTTGCCCCATGTTAATCCAGTGTCAGCTGAGGTGTCAATGAGCATGGGCTGGAACAGTGCCTGGTGCCCCTGCACTAGCCTGAGGATGAAAACAATATGGCCACTGCTTCACTCTAACTTCCAAAACTCATGCAAAAGGGCTCTCCTGAACCACAGGGAAGTTAATTAAGGGAAATGTAGTTCTAAGTTAGCTAAATTGCTATGGTTCAAATCCTGCATAAAAAAACACATTGCTATCCAATGTGTTATCCAATTCTGGATTTATAAATTCCTTTTATAAACTTGCTAATAAGAATTTAGCCCTGAAAGATGGATTTACTCTTGATGTCCTGACAAAATAAGGGACCTGGCTGAGGGTCAGAGCCTGGAGAGAAGTTTATCCTGCAAAGCTAATGAATGACACCCTGTCTGTGCGGTCTCTTATCCCACAGCCTACTTCATCCCCTTGGGCATTGCCCAAGCAATCTCTCATCATTCTTCTAGCATTGGCCGGGTAATATTCTCTTTCTTTTAGAATTTCAATACTTGGAATGTCTCAAATTGCCACCTCAGAGGTTACCATGGGCAGTGATTTTGTTTTTTCTTTTTGGTGTCCAGAAACAGAAAGTGAGAATAACAGTTTTTCTGTCTCTACCTTTCCATTCTGCTCTGCTAATTATCAAAAGAGTTCTTCTATCATTTACCCTTATACTTCTTTTTCTATCAAACTTCTGTAGTAAGCCAAATATCCAAAAATTGTGTACAGATATAGCTGTAGAAACACTTTGCTAGATATATTGACATAGATGATCTTACTGGAGCCACACAGCACTGTCTCAATCTCATATGAGGACATTGGTTTCATCTTCTAAAGCTTCTAGACTTGGTACTCTTGTAAGAAAATTCAGATTTAACCTAAATGTAATAGGTTGAACTTGATTGTATTGACAGGTTGATATTATACCCCTGTCAGTGATTTCAAGCAGGGCATGTGATCGGGTGGAAGAGAGAAAAGAGTGTTGATGAACCAATACTAATCCCTCATTACCTTTTATGAATCCTCTTTCCCAGAAGTAGATTATTTAGAAAAAATGTGAATAACAATGTATTAGGCTAGAAATTCTTCCACATTTTCCAGCTTTCTTCCTCTTGTGGTTTTCAGTAAGCTATTAAACTTAACAAAATGCTAGAAGGAAAATACTAGTAAAACAGCTTACTTTTAAAAGGATGAATTGCATTGATGTAGGAGTTATTTTTCTCCTTATAGGCAATGATTTTGGCCCATAATTGTACAAAAGTTCCGAAGCTACATTATCTTGTCAAATGTAGTCTACTTCAGCATTACCTGACACCTCAGGTGTTCTAACACTAGACTGTCAATGACATCGGGTGAAGGACCATTGCCAGGGAAGATGACTTGAAGTATTGGTGAGAAGCAGGTGTCAGAATGAGGAATGAGCAGTCCATAAGCTAGACACAGCTGCTGGAGAAAGGACTCCAGCTCTTACAAATGTGTAAGAGATGTGCAAAGAGAGAAGGCAAGGCAAGGCAATTAGGTGGAAGCCCCAATGCAAAGGGCCAAAGACGTCTTTTATTCTGAGCTGCCCCTTTGCTTTAGCCAGGAAAAGCTAAAGCTTGCTGATTAACTCAGAAACTTCTCCAGGGTGGCTAGACTGGAGCATGTGGGTGGAATTAAATAGCAGATTTCCGGGCAAAATGAAAGTGTGGAGGAGAAATGAAAGGACAGCTGTTGACAGGAAACTATAATACTAACATAGACTCAGACTTCTGGAAAGAGGAGTTAGAAGAATGCAGTGTGAATCGATCAGTGACAACTACCAAATCAGGTAAAGGTGCTTCCATTTTTTCCAAATTTTTATGTAGCATTGACAGTCTCTTTAAGGACCCCCTCCCCTTCCCACCTAGCCTCAGGTTTCTGGGAGTTGGCAGCAGGACAGCCAAATCATAGAGAATGGGATTTGGGGGACAGCAAATCATTGAAAAGTTTGCTTGCTTATTAGGCAATAAATTATGTCCTGGGATTGATGCCAGGATGGTTGTGGAAGGGCCAATACATATTGACCTCTGAAAAAAATGGATTTATTATTGAACATCTTTGTATGAAATCGTAACTAATGAGGGTCATGTCAAAGCACCGTGGTTAGGCAGCTCCTGTGCACAGTTGCAACAAGGTTGGGAGGTTGGATTCTGCTGACATCTGTCTGGCAGAGACGCTGCTGTTTGGAACCTCCTGCTAATCAGAAGCTTGTCCAGACCATTTCTTGCTATAGTAGATCACCCTCTACTGAATTGTAACGCAGATTAGGGGGGAAAGCTGCCGAAATGTAAAAGGCGCTGTCAAATGTAGTGGCAGTTGTCTACCCTGTGACTGTTTCTAAAACTGAATATGAATTTTTGAATCAAAAATTGTGTTGCAATCAGAGAGAGAACTGTTGAGTTGAATGGCAAATGTGCTTCTGTTCCTGGTAAATAGGCACAGACCAAGAATATTTACCTTACTTTGTTAAAAAAAAAAAAGATTGAATGGTAACTATCTGTATTTGATAAAATGCTTAGTTAGTGCCTACGATTAGGTGAGTTAGAAAAACCCCAAGCAAGTAGTTACATAAAGGCAAAACCCATTAGTTAAAAATGAATTGGTCAATATTAATAAATATCTGTAGAAGATATTTATTAACAATAAATATCTCGTTTAATTAACAACATTTTGACAGAGATATGATCTCTTCATTTTACAAAAGAGGAAAAGCGGAACCATCTCATGAACACAGTGACTGTCTCGTGAACACAGTGGTTCTCAACCGTAGGTGATTTTGTCCGCCAGGAGACATTTGCAGTGTTTGGACACATGTCTGGTTGTCGTAGCTGGAGAAGGGGGTGCTACTTGCATTTGGTGGGTAGAGGTCAGGGATGCTGCTAAACGCACACAGCCCCCACAACAATAAACTACCCAGACCAAAATGTCAATATTGCCAAAGGTGAAAACCCTTACAGTAGGGTAGCACTATTGCACGGTAGTAACAGGACTAGAACGCAGATTGTGTGGTCCTCAAATGTGCTTATTACAATATGTCATACTTCTCTCCCTACATCAGGCTTTAGAACAGGAAAAGCATTTGCAACAACAGGACAACAGGTGAGAAATCCGCCTGGATATGGATTGATATTTATTCAATCATAAGTCCAAACCATTGAGAATAGTGACTGGCACAACAGTATGTGCCCTGTAACTATTAGTTGAAGAAAAAAAAGAAGGAATTTAGAAAGGAAGAATTGAGTAAGAAGTTGTATTTGTTTCTCTAAATCCTAAAATTCAGGACCTTTGGAAATTGCCTTAACTTTGCAAATGTACTGGAAGTGCATTTTTGTGCATAGAAAACACAGTAGATTGCGTTTTAATAACTTGAGGAAATTCCATCTGCTTTCAGATGTTTCTGTTTTTATGCAGAGACTAATGGTAAATTCAGTGGAACTCACTTTGACATTAATGAGGACTTGCAATGTGTCAAGCGTTGAGCTGGATTTGTAGATATTTAAAAGTGTAAAAGCAGCTTTCAAATTAGAGTTGTTCTTGCATCTATAGGTGGTTGCTATTGGTGTGATTTGTTGACAACTGAAATTTCTTGCCAGGTGAAATTTTCCACCAATTTCTTGCCTCAGAAATTTTTATCACTAGAAGTTGATTCCTTAAGGTCATTTTAATAGCTCTCAATTTAAAATGTAAATACACACTATTCTCATATATCCATGAACATTTAAAGGCAATTAGTTTATTATATTTATTCAGCTGGGAGGGAGTCTGGGAGGGAATAGGGCAAATGAAAGGTAGGTTTAAAAGGCGAAACGGGAAAGGGAAAGGGAAAGGGAAAGGGAGAAGATCAGAGCGGGTGGGTCTTCTGGCAGGCGGTTAATGGTGGAAGAATGGAATGGGCTCTGTGTCTGCACGGAAGGACTGAATACCATCACTAGTAGGGTGTCCTGAGATTTCACCATTGGCTTTTCTCTGGCCTGGCCCCATCACTTTGGGGAAAAATGAGGTTCAGCACATTCTTATATGAAAGCTATATAATCTTATAGAAATATATTTTAGCATTCATTCATTCATTCAGAAAAGTGGATCTTAAAGTGGTCTGTAGACTCCTAGGGGTCCTTAAAACACTTTCAGAGAGTTTGCAATACCAAAATTATCATTCTAACAATATTAGAGCACTAGTTGCCTTTTTCACCCTCATTCTCACACCAGGCCACAGTAGAGAGATTTCCAGAGACTACATGGTATGTGATGATATCATTACTCAGACAGCTAATGGAATGTGTGTTTGTGCATTCAGGTATTTTAATAACTTCTCACTTTTAATTTTGGAGAGATATACCCCACACAAATAAAATCTCTTTTAGTTTTCAATAATTAAGAATGTGAAGTGACTCTGGGACCAAAAAAATTGAGAACTGTTAATTTTGGACAGCTGCTTCTAAAACTAGTTGGAATAGCTCTAAGATGAGTTTCCTGAGGACTTTTTGTTTTCATTTCTGCTAGTTTCCCTTTCTTTATTTCAGAACTCATAGGATTAGATCTCACTGGAAAAGGAAGGGAACATCTTGTTAGACTATTTTATATCATTTAAAGGCTTTTAAATATAAAATCAAATGAGAGGAAATGGATTTTTCCACGACAGAATCAGCCTTTTACAACATTAATCTTCTACATCTTTAATTAGTTTTTGCTACAGAAGAGGATGAGGAACTAGCTAACAGGCAATATATATTTATGTCTAATTTATAGGAAGGTTGCAAGAATCCCAATCTTCCAATGAATCAAGGGCAGACTGATTCCCCTATCTCTTGTTAAGAGTTGTGCAAATTCTACAAAGCTGTGAAGATCCCTGTGGTTGAGTCTATGAACTCCAGAAAAAATAGTGATAGCCAGGAAAAGTAATTCAAAATGACCCAAGTTTTGAATGACCCAGTTTTAAGATGTCACTGCTAAAAACTCTATATCCTGAATTATACTCCTGTTCACAATAAAAAGATCAACACATACTGAGCAATCATTCCAATAATACATACACACAGACTTATCTCTATTTGGAAGCACCCACACAATTGAATTTTATGAATTAGAAAGGTAATTAAGACTCTCAGCCAATAGTTTTTGAATAATTTAGATAATAGGTCTCTCTTCTCCTTGGGGAGTAACTGGGACCTTTCATAGGTGAGAGGGCAATAATTTATTTAGGTCACTTTGGAAAGAGGTGTCTGCACAATAAATGTGCACTATAATTGTGGAAATAGTTAATGCCCACCTCTAAGAAGTGGACTCATTTTCTATCCCTCTATTCTATCTGCATGGAACATGGAAGGCCTGCTCTATGCAATGGTAGATTTGAATTTAATTTTTGGCCAGTTTCTCACTTTTTTTAAAAAAAGGGAAAACTGAAAATACATGATTATGTTATTGAATATTTGAAATGTACGTTTATTGTTAAGTAACAAAAGTGAAAATGTGATGTGAAATAGAAAAAGATGCCTTTCCTTTCCTTTTGTTCTTAAGACCCGGAATTCAAAAATAGGTAATCAGATTCCTAAGTCCTTGACATCCTATTATCAGGTTTTGTAAAGTCTACCTTTTGTTTGGTTTTATTGTTTCCCTCTTCATCTTTGATTCTCTCTCTCTTTTTTTTGAGACAGGCTCTCACTTTGTTGCCCTGGCTGGAGTGCGTGGCACAGTCTTGGCACACTGCAACCTCTGCCTCCCAGGCTCAAGTGATCCTCCCACCTCAGCCTCCCGAATAGCTGGGATTACAGGTACTCACCATTAAGCCTGGCTCATTTTTGTATTTTTTGTAGAAATGGGGCTTCAACATGTTGTCCAGGCTGGTCTTGAACTCCTGGACTCAAGGGATTTGCCTAGCTTCACCTCCAAACTGGTGGGATTACAGGTGTGAGCCACTGCATCCAGGCTCATCTTTGATTCTCTTTCTCATTCTCCTCCTCTCAGAGTGTTATGGTTTGAATGTGTTCCCCAAAGTTAGTGATAGAAACCTAATCCCCAGTGCAAGAGTGTTGGGAGGTGGGACCTTTAAGAGGTGATTAAGTCATGAGAACTCTGTCTTTACAAATGGGTTAATGCCATTATCTTGCTCTCTTCCCCTTCACTTTCTGCAAGAAGGCCTTTGTCAGATGTGGACCCTTTGACTTTGAACTTCTCAAGCCTCTAAAACTGTAAGAAATGTAAGAAATAAATCTGTCCTTTATAAATTAGTCTCAGATATTCTATTATAGTAGCAGAAAATGGACTAAGACACATAGTAATCAACTCTAATCTGTTTGAGATGGATATGTTTAAATCCTTGTAATATAGATAGTGTTGTTTTATGTGGGAGTTATTTTTAATTTTCTTTGATGGTATTATGTTTTAAAGCCTAGTTTATATCTTACTCTTTTTATTCAATACCATGTTTTAAGAAATCTATCTATGTGTAAATAAAACATGTGTATTGCTTCTAACTGCTGCAGAGTATTCATAGAATGCATCTGACTCATCTCAGTTATTTGCTTCCGTAGTGATAAGCACCAAACCCCATACCATACTGGTGAATTTTTTGTCTTTTAGTACAGAATTTAAATTACATGGAGGCAGGGATTTTGTCTGTTTCATTTACTGTTGTACCTCTAGCACTCAGATGAGTTCCTGCCACATGTTAGAAGTTTGGGAAATTTTTGTTCAATCAACAAATAAATTTATTTGCATTTGGTTCATATGTGTGGAATATACAAATAAAGCTGCTTAAGTTTTAATTTCCTTACAAAGTCCTTCCCTAACTCCCTAGTCTATCTTAAGCCTTCTTGTTGTATATTCACTATATCCTGGACTTTTCTATGGAAGCACCAATTACGGTTGTAATTATCATTGTCCTACTTCATTGATTCACTGTCCTGCTTTGTTCATTTGTTGCTAAAACAGACACTTAACTTTACTATGCATTTACTCTGTCATTTGGCAATCTCTGTCACAGATTTTCAGTGACATATGATTCTCAGAGTTGGGTGGTAGAGGTGTCAATAGCAGTGGTTTTGACCAATGGAGAGTCCTGAAATCTCCATCAGTTATCAGTTGAGTCAATTAAAACATCAACCTCAAGACTGCCCAAATACATATTTAATGGCTATATAAATACAGCCTTAAGGCAAATCCTCTATTCCGTCTTCAACTGCCCTCTTCCCACCATCTTGCTTACTCTGTTTCCATATAGAAGTTCTGAAGCCTCTGACTGAGGCTGAGAAACATTGATCCTGAAGTCTTCAGATGCCTTTAACTATGCATAGCATCATACTTTCTCCATCCTGTAGACCACAATATTGAGTCTTCCTTACCCTATGAAGACCGTTCAAACAGAAGGAAATTGAGTGAGGAAAGGAGGGGGGATATCAGAAAAACAAAAAGTGAACAAGAGGTTTACAAGAAAGAGTTTAGTGATGACTTCAAGTATCAAAATTGTTAAACTGCAGTCTTGTTTCACTAATGATGGGGATATTTTCTGAGAAATGCACAATTAGGTGATTTTGTCATTCAGTGAACATCATAGAGAGTATTTACATAAACTTAGATGGTATAACGTACTACACACCTAGGCTATATGGTATAGCCTATTGCTCCTAGGCTATGAACCTGTACAGTATGTTACTGTACTGAATTCTGTAGGAAATTATAACACAATGGCCAATATTTGGGTATCTAAACATAGGAAATGTATAGCAAAAGTATACAAGATAAAGAATGGTGCACCTGTATAGCGCACTTACCATAAATGGAGCTTGTAGGATTGGAAGTTGCTCTTGGTGGGTCAGTGGGTGAATATGAAGGCTGAGGACATTCCTGTACACTACTGTGGACTTTATAAACACTGCACATTTAGGCTACACTAAATTTATTTAGATTTTTTTCTTTAATAATAAATTAGCCTTTGCTTACTGGAACTTTTTTACCTTACACTTTTTTTTTCTTTTTTCTTTTTTTTTTGTTTTGAGATGGAGTCTTGCTCTGTCACCAGGCTGGAGTGCAGTGGCACAATCTTGGCTCACTGCAACCTCCGCCTCCCAGGTTCAAGCAATTCTCCTGCCTCAGCCTCCTGAGTAGCTGGGACTACAAGTGTGTGCTACCACACTCAGCTAATTTTTGTATTATTTTAGGAGAGACGAGGTTTCACCATGTTGGCCAGGATGGTCTTGATCTCCTGATCTCGTAATCTGCCCGCCTCTGCCTCCTAAAGTGCTGGGATTACAGGCATGAGCAACTGCGTCTGGCCTTACCTTACAAATTTTTTAGTGTTTTTAACCTTATGGCTCTTTTGTAATAACACTTAGCTTAAAACACAAATGCATTGTACAGCTGTACAAAATAGGTTTCTTTCTCTATACTCTTACTCTAAAAGCCTTTTTCTATTTTTAAAGATAAAAAGTGTAGTATAGTAAATATATAAACCAGTAATGTAGTCATTTATTATCATTTCAAGTATAATGTACTGTACATAATTGTATGTACTATACTTTTATGTGACTGGCAGTGCACCAGGTTTGTTTAAACCAGTATCACCACAAACACATGAGTAATGCATTGTGCTGTGATGTTAGGATGGCTACAACATCAGTAGATGATACAAATTTTTCAGTTCCATTATAATCATATGGGATCACTATCATATATGTTGTCTATTGTTGACCAAAAAGTCATTATGTGGCACATAACTGTACTACAAAGGTTATATTTGGAAAGAATTATCAATTAAATTATTCTCAGTGCCCTTGGTTGCTATAGAAAAATATATAGATTTATGCAGTGAGAGAATCTGGCTCATTTTATAGCAATAACCTAATCAATGAAATCAAGTATTCTACAAGACTGAATGTAATCTTTACTTCTCTCACTAACCTGTAATTTATTAAAAATAAATTCAAGATCCATATTGCTAATCATTGCCCAGCATTGCAGGATTAATCATATAAACTTGAAAACCTGGCAGAATCTTTATAGATAACTTAGTAGCTGGCATAAAATCTAGTAATAGAAGAAATATCTTCACCGGCTGACAATTTCTAGTAGTCAAGAGTACATGGAAAATGTAGTTTAAACATTCATTCTCTAGTTTAAACACTAATTGGTTAGTAGTTTGATCACAGTCGTTGATATTGTTGACCTCATTAACTTCAGTGTATCTTGATGTGTTAAAAAATGCAGAGGAAAAATAAGTGCATAAAATAGAAGTCAGACTTTGAAAATGTTCTGTTTCTTGAAAGTTCAATTAAGAATGAAATGTCAGTTTTGTGGTGTGAGCTCTTTAGGAGTTGGTTTTGCAGCAGTCTGACATCCACTTTCAAGCAGTATCTGACAGCATTTTTCACATGGTTCTCTTTTAAATGTTATCAAGTCTGTTTTCTTTCTTTCTTCCTTTTGTTCTTCATTTTTTTGATTTTTGTTTTTTGGCTAGGCTTGAGGGACCAGGTAGAAATGTACTCTAAGGTGCTATTGCTTAGAAAATGTGAGTGTATGTGTGTATGACTATTAAAATACGTGGTATTCAAAACTTTTTTTTTTTTTTTGAGACGGAGTCTTGCTCTCTTACCGGGCTGGAGTGCAGTGGCGCGATCTCGGCTCACTGCGACTGCTGCTTCCCAGGTTCAAGTGACTCTCCTGCCTCAGCCTCCCCTGTATCTGGGATTATAGGCACCCGCCACCATGCCCAGCTAATTTTTGTATTTAGTAGAGGCAGGGTTTTGCCATGTTGGCTTGACTGGTCTCAAACTCCTGATCTCAGGTGACCCACCTGCCTCAACTTCCCAAAGTGCTGAGATTACAGGCTTGAGCCACCACGTCCAGCCAAAATTCTGAAATTTGATTCAGAAAATAACTAAATATAATGTTGAGAAGTGACTGTTCAGCATTCATCATATTTATTCCCTGCTTTGTACCTACAAGATAAGGGTGACAAAAATCTTGATATTTCTCTGTGCACCCTGTTTTTCACCCATCACAAATGCTGTATCACTGAATCTATAATCATTTCAGAATTCTTTTAAAAATATTTAAGAATATATCAAACATTACAAGCATGGATAAATCCTTTTTGTTTCCCTGGGTAAGATATTAGAGCAATTCCTAGCAAGGATGCTTAACTTCCTAGTCTATACCAGGTTTAGAAAAAATTAGCACTCAAATAAATCTTGGGGCTTGATAGTACAAATCTTTATTATTTGCTAGCACAAAGGTTATAAATATTTAGAAGTATGCTATAAATATCTGGGCTTGCAAAGAAGAATTAATTATTTGGAATATTTTAATCTCATCTACTTCTCAAGTCCTACCAGGTTTAATCATCTCTCCTTTAATCTATATTAACACATATTAATGGGGGAATTTAGCGATCTCATGTTTTGTTCTTCGTAATTTGTATTTTTCTCTTCTTCCTGGAGTGAGTCAGAAGGCATATGTTACTGTATCTTTGCTTATTCTTGCCATCAGCATATAAACTGCAGCAGGACATTCCTATATATGTAGACTATGAAAATTCTTCAATTTTATTATCTTCTTATTTTCAGTTCCTTTTGAATGTGGTTTTAATGGACTTATCCTAGCAATATTGTATCATTGCAGAAAAGGATATGCACAGAGTTAGCAACATACAGCATTCTAGGGGCTTCTTAAAAAGTTATTTGAAATACAGTTGTTTGGTTGTTGTAACATACGGCACACACTGCCCACAAAAGGGAACTCTAGTTTGTGAAAGAAGCCTGTCATTTTTTAAAAGGTAAAGAGAATAGTTGTTAAACTGTCATAAGGTTGATAACTTCATCTTAATAATTGTGATAAATAGCGAATATTTCATCCATGTTACAAAGACACAACAAATTTTAAACACCTTAAAATTGCTTTGCCTTTTTTCTCTCTAAAAAATCTATCAAGACCTCCTGTTTCAGAGAAAACCTTTAAGATCATTTAGCTGATATCCCCTCATGTATGAAATATATCCATTGCATAGCTAACTGATGAACTGATCTAATTTTGTCAGCAAAATTAATTTTTTTCTTTTATCTAGGTTGGTATTTTAAAGATTCCTGGGATCGCTTGAACCCAGGAGGTGGAAAATTGTGCCACTGCACTCCAGCCTGGACAACACAGCAAGACTCCGTCTCAAAAAAAAAAAAGATTCCTGTGTGAAAATCTCAGCTAATGAGTATTGTACATAATGTTATGTTTTATTAGATGATTATTTTTGATTTAATTCCTGCTTGGAGAGCCATATACATATATATATTGCTTTCTTAGAGAAAATCATTATGTTTAAAATATTTGAGAAAGATAAGTGAGATCACCAAGTGGCAACAGAGAGTCTTAAATTAGACACATAATTAAAAAAAAAAACTATTGTACTAGAGTCTTAACCTTTAAAGACTTATATACCACTTAGTCCTACTTTTTTATTTGACGAGAAGCTGATTGGAGGTAGCGCTAAGACAAAAGCCGGGTCTTAGAGTCATTTTTGCATGACTTGTACTGTGTCTGTAGCTGTATGGTATCTGTAGAGTCAGACATTTTGGAGTCAGATATTTTCAGGGCAAATGGCCTATTAACATCTTGTCCTGGTTTTGTTTGCCTGCAACGCAAAGCGGTCGAGTTTGGCATTTAAATCCCTAAAATGTCATCTGGTGATTAAGATTGGACCACAAAAATAGCTCATGCAGCTATAGTCTGAAAGGCTTAGCCCCTCTCTGAGTAAGTGCTGACCCTTACTTAGAGGAAATCCAAGAAAAATGTGATGGGGAGCCCTGTTCAAGTCCTGATTGATTGTTATTTCAATTAAAAAAATGTTTTCAAACATTTTAGGGCTTGAAGGACCCTAAAGGAAAAAGAACGCTGGAAAAAAATGTGTGAGTTGGGAGATTACTGCAATTTGCTTGCAGGACAGGACTAGCGAGTGGTGGTTTGAATACAAATAGAATTAAAAATTACGATGTTGCTGAAACCTAGATTTTTTTTTATTACAGTTTGTGTGGGAAGTTTTGGGAGAGGACTGACAGAGAGAAAGGAAATGGAATTAAGGGGACAATGGTGGTCATGAAGCATCTGTGCCACCTTGGGAGTCACTTGGGATGTAATCTCCCTTGTAAGTTAATTCCTGCTTGGAGAGCCATATACATACATATGTTACTGTGCCTTTTAATATAGATATTAAAAGGTAAAGAGAATAGTTGTTAAACTGTCATAAGGTTGATAACTTCATCTTAATAATTGTGATAAATAGCAAATATTTCATCCATGTTATTGCTAAGAAAGCAATATATATGTATGTATATGGCTCTCCAAGCAGGAATTAACTTACAAGGGAGATTACATCCCAAGTGACTCCCAAGGTGGCACAGATGCTTCATGACCACCATTGTCCCCTTAATTCCATTTCCTTTCTCTCTGTCAGTCCTCTCCCAAAACTTCCCACACAAACTGTAATAAAAAAAAATCTAGGTTTCAGCAACATCGTAATTTTTAATTCTATTTGTATTCAAACCACCACTCGCTAGTCCTGTCCTGCAAGTAAATATATATATATATACTAGCAATAGCAACTTTTAATGAATGGTTATTATGAGCCAGGCACTATTCTAAATTGCTTTACCTGTATTAACTCATTTAATCTTCATAAAAACCCATGAAGTCATTATTATTATAAGCCCTCCCTTCATTTAAATTTCCTAAATGAGGAAACTTAAGTAATATAAGGGTTAGAACATTTACCTAAGGTGTCACAGTGACTTAGGGGCAGAGCAGAGATGCAAGCCCAAATGGCCTAGCTTCAGAGGCTACATTAAACACTGTTACTATTGTGCTTGCTGTGCTTAAGACATCAAATAAAATGGGACTATTGGAACATTCTTATATTAGGTACACCTCATGTAAATCAACCTTACAACAGAAAGTTCTTCACTGTTCCCATACCAGAAACTAGTTTGGATCTAAAAATTTTGAATTCTGTTCACTGAACTCTTTTATGCGCCCAACGACATGTTTATGCCTCGAACAGTCAAATGGCACCATTTCAATCCCCATCATCTCCAGGCAGGACTTTCTCCATAATGGATTGATGTTTGGTTCCATTTTTTAAGCTTTAAGAGTCTTTCAAATACCTTTTTTGACTTTTTTAAAAAACTCATCTATCTTTCAGATAAGGAATATTTCTTATATATACAATCTCCTCCTAAAAACATTCATAAAATTCTACACTGGTTTTGGAAGATCTATTTGTTAACAGCAATTTGTAGTCATGATGCCTTTGAGGATGATGAAGAAGGCACACACATTTTCAACTTTTACAAGGACTCTCACTTTTCTAATTTCCCTAATGCTTTTCATTCTGCAGGTATATGGGTCTAGGTTTCTGGTTTGTCTGCCTTCAAGGCACATGATGCAAATTCTATGTGCATTGCTCATGATAAATTCAGAAGGTATCTGTGTAAATGCCACGCTGCATGTAAAGTGACAAGAATTTCACTATAATCTGGCATAAGGTGGAGCATTAATTAAGGAACATACATACAAATGAGTTGAGGGAAAACATTTTGCTGTTGGGTGGTTTAGAAAATGACCATAATGAACATCGTTGGCATTTTTGTGACCTATATGAAAGCTGTATGAAGCTTTACTAAAAAATCTACTGAGGTCAGCAGCAGCAAAGCATTAACTAATAGGTAAGTACACTACTGGCAAAATGAATCATATTAAAGCTTCAAAGAATAAATCACTATTTATTATTGATGCAGAATGAATTACATGATTATTGCAAGTCACAGCATATGAGAATGTAATATCATTCATATAGTACTAAATAAAATAGACACATTTACTTCAAGTTGTTATTTTTATGTATGTTCTTTTCTAATTAGTAGAACAAGTGATAATGGCAAAAAGCCTGGATGCTCAGATGAGAAAAAAATATCCATTCTACAGAGAGATAAACTGGGGATTCAAAGCATTAAAAATTATATTACCCCTCCTCCCAGATAAAAGCTAGTATCCTTTAAAATGTGACAATCTAGTGCTCTTTGACTGTTCTTGTCAAAACTTCTGAGACTTTGATTTTAATGAATTATTTTCAGGAGAACATCCAAAGGGGAAATGAAGTGGGCTAATTCCACTGGGTTGACTAATGCCTCCTCAATTAGTCTTTGCCTTGCTCTTGAGTATAAGCTGTCCTTTGAGGATCACATCATGTTCCTTACACATCTTTGTGTCTTCAGCATCAGTACATTCTCAAAAATATAAATTGGAGAAATTTTGGTACCTGTTCCATCTTCCATGGATTTTCTTTCCTCTAACTTTGTCTCTGATTTTTTTTCCTTTAGGCTTAGTAGTGTGGTGATTTGGTTTCTGTCTCTACATCCATCCAGACTTGTCAGGTTAACCCTCACATATAGGTTCAACTGCTCCTCACACTTTAGAACCAGTCTTGATTTTAGGAGTGATATAAGAGTGGAATGGAAAAGTGGTAATAAAGGACTCTACTTAAAGGTCTACATGCCTCAAGGTGAAACATTACTGTGGTCTTCTCTGGGGTGACCTAGTTTTCTGGAACTTGAAACTTCTTCCTAATTTCCATTCTTCTGGAGGCAGCAATTTTATCTTCTGTTTCTTTCTTTCTTTTTTTTTTTTTTTTTTGAGATGGATTTTCACTCATTGCCCAGGCTAGAGTGCAATGGCACAATCTCAGCTCACTGCAATCTGTGCCTCCCAGGTTCAAGTGATTCTCCTTCTTAGCCTCCCAAGTAGCTGGATTTACAGGCATGCGCCACCACGCCTGGCTAATTTTTATATTTTTAGTAGAGACGAGGTTTCTCCATGTTGGCTGGTCTCAAACTCCTGATCTCAGATGATTCTCCCGCCTTGGCCTCCAAAGTGCTGGTATTACAGGCTTGAGCCACCGCGCCCTGCCTTATCTCTTGTTTCTGTCACTAGGTATCAAGGCCTTGAATCCAGTTGTCTCAGGAGGCCAGATTATAGTATTAAGTACATGTTCGCATCTCTTTGCTGGTATTAATCCCTATCCTATTTTGAGCAGAGTGGTTTCCTTGCTTTATCTTTTCTTTCCTGTCTAGGCTGTAAACTCTTTCTAAGAGTTTGCCTACAACAGATGCAAAGGCTCTACTGAACTGGGAAATATCAGCCAGAACCATTTCCTCTACCTGGGTGCACAACTAAACTATGCTTCCCAGGTCTTCACATCTAAAAGAGTGACACAGTCACTGGTACATAAGTCTAGCTCCAGCTGATAAAATTTAAGAAAAGTTAGGTGCATATTCAGTTTGAGGCAATTAAGAGCAGGATGTGCATTCTCTCGATGCTCTCTTTCTCCCTCTCTCCACACAGGCCGAATGATGCTATATGGATTGTGAAAACCTATGTTGAAGAGAGTGAAACTAAAACAAGGTTATTTTCTTTTTTTTTCCCCCAAGATGGAGTCTTGCTGTGTCGCCCAGGCTGGAGTGGAGTGACGTGATCTTGGCTCATTGCAACCTCCACCTCCGGGTTCAAGTGATTCTGTTGCCTCAGCCTTCCGAGTAGCTGGGATTACAGGCATGCACCACCATGCCTGGGTAATTTTTGTATTCTTAGTAGAGATGGGGTTTCACCATGTTGTCCAGGCTGGTCTCGAACTCTTGATCTCATGATCCACCTGCCTCAGCCTCCCAGAGTGCTGGGATTACAGGCATGAACCACTGCGTATGGTAATAAGGTTCTTTTCATTCCAGAATGACTGCATGCAGTAGAAACCCTGTCGTCAATCTGCCTTGGATTATGATATGCTAAGCCTCTGAGACTCTGAGCATTCTTTTTTCCCCAAAAGTAGCTAGTCTTCCTTAATTTATTCACAAGTAGGCTGTGGCTATAATAAAAATCTAAAACACATGGGAGTGAGTTAGCATTTGGGTGTCAGAGTTCAAGGAAACAGGTATTGGAGGCTGGAAATATGGCAATCTGTATAATGCACTGACAACACAATTGGTAAAGCTATAACCTGCCATACTGGGAGGCAGACCATAGGCCTGCTCAGCTGACAGGCCTAAGGGAGTCAACTGAAAGAATAAAACTGTTAACACATGTTGGCTAATATTAATTGGGATTGTTAAAGATAAAGGTAGCTTCGGGAAGGAATTGACCAACTTGAAAGCAAAATGCATAGGAATACATGAATCTAGAAAACTGGTCTTTGAAGAGTTGGAAAAGTTGATTGTTTCTAGCTCTGAAACAATTAGAAATAAGATTTGATACCAAATATGACTGAGAAAGCTTGTGAGAAGTTAATGCTTAATAATATAATAATATTTTAACATTATCAAACATATTATGTATAATAATTGTAATAATATTTTAAATATATTTTTAAAAAACTTTTTAGTTAAGCCTGTTTCCTCAAGGAATTCTGACTCCTCAAGAAAGCAGCCATTAATTTTGGAATGATCTGTTGATAAAAAATAAAATAAATAGATTTGGGAACTATGACCATGAAAGGAATTTGGGTATGCTTACTGTACATCACGCTAATTGGAAACAAATAATTCAGAAGCCTAAAAAAAGTAGTAAACTGGGACTAAAACTCTTCTGCTAAACCCTAAAACAATTATTGGAACTTCAGCCTTCAATGAGCAGAAAGTAGGTTCCCAAGGCTTTTCTGCCCCCAGAGAGGGCATAATTTCCAAAAATTTATTTTAATTGTGCCAATGGAGAATTTTGGAATGGAAGAACAAACTCTCTCAACTGAGAAGGCCAGGGACCAAAGGAGTGATGAATATATGATGTCCTTTCCAAAGCACAGAGTCAGGTTTGTAGTATCTGTCCCACAGGATTTTAGAACTGCTATGTACCACTAACTGTTTTGTGTTTTCCATTCTTCCCCTTTTTGAATGGGTATGGTTATTGCAGTTTTACTGTTCCTGCTCCACCATTATGTAGTCAGTGTTAGAGGGAGGCAGATAATTTCTCTTTCTGGTTCATTAGTCACAAGACCGTGAGAAGCAACATGAGGCAAGTTAAAAAGGACTTTATATCATCAGGAGTTTTTGACCTTTCAACCGATTGCAGTGAATGCTTGGGACTTTCTTTGGGGTATGGATGAGTGTGTTCCATATGTGGGATGAAAAGAGAAATGAACATTTCCTCCGCAAAAGAGTAATGTGGCAGAGACAATGATATGTGTCTGCCAAATCCACTTCTTTTTCCTTTGAGGAATATTGGTGGACTAAACTTCCTAGCCAACTTGAGATAGATAAGGTTGTGATGGGATTCTTGTGAATGGAACATAGGCAGAAGTGTTCTTCTACACAGCTTCTAGGTCTAGTCAGTAAACATCACCCCTTAACGATAATTTATTCCCTTCCTCTTTCAGGGCATCCTTGGAGTTTCTATGTTTAAGATGATGGCCACATAAAATGGAAGAAGCCAAGTTTATGAAGCAGAGCCCTCCTGACCCCATTGCCATATTATTAGATTATGGCATAAGCAACCAATCAGTTTTTATTATGTGACTGAAAATTTATTTATTTTTTTCTGCAACAGTTAGCCTTCCCTGACTACTACATTCAATATTTGCAGGTTTTATTTTTTCATGAAGACAGTGCTCTTGGGTTTATTTTGTTTTGTTTTGTTTTGATACCTCTACCTTTTCTATTTGATCTAAGCTTCACTTCATATTGATAATCCATTCTGGCTTCCTTATATTGATTTCATAAATTACTGAATTGAATTCTTGGTTCATTCGTTTTTATTCTGTTTGTTTGTTTACAGTGAAAACATTTAAACCTATTAGTTTTATTCTGAGTATATTTTACTCTGGTTCTCTGAGTACAGCTGTGGCCACATCCCATGCATTTTCACATATTATTTTATTTTATTATGGTGTCTTTGTTATTATTTTCCAAAGGGCTCCCAGTGGAATTTTTATTTTGTCATTGATGTAAGAGTTTGTGAGAATGGTTGTATATTTCCATGTGGTTCAACATACTGGTTTTAAATAGTGTTCTTCTGCTTATAGCTGAGAAATTTTGAATATTTCTTAACTTTTTGGAATTTCTGTTATTTATTTTATGTAGTTATTGAAGGTAATAAATGAGAAATTGTAGGCAAAATACTTAACACCATGCTTAATCATAATCACTCAGTAAATATTAGTGAATGATATTGTTTTTATTGGTAATATCCTGCTATAGTAACAGTGCATATAAAGGAAGAACAGTCCAATTTTGCAGTTGAAACTGTTTTTCTGAATGGCGGGACAAGCAGGGAGAGAAGAACACAATATTTCCAATCCCAACTTAACAACAAAAGGATCACTTTCATTTATGTGAAAAAATGTGTATCAGGGTCTTTTGGTTATCTATTGGTGTGTAACAAAACAACCCAAAATTTAGTGGCTTAAAACAACAACATTTATTTTCCTTACAAATCTGCAATTTGGATAAGTCGCATTGGGGTAGCTCATTTCTGCTCCACTCAGCACCAGCTGGGGCATCTCAAAATCTGAGAGCTGGAATCGTCAGAAGTCCTCCTCATTTACACATCTAGTAGCTACTGTTACATTGCCAGCAGCCCTGGCTGCTGGTTTAGACCTTAGCTGGGATTGTTGGCTAGAAAACCTAATAGTGGACTTGGTGGCTTGGGTTTCCCTGTATACAGTGTCTGAGTACCAACGGCAAGGTACAGAGAGAGGGACAGAGAGGTGGAAGTAGTACTGACTTTTCTAACCTAGCCGTAGAAGTCACACAGTGATTTCCTCTGTATATTGTTAATAGTACATAACTAAGGAGGCCCATGTTCATGAAGGAGTGTCAGTGTTGTAAGATCACATGGGTTGGGATATGTTGGAATGACCATCTTTAGAACGTGTATCTATCACTCTGAATTTTTAAGGGCTAGTTATTTTCATTTTTATCCCCTACTCTGATGCACAGTAAAAATTCTTCGCTTCTGATTCAAGGAATGGCTGTAAGTTTTTATGTTTCTTATTATTTGTTCTCACGGAATCTTCTTATGTATTTTAGTGGGAACATTAGAGATGCTGGATATTATACTCTTAGAGATGGTTTAGACCATGGTGGGCCACTTTTGAATCCTTTTCCTAGTGCCAGAACATGGATCTCATCAGGAAATACTACCAAATCCACTTAGATTGACCTAAACTTGGTGAAATAATTAAAATACACTTCCTTGTGGATAATTTCTTCCGCATTTTAATTTCACAGTGTATCATTGCTTTGTTTGTGGCAATAACTTTTAAGGATGGTAGAATCTTGGCCATGGGCTGGAAATGTTAGGAAGATTGGAGTAGTGATCTATGCTTTGAACAGCCAAATCTAAATCAACCTTTGAAATATTACTTGGGTTGGCAAGATGCAGCCTGGACTAAGGACATTACTGCAAGCCAAAAACTTTCTGGAACAGTAGATAAAGCTCTGACATTCATAGCAGCTGTGATTTTGATTAAATCACTCTTCCTGCATTCTTAAATATTTGCCTTAACTTTTTGCCAGACCTGCTCATCCCCACTACAGAGCAGAAGAGATAGAGCTGAAAAAGCAAGCTATTATTTACTACATTTACTAAAAACTAAGTAGCAGCAAATGATGAGCTGGCACAGCCTGAATCAGCTGTAGATCCTAGAGCATATTCAACCTGGTAAGTAAAGCCCAATAAGAAGCACAATGTTAAGCCTGTATCTGTAAGTAATAATACTTAATATTTATTGAATGCTTTGTGTGCACCAGGCACTATACTGAGCACTCTATGTTTATAATCACACATGATTTTCTCAAGCAATTAAAGAAATAGGTATCATTATGATCCTCATTTTAAAGATATTGAAACTAAGGCTCAAGAAGTTAAATAACTTATTCAAGTTCATACAGCTAAGTGACAGAGCAGGAATTCAAACTGGAATCTTTCTGACTGTAAACTCTACACATGCAAACACTTTACTACACTGCAGATATGATGGAGATATAGTTCAACTCCACTAATTTTATGATGGAGTAGTTTAGGCTCAGACGTTGTATGACCTTCCCACGGTCACAAAGCTAATTAGTTAGGCCTTTAGGTACTATGTTGAATGACTGTAATTCTCTACACATCATAGTGCTGCACAGATTTTTAATTCCACATAGAGGCCCTACATCGCAAATAATTACCAAGCCATAATCTAGACAGTTAAATATTAGAGACATATTTCTGAATTTATGTTTAGTCAATACTTGAGTTCTTATGAAATTATTGTGTTTTAAAAATTTCTCTGTAACAGATAATTGCAATATCTCCACTTGTTTATTTCACTGAGATGTTTTTCAGGATCAATGAAATATTGTCTGTAAGGTACACAATATGAAACACGAAGCATTATTTAGTAAACTGCAAGACACCCAAGTGGCTGTTATATTTGTGACTGAGGTCATTTCTTGCTATCAGCCCACAGTGCAGAAGTCCAACAACCACAAAACACTCCTTTCACCCACTCAAAGTGGTTCTTTCCTTCTCTAGTTAAGCAGTTAGTAGCACGGACTGTTGTGGTTGGTGTATTTCTACACAGTGGGTAGCAGAGAGTAAAGAAATGATCATAGCCACAAATTCAGCAATAGAGCAAGCTTTACTGGAATGTTTAATTACTTCCTATGAGATACACAAAGTGCCATCTTGCTTTTCCCTAAGGTCCAGCCACAAGCACACTAATGCATTATGAAAATTACCAGGATACACCTAACACAATGCCATCTGGTGGTTTCTATCTGACAATAAGATAAATATACAGGCAAACCTCATTTTATTGTGCTTCACAGATAATGTGTTTCTTACAAATGGAAGGTTTGTGGCAACCCTGCATCAAGCAATAGCATGTGCTCACTTTATGTAAGTGTCACATTTTGTTAATTCTTGCAATATTTGAAACTTTTAAATTATTAACTTGTGTATTAGGGTGATCTGTGATTAACAACCTTTGATGTTACTATTGTAATTGTTTTGGAGTGCCACAAATTGTGCCCAAAGAAGACTGCAAACCTAACTGATAAATAGCCTGCGTGTCCTGACTCCTTCACCGACCAGTCGTTCCCTCATCTCGCTACCTCTCCTCAGGCCTTCCCATTCCCTGAGACACACAATATTGAAATTAGTCTAGTTAATAACCCTACAATGGCCTCTCAGTGTTTAAGTGAAAGGAAGAATTGCAGGTATCTCCCTTGAAATCAAAAGCTAGAAATGATTAAGTTTAGTGAGGAAGGCGTGTTGAAAGTTGAGATAGGCCAAGAGCCAGGCCTTTTGTACCACAAACATTTAGCCAGGTTGTGAATGCAAAGGAAAAGCTCTTGAAGGAAATTAAAAGTGCTGCTCCAGTGAACACGTGAATAATAAGAAAGCAAAACATCTTTATCATTTATATGGAGACATTTGAGTGGTCTGGATGGAAGACCACACCAGCCATAACATTCCCTTTAGCTAAAGCCTAATCCAGGGCAAAGCCTTAGCTCTCTTCATGTTCTGTGAGGTTCTGTGAAGACTGAGAGAAGCGAGGAAGCTGCAGAAGAAAAGTCTGAAGCTGGCAGAGGTTGGTGCATGAGGTGAAAGGAAAGAAGCCTTCTCCATAACATGAAAGTACAAGATGATGCAGCAAATCCTGATGTAGAAGCTGCAGCAAGTTATTCTGGAAATCTAGCTTAGATAATAGATGAAGAAGTCTACACTACACAACAGATTTTTAAAGTAGACAAAATAGCCTTACATTGGAAGAAGATCCCATCGTAGACTATCATAGCTAGAAAAAAAAGTCAATGCCTAGCTTTAAAGCTTCAAAGGGCAGGCTGATTCTCTTGTTAGGGGGCTAATGTAGCTGGTGGCTTTAAGTTGAAGCCAACGCTCATTTACCATTCTGAAAATCCTAGGGTCCTTAAGAATTATGCTAAATCTACTTGGCCTGTGCTGTATAAATGGAACAACAAAGCTCGGATGACAGCACTTCTGTTTATAGTATGGTTAACTGAGTATTTGAAACACACTGTTGAGACCTACTGCTTAGAAAAAAAGATTGCTTTCAAAATATTACTGTTCATTGACAATACACCTTGTCACCCAAGAACTCTGATAAATATGTACAAGATTAATGTTATTTTCATGTCTGTATAATTCGATATGCATTCTACAGTCATGGATTAAAGAGGAATTTTGACTGTTAAGTATTGTTATTTAAGAAATAAAATTTTAAGGCTGTAGCTGCCATAGACAGTGATTCCTCTGATGGTTCTGGGAAAAGTAAATCAAAAGGCTTCTGAAAAAGATTCACCATTCTAGATTCCAATAAGAACATTAGTGATTCATGAAAGGAGGTCAAAATACCAACATTAAAAGGAGTTTGGAAGAAGTTGATTCCAACTTTCATGGATGACTTTGAGGGATTCAAGACTTCAGATGAGGAAGTAACTGAAGCTGTGGTGGTAACAGTGTGAGAATTAAAGTAGAGCCTGAAGATGAGACTGAATTGCTATAATCTCATAATAAAACTTGAGTGGATGAGAAATTATTTCTTATGAGTGAGCAAAGAAAATGGTTTCTTGAGATGGAATGTACTCCCGGTGAAGATGCTGCGAACATTGGTGAAATAACAACAAAGGATTTAGAATATTACTTTAAACGTAACTGAGAAAGCAGTGGCAGCGTTCAAGGGGATCAACTCCCGTCTTAAAAGAACTTCTGCTGTAAGTAAAATGCTATCAAACTGCATCACATGCTACAGAGAAATTTTTTATGAAAAGGAAGAGTCAATGAATGTGGCAAACTTCATTGTTCTCTTATTTTAAGAAATTGCCACAGCCATCCCAATCTTCAGCAAACACCACACTGATCTGTCATTCAGCCATTAATGCTGAGGCAAGACCACTTGGCCAGCAAAAAGACTTATGACTTGCTGAAGACTCAGAAGATTGTTACTAATTTTGAGCAATAAAGTATTTTTAATTAAGGAGTGTGCATTGCTTCTTAGACATAATGCTATTGCATACTTAATAGAGGACAGTATAATGTAAGCATAACTTTGATATGCACAGAGAAACCAAAACATTTGTGTGACTTGCTTTACTGTGATATTTGCTTTACTGCAGGGTTTGGAACCCAACCCACAATGTCTCCAAGGTATGCTTGTATACCCTTTCTCATCCCAGTTTAACCTCTTTTCTTGTTGACTATGGGAAGCCAGCTTAATCAGTTGTTCTTAATTAAAAAGTTCTGTATGTTACAAAAAATTTCAAGGTAATTGGCTGTTTCAGAGTAAAATAATGTGCCAAGCTTTTTTTTTTTTGTCTTGAAATAATCTGTATGCACTTTATCTGGGGAGCACTTTTAGTGTAGAAAGGGGGTCTTAGCTTTACTAGATGAGTATCATATGCATGCATTAGTGTCTTCTCTTACATGATTTTCCCAGGAGATTAGTGTCAGGGACTATCAATCCTGGTGTGTGTCCTTTTTCTAGAGGAGAATTCCCTTAATCCTTAAGACCAGCAGATTAACACTTTTCTGAAAAAAACACTGATGCTTATTAATGTGAAACAACTGATAACAGTAATTCAGTGATTGGTATGTAATCATTGCTTTCCCTAAGATATCAAAGCCTAGATTTTTGAGATTGGCCAGCCAAAACACTGCTCACAGTGGATTGGATATATGATGATGTTGGCATGATCCTTAATGTTCCTATAATTCGAGTCACATTTGCCCTTAATTCCAGGAGTGACAGCCAAGTTAGTCAGCTCTTACATCCTGACAATCCTGAAATCCATACGCTGCTTGCCAAATATCATTCTGATTTTAGAAAAGGAAAGACAGGAATTATTACCTTCTCTCGTACTCACCTTTTCTTTATTTGTGTAAAACAACTGTTTTTCTTAGTCATCTTTTTTTTCCCTCTTTCTCTATACAACATGATTGTCCTTGTTTTTGGCTTTTCTTCTCTACCTGATGGTCATTTCTTGTCTCATTTGGCCATTTCTTCCACCCCACTGGCAAATTTTCTCTCTTGCTCTAGCATAAACAGTTCTGGGTTTGTTTCAATTTGCAGTTGCATCCAGCATCCAATCGTATTTAATTCATTCACTCATTCATTCATTTATTTATTTTAATAATTTAAGTTTTTGTTTTTCCAGGGGGTACATGTGCAGGTTTGTTACACGGGTATATTTCATGATGCTGAGGTTTGGAATACAAATGATTCCATCATCCAGGTAGTGAGCATAGTGCCTATTAGTTTATCAACTCTTACGCCCCTCCCATCCTCCCTGCTTTAGTAGTCTCCAGTGTCTATTGTTGCTATCTTTATGTCCTTGAGTTTACAGTTTGTAACTCCCACTTGTAAGTGAGAATATATATGGTATTTGGTTTTCTGTTCCAGCATTAATTTGCTTAGCATAATGGCCTCCAGTTGCATTCATGTTGCTGCAGAGGACATGATTTTGTTCTATAGGAGATATATATCTCATAGTATTCTATAGGAGATATATATCTCATATTTTCTTTAGCCAATCCACTGTTGATGGGCACTTAGGTTGAATCCACGTCTTTGCTATTGTGAATAGTGCTGTAATAAACGTACAAGTACAGGTGTCTTTTTGGTAGAACCATGTATTTTCCTTCAAAATACCCAATTTTGAACTTTTATTTCAGCTCTGAATTATGTAACATAAAAAGAATTTTAACTTCTTAAAACCCAGTAACAAGAATAGGTAATATATTCTTAATCTACATTCTCCTGTGATTTTAACTACTTCTCAAAGGCTGAACACCTTGGGAAGACTCATTAGTCCTCTCTTGTCTATAAGGCTATAAGATGCTTCTTACAGTCAATTATTATGTTGGTATGTTTAAATTTATGGTAGTTTTATTGATCTACACATAGGTCAAAATTTTTAAAAAGGTTAAAAAAGTCAAAAGAGGTATTAGCTACTCTCTACTTTTGCCTAAAATATAACTCTTTATAAAACCTCTGAATGGTGGTGAGCTTATTTTACAATGAAAGAAAATGAACGAAAATGAGTTAAGCATTACATTACAAAATGTCAGGTAGAAAGCAAACTTCTCAAATTCCAGTTCAAGATGGCCTAGGCCTATGGAGGTAAAGGATGTTATGGGGGTGTGAGGAGAGGATACTTCCCACTCCCTGGTTGGTGTCCCTGGGTTTTATAAGTTTTCACTTTAAGTTTCCTTTAATTCTCATATCTTATCTTCTTCTGTTTTGGAGCTCAGGCTCCTGGCCCAGGGACTTGAAACTGAAGTATTCCTACTCTGATGGGAAATATGCCCCTGCCATTCCAAGTTGACATGCTGAGTGCATTTTCTCACAGAAGTATTGTAACATGGCATTGATTCTTCACAAAACTCTCAGGACAGAACTTTGTTCCTGACACTTTCGCTATCTGGTTGTGTCTCAGAAAAATGCAAATTGAGTTTTAATAAACTTGCAACCTGAACTCTTGCAACATGTCCATGTGGAAGTTAGAGGGTATCTTTATGCTTAGAAATATCAAATAAATCTTTATTGGTTTTTCTCCAAGCTCTCCTGAAAATCATGAACATTCTAACAACCCCAGCAAAAGTCAGCAGGAAGCCTGAAGGCATATGCTATTGAACTTTTGAACTCTGAAACAGCATCTATTTTCTTAGTTCTGTTTGTTGACTCTTCTTTGATCTCATCTTATTAGAAAGATAATACTCTAACATTTTAGCATATTTAAAATAAACTGCTTTAACAATCCTCCAGGGAACTCAGCTTAACTTTAGCCTTTTCCCAATCTCTGAAGCTCTTTACTGCAGTGTGTACTCACCTTCATGGAAATTGTCTGTTAAGTAATTCTCCCTAACAGAGAGTTTAATTTCCTGAATACACTCTAGGCAGAAATATTTATATTTCATTTGAGCATTTGAATGTGAACCCTATTTCTAATTTAGTGACTATCTTTGAAAGCTTACTAATCAAACTAGAAGACTCAAAGAAGTGGAAACTGTCTATAGTCACAGTAGTGGTGGTTGTGGTGGTGAGAGCTGCCTAGTAGGGTTATTTGGCCAGAGCTTTGCATTCAGAAAAGGTCCCAAATTTAGACTTCCTATAATCTTAAAATAAGAAAATAACATGCGGATACATACATAATGTATTGAAAGATGATCATTGTACATTTCAAACTTGCTGTTCCCAAACCACATCAACGTAACACACTATGAATTGATACAGATATCAATTAGTTTATTGATATGTCTTTTAATTAATTAGTTTGTTAATTTATTGATATGTATTTTGAAATATCTATTCTATATGTATCCGGCAAATAGCAAAATAGTAGCATTATAATTTTTGCTTAAAATATGTAATTTTTAAAGGTAAATATTGAAGATCTAAACACAGTTGTAGATAGTTTTAGTAGCATTTCTGGAATTCATTTCCTGCCTTCCCACTTCCAAATATTACCCAGATTTTCTTTCAGCTCTATTTAACTCTCATCTGTTCACTCTGCCTTCAATACAGAATGGTTCTGGTTTTCTTGACAGTCAGCATGTTTCATTCTTGTAGCCACAACCACTTGTTCAGGGATAGATGTGACTTTTGTGGTCTAACTTGGTTGAGTTCTGGGACTCTTTCTTGGAGAGCTGTTATATTTCTGCTCTCAATAGATTTGAACGAAGAAATGTGGACTTTATACTATGAGAAGAATGAACCTTATGATGTTAGAGAGGAAGAATTGGGTCCGTCCATTATACTGTGAAAGTTGATCATACTAATTAGGTCATTCTTGTCATATCCAGCTAAATCAGAGTCAAGGAGCCAGGGGAAAAAAGCACTTGAGATACATAACATTGCTCTAGAAATATAATTCTTTGCAGGTCCAGCTGCTGAACTTGCAGAGTTCAGCAAATATTACTCAGATTTTATTTTGGCTCTATTCATCTCTCATGTATTCACTCTACCTTCAATACAGAATGGTTCTGGTTTTCTTGGTAGTCAATACGTTTCATTTTTGTAGCCACAATAAACCTGAGACCAAATACACAATTGTAACCTGAGACCAGTTTTATCTATAGCTCCTGCTGAGATAACTTGCTGCAACTCTAGGACTAATGTTGCCCACTGATATCACCCACTATTGAAACTTGCCAGCTCCCCAAAGCTTTACTAATGCCAATGAATTTTTTCTCAAGACCACACATAACATTCCTCTTTTTTATAAAACCCCCAACCTTCTCTTTGTTCTTAAGATATACTGAAGACCATCTAATCCACATATATGCCCTGAATTACAATTCTTGCTTCCCAAATAAAAAGTTAATCTCTACATTTTAATTTTGACTTTGAAATACATGGTGTCAGAAGTGGGCTCCAAAGCTGATTGACCTTGAGGAGAATCACTGGCCCTTGGGATTATGATGTGAGGTACCTATAATGGAGATCTTTGAGTGCCCCTTTTCCCCCTGATGAGTCTCTCTTGGACAGAGCTCCTGAATTTGGTTTGAGTTCCACTTTATTTGGGATTTGGTTGGGAGAGGTCTTTCTCCTTCCTGTTTAAAGAGAAGTCTTTCTCTTTCTTGTCTGGGATATCTTTTGTTGAGGAGGGTTATTTTCCTTGTGTTGACCTCAGCTGTGAGGTTTTGACCTCCGGGTTTGGATGAGGGGATTTTTCCTTTCATTTGGAGAAGGCGTACTATCCTTCCTGGTATGTACTTTATCTTCAATTGGTGCTTGCATTTTAATTTCGCTTTTGGGAACTGGAGCTTACATTGCATTGGCTTTTGTGTATTCGGCATTAAGCTGGATCACATTGGGTTCTTAAAATTCAAAGACATGCCAAAACAACCCTCACTGGGTACTCAATAGAAGCTGGATATACACTTAAGCATTATGGTCCATCTTCACATGTTTTCTTGTCTTGATGGGCCAAACATACTAAAGATGACCTGGAATTACAATGGCCTACTTGAAGTTCTTTTGACTTCTCTAAATTAGTTTGTCTCAGGAATAACCTAGAAAGCAAAGGCTCTAAAACTAAGCAATCTGAATGAAATGTATACCTTAATTGGTACATTGAGGCATCTAAATGCAATTGAGAATCAAAATTTTTCTTGCTCCAAAATATTAATTAACAAAGACAAATAAAAAATTAAAAGAAGAAAACAAAGACTTTAAAAGTCCAAAATCCTTCTGTCTCTCAGGTGCCATCTACTGCCTCTCCTTTCAATCTTTCACTTTCCAAACTTTCCTCCTTTTTAATACATCTTCCTGTGCTAACACCCCACCTCCTGCTTTTCAGTCTCAACCTATGAAAACTTGTTCCTTTAAGATCAGGCTCTCTAACAATCCTGAGGTTCCCTATATTTCTTATGACCCTTGGACTAAATTTGAACTTCATGCTATAGCCAAGGAATTTCCTAGTTACTGAAGACTCCCATTATTTTGTCCATGAATTTTACATTACAGTTCAGGTTTAAAAGAGCTTGGCTTCTCTGGTCTTTACTGACTTGTTTGTGTGCTTGTAGAAAGCCAGGCCCATCACCAAATGCAAAAGCAGATTGGACGCATCTCCAAAAGGATTTAGTGAGACCTGTCCCTACTTCCTCAGCACATGGTCTGCAATATTGGGAACAGACTCAGCAACTTGCAAGAAATTTACATGGGGCCATTGTCAAAGCATTTCCCAAAGCCACAGACTGGAATAAAATTCAAGCTTGTACTCAACAGCCAAAAGAATAGGTTCACAAATATTATATCAGGTTCCAAGCTATACTTAGAGAAAATTCTAGTTTTCCCATGGATGTTGACTCCACTAGAGTCACCTTTAACTCGATGTTTGCTAATGGTCTCTCCTAAGAGCTTCCTTAACCAATAAAAAGAGCCTGCCTAAAATAGGAGACCATATCAACTACTAATCTTGTTAATCTGGCAAATTAATGGCCTGAAACCTTAGATAATACCAATAAAAAGAAAGCCACTAAAATTTTAAATGTCCAACTACACAGATGAATGCTTCCAGAAAAAACAACTGGGGGTTGGGTGCAGTGACTCATGTCTGTAATCCCAGCAATTTGGGAGGCCAAGGCAGTTGGATCACTTGAGCCCAACAGGTCGAGACTAGCCTGGGGAACATGGCAAAATCCCATCTCTACCCCCAAAAATACAAAAATCAACAAGGTGTGGTGGTGCATGCCTGTAGCCCAGCTACCTGGGAGGCTGAGGTTGGAGGATCACCTGAGCCTGGGAGGTCAAGGCTGCAGTGAGCCATGATGACACCACTGCACTCCAGCCTGAGTAACAGAGTGAGACTCTTTCTCAAAAACAAAACAAACAAACAGAAAACAGACAAACAAAAAACCTCATAATTGAGATCCTAAATGGTACAACTTGAATCCACAAGGGCTATATCCTGGTAATTGTCACTACTGTAAATAGCCAAACCACTGGAATAAGAACTATCCTAAGCTAAAATGAATTAGAACATCCTTCTTCAAATTAACTTCCATTATCTCCCCCACAATGTAGGGGATGTGAGGACTCAGTGTTTTGTTTTCTTCAATCCTCTGTCTTAATCACTGTGAGGAGATTACTCTTCAAATTGGCAATAAGATTCTAACTGTTCTCAGAGACACAGGAACAACCCTATCAGTTCAACCCCAGCAGCCTCAATCAGCCCCTACACCTCAGAGTGATAAAACATTCAAAGGCTGGGAGTCTCTAATAGGCCACTGATAGCCTTTCTGTCCCAGTCTATTACTTTCTGCTTGGGATTTTTACAGGATACTCATCTTTTCTTACTGGTGGAGTCTGCTCCAGCTCATTTAAGGGGATATGATTTTTTAAAGAGAAAAGCCATGCTGGCATCTCCTTTTCCCAAAAGAGGGAAATAATTCTAGAATTTGATGACCCCAATAGTTGACTGGACTGTCAAAAAAAGGAAAACCTAAAAAAAAATATGTTTTTAAAGTGACCCAAGATTGCTTCAGTTTGGACATATGAGGAATAAAAACTAGGCCTATAAACTAAAGTTAATCTCTCACTCACAAGGATGAGGTCTGTCAAATATTTAACTGACATGTACTAATTACAACCTTTCCTATCAGATAAAACACAAAGACAGGATAAAAGCAGGTACCTCTCTCCAGACCTTAAGACACCTATATACTAGTTAACATTTTACTCTGTGTATGTTAACCACCTATTTGCTTTGTCTTATACATAAGGTCACTAAGCACTAATCAGAATTGTAAGAATGTCACCTTTGCTTCACTGTCTCCCTTCTTTCATTTTCTAGATAGCAAAATGTAAAAATTTTGAGCTCATGTAGCCCACTCTAGGACATATTCTTGGTTTGTGCTAATTCTGCATTTCTGGATTGCAATCCTCAAATTTGGCTCAAAATAAAATTAAGTTTATATTGACTCTTATTTTAGCCTCGAGTTGACAGGACTCTACCAATGATGTCTCAGTTATTTGTTATGCTGTTTCATGTGCCAAAGACATCTCTGTTGCCTTCTAAAATTCCTTATTGGAACAGATACCTGTGTCTTTATGGGCCATATAATCGACAGAGTACACTCCTAATAAAAATCCAAATTGACCCTCTTGCCTAATATCAAAAAGTATCTCTTTAGTCGATTTGCCTGACAATGCATAAAACCCATAACTGGAAAATACAAGCCTCAAGGTTTAATAATTCCTTGTACTAATCTCTGTAATACTCTCATCCCAATAAGAAAACCTAACAGCCAAGGATGAAGATGTGTTCAAGATAAATAATATCATCATACCCCATCATCCCATAGTTCCAAATTTGCACACTTTGCTGACATGAATACCAACGGATAGTAAATTTTTCACTGTAATTAAACTCTGCAGTTCCTTCTTTAGCTTCTTGTTGATTAAGGCCATCAATACATATTTGCCTTCACCTGGGTAAAACTATAATATACCTGGGTGGTTATGCCTTAGGGATATACTGAAAATCCTTTTTACGTCTCCCAAATTCTGAATGCTGATTTAGGAGATGTGGCTTTTTCCTAAAACTTGTCTTTATTACATTATGTAGATAAGTTATTTGTTTGTTCTTCCTTATAGGCAAGACTGCAAGGAAGACAGTGTACATTTATTAAAACTCCTAAGTCAATCCTAAGCCAAAAGAACAAAGCTGGAAGCATCACGCTACCTGACTTCAAACTATACTACAAGGCTACAGTAACCAAAACAGCATGGTACTGGTACCACAACAGAGACATAGATCAATGGAACAGAACAGAGCCCTCAGAAATGATGCCGCATATCTACAACTATCTGATCTTTGACAAACCTGACAAAAACAAGCAATGCGGAAAGGATTCCCTATTTAATAAACGGTGCTGGGAAAACTGGCTAGCCATATGTAGAAAGCTGAAACTGGATCCCTTCCTTACACCTTATACAAAAATTAATTCAAGATGGATTAAAGACTTAAATGTTAGACCTAAAACCATTAAAATCCTACAAGAAAACCTAGGCAATACCATTCAGGACATAGGCATGGGCAAGGACTTCGTGTCTAAAACACCAAAAGCAATGGCAACAAAAGCCAAAATTGACAAATGGGATCTAATTAAACTAAAGAGCTTCTGCACAGCAAAAGAAACTACCATCAGAGTGAACAGGCAACCTACAGAATGGGAGAAAATTTTTGCAACCTACTCATCTGACAAAGGGCTAATATCCAGAATCTACAATGAACTCAAACAAATTTACAAGAAAAAACAAACAACCCCATCAAAAAGTGGGCAAAGGACATGAACAGACACTTCTCAAAAGAAGACATTTATGCAGCCAAAAAACACATGAAGAAATGCTCATCATCACTGGCCATCAGAGAAATGCAAATCAAAACTACAGTGAGATACCATCTCACACCAGTTAGAATGGCCATCATTAAAAAGTCAGGAAACAACAGGTGCTGGAGAGGATGTGGAGAAATAGGAACACTTTTACACTGTTGGTGGGACTGTAAACTAGTTCAACCATTGTGGAAGTCAGTGTGGCGATTCCTCAGGGATCTAGAACTAGAAATACCATATGACCCAGCCATCCCATTACTGGGTATATACCCAAAGGACTATAAATCATGCTGCTATAAAGACACATGCACACGTATGTTTATTGTGGCACTATTCACAATAGCAAAGAGTTGGAACCAACCCAAATGTCCAACAATGATAGACTGGATTAAGAAAATGTGGCACATATACACCACGGAATACTATGCAGCCATAAAAAATGATGAGTTCATGTCCTTTGTAGGGACATGGATGAAACAGGAAAGCATCATTCTCAGTAAACTATCACAAGGGCGAAAAACCAAACACCGCATGTTCTCACTCATAGGTGGGAATTGAACAATGAGAACTCATGGACACAGGAAGGGGAACATCACACTCCGGGGACTGTTGTGGGGTTGGGGGAGGGGGGTGGGACAGCATTAGGAGATACACCTAATGCTAAATGACGAGTTAATGAGTGCAGGAAATCAACATGGCACATGGATACATATGTAACAAACCTGCACATTGTGCACATGTACCCTAAAACCTAAAGTATAAAAATAAAAATAAAAAAAAAATAAAAAAAAATAAAACTCCTAGCCACCAAAGGTAACATGGTTTCTAAAGAAAAACTACAACTAGTTAAGTCCCAAGTTAAATATCTGGGTCATCTGATTTCAGAAGCAGACCTGCATTTGGATCCTGAACAACTACAAGGTGTTCTACAATTCTGTAAGCTCAAAATAAAATGACAACTTTGAGGGCTTTTTGGATTCACTGGATGGGATACTGCCATTAAATGGATACCAAACTTCTCTTTGACTGTCTGATCCCTGCATGTCCTACTTAAAAACTTCTAAACCTGATACCATTATATGGAAAAAGTCTGGAGATACTGGTTTTTTAAGCTTAAATGAAGGGCTTTTAAATACCCTTGCCCTAGACACCCTAATTATCAGCTTCTTTTCCTCTTTTTGTTTATGAATAGAAAGGAAATGCCTTGGACATCCTAACCCAGAAACATAGATTTCAGCACCACCCCACTGGAGATTACAGCCAGCAACTAGAGGCAGTAGTAGCTTGAGAATTACCCTCTTGTTTGCAAGCAGTTCTAGCTACCACCCTATTAACTAACTTCCACTGAAGAAATTATCATGGAATCTCCCTTAAGCATTTTTGTTCCCCACACTGAGGAATCTCTTCTAAATTCACATCACACCTAGCATTTCTCTACCAGTCACCTTCCCTCTTATGAACTACTTTTACAAGCTTCTCCTCACACGACACATTTTCAATGTAATAATCTCAACCCGGCTACCCTTTTGCCCCCTCCTTTTGGTGAGAACCCCCAACCCCTACCACGTGACTACTGGAAACTTTCTGACTCCTCAGAAAGATTTAGAGGAAACTCCTCTAGATAATTCTGGACTACTATGGTTTACAGATGAATGATATTTAAAAGAGAACAGTGGTAAATACTGTGCAGGTTATGTAGTTACTACTTCCTTTGAAGTCATTGAAGATGCTCCCTTACCTATGGCTACTTCTGCCCAACAGACCGAACATTTGCTCTAGCTCAGCTTTGCCCCCTTGCTAAAAGAAAATGTGCGTATGTATATGTGTGTGTGTGTATATATATATACACACACACATATATTTTACACATACAGATTTAATTGAGTCATCTACTTCCTTTCAATTCTGATTGGAAGCACAGTGAGATATTTTTTCTGAATGCCTTGGTACTTAGCTAACCCACAGAGAAAGCAGAATAATGCCTGATACTTTTTCTCTGGGAATGTTAAATAAAATAATGAAGGTTCATTGTTATATCTCCCAAATCTGCATTGCTCTTGTTGATTCTTCTGAGAGTATTATCGAGAGAAGGGATTTTTGGCTTATTGTACAAGGCTGTTAATATGCTGCCCCATATATATGTATATATGTGTATATATATGTATATGTGTGTGTGTGTATGTGTGTGTATGTGCGTGTGTGTGTGTGTGTATACAGACAGCAGATAGGCTTTTGGGGTTGCTCAGGATTGTGGAATGCTCTGGAAACAAAGGGGTTTCCTCACTTCCGCAAGGGAACAAATTAAAAATGTACAGGACTTCCTGAATACCATCTAGCTACCAGCTGCCTGGGCTATTACCAGAACTCCAGACATTCCAAGGTAGACTCTACGGAAGCTAGAAGAAACGACCTTGCTAATAATGCTGCAAAGAATGATGCTATTAGAGGCTCACTTAATCAAATCTCTACTGTGGCCCCACTAAAAGAGCCCTCGAAAGATGACTGAAAAATAATTACCAAAGACTCACAAAATGGACCCCAGAAGCTGAAAAGGAAAGTCCATGGCTGCCGGTTTGATGGAAAAAAAGAACTATGGTTTGAACCTGATAGCAAATCAGTTTTCCCAAATTTAGTAAAATATTCATTGTTAACCAAAGAACATTATTTGACTCACTTGGCAATTAACAAATTAATTTCTTTTAGAAAACAATATTGGTGGGGTGACATTTAAAAAGCTGCAAAACATGCCTGTTTGGCTTGCACCACCTGCCCTAAGTTTAATCTAGGAAAACCCATATGTACCAATCCTGGACATTTTAGTTGACCTAATTGGCCTTTCAAGGTTTGGCAAATGGATTTCACCCAACTACCTCTTCCCGTGGGTATATGTTTATATGCACTAGTAATGGCTTGCGTGTTCTCCCATTGGGTAGAGGCTTTTTCCTGCAGATAAGCCAGTGCTTCAGGTATGGCCAAAATTCCTCCAGAACAAATTATCCCACCCAGGGAACTCCTCTTGAACTAAAAAGTGATTGGGAATCCCATTTTCCTGGCCATGTAATAAAACAAGTATGTTCAGTTTGGACAACTTCATAGCATTTCCATTGTGCCTACTATCCCCAGTGTTCTGGCCTAGTAGGACGAACAAATGGAACTCTACAAACCCAGTTGAAAGATTTATGGAAACTCTACACCTTCCTTGGCCTAAAGTTCTTTCTTTGGTATTATTAAATCAAAAGGCCACTTTTTTTGGGGGCTCATAAACTTTCACCTTTTTAAACTGTCACAGGCCATCCTATGCACTTGGCTCCTTCTGCTTTTGATGCTCAATGAAAGGAGACATACTTCAATATTGTAAAGGCATTACTAAAGTAATGAATGGCAATCATACTTTGGTAGAACATCTTTCCACAGCACAGTCCCAGGAAACAAAGACCTAAAACATCATGATCTGCAGCCTGGCAACTTGGTTTACTGGAAAAGACACCTACATAATAATTCTCTCCAGCCTCACCGGAAGGCCCATAACCAGTCCTTCTCACAAGTCCCTGTGCTGCCAAACTAAAGGGCATTGACTCCTGGATCCACATCTCTCATTTTAAAAGATTTCTACTTCTCACTGAACCAGCACCCAAACAGGGAATTTAAAACTAAATTCCCTTCATCGATGAGATAAAGCAGATAATATCTGTTGTGGACTGTGGATTAGGTCAGTAAACCATTAAAAAAAAATTTTGGTCTCTTCTTACATGTCTACATTTTCCTGGAAAGATAATGCCCTAGTGCACATTTTCGAGTCTAATGCCAAAGTGGAAATATAACTGTTGGATCTGTCACTCAAAACCCTAATCTGTTCATGATGCAAGCGATCTTTTAGTTTGCCACATAACAGATTTCACTCATGTTACTAATGTAACTGTTTGTTCAAATTGTGCATCTGGCCCTTTTTATAAAGTCAAACTTTCAGACTCACATGTTCAGATTCCCTGTTTCACCCTAACAGAGCTGACAATCTGCAGAAAATACTTTGAAAATAGATTTAAAAATTATAAAAATCAGAACTTAAAAACTTGTAAAAATATTTATGATACAAATTCTTTAATTGTTGATGGTTTCCAACAATGTAATAACATGATAGTAAGACCTTGAATAAATATTGCTGACACTTCCCTATGAATAACTATTGGTACATATGGTACTCTACATGGGATTACCTGTTGTGCCCCAATAGGATACATTCTTATTTATGGGGGATTTGGTAATCAATCATATGTATATGCAACATCACACCTCAATAAATGGAAAGGAAAAGGACAATGTGGTTTAGAATATTTCTGGATTCAAATTAAGTTAACAAACTTTGAACACTGTTGACACCTATTACCTTATGCTTTAATATTAACAGAGATACCCTCCTAGAAGGCATACATCCAGCCAGATGGGTCTCAGTTGCCAGAGCTTTTCTGCCTTGTATCAGTCACTTAGTAACAATGGTTGGAAACCTATGCTTAACAATTGGAGCTGACTCTAGAGCTAAGGTCATTGTGACCCAACAAATTTCCCTAGATTTTCTTGCTAAATTAGTATTAGCTAACAGAATTGCTCTAGATTACTTACTAGCTAAGCTAGTGTTTGTGCAATAGCTAACTTAATGAAGTAGAAACACGATTACAGAAGATAAAAAAATGGCTTCAAGAATTTTCACCAGATACTTCTGGACTTTTTGATCTGTTTAGTTGGTTACTTTCAAAATTAGATCACGGTTTAAAACTATTATTCAAACTGGATTTATTACACTGTTGCTGATTTTTTTTTTGTATTATGATTTTTAAAGCTTTGTCCTTATTGCCTGTCTAATCTTTATAAAGCCAATTCTTCCAACAGGATAATGTTAGCTCAACACCTGAAGACGAGTGCTGATGCCTATAGGACTGATAAGATAGAGCTTGATACCAGACTCCAAAAAGACCTTTCCTGAGGACATATGTCAGTCTGGCTTCTTTGTTACTCAACGTGGCCTGTGTCTCTGACATAGATCCCTATTCTTTTTCACTGATGTGGGAAAGAGAAAACTGGGACAGGTCCATCTTGGCACGGAAGGACAGTTAAGCTTAATTGCAAAATAGTTGATTAGTAATATCTGCAAAGAAAGATCTTGAACAAAAGGGAGAAATGGGCCAAATACAGTGGTTCACACTTGTAATCCCAGAATTTTGGGAGGCTGATGCAGGAAGATCTCTTGAGGTTAGGAATCTGAGATCAGCCTGGGAACATACTAAGACCCTGTCTCCACAAAAAATAAAAATAAAAAATTAGTCTGGCATGGAGGCATGTACCTGTAGTCCTAGATATTCAGGAGGCTGAGGCAGGAGGACCACTTGAGCTAAGGAGGTCAAGGCTGCAGTGAGCCGTGATGGCGTCACTGCACTTCAGCCTGGGTGAAAGAGCCAGACATCGTCTGAAGGAAAAAAAAGGAAGAGAAATGTGAAAGCTTGACCCCAGTCAGAAGGACCAGGAGAAATAGCACTCAGGTACATAACACTGCTGTAGAAATATAATTCTCCGCAAGTGCTATGCAAGTCTGGCTGCTGAAACTGCCTGTTGTAACCTGAGACCAGTTTGATCTATAGCTGCTGAGATAACTTGCTGCAACTCTAGAACTAGTTTTGCCCACTGCCATCGCCCACCCAGCAGATCTTGCCAGCTCCCCAAAACTTTAATAATGAAAAAGAACCTTCTCTTAGCACCACACATAACATTCTTCTTTTGTATAAATTCCCCAACCTTCTCTTTGTACTTCAGACATACTGAAGACCACCTGATCTGCCTGTATGTCCAAATTGCAACTGTTTCTTCCCGACTAAAATGTTAAATTTAGAGAGTCATCTCTACATTTTTATTTTGACTCCAACAATATCATTATAGATCTGCCAATTTGAGGTCTGATGTAGCTGAGGAACTTTCATGTTTATGATAAAAAGTTCTCCCCTCTTTTGAAATCAAATCAAATTTTGAATTAAATTTTCTATTATTTATTGCATAAACAGTCTTAATGTTTTTTCTATTATCCTTATATGTAATTTTTTACCTTTTTAATATCCAGAGGTCCTCAAAATCTTGAAGGGCAGAGGCCTCTCTCAGTTTTTGAATGCCCTGATTCAATCTAATGATTGCCATCCACTGCAGCTCCATCTGGTCCAAGTTTCCTGGTGAGTCAGAGGTCTGAGCTCAGTAGGGTTGTCCCCAGTTCTTAGGAATGGTTTAACGGGCTTAAGAGGTTGTGATATTGAGGATCCAATATCTTGGGTCAGACCAGTCCTCTGCTTTACATTCCTTTTTTTTTTTTTTTTTTTTTTTGAGAGGGAGTCTCGCTCTGTCACCCAGGCTGGAGTGCAGTGGCGCAATCTCGGCTCACTGCAAGCTCCGCCTCCCGGGTTCACGCCATTCTCCTGCCTCAGCCTCTCTGAGTAGCTGGGACTACAGGCGCCCACCACCACGCCCGGCTAATTTTTTGTATTTTTAGTAGAGACGGGGTTTCACTGTGGTCTCGATCTCCTGACCTCGTGATCCGCCCGCCTCGGCCTCCCAAAGTGCTGGGATTACAAGCGTGAGCCACCGCGCACGGTCTCTGCTTTACATTCTTAATTTCATCGCAAAAATCAGGGTGAAACTCAAAAAGATCTAGGGAATGACTGTTCTAGGGAAATGTGTTGGGTCCCAATTGCTTTAGCTGTAGAGTCAACTGTAGAGCCAGTCATTAAGGATAGGTTTCTAACTACTGTTTCTAAGTGACTGGCTGAATAATATATGACCCAGACATAAAAATATGCTAGGTAAAATCTATTGCACATTTTGTTTCTTTTGGGAAATTCATCCTAAGTACTCAAGTTAACTTCAAATCAATGATTCACACATAGTCAACTGTGCCTTAGCGGGGACACTTGACAGTATCTGGAGGAAGCTGTTTTTCGGTTGTCACAACTAGGGGGAGATGCTACCGGCATTTAGTGGGGAGAGGCTGAGATGCTACCAAATAACCTATTAGGTTGGTGCAAAAGTTATTGCGGTTTTACCGTTACATTCAATGGCAAAAACCACAATTACTATTGCACCCACAAAATACAATACACAGGATAACCCATAACAATGAATTTTCTAGCCCTAAATGTTAATAATACCAAGCTTAAATAACGTAGTAAAACACTGGTGGTCTAGCTGCAATCATGTGTTACACTCTGTCTCAGTCTTCTATTTTCTCTCTCATGTGTGCTGGGTAAGCTGGGTGTTTACAATTATTCTAGCTAAGGTTTTCGTTATTCTTTGTTATTGGGAGAAACAGATAAGTTTGAAAATTGGCATAATAATTTTTCTATGGTGCAGTTAGGTAATTTAAAAGGACTATTACCTAAGTAAGTGGGAGCAGGTTTTATTTAGCTGCTCCTCCACTGCTTTTAATGTAAGTTTCTAAGTACTGTAATTAATGTTTACAAGGTGCTGTTCAGTTATTTTTTATTATTATTATGTTTTAAAGATTCAACACTGTGTAAGATTTTTCCTGCTTTGCAGGAGCTCACAATCTAGTAGCGGAAATGGGAAAAACATTCAAGTTACTTTAGTACAAGGGAGTACCTCTCATGTATAATAAGTTACTGTTGGGGCCCAGAAAAATATTACCCCCAAATGTGCTGCTTTGTACTCCAAACAGAGAGCGTCTGGGCAGCATCGCATGTAGGAAAGGGCTCTCTCTGTGAAGTTTCTCTATCTGCGTTAAAGGCTGGGTCCTCCAGAAGTTCAACTGTTGTGAATCCCTTTCCCAGAGAGCTCATCGACCAGGAGGGAAGATGGCGCATATCACAGGAAGAAAGAGCAGAGCTGACACCACACCAGAGCCCAGATAGACTTTGTCCCATGCTGTGGTTGGTTCTTTGGGCCTGTTCATCTCCCCTAAAAGTTTTTTATTCTTCCTCTACAATCGTCTACATTTCCCACTTCTCTTTCCCCTATGAAGAAGGCATATAAGCTTCGAAGTCCCATTGTGTTATTGGGTCCTCACTCTCCTGAGTTGTTCCCATGCGTGTAATGTATTGATATGCCCTTTCTCCTGTTAATCTATCTACTGTCCGTTTATTTCTCAAATACTGAACCTCCATAGAGGAGACAATTCTCTTGCCCTAATGTCAGCTACTCCTGGGGTGAATGAACACTGCTGGACAAATATGGCCAATCTCTAGGGCCACTCTCAGCTTGCCATTTTCCTCGTGGCATCTCTAGGACTACAGACTTCTTCAGTGCCTTTAGAAGCTTACAGGCAACTGCCTGTGGTGAGGCTGCCAGCTTTAATCATTCACCTTCCCCTGTGCAAAGACAGCGAGGAGAAAAACGCCGCTCAGCAAGGCTGAGAGGGCATGAAATTGTGTTAAGCAACATTCATGACAATGACTGGATTTGCTATTTTAAAGTAAGTGACTAAATTTTGTTTTGTTTTGTTTTGAAATTGTAATTTTCCTGTGCTGTTAAGTGTAAAGGTGACCGCTCTGTGGTGGGCTCTCAGCAGTTTGTACTCGACAGCTAATCAGGTTGATTCATTTGGTGAGGTGGGCAGTAAGCTCAGTTATAAAGCAGAATTGAGTTCTTACCTCACTGAGATATAACACCACACATTTTTTTTCTTTCTGCTTTTTGAAGGAAAGAGGTAGTCACGCAGACTTTTCAGGAGGTTGCTGTGAAGACGCAACGAGGTTTTATATGTGTAGCAGGAGACATAATCATCTGTGGAACAAAACTGTCTCCCTTATTGAGTTCGCTAGCAGCCTTTCAATAAATGATTTAGGCAGCTATCACTAATGGGAGCTGGAGGTTTTGGTAGGGACCATCCTGGGCTTATTTTAGCTCAATCTCAGGGCTTGTGAAGTGCAAAATGCACATTTACCTGCTGCTAATTGCATCAGAGCTAACCAGAGGCAAGTTAGCAATGGCTCGGTATTACCAAATTTCCCCACAGGATGGCATCCATCAGTTAAAAACAAAATTTATAGTATTAGCAGAACTCATAAAAATAGAGATGGATTAAATTTTCTATTAGGCTTTACAATGTTTAGGGTTTATTTTGGTACACACTCTAACTTGATCATAGTGAGCGAGGGCAGTGTGAGTGCTTGCCAGGAGCTGGCACAGATGCAGAGATGGAATTTGTGGTATGTGCAAAGGGAGAAAAGGACTCATGCTAAGAATGAAGTTGCTACAAACAAAGCTTAGCATCTAAGATCCCCTGATCACCAGAGGGCCATTTACGGAATTAATTTTTTCCTCCATCAGAAGATTAGCAAGTATCAAGAGATCAAATCAGAATAAGCAGAGCCTCATGCCAAATTAAGGAAAAGCACAAGATGATTTGGGGTTTTGGTATGATGAAAACAGTGTTCTAATATTTCTAATATTTTATAGCTGGAGAATAGTAACAAATATAGTGTTTTAGCTACGTGAACATAGGAATCACATAGGCCAATCCTGAATGCTGCAAAAAAAGTTCCAAAGAGAAAGAATAATTTTTCCAAGCCAGGACCAGAGCAAAAGCAGTAGTTGCTCCGTTATTCCTATTTAGGGAGGATTTAGCCAGTGGGAAGGTGAATGAAGAAGCTTGGTTTGTGTGCCCAGCAAAAATATATTCAAAATTACCTTTATGTTACAGACCCATATAAATAGCAAAGTTTTCTTAAGATAATTTATTACTCTGAAAGGTAGAGAAATACTAATTGTTCATATTAAAGGATGTTGTTATTATTAAAAACACTTTGGGCAGCTAAACAGGGTGGTAGAAATTGGGTAGAGGCACTAATACTCCCTCAGGCTGCCCTGGGAATTGCCACAGGATCTCAGTCTTCTGACCCTTCCTGCGATCCCGCTCCACTGTGGGATGTTTCCCTGCAGCGCTTCATGTCCCAGACAGGGGAGAGCTGCTGTATTCTCTGGAGATTACTGCCCTTTGTCCACCTTTTGAGACTCTTTCTGTGAGCCTACTGTCCTTGTGTCCATCACATCTTGCAGGCCTTTTAATGGCTAAGCCTGTCAAGCACACTTTCACATTACCTTGGAAAGGACACTGAAGTACTCTTGGGGGAATTAGTCCCTCACTAGGGAAAGCGAAATCACAGTTCATTTTTTTCCTGTACCAGCTGCCAATTCTTTTCAGTTGCAGTGTCTCGGAGTTTCACTATTGCATGTGGGCAAATGCGCTTTACTTTGTCTTCATGTACATTAGAGGTATCTACTATAAAGCTTCTAGAAGGCGAGGATGCTGTTTTCTCCAGCTCATGTAGGTCTTGCAAATGTAGGCAGTTTATTTTTAAAAATGCAAAACAAACAAACAAACAGAAAGAAACTCTTAATTATAACATCTTGGCATCTGAAGAATCCTTAGGCACTAGTCCCAGTTGCAGATACAGCAGACTGCATCTGGCTTATTAAGTAAGACACTTCTAGGAGACTTGCTTAAAATAGTGATAACTATAACCCATCCATGGGAATGCGGATTTACACTGGGCCTGAGAATCCGCATTTTATCCTGTCCCTCCTTGAACTCAGTAATTTTGAAAGGTGTAGGTCAACCGAATCTTAAACCAAGCCAGGAATCCTCTGTGCATTTGCAACCACATTGACTGTGACAATGTTTAAATTCACCTATCCTACTTCTTGATCGGAAACTGTAATAATCTTTCTATACATGCATGTCTGTCCTATTTGTGCATTTCAGTACTGGCCAAAGGAATCCGTGAACATAGTGTGTTTTAAATCACTCTGGAGTCCAATGTTGAAGAATGTTGAAAAATATTATTATGTATTGCAAAAGCAGAGAAACCCCAAATCTTTTCAGCTGCCAACATTTGTGTATTTTTAAAAGAGCATTTCTACCCATGTTTTGAAAGTGGCATACGTCACACCCAAGCAGACCCTGGACATCTCTTAGGTGTGATTATTGACAAGAGTAAAATCTCCTCAGGCCATGGTGGCAATGCCTTCATCTTCCAGAGTCCGGGAGTTCTTTGATGATACTCTGTTTGACAAACAAGCTGGGGGGCGGGGGAGGTGGAAAAAAAAGTCCCAGTCTTTTTTCCTTTGCTTCTTTATTTGATATGATCAGTATGTAAAACCCTAGGCTTGAAAAGGACTTTGACATCTTTGTTAGTAAACAAACGGAGTGGTTATAATTCTTTTGACAAGAGGGTAGGGAGGACTGTGCTCTGGCAGCCTTTCTCTTTTTCTTCCGCTTCTCCTCCTCTAACTTGACAAGCGGATTGCAGAGGCCACTGAAAACACTCGTGTCTCTTTCAGGTTGAGAGCATTTGTTAGGCATCTGTGAGGGTTGCTTTCTTGCTGTTGGGTGTCAAGTCACGCAATGTGAAAAGTGGGAATCTTGGACTGCTCAACCATTGCTTTAGCGTGAAAGGAGCACTGACGAGCTAGCCAGTGGCCCAATTAAAAACTGAAGAAAGCATTCACCGTGGGGGACATCAGCTTACTTTACCGACTGTGGTGTTATTAGTGAGACTGACAGGGGCAGCCGGGAGGGGTTGCAGTGGCTGGGAGGAAATGGAGACAGAGTTCATGTTTCCTCAAGAGGCAAGAAATTACTCTTTTTCTCACTGTTGCTGGCAAGTTGTTGATCTTGAAAATGAGAAACCTCATCACAACCTATTTTCCAGGCTTTGTTAATATTTAAAATTATTTTGAGAGAAATTCACCAAATGAAACATGTCATAATATTTAAAGTCATGCAAATTTCACAACTTACCTCCAGCCTATGCATTTTAATTGTTCTATTCAGGGTTTATTGCTCAAAACTCCCAGGTCTTTGAACTTCTGCAACTGTTGCCTTTGGTTATTTCTTGGTGTTCTCAGGAAGTTCGTTACACATGCTCACTAACAGACTCCATCACAGCGAACACCACGGTGCCCACCTTTTCTGCAGAGCCTTTGCCTCCTTAGTGGGACATCAGTGTCAGCCTCGTGTTCTGTCACTGCTTCCAGGCATTGGCCTTGACTTACTCATTGGTCTGTCCTATCCAAAGTCGGGAGAATGTCTTTTTCTCCTTATTTTGAACCAAACTTTGGTGCTGGGGACACAGTCAGCACGTTGGCCCATGTTTCACAAAGCCCCTGTTGAAACCAGATTTGTCATCATTTCCCTTGGGAAAGAGGCTCCTGCTTCTTCCAAGACCCCTCTTGGCTTTGCCCAGTGGGGTTTTGGGCCACAGCAGTTGAGACTTGACAGAAAAAAATATGAAATTCCAGGCCATGAAAACCCAAATGAAAAGAAAACCAGAATCTTCTAGTACAGGCAGAGCTCATTATTATTAGTTGTCAATGTTACAAAGACATTATCAATAGTTGTCTTTGTAACATTTGAGGTTTCAGGATAGCGGAAGAAAACTGTAAATCTTGTCCTCTCAACCTAGGTCTATTAGCCACTGCCTTGTAGTTTTTGGCCTCCTGACAATTCAGACTTGAGGGAAGAGACCAGTGGTGACAAAGATACATTTCCTTAGTTCACGGGAAATAGATCCAAGACTGCTTAAAGAACGTAGACAATCAGTAGCTTCCATGAGTCTGTTAGCTTTTGCTACATAACAAACCAGCCTGAAATTAATATCTTAAACAAAAAGTATTTACTCATGGTTTTTTTGCAGGTCAACAACTTGGGTTGGCTCAGCAGGGAGGTTCTTCTAATATTAGCTGAGTGCATGCATGTGTATGTGATCAGCTGCTAGGTTATCTGGGGACTGACTCATCTAGGATAACTTCTGCTGCTATGGCTCATTTCTGCTCCAGGTGGTCTCTCATTCTCCAATGAGCTTACCAGTGTTTTTTTTTTTTTTTTTTTCCCATGGTGTCTAGTTAGGATTCCGAAAGAAATTGAGGAAGTATGCAAGACTTCTTGAGGCCTAGGCTTGGCATTGACACATCATTACTTCTGCTGCATGCTATTGGCCAAAGCAGATCCATAGTCTGGTACAACAAATACATGAAGAGGAGAAACTGGTTCCATTCTTTTTTTTTTTTTTTTGAGGTTCTGTCTTGCTCTGTTGCTCAGGCGATCTCAGCTCACTGCAACCTCCATCTTCTGGGTTCAAGTGACTCTCCTGCCTCGGCCTCCCGAGTAGCTGGGATTACAGGCTAATTGTTTTGTACTTTTAGTAGAGACTGGGTTTCACCATGTTGGCCAGGCTGGTCTGAAACTGCTGACCTCAAATGATCCACCTGCCTTGGCTTCCCAAATTGCTGGGATTACAGGAGTGAGCTATAACATCCGCCTGGTCCCATTCTTGATGGAAGAAGGTGCAAATTCAATCACAAGGCATGTGGATTCAGAATGGAGTGAAGGATTATGTCATTTTTGCATTTTACCCCAAGATATATCTAAATACAGATGCATATAATATTTCTGTGGATTTTTTTTTTACAGCAAGCAATTCTCAAATTTTGTGTTGTTTTATTTTATAAGTGTAGACCTGGTGCACTTCCTATGTCCAAAAGCCCACAGGATAATTTTGCCTAGATCTCATCTTTCAATTTACTGCGTTACAGAGTATGGAGATTATAGAGATAGATTCAAAAATAAATAAGAGTATAAACAATGAGCAAAAGAGAGGGATATGAGGAAAAGTATTACATATAAAAGTAAAAGTTATGGAATTTTCATGTCTTACCTGGGCAAAACAAGGAGGGGAGGAGAGTACTCTCTTAATTTTGAGAAGGACTGCTTGGGGAGCCTTTTGAATTATGCAGATATGAGGCCACTGAGATGTTTAATATTAGAATAATGTAAGAAAATGTGGTGTTATATATATTGATTTTCATGCACAGTTCCTGGTTCATAACTCTTATAACCCTTGTTACAGTCTTTTGTTATAAAGTTGGGTGTGTTAGGTTTCAGGGGAAGGCCTCAGGAAATAGAATTTCTCTGACCTTCTCCTATCCTCCTTTCACCTGCCTCAAGGCAGGAATCAAATCTTCCCCGCCTTTATGATTGAAGGTTTTAAGACTCAGAGAGGGTCCTGCCCTATACCCTGGTAGAAGGAATATTGATATCATGAAGCTTCTATTAAAAACCAGTGACGACTGGGTTCAGGAAGCTTCCAGATAACTGACCCCATGGAGGTTCCTGGAAGGTGGTGTGCCCAGGGAGGGTATGGAAGTTCTGCCCCCTTCCCTCCATACCTTGCCCTACACATCTCTTTGTCTGTAGCCTTTGCAATATCTTTTATAATAAACCAATAGACATAAGTGTTTCCCTGAGTTCTGTGAGCCATTCCAGCAAATCAAACCCCAAAGATGGGGTTATGAGAACCCCAACTTGAAACTGGTTAGTCAGAAGTTCTGGAGGCCTGGACTTGTGACTGGTGTGTGTGTAGGGAGGCGGTAATGAGGACTAAGATCTCAACCTGTGGTATCTGGCCAATCTCCCAGTAGACAGTGATGGACTTAAATTGGAGGCCACCCGGGTGGTGTCCATTGCTTAGTGTGTGGGGAAAACCTCCCACACATTTGGTCACAGAAGTCTTCTTCTGTGTTGATTGTAGTTGTTGTGGTGTGAACACACAGAAAAAATGGTTTGAGAGTTTTCTGAAACAAAATATAAAGTTTTTTTTTCATTCTATCATTGAAGGTATCATTGTAGAAATTTTAAAGAGTCATATTGATTGTCCTTATATGGAGGAAGAGGCCTAGGACTTGGGGGAGAAGAGAAGAAAAAAAATCTTATTTTATGTGTTTGCTTATGAATTCTTTCAAATATTCATTCTTCCATTCGACAGGTATTTATAGTGCCTCTCCTGTATGCCAGGCACTGTGTTAGGTTCTGAGGTTATAATAAGGTTCAATCCCCCGGATATGATCCATGCCTCCTTAGACCCTTTAGTTTTACCTCTATCCATGCTTGGGGGTGAAGAAAATTAGAGAACAGGACATAGAAAGTTAAGTGTTTCAGAGAGAATCCCAGGAGATCCTAGCGGGATAGAAGCCAGGGCAGGTTGTCACTCTTAAAGACAAACGGTGGCAGTCAGAAATAAACTGTGAAGTGCATCAGAACTTACTGGGATTCCTCAACATCATAAACAACAAAATTGAATAGACACAGATTGGATAATGACTTGGACTATTATAATTTGTACATTAAAGGAAAAGTAATGCAGAAAACTGGTAGTTATTCATTTACTTATTTACCTGTTTCTTTCCTCCTTACTGCCCCTCCCACCCAATTAGGAGACTTGAGACACATCTTTCAATTCTTTTGTTACACTGTTCTAATGGCTAGCACATTGCATGCACAAAGTCTGTGTTAAAAATTGTTTTCTCTAGGAACAAATGAATAAAAGAATTTAAAATCACCTAGCCTAAAGCTTTTGTTTAGCTACTGGATGTCTTTGGATATCAAGGGGTTTTGGGAATTCAGAGAAGAACACATGGTGAATTTGATAATTTGAAAAATTGGGCAAGAATTTGAATATCACAGTGAGAGGGATGGGTACATAGTGGGGTTTTTTGAATGTGCAGAGAAACTTCATAGGCCATACACTTTTCCTAGAAAAATCTCTAACAACAGCTAGCATTTATTGAGCATTTACACTGCAGAAGTCACTATCCTAAATATTTTACCTGAACTAACCCATTTAATCCTCCCAGCATCACAGCCTGAGTTTTGTTCTATTATTATTCCCATTTCATAGATGAGAAGATTGAGGTATGGGAAGTAATGTAGCTTATTGACTATAACACAGCATGCACCACAGCTGAGATCAGTGTGAAGAGCCCACACTCTCAAATACCACATGAAGCTGCCTCCTTACACAATACAGTGTGAACCATGGTGGACAAAGTTTCTCCTATCGTAGCATAGAGCACAAGAAGTCACAAATACTTCTTGAAGAAGGAAGAGTCCAAGGAAGTAGATCCTCTTAACCCTGAAAAGTCTTTTTCATAATTATTCTAGTTTATGGCCTGAATGTTTGTGTCCTGCTAAAATTCGTATGTTGAAATTCTAACCCCCAAGGTGATGGTATTAAGAGGTGGGAAATTTGGGAAGCTATTAGGTCCTGGGGCCAGAGCCTTCATGAATGAGTTTGGTGCTGTTGTAAAGCAGACCCCAGAGAGCTGCCTTTTCCTTCCCACCATGTGAGGACCTAATGAGAAGGTACTGTCTATGAGCAAGCAAGCCCTCACCAGACCCACCAAATGCCAAATCTGCTGGTTTATTGATCTTGGACTTCCCAAGCTCCAGAAGCGTGAGAAATAAATTTCTGCTGTTTATAAGTTACCCAGTTCATGGTATCTTGTTATAGTAGTCCAAACTGACTAAGACATGGAGAAAAACTGACTTGATTTTCCAAAGATTGACTAGGAGGAATCAAAATATAAATTGATACTACACTTAAAAGACTAGAATTTATTGACTTCTTGGTGGAATCCAGATATTGATTTAAAAGTTGTACTCTTTTTCTTCGTGGGAGAAGGAATGAGAGGAAAAGAAGTAAGAAGGGATGTTCAGTGGCCTCTGGTTTGAAATAAGTAATTAGTTTATTATTCCTATTGGGTTACTCCAGGGAGAGGTTGCTGTCTCTTTGCATCAGATAGTCCCAAATGGCTCCCATGCATATGCTATGGGATCAGCATTTGGGCTTTCATGTACATTTTTAGAGTGACAGAGGCAGTATTTATTTCTATTTTTAGTTATTTTATTTTTTCCTAGGAAGTAGATGGTACACATTATGTTTTTTCCTCTGGATTTTATGAATTTGGGCTGATACATCAGTTCAGATGTTATCTTCAAAACATAAGCCCTAAGATCATGAAGCATGATGTAGTATTACAAGGTAGCAATAATTTGATCAACTGTTTACAGTTGATTTCTCAGAAGGTGGCCTCTTTGTCTCTGAAGAAAATGACAAAGCTTTGGATTAGGTTTCATTTCAGGGGCTTGGAGGTAACTTGGTGTCTAACACCAAGTGGCAGGAATGTTTTAAGCTAAGACTCAAGTAAGAGATTCCCCTGAGGCAGATGCTGATGCTTTGTTTAACAAAGCAAACTATGAGTCCAAATTATTCATTACCATATGCATAAGTAATCTATTTAGTAAGACGGCATGAAGATAATAATAAAAACAAATATTGAATAAAGCTCTTTCCATGTCAACCTTTCCAGCACAAACAGTATGTCAGCTCATTGTTAGTTTGGAATAAATGGTTTAAAATTAATGAGTATATCTCCTTATTGCTAGGTGAGATGCTAAGTAATTGGAAATATGTAGCCAGACTTCCCATGAAAGCTGTCTTACAAAAAAATGCTGGGTAAAGAAGGAGAGTTTATATTCATTTTTCATGGATTTGAATATTCAGAATGTATTGTATGTGGTTCTCTTGCTTAAATGTAATAATAATTTGTATTTAAATGAAAGGAATTATCAACAATATTTGCTAGTATTTTTCTAATTCTTTCTATTTCTTTCCATTCTTTGTTGTTTATATCTCCCTTTTTTATGATATTACAACTAGAGTCTGAAGGCAAGTTGCAAGCAGTAATCTGGTTGCACTTGCTTTTATATTCTCTTGATTTTATACCCTCCCTTGTGTTTCAGATTATTTGAGTAATTATTGTGCATAGCCTACTGCCATTTATAGCTATTCAAGAAGAAACGTAAATCTGATCCATTTTTGTATCCTGATTACTAACAGTATTTTAACAAGATAGTAAAGTTCTTGATCCTGACATGTTAACACAGTGAAAGGCTATTTTCTCCCCTTGTAATCATCTCAGAAAAAGCTGAACTTGTTTCTCCTTGGGAAAGAATGAATAGAAACATTTGATTTATTCTTTCCTTATGATCTTCATTTTATAAAATTGGGAGAAAACGATGATACAATACGAAGGGAATCTCTGCAGTCATTGGAACAAATCTTTATGAGGAAAAGTGAATTGTGGTCTTTGTTCTTGAAGGTACAAAGTGGAAAGGGGTTCAGTAGGCCGCTGAAAGAAGTCCAAGAAACCTCTGTTAGAGAAAAAGAAAAGTCTGGAAAGTAAACTAAGTTCTGTTGGAAAAGGAAAGCATTCTTAATTCTTCAAAGAGGGTACAACTACAATCAAGGCAGAGGAAAACTACTTTTCCTTGATTATAAAATGAGGGACAGTGAGAAGCAGGCATCCCATGAAGATAGTGATGCTCTGGAGAGGGACACTAGCAGTACATTTTCACAGACATGTGCCTTTTTATTCTTATTCTTAGAGAGGGCTCTTTAAATTGTATAAACCACATAAAACTGGGATCTGCCTTTAGATGCAGTGTTTGAATGACCAGTGCTCTTAAAAAACAGAAACAAACAAGAGTTGACTTTGATTAATGAGGCCAGACAAACTAGCAGCAAGTTCTAAGTACTGAATATATGCAGAGTACATTTACAACATTTTGAAGTTCTTGTTTCATTAAAATTTACTTTATCTGTAAATGAATTATTTAAATATGCTCAGAAAGCTTCCCTCTGAAGTAATTTAAATTTTTAAATGTTGTGAATTTGATTAGTCAATCCTTTTATTTTTAGAGCTGTCAAGGAAAAGATTTGTTCTAAGTGCCAAGAATCTGAGCCTATGGAATCTGTATTAAAGACTGTTTTAACACACTTTCAAAATGTATCTTTACTTTAGTTTTTTCTTTCACTTATATATTCATAGTTATGAAGTACATGACAGAGTTCTGCTGAAGATCATATATTTACATCACACATGGATTAAATCCTAATATAACAAGTTCTTATCAGTGACAAGGTTATTACATGCGAGCCTTAATGCTAGTTGAGCCTTTGGAGTTTTAAATGGATTTGTTCTGTAGGTTGGACAAAAACAGATAAAATTGAGTCTTCTGTTAAGTTTTACTTCTTTCTTATCGCAATTTATTGCATTTTTGATTTTTTTTTCTTTTTTTTTTTTAGATGGAGTCTTGCTCTGTCACCCACACTGGACTACAGTGGTGTGATCTCGGCTCACTGCAACCTCTGCCTCCTGGGTTAAAGTGATTCTCCTGCCTCAGCCTCCCAAGTAGCTGAGATTACAGGCACCTGCCACCATGCCCAGCTAGTTTTTGTGTTTTTAGTAGAGACAGGATTTCACCATGTTGACCAGGCTGGTCTCGAACTCCTGACCTCAAGCCATCCACCCACCTTGGCCTCCCAAAGTGCTGGGATTCCAGGCGTGAGCCACCGTGCCCAGCCTGCATTTTCAAATTTTTAATTAGGAAACAGTACATGTTTGTTATATAAAAGTCTGATCACTATAGAAATAAGTATTAAAGAAAGTTCCTATAATCTCATCCCTAGAGATAACCATTTTTAAACAGTGCAGTTTTCAATTTTTCTATAATTTTTAATATTATTTTGTAAAAAATTAAATCATGGTATAAATACTAATTTGTAACTTGCATTTTTACTTATATCCTATTTAAGCATAGTTGTTTGTACAGGTCAACTTTAATTTTCTAATGGCTATATATATATATTATATATATATATATACGTATACCTGTGATCTTCTGTTGTTGGTATTTCCTTAATTTTTCTCTATTACATTTTTCTAATGAATATCTTACGCATACACCTTCACTCACTTGTGAGAATATCTCAGTTTTATAGAATTCCCTAAGTGAAGCTGATGAGTCAAATGATGTGAACCATCATACATTTTTTGGTAGATATTGCAAAATTGCCCTTCAAAATGGTGGTACCCACTTACACTTTTAAAAACAACGTATGATATTGTGTATGAGTATTTTGGTTTCCCCATTTCAGTGACTGACAGTTGGGTAGATTTTTAAAAACTCATTGTTTTGATTTGTTATTTGTGTATTTTGCGATATATATATATTTATACATAATTTAATTAGACTATTTGTTTATTTAATTGAATTGCCTCTTTACATCTTGACACACCTTTTCATTACTGTGTTTGATTTGCAGGAGCTCTATGTCTGTCTCTACAAATATATGTATATTTACATGTATGCATATATGAAATTATGGTACATATCGCAGTTATTTTTATACTTTTCATTTGCCTTTTAAATTAATTTGAATTATATTTTATAGATCTAAGTTTCAAATACTTATGAAACTAAATTTATAAATTCATTTTTAAAGATCTCTTCACAGTTGCAGAGTTTAAAAAATTCTGGTTTTTTTAGATTAAAAAATCAAAATCAGATTGATATTTTTTATATTGAAATATACTTTTGTGGTTTTCATTTTATCTTTTGCATTAAGACTTTTTATTCATCTCTAACTCAATTTGTATATGATATTTTCAAGTCTAGGCACTATTTATCTTAAATAATAATATTTGAACATTTACATTTACAAAACAGAGATTTAACAAAATTTTTTTCAGTTTAAAACTCTAATAGTATATCTAAAGTATAATTTACCAAAGTCCAAGTTATATTTAACTTCTAAGAACTGCATATATTGTGTAATTTAAGGTATAAAGAAACTTCCATAGTTTCTAGTTTTACTGCTGTTTTTTATCCTTCCTTTTTGACACTGGCACTTTTCCATCGAAGACACAGGGCTCTTTCACATATTTCAAAAGGTATTTTGCCTTTATAAGTTTCAGCAAGAAGGTGGAAATTAGAGATAAGTGAGGGTAGAAGATGGAAGAATAAAATATAACCATAAAAGTCTCATTAACCCAAGGAATTGCTGAGAACCAGCCAGGCAGCCAACCACATTACCAGCATCTGTCACTCCCTGGTACCCATATGACAATAGTATTGTGTACAGGTTCTACTAAGAGTGAAAGGTATACTTTTTAAAATCAATTCTATAAATTCACTAGAAATAAACCAGAGCAAATTATCTTGCTGCCAATTACCATAAAAAAAAAGCATCAACTTCCTATTGAAAGGGCTTGTTTAGGTCATTTTTTCCCTATAGCTAGTATAAGAAGCTGGGCACATTAAACATGCATTGTGTCTGGGAACTTGCAAAAAAATGCTTGTCTTCACAATACTCTATTTCAATTCTCTTGATTGTTCAGCATAATTAAAATAAATACAAACACATACAGCTTGTCAAACACTTCTGGAAGTTTCTCCTGACTCAGTCCTTCAGTGGCAAGGACACATTATAAACATTATAGGCACTCTTCATTTCAAGAAATATGTACTACGGGAAAGTTAAGTTTAGAGAATCTTTGAATAAATTGAGTAATGCTTTTCCCTTGACTTTGTATTTTCCTAGAGAAAATATTTAGGACACCTATAAAATACTGTCATTTTAATAATGGTGATGAGTATGATGATAATGTTAATAATGAAGTTCTTGGTAATTGTAATATTATTCCATTATATTTGAGGAGTTCTGACATTACAAGACCTATCATTTATCAAAAATTCTGGTTACAATGCGGTGCAATATATAACTCCAGTATTTAATGGTATAAAACAATCATTTATTATGTTATGGATTCTCTGGATCAGGAATTTGGAAAGGGCACAGTAGAGATGACTTTTCTCTGTTTTGTAATGTATCGGGTCTCAACTGGAAGACTCCAAGACTGAGAGGTGGTATGATCTGAAGACTTGTTCACTCACATATCTAGTGGTTAATGATGGCTATAACTAAGGCCTTAGCACTTTCAGCTGGAACACTATTTTCAACCATTCAAATATCACCTGAGGTCAGGAGTTTGAGTCTATCCTGGCCAACATGGTGAAAACCCAACACTATTAAAAATACAAAAATTAGCTGGGTGTGGTGGTGCATGCCTGTAATCCCAGCTACTTGGGAGGCTGAGGTGGGCCACACACTCGCTTGAACCTGGGAGGCTGAGGTTGCAGTGAGTCGAGATGGTGCCATTGCACTCCAGTCTGGGCAACAGAGCAAGACTCCATCTCAGAAAAAAAAAAAAGAAAAACGAAATGTATTGCTCACAGTTTTGGAGGCTGGAAAGTCTGATGTGGGTTGGTAACAGCATAGAGGTAGACAGAATCACAATGGACATGACAGAAAGTGATTAGTCAAAAGCAGCACCTTCTAGACAGCACCTGTTCTGTGTCCTGACATGGCAGAAGGGGTAAAAAATCTCCTTCAGGCATCTGTTATAAGGGAACAAATCCCATTTTGTTTTATGGGTTCTGCCCTCATAACTTAGGCGTGTCCCAAATGCCCCACCTCTTAATACCAACACATTGAAGATTCGATTTCATCACAAATATTTTTGAGGAACATAAAACATTTAGATCACAGCCAACACCTACACTTGGGCTCTCCGAGTGTCCTAAACTTTCCCACAACATGGTGGCTGGGTTCAAAGGGTGAGAGTTTTAAGAGAGTAAAAAGCTGGCAGAAGCCATATTGTCTTTTATGATCTTTATTACTTTATTTTATATTAAGCCCCTTCCATTTTAGTCTTTATGATCTTGACAGAAGTCAAGTAGTGTCACTATTACATTCATTGGGTTGAAGCAGTTACAAAAATTTACTCAATTTCAAGGGCAAGTAGAATCAACCGTTTGATAGAGGAATACCAACTATAAGAACTATAAGAAGACGATGTGGTATGAAACTTTATATATAGTATACATTTTCTAGTCATTTTTAGAAGATATATATAGCCTATCCATCTGTAGAAAATATAATTTTCTACAATATTATATTCTACAATGGACAATTATCTTTTGTTAAATACTATAAATGCAACATTTTGTTTAAACTTTACAACTATAACACTGGCTTCATCTCCAGTTTACAGATAAGAAACCTGAAGATCAGAGAGGTTAAATAACTTCGTGAAAGTCACACATGTTAATAGAAAAGCCGTAATTTGAATTACAGACATTCTATTTCAAAGGTAATTCGCCCACTTACTACATTAAAAGCGATCGCTTGTTGATAAGTTTTCAAAAATAATTCTCAAAATGAGGATAATTTTAAGGAGTTAGGTGTCAGGAATCCAGATATGCTTGTAAAACTTTGGGTAATAAATCATAGGAAAGATGTACTGGAAAATAAGAAAGAACAGGAACCAGGCTCTAGAGTTTTAGAACTAGTATTCTGGATAAATAGATTCTTTTTCAGCCCACAAGAATAGTTATAATGTCCCAAAGGCAGCTCTAGAAGACTGTCCTGCTTTGGACTAATTGCTTTCTGTCTTATCTATTGTGATTCTGTCTACCTCTATGCTGTTACCAACAACAGCTGATTCAGTGACTTGTCTACTTTATTGTCTGAATTCCTCTTTGTGTCTCACAAACTCTGAAAGAGGCTCTGATTTGATGTAGTAGTAAAAACTCCACAAAGATTGCCTTTATTGGTAAGCCTCTAGGGACTGGCATCCACTCCTCGTCTATTCGGTGGTCGCCAGTATTTTGGATCACATAAGAAAATCATGACCATCACTTCTAAAGGACCAGCCCTTAGCTCTGTTCTCAGATGGTGGCTTTTGGTGGGGTTAGCTGTCAAAGCATCATGGACTATTCAGTACTGAAACTTTAAATAGAGGGAATTAAACTGTCCTATGTCCTTCTAACCTCTAAGGAAGCAAAAAGTTATTATGTTGTGTATTTTCTGGACATACCAATTTATGGACATTTTTTGCCAAGAAGTTCTAGGCAGTAGTCTTTATTGGAGTGGCTTATCGTAGCTGCCTACAGTAGACTCTACACATTGTTTCTGGGTATCACTGAGAGATACCATTGTAAACCTGAACTAAGACCCATCCTAGGTGGCACTATAATCACCCAGATTCTCTGCTAAAGGCCCTGCAAAAGTCCTTACAAAATTACCTACTCGTGGGTACCGGAAGGAACCCCTATAGGAAGCAGCTGGATTGTGAGGCTTGAGGGTCACTAAACTCCTCTGATATCCCAGTGTGATTTTTTTTTTGAGATATGTAATTTTTTTTCTGAAACAGGGTTTTCCTCTGTCACCTAGGATGGAGTGCAGTGGTGCAGTCACAGCTCACTGCAGCCTTGACCTCCTGGGTTCAAGCAATCCTCCCATCTCAGCCTCCTGAGTAACTGGGACTATAGGAACACTCCACTATGCTTGGCTTATTTTTGTATTTTTTGTAGAGACAGGGTTTTGCCATGCTGCCCAGTCTGACAGAATGAGTTACTTTTATTAGCATGAAAAAGGAAAAAAGCTCCCCCAAGAATTCTTTCAAGATTCTCTCATTGCAGGTATGACTAGCTCCCTATTAGGAAAGCTAATAAGTTATTCAGATATTTTGGGAAGAGGATAAAGCAGACATTGAAACTAAATTCCATTTCATCCCTTAGAGTGTCTGTGGAGTGCACAATTCTGGAAAGAGTTAATAAAATTTTGACTAATGGAGGATATATAAACTAAAGCCAAATAAATGCAGAAGCTGGAAATATTGGGAATGGGTTACTTAACAATGAATTGATTCTATTGTTATTTTTAATTGATTAGGATTGAAACCTCACTTCTTATAAATATTTCTTACAAAGTTACCAGAAGAAAATAGAATAAAATCAATATTCAATTCGCTTGTCACAAATAACTTTATTGTCTTCAGTTACTAATCTAATTTATCTCAAAGAGGTGAGCAGACATCGCTGAAAGCTCCCATTTACCAGTGACAGAAGACAGCCATAAAGCTGACTTTTCTATTTGTGGTTAGAGTCCAAAATGCTGAAATAGACTATAAGAAAATGTGTTTTGTTCCTAGAAAACTATGCAGCTTGTGTGACTCTTTATGCACTACATTTTTTTTTCCTTCTCCCTTCAGGGATTTTTCTCAAAATTAATTCTCAGCTACCTAATACTGAACAAATCTTGGTAAATTATAACACGTGGTAGCTTGTTAGTGAGTTCAGAAAACTAGTATTCATATTTGACATATTTTTTTCACCACATTTTCCATATTGTATTTGCCACTAAGTCCTCCTAATTTACTTCCAAAATGTACCTCAATCCATGCCTTTTATATCCATCTCTGCTGCCACCTTTCTAATGCACGCCAACATCATCTCTTGTCTGAACCATTGTAGTAACCTCCAAATTCATCTTCTCATTTTCTCTCTTGACTCTTTCCAATCTGTTTTCTACAGAACAGCCAGAGAATTATGTTTAAATCATCAGTTGAATCCAACGTTATTTCCCAGCTTAAAAACTTTAAGTGGTTTTACATGACATTTAGAATGATGTCTAAACTTGTAATTTTTGGCTACAAGGCCTCAGTGGAAATGTTTTCCCTACTAAGACTATGTATGACGAACAATTTTGATTTGTGTCTGCTGATCCAGAAATCTAGGAGTAGAGCGATTTCAGGGCATTACCCACTCAATTCTCTTTCTACAGTTGGTTGCCCTAGCTTCTTTTCAGTGGACAACTAGTAACTTCACATTCTTATACTACTCAATCTCCTTTAGGCCCAGGAACAATAGTAGTTTCCAGCTGTTGCTAGCTCTGGAGTTACGAAATCTTCATTTATTTTTTCTTTGCACTTCATGTCCACTTCTTCTTAAGTAGTCTTTAATTAAACTTTTCACAAGTTAGCCAGATTGCATGTGCAATCTCTTTTCTGCAAGGAAATTGACTAATAAAGTATCTGGTGGTAGGAGTGACCTAAGAAATTGTTTCTTGAATAGCTCCACACATTTGATGAGCACATAGATAGTCTTCTTAGAAGTAGGGATAGGACACTAGTAACCCATAACTTACAGAGTTTTTATAATTCCTCAAATTTTCACTTGTGTGGCACAGGCTAAAGAGCAGTTAGAAGGTGAGGGACTGGAAAATCCAGTGCTGTGGCATTTGGTTCTATAGTAACAATATTGATTATAATGACTGTGGATCACCCGGCTATTTCCATGGGCTCTAGAGATCATACATGGTAAAAGGGACAAGTTTTAGATAATGAAAATACAATCCAGAACACAAAGAGGAAATCAGAAATGTTCAAGGGCATCTTTGAGGAAGCCTCTCATTTCCTGTAGTCACACGACAGATATGGCTGAAAACCACGCCTAGGATCTGATTGTAAGGGTTGCAGAGTTACAGTATCAATTCAAAGCTTAATCTCCTGGGCATAGAAGAATCTTACCTCCCAACCTCAGCTGCGTGAATAAGAATTCCCTTGAATGAAACTTTTAATGACTGCTATTGGTGTGAATTGTCTCGCAAAGAAATGCCAATTCTCTTTGTTACCCACCTTCACTATCCTTCATGGCTCTCATGCCTGTAATGGAAGTTGGATCTCAACATGGCACAGATGGAGACATTCAAGGTCTACTCTGGAAAAATATAGGTTGTATGCCCAAAGGCTTGTAGGACCACCCCAGTTTGTGTTAGCAGGAATCAGGAACACGTATAAGATAGGATTCTATGGGTGTTAGACCAAGGAAGATGAAAAACATTGTTTGATTGGACGATGTTGGATAAAATGATTGATATGCCCAAAAAGATCACAGAATTTAATGTGCTGGCTTATGCATCTACAAACGATTTAATCAATTAGGTTGTTCAATTATAGGTGAGTCATTGGTGGCCTACCATCAATAAGGCAGAAATACTGCAACTTCCATGGCATAATGTAGAAGGAGTTAAAAGGTCCAGGGAGATAGCCGTGTTGAATTCATTTAATATTGCAAACTGTTCAGATACTTCTCTAACCATACCTGTCCAGAGGGAGAGAGAAACTCTCTTAATCAGGCGTTTAAAAATACCTTGGTGAAGGGTCATTAGTGTCCTTGAACAGCTCTGTGGTAGGTACCCTCTGTAGGCTGGAGGTCATGGTGTGAATGCACCTTAGCTCATTCTCGTTAACTAGATAAATCCCAACTTTTTACTTTGTGGATTTCAATATTAGCTAGCCATTTATACTCTGTCTGAATGGGAAATTTAAAGAGCAGAGATTAAAATCCCACTTCCAATATGCAACATCCTTGTAGTACTCACAGAAGGTTGTGAGTCAAAAGCCTTGAAAATGAAAAATAATTTTATTGATTTTAAACAATTTGGTGATTTTCTTCTTGTGTCTTTTCAGTCATAATAATTCAAAATTTTGTTTGTTTGTTTTTGCTTTTGAGCCTTTAAAACCTTTCTTAAAAACAAAGTGTATACACACACACACGAGTGAGTATTCTTAGTGTATATATATAAATTGCAAAGTATATATATGTATATAAAGTGTGTATATATGTGTGTGTATACATTTTGCAATATTCATATATATAAAGGGATACTCAATCTTTTCATACACACACACACATACACACACATACACACACACACAAAGACTGAGTATTCCTTATCTGAAATGCTTGGGACCAGAAGTGTTTCAGATTTTTTTTTCAGATTTTGGAATATTTGTATGTATGTAATATCTTGTGGATGGGACCCAAGTCTAAACACAAACTTTGTTTATGTTTTATATAAACCTTATACAAATAGCTTGAAGGTAATTATATAAAATATTTTAAATAATTTTTGCATAAAACAAAGTTTGCCTACATCTAACCATCAGAAAACAAAGATGTCACTATCTAAGGCACTCATGTGAACAACCTGGTTGTTTGGCATCACCCTCATTCCTGACTCTGGAAAAGCAATCCTTTTCTTTACACTTACACATAAGTACATAAGGGTAAAAATATGACATACCATTAATACAATGAAAAAATAATATGTTCAAGGCAACACAGTAGCATCTCCAGAATACTTGTGTCAGCTGTGAAACAACAGCAACAACAAACAGCAGCAGGCTTTCAGTCTCCATATATGATGCTGCAATTTGATTAAAAGGTTACTGGACACTGTATTTTATTTTTTTATGTGAGAAGAAACATCAGAAAAGTTAAGAGACCAGGAAGTGGGTCTTCTAGGGATAAGGAGGCATTCTGCTGGATGGCTTTGTGTTTCCTTCAGAGTCATTCACCTCATTAACAATGTTTTTTTCTTAGAAGTCTCTCTGTGATTTTATAAACGGATATAATTTCTTGTTGTATTATGAAAATACATTGCTTTTGTCCTTCAATAAGCCCATCATACATTTTCAACATGTTGTCTATAGGCACATTTTTTGCAGTGTTAACAATGTTATCTTCATCATCATTATTATTATGGTCACTTTGATTTGTCACCATTTTGGCTATTTCACCATTAGTCAATGAATGAACAATGGGAGCCTCAATATCTATGTTACAATTTTTTTCAAGCTTCACTTCTTCCAGCTTACTGATGGACCCTGAAAGTAGATTTTTTTGTGTGTATGTAAGGAAGTCACACATTATGTTTTTTTGTTTTTTTTTTTCTTTTGAGACGGAGTCTTCCTCTGTCGCCCAGGCTGGAGTGCAGTGGCACGATCTCTGCTCACTGCAAGCTCCGCCTTCTGAGTTCATGCCATTCTCCTGCCTCAGCCTCCCAAATAGCTGGGACTACAGGCGCCCGCCACCATGCCTGGCTAATTTTTTTGTATTTTTAGTAGAGACAGTGTTTCACCATGTTAGCCAGGATGGTCTCGATCTCCTGAACTCATGATCCGCCCCCCTTGGCCTCCCAAAGTGCTGGGCTTACAGGTGTAAGCCAATGTGCCTGGCCGTTAATGAATTTCTTAATTGAATTTCCCTATGATCAGCAGATGCATTATTACCACAAATCTTAAAAAATTTAATGTCGTGTCCTTTTTAAAATTTCCACAACCAGACTGTTGAATAGTCACAGCTTCTTTCAATTTTCAGTTCATCATGCTCTTTGCTGTTTCATAGTCAGCATACCATTAAGTGGCTTGTGTTCACTGCAAAGCTGATAGATCAACTCTTTCAATACACAACCAGGATCTCCATTTTTAGCTTCATGTGGTGTTTTTCTACTTTTTATTAACTTCTGTTCATCACCTTCAGCACAGAACTTCAGCAATTTATCCTTCTGTTTCTTCAGGTGATTTAGGCTGGTCATTCTGACAATATGCTCTTCTGTAATATGTTTCACACTTACACCAGCGTCTAGTTTCTCCAACAGCTTGACTTTCTGTGCTTCCTCTTTTTCTTATCACTGTTACCCATAGGGGTATCTACAGGTCTTTCTGAAATTTTCAATAATACTTTTACACCACAGAACAGAGAACAAGCAAAGAAACATAGTATTTTGTGTTCTATTTTGTGAGTATTGCTGTAGGTGTTGGCCTCATCTGGGGTACCCTGGGGAAGCTGCTGTTGGCACATCCCACCTGCACATGTGCCATTTTATTACCCTTTGTGGGTGTGCTTGTGTAGGGAAATCTGTGCATGCACAAAAAAGATATATTACAGCTGAAGAGGGCTGGGATGGTCTTTTTTCCCTTAGGGATGCTGAACAAACTTTGTTGTGTGTCTGCATTTTGACTGCAACTCTTCACATGAGGTCAGGCATGGAATTTTCCACTTGTGATGTCATGTCAGCACTCAAAAGGTTCGGGATTTTGGAGCATTTCAGATATCAAATTTTTGGATTAGGGATACTCAACGTGTGTGTGTGTGTGTGTGTGTGTGTGTGTGTTTATGTATAATTTAATGAAAGTTAAAAGAGGAATGTGAATAAGCATGAGGAAAAAATTAAGGCACATGATTGGAAATCCACTGGTCAAAATGATTGGCTTATTACTTGTGGAATTGCCCTTAATCATTCAGAAAGAAAGGTGATGAGTTACTACTATCAGAGGCACTGTGTCCTCCAGGAACCATAAATAATATTTAGTGGCTCAGTAATTAGTCAATTCCTTAACTACCTTGAGATACATGTTATCAGGATCTGATGATTGGTAGGTGTTGACAAAAGAAAGTTGCTTTTTAAAGTATCCTATTTTTTCTTTCGCTAAAAGCCTAGTAAAATAAAAGTGGATTTTAAATTTATAAATTTTTTATTTCTGGGAAGAAAGAACATGCGTATTAAGAAAAACACTTAATGCTATGATATTATAAATACAGATTAATAAAATTTACCAAACTTGTGAGAGATGGTTTTCTCAGGACAATAGATTTAAGGTCACAGGAAAATCTTCACCACCTTGCTGGAAATCAAGTTTTCAGAGGTAAACATAACAGCAATAACAACAAAAAGATAACTAACGTTTGCTGAGAATTATACACTAAGCCCTGTGCATTAAGTGCTTTATATGGATAATCTTTTGAAATCCTTAGATCAAATTACTATCTATGTGGTATGGTACACAACTTCACAAATGAGGGAACTTGGCTTACAGAAGTTAAGTAATTTTCCCATGGTCACATAGGTAATAAAAATGACTAAGACAGGATTGAAACCAAGGCAATATTCTTCAAATCCAGTCTATGTTAAACTGTTTCCCACTTACGGTGCGTCAAGGGAATTATAATTATAGTACTGGGTGGGGACAGCAGAACTAGCAGAAATTTGGGGGTTAATATTCTGAAAGAAGTATAAAATTTGAGGTGAAAGAAAATTTAGAAGCCATCTAGTTAAACCATCTCCTTTTACTGATAAAGAACATGAGGCCCAAAGAATATGATGTAGAACCCAGATTGCCTGAGTTCACCTCTTACAAACTATGAAAATTTGGGCTTCTTGATTCTTCTGTTTTCTCACCTGTAAAATGGGGATGGTAATAGAACCTACCTTAAAGGGTCATTCCAGGATTCAATGTCATCTATAATACATGTATCTAGCTTCACCCATTTTAATGTTTGTATATATAGGAACAAAAGAATTCGTTCAGTATAAGAGTTAGAAGGAATGACTAAATAAAATATTACTTACACATGTCACTTTATTTTCTAATTCTTAGGGATATTAGAATAGACAATAAGGAAGCATCTGGCCAGGAGCATATAGAGCAAAATCAAAAGACAAATTCAAATCATCAGCAGGAGTATGGGTTATATTTTCTTTTGGTTTCTTGGGACTAATTTATAGACAGGAGGTTTACTATCTATCAGAGTACACCACTAAAAAAGTAACAGAAAACTCTACCAACATTTGACTCTCCAAACTAAACAGTTATTACCTTGGTTAAGAAAAAATACTTAATAAGCAGTTGTTGGCATTGGTTTATCTATTTAATCATGCCAAGGTTGCTGTCTCTGAAATTTTATTGCCCTTTCTCTCATGGTCTCAAGATGGTTATCAGAGGATCAGAAATTATGACCTCGGTCAAGGCAGGAAGAAGGAGGAAGGGAATGGTGTTAACTTCTTCTGTCCCTTTTATCAGGAAAAGCAAAAGCATTTCTAGAAAACCTCAGCACACACATGTGAATATCTCATTTGCCAGATCCAGGGTCACCATGTTGTCTAAGTGGTTTTCTAGGGTAGACAGGCAATGGAGAGCGAGTTGTAAGTGGACTTTGGCTAGTTGACAGTATTATTTTGTTTAATGCTTATTATATTTAGGCCACATTTATACAGAAGCTAGGGTATATATTACCGGAAATGGGTAAAGAAACTGCCACTTGCAGAGTAACGATTAACTTCAACACTGTATGTTAGGCACTTTATGGCCATTACTTTATTTATTCCCCAAAATACCCTTTGAGAAAATAAATAAACCGCGATTCAGGAAGATGAAGTCCCTTACAAAGATTTTATACATAATATTCTTTGAACTGAGATCTGACCAACTTGAAAGTCTGTGTTTAAATTGAAACATCAAACAATGAAGAAAGCTGTAGAATAACAGCCACCAGTTAGTGAATGCTTACTAAATGTCAAGCATCACCAAAAAACACATTTAGAATCTAACATTCTAACACGTTCTAACACATTTAGAATCAAATTGCCACGTTTATCCTTACGACAGCAATCCTGTGATGTATTCATACCCCCATTTTATAGATGGATAAATGGAGTCTAAAGAAGTTGGCTAACTTGTCCAAGGTAACTCAGCTAAAACTTTAAGGCTGGAGTTAGTATCCAGGTTTTGTCTAAATCCAAGCAATTTGTTCCCAACAATGAAAACAATTTTCCACTTTTCATCTATACTTATGAGAGTTGTCTAACCTGCCATCTTAACATGATGATTCTAAAAGTATACACATATAACCATGTAGGTGTTGGAAATGTCCAGCTGGATGTTTCCCCACTTAACTGCTACATATGTCAGGATAAAGTCCCAGGCAAATGGTCTCAGGAGAAGGAAAATGGATGTACCTAATTCCAGGGAATTCTGGCATAGGTACTCTATCTTACTGATGATCTGGAATAGCCTTGAGGTTATAAAAGACAGTTAAACAGAGGAAGTTGTGATGAAACAACTTGTTCTACTCCTATAAACAGTGTCATATAGTCTTCATTTAAAGCTTTTTTTTATTATACTTTAAGTTCTGGGGTACATGTGCAGAACGTGCAGGTTTGTTACATAGGTATACACGTGCCATGGTGGTTTGCTGCACCCATCAATCCGTCATCTACATTAGGTATTTCTCCTAATGCTTTCCCTCCCTAGCCCTCCGCCGACCAACAGGCCCCAGTGTGTGATGTTCCCCTCCCTGTGTCCATGTGTTTTTATTGTTCAACTCCCACTTATGAGTGAGAACATGCGGTGTTTGGTTTTCTGTTCTTGTGTTAGTTTGCTGAGAATGATGGTTTCCAGCTTCATCCATGTCCCTACAAAGGACACAAACTCATCCTTTTTTATGGCTGCATAGTATTCCATGGTGTATATGTGCCACATTTTCTTTATCAAGTCTATTTTTGGGCATTTGGGTTGGTTCCAAGTCTTTAGTATTGTGAAGAGTGCTGCAATTAACATATGTGTCCATGTGTCTTTATAGTAGAATGATTATAATCCTTTGTGTATATACCCAGTAATGGGATTGCTGGGCCAAATGGTATTTCTGGTTCTAGGTCCTTGAGGGATCGCCACACTGTCTTCCACAATGGTTGAACTAATTTACACTCCCACCAACAGTGTAAAAGAGTTCCTATTTCTCCACATCCTCTCCAGCACCTGTTGTTTCCTGACTTTTTAATGATGGCCATTCTAACTGGTGTGAGATGGTATCTCACTGTGGTTTGGATTTGCATTGCTTTAATGACCAGTGATGATGAGCTTTTTTTCATATGTTTGTTGGCTGCATAAATGTCTTCTTTTGAGAAGTGTCTGTTCATATCCTTTGCCCACTTTTTGATAGGGTTGTTTTTTCTTGTAAATTTGTTTAAGTTTTTTTGTAAATTCTGGATATTAGCCCTTTGTCAGACGGACAGATTGCAAAAATTTTCTCCCATTCTGTAGGTTGCCTGTTCACTCTGATGACAGTTTTCATTTAGAGCTTTTTAAATACAAATAAGACAGTAAGAATAAAAACACACCAGAAACCCCCAGCACCTTAACATCAATGTTTCTCAAAAGGTCAAACTTATCATTCTCTTTGGTGTGTTAGAACATTCCAGTACTAGCAGCTATATAGAAATGAGAAAAGCCAATGATGAGACATTGCCTTTGCTGACGATGTGATAATAGTTGCATATGCTTATCAGGATGTTTAGACTGGTCACTCTGTGGAGGTGAAAGGATAAAAATGATGTTTTTTTCCTGTATAAATTGACTTTATTTATTTATTTATTTTGAGATAAGCTCTCACTCTGTCACCTAGGCTGGAGGTCAGTGGCACAATCACAACTCACTGCAGTCTCAACCTCCTAGGCTCAAGCCATCCTCTCACCTCAGCCTCCTGAGTAGCTAGGGCCACAGGCACATGCCACCATATCCGGATAATTTTTATTTTTTTTTTTGGAGAGATGGGGTCTCCCTATGTTGCCCAGACTGGGTCATGTACTCCTGGGCTCAAGGGATCCTCCCGCCTGGCCTCCTAAAGTGCCAGGATTACAGGCATTAGCCACTATGCCCAGCCCGTAAATTGACTTTATTTAATGGTTCCTTGAAGTCCTAAACTCCTTTACAGGCAGTCATAAAGCATTTCCAAAAGAAATGTTTCAACATCTTCCACCGTGCAGACTAAAAACATTTGCCTAGAGGGCATCAAATACACAGGAAAAAAGAGCACATACAATAGCTGACCACAACTTCGAAAGGAAAAAATAATAAAACAAAAAAAAGAATGAGATTTTATTGCCAGCACAACTATGATGAGTTTACAAAATATATTCTCTGTCATAGGTATCCAGCCTAAACATCTGAATAACCTTATATCTCAAGGTGTCTGTCCATTGATCTGATTGTTATTGATTTAATCAGTCCTTATGGGTGAACTGTCCACTCTAATGATCAGGAAAAGTGACTTGATGCAACACTAATCCCAAAGAGGGGGTGATTAGGCATTTTGAGTCCTTCTGGTTCCCTTCATTTAACAACGATTCCTTTCTGTAGCTTGAAGCTATAAATGCATGACATTACATTGCAGTGTAACAGTTTTTTCCCTTGTTACTATAAGACAAACACATAGATATTGAATCTTTGTGTTTTTCAGAATAATTCAAATATATAGAACTTCACTCTGAGATTCTAACAATAATACTTTCAATAATGGTGTGGCCTCTTTAGTCTAATGATAATAATTACAAATAGTAGTCATAACTAACATTTATTGAATTATTGTTAAGTACTAGACTCTAAATATTTTATTAGCCTTGGGAGGCCGAGGCGGGTGGATCACGAGGTCAGGAGTTCAAGACCAGCCTGGCCAAGATGGTGAAACCCCATCTCTTCTAAAAACAAAAATTACGAAAATTAGCTGGGTGCAGTGGCAGGCACCTGTAATCCCAGCTACTTGGGAGGCTGAGGCAGGAGAATTGCTTGAACCCGGGAAGCAGAGGTTGCAGTGAGCCGAAATCGCACCACTACAATCCAGCCTGGGCGACAGAGCAAGACTCAATCTCAAAAAAAAAAAAAAAAAAAAAAGTATTAGCCTAACTTTACTTAATCCTCTCAGCAATCTTATAGAACATGTGCTCTTGTTGTCTTTATTTCATAGATGAACAAATGATTCCCAGAGAGATAAATAACTTGTCCAGGAATGCACAGCTTATAAGTGGAAAACTCACCTGAGTCCAGAGGCTCAATATATAATAACGATGCTAGAGATTGTGCAGCTAACCTAGAATTTAGAATTTTAATTTTAAAATTATCAAATGACATTTAATTATAATAATTTTCTGATGAGAAAGTGGGAGTGATTATGGCCACTGCTTCTGAATTCATTGCAATGCCTTTTACTTAGCTGGTGCTCCAGTAAATGTTTGATGAATGAAGAAATGAACCAATAATAAAATACAGAGGAAGTGCTCGTGCTTGAGTCATTTAGGATAATTGTATTTCCTTATTGTCTTCAATTATATTAAAGCATTGCCATGCGGATATTTGCTTATCTACGGAGTCTGATTTTAATGATTTGCATTGTTGCCTGTTAGTACATGGATCATCCATGTTCCATGTTATTTTTTTCTATTAAAAACGTGTTTATGCCACCTTTGGTTTCATTCACGTCCTCTTGACAGATAAACTAGTTAAAGGGCATGGAATCAAAGCCCTAAGCTGACTGAGCAGAAACATTCACCTGGGCAGCAGGATAACTCCTTCAAGAGGCAGTTGTCTTCTCTGCTTGCTGTCTGAAAGAACAACTTTAGAACCTGCTGTCATGGCAATTTTTCCTTAGGAAATCAGGTTGTGGTCCCAATTCAACAGTGCGTCTTTTGCAAGGATTTGGGACCAGTGCTCCCAGGTTTTACAAACAATGAGAATATATATTTTTCCTAAAAGGTAATCAATGAAAATAAGGGCTGTAAAAAATTAAACTGCTTTCTCTTTGAGATTTGGAGAAAGTGAATGTACAAAACTTTAGTATATAGTATCACATTCTTTGAAGAAAATGAATACAAGACTGATTACCATACCTGTTTCTCATTGTCTAAATTCCAAACACCTTGGTTTGGTATTCAAGGCTTCCAAGCTCTAGCCCCAATATGATTCTGAGTCTTAAGTCCACCTTCTTCTATATGTATGTTATGCAAGACCAAAATGGATTATACATTGATTCCTGGATATTTGCTATATTTTCAGTTCTTCAACTCTGCTTGTAGAAATCCTACTTATTCTTCTAAGATGCAACTTCCTTTATGAAGTACTGATTGATGACTCCAAATAAAGATGGCCTGTTCTTCTTCCGAATCCCTTAATACTTTGTGCTTCTCTTATAATACTAAGTTCAAGATAAACCAAGTTCTATTTTTACTGTAAATATTTATATATTTGCCATTTGTAAGTTCCTTGAGGGCAAGAGAAAAAGCATATCCTTCTGGAAGGAGACTATGCTGGGGAGTGTTAAATTGATCCATTTTGGGATTGTGGAATTAGGTCTGATGAACAAGAATAAGAGAATAGAGGGTTCAATAGGATAATAATTGGTATTTTAGAAAGGCTAATTAAAGTTAATTCAATTTAAAAGAAGACCAAAATTTCATAAGTAAATGCTATTAAAAATTTGGTTATCTTTGGATGTGAAAGTAAGTTTATTTTTTCTTACATTTAATATAATTAATATTTGACTATACTCTATTAGAATGAACAAAAAAAGTTCAAAGAATTTTCCTCTTAACTTTGCAAAACTATTCACCGATTTTCCTAAACATTCTCTAAATCTCTCGATATCGATTATTCCTTTTAAAATTGCAAATAGCATTATTACTCTTGAAGACATCTTATCTTCAACTATTAAATGTCTAGACTTGGCCATTTCCTAGTTTGTTAGTGATTGTTCTTGTGATTCAAGTAATCTCCAATGTCATTCTCATTAATTTCATAATATTTTAAATATTTTACTAGAAATGTAATATCTTTTTAAAGTACTTAGTATTACGTTTGCATTTTAGGCTAATACTCATTGAGAGACTGGTAGGCAAACACGTTGAACTAAAGAGCTGTGGTAGATAATGTCCAATGGGGAAAAATGTTTGAGTAGAGACTAACTGCAAGTGATAAGTTTACTGTGCATACCTTTATGTTATTCTCCCTACTAGAGCATTGGACAATGAACACTCAGATAAGACTCATCTCCGTTATATGTTTGAATTGACTTTTTCTTCCAGTTTTTTTCCTTGGCATTCTACTGGGGATCATTGCATATGAATGTGCAGTTTGTGTCTGTAGAAGGTCCCAAACTGAGGGCAATTGGGCAAATGCACGAATGTCCCTTGGAGAAGAGATACCTTCTTCTTTGCACAATTCCATGCTCACCTGTCGCAAACCTTTAAAAAATACAACAAAGGCACCACATATGCCAAAGCTGGCCCTGGTTCCATAATTCTCTTCCTCATTCCACTTCAACCAGCCATGTCATTTTGCAGGTTCTGCTACATTCCATGCAAACTACCTCCACAGGGCCTTCAGACTTACTGTTATGTTCCCCCCACCCCACCCTGCTGCCTTTTTGTTTTCTAAAACATTTGAAAGTAAGTTGCAGACATCATGCTATTTTACCCTAAATGCTTCAGCACATGCCTTATAAGAACAGCATCATGCTTCCACAGGAACATTAGTTTTCATATCTGAGAAACTGAACATTAATAATATTATTCAACATACAGTTCTATTCAAAGTTCTCCAATCGTTTTATGTGTTTCCCCTATAAGTTGAATGAATGCGGTTTTTAATATTTTTACTTTTTAGAATCTAATCAGGGCTCACAATTTGCCTTTGGTTATCATGTCTTCTTAGTTTCCTTTAATCTACAATCATCTCTTTTGTTTTGTTTGTTAATTTGTTTGGCCTTTCATATCTTGACGGTTTTGACAAATTCAGGTAAACTGTTCTGGAAAATGTTCCACAGTTTGGAACACATCAGGTTAAATATTTTGTTCAGGAATACGACAGCAAGGTGGTATTGTGGCTTCCCATTGTATCATATCAGGAGGTACATAATGGTAATTTGTCCCATTATTGGTGATGCTTACTTTGATCCCTGGGCTAAGATGCTCTCACTATTGCAAAATTTCCCTTTTTTTCCTTCATAATCCATAATAATCTGTTGGGTGAAACGCTGACAATGTGGAGGTCATTTTACTCCATGTTTTTAAGTAATATTTGATGATTGTTGCCTAAATCAATTCTGAAATTGTTTGCAAAATAGTTATTTTCTAATTGTATCATTTCTTCCACTTATAGTAGCTGGCATACTTTTTTTGAGGTTTTTTTTTTTTTTTCTGGCTACCCCCTCTACATTTTGTTGACTTAAAATGCAATACGTTATGATTTTTTTTCTTTAATGCTCAAATTGTCTCAAATTTGGTCAGCTAGATCTTTCAAGCTTGTCCTTATGCCTTTTTGTTATGTCCCCATTAATCATTGAGGACCTTCTTGTTTTCTGACATTATAAGAACATTTAAATTCATCAGTGATTTTTCTTGCCCTCAGCCATTTTTCTAAGGAACTCAAGTTTCTTAGAATGGTATTTAGAAACTAAGATGTTGGCACCAGATGAGCACATCAATGTTAGGGTGGGCATGACCAATTTCCACTTCTGCTATATCTGGTCCATTTCCATTCCTCTTTCTCTTGTTCCCACTTACCTAATTTTGGATTTTATGCAACTAAAGCATTTCCTTCCTTTGTATTTTCTGTAACTAAGCAGTTAGTTTCATGTGTTTCTACCTAAAATTCTATGGGATTCCTAAAGATTGGCAAGTGGTGAGAATCCCTCCATCTTCATCTGACAATGAGAAAGCTCTAAAATTCCACACGTTATTCAAGTATTTCGCAGTCACCTCTGTTTGTCTTTCATATGATTTTTACAGATGTTCTAAAGTTCCAAAAATAAATAGAGGTAATCAGTGAATCACAATATCTGGAAGATAAAGCAAATGCTTACCTGTTTGCTTTGCCATCTGCTCCATTTTAGATTGGATCAGTACATATTCAGTCTCCCCAAACAGCATGCACTTCTCAAATACCCATGGTGACTGGCTCCAATTCTATCTGGTTGTTTCTGATTATTTCATTACAGCTGTTCAGATTTATAAACCCAGCAATTAAAAGAACTTAGACATGTTAATACTTATGTAGCCCTTAACCACCATGCCTCAAAAGAAAAATTGGGAAAGATTTTACAAGACATTGTTTCATCGAAGGGACTGTTATTAGTTTAATGAAACATGCTACACACTCATATTATTTTTAAAGACTTCTTTCTTTTTAGAGTTGTCAAGCCTTCGTTTACAAATAGAAGATTAGCTATAGTTTATTTTAATTGTTCCAAATTTTACAATGGTGAAAAGCAACAATACAAATCCCAGATTTTTTTTTCCCTAGCAATGTTTCTATGGGAAGATTAAGAGTGTCTGCAACTTGTTCTAGAGTAATAATTTCAATTGGCTCAAGTCCATTAACTGCAGGGAAAAACACCTGGCAAGGCGGTTGGTAGCAGCCCATTCTTGTTAACCTTTCAGCCTTCACAATAACTATCAGCAGGCACTGAGTCAGGGCCTCTAATAAACTGGCATTAAAGCTGCTGACAGCTAATACTTTTTATGGGTTTTCAGAACTAAATAAAAGAAAATTCTGATTAATTAGAATCAAACAATTTTCAAATTCCATAACCCCAGAATTAAAAAAAAAATTAGACATGTAAAATAAAGTAAATATTAATACGGCCTTTCAGAGATATTTTTAGCATAAACAAAATAGATTTTAAAGTACATTATTTTAGCTATTTTACTCCCGTTTAACTTTCTGCTACCATGCTCTTTTTTTTTAGTAAAAGAGAAAATAGCTAAGAAATTGAAAACTTAGCATACCAACTATAGAAATAAAGTTTTAACTGAATTATTTCAACATGTCAAATAATTTTGCAAGTGAATTATAGAAACTCTTTAATCTTCAATAATTGTGGAAGAATAGAACTCAGGGGAGATATTTTAAGGAGAGTATTTAAAAGCTTCACACACATCGATTTTCTTCTTTTTGTCTTCCTATAAGAAAGCCGATCTGCAGGTGGACTGTATCTGTAACCTGTTCACCACTGGTTAGGTGGAAACTAAGGTGGTCTTGAGGAGTTGCAGGAGGAAACCAGAGTCGAAAAGTTGCGGAAACACTATGGTTCTTTAAGAAAATGGACAGAATTTATTTTCTTTCTTGAGCCAGATAGCTGATGTTCAGTTGCTAGATGCAACTCTGGTAGAAAGAAGGCATGGGTAGAGATTGAGTAGGGAGTCAGTTTATATCACTGACGACTTTAGACAAAAACAACTGAGAACCATCATTGTACCAGAATGGAATGTGTGAGGTTTCTTAGGGGCTAGATTCAGGTAACTATGGTGATAGGAGGATAGAGAAGCTCTACCTATACCCATGGCTCAGCTCCTGTAGATGGAAGGAGATAAAGTTGTTTCTGAGAATGGAGAGACACCTGAGACAGTGAGTGAAGATGCAATACAGTGAGGTGAAAACTTCTCTTAACTTCTGAGCTTATAACACAACCTTGTAGGGTGTGGTGAAAACCATAGATGCTATGGTTTGAATGTTTGTCTCCTTCCAAACTCATGTTGAAATTTAATTGCCATTGTAACAGTATTAAATGATGGGACTCTTAAAAGGTGATTAGGCTATGAAGGCTCTACCGTAAAGAATGGATTCAGGCTGTTATCATGGAAGTGGGCTCATTATTATGAAAGTGGATTCTTTATAAAACTACAATTTTGTCCCCCTTTTCTATCTCTCACCCTCTTTTTGTCCTTCTCTTATGTTATGACACAGCAAGAAGTCCCTCATCAGATGCTGGTACTTTGATCTTAGACTTCTTAGGCTCCAGAACTATGAGAAAAAAATTTCTGTTTATTGTAAATTAACCAGTCTGTGATATTTTGTTATAACAGCACATGACAGACTAAGACAGTACCCATGGCTGTTTGCATGAAGGAATTAAGATTCTGTAGAAACCAATTCAAGTAAATCTTCACCTTTTTAGCACAGAGGGAGCTTTGGAATAAGGGTTTTTGTTAAAGAATGCAAGTATTTGCCAGTGGGAGAAATGTATTTGTCAGTAGGATAAGACTTTGAGACATGGACGGTAGTTCTTTATAATCTTTCTTGTAGAGAAGGTAGCTAAAATATTCCACATTTATGTTTCATGGAATAAATATGACCAGAATCAGAAAGAGAGAGAGATAGAGAAAAAAAACCCAACTTTTGAAAGGCCATTTGAAAAGACTTTTAAAATTCCTAGTTTGGTGAAAGACTTTGGAATTTCTAAAGCTTAAAGTTAAAATAAACAAACAATCAAGTTGGAAAAACACATGATCAGAGAGAATTAGTATTTCCCATCCCTAGTGACTCAATAAAATTTGCTTTGACTGAGAAGAAAGAAGTAATCAGAAGATAAGCAAGAACATTTATGTGTGGTAGAGCTGCTGTGCTCTGCCGCTCCATAGTTGCTTGAAAACTGGAGAGGCACAGACAAATCCCAGATTTGAAAGCAAGATCCATTCTCTTCTTCTCAGTGAATAACCAAGAAAATCCCAAGACCAGACCTCCCCCTGGTGCCCGGTATCATGTGAGAGCAAAAGGAAGGCTTCAGTGTCGTGTCTGAAATGAGAGAGCGTAGAGCAGCCTCACAGAATTTCTCACAACTTACAGTGGCAAAGGAAAGCAGCTGGTTGTTTTCTCTCCCTCTGAGATGTTGAAAACATCAGAGACAGAGAAAGAGAGAGAGAGAAACAGAGACAGAGACTGCACCAAACCTGGAGGGTTCCTACAGGAGGAAGCAAGGGAAAACTTGAAGGCAACTTACATCGGTCAGTAACTATTAGGTCCTAACATGTTTATCTCAGAGGATGCAGCAGGAGGAGCTCTTGAATAAGGAACAATACCATCTTCTCATTCCCTTATATTGAGGCACCACCTAAGAACCCTCTATTTATGACAAAACCCCTGGAACAAAGGTGATTATCTTGACTTAAGATTTCATTTTGATCAAATGGGAACCAAAAATACAAAATTAACTTAAGACATAGGAAAACAAACAAATACTTTTTGCCCACCTGAGTTTTGTGGAATGACATTCATACCCACTACAGTTTATAACTTAGTCCATTCTCTGCTGCTATAACAGAATACCACACACTCAGTAATTTATAAATAAAAGAGACTTATTTGGCTTATGGTTTTTGGGACTGGGAAGTCAAAGATCAAGGGGCTACATCTGGTGAGGGCCTTCTTGCTGTTTCATAACATGATGAAAGACATCACATGGTGAGAAAGGGCTAGAGAGGCCAAAGTACTTGAGACAGATAGAGGAAAAGGGGGGCAAACTTCTGAGATAATGGCATTAATCCATTTACGAGGGCAGAGGCTTCATGATCTAATCACTCCCTAAAAGTTTTACCTATTAACACCATCACAATGGCAATTAAATTTCAGTGTTGGTCTTGGAGGAGACATTTAAACTGTATCAATTTGTATTTGTTATTTGTGTGCCAGCTTTAATAAATCCTATTAGATGGTGAGTTTCTATAGGACAGTGGTTGCCTCTCTTTTTCTGATTTCCAGGCGTCTTAAAAATAGTAGGAACTTAATATATATTTGTTCAATTGTATTGAATAGCTTAATCCAGAACATTCCCACTAGTAAATTGTCTTGGTAACCACCTTACTCATATATCATTATTAGCCCTGGTGCTCAAGTACTTTTACTCATTCAATGATATAACCAACTACAATGAACATCAGCTAATACAAAGAAGGCATAATAGAGAAGCAAACCATAAGGCCATCATGACTTGAGCACATTGAGAACCAGTCTCAACAACTGTTGTTGCTACTGCTTGAAGTACTATCTTCACTTGGTTTCTAAAACACTCTATTCATCTAGTTTTCTTCCTATTTGTCTAGTCCTACTCAATCTCTTTGCTGACATCTCCTTCCTTGATCTTATTCAATCGTTAGGCTATAAAATTCTTCTGCACACTAATGACTCACACATTTATATGCACATCTATCTGCTCCACACTTCTCTCTTTAGCTCCAGCTGCCTACTTGACCTCTGTATCTAGGTGTCTAACAGGCTTTTAAAACTTAAGATGTTCAAACTTGAGCTCTGTATTCTCCCCAAAGCCAATGCCTTTATCAGTTTTTTCCCATATTAGTAAATGACAATTTTCTATTTCCAGTATCTTAGGCCAAAATCCCTGTTGTCATCCTGGACTACTGATTTTCTCTTGGACCTCACATCCAAGTCCTCAGGGAAACCTAGCAGCTGAACCTTTAACTGTATCTAGGATCTGACCATTCTCAATACATCTACTGCTGTCACCCAGGTCTAAGCCACCATGCTCTCTTGCCTCCTATCTGACCTCTGTTTTTACCATTGCCCTTCTATAGCCTTGCAATGGACTCAATGTTTAGTTCCCTCAACATTCACATGTTGAAATTCTTACCCATAGGTGATGGTATTAGTAAGTGAGGCCTCTGGTAGATGATTAGGTCACAAGAGTGAATCTGCTTTTTGTTAATGCCTTTATAAAAGAGATCCAAGAAAGCGTGTTTGCCCCTTTCACCATGTGAGGAAACAAGAAGAAAGTATCATCTATGAACCAGAAAGTGGGCCCTCTCTAGAAGCTGAATCTTCTGGTGTGTACTTGATCTTGAACTTCCCAGCAACCAGAATAGTAAAAAATATTTTGTTATAGCCGCCTGAGAGATTAAGACAAGGCTGTTATTAACACAGTGGCCAGAGTGAGCCTTTTAAATTATAATCAGATCAGGTCTCTCCTCTGAACAACTATTTCCGTAGCTTTAAAACTCAGAGTAAAAGTCAAGATCCACACTATAACCTCTCTGCATGTCATCTGGCCTGCTGTTACCTCTCAACCCTCATTTCTTCCTCTGAGGACCTCAGAAACTCTGTCTACTTACTGTTTTCCCAGCCTATCCAACATACTCTCAAGACAAGGGCTCTGTACTTGCTGCTCTCAAAGAACATTCAATAGAATGTTCTTCTCTATTATATTGTCAGAGTTATTAATATTCACTTCCCTCACTTTCTTCTGATTTTTATTCCAAAGTTCTGTGGGTTTTTTTCTTTGTTTGTTTATTAATTCTGTTTGTGACAGGGTGTTACTCTGTCACCCAGGCTGAAGTGCAGTGGCTTGATCAAGGTTCACTGCAGCCTTGATCTGCTGAGCTCAAGCGATCCTCCAACCTCAGCTTCTGAGTAGCTGGGGCTATAGGTGTGCCCGACTAATTTTTTATTTTTTGTAGAGACAGAGTCACTATGTTGCCGAGGCTGGTCTCAAACTCCTCGGCTCAAGTGATCCTCCCACCTCAGTCTCCCAAAGTGATGTGATTACAGGTGTGAGCCACCACACCCAGCCCAAAGTTATATTTTTGTAAGGACTTTTCTGTCCATTCTATCTAAAATTTCAATACCTAAGTTTGCATTTCACAGAGCTCTTTCCTGTTTCATAATTTCTCTCTTTTTTTTTTAGCATACATCACTTATTTACATGTTACATATTTTACTTATTTATTTTGCTTATTGTCTGTATGGTGCTTGACAGTGTCTTGTTCACCATATTATATCTGGTCCTAAAATAGTGGTTGACATATGGTAAGTCCTCGACAAATATTTTTTGAATGGTCATTGAGTAAGTAAATGAGTATTTACTAAACTATCAGCAGATTATTTTCTAGTTTTATTTAATAATTTATGGTCATATGAAATAAAACTATTCATTAACAGAATGTTTAGAATGTATTCTATTCTTTTTCAATGCCAAATCTAGTATTTCTCATCCATCATCCTGCAGATGGAAAAAAATCCATTATTAAATTGCTTCTGTAATACAAGTTTGCATACAATAAAAGTATAAAATATTTTTCAACCCAGAGTACAAGATAAAGTACTTTTCTCCTACAAAATACACTTTCTAAACACAATGCTATCTGTAAAAAGTCCTGTTAGTAATTAGCATAAAGATTATTTTGCCTCACTGTAAATGGTTTCTTAATCTTAGGATGGTTTCAGAACCAAATTATAGAATAAGCATTATGCTTTTGAGTGAAAGCAATGTGTCTGTAGACAATCTTATGTTTGCTTTCTTCTTTGATTATAATGTTCTTTTTCACTAGAATTTTTAACCTTCTCATTTCTGCCCATGAAAACCCTATATATTAGCTCACTCATTTTCAGGTTATAGCTCCGAAAATTACTACACCTTATATATTAAGGTGTAAAATGACTACACCCTTAATATATAGGGTGTAGTAATTTTAATACTTATTAAAGTATTTGTTTATCAGTTAGCTTTCCACAATTTTGGCATCAAGAAAGGGAAAATGACAATGCTCTTCCTGAAGAGAGGAGAATATGATGTTGGGGAATACTGTAATAGAATTTGTAATCTCCCTTCTAATGTTTCAAAGCCCCAGAGTGAGGAGGAAGTTCCTTGCACATGTAGATAGAAAACTAAGGCAGAGCGCCTGCAGCCTTGCTCAGCATTTGGTTCTCCAGTAGGAAAGTGATGTTCCGAGCTTGTCTGGCCAACCTGAAGCACCAGACCAGCACAATTAAGAGAGCAACTTGTTTGATCTGATGGAGAGTGGATCTCATTTACATCTGCATGTCTCTCTCATTTTTTTATTTTTTTGAGACGGAGTCTCGCTCTGTTGCCCAGGCTGGAGTGCAGTGGCGCAATCTCGGCTCACTGCAAGCTCCGCCTCCTGGGTTCACGCCATTCTCCTGCCTCAGCCTCCCGAGTAGCTGGGACTACAGGTGCCTGCCACCACGCAGGGCTAATTTTTTTGTATTTTTAGTGGAGACGGGGTTTCACCGTGGTCTCGATCTCCTGACCTCGTGATCCGCCCGCCTCGGCCTCCCAAAGTGCTGGGATTACAAGCGTGAGCCACTGCGCCCGGAAGCGTGTCTCTTTCAATTCCAGAGTGCATGGACATTGGACATGGGCATTAGTTTAAGGACATTGGTATGGTGGGAACAACCTGAGAATAAAGATGAGATGGAAGGTGTGGCAGAGACTCAGGGGTTTGCAGAAGCAGGGAGCAGAGAGGAAGCTGCATTGGCTTGGAGGGGTAAGCGGATGGACCAAGCTGAGAAATTTTGGATCACGGGGTATGACCACACAATAAATAGGCTAACAATGGCTGAATGATCACCAGCTAACACACCCAAAGATTAGCTTGAAGCTACAGAGTCTCCCTCTCGCAGGTCCCAAGATCATTCAAATATCCACACCAAGAACACCATATACCCAGGGGTCAGCCAATTGTAGTCCACAAGCTGAATATTGCCTGCTGCCTCTTTTTGTGTGTCTTAGAAGCTAAAATGTGTGGGGTTTTTTTTTTTTTACATTTTTTAAATGATTGAAAAACAATAAAAATATTTTGTAACACTTGAATGTTGTATGAAAATCAAACTCTATATGAGGTATCCATAAATAAAGTTTTATTAAATCATAGCCACGCCCATTCATTTACATCTTTACATCTTATCTATGATTGTTTTCCTGCTTCAACGGCAGAATTGAATAGTTGCAATAGAGACCATATGGCCAATCAAGACTAAAATATAGTATCTGAGTATTTATAGAAAAAGTTTGCCCACTCTTGTAATATAACACGTTAGAAAGTAGCCTAGGGAGAAACAGAGGAATCTGAAGAACGGAGCTATAACCTGAAAATGAGTGAGTTAACCACAAAGAGACCCTTGAATAATTGAATCCACTAAATTTAACTAGATTAGACAAAAATTAGGATTAGGAAGAAATTGCAGATAATGCCAATTCTGCCATATGTTTCTAAATGGCTCAATGGGACATCCTCAGTTATGTGGTATCCCAGATGGTGGGAGTCTCTTGGCCCTCAGTAGACACAGCACAGATTTACTCACACCTTATGTGAATAAAATATTTTACAGCAAGTTTCAGCACATAAAGATTTTACTACAGCCCAAGCTTATGAAACCTCTAGGCAAAACTGTAATATAGAAAATACAGAATATAAGAAAGAATATATATACATATATTCTTTCTATTATATATATACATTCTTTCTTTCTACTTACATGTCTGTTGGCAACCCTATTTCCATGCTTGCTAAAGTACCAACCTCACTCAGGCTGCTTTATTGATGTCTTGTGTCACTCTGGGCTGTCCTCCCTTGTTCTCCACAAGACAGTGGAAATGCCTCATTTGTTTACATTGAAATATGAGTGTTTGATGGTTATGGATGTGTTGTGTCTCACATTTTGAAAACAATGGTTTATTAATGCAAGAGATACATTCCTAATGGAAGAACTGGAGCTATAATATTTAGTTATATGCTTTCAGAATTTAAGCTGTAGATTCATGCTAACACAATAGGTCAATTTGTAAGGAAGCACATGTATATATGTGCTATTTGGCTTTATTTTTTGAAATTTGCATTACATACTCCAATTTTAAAGGAGAGGAAGTGGAAATATATAAAAATATGTTTTTATGTCATAGCTAAATTGGACCATTTAACCTTGAGCTATGACATTAAAAAAACGTATTTTTTATGTTAATTGAAGACACATCTGGATTTGTAAGACAACTGGGAAGGAATATGGAAGTAATCATCTATTCTTTAGACTTAATCTTCAACTTAAACTTTAAAATTAATTAGAGGTTGTCATTTCTCTTATGAGTTAAGTAACAATTGTACCATAGATAAAAACTACCCTCCCTCATTTGTTATTTTCAGTGTTAAGTAGAGCTTTTTATTTTACTCTATCCCCCCAAATCACTCCGTGAATACATATTACAATCTCAGTATTACAGGCGAGGGTAGTTGTACTAGTGAATTTAATCATTTGCCCACCTCAAAATTATATCACTTGTAAACAACAAAACCAGGACCGAAGCACAAGCTTGTATAACTTTAAAGCCTGTGCTCTTAAGAATAAGTTTCAAATCCTAAACACTACTTGACCCTACTTTCTGTGTTTGAAGTACATTTTTTGCAAACCATTTAGGTTTTGTTTTGTTTTATAATTGCTGAGTTTTCTATACATGTGTCTTTAAAGACATTTGTAGCCTATTCCTTTGTTTCTCTAACCCTCAAGGTTAAATGGCCCAGTTTCGCTATGACAGCATTCTTCTTGGTAAAGGAGATATGGCAAGGTAGCAACTGATTGTACAGAGTTAACCTTGAAGTTATTTGATGTTAAATCAGTTTTACTTAGGGATTTTTTTTCACCTCTAAGGTCTCTTTTATTCTGTCATACAATGTGCTGTCAAACTAAATGATGCATTTAAATTGAATGACCAAAGATAATGACTGTAACAAGGGAGAGACCTGTACAATTGCTGTTGTAATGTCATTCTGATCTGAATGACCCTGTTATGTTGGAGTCATGATACGGTGGATGTCAAGTCATGATAACCTACTACTGTTTCTCAGCCAAATAATGGAAGTTTCTTGTGGGGTGGCATTAAAAATAAAGTTGCCCAAAGGGTATTTGTTATCAGAGACGTTCAGAAATGATGGCAACACTAACTGGAAGTAGAATGTAAGAACAATGTACTCAATTTGATTATCAAACTGAACGACATTAAGATCTGTTTCTTACTAGAGTTATATAGTAAGGTAAAATAATCAGAACAGTGTGGCCAACAAATTGGCTTGGCTACACTATGAAATAGAAAGAAAAATTGGCAAAATGTCTTTTTCAAAGACAATTGGGTTCATAAGTTAGATTTTCTGTAGTGGAAAAAAAGCAATTGCACAGCTTCTAGACTATATGACAATCTAGCAGAATAATATGCCCTCACTCTCTCCCTCCTTCCTTCCCTCCCTTCCTGCCTCTCTCCCACCCTTCCTTCCTTTGCTACAGCATGAAAATCATAGAGGCTAGTATTATTTGGCTTAATTGCCCAAAGAGGGCTCTATGATTTTACTTTTATCATCTTTCAGGTTTCAGTCATTTATATTTAACACTTACATATACTTGATGTATTTAATCTCCAAAAGAAATAGACTATATCCCACAACTCCTTTCTGACATTTTTTTAATGCATTGTTGCCCACATTTTTTCATTCCATAAGCCACAAGAGACCAGAAAGTTCTGTTTCTTAAAAATTTGCTCAATGACATTCTATGCATTTTCTCAATTATTTAGAAGTAGAAAGTCTCATAATCTTCCTCATAACTCCTCTTTTTTCCCCATTTAACATATGATATAATCTTAATGCTCTAGTTCATGGATTTCACCTCATGAATAAGGAGTATATTGAGAATAGATTTTGATTTTGTGATCCTTATATGGCCTTGGATATTTTCCCCTTATAACAAGAATAATGTTTTTGTTTTATAACCAACAGACATATTTAAAGTATATCTTTTTCTCTATCAAAACTCATTAAATAACCTAAATGGTGCTGGGAAAACTGGCCAGCCATATTCAGAAAACTGAAACTGGACCCCTTACTTACACTTTATATAAAAATTAACTTAAATGTAAAACCCAAAACCATAAAACTTAAATGTAAAACCCCAAACCATAAAAACCCTAGGAGAAAACCTAGGCAATACCATTTGGGAAATACTCATGGGCAAGACTTTATGATGAAATCACCAAAAGCAATGGCAACAAAAGCTAAAATTGATAAACAGGATCTAATCAAACTAAAGAGCTTCTGCACAGCAAAAGAAACTATCATCAGAGTGAACAGGCAACCTACAGAATGGGAGAACATTTTTGCAATCTACCCATCTGACAAAGGTCTGATATTAAGAATTTACAAGGAACTTAAACAAATTTACAAGAAAAAAAAACCACCTCATAGAACAGTGGGCAAAGGACATGAACAGACACTTCTCAAAAGGAGATATTTATGTGGCCAACAAACATGACAAAAAAGCTCAACATCATTGATCATTAGAAAAATGCAAATCAAAACCACAATGAGATAACATCTCATAGCAGTCAGAATAGTGATTATTAAAAAGCCAAAAAACAACATATGCTGGTGAGACTGTGGAGAAGTAGAAATGCTTTTACACTGTTGGTGGGGACGTACATTAGTTCAACCACTGTGGAAGACAGTGTAGCAATTCCTCAGGGATCTAGAACCAGAAATACCATTTGACCCAGCATTCCCATTACTGGGAATATACCCAAAGGATTATAAATCATTCTATTATAAAGATTCATGCACATGGATGTTTACTGCAGCACTGTTCACAATAGCAAAGACTTGGAACCAACCCAAATGCCCATCAAGGATAGACTGAAAAAAGAAAATGGGTACATATACACCATGAAATACTATGAAGCCATAAAAAGAAATGAGATCATGTCTTTTTGTTATGGGTGGGTCTTTGTTCTTAGAGCTCCCAAGGTGGTGTCGGCTGCTCCCAAGATGGCAGCAAGCATTTTGTTCTCTGACCTGGGGTTCTTGGCCTCACGGATTCCAAGGAATGGAACCTTGGGCCATGCGGTGAGTGTTATAGCTCTATTGGAAGCCGTGGGTGATGGAAGAGAACTGTGGAACCTAGCGACTAGAGTTCAGCTCGATTAGGACGAACTTGGGCACTTAGCCCTGCAGGAACAATGGCGAGTCTTTAGCGTGATCGGGAACTGCGATGGGCGCCTCACTGGATCAGAAGCACAGCAGACACCCTGTCGGATCCCGAGGGGTGGAAGTCAGCAGCGGGTCTGTGATGGCAGTGAACAGCAGTGGTGGACGGTAAGTGAAAGCTCAACGCGAGCCGGAAAAACACAGACCAGAAGACTGTGCAGTTGCAAGATTTAAGAGTGAAAACAGAGCTCCCATACAATGGGAGGGGACCCAGATGGGGTTGCCCACCCCTGGCTTGAATGCCTGGGGTTTATATTGCAATCACTGTCCCTCACGCTGTGCTCTCAGGCGATATATGATTGACTATTTCTTTACCTCATGCCTTTAGCCTAATTGGTATTTTAGTGAGCCCTCTTTACCATCTGATTGGCCGGGTGTGACCTGAGTTACAAGCCCTGTGTTTAAAGGTGGGTGTGGTCACCTTCCCCAGCTAGGCTTAGGAATTCTTAGTCGGCCTAGGAAATCCAGCTAGTCCTGTCTCTCATTTTGCAGGGACATAGATGAAGTTGGAAGCTAGCATCCTCAACAAACTAACACAGGAATACAAAACCAAACGCTGCATGTTCCCACTCATAAGTGGGAACTGAACAATAAAAACACATGGACATAGGCACAGGAGGGGGAACAACACACATCCGGGCCTGTTGGGCAGGTGGGAGGAGGCAGAGCATCAGCATAAATAGCTAATGCATGCGGGGCTTAATACCTAGGTGATGGGTTGATAGGTGCAGCAAACCACCATGGCACATGTTTACCTATGTAACAAACATGCACATTCTGGACATGTATTCCAGAACCTAAAATAAAATAAAATTAAATTTTGAAAAACCATGATTATAAGCAGGATATCTATTGAAAGAAAATACATATTGCCAATAAAAATATAGAAATCTTTCTGATCATTAGGGAAATGAAAATTAAAGCACCAATTAAGAAATATTTTTTAGGCTATCATATTGGCAAAAATTAGGAAATTGATAAGATTGAAGAGTGCCAAGTATATGGAGAAATTCATGTCCTGTTAGAACAGAAAGGTTCGCCACAACATTTTTGGAAAGTAATCTGACAATACCTATTAAAACAAAAACGTGTGATCCATTTGTCCTAACATTCTCAATTATGGGATTCTAAAAACAAACAAAAAACTTATTTAATAACCACTTTGCATGTCCTTTGGTCAATTATATATCCTTTTCTCAGCAATGGATTATGTAATTTGTTGCTACTTATCTGTAATATTAATCACAACTTTTCTTTTCGTTTTGATATTTATAATTGTTATTTTTTATAATTAAAGGAAAATAACTGAAGTATTATCAACAAAGCTTAAAAACAATTTATAAGAAAAAAATCCTATATATAGGACATTTGAGAAAGTGGGCTTAAATATTTAATAGTAACTAGTGAATTGTAACTAAATGTCAGAAAAACAAACAAGAAAACATGCATCTCTTCTATTTGGTGACTTCTTTGCATTGATGGTATTCCCAATCTTGCTTAAAGAACTAAAGTAAAATTTAGCATAGCTCCTCCTAATTTTGGCACAGCTGGTCTTCTCTACTTGCTGAAAAGTAAGCAGAGTAAAAAAAAAAAAGAAATTGCCACTCCTTCCTTAGAGCTCAGTGTTCTCCATTCTTTTCCCATCTCTTTGAGCTCTTCTCTGTCTTTAACTTCTGCATGCATAACAATCATAATAGGATTCCTATTTAAATAAACACAAAATTTTTGTCAGACTGAGGGCAGGCCTACTTAAAGTGAAGTCTCTTGGTGAGGAACCCAAGAATCTACCTTGTAGCAAATTTTCTCTGAGTGAGCCTTATGCACAGTACAGTTTGAGATTTGTTACCTGAAATGATGAGCTATTTCAGGGTTCCTGCACACATCTGTTTCAGACACACCAAATTTATCCCTGCTGTTGAAAAGGGCATCGAACTTCTGGTCTCTAGGTTTTGAGTCAGTTCCAATCTCATTCCTGACTCTCAGACTTTTATCTCCCCTTGGAGGACTCACAAATACCCCAAAGCTTCTCAAGCCTACTCTTCCTCCTGATTTTCCTCTTTCCATGATTGGCATTGCACCTGGCAGCTGCCAGAACGAGAAACTGGGAGGTAACCCCCATTTCTGTTCTTTCCCACTGTATTCATTCACTCATGAGCTCCTGTTTATTCTGCCTTCTAAATATCCACGTTCCACTCAATTCTCAATAGTACCACTGTCACTAGCCTTAGTCTGGCCCACATCATCTCTCATTGAAATTATTATAACTGTAATTTTCATGTTTCCCCTGTCTCTATTAAAGTCCTATTGTAACTGAGTACCCCCATTTTTCTAAGAGGAAGAGAGTGAGCTATTTTTTAAATTAATTTCTTCTCTCTTTCCTTGTTCTCCCCTGTTTTCCACTTCCCACTTAGCTCTTTAGAAATGCAATTATAACCTTTACTTTCCCTTCACCAGACACTGGCTACATGGCAAGCTTACCTAATTACGGGCTTACTTAGAAGCTCCAGAACTGAAACTCTCTCTGCCCAGGAGATTGCCTCAGCTGACAGCAGTCGATTTACATCCTCAAGGATGCCCATGATAGAACTCCATCCCACCTGGAGAGTATCTCAGATTATGGCCACTTTAAAACCTAGCACTACCTGCGGTGATGCCAGCTGGACCACCTGGTAGATAAGGCACTGAAGTGAGTCATGTAGGCCCCGCATCTGCTTGCTTCCTCCCCTGCATGCCATTCATGCCAAGTTCCCCTTTAAAAGCTGCTGCATTCTGCCCCCAAAATGAAGTGGTACCCTTAAAGGCAGGAGCCTGTACTACTTCCCCTAAGCTAAGCTTTGGAATAAAGTCATTTATACCAGACGTCACTCTTGTTAACGGGAGTTAACAAGTGGTGAGTGACTGAAACTGCCTTTTGGTTATACCATGCATTCTTCTTCTAAGGTGCTAATTTAATTCTGTCACCTTAATTACAAGCTTTCAATAGCTCTTTAAAAGCTGTTTGCTTTTAGTTTAAAATATAAGTCCTTTACTGTGGCTCAGAGTGTCCTGCATAATTGAGAGGTGAAGCCAGCTGAGCTTCTGGATTGGGTGGGGACTTGGAGAACTTTTGTGTCTAGCTAAAGGATTGTAAACGCACCAATTGGCACTCTGTAAAAATGCACCAACCAGTGCTCTGTGTCTGGCTAAAGGATTGTAAATGCACAATCAGCACTCTGTAAAAATGCACCAATCAGCACTCTGTGTCTAGCTAAAGGAGCGTAAACACACCAATCAGCACTCTGTAAAAAATGCACTAATCAGCACTCTGTGTCTAGCTAAAGGATTGTAAACGCACCAATCAACACTCTGTAAAATGGACCAATCAGCACTCTGTAAAATGCACTAATCAGCTCTCTGTAAAATGGACCAATCAACAGGACATGGGCGGGGCCAAATAAGGGACTAAAAGCTGGCCACCAGAGCCAGCAGCGGCAACCCGTTTGGGTCCCCTTGCACACCATGGAAGCTTTGTTCTTTTGTTCTTCATAATAAATCTTGCTGCTGCTCACTCTTTGTGTCCGAAATACCTTTATGAGCTGCAACGCTCACCGCAAGGGTCTGTGGCTTCATTCCTGAAGTCAGTGAGGCCACCAACCCACAGGGAGGAACAAACAACTCCTGACGCTCCACCTTTAAGAGCTGTAACACTCACTGCAAAGGTCTGCGGCTTCACTCCTGAAGTCAGCCAGACCACGAACCCACCAAGGAAGAAACTCTGGACACACCATCTTTAAGAGCTGTAACAGTCACCTCGAGGGTCCGCGGCTTCATTCTTGAAGTCAGAGAGACCAAGAACCTACCGGAAGGAATAAATTCCGGACATATAATCATTATCTCTCTAATTTCTTACCACTCCTAGCCTCATACTTTATAATGGTCCTATTAAATGTTTTATAAGTTTCCATGCTGTTTCTTGCCTGGGTTTTTATGTAGCGTACTTTTTCTTCTTGGAGCCCTATTTACCATCCTCTTTAACCTGATCATTTCTCCATATTTAGGTCTCACTTCCTCTGGAAGTGAGCCTTTCTTCCCACCTCTGGGTTGTGGGCACAGCATCACAGCAGTGTCCGAAACAAGAAGGAAGAAGGAGTGGTGTCAGCCAGCACTATTCTAACATATTATTTCTTTCACAGTGTTTTTCAGAATTGGGGTCAAATAGCCACCTGTAGAGGCAAGCGAGGCTAGGAATAAAAGCATCTTTCAAAGGAAATGAGATAGCAACATCAGTTCAAACAGATCACGATTCATCACTTAGACCAAACAAATTATAGTTGAGAACATAGCTGGGATCCTGTTATCAAGAAAGAAGGGAAAACGGCCTAAGGGGAGGCAATCAACAGTATTTACCAGGCTTTCCCTTGCGGATTGACATCATAGGGAGTTGCCTAGCTGGCTTACTGCTTCATCCAGCTCTAGTTGTGCATACAGCCCCTCCCCAACCTCAGGGCTGTTTCCAAAGTAAGAAGTAAATGCCTTCAGGGGTCTCCCAGTGAAGGTTAATGTCTAGGCATCTTGTGTTTGTTGCCTGTTAAGGGAGCCTCTTGCTACTTTGCATTCTACTTGTTTCTGGAGCTGAAGCAACACTGCTTAAAAGGATTAATTTGGCTGGTGCTCCAGAGAATTTGGAAGGTAAACAACTGTTTCTTTTTTGTCAATATGGCAATTAAGAACGTTGAGATTAAAGAAAGAAAAGTAAATGCAGCTTTTATTTCTACAGTAGACTGATAGGCTAGTGAGTCACTGAATAGGTAATAAGCCCTAGAAGTGTTTTGGCTTAACAAATCTAGTTCAGGGATAAAATTCTCTCTTCCCTCAACTATCTTGCATTCCAGAATATCTGAACTCTACACAGAAAAAGGTTGACAGTTTAGAATTTGAATTTTGCGTTCATTTGATTGCGGCGTAAAATGTTTTATGCTAGAGACACAAATCTGCATGAAAATTTGGTTTCAAATAAAGCTGATTTTTTTTTTTCTGTAGCCGGAAGTGTTACTTTTTATTTTATGGTGACTAAGGAAAATATAAATATATACATACAGGTTATTAGTGTGAATGATCCAATGGAGATTATTAGTGGGTGATGCAAAATCATATTCTCAGTGAGAGAATACTAGATTCAGCTATCAATTTACCTACCAGTGACCTTGGAAAATTGCTTAATCTTTCTGAGACTGTTTCTCCCTTCTTTAAACAGCAATGATACTGCCTCCATCTCCACTGGGCTATTGGGGATTTTTTCTTATACTTGATTGTACCCATTATGACCAACTCAGTGCCAGACGTGACAGATATTCGGTAAATACTTATTTAGTAAAATATAGAATTAAAAATCAAATGAAATAAGTATGTAAAAGTATTGTGTATTACTATACAAATACAAGCATTATTATTGTCAAAGAACAAAATTTCAATAAATTGAGTTTTAAAGCTCTAATTGGCTTCTATTAGCAATTCATGAACCAGGCAGTATTTTTCAGTCCACAGAGTAGAAGCAGCTCTGCCAGGAGTGGCAGAAGGATTGGCTTTTGTAAGGCAGATTTAGTAGAAAACAAACAAACAAACAAACCGAAAAGGGTGGAAAGTAGATTGGTTGTCCTCAGGTACTTTCCTTGTATGGGTTAAAGCCGAGAGGACTTCCCTGTTTTGCCTGCTCAGATTTACTGATCCCATTTTGTTTGGTTGCTGAAAATCTTCTATTATTTTTTCTTTGAAAACTACCGTTTGGGGATTTGGTTCTCATCTTTCTTCTAATTTCTCAGAAGGTCAGAGTCATACAAATAAACAATTTAGTTCTTGGATAGGTAATATGGAACTTTAGCATGAGTGACTCCATTTTGGGCCTACTATCTTTTTATTAACCTTGTTATTCTCTCCCGTGATATGGAAATACATTTTATCCATAAACTATTCGGATTATTTAAAAAGCAACTTTATCATGATAGCTTTCTTCAAAGACCATGCCACTGGGTAGGAGTAGCATTTGATGTACTGTGGTTTTTATTATCAGTCATTAGCTAAATCAATCAAAAACTAAACTTGCTAAAGGGTGGCCATAAAGAAGAGAACTCATTTATAGAAACTTAATTTCAGAGCAAGATTAGGATGGAGTTTTTCTCATCTATTTCAGTTTCTGAAAGACTTGGGGTAACATGGCCCTTGAGGCATGATGGGAGGTACCGCCCAGAAAAAAGTGTCATTGCACTTGCTATCTCTTCAGCTGAGAATTACAGAACATCCACTTACCATTACCCATCTAATCGTGCATGTCAGTAATCTTACATGGTTAAACCTATAGGAAAATTGGGGTAAGGGTGGTGGTGTCGGGAGAACTCAAAGAGGAAAAAGGGACTTTTTTTTTCCAGGGGATTTTATGCTGTATAATTCCTTTCAAAACGTCAGTAGAAAAGAGAGAACCTTAAAATGCAAGCTTTATTTTAGCAGTAACTGTTACTTCTCTTAGTTGCTCTTTCAGAGCAAAAACAGCCAAATTTAACAACAACAAGTATAAAGATACTGTAATGAGGATTCTAAATTACTATGAAGAGGTCTGATAATAACCAAATGTTCAATTTTTAACCATTAATAAATAACTAATTAATTAACTAATTTTCACAAGAGCGTTATAGTCAACATTGTAAACAAGGATAATGCTATCATCCAGAGAAAATGACTTATATATAGAAATAAAAATGGATAACAGTTTGAAATACTATCTACTTTGGTCTTCCTTCTTGATAATTGTCTTTTAACTCTGCAGCCTTCATGATTAAACTAGGAAATGAATGTGAGATCTATTGCCCTGGGCGGGGTGGGAGGGGAAACAAAATGAAAAAGAAAACAAAAAAGAACTCCAAAGAGAGTCAAATTCTTGACTTTATAGCTCTTAAGTGGGCTTTTATAATATTCTATTTGAGATATTAGTCTGAAAGCTGAGAATGTTTAAATAGTAAAAGCTAAACACTATTAAGACATAAGAAGCTTGTAATGGAATGGCAGAAGTTGGTCTTGAATATTCTCACTCAAAATAGATTTTATACCAAGAACCCAAGGGTTGGGAGGAAATAAACAGTGAACTATTTTCTTTACCCTAAGGAAAATAAAAGTACAACTAGTTGAACTGAGGGAGATAATTGAATTTGATGTGACTGGGATTTAGATGCTGATGGAATCCTCAAAGTAGCCATTGCCACATGTCCCTGAGCAGCTGAAAGTTATTCTCATAGATCTGTAAGTACCAGCTTTGGTTTTTGTTTTTATTACGTGTTTTAAAAAAACCACTATTATCAAAACAAAAAAAAAATCACTCAAAATTCTACCCAATAATATATATTTCAATGCTTATTCTACTAGTCATTTTGTCCATGCATGTTCATTTCTGTCTGTTTCTATGTCTGTAGCTGTATCCATATTTTTACCTACACCTGAAATTCTATTTTGCATCTGCAGCTACATCTGTAGCTATAGCTGTACTTATATCTGTATTGAAAAGTAGTATGTCCTAGGAAATTCTAGGAATATAGTGACAGCTGGAAAACAAAAATCAAAAATCCATGAAGTTAATATTTATAATGAAACTTGGTAACAAAGTATTTTTTTTTTTTTTTTTTTTTTGAGATGGAGTCTCGCGCTGTCGCCCAGGCTGGAGTGCAGTGGCGCAATCTAGGCTCACTGCAAGCTCCGCCTCCCGGGTTCACGCCATTCTCCTGCCTCAGCCTCTCCGAGTAGCTGGGACTACAGGCGCCTGCCACCACGCCCGGCTAATTTTTTGTATTTTTAGTAGAGACGGGGTTTCACCGTGGTCTCGATCTCCTGACCTCATGATCCGCCCGCCTTGGCCTCCGAAAGTGCTGGGATTACAAGCGTGAGCCACCGCGCCCGGCCTCAAAGTGTTTTTTTAAGCCTCAAAATATAAGCAGGTAGAAATATGTCACCAATAGCCACAAATTCTGCATTATACCAATATCTTCATTAGAAAAAACAAGAAGGAAGCAATGAATGACTAAAAGACTTGAGAATACAAACTTCCAAATTAGCCAACGTGAAACTGTCAGAGAACAACAGCTACAAAGGAGGAGAGTTCTTAGCTATTTATATGATGAGTGAATAGTTCTTACCTATTTATATGATGAGAGTTCTTACCTATTTATATGGTGAGAGTTCTTACCTATTTATATGATGAGTGAATGTAAGGCTTACACTAAGGTGTAAAGAGCTGGAGCTGTCTAGACTTTATAAACTCTTGAAACTGATCAACCTTCCAAGACAGAGTACCAAACTGCCAAGAATAAAATCAAAATTGATCAGGCTGGAGACAATAGCAAGGAAGGAAACATGGTGTCCCAGTAACAGTGAGAAAGAAACAACGAGAAAAGCTCAGTAAGAAGCATTATATATTTTAATGCTACACAGAAATACTACAAGAAGGAGCTCTGTGCAGTTAAAAAATATCATTTGAACCAAGATCCCTTCTAAAAATTCAAGAATACAATTTCACATAAGAATAAACAACAAAAAAGTGTTGAGGTTAAATCCCATTAAAACCTACCAATATACAAAGAGAATAAGGAGCAGAATAACATCTGCACTGACAATGAAAGTATGCCATAACGATATGCCTGTAAAACAGATCAAAATTGTAACCTGGTATTTCAAAGCAACTTCGGCGTCATTCAAATGTGATACAAAGTATAAATGAATAACACGCATGAGAATTAGGAAAAATCAGAAATTAAGTGACAGAACTCAAGAAAGAATTAGATATAAGGAAAAATCATATTAAAAAGAGAAAATAAACATAGTTAATAATGTCTTAAGGAAAAGGAAAGGTTAAAAATTAAAGCCAAAGGAAAAAAAATGGAACATTGAAGATAAACAAAAAAGATATGCAACACAAATAACAGAATTGTCTGAAGAAGAAAACTAAAGCCAGAAAAAAGAAGAAATGCTCAAAACCGTAATTCCAGAAAGCTTATGCGGTTAAACAAAGATTTGAAACTTATTGAAAGAACACATCATATACTCATATGCTCAAGAATGTCAACCCAGGAAGGCTAATGTTAAGATATATTAGAGAAACTCCTGAGCTTGAGAGAAAAAAACATAAACTTCTGAGTGGGTAAAAAAGTTATCACTTACAGGCAAAAACTATATCATCTTCATAATTTTCAGCAGTAATGCTTCATGCCAGAAAAAGAATGAAGAGATATGTTTAATACATCAAGGAGAGAAATCATAAAGTGAGAAACTTATATGCAGCAAAATTATCAGTAAAACAGTTACAAACTCTTAAATATACAGGAATTCAGAGAAAATTGCTGTTGTGAGCCCTTCTCAGAGCAATCTGCTGGAGAGCAAACTTCAGATGACTACCATGACATTACATGTGGAATGGTGATGAGAATGTGTACTTATAAAACTGGAAATAAAGAAGTTAAAAAGGAGAAAATATATCTGGAGTAAAAGCTTAGAAATGCAGAAGGAAGCAGGGATTAGCTTACGTAAAATTTTTAAAAATAGTTTCTAATAATTATTACTGGTGGTAGCTTTGTTAGTATTAATATTCTAGGATCATTCTGTGTATAATGTGAGATAAAGCAAGGGTATCTTTTCTATATTTGAAAACCAAGATTCATAGTGTGGAAGACAAAAGATACAAATACAATATAGAGGAGATTACATAATATCAATGTGGTTATAAATATATGCATATATTTATACATTGTATATTTATATATAAAATTAAAGCTAATTATTTATATGTATATACTGAGTATACCCACTGAAAGTGGCTGGAAACGATGACTAACCAGGAACAGTGCATGTTTCTGGTGACCAAATTGCCTTGAAATGCCAGGGGCTTTATGGAGAAATGGCTGGTTCTACATATAGGGGTACAAATGTACAGGATAAATTTGGAAAATCTTGTTACACTGGGTGACAAGACAGCTAACAGAGAATCCTTAGGATGATGTCAAAAAGAATTATGTACTGTCTTGAAGTATCTCCAGCTGACCAAATGTAGGACAATTTGAAAGTCAATAGAATAAGAGATACAAGGTTGTGAAACCCATACACTATGTTTAAATTCATGAGTTTAAAATGATATAAAAATTAATTAGTCAACTTTTGAAAATGTAAAGGGATTAATACATATCTTGAAAAATAGTATGCAACAGGAAAGAATAGGCATTTATGTTGCCTTCTTGTATAAACTGTACTCTTGGGTAACCAAATGGTAGATAAGAGAAGTATCTGTGTATAACATTATTTCAGCTAATTAAAAAATATAAAATTAGAATATCAGCATTTTATACCGTAAAATATGCTCCAGCATGAATGACTTTTACCCAGAATGTGAAGTGAACTGGTAGCTTCTCTCACAGCTTACCAGACAGGACTTTCTTCTCTGTCTGCACGTATGAAATATATACATACTGGAATAAGACTCTCATACTGTCTTCTCATCTTTTAAAAAAATTAGTGTATTATGAACATTTTCCCTCTTTTAGCATCCATTTAGCAGACATTACAACATTTACAATAACTATATAATAGTCTAGTGTATGAGTATGTAATATCAGGTTCATAATTTAAATAACCTGCTATTTTTATTCAAAATTTACTTTGTTGTCCTATGTATTTATTTTCTATTATGCATATGGCTTCCACAGCTCCTTTTGTAGTAAAAATTTTTTTGTAATCATAGTTTTTTTTAGCAAAGTATAATTATTAGTTAAACATATTTTTAACAATTTGGACACAAATTGTCAAATTGTCCTTCAGAAAAGTTTATTAGCCTACGTGTCCATCAGTAGAGTGCAGTCCTCCATATGCCTGCTGTTTCTTTAAGTACAGTTGGCCCTCTGTATTTGTGGGTTCCAAATTGGGTTCAACTAACCACATATTGAAAATACTACACACATACACACACACGCACACACACACACACACAGAGGAACACACACATTCAAGAACTGAGTTTAAGATTAAATATTGGAACCAAAGATCCTCCTAGTGCCCTTATCTACGAGGGTTAGGAGCTCTTATGTGAGGACCTAGGGCGGGGGAGAGATGAATATGTATGTTTCTTATTATGTCAGAATATGACACGTTTATTATTTCTCTGTAAGTCTTTGGTGTTTGTGTTTGTATGCCTTTAATGAAACCTTAATGAAACTTTCCACTATTTTAAATACTGCAAAAGCTCATAAAAAGAAAACTTAAAAAATGAATATGGAATTAAATAAAATACATCATCTTATCTAGCCTCATTTATTTGCTAAAAATAATTTATCAGTCACTAAGGAAAATCAGCTTTTTCAAATTTTCCTATGAATGAGACAGATACTGCATTTAAAAAAGTAGCTATACATTTATGCTGATGAACTGGTCCAATTAGCCTCTATATCTGCTTGTGCTATTAAGAGGTAGAAGTTAAGAAAAAAAAAATCCAGCTTTGGTTTAATATTTTTCCGAAAATTACTGAACACATTTGAGAATAAATAGCAGATTGCCCCCTTGATATATACTTAAAGTGGATTTTGTAACCTGATGTGGGATGGGAGATTTCTAAAATGGAGTCCCTTGTCTTATGGCTGTGGTGCCACTGGGATTGGACAACAATTCATCTTCCTGGCAGAGATTCATTTAAGTGACTCCTAAGTACCTGAGTGTGGAATTTACCCCAGTCTCTTAGGAGCAAGGGGATCTTGAAGGACCCAGCTGTGTGTATTTATTTTTTTAAAAAGGATTAAATACCAATTTTTAACAGAGGCTGAGATCCGATAGTCTCTTTTTAATCTTTGCGGATATTCCCCGGTAGAAGAGCTCAGTTTTTGCCTAATATTTTTCTTAAAACAACAGTCCTTGCTATTTTAATCTGTCACTCCCTGGAGCAAAAGAGCACGGCTGAGCATCCAATGTTACATTTCCTGTCTCTTATCATGTAACTGAAGCTTCTCTTCAATATAGTATTTTGAACCTAATACAACTTTCTTTCTGTGTATGGAAGGCCTGTAGTTCTTCATATTCCTCTCTTTTATATTCCTGTTTTCATTCCTTTCATCAGATCCAGCATTATATATTAAACAAGCTAATTAGTTAAAAGGCATTTCAGGAATATATTAGAAAATGTAGAAAGTGAGGAAGGTGCATTGGAGATTTATTCAGCACCTACAGTTTATATGAAGGAAGAGAGAATGGAGATCAGTGAAGTTAGGACTTTTCAAGGTTCACAAAGCAAGTTCACAGCTGATATTTTTTGTAACTCAACTCATGTTGTGGATTAGTTTACATTGTAATTCTTGTGACAACAATGAAAATTATTCCCTAGTTTATTAATGGCTTCAAAAAGACTAAGTTAGCAATACAAATCCTCTAAAGTTGTATGAAAAAATCCATATTGCTGTTTGCATAATTGATTTTCTAGAAGCATGGATATAATGCTAAATAAATGGAAACGTATTTCAATATTGTTGCATTGATATTTATTCTATAATACATTCGTGTTTGCTTTGCACTACTTGTACTGTATGTACTTAGAAATCCTTGAAAAACAGAGTTTAGAGAGAGCTTTAATTAAAATAGTAATGAGCACTTGATTACCAAAATTGATTTTAATCATAAGAAAATATCATCTTTCTTCCTGATCTCTTGGTACCCTTGCTGTGCTCACAGATTCTTTCTTGGAAAGGTGGACTTTTCTTTTCTTTTCTTTTTTGAGAGGTAGTTTCGCTCTTGTTGCCCAGGCTGGAGTATAATGGTGTGATCTCAGCTCACCACAACCTCTGCCTCCCGGGTTCAAGCTATTCTCCTGCCTCAGCCTCCTGAGTAACTGGGATTACAGGCATATGCAACCACACCCAGCTAATTCTGTATTTTTAGTAGAGACAGGGTTTCTCCATTTTGGTCAGGCTGGTCTCGAACTCCCGACCTCAGGTGATCTTTCTGCCTCAGCCTCCCAAAGTTCTGGGATTACAGACGTGAGCCACTGTGTCTGGCCGACTTTTCTTGTCTTGACGGCATATGCTGCTATGGTTTTCCCCAAATATCCTGTGGGACTTTTGTTCTGTCCCCTTTGTTCCCTCCTATTTTGCTTTTATCTCTTAAATTTAGCAAACTCCAAGTGTTTTCTCTTGTTTCTTTTAATTGCTATCCGCACACTCTGTTTTGTCCAATATTTTCACAACTTCAACAGTCATCTCTGTTTACATGATTTCAAGTACTATACTTTCAGCTTCAACATTTTTCCAACTACCGATACTGCCTGTTAAATATCTTCACTTTGATGTTTGCTGGTATAGCAAGTTCAATATGGCCATATGGGGACTCCTTATCTGCTCAACATCCTGCAATTCACTTGCCCTCCTTATTCTCCTCTTTCTGTGTAACGCCACATTTCTCTCAGCTACTTCTCTTTAGTTGCTCAGGCTCAACACCAGGAATAATTTTTCCCTATATCAGTTCCTTATCCCTGACCTTCAAAGAGTTGTTTCTATGGTCTGAATGTTTATGTCCCCCAAAATTCCTATATTGAAACCTGATCTCCAAGGTGGTGCCTCTGGGAGGTGATTATTTCATGAGGGTAGATTCCTTACGAATGGGATTAGTGCCCTTATGAAAAAAAAAAAGATGAGGAGCTGGTTTCCACCATATGAGGATACATAGAAGGTGCCATCTATGAGAAACAGGCCCTCACCAGACATGAAACCTGCCAACACCTCGATCCCGGACTTCCCAGCCTCCAGAACTGCGAGCAATAGATTTCTGTTGTTTACAAATTACTTACTCAAAGGTATGTTGTTGTGACAGACTGCACGGACTAAGACCGTTTTCATCTTGGCAGATTTTACTACTGAAATGTTCTCCCATTTATCCTCAGTCTCGTATTGCTCTCTTAAATCTTCATTTATGTCTTCATTAACTCTTTACAGACTTCCAAAAGAGTTACCTGTTGGTTTCCCTGCTTTTGAAAGTCTTAGCAAATTACCCTGTAAACATATGTGATGTTAATCTGCTTAAAACACAGCCTCAGATCACGTGCTCAAAGGCTTCCAATGGTCCCTACTGACTTATAAAGGTTTTCATCAAAACCTGGTAGATTTTGTGGGAAATGGCTTCAAACTACATTGCCATTGTTTTTTCTTTCACTTTTCAACAAATACTCTACATAAGTGATTCTCAGATTTAAGGTGCATACAAATCAAATGTAGGTCATTCACTGTCCTTGGAAAGTTTTATTTGCTTTTTTGGTTCTGTGCTGTTCACTGTTTGCAATGCCTTGCTGTTACGTCTCCCTTGATTATAAACCAAAACACATCTCACAGTCAATCTATCCATCAAATCTTATTTGCATGAATTTTATTTTCCAAATTCCCAAACATCTATAGGTATATTCTTTTTTTTTTTTTTTTTTTTTTTTTTTAGACAGAGTCTCACTCTGTCGCCCAGGCTGGAGTGCAGTGGCACAATATTGGCTCACCGCAACCTCCACCTCCCGGGTTCAAGCGATTCTCCTGTCTCAGCCTCCTGAGTAGCTGGGATTACAGATGCCTGCCACCACACCTGGCTAATTTTTGTCTATTTAGTAGAGACAGGTTTCACCATGTTGGCCAGGCTGGTCTTGAACTCCTGACCTTGAGATCCACCCACCTTGGCCTCCCAAAGTGCTGGGATTACAGGCGTGAGCCACCATGCCCGGCCATCTATAGGTATATTCTTTATGACACTTAACTATATTACCTGGCACGATAGTTTCTCAAATAGAATGTAAAAATTGTGAAGACAAGAGCTATACTTCTTTTCACTCTGTATCCCCCATAGATCTTGCACAACACTTCACATGCAGTAGGTGGGTGCTTAATAACTATTGTTTAAGTTATTCTACACAGTTGAGCCACACTGATAAAACAAACCACTAGTAAACAGATTTCAGTTCATAATTAATGTTTGTGATACTTCCTGTAAACTGGAAAAGCTTAGATTCTCTTTAGCAGTAGCCTTTTCAGAAATGTTTGTGTAAATTCCAAATATCAAACTCTGCACTATTGTGAAACTATTTCAGACGTCAAGTCAACTTAGTGTTTGAAACTAAAAAGGAAAATGCTAAGTATTAATGAATATAAAGAAGGTTAAATATTTTTACTTTTAATTTTTTTTTACAGGAAAATCTAAATTGGTAAAAATAAGGAGGAGGAGGATGTTATTGCAGTGAACTGGGTTCTTTTAACAATTTATTCCACGTATTATTTGAGAAAGGCCATGTGTTCTCAATGAAGTGAGATCGCCACATGTTGTCTCAATGTGTCACCATTCAAGCAGAGGGAGAATTGTGTCCATTGTTAAGAAGTGGAAATTGCCAGAGATGAAGACTTAAAAGAAAAAATGCCCCTGGGGTTCTCATTCAGCCATTCAGATTTCTTGTGCTGTTAATACATGCCAAGCAATGTGTTATGGATTCAGAACTGAAAGCCATAATCTTTTTCCTATAATCAGCTAAAAAATCTAGTGGGAGAGATATAAAAATAAACAATCACTAATAAAACCATGTGACAAGTAGTGGTTAATTAGGGAAATTCCAGAGTCTAAAAGAATACATAGGATATGTTTGGTAGAACAGGAGGGAGAGGACATTTCAAATTGAGCAGTGTTTCTCAGAGAAGTAGTTTCTTTTCTTTCTTTCTTTCTTTTTCTTTCTTTCTTTCTTTCTTTCTTTCTTTCTTTCTTTCTTTCTTTCTTTCTTTCTTTTTCTTTCTTCCTTCCTTCCTTTCTTTTTCTTTCTTTCTTTCTTTCTTTCTTTCTTTCTTTCTTTCTTTCTTTCTTTCTTTCTTTCTTTTCTTTCTTCTTCCTTCCTTCCTTTCTTTCTTTTCTTTCTTCCTTTCTTTCTTCCTCTTTCTTTCTTTCTTTCTTTCTTTCTTTCTTTCTTTCTTTCTTTCTTTCTTTCTTTCTTTCTTCCTTCCTTCCTTCCTTCCTTCCTTCCTTCCTTTCTTCTTTCTTTCTTCCTTCTTTCCTTTCTTCTTTCTTTCTTTCTTTCTCTCTTTTCTTTCTTTCTTTCTTTCTCTCTTTCTCTTTCATTATTACCCACCTAAGGAAACTTTTCAGAGCCTTGTTCTAAACACTAGCACTTGCTCCCAATAAAATGTCAATACCACAGACATATTGAATGTCCCTTTATGTATGGTGGTCTGTTGAAGAGCTACAAACCTCTCTAATATCTACAGTTTTTTCATCCTCTAACAACCAGTTTTTATCTGTTTGTGGCAATATGACCCCCACTGAGAATGCCTGACATCGTAGTACTAGCATGCCTAGATCTTGTCAACTAACTTCATTCCCCTAGGGTCAATTTTGGCAACCTTTTTGTGCCAGAGTGGCCTCACATTGTTTTCCCTTCCTTGATTTCAGCCTTTTTTTTTTAAAAAATCTGATTATGGCTTAAAGATTGCAACTAACTGGCATTTGGTGTTATACTTCTGCATTTAGTAGATTGAGATACTTCTGCGAGTAAGAGAAAAGTAAAAACAGTGGTTTCCACAAGAGTTTGTTGCTCACTCTGGGAGTATGACTCCTCTGTTCAGTGCTGTCTGGAAGGATCCCAGACTACTTTCAGTTACACTGCTTTGCCAACTCTAGGAAGTGGCCCTTGTCCAAGTTGGCTTCTACAGCCTAAGTAGCAGAAGGAAGGAACATAGAAGTAGGGAGATGGTCATGTGACAGCTGCCTCTTAAGGGAGGTATCTAGAAAGCTGCCACATTGCACTCTGACTCATAGCACATTTGGCCAGGGTTTAGTCACATGCCCACACCTGGCTACACAGGAGATTGGATATTGTCATCTTTATTCTGGTGGCCATGTGCCCAGCTGAAATGGAAGAATGAGGGAATGGATGTTGGAGGACTACTAGTGCTCTTGTTAGTTTCCTTGCTAAAGACTTTTGCTTTAAAGAAATTATTTTTGCTAGACAAATAAAAGTGTAACATTTACTGAAATTAAAATAAAATATATTAAAATGATCTGCAGTCTAACACGTAACAGATTAAACTGCTTTCATAGTTTTCCATCATAAAATCCTTATCTAGGCATGATTTTTATATTGTTACAATTAGCAGTCAGATATAATTGTTTCTTTTTCAGTTTGTGTTATAAGTAGCATTCTAGGTTGTTATATAATCTTCATAATTTTAAGGGCTTTAGAGATGCTGCAATAAACATTTTCATGTATATTAACTTTTCCTTGTTTAGGATAATTTTCTTAATCTATGTGTCTACCAAAAGTAGGGTAATTGGATCAAAGGCTATGATAATTTTGCATGTCTTGAAACACAAGAAAAAAATATTATTCCAAAAAGAATCTTCCAATTTTGTCATTTTGTTTCATTGGTGATTGTGTATTTTTCATAACTTTTATTAGTTAGATATGACACTGTCTGCTTGATTACCAAATATTCTTATTTTAAAAAGCCACATTACTCTTATTTCAATGTGTTCTTTTGATAACTGGCAGAGTTGAACATTTATACATATATATTAAATACTATCTTACTAACTTTAATTCCAATTACTCATATACTTTCTTCAAATGTTAGTATTATTTTAAATACCAATTTGTACAAGATTTCTATACAATATAGATATGGTCTTTGGAATGTAAAATTTGCTGTAGATATGTGTCTAAATCTGTTTTCTAGTTATTATAAAATTATTATCATTCCACTGATCTTTCTTCCCTCATATTCTCTGTCAAAATGGATTCTTCAGGAAATAAAAAATTAAAGAACTAGTCAAAATACATATCAAACACCAATGAAAAGCAAATGTTAGCTCAAACATTGCTTAGCCAAGGAAACGTTTATTTGAATAAATTTTCCTCTCTGATTAGTTTTCTCTTGAACACTGCTAAAATAAACGCACACACACAAAATCAACGTTCAGGATTTTCTGATTATTTGCTATGATTGTGTGGTTTAATCCATTTGAAACTAGAAGAACATAGTGCTGTTCACACTCCGCTGGAGGAAACACAATTTCACAGTTTGGTTCCCAGCGCTGCCTTGCAGGGCTGCTATCGTAATATGTTTCTGGCTCTGGACATGCAAGCACAAGTCTCTCACTTTGGCTTCTCAGTGGGGAAGGAGAGCAACACTAGAGGAAACAGCAATTAGATCAATATATAATAACACAAAAGCTACAGAATTGTTCCCCATACTCATATATATGTTACTGAAGTGGTATGACTCTTTCCCACTCAAACAATCATTTATTTTTTCAGGAAGACTGGTTCAGATTTGTGCAAGCTGAAACACAGGAAGCAGCCTGAGAAACTAAGTAACTGAATATTCTGAATGTAGAGCATTATTAGCTGGGTTTTTTGTTTGTTTTTAACTAGAAGAAAAGAAATGACCAAATCCAAGAATTTAATCAGCCATGAGATTTGTGCTGAAAATTTTTTTATGGATAAGATAAAAAAAATCTGTTACTAAAAATTGTTATGAAAATAAACCAATTTAAAGGACATAATATCATAACATGCAGGATAGTGGGCATTTTTATGTTTTTGTGACTCTTTTTTTTAAAAAAACCTGTCACTGAGCAACCAGAAGAGTCTAACATTGCTTGAGCAAGTGCTACTCCAGTGCTGTGGAGACATATAACATCAGACTTCTCAGTGACACTGCTCTCTACCAGAGACAATATGATATATGAGAAAATGACCTGGCTTTCAGCTCAGCTAAATTTGGGGACACATTGCAGCTCATTCACTCCCTTCAGTATTCCTGGGTAAGTTTACTAACCTTTCTGTCTCTCTGTACTGTATGATTTCTAAAAGATGATATAGATACCTTGCAAGATAGCAGTGAAGTTCTGTGATAATCTATATAGAATATCCACTGTAATGGTTATAACGAAGTGGGAATTCAATAACTGATAGTTGCTACTCTTTTCTCTAATCCAGTTTATCCTACATTTTTTTTTCTTGGAAATGTATGGCAAATATTTCTTAATTTTGTTTGCAGCTCCATGGCCATTTTTTTTCTATGCCCATGGAAGACAAAGTTAATTGATTATAGTGCTGTATTCTACCATGTTTAGATAGCCTTTGAATCTGATTATCTTATAAATTTGCTGAGGAAGATACTATATTATGTATTTTCTTTTTTTTTTTTGCAAGTATTATAATTTCCAGTATACATTGCATACAAGAAAAGACACATTCATTGAATGATTTCTCCATTTTGGCATTTGAATCATATTATAGTTTAATTTTGAACAATACTGGAAAAATGGAAGAAGTAGCAATTAATTTGTGCCACAATATTGAAGAAAATATATATTTCCCCAGGCTAGTCTAGAACTCCTGGCCTCAAATGATCCTCTTGCCTCAGCCTTCCTAGTAGCTGGGATTACAGGTGTCTGCTACAAAAAGCAAAATGAATTTTCTTTTGAGAGCTGATACTGAGTAGAATCAGTTTCTATTATAAATAGATTCATAATTCTAGCTTGACTAGGTTAACTCTCACCTGATTAATCTCTGCTAGTTTCAGGAAGAGATCCAGAATTTAAAGGGCAAAGAGTCCCTAGCACTTTGCTGTTTCTTTTCTGTGATGGTGCTGAATGCTCTGAGAACGTTCAGAAGCAAGTGAGCTTATGGAAACCATACCATTGGGGAATGGTGAAAGTACTGCTTCAAGCACTAGGCCTGCACTGCCCAAAAGTGGGACAGCAGTTGGTGTCAATCTGAAGCAAAAGTTCCCAAAGACTATTTCTTCAAGGAAGGTGGGGAGAGTTGTCATAGACAGTGCTATGGTTTAAATGTGTCCCTCCAAAACCATGTGTTGGAAACTTAATCCTCAATGCAACAGTGTTGGGAGGTGGACTAATGGGAGGTGTTTAGGCCACGAGGTCTCCACTCTCATGAATGGATTAATGCTAATTATAAAAGGGTTTGAGACTGCAAATGTAATCTCTTGCTCTCTCCCTCTCACGTGCCCTTCTACCTTCTGTCATGGGATGATGCAGCAAGAAGATCCTCATCAGACATGGCCACTTGATCTTGGACCTCCTAGCCTCCAGGACCATGAGTCAACTAAGATTCTTTTTTCATAAATTACCTGGTGTCTGGTATTTCGTTATGGCAACACAAAATGGACTAAGAGAGTTTAAATAATTGTCTTTTTTCTGTTATTCTTTATTTGAGAGATGGAACCCACATATTGAGTGAATAGTAAACAAATCTCCCTTTAGGAATGAAAAGAAAAACATTTAAATTCAGAACAATCTCTCTATTGATGTGGTAGGCAGAATTCTGATATGACCCTCAAAAATCCCCCATACCCTAGAGTACATGTCCTGTATTATTCACTCCTCTTGAGTGATAATAGAATGAATGTCACTCCTGTGATTATGTTCCATTAGATGAGAAAGGTGAGGAAATTTCGCTGGTAGAATTAAGCCTGCAAATAAGGTGATTTTCAGATAATCACATGAAAATTATCCTGGGTAGGCTTGATCTAATCAGTCAAGCAATTAGAAGAGACTGAGGTCTTCCTGATGTTGGAGAGATTTGAAGCAACAGTGATGTTCTCTTCTTGACCTTAAAGAAGCAAATTGTCATTGTGTGGAGAGGGCGCTATGGAAGGAACAGTAGGTGGCTTTTAGAAGCTAGAACAATACATGGCTGACAGCCGGCAATAAAGCAGCAATCTCAGTTTTACAGCTGTAAGGAAATGAATTTTGACAATAACCAGTCCGCTTGAAAGAGGACCCTGAGTCTCAGATAAGAACACAGTCCCAGCCAACACTTTGACTTCACTCGGTTAGACCCTGAGATGATGATGCAATTAACCAGTGTCCAGATTCATCAAATCTGTGTGATAATACATTTTCATGATTCTGAACCTCTATATTTGTAATGATTTGTTATACAGCAATGGAAAACTAATACTCTTGGCTAAGAAAAAAATTTGAGTCCCTTATTTTTTTTCCTCTCATAAAGAAAAACATTACTTGTATTTCTTAAAGCCAATTGTTTCACTTAGGGGTGTCTTTAAAATTTAATTTTAATATCTATTTATTTATTTTAAATGGAATCAGAACCTTTATTACAAATATCCTTTAGGAACACAGGAAGAAAAGATAGCCATGTACAAAGGGGTTTTTTTTTTTTTTTTCCAAATATAAACATGTTTTGTTTTATTTTATTTTGAAGTTCTGGGATACCTGTGCAGGAAATTCAGGCTTGTTACATAAGTAAACGTGTGCCATGGTGGTTTGCTGCACCTATCAACCCCTCACCTAGGTATTAAGCCCTAAATGCATTAGCTATTTATCCTGATGCTCTGCCTCCCCCAACCCTCAACGATGAAAGGCCCTGGTGTGTGTTTTTCCCCTACCAGTGTCCATGTGTTCTCATTTTTCAGGTCCCACTTATAAGTGAGAACATGTGGTGTTTGGTTTTGTTTCTGCATTAGTTTGCTGAAGATAATGGCTTCTGGCTCCATCCATGTCCCAGAAAAGGACCTGATCTTGTTCCTTTTTATGGCTGCATAGTATTCCATGGTATATATGTACCACATTTTCTTTATCTAGTCTATCATTGATGGACATTTGGGTTGATCTCATGTCTTTGCTATTGTGAATAGTGCTGCAATAAACATACACGTGCATGTTTCTTTATAATAGAATGATTCATATTCCTTTGGGTATATACACAGTAATGAGATTGCTGGGTCAAATGGTATTACTGGTTCTAAGTCTTTCAGGAATCTCCACACTATCTTCCACAATGGTTGATCTAATTTACATTCCCACCAACAGTGTAAAAGTGTTCCTATTTCTCCATAGTCCTGCCAGCATCTATTGTTTCTTGACTTTTTAATAATCATCATTCTGATTGACATGAGATGGTATCCTATTATAGTTTTGATTTGCATTTCTCTAATGATCAGTGATGTTGAGCTTTCTTAAAAATATGTTGTTTGCTACATAAATGTCTTTTATTGAAAAGTATCTGTTAATATCATTTGCAACTTTTTAATGGAGTTGTTTGTTTTATTCCTGTAAATTTATTTAAATTCCTTGTAGATTCTGGATATATTACACCTTTGTTAGATGGATAGATTGAAAAAAATTCTCTCTCATTCTGTAGGTTGTCTGTTCACTCTGATGATAGTTTCTTTTGCTGTGCAGAAGCTCTTTATTTTAATTAGATCCATTTGTCAGTTTTTGCTTTTGTTGCGATTGCTTTTGGCAACTGCATCATGAAATGTCTGCCCATGCCTATGTCCTGAATGATATTGCCTATATTTTCTTCGAGGGTTTTTATGGTTTGGTGTTTTACATTTATCTTTAATCCATCTTGAGTTAATTTTTGTATAAGGTGTAAGAAAGATGTTGAGTTTCAATGTTCTGTATATGGCTAGCCAGTTTTTCCAGCACCATTTCTTAAATAGGGAATATTTTCCCCCTTGCTTGTTTTTATCAAGACTGTCAAAGATTTGAAGGTGTGTGGCCTTATTTCTGGGTTATTTACTCTCTTCCATTGGTCTATGTGTCTGTTTTGTACCAGAACCATGTGGTTTTGGTTACTGTAGCCTTGTGTATGATTTCATGTCTGGTAGTGTGATGCCTCCAGTTTTGCTCTTTTTGCTTAGGATTGCCCTGGCTATTAGGGTTTGTTTTTTGGTTCCATAAGAATTTTAAAGTAGTTTTTTCTAATTCTGTGAAGAATTTCAATGGTAGTTTAATGGGAATAGCAATGGATCTATAAATTACTTTGGACAATATGGCCATTTTCACAATATTGATTCTTCCTATCCATGAGCATGAAATGTTTTTCTATTTGTTTGTGTCCTCTCTGATTTTGTTGAGCAATGGTTTGTAGTTCTACTTGAAGAGGTTCTTCACTTCCCTTGTTTGCTGTATTCCTAGGTATTTTATTCTCTTTGTAGTAATTGTGAATGGGAGTTTATTTATTATTTGTCTCTCTGCTTGTCTATCGTTGATGTATAGGAATGCTTGTGATTTTTACATTGATTTTCTACCTTGAGACTTTGCTGAAGTTGCTTATCAGCTTAAGAAGCTTTTGGGCTGAGACTATGGGGTTTTCTAGATATAAGTTCATATCATCTGCAAATAGGGATAGTTTGACTTCCTATCTGTCTATTTGGGTGCACTTTATTTTTTTTTCTTGCCTGATTGTACGGGCCAGGACTTTCGATGCTATGTTAAATAGGAAGGTTGAGATAGCGTATCCTTCTCCTGCACCAGTTTTCAAGGAGAATGTCTGGCTTTTGTTCATTTAGTATGATGTTGGCTGTGGGTTTATCATAGATGGCTCTCATTATTTTGAGATAGGTTTCTTCAATAACTAGTTTATTGAGAGTTTTTAATATGAAAGGATGTTAAATATTATTGAAAGCTTTGATTTGCATCTATTGAGTAATCAGGTGATTTTGTCTTTAGTTCTGTTTATGCACTGCATCACATTTATCAATTTGCATATGTTGGACCAATCTTACATCTCAGAAATAAAGTCTACTTGATTGAGGTAGATAAGCTTTTTGATGTGCTCCTGAATTCAGTTTGCCGGCATTTTGTTAGGGATTTTTGCATTGAGGTATATCAAGGATATTGGCCTAAAATTTTCTTGTTTTGTTGTATCTCTGGCAGGTTTTGGCATTAGGATGATGCTGGACTCATAGAATGAGTTAGAGTACCTCCTCCTCAATTTGTTGAAATAGTTTAAGCAGGAATGGTACCAATTCTTATTTGTACATCTGGTAAAATTCAGTTGTGAACCCATCTGGTCCTGGGCTTTTTTTGGTTGGTAGGCTATTTATTTCTGACTCAATTTCAAAGCTTGTTATTGGTCTGTTCAGGAATTCAGTTTCTTCCTGGTTTAGTCTTGGGAGGGTGCACATGTCCAGAAATTTATCCGTTTTTTCTAGATTTTCTAGTTTATGTGCATAGAGGTATTCATAATAGTCTCTGATGGTTGTTTGTATTCATATGGGGTCACTGGTAGCATTCTCCTTGTCATTTCTGATTGTGTTTATTTGCATCTTCTCTCTCTTCCTTTTTGTTAGTGTAGCTAGTAGTCTATTTATTTTATTAATTTTTTCAAAAAAACCAGTTCCTGAATACATTGATCTTTTGAATAGTTTTTTGTGTCTTGATTTCCTTCAGTTTAGCTCTGAGTTTGGTTATTTTTTGTCTTCTGCTATGATGGGGATTTGTTTCTTATTGAATGCTTTTATCTGTATCTGTTGAGGAATCAGGTGGTTTTTGTCTTTAGTTCTGTTTATTCTTATTTCTCTAGTTCTTTTAGTTGCGTGGTTCAGTTGTTAACTTGAGGTCTTTCTAACTTTTTGATGTGGGCATTTAGTGCTATAAATTTTGTTCTTATTATTGCCTTAGATGTGTCCCAGAGATTCTTGTATGTTGTATCATTGTCCTTATTAGTTTCAAAGAACTTCTTGATTTCTGCCTCAATTTCATTATTTACCCAAAAGTCATCCAGGAGCAGATTATTCAATTTTCATGTGATTGCAGGGTTTTGAGTGAATTTCTTGGTCTTGATTTCTAATTTGATTGTGCTGTGCTTCAAGAGATTGTTATGATTTTCGTTATTTTGCATTTTCTGAGGAATGTTTTACTTTCTATTATGTGATCAATTTTAGAGTATGTGCCATGTGATGATGAGAAGAATGTGTATTCTGTTCTTATTGGGTGGAAAGTTCTGTAGATAACTATGAGGTCCATTTGGTCCAGTTCTGAGTTAAGATTCTGAATATCTTCATTAATTTTCTGCCTCAATGATCTGTCCAATATTGTCAGTGGCTGTTAAAGTCTCCCAATATTATTGTGTGGGAGTCTAAGTCTCTTTGAAGGTCTCTAAGAACTTGTTTTGTAAATCTGGGTGCTTCTGTGTTGGGTGCATACATATTTAGGATAGTTAGATCTCCTTGTTGAATTGAACCATTTACCATTCTGTAATGCCCTTTTTTGGCTTTTTTGATCTTTGTTGGTTTAAAGTCTGTTTTGTCTGAAACTAGGATTGTAAGCCTTGATTTTTCTGTTTTCCATATGCTTAGTTGATTTTCCTCTATCCCTTTATTTTGAGCCTATGTGTATCATTGCATGTGAGATGGGTCTATTGAAAACAGCTTAGCAATTGGGTCTTTGTTCGTTATCCAGCTTGCCATTTTGTATTTTTTATTTGGGGCATTTAGCTCATTTACATTTAAGGTTAGTATTAATATGTGTGAATTTGATCCTATCATCATGATGCTAGCTGGTTATTTTGCAGACTTGTTTATGTGTTTGCTTTCTAGTGTCACTGGTCTTTGTACTTCATTGTGTTTTTGTAATGGCTGGTAATGGTTGTTCTTTCCATATTTAGTGCTTCTTTCAGACCTTGTAAGGCAGGTCTAGTCATAATGAATTCCTTCAGCATTTGCTTGTCTGAAAAGGATCTTATTTCTTCTTTGCTTATGGAGCTTAGTTTGGAAGGGTATGAAATTCTGGGTTGGAATTTATTTTCTTTAAGAATGTTGAATATTGGCCCCAAATCTCTTCTGGCTTGTAAGGTTTCAGCTATTAGTCTGATAGGCTTCCCTTTGTGGGTGACCTGCCCTTTTTGTCTAGCTGCCTTTAATATTTTTTCTTTCATTTTAACATTGGAGAATCTAATGGTTATTTGTCTTGGGGATAATCTTCTTGTTAAGTATCTTACTGGGGTTCATTTCATTTCCTGAATTTGAATATTGGCCTCTCTAGCTAGTTTGGGGAAGTTCTCATGGAGGATATCCTGAAATATGTTTTCCAAGTCAGTTCCATTCTTCCCATCTCTTTTAGGGACATCAATGAATCATAGATTTGGTCTCTTTACATAGTCCCATGTTTCCTGGAGATTTTGTTCGTTCCTTTTCTTTTTTTCTCTATTCTTGACTGCCTGTCTTATTTCAGAAAGCCAATCTTTAAGCTCTGAGATTTTTCCTCTGTTGTTCTATTCTGCTTTTAGTACTTGTGATTGCATCATGAAATTCTTGTAGTGTGTTTTTCAGCTCTGTCAGGTTGGTTACATTCTTTTCTATACTGACTATTTTGTCTGTCAGCTCATGAATTGTTTTATCATGATTTTTAGCTTCCTTGCACTGGGCTTCAACATACTCCTGTAGCTCAATCATTTTTGTTCCTATGTATATTATGAATTCTATTTCTGTCATTTCAGCCATCTTAGCTTGGTTCATAACCTTTGCTGGAGAGGTGGTGCAGTCATTTGAAGGAAAGATGCCACTCTGCTTTTTGAGTTTTTATTGTTCTTACACTGATTCTTTCTGATCTTTGTGGGCTTATGTACTTTCAATCTTTGAGATTGTTGACCTTTGGAAGTTTTTTTTTTTTCTTGTATCCTATTTGATGACCTTGAGGGTTTGATTTTGCTATAAGGTGGGTTTAGCTGACTGGCTTTATTTCTGGGAGATTTTAGGGGGCCAACATTCAGCTACAAAGTCTTAGACTATGTGCTCTAACTCTGGGGGACTTGTATTGGGCCCAAACTTTGTTCTCTGGTTCCTTGAGGTTTGGAATCCCCTGTGCTGGGTATCCAAGGTACTGCAGCTGTGGCAGAGTGCTAGTGGGTGCTGGGGTGCCTGCCTTCCTGTGAGAATTCACCACAGTGGCAGAGGTGACAAAGCCGTGGAGGGGTAAGCAGAGAGACCCTTCTGGAGACTGTACATGGTCATGCTAGAGATGGTGTTGGCTCAGGGGCTGGGTGCTGGCCGGCTCAGTTCTGGATGCCTTCTCTGTTCCCTGCAAGCGAGAGTGATTGCTCAAAGAGGGGGAGGATCTGCAATTCTCTATGTAGTGTTAGTGCAAGGGCAGGTCACTAGGAAAAGTCAGAATTTGCTGGCTCTGTGCCCAGCAAGGCTCAGTCTGCAATGGTGGTCACAGAAGTGGAGGTGTGGCTGGACTTCACTTGTGTGCACTGTTGGGCTAGGTAAGGAAAACCCATCTGTGCAGACAATCACTAGCAAAGTGACATGTGCTGGGTGGGGGGGTAGTCTGGGACGCACCAGTAGGGGCTGCCTCACTGGACCTCTCCACCAGTCAGGCATGATCTGCCAGCACAGGAGCTATCTTTATGTTCAGTTTATGTATGTGCTTCACAATTGATTCATCCATATTAACTTAAAAAGGCTACATATATGTTAGCTAAAGAAAGTAGGTAATTAAAACATTTAGATGAGCAAAGCAGAGCAAGTGATCATCTGAGGCAAAACATTTTATATTTGAATTGAAATGAAAAACAGTTATGTATATAACTTTTAAATTTTGTGTCATTTTTGGAAAAATATTATATTTTTAGTCATTTAAACTGTAACCCCTAAAGTCAGTTTTGAGCTGCCTCTACTATAGCCCATGCTTATCTCTCTACTAAACTTTCCATGTAACCCATTACGAAGCTATATAATTTCTATCTCCTCAATATCTATACATCTAATTGTTTCTTTGCTTTGTCTTTGTCTTTTTCTCCAAGACAGCCCTTCATAGGAGTATCTTAACAAGTCTTCTCTTCAATTAAATGCCCCACATATAAAGATTAATTGTGCATTTTACTTCAAAGCATTAAAATATTTTCCATTGTTGATTTATGAAAAGGGTCCTCTGCTTACTAAAGTGCTTCTGCAATGTGGCTTCCTACCATGTGATTAGCAACATCTCAACTTCTTCTTTCCACGAATGCAAAAGGAGCTCAAATCCACAATACAGCCAAATACATCCTTTCTTTTTCAGCCTTTGTCTTTTTTGTTGTAGTTTCTGCTAGATCTTCATTTTCAAATTCATTCTTTCAAAATCTTACACAAATATCAGGGTCTTATTCATCAAGCATCAGAGTCCCATTCATCAAGGATCAGGGTCCCATTCACAAAGCATTTACTTCAGGAAGCAATCCTTGATCTCCCCTACCTGATGAGGTCACTCCTCTGAGCCCTGTTAGCGCTCTCTACCCCTCCATATCACTTATATCCTGATTATTAATATACATATTTGTAGGGTTATCTTATTAATGACCTTGTACTCTCTTGACTCTGTGACTATCATCTTAAGAGTAAAGTTTCTTATTTATAATTTCATTCTCCACATTGCCTAATTTGCATCTTACAATGCTATTTACTAGTTTTTCACATGTATGTGAGAACTAAATTGAATTTTTATTTTTGACAGGTAATAAAAAAAGCACTTCATTTATAAAATGAAGCATATAGTTGAAATAAGTAGGAGTGAAAGAGGTGTTTAGTTATGATCAAATATATTAAGAAAATTTGCTGTTCTAGTTTTCAATGTACCAGAGTTCTATTTTATTTAGATTATTTTTCTCTTTTAACCCTTCTCTCCCTTACGTTCTTTCATTTTTGCTATATATGTATTCATCTAGACACAGTGTGACTATTTCTCTTCCCTGATATCAAAGGATTTTTTCTCGATTTGATTTTTCCCTAGGGTTAGGCAGAGTGATTTAGAATAAACCAAATTTGACATGAATCCTTACACATTTCTACAAATGTCAAAGTTTTAAATTGCATAACTCTGTATAGAATTTGTGAAATCTTGACTTACTCTTGGATTCTGCTTTGAGCAACAAAACATACCATGCTTAAAACTGAGTTCATCTGGAGAACACAAAGTAATGTCAAAAAATACTACTCAGCATATCACTTCCTCAGAAATATCTCAGTATACTCAACATACCTATCTATAAAACAGCAAACTTCTAAGCTGTGGAAGTGAATAAAATTGATACTAGTCAGTGACTTCCCTGTGGGAAGAAGGGTGGCAGTGTAAATGCAGAGTAAATGCTGTATGAAGTCTGTATATGTTTGGGGGTATTTTCAGCAGCTGTTCTTCCAAAAGTCGTTTCATTTATGGCTTTTTTGGTGTTTTTGCACAAAATAACCTGGATACATTTAATCTTTACATTTTCAGAAGAACCCTGCTCAGTTTGGAGCTTGTTCATTTCTTTTGAAATGTTGATGTTGAAAGCTGCATGTAGATCTTTTGAGAGGCCACATGCTTGAGATTCTATTTTTAAATTTTCATGACAGCTTTTACACTCTCCTGAGCATGCTGGATCTAAGTTTCTACTGGAGCATGTAATTACCAGCAATGACTTAGCATCTGCCATGTGGTGCCAAGTAATGGTAAATGGAAGCAATGTCAGAAAGAGAAGATTGGCAAGTTGGAAATGCTGAGATAACGCAGAGACTCACATACTCTGGCAAACGCTCTCACCGTTGCTAGCAGCACAAGAGAACTTTACAAGAAATGCTTTTGTAATATTTAAAATGCCCTACATCAGAGAAAATAAAATGGCTACTTTGTTGCTGTTGTTGTTTGGAACAAAGATATAACATCATTGATTGAATGCCCTACTCTTCCAAAACTATTTCTTACCTAACTTGTCATCTTATTTTACTACCTCCACTATTTGGTTTGCTCCTTTGGATGAGAATATTATCTATAGAGGGTAACTCTCAAAACACATAGCTACGAGATAAAGACCTAGGAATGGGGTTGAAGATGAACCTGTAATTTAGCTTTTAGGGTATACAGGAATCACCTATAGAGACTCTTAAAATTACAAATTCCTGGACTCAGCCTTCATAGATTCAAATTCAGTAGGTTTGGAATTAAGCAGAGCAATCTTCATTTTTCTGAAGCACTGAGACCTTGGACCAGATAGGAAAGATACCACTCTAATTTGAATAAAGCTATCTTTTAGCCTCTGCCTTAGTCCATTGGTGTTGTTATAAAGGAATACTTGAGACAGAGAAACTTATAAGAAAAGAGGTTTATTTGTCTTATGGTTCTGTAGGTTGTACAAGAAGCATGGCACCAGCATCTGCTTCTATTCTGGGCTTTGGTGTGTTTCCACTCACAGCAAAAGGTGAAGGGGAGTTGGTGTGTGCAGAGATCACACGGCAAGAGAGGAAGCAAGAGAGAATTGGGGTTGGAGGAAACATCAGGCTCTTTTTAACAGCCAGATCTCACAGGGACTGAGGAACTAATAGAGCTACAGTGAAAATTCACCTACTAATTACCATGAGAACAGCACCAAGCCGTTCTTGAGGGATCCACCTTCAGGACCCAAACACCTCCCCTTTGCACCACCTCCAACATTGGGAATCAAATTTCAACATGAGATTTGAGGGGTCAAACAAACCAAACTATAAAAGCCTCTGTCTATTTCCAGTATAAACTGTGGACAAGCAGAATTCTAGAGTCTCCCAGGAGCATGACAGAACTGCAAAATCACAGATTCACATCATGTATAGAATCAGAATTTGCATTTTGACAAGATCCACAGGTGATTCCTATACACATTAGAATGTGAGAAGCACCACTTCAGTAAACACATAGGATTTAGTTCCTGCTGTATAGTTAATTAGATTAGCTGTTACATTGGCTAGAGAAGGGAGAGTAGGAGGCAGAAGAGTAAGTTTGGATGGAAAGGTGAGCATTGGTTTGGAAGATGGTGGTGGAAGACTTGAGGCGGTTTGGTGGAAACAATATGGGAACAGAACTGGCAATAAGCCTTGTGAGGCAGATTTCACGATGATTCCAGGGGCCCTTCAGCCCTGTGTTAAAAAGTGCTATCCTGTATTTCTTATCTTTAGTTTGAAAACATTTTATTTAGGCCAGGTGTGGCTCACACCAATAATTCTAGCACTTTGGGAGGCCAAGGCAGGTGGATCACTTGAGCTCAGGAGTTCAAGACCAGCTTGGGTAACATAGCAAATCCCTATTTCTATAAAAAATACAAAAAAAATTAGCTGGACATAGTGCCATGCACCTGTGGTCCCAGCTACTCAGGAGGCTGAGGCAGGAGAATCACTTGAGCCCGGAAGGTGGAGGTTGCAGTGAGATGAGATTGCGCTATTGCACAACCTTGGGCAACAGAAGAGAAACCCTGTCTCAAACAACAACAACACCAACAACCACCACCACCAACAAATATTCTATTTAAAGTCCTCGAAACCCTGTCTCAAACAACAACAACAACAACAACAACAACCACCAACAAATATTCTATTTAAAGTCCTCGTATTTGAAGTACAGCAGAGAGAATACAGCTAATAATAATTTATTGCATATTTCAAAATAGATAGAAAAGGATAATTGGAATATTTCCAACATAAAAAAGATAAATGTTTGAGGTGATAGATATCTTAATTACCCTGACTTGACCATTACATATTGTACATAGATATTTATTAAATATTTCATGTATCTCCCAAATATTGAAACTACTATATATCAATAAACTTAAAGCACATAACAATATTACATACATGTAATTCATTTATACTTTGGATTCTGCATGAAGCAGTTTTGACAAATTGCTATTATGGTCTATTCATTGTGCTTTAGTATTTGACTGCTAGAACAGATAGACAGTTTTAAACCCTCCCTGTTTTGAAAATGTGTACAGATTGACACAGTCATAGTTACTGAATAATTCAAGGGGAAAATATCTGATATTCCTCAGGTAGTCACGATCTTTAAGCCTGGCTACACATGCATTTTTCCTGAACCAAATGATCTCAATTAAGATTAAAGTTTCAAGCGAAACATAGGAGCTGTATTCTCTGAATGAGTACTAAATGTGGTGAAATGAGTTCAGCTATTTTGAACATCTACCATGCAGAATAAATTTTATGATAATAAATTGAATCACATAACCTAATGAATATATTTCTTGTCACTTAGCAAGATAACTGTTACCAGCTAAATACTAAAAGCTGTGTATTTAATTGATAAAAGCACATTTATTACATTAGAAATACATAAAGTTACCCTGTAATATGACTACCACACAGAGTTCTGTCTCATTAATTCCAAAGAGACATTGTGCAAGTTTTATGGTAATTTTGACAAATTAAGTTTCTTAGTGTTTTTAATTTGGATTTCATAATCTTTCTTGCCAAATAATCATTTAACTTCACAAATGCTAGCTTTGTAATAATTAATTGCTATTTAATTATCATATAACCATTTCATTTAAAATAAATGTTCATTTTAATGTAAATTTTTTTCAGATTAGTATCAGTGATTGATAGTTTTTCACATGAGATAGTAAACTTGGTTTACTCTCTGAGCAAGCAAGTAACTGTCTTTCAAGATCAGCAAGGAATTTAGGTTTTGTTCTTTCTGAAAATTGCCCTGAAGTTGTATCGTTATTTTAAAACTTAAGTCTATGTCACATACTTTGGTCCCTTGAGACTCTAACTATAATAATTTTTTTGGTTTAGGACATTACAATTAATGGGAAAAAGATAAAAATAATGGAAAACTAAGAGGTGTAATTCTGGGTTCAGTGCACTAATCTAGACAGTATTCTTGTCCCTTAATAAAACGTGGCAAGAATCACACATATTTATTTATTTTTTATGTATCACTCTTCTCTAAATTTCCATAATGAAAAGAATCACCCGAGATACTTGTTAAAAATACCGCTTCCTGGGGCTTTCTCTGAAGATTCTGATTTACTGGGATTGAAATGAGGCCTTGGAATCTGTATTTTTTCCAAGGACCTAAATAATTTAAATTATCAATGGAGGCTAGAAAATACTGTTCTTGTGTTAAGGTCTAGAAAAAGGAAATTTAGAATCACTTGTGCCTAAACAAGGATATATAGATCAGTTCTCCCAACCTTGATTGCATTTTAAAAATTCTGATGGCCGAGGCACACTTAGACCAATTAAATCATAATTTCTAAAGTGGGATTCAAGTGTCAGAATGAGTAACTGGGAAACTGCCTCATAGAAGGGTGTGACAGCTAACCAAGTGGTTTCAGAGAATCTGAACAGATTTGAAAGTGAAAGACTGGGAAAATAAACATAAGATTAAAAATGCATATTTTTCAAGGTGATAAAATTACTATAGTCAGGGCTACTGCTTGCTCACATAGTCCAGAGATTTATTGAATTAGGAATCTAAGGCAGTGGTTTTAAAATTTGACTATGCATCAGAATTATGTGGAGGGCTGGTTAAAACAGTTTGGTTGGTCCCAGCCCCAGAGTTTGTAATCAGTAGGTCTGGGATGAGTCCCAAGATTTAAATTTGTAATAAGTTTCAGTTGAAGCTGATGCTGCTGGTTCAGATAACACACTTTGAGGACAAAGGTTCTAAGGGAAGATACAGTGAAGATGAGATATATGGAATGGGCATGGTGAGACTATATTAGATAGAGCCTAGGACTGGGTAAGATGTTACTCTGATAGAACACCTCCTGCCTAGGATTACAATAAATATAGCCAGTCCTTATCGAGTGCCTACTATGTGTCAGATCTTGTTCTAAGCATTCTATATATATTGAGTCATTTAATCTTTACAATAATCCTACATGGCGGATATGCTGTTATTGTTTGTATTTTATAGCTGCGTAAGTTGAGGCACCGAGAAGTTAAGTAATTTGTTCAAGGCAATGCAGATAGTAAATTGTAGGGCTGAAGTCTGAGGGGTTTGGCTTCCAGTCCATGCAGTTAACCACCGTTATACTGAAGAAGGTGAAGATGAATAAGATTTATTCAAACAATAGATGTTCTAGGTCTGCTTGTAGTATCTACCTTTAGTAGCTGATTTCAGTCATCTCCCGCCTTCCAATAGTTCTTTGGCTTGCATATTGTGCCTACCCATAAAGCAAATTGTCACAGCAGATTTGCCAACGTTATTCCTTCACTCCATTTCCAGGAAGAGGTCACAGAATTTTTAAGGTGAAGGATCACAGATTATCTTTACAGTTTACCTTGGTTACATTCACATGTAACCCTAATTTGCTTTTATGGCATAAAGTTATAATCCACCCTCAAAGTACTTTTAGAAATATACTCAAAGTTAATGGGTAACTAACTTTAGTTTAGTTTTCTAGAAAGTGCCGTGTGTTGTGTGTGTGTGGCGTGTATGTGGTTGGGGGTGGAGGTTGTGAGAGCCAAGCAGAATATAGTGCACTTACTGAGTTAAGAAGATAGAGATGGAGTTCAGATGACTGAGTCAACGAGAATTTACAGAGCAGAGTACTGGAGAGGAAGGAGCTATGTGGAGAAGATTCTCCTTGATGCTATTGCAAAATGCTAATCTGTACTCATCTGAAAATGCCTAAGTAAAATGGTATGAGGCCAAGCAAAAACTACTTGGGAGTTGCCACTTGAATATTCCCCAAATTTACACAGGACTGAGAGATGTTCCAGTTCTGACCAGCTAGATTGGAAACACATAAATGAACATATGGGGTGTTCAATAAAGATCCTTGAAGAGTCAAGCTCACTCATAGTGATAAAATCTGGAGTAAAAGGATATACTAAACTTGTCCCAACAAAGGTTAGAAACAAGCCTCAGAAGGATAAAGCTGAACCACAAGTTATTTGACTGCCTACCTACAAAGTTCAACACTTAAAGACATCGAGGCTGGGCGTCGTGGCTCACACCTGTAATCCCAGAACTTTGGGAGGCCGAGGTGGGTGGATCACAAGGTCAAGAGTTCAAGACCAGCCTGGCCAATATGGTGAAACCCCATCTCCACAAGATACAAAAATTGGCCCGGCATGATGGTGGGTGCCTGTAGTCTCAGCTACTCGGGAGGCTGAGGCAGGAAGGAGAATCGCTTGAATCTGGGAGGTGGAGGTTGCAGTGAGTTGAGATGGTGCCACTACACTCCAGCCTGGGCAACAGAGTGAGACTTCATCTAAAAAAAAAAAAGAAAAAAACATCAAAACGAAGAATTAATTATCAACTTTTCATCAGAAACAATGCAAGTCAGAAAGCAATAGAATAACATTTAAAAAGTACTGGGCAGTGCAGGTAGGGGACCAACAAAACACTGTCAATTTAGAAATCTATATCCAGTGAAAATATCCTTAATAAATGAAAGCAAAATAAAAATGTTTTAAGTCAAGCAAAATGTTATCTACTTTATTACCAGAAGACCGGGACAACAAGAAATGTTAAAGGAGATTCCTCAGGGAAAAAGAAAATGATGCCAGATGGATAACTCAGGTTTATACAAAGGAATGAAGAGTGCCAGTAATTGTAAATATGTAGGTAAATATATGAAACATATTTTTTACTTTAAAATAATTCTTGAAAAGATAATCTATTTTTTAATAAAATAATAGAATTAACAATAATTGAAGGAAAGTGCAGAGTCAAATGTAAAAACTTGCTATGCCCATATCTAACAAAACACATTCTAGAAGGTTTTAGGAGGTTTTGATTTCTTTGATACTTTACACTTTGAATTATAATTTTTCTGGAGGTGTATGGTATAATAGAGGGGTTTATAATCAAATGTGGTGATCTCTCTGTTCTTGGTATTTTTATTACTTCTCTTTAAGTATTTGTTTAATCCAGAGTTTGCCTTTTGTTTTTCCTGTAATGGGCCAGATAATAGTATTTTAGGATTTGAGGAGAATGCATTCTTTGTCACATCTACTCAAATCTGTCATTTCAGGCTGGGCACAGTGGCCCATGCCTGTAATCCCAACATTTTGGGAGGCCGAGGCAGGAGGATCACTTAAGGCCAGGAGTTTGAGACCAGCCTGAGTAAAAAGGCAAAACCCTATCTCTACTAAAAATACAAAAATTAGCTAGGCATGGTGGTGCATGCCTGTAATCCCAGCTACTTGGGAAGCTGAGGCATGAGAATTGTTTGAGCCCAGGAGGTGGAGGTTGCAGTGAGCCGAGGTCGCGCCACTGCATTTCAGCCTGGGTGACAGAGTGAGACTCTGCCTAAAAAACAACAACGAAATTAAAAAAAAAAATGTGTGTGTGTATATATATATATCTGTCATTTTAATGAAGTCATAGACAATATGTAGATAAATGGGCACAGCCAGATTTGGTTTATGGGGCTGTAGTTTGCCAACCTCTGAACCTCATTATAGATACTGTGATGAATTTTATTAGGTAAAAGAGGGGCATAAAGGAGTGGAAAAATCAGAGGAGATTAATATTCTTTAAAGATTCCATAGGTGGTTATTTTACATTCTGTATCTTATATTTAAAATTTCTGATGTCACTGGAGGAATATAAAACTGTTTTTCATGGTTTCTTCCTACTTTTATACATGGTAGCCTCTTATGTATTTGGTAAGTTTTGATTGTGAGCTCTACTTAATACGTAGTCATTTGGGGTCTAGGTTGAAGGTATTATATTAATTACATTATATTAATATATTATATTAATATATTTTCAATGCGAATTTGCATTTTCTTCTGCTGGGCACCAGGGTATGTAAAGAATCTGAGACCATTTTATTTTTGTCACTTTGAGTTTTTACCAGCTGTGGTGTTGGTAAACCCTAGAGAGAGTAGGTTTATAATGGCAAACACCAGAGGAGATTTTTCATTAGTATTTTTACTGTTACCATCATCATCATAAATCTTTTCCATCTAGAGCCCTGGAAAGTGTGTTACTTACCTCTTCTCCTTACTGTTAGATGAAATTTTTCCATCTACTCCTTCAATAAGTGAAATCAAGTTCCAGAGCACCATTTTGCACAGTCTCAAAGCCTAGACTTCTGATTCTCATGTGACTTCCAACTTTCTCATTTTCCAGACAACTTCATCGGTAATAATTTGGGAGTGTCAATTTACCTGACTTTCTTGTGTATCTCTCTGTTGCTGCTGAACATACGCACACATGGAATACTACTGTAATTTGTTAGGTCTTCTTAAACTCCGATGCTATTAAAATGTTAAGCCCTCTTACAAAAAATATTCATATGTCATATATATACAATTGCATAAAATCACAGATGGTGTATAGGTTTTCCGAAGATAATATCTGAACTCTTTAGAGTCATGTTTTGAGAACTTAATTATTAGATAATTTAAAGTGCAAGTGAGCTATTTTGGTTAAAATAAATTTCAAAATTAAAATTCAGTACAAGAATTGTAATTTATGAGTACTGTTGCATAGAAGACTATATTAGTTCCTTAAGGTATAAATGGGATTTTGTGGATATGTTGGGATGCGAGAAATATAAATAGTGATTAGATGTTTTCCACTTATAACTGGAAGTGGCATTACTGGCAATAAGCAAAATATGCTTTGGTTGCCTTGCTAATTATGTGGTATTTCCTGCTCTAGATAAATTGATGGTTTGAAAGAACAGTGATCAAGGAAAAGTTTATTCAATGTGGTTCCTTTATCCATTTTTCCTCTATTGATGTCTCTGTGAATTGTTTCTTTTTAACACTGGGTACTTGGGATTATGTATAGGTGAAGTATGGTTTTATATAAGCATCTTAAGTCAAAAGAGAAGTATTTCAATGGACTCAAAATAAGTCCAATAAAACATTTAGGACTGTGTATTATATGTTTGAATAATCTATAAGCATTTCCTCTGTTAAACATTTTCTTGAGGTCCCTGTCAATATAAATATTTTAAGTGCCATTAATTAGATGAACGTTTCAAAATGTCTTGATGCTACAGATTTGGAGGCAAGATAACTGACTAGACAAGGAAAGGAAGAGCTTCTCCCATGGAAGGACCGGACCATCAAGAAGACTGGTGCACTACAAACAGATCTTTGGAAAGAAGGCATTGAGAGTGAGTAGAGAGGAGACACAGACCCCGCATTGAAAGGAGAGGAAGCTAGAAACCCTCCACAGTTGCTGAGCATCAGGACTCACTCCTGGCCGCTAGCGGTTTCTGGGGAAGGAATGAGTGAAAGAGGTGTGGAGTAGCGCATTCTCATCATGGACCTCCGGAATCCTAGCTGCGGGAGACCCCATGACCCCGACAGACATTTGAGTTGGCAGGGAGAAATGCACAGAGAGTTGGCAGAGACAGAATTCCAGGCTGCATGGAGCCCAGAGGGTTTGGCACAGGGAATGGCTGCAGTAGATCATAGCCATAAGTGCCCAAGCCCCAAGACTCAGTATACTTCTCTTGTTGGCTTTAGCCTTTTTTTGGCTGCCAGAACTGGACAAAACAGAGGTATTTTTCACGTGGGACAGGCCAATCTTATCTGAGTAGCCCCCTGTCTTCCGGCTTATCCCAGAGTCTGCCGGGCCACAAGAACTTGCAGCATGGCCTTGGCTGCTCAGCTGAGTTACTTGCCATCAGCCACTGCCGTAGCCTTTTTGCTGGAAGACCCTGCCTATCAGAGAGCTTTTGCAGGCTATCTCCCTCATGCACCTGCCCACAGCCCTTCCCTGACTGCTTTGTGGCATGTGCTCACTCACAGCTTCCCCCCACTGCTTTATTGATGCATGCTTTCCCACAGCCTCCTCCTGCTGCTTTGCTGACACATGCACACACTAACTCCACCACTGACCCACTGCTGCTGCACGTGTGCATGGCGACCCCAACTGCTCTGCTGCCACCCACTGAAGTGCGTTTGCCAGCAGCCCCCCATCAGAGTATTGTTGCCAGCAGACTGGCAACACCTTGTCCCCTCCAGCATGGCAGATGCTTAACCTTATGGGGCAAAACAAAAACAAAAACAAACCAAAAACAAACAAAAAAACTGTGAGCCTAGTCCTGGTCCCCAGAGTTAGAGTACTCAGCTCATCAGCACAGGAGTATTGAGCTGAGCCTTCAGAGTTGAGATCTGAAATTATCCAGAAATAAAGCCAATCAACTAAACTCAACCTTATAACATAGTAAAATCCTCAAGAACACCAAATAATATAAAATCAAAAAGCCCTATCCAAAGGACAGCAATTTGAAACATCAAAGGCACATCAGTTCACACAGACAAGAAAGAACCAGCGCAATAACTCTTCAACTCCAAAAGCTAGAGTATCTTCTTACCTCCAAATGACTGCACTAGCTCCCCAAGAATTGTTCTTAACCAGACTGAAATGGCTGAAATGACAGAAATAGAATTCAGAATCTGGATGGCAACAAAGATAATCAAGATTCAGGAGAAAGTTGCAACCCAATCCAAGGAATCTAAGAAATCCAGTAAAATTATACAAGAACTGAAAGACAAAAATAATCATTTTAAGAAAGAGCCAAACTGATCTTCTAAAACTGAAAAACTCACTGCAAGAATTTCATAATCCACCATGATCAAGTCAGCTTCATCCCCGGGATGCAAGGCTGGTTCAACATATGCAAATCAATAAATGTAATCTATCACATAAATAGAACCAATGAAAAAACCACATGATTATCTCAATAGATGTGGAAAAGGCCTTTGACAAAATTCAACAGCCTTTCATGCTAAACACTCTCAATAAGCTAGGCATTGATGGAACGTATATAAAAATAGTAAGAGCTATTTATGACAAACCCATAGCCAATATCATACTGAATGGACAAAAACTAGAAGCATTCCCTTTGAAAACTGGCACAAAACAAGAATGTCCTCTGTCACCACTTCTATTCAATATAGTGTTGGAAGTTCTTGCCAGGCAATCAGGTAAGAGAAAGAAATAAAGGGTATTCAGTTAGGAAAAGAGGAAGTCAAATTGTCTCTGTTTGCAGATGACATGATTGTATATTTAGAAAACCCCATCATTTCAGCCCAAAATCTCCTTAAGCTGATAGGCAACTTCAGCTAAGTCTCAGGATATAAAATCAATGTGCAAAAATCACAAGCATTCCTATATACCAATAACAGACAAACAGAGAGCCAAATCATGAGTGAACTCCCATTCACAATTGCTAATAAGAGAATAAAATATCTAGGAATACAACTTACAAGGGATGTGAAGGACCTCTTCAAGGAAAACTACAAACCACTGCTCGAGGAAATAAGAGACAACACAAACAAATGGAAAAACATTCCATGCTCATGGATAGGAAGAATCAATATCATGAAAATGGTCATACTGCCCAAAGTAATTTGTAGATTCAATGCTATTCCCATCAAGCAACCATTGACTTTCTTCACAGAATTGGAAAAAAATACTTTAAATTTCATATGGAACTAAAAAAGAGCCTGCATTGCCAAGACAATCCTAAGCAAAAAGAACAAAGCTGAAGACATCACGCTACTTGACTTCAATCTATACTACAAGGCTACAGTAACCAAAACAGCATGTAGACCAATGGAACAGAACAGAGGCCTCAGAACAGGTACCAAAACAGATATGTAGACCAATGGAACAGAGCAGAGGCCTCAGAAATAACACCTCACATCTACAACCATCTGATCTTTGACAAACCTGACAAAAACAAGCAATGGGGAAAGGATTCCCTATTTAATAAATGGTGTTGGGAAAACTGCCTAGCCATACGCAGAAAGCTGAAACTGGATCCCTTCCTTACACCTTATACAAAAATTAACTGAAGATGGATTAAAGACTTAAACATAAGACCTAAAATCATAAAAACTCTAGATGAAACCTAGGCAAAGCACTCAGGACATAGGCATGGGCAAAGACTTCATAACTAAAACACCAAAAGCAATAGCAACAAAAGCCAAAATTGACAAATGGGGTCTGATTAAACTAAAGAACTTCTGCACAGCAGAAGAAACTACCGTCAGAGTGAACAGGCAACCTGCAGAATGGGAGAAAATTTTTGCAATCTATCCATCTGACAAAGGGCTAATATCCAGAATCTACAAAGAACTTAAACAAATTTACAAGAAGCCAAATAACCCCATCAAAAAGTAGGCAAAGGATATGAACAGACACTTCTCAAAATAAGCCATTTATGCAGCCAACAAACATATGACAAAATGTTTATTATCACTGGTCATTAGAGCAATGCAAATCCAAACCACAATGAGACACCATCTCACACCAGTTAGAATGGCAATCATTAAAAAGTCAGTAAACAGCAGATGTTGGAGAGGCTATGGAGAAATAGGAACACTTTTACACTATTGGTGGGAGTGTAAATTAGTTCAACCATTGTGGAAGACAAAGTGTTGCGATTCCACAAAGATCTAGAACCAGAAATACCATTTGACCCAGCAATCCCATTACTGGGTATATACCCAAAGAATTATAAATCATTCTACTATAAAAACACATGCACATGTATGTTTATTGTGGCACTGTTCACAGTAGCAAAGACTTGGAACCAACTCAAATGTCCATAATGATAGACTGGATAAAGAAGATGTGGCACATATACACCACGGAATACTATGCAGCCATAAAGATGGATGAGTTCATGTCCTTTGCAGGGACATGTATGAAGCTGGAAACCATCATTCTCAGCAAACTAACACAGGAACAGAAAACCAAACACCACATCTTCTCACTCATAAGTGGGAGTTGATCAATGTTGATCCATGAGAACACATGGACACAGGGCGGGGAACATCACACACTGGGTCCTGCCGGGGGGTGGGGCCTAGGGGAGGGATAGCATTAGGAAAAATACCTAATGTAGATGATGGGTTGATGGGTGTAGCAAGCCACCATGGCATGTGTATACCTATGTGGCAAACCTGCACGTTCTGCACATGTACCCTAGAACTTAAAGTATAATAATAATAAAAAGAAATGAAAATCCTAACTTGCTAAAATAATAATAATAATTTCATAATACAATCAGAAGCATCAACAGCAGAATAGGTCAAGCTGAGGAAAGAATCACAGGACTTGAAGACTGGCTCATTTAATCAACTCAGACAAAAATAAAGAAAAAAGAGTTAAAAAAGGATGGAAACCTCCAAGAAATATGGTATTATGTAAAGAGACTAAACCTATAATGCATTTGTGTCCCAGAAAGAGAGAGAGAGGGAGTAAGCAACTTGAAAAACGTATTTGAGTATCTTGTCCATGAAAATTTCACTAAACTTGCTATAGATGTTGACATGAAACTTCAGGAAATTCAGAGAACCCTATTAAGATAATATAAAAGATGAACATATCCAAGACACACAGTCATCAGATTCTTCCAGGTCAACATGAAAGGAAACATATTAAAGACGAGAAGCGGCAGGTCATGTACAAAAGGAACCCCATCAGACTAACAGTGGACTTTTCAGCAGAAACCTTACAGACCAGAAGTTATTGGGGACCTATGTTCAGCATCCTTAAAGAAAAGAAATTCTAACCAAGAATTCCATATTCAGCCAAATTAAGTTTCATAAGCAAAGGAGAAATAAAGATCTTTTTCAGATAAGAAAATGATAATGCAAATTATTACCAGCAGCCCTGCCTTACAAGAGATCCTTAAGGGAGTGCTAAACATGAAAACAAAAAATCATTACCTGACACCACAAAAACACACTTAAGTACATAGCCCACTGACATAATAAAGAAACTATACAATCAAATCTTCATTACAACCAGCCAACAACACAACGTCATGATAAAATCCTCACATATCAATATTAACCTTGAATGTAAATCAGATAATGCCCCAATCAAAAGCCACAGAGTGGCAAGTTGGATAAAGAAGCAAGATCCACCTGTAGGCTGTCTTCAAGAGACCCATAGGCTCAAAGCTAAGGAATAAAAAAGGTCTATTAAGCAAACAGAGAAAAAAGAGCCAGGGTTGCTATTCTAATTTCAGACAAAACAAACTAAACCAACAATAATGAAAACGGACAAAGAAGGGCCTTACACAATAATAAAGGGTTCAGTCCAACAAGAAGACTTAACAATGTTAAATACATATGCACTCAACACTGAAGCACCTAAATTCATAGAACAAGTTCTTAGAGACCTATGAAGAAACTTAGATAGCCACACAATATTACTACCACTAATAGTAGATAACCACACACAATAGACTTCAACACCACATGGAGAGTATTAGAGAGATCATTAAGGTGGAAAACTCACAAAGATATTCAGAATCTAAACTCAACACTTGACAAAGTGGACTTAACAGACATCTACAGAACACTCCACCCAACAACAAAATATATATTTTCCTCATCTGCACATGCATATACTCTAAGATCAAACACATGCTTAGCAATAAAGCAATTCACAACAAATTAAAAAAAACTCAAATCATACCAACCACACTACAGTGCAATGGAAATAGAAATCAATACCAAGAAGATTTCTAAAAACTATGCAATTACTTGGAAATTAAATAACTTGCTCTTTAATGACTTCTGCGTAAATAATGAAATTAAGGCAGAAATCAAGAAATTCTTTGAAATGAAGTAAAACAGAGATACAACATGCCAGGGTCTCTGGGATAGAGCTAAAGCAGTATCAAGAAGAAAGTTTATAATGCTAAAAACTCACATCAAAAAGCAAGATCTCAAATTAACAATTTAACATCACACCTAAAGGAACTAAAAAAATGAGGACAAACTAACCCCAAAGCTAGCATAATACAAAACAAAACCAAAATCAGAGGTGAATTGATGAAAATTGAGACACAAAAAAACCATACAAAATATTGACAATATCAGAAATTTGTTTTTTGAAAGAATAAATAAGATTGGTAGACTAATAAGGAAAAAAATAAGTTGAGTGCAGTGGCTCACACTTGTAACCCCAGCACTTTGAGAGGCGAGGTGGGTGGATCCCTTGAGCTCAGGAGTTCTAGACCAGACTGAGCAACATGGTGAAACTCCGTCTCTACAAAAAGTACAAAAGTTAGCTGAATGTGGTGGTATGCGCTTGTGTCCCAGCTACTTGGAATGCTGAGGCAGAAGAATTGCTTGAGCCCAAGAGATGGAGGTTGCAGTGAGCCAAGATCATGCCATTGCACTCCAGCATGGGTGACGGGAGTGAAACTCTGTCTCAAAAAAAGAAAAGAAAAAGAAAAAAAGAGAAAATATTCAAATAAACACAATGAAAAATTACACAAAAAAATTATACCAACCCTACAAAAATACAAGAAACTCACTGAAACTATTACAAACACTTCTATGCACACAAGCTAGAAAACCTACAAAAAATAGATAAATTCCTAGAAACATACAACCTCCCAAGATTGAACCAGAAAGAAATTAAATTCCCGAACATACTAATAATGAGTTCTGAAATTGAAGCAGTAATAAAAATATCTACCCACTAGTAAAAGTGCTGAGCCACACGGATTCACAGCCAAATTCTAGGATAAATAAATAAATAAAAGTTGCTACCAATCCTATGGAATGCATTTCAAAAAAACTCCTCTCCAACTCATCCTGTAAGACCAGCATTATTCTAACACCAAAACTTGGCAGAGACACAACAACAACAACAAAAAACATCAGGCCAGTATCTCTGATAAATACAGACAAAACAATACTCAACAAAATACTAGAAAATCAAATCCAGCAGCACATCAAAAAGCTAATGTACCATGATCAAGTAGGCTTTATTCCTGTGATGCAAGGTTTGTTCAACATACAAAATCAGTAAATGTGATTTGGAACTAAAAACACAAGCCACATGATCATTTCAATCGATGCAGTTAGAGGCTTTCGACAAAATTCAAGATTCCTTCAGCTAAAAATCCTCAAAAAACTAGGAATCAAAAGAACCTCAAAATAATAAGTCATCTATAACAAATCCACAGCTAACATCACACCCAATGAGCAAATTTTGGAAACATTCTTCTTGAGAACCAAAACCAGACAAGGATGCCCACTTTCACTACTCCTGTTCCACATAGAACTGGAAGTCCCAGTCAGAGGAATCAGGCAAAAGAAAGAAATAAAAGGCATTTAAACAGGAAAAGAAAAAATGAAGTTATCTGTCTTCACAGATGGTATAATTCAATACCTAGAAAACCCCGTAGTCTCTGCCCAGAGGCTTCTAGAACTGATAAACAACTTCCATAAAGTTTCAGGATACAAAATCGATGTACAAAAATTAGTAGCATTTCTACACACTGAGAACATCCAGGCTGGGAGCGATGGCTCATGCCTGTAATCCTAGCACTTTGGGAGGCTGAGGCAGGTGGATCATCTGAGGTCAGGAGTTCGAGACCAGCATATCCAAGATGGTAAAACCCCGTCTCTACTAAAAATGCAAAAATTAGCCAGGTGTGGTGGTGGGCACCTATAATCCCAGCTACTTGGAAGGCTGAGACAGGAGAATTGCTTGAACTTGGAAGGCAGAGGTTGCAGTGAGCCGAGATCATGCCACTTCACTCCAGCCTGGGCAAAAGAGCGAAACTCCGTCTCAAAAAATAAAATAAAATAAAAGAATATTCAAGCTGAGAGCCAAATCAAGAATGCAATCCCGTTCATAATAACCACAAAAAGAGAAAAAGAGTAAAATACCTAGGAATACAGCTAACCAGGGAGGTGAAAGAGCTCTACAATGAGGATTAGAAAACACTGCTGAAAGAAATCAGAAACACAGCAAATGGAAAAACATTTCATGCTCATAGATAGGAAGAATTAAGATTGTTAAAATGTCATACTGCCCAAAGAAATGTACAGAATCAATGCTATTCCTGTCAAAATACTAATGTCATTTTTCAGTGGATTAGAAAAAGGTATTCTAAAATTCATATGGAACCAAAAAAGAGCCCGAATAGCCAAAGCAATCCTCAGCAAAAAGAACAAAGCCAAAGCCGTCACATTACCTGACTCAAACTATACTAAAAGACTACAGTAACAAAACCAGCCTGGTACTGGTACAAAAATAGATACATAGACCAATGGAATGGGTTAGAGAACCCAGAAATTAAGCTACACATCTACAACCATCTGTTCTTCAACAAAGTTGACAATAACAAGGCTTTCTATTCGACAAATGGTGCTGGGATAACTGGCTAGCCATATGCAGAAGATTGAAACTAGACCCCTTCCTTTCACCATATACAAAAATCAACTTAAGACAGATTAAAGACTTAAATATAAAACCTAAAACTATAAAAATCCTATAGGAAAACCTAGGAAATACTATTCTGGCATAGGCTTTTGCAAAGATTTCATGAAGACTCCAAAAGCAATTGTGATGAAAACAAAAATTGACAAGCGGAACCTGATTAGACAAAAGAGCTTCTGTGCAGCAAAAGAAACTAGCAGTGGAGAAAACAGACAGCCTACAGAATGGGAGAAAATATTTGAAAACTGTGCATCTGCTAAGGGACTAATATGTAGAATCTATAAAGAATTTAAATAACAAGCAAAAACCAAACAACCCCATTGGAAAATGGGCAAAGGATATGAACAGACACTTCTCTAAAGAAGATATATATACAGCCAACAAGCATATTAAAAATGCCCAGTATCACTAATCATTAGAAAAATGCGAATCAAAACCACAATGACATACCATCTCAGATCAGTCAGAATGTCCATTATTAAAAAGTGAGAAAACAACAGGTGCCTGGCAAGGCTGTGGAGAAAAGGGAACACTTAAACACTGCTTATGGGAGTGTAAATTAGTTCAGCCAGTGTAGAAAGCAGTGTGGAGATTACTCAAATAACTTTAAACAGAGCTACCATTCAACCCAGCAATCTCATTTTTGGGTACATACCAAAAGAAATATGAATCATTCCACTAGATACATGTGCACTTATGTTCATTGTAGTACTTTTTTTTATAATAGCAAAGACATGGAATCAACCCAGATGCTAACCAATGGTGGACTGGATAAAGAATATTTGGTACATATACACCACGGAATACTATGTAGCCACAAAAAAGAATGAAATCATGTGCTTTACAGCAAGATGGATGCAACTGGAGGCCGTTATCCTAAGTGAATTAATGCAGGAACACAAAACCAAATACTGTGCATTCTTGCTTATAAATGGGAGCAAAATATTGAGTACACATGAACACAAAGAGGGGAAGAGTAGAAACCAGGGCTTACTTGAGAATGGTGGGTGGGAGGAAGGTGATGATTAAAAAACCACCTGTTGGATCTGTGCTCAATACCTGGATGATGCAATTGTACACCAAACCTCAGTGACACATAATTTACCCATGTAACAAATCTGCACAAGTACCCTCTTAACCTAAAATAAAAGTTGGAAGATCAAAATATATTTTACTAGTAGGTATGGGCAGTCAAGAAACTTTCTGTAACTATTGTCAGGAGTCAGCAAAGTTTTTCTTGAAGTGCTAGAGAGTAAATATTTTAGGCTTTGCTAGCCGTGAGTTCCCTGTTGCAACTACTTAACTCTGCCATTGTAGTGTGGAAGCAGTGATAGACAATATGTAAATAAATAAACATGATTGTGTTCCAATAAAACTTTATTTACACAAACTGGCAGTGGATTGGATTGGCCTGATGGTTGTAGTTTGCTGATCCCGGGTCTAAGTAATTACATGAGTAGTAACAATAGAGTTTAATAATTAGGGCAAGTACAGAGTGCTATGAAACACAGATCACTTTTGTTAGAAGGGTGATCAGAGAGGAGACACTTGAGGAAGTTTAAAAAAAAACACAAAATGTCTTGATGATAGATTTTTAAAAGGGATGGAGTTTTATGGTTAAGTGAATTGGCAATTTATTTGGTTAGACTGAGTGAAATAGGTTTCCTGACAGCATAATTTTTCAAAAAGTCTAAAATGCAAATATATTATTATGTTTCTAAAAGACCATATAACAAACTGCATTTTCTAGTAATTTAAACATCACATCTTTTTCTCTTGGTGCTTCTTGTTGGACTATACATTTAGAACGTATCTGTGTCTCCTTGTACTACTTTTATTTCTATTTAAGTGTGAAATAAATTTAATACATATGTATGCATAAATACTTATTTTTTTCTCATCATTGAATTTATAGTAATTTAAATAATTAGTGGTTAAAATAGAAACTATATACACAGAGTAAAAGCAGAATAAGTTAACTTTTATTATAAATCTAAATTATCAGAATGGTTACTGCAATAAGCAAATGTTGTCATCCTGTACCTGCTCTTTGCTGTTCATCATAAAAGTCTTGAAACAAATTTATATGTGACAGATACTGGGACCAAAATGCTCAGTGCTGAATTCCAAAATTTGGAATTAAAACCTACAGGTAAATATGAACAACATGTTTTCCTTCATGGGTTGGATTGGATAGTGAAAACTGAAGTTTGAGATGCTAATTATCCCGTTTAATACTATATCTCCTTCAGTGATAGTGTGTAATTTATTATTTGTGAAAGAATTATAAGGTTTAACAAAACTCAGCAATTAAAATTAAATGAGATTAAATATTTTAATACACATTGCAAAAGTATTTGAAAAAACTGTGACCTTTATGCTGACGTTTGCAGTCATCTAGTGGTGGCCTTTTGAATATCTTAATTGGTTTAGTATATGGTACTGTGTGTATTAGTGTTTGGAACATTTCAACCAACTTTCCGCTACTGAGAGTGTTTATCTAGAATCTTGCACAGATGAGTATGTTTTATGGCTGTAATATTACATCTTGTAAATAATAAATTTTAAAAGCAAAAATAAAGCACTTGAGTAGTGACTGATATAGAGGAATGACTCTTTCCACCTCCACGTCTCTGTGTCTGGGCTGAAGAGGAAGGTTGTCTTTCTATTTGCAGCCTTCTGTAACTGTCTCCTTGCTCACAGCTCCATCAAGCCTCCTTTGGTCTTCATAAATCATACTCTTTTGGGATTCATGGGTGTTATTTAGCACACTACTGCGGTTTGCTTGCCTTCCTTATTTACTAGAAAACTATGAATTACAAACATGGTTGGTATTGTAGCTTTAATGAAGAGAAAATGAAAATAATCCAGGGATATTTATCTCTGCAACATCACTTTTTTGGCTTAATTTCAGTTTACTCTGTGATTCTGTCTATGGATTTTTGCTAGGAAGAAAGTCAGTAATGTTTTTACCCTTGGAAGAATACCAGTTAACTAGTAATCTTCAGAACTCTGATACTGGTAAGGCTTAAGTCCTCCGGGCAGCACCTAATCCCAGGTCCGGCAGCTCTGACTGTAACTGTCAGTTTGCCATTTCATTCCTGCCTCATATATAATCTAGAATACACACATGCATGTCAAATAAATCCTGCAGTTTTACCTTAAATTTTAAAATAAAATTGTCTAATGAATAGCCTTTGTAAAGTCACAGAGTTAGGACTCCAATGTAAACAATGGGCTGGAAGTCCCACTTAAAACTATGTTAGCATACATATTTAATACATATTATATAAGTTATAATCATATCTCAAATTATTTTTCTCATACATTTTCTAGTATCCAAATACATAGAAAGGAATGGAGTATGATATTAAAAATTATTTTCTTTCTTATCTAGCATGTTCAGTTAACAATAGATAACCAAAAGAGCTAAAACAAAAGGCTATATGTACCTTTTCTGTTAAATTTTTTTTGCTTTATTACAAATAAAAAGAGAATACCTGTTTTTAGTCGTTATTTTCCTAATACAGTGGTATTTCCCAAGTCTGTGAATAGCTCCTTGTAAACATGGTTTGCCTCCCAGTGACTTCACATTAATAGCTAACAAAATTGTCATTCAATTTTCCCTCACAACTATGAAATAAAGGTATAAAAATACAATTTAAATTATTTCTCACAGTAATGTACTGTGTGTGTCTTTTGAAAATGAAGGCTGTGTCTAGAACTGCTTGTAAATATATAACACTACAACCATAAAAATGCATTATTTGTAGAAAACTATTATTAAATTAAATTGTTCCAAATATCGTTTTCAATAAATGCTACTCAGTTAAACTCCACCTCACTGACTGAAATCACATCAGTGGTAATGGAAGGGAAGAGTTGCAAACTACATCATCAGCATCAACCCCCAGGAAGGTCAAGAGCCCAACCTTGGATTAACAGGAGGAGGCCTTCATAATTTACGAGACTCAAGAAAACACGCAAGTTGCCTGACGGTCCTGACTGTGATGAAAATCATCTACTGAAGTGAATATTATTGTAAATCTTTGTCTGCATGACAGATTTACGTCTCCTTACCTCCATAAAGTTCACCGTTAATGGCACAACACCTATTAAGCTGAGATATTTCTAGGTGTAGTACGTCATGGTATTTTCCTGTACAGTTTACGTTATTCTTGGCATTTCACTGCCTGTCTCATGAGATGGCCAAGAAGGAAAATATAGTAACTTGCACTCACTTCTCAAGGACAAAATGCCACATCTTACCAGAGGAAACATTCAGAAAGTGAAAAGCAAACATTGAGAATCATAAGTCTGAAAAATGTGTCGTGTGAGAAATCTGGGGGCTTAGGGGAAAAACATTTTGTTTCATGGAATACAATTTTAATACATTACCAACTTTCCAGTTTTTAGGTTTTTCAGAAAGGGACAAATAAACATTTACAAAAGGCTCATTCTTAGAGCTGGGTATATACAGGAGAGAAAATAGGATCTTTGACATAAACTCAATCTTAGAGCTTGCACTTCTACTGTGCTTGTATAGGAAAACCCTGGGGACTCCAAAACATTTGGGTAGCACTTTCTGGCAACACATGCTGAGCAGGCTTTGTGTACCCAAGGCAATTAAAATGTCCAGGCAATCTCTTGAGATAGTCAGCACATTGAGAACCTGGCATACTGAATAACTTCGATCTTATTCACAAAGCCAGAGAGAAAAATAATTTCATCTCTTATTGTACACTCTTTCTATTTTCTCTCTTAAGAGAAACAAGTCAACAGTTATAAGCATATATTAAAATTTTTGACGAATTGTGGCAATGTTTTCGGCCATATTGCAGGGTAGTAAATTCCATAAGCTAATGTCATTGCATCTTATGTGGGCTAAAAACACATTTAGAAAACCATATTGTAGCATTCCACATCTGAAAGAAGTGGGTGACATTTTTCTTCCTCAAAGTTCATCAGAGAGGGAACTGCCAAGTGACTAACCCAAGGTCATATTGTTAGCTAATAGTAGAACTGGGACTGAAGAAACAGGTGTTCTTTTTGTATTCCAGAGAAACTTCTCCTGAGCCCAGATAAAGTACAACCATGTTTTTTTTTCTCATGGAGCTAGCTGTGGGTAATATCATGTAGTAAAAATCATTGCCTCTTAGCTTTTGCTCCTTTTCACTTTGGCACAAAGAAGCAGAGAATATGAATTATTAAAGTTTTAAGCGAATTTTTAGAAAGAGAAGTTATATTTCTTTTATATGTAGTGTATATTGCTGCTTGATCCACTTCTTTACTTGCAGCAACATCTCTTTCATTTTATATTAGCAATAAAGGGCTCTGTGGGAAAGCCTCATGTGCAACAATAGGGTCACTACACGCTTTGGATGTATGGTGTTTATTGACGCTACGAACTATTGGAAATAGCCACATAGATCTTGTGGAAGAGTGCTCTTTAAATGGCTGGTAATGGTTTCACACAATAGAGGCTCAGAAAATATTCGCTATTTGATTTGCTTCTTTTGTAGATAATTTTTGTGAACCCATATCTAAGATAATCCAGTCTGGAACATGAATAGCCTGAAAAAAATTAATATACTGAAATGTTCAACATGCATTATTTGTTTATAGGTTTTTCTACACAAGGATTTTTCTTGAGGCTGTGCTGCATGGTTTTACTATCACTGCGAAGTAGAGCAGAAAAGTTCCTATAATCTTAACTATTAGCAAGTAGTGTGTGCTTCTTTTGACTTACCAGGAACGTACAAGAGCTTTCTGATTAGACCATTGTCTATGAGATAACTTCTCGGCTGTCAGCTAAGTCATATTAAACCCACTAAGGCAGAGACTCTTCAGCTCTGCTGGGTGGAACATTGTTGTTATGGACCGAATGTTTGCATACCCCCAAATTCATATACTGAAAGCTCAATTCTCAGTATGACTATATTTGAAGACAATTATGAAGGTAATTAATGTTAAATGAGTTCATAAGGGTGGGCCCTGATTCAACAGAATTAGCATCCTTATAAGAAGAGAATACTATTTAGTCATAAAAAGGAATAAAATTATGTTTTTTGCAGCAATATGGATGGAACTGGAGGCCATGATCTTAAGTGAAACAACTCAGACATACAAAAAAAAAAAAAAACACTTCATCTTCTCACTTATGTGTGGTAGTTCAATAATGTGTACACGTGGATGTAGAGTGTGGGAAAATGGACAATGAAGACCCAGAAGGACGAGGGAGTGGGAGAGGGATGGATGGTTAGAAATTACTTTACAGGTACAATGTCCATTATCTGGGTGATTGATATTCTTAAAGCCCTGACTTCCCCGCTATGCAATCTGTGCATGTAACAAAATTATGCTTGTACCACATACATTTATACAAATATATATATTTATTATATATTTATATATGTAGATATATTTATATGTATATATTTATATGTACATATATATATTTTTAAAAGAAGAGATACCAGAGAATTCACCTTCTGTCTTCACCATGTGAAGATCACCACAAGAAACCAACCCTGCCAGACTTCGATCTTGGACTCCAGCTTCCAGAGCTATAAAAAATAAGTATCTATGATTTCAGCCAGCCACCCATTCTGTGGTATTTTGTTATGTCAGACAGAGCTAACTGATACAATTACTATTTAAAACAAAGTCATGGCATGATAAATCAATGAACAAACATTTTTTGAAAACAACTATATGCTTAAAGCTTTTAAAAAATTAAACTGTTGTCTCTTTAATATAAAAATATTCTTGGGAAATCAAAAAAATAACACATGCGAACTATAAAAATTAATGCAAGATACTCTTTCCACTAGCCCAATTCCTTGGTAGACCAACTAAAAAAAAATTACAAGTTTAAATAGAGTTAATTATTTAAGGACTGATCATGTCATGCGAGTTCTATTATGCTCACTGAGATTTCTTTTAGTTTTGCCCTTTGGACCAACCACATCCTTGCAAAAGGCCTCACAAATAGCTACTGCTTCCATAACAGCCATTCAGAGTCAGTAATGGTGAGTTTCTCCAAGATGTGAAATTATGTTTTCATAGCAGAAAACACTAATTTAAGTTGAAACATGTTGGAAAATGTCATTTCCTTTGCAAACCAAACAAATTAAGAGGAAGAAAAATATCACTTAGTGGAATTCAGAGCTTGTTGTGAAATTTTGAAAGAGTTCTAGAAATTTGGCAAAACCTAAAGTATTGCTTGGCATTTATACCCTGGGATGAGTATTTTAGGCGTCCACATTAAACTTGTTGATAGATATATACTGAGAATGTGTTAACTTGGTGATATTTCTATTTCTTGCTATAAATACTGCCTTACAAGCTAAAGATTTGTCTCATATATAACCTATTCAAGTTACTGTGTCATGCAGATGAAATGTTTATATTTACTACATATTAAAACAATCATGGTCGTATGCCCATAGTATTCAGTATACCCAAGTTTTTATAAAATTAAACATAGAAAACCAAAATTTACTTGTGTGATAGATTTCAAGTTACATTTCATCTACTGATTGAAGAAAAAATGGCAGGTCTTGAAAGTTAAAATGCAAGAAGTCTACTAAAAATTTCTTTTTTCATTTTGTAGAAGATAAGTGTGTTTAAATGCTATATGTAGTTACTTAAGCCACTACTAAATTTAGTTATACATCTTCATTTTATATAGATTGGGCTACTGGGTTATGTTAATATCTCAATTTTTATATAAGATATTGGAAAAGTTAGTTTGCAGCTCAGACAAGATGGAATAGAAGGAAACATGACAGTCTTTGTGGAGATCATATGGAGGTAGAAACAATTATTACTCAGATGATATAAATCTATATTTTGAAGCCAAAGTTCTAAATTTAAAACGTTTTTATTACTGGTATTTGAATTCTAATCCTATAGAATAATCTTCAACTACTACAGCTCCTGAAGGTTTCTCCTGTCTATATTTGCTAAATAAAATAAAATATGTATAACATCTAGTATAGTACTTGCAAAAATGTAATTTCCTTTTCCTTCTTCTTAACTGAGGACCAGGAGTGGGGAAAAGTAACACTTATACCTGCTTTGGCTGCAATATGGCCATTGATCAACTCTTAAATCTGGTGGTTATACAGAAGGGACAGCAATGGAAAGAAGGCAGGCTAGGACTAGTATCTATGATCTAGGAGAAAGAGCACCTGATTTCAGAATCTTTGGATAACAACTTTGGAATCAAAACAATTCCTAGCATGCAGTAGAAATAGACAATGATTTGTTGAATAAACAAACTGATAGATACATAAAGATAATAAGTGTCAAGATATGCTTAGTGTTGACTAAGTAAGCCAGAAACAGAAGACAAAGGGTATATTGTTAGGCTGCCATAACACAATGTCACAGACTGGGTGGCTTAAACTACAAAAATTTATTTTCTCACAGTTGTGGATGCTAAAAGTCCAAGATCGAGGTGCCATTGGCATTGGTGTCGGTGAGGCCTCTCTTTCTGGCTTGCAGGCAGATGCCTTCTTGCTGTGTCCTAATATGGCCTTCCCTCTGTGTGCACATGGAAGAAGACCAATCACTACGTCTCTTTCTCTTCTTAGAAGGAGACCAGTCCTCCCAGATTAGGGCCCCACCCTAAGACATCATTTACCCATAATCACTTTCTTAAAGGCCCTATGTACAAATACTCACATTGGTGATTAGGGCTTCAACATGTACATTTTGGTGGTACACAATTCAGTCCATAATACGGAAAGACACTGAGATTATAAGGAATGTGAAGTATATTCTTTGGGCAGCTGTTGTCTAGTAACCACTTTAATTATCTTTATATCCTTCACCTTGAAGACTAGTTTTAGAACCACAGGTCTACTCTAATCTAATAGCTGCAGTGTGAAGATACAAGGAATTTTAAGTTGTTCAATGTATGTATAATATGTTTCAAACTTTCAAATTTGAGAATACAAATAAAAATTCTCTTTAGGGTGGCCTACAGATTTTGCTTTAGTTAAATTCCTTCACAATATTTCCCTAAAACGACAACACACAAGCCAAAAACACACTTGCCTAAATTCAGTGTTTGATTAAATAAAACCTATCCCATAGTCTGTTTGAACTTTACTTGAATATGACTGATTCAAAGGAAAAGAACTAAGTAGCTGTGAATTTTATATTCCCAGCTATTTAGCAACACTTATTGATCAATTAAAAGATTGTATAATTTAATACAAATTCAATTTTATGTAAATGATGCAGCAAAATTTTAAGGCATTACATGGTGCCTTTGCTATATTATTTTTATTTCTCTCTGTAATCTTCACTTTTATTTTTAAATTAAAAGAACATCGTGGCTACAAGGTGCTTAACTTTGTATTCTAACAAATTCCCTGGGCCACTTAGTTTTGTTATTATTCACAAAACATATATTATTGATGTAAAATAATACACCTTGAACACTCCAGATTATATTAAACTCCAAAGCCATATCTGGTAAAGATGCTTACCAGTGTTATATAAAAATATTACAATTAGCATTTCAAGATGAGTTGAAAACATGTGATTGCTTGAAGTAATTTGTTAAATAAATTTAGAAGAAATAGCAATGTTGATTCATATGTGGCTTTATTTTCATATTTTCTTCTGAATGTGCTTTGTTGAATTATAATTTTAACCTATAAATCTTGCAGATAAATTATTGTTGTCCTTAGACTATTCAGGTAGCTGGATTATTTCTAATCTAATATTGTTTGTTTTACATGAGATATGTATTTTTACAAAAGCATATGTATTTTGTTGTCACACATGACAAAAGTAACACGGCATGGGATTATTACCTAGAGGATTAAAAAGAAGTTTCTCTTTCTTCGACATTGTAATATATTTAATTTCTTCTGTTTCTTTTTTCTCCTTTCTCTTTTCCTTTTTTTCTCCCACTCACCTTGCTAATAGTAGTTTCTTATTCCCCATTCCTCACATAACAGCATCTAAAGTGCACGTATTTCCCTGAATCATTCGCAAATCATTTGCTTTTAAGTGTTCTTTTTTGTCTCCTTCTCTTGCACACACATGCAAAGGAATATGTAGAAATAGCTAGGTACTTACTTTCAGGCCACTTTCAAGCAAATTTTGAATAATAGCAGAAGATTGCTATTTGACACTAAATAGCATGTGAGTTGATTTTCTTCTGTCTTCGTGAATAGGAGGATGATGTTAGCTGAACATGAACTCTCACAGTTCTCTGACATGCATAAATCTTTCCATCTGTAGTTAGTGTAACCTCCTCCCCATTCCTACCTTTTGATTAACCACTGAGCTATGGTGTTTTTGCAATGCTGTCAGAATTACAGTTTTTGAAATAGACATGCTTGGATATACACTACTTGGATATATGTGTTTGAGACCAGAGGAGAGTTTCTACTGCTTTTCCTTTCATTGTAGTTTGGTGGTTTCCCAGGAGATTAAATGACAACACAAGAGCATATGGTTTTAGAGGAGATGATGCATTTTACTTTAAAATTTTTATGTTATTGCTTAATTTAATTTTACTTTTACTGTGCATAGGCCACTCTGGGAAGTAGTAGTTGGTCAGAGCCATGATGTTATGTTCACCCCTGTGAACTTTGTTCTACGAGCTCAATTATAATGATAGGAGCCCAGTGATTATAGCTTCAGAGTTTCTAGAAAGCTGAATTTGTGGGGCATGTTGCATGACAGCATCCAGAATATATAAATATTATCCGGTTTCCTTTAAGTGCTCTGCTAATTTCGCTTGATGATGCTCAAAGCTAAGACCACTATAATTATAGAATTTTAGATCCACTAGAATTATAGGACTTTTATACCTGGGAAAAATTTGAAAACATTTACATCAAAACTGTTCGATTAGTGCTCTATGGAAAGCCATACCCATGAGATGTTGTAGTCATAAAGATACTTTGAGTAATAATGGACAGAAATCTAAGTCAAGGAAAGAAACGATTGATTGAAAGAAAAATTATATAACTTACAAAAGAAGGGAGGGCTGCTTTGCAGATCTCAGACACCGGAACTGAAGACTCAGTATTGGCAAGATTGTTTCTTGCAATCTTAGTTGTACTTTTCTGTGGGTGTAGGCTCCAGTCTTTTAGATTCTTCTACATGAAAACATTTCTCCAAAGAGCAAGAGATAAAAGGAATTTTCACCAAAATCTCCACATAGAAAAATACTGAGGAAAGTATCTTACTGGACTAGTTACAGCCATGTGATCATCAGGAAAAATCTTTGGGCCAGAAGGATGAGGTGCCAAGATCAGTCATGAGTGGATTATGTATTTGTGTCTGTGGCCAGAAAGGTAGGCCAAGATATTTGACAGTTCAATGAGAAAGACAAAGTTCTAGTCACTAAGGGGAGGAAGGTGGTTATAGGCAGCAAAAATGTCTAATGTCTATAAGAGTCCACTCTGTGAATGTAAAGTACCTACATCTATTTTTCCATGTGTATAATTTTTTGTTGTTGTTCTGCAGTAATTCTAATTAATTCTTATTTTTATTTATATTATTTTTGATTGATATATCATATGACATATTTATGGGGTATAACTTGATGTTTTGATATATGTATGAATGTGGATTGATTAAATCAAACTAACATATCCTTCAGCTTGCTTACCCATTATTTTTAAGATGAGACATTTGAAATACACTCTTTTAGTTATTTTGAAATATATAATACATTATCATTAACTGTAGTCACCCTGCTGAACAACAGATCTTAAAATCTATTCCTCTTGTCTACCTAAAACTTTGTACACTTTAATCAACAACTCCCCATTCTTTTCCTCTCTACCTACCCAGCCTCTGGTAGCCATTATTGTATTCTCTATGAGTTCAACTTTTTTAGATTTTACATATAAGTGAAGTCCTGTCGTATTTGTTTTTCTGTGCCTGGCGTATTTCACTTAGCATAATGTCATCCAGGTTCATCCATGTTGTCACATATGATAAGATATCCCTCCTTTTTAAGGCTGAATAGTATTCCACTGTGTACATATGCACTACATCTTCTTTATCCATTCTTCTACTAATGAACATTTTGATTAATTCTATATCTTGATTATTCTGCATAATGCTGTAATAAAAAATGGAAGTGCAGATATCCGTTTAACACATTGATTTCAATCTCTCTGGATATATTTCCAGAAGTAGAATTACTAAATCATATAGTTATGCCATTTTTAGTTTTATGAGGACCCTCCATACCGTTTTTCATAGTGGCTACTAATTTACATTCTGACCAACAAATGCACAAGAGTTACTTTCCTCTGTACCCTCAACAACATTTATCTTTCATTTTTATTTTGATAAAAGTCATTCTAAAAGTTTTAAAGAAATATCTCATTATAAGTTCAACTTTGTTTCCCTAATAATTAATTATGATGAGCATTTTTTATGTACCTACTGGCCACTTGTATGTCTTCTTTTGAGCAACGTCTTTTCAGTTCTTTTTTCCATTTTTTAAAATGGGTTATTTGTTTCCTTGTCATTGAGTTGTTTAAGTTTCTGATGTATTCTACATATTAATCCCTTATCAGATGTATGGCTTGCTACTATTTTTTTCCCATTCTCTGGGTTGTTTCTTCACTTTGTTAGTTATTTACTTTGCTGGGGAGAAGCTTTTTAGTATAATGCCATCTCATTTGTCTCTTTTTGCTTTCATTGCCTGTACTTTTGGAGTTCTTTCCAAAAAGTCACTGCCCAGACCAGCGTTTTAGAGCTTTTCTCCTATATCTTATTTTATACTTTCAGGTTCCATGTTTAAATTTTAATCCATGTTAAGGTGATTTTTATATATGGTGTGAGACAAGAATTCAATTTCTTCCTTTTGCAGGTGTATATCCAATTTTCCCAATGGCATTTATTGAACAGACTGTTCTTTACCTATTGCATGATCTTGGCATCTTTGTCAGAAATCAGTTGACCATAAATGCATGAATTTATTTCTGGGGCTTTTATACTGTTCCATTGGTCATGTGGGTCTATTTTTTATGCCAGTACCATACTATTTTATAATATGTTTTGAAACTAGGAAGAGGGATGTCTTCAGCTTTGTTCTTTTCAGTAAAGATTTTTATGACTATTCAGACTTTTTGTGGTTCCATACAATTTGATTACTTTATTACATTTCTCTGAAAAATCACATTAGAATTTTGATAGGGATTGCATTGAATCTGTAGTTCATTTTGAGTAGTATGAATATTTTCACGATACTAAATCTCCCACTCCATGAACATGGAATATCTTTCCATTTATTTGTGTTTTGTGTAACTTCTTTCATCAATGTTTTGTAGTTTTCAATATGCAGGTCTTTTATCTTCTTAATTAAATTTACAACTAAGCATTTAATCTTTTTGTTGCCATTATAAATGAAATTGTTTTATTAATTTTGTTTTTGGATAGTTCATTATTAGTATATAGAAACATTATTGATTTTTGCATGTCACTTTCATATCCTGCAACTTAATCAATTGTCAATTCTAAAAGCATTTGTTTTTTATTTTTGGTGAAGATTTTAGGGTTTTCTACATATAAGATCTTGTCGTCATCAAATAGAGACAATTTTACTTCTTACTTTCTTATTAGGATGCATCTTATTTCTCTGTCTTGCCTAATTTCTCTGGCTAGGACTTCTAGTAGTACAGTGAAAAGAATTGGCGAGAGAGAGCATTCTTGTTTTACCTCTGATGGAAAAATGTTCAGCTTTTCACTATTGAAAATGAAATTAGTTATGAGTTTGTAATGATGGAGTTTATTGTGTGGAGGCACATTACTTCTATACCTAATCTGTTGAGAGTTTTTATCATGAAAGGGTGTGGAATTCTGTCAAATGCTTTTGCTGCATTTATTGAGATGATTATATAATTTTTATCCTTTATTTTTTTACTATGGTGTATCAATTCTTCCTGTAAGGGGTCCCAGAATCACGGGGAAGCTGAATGTCTACTTTCGTCTTACTTCTCCCACTGTAGAAACTGGAGGTCCAGGGGAATCATCTGTGTGGCTCTGTGCTGACTTGAAGGAGGGAGAGTATGGTGAAAGACAACCATTTCTTTTACTCTTTGAACATGGCTTTTCTCAAATTTCTGCAGTTCAAGGCAGTGTGTCTCAGCCTCACTTCCTAATTCTGAGATATTCACAAAGGTATCTTTTGTCTGTAAATAGTTGCTGGTTTGAGGGCAGTGAAGCCACAGTACTCCTATTCCACCATTTTTCTGACACCACTCTCCACATGTATAATTTCAGAAGGATTCCTGTGTTATATTCAGTTGCTTTATGTGTAATCACAAACTATCCTACCCTTTCTCATATAGGTGACAAGCAAAAAAACAATCCAACTTTACATCTAGAATGTCTGGGCAATGCGATATCTTCTCATTCAAGTTTAGATGTGGTTAGCTGACTCGTGTATAGGGTGGTACTTTTGACCACCCAATACTCACAATGTACAAAGAAGAGCCAAATTTTTTTCCAGGCAAGGCAGTGGCCCTATTGATATTTTGGGTTGATTAATTATTTCTTCTTGGGGATTTTCCTGTGTATTTTCATATGTTTTGTAGCATCCCTGGCTTCTATCCACTGAATGTCAGTAGCACCCTTCCACCAACCTCGTGACATAAACAATGTCTCCAAACATTGCCAAATACCTTCTGAGGGGCAAAATCTCCCATAACCAAAAACCACTAAATAAGGAGAAAATGTGAAGAAGTATAGAGCTGTCAAGAGTCCAAAACCATTACATAATTATTAGAGTGGAGCTGTTACAATGGCTAGCCCTGGAGTCAAATTCTTTCGGTTTGGATTCTTACCCTTAAAAATTTTCTAACTGTGAGCAATGCCCTTAACTTTTGTAAGCATGTTTTCTTTTCTTCAAACCAACATAGTGATAGGAACTATCTCATGGGTTATTTTGAGGATTCAATGAGCCCTTAATACAATGCCTGCATACAATGAGTGCATGTCCCATTAATGTTAGCTTTCATTATTATCAGGCTAGGCTGGGACACTGAGGAGTATCCACATATTTACTCACTTTCCTGAAAGTGGTGTGATTTATTTGGTTAGAAATTTTGGTGTCCTGGTTATACCCAAATGGAATTTTGAAAAAATTCAATTTTGCAAGGTTCTTTATAGACATATCTGCAGGGGTATTTATGAGGCTTCACCAACTGTGGGATGGTCTACCTCTGGAGGAAAATTCTGTCACAACCATGCGGATTGCCTCTGCAGTTAAATAATAAGTCACCATTGTTTACCAAGCCTGTGGTTTCTTTTTCAATAAATCTTTCCTCCCTCTCTCTCCCCTTATTTCTTTCTTTTTCTCTTTCTTTCTTTCTCTTTCTTTCTTTCTTTCTTTCTCTTTCTTTCTTTCTCTTTCTTTCTTTCTTTCTTTCTTTCTTTCTCTTTCTTTCTTTCTCTTTCTTCCTTTCTTCCTTCCTTCCTTCCTTCCTTCCTTCCTTCCTTCCTTCCTTCCTTCTTTCCTTCCTTTATTTTCTCTTGTCCTCCTCTTCTTTGTTCTTCTCTCCTTTTTTTTTCTTCCTCTCACTTTCTTAAGCTCTATGTATAGTTGCCTGTAAGTTTCATTTGATAGAAATTCTTCAGCAATAAATAAAATTAAAAATTGTGAATTTGGGATCTTTGTATATGGATCTCTCCTTTGCAGTTTCTGTTTCTTAGCAACAGGTCCCACACCCTCTCAATGTGTCAGGTCTCAGCTCAATGCCTTTGGTTTAAGCTACTGCCCAAATAGAATAAAGCAGTAAGCCAGAGTGGTAAGGCAGAGCTTCTTAAATGCTCAAAGCCTAGAGTCTGCCTTTTCCTCAATGATGCTTTTAGAGAAAAGTTAACACCTTTGCCAGATAGGGAGTTCAGAATAACAACAAAAGGAAAGCTCAAGAGCAGCCTGATAGAAGAGACTACCCCATTATATTGGTTCTTTTGGGTTTCAGTCTTAGCTAGTGCAGTGTTTCTCCCTTCCTAACCTTTGCAAACACAAATTTTGATGTAAGGTTTATAATTATAAGGTTTAGAAGTCACAGCTTAATGGCCACAGGTAGAAAATGTATCTTTTAAAAAGCATTTATGCTTGTAGTGGCCTTTCTCTTTTCAGATGGACAAACTTGGATTAAAGCTTGTATCTCTCCTATAGGAACTTACTGAATCCTGGGAAACAAAGGCAGCATTCCAATACTCTAATATTTTTCTCCCATTGAAGATTGAATTTAGGCAGGCACATATTAAAGACTATCAATTGCTTAATAAACTGCTTCCCTGACTTAGAACAATTATTTTTCCAGCATTGGATGGAAGGATCTTCACTGTCCCCTAGTCCAACTTGAACAAGCTAGTTCTACATTTTACGGCTTATAACCTTTTTCCTTCCTCTTTTGTTATTGTTTTTGTATTTAATTGACATTAGTTTAAATTAAGACAAAATTTAAACTAATGTGAGCAAAAAGATATATACGTCACATATAAAAAAAGTATAAATATATATGAAAATATAAAAAGCATATATATATATGTATTTTAAGGGATGACTGCTGGGATATCTATAAGAAGCAGGGAATCTTCTAGGATCTTAAGAACTGAAATCAGAAACTTGATGTACTCATTCAACAAACTTCTATTGAGAACCTGCTATAGTATGTGCCAAACTCTGAGGTCAACAGGGAGTAAAAACAGTCACTTACTGATTTCCTAAAACTTAAAGTCTGTATTAATGAGGTTATCTGTTTCTAATTCTTACTACGGCTTCTTAATTTGTTAGTGGATTCATTTTCTTAGATGTCTTTACGTGGCAGTATACAAAATTCCTAACATTTCCTGAGTTACATCCTTTCAATTTCTCAACTTGAAGTAAGGGTAGTTTTTCTCTGGTCCTTCTATCAAGAAAATCTTGGAGAGAGGCACTCCTGGATGAATCACATTAGGATGTGAAAATAGTATACTATCAGTGGCCATGTTTGGGTCTCTCTGTAACAATCTCTCTATAGAGTAAAACTTCTGTCCTTTACTGAGGTTGAGGAGGAGCAATAACCTGTTTTTATCTCTTCTAGCAGCTCCGCTCCAATTCCTAAAACTTGACCCCCAAATCCATTGTAGATTTAGCTTTCAGGTCCCTCAAATTGTTTTCCAGCTCCCAAAATGCTGCTGCTGTTGTGCCTCAATTTCTTTGTCCTTGAGCATGATTCTTTTAATTTTTTTAAAAAGCAGTTTCCTCTCATTTTATTGCACATTTAGAGATTTATTACATTTCTCGTACATGTGTAAACTGATATGTTATCTGTTTCATGTAGGTGTACTTTCTGTGAAGCCTCATTTGACTATTGCTCTTCAAAACACCTACCATTGATGTAGCCTCATCTCAATTTTATGCAGTTGCCTTGATGAAATCCCACTTGGTTAGATATTTACTTAATCAATGTTGTTCTTGGGATCAAAGGCTATGTATTTTTCAGATATACTGATTTGACCAAATTCAGACAGAAGACAATTATTTCCTTATAAGTTGTCATTTGTCTTGAGAAATCTATTGATAATTTCATGTCATCATCACTTTGTAGTCATCTGAATACCTAGATTACTGATTTATAATGGGATTGGCTGGATTTTCTCTACTTTTTTTGTGTGCCACTAACTTCAGAGGTGGAGAATCTTATCACTGAAAGGACCACATTTCTTCACACAATAAGATGTTATATCTTTTAATATTGGAAAATGTGTCAAAATTTTGACAATGCTAACAAAGATTTTAGTGAGAGGAAAGAGAAAATATTTTAATTCGTGTTGAAATGCAGGAAGGAAAATTTGAATCCAGGAGTTTGTACTGTCAAACACTGATGTATACTGGCAGAGGTTGCCTTGTATTTTCTGAATAAGACATATCCAATTAACTACACTAACAAATACTAAAAATATCAGGTGATGGCTTTAATGACTATCTAACTTCTCTACTTGTATTTCTCCCCCATTGCTTAAGGTTTTTGTTTGTTTGTTTGTGTGTTTGTTTCTCATGGCTCACAGCAACCTTGACCTCCCTGGACTCAGGTGATCCTCCCATATAAGATTCCTAAGTAGCTGGGACTACAGGCACACACCGCCACTCCAGGCTAATTTTTGTATTTTTTTTTTTTTTTAGAGATGGGGTTTTTCCACATTGTCCAGTCTGGTCTTGAACTTCTGGGCTCAAGCAATCCACCTGCCTTGGCCTCCCAAAGTGCTAACCACTGCGCCCAGCCTCATTGCTTAGCTTTTAATTATGCCTATGTCTCAGTGTTTACATATTGGAATTATGAGGTTGGTGCAAAAGTAATTGCGTTTTTTTTGCCAAAAACTAACAATCTAATACTTGTGGGCTTTTAAAAAATATTGAGGCTCTGACCCCAATGCAGAAAAATTAAACCTATATTTCTAAGAATAGCATCTGGACAATAGTACTTTATTAAGCTCTGCAGATGATTATAATGTGGAGGCAGGATTGAAAACTACTGATCTCTCTTTATGTCATATAGTAACACGAAAATGAAATATATATTTCTGCCCCTTTGATGGTATATTTGGCTTTGACTTTCTGCTGTAACTTAACCTCAGGATCTGTGAGAGACATAGGTTCTAAATATTAATTATTATTTTGCTTAGAGACCTAATGCCAGAGAATCTTAACATTTAAGCATGTTGAGTTCTAAAATATGAACAGGATTATAAAGAATTTCATTGTTGTCTAGTACTTAAAATATAAAACCTGTTTTGGGCTTTCTCTGTAATCAAGCCAGAAGATTGTATAGAGACTTAGTTACTCAAGGTTGGATTATTTTGAATAAATGTATAACCATTCTTTTATTTTCTAGTTAAGTGCTTTGCAATACTATATGTCATATCTTGTATTTTTCTCTCTACTATATTGATTTCGGCTTCTCCAGATAAGATTATTTTTTCTTATCTAACATACGCTGTAGGTTTTTTTATGAATGTCAGGGCAGTAAAAGTGAGATTGCGGACACTAAGTCATGAAGAGTTGAAGGTTTTGGAATCTGGATCAATTTTGGGGAGTATTAAACATCATGGAATGTCAAAAAAGATAGAGATCTCTAAAAGAAGGACTTTCTTGATGAGAGTTGTTCTTTTTCTTTAATTTTATTATTGTTATACTTTAAGTTTTAGGGTACATCTACACAACATGCAGGTTTGTTACATAAGAATACATGTGCCATGTTGGTGTGCTGCACCCATTAACTTGTCATTTAGCATTAGATGTATCTCCTAATGCCATCCCTCCCCCCTCCCCCCACCCCACAACAGTTCCCAGCGTGTGATATTCCCCTTCCTGTGTCCATGTGTTCTCATTGTTCAATTCCCACCTATGACTGAGAACATGTGGTGTTTGGCTTTTTGTCCTTGTGATAGTTTGCTAAGAATGATAGTTTACAGTTTCATCCATGTCCCTACAAAGGACATGAACTCATCATTTTTTATGGCTGCATAGGATTCCATGGTGTATATGTGCCACATTTTCTTAACCCAGTCTATCGTTGTTGGATATTTAGGTTGGATCCAAGTCTTTGCTATTGTGAATAGTGCCGCTACAAACATACATGTGCATGTGTCTTTATAGCAGCATGATTTATAATCCTTTGGGTATATACCCATAATGGGATGGCTAGGTCAAACGGTATTTCTAGTTCTAGGTCCCTGAGGAATCTCCACACTGACTTCCACAATGGTTGAACTAGTTTACAGTCCCACTAACAGTGTAAAAGTGTTCCTATTTCTCCACATCCTCTCCAGCACCTGTTGTTTCCTGATTTTTTAATGATGGCCATTCTAACTGGTGTGAGATGGTATCTCATTGTGGTTTTGATTTGCATTTCTCTGATGGCCAGTGATGATGAGCATTTTTTCATGTGTTTTTTGCCTGCATAAATGTCTTCTTTTGAGAAGTGTCTGTTCATATCCTTCGCCCACTTTTTGATGGGGTTGTTTTTTTTTTCTTGTAAATTTGTTTGAGTTCATTGTAGATTCTGGATATTAGCCCTTTGTCAGATAAGTAGATTGCAAAAATGTTCTCCCATTCTGTAGGTTGCCTGTTCACTCTGATGGTGGTTTCTTTTGCTGTGCAGAAGCTCTTTAGTTTAATTAGATCCCACTTGTCAATTTTGGCTTTTGTTGCCATTGCTTTTGATGTTTTAGACATGAAGTCCTTGCCCATGCCTATGTCCTGAATGGTATTGCCTAGGTTTTCTTCTAGGGTTTTTATGGTTTTAGGTCTAATATTTAAGTCTCTAATCCATCTTGACTTAATTTTTGTATAAGGTGTAAGGAAGGGATCCAGTTTCAGCTTTCTACATATGGCTAGCCAGTTTTCCCAGCACCATTTATTAAATAGGGAATCCTTTCCCCATTTCTTGTTTTTGTCAGGTTTGTCAAAGATCAGATAGTTGTAGATATGTGGCATTATTTCTGAGGGCTCTGTTCTGTTCCATTGGTCTGTATCTCTGTTTTGGTAGTACAGTACTATGCTGTTTTGGTTACTGTAGCCTTGTAGTATAGTTTGAAGTCAGGTAGCATGATGCCTCCAGCTTTGTTCTTTTGGCTTACGATTGTCTTGGCAATGCAGGCTCTTTTTTGGTTCCATATGAACTTTAAAGTAGTTTTTTCCAATTCTGTGAAGAAAGTCATTGGTAGCTTGACAGGGATGGCATTGAATCTATAAATCACCTTGGGCAGTATGGCCATTTTCACAATATTGATTCTTCCTACCCGTGAGCATGGAATGTTCTTCCATTTGTTTGTATCCTCTTTTATCTCATTGAGAAGCAGTCTGTAGTTCTCCTTGAAGAGGTCCTTCACATCCCTTGTAAGTTGCATTCCTAGGTATTTTATTCTCTTTGAAGCAATTGTGAATGGGAGTTCACTCATGATTTGGCTCTCTGTCTGTTGTTAGTGTATAAGAATGCTTGTGATTTTTGTACATTGATTTAGTATCCTGAGACTTTGCTGAAGTTGCTTATCAGCTTGAGGAGATTTTGGGCTGATATGATCTGGTTTTCTAGATGTACAATCAAGTCATCTGCAAACAGGGACAACTTAACTTCCTCTTTTCCTAATTGAATACCTTTTATTTCTTTCTCCTGCCTGATTGCTCTGGACAGAACTTCCAACACTTTGTTGAATAGGAGTGGTGAGAGAGGGCATCCCTGTCTTGTGCCCGTTTTCAAAGGGAATGCTTCCAGTTTTTGCCCATTCAGTATGATATTGGCTGTGGGTTTGTCATAGATAGCTCTTATTATTTTGAGATACATCCCATCAATACCTAATTTATTGAGAGTTTTTAGCATGAAGGGTTGTTGAATTTTGTCAAAGGCATTTTCTGCATCTATTGAGATAATCATGTGGTTTTTGTCTTTGGTTCTGTTTATATGCTGGATTATATTTATTGATTTGCATATGTTGAACCAGCCTTGCATCCCAGGGATGAAGCCCACTTGGTCATGGTGGATAAGCTTTTTGATGTGCTGCTGGATTTGGTTTGCCAGTATTTTATTGAGGATTTTTGCATTGACGTTCATGAAGGATATTGGTCTAAAATTCTCTTTTTTGGTTGTGTCTTTGCCAGGCTTTGGAATCAGGATGATGCTGACCTCATAAAATAAGTTAGGGAGGATTCCCTTTTTCCTATTGATTGGAAAAGTTTCAGAAGGAATGGTACCAGCTCCTCTTTGTACCTCTAGTAGAATTCGGCTGTGAATCCATCTGGTCCTGGGCTTTTTTTGGTTGGTAAGCTATTGATTATTGCCTCAATTTCAGAGGCTGTTATTGGTCTATTCAGAGATTCAAATTCTTCCTCATTTAGTCTTGGGAAGATGTATGTGTCGAGGAATTTATCTATTTCTTCTAGATTTTTTAGTTTATTTGCATAGAGGTGTTTATAGTATTCTCTGATGGTAGTTTGTATTTCTCTGGGATCAGTGGTGATCTCCCCTTTATCATTTTTTATTGCGTCTACTTGATTCTTCTCTCTTTTCTTCTTTATTAGTCTTGCTAGTTGTCTATCAATTTTGTTGATCTTTTCAAAAAACCAGCTTCTGGATTCATTAATTTTTTGAAGGCTTTTTTGTGTCTCTATTTCCTTCAGTTCTGCTCTGATTTTGGTTATTTTTTGCCTTCTGCTAGCTTTTGAATGTGTTTGCTCTTGCTTTTCTAGTTCTTTTAATTGTGATGTTAGGGTGTCCATTTTAGATCTTTCCTGCTTTCTCTTGTGGGCATTTAGTGCTATAAATTTCCCTCCACACACTGCTTTGAACGTGTCCCAGAGATTCTGGTATGTTGTGTCTTTGTTCTCACTGGTTTCAAAGAACATCTTTATTTCTGCCTTCATTTCATTATGTACCCAGTAGTCATTGAGGAGCAGGTTGTTCAGTTTCCATGTAGTTGAGTGGTTTTGAGTGAGTTTCTTAATCTTGAGTTCTAGTTTGATTGCACTGTCGTCTGAAAGACAGTTTGTTATAATTTCTAGTCTTTTACATTTGCTGAGGAGTGCTTTACTTCCAATTATGTGGTCAGTTTTGTAGTAGGTGTGGTGTAGTGCTGAAAAGAATATATATTCTTTTGATTTGGGGTGGAGAGTTCTGTGGATGTCTATTAGATCTGCTTGGTGCAGAGCTGAGTTCAATTCCTGGATATCCTTGTTAACTTTCTGTCTTGTTGATCTGTCTAATGTTGACAGTGGGGTGTTAAAGTCTTCCATTATTATTGTGTGGGAGTCTAAGTCTCTTTGTAGGTCACTAAGAACTTGCTTTATGAATCTGGGTGCTCCTGTATTGGGTGCATATATATTTAGGATAGTTAGCTCTTCTTGTTGAATCGATCCCTTTTCCATTATGTAATGGCCTTCTTTGTCTTTTTTGATCTTTGTTGGTTTAAAGTCTGTTTTATCAGAGACGAGGATTGCAAACCCTGCCTTTTTTTGTTTTCCATTTGCTTGGCAGATCTTCCTCCATCCCTTTATTTTGAGCCTATGTTGTCTCTGCACATGAGATGGGTTTCCTGAATACAGCACACTGATGGTTCTTGACTCTTTATCCAATTTTCCAGTCTGTGTCTTTTAATTGGAGCATTTAGCCCATTTACATTTAAGGTTAATATTGTTATGTGTGAATTTCATCCTGTCATTATGATGTTAGCTGGTTATTTTGCCCATTAATTGATGCAGTTTCTTCCTAGCCTTGATGGTCTTTACAATTTGGCATGTTTTTGCAGTGGCTGGTACCGGTTGTTCCTTTCTATGTTTAGTGCTTCCTTCAGGAGCTCTTTTAGGGCAGGCCTGGTGGTGACAAAATCTCTCAACATTTGCTTGTCTGTCTCCTTCACTTATGAAGCTTAATTTGGCTGGGTATGAAGTTCTGGGTTGAAAATTCTTTTCTTTAAGAATGTTGAATATTGGTCCCCACTCTCTTCTGGTTTGTAGAGTTTCTGCCAAGTGATCCGCTGTTAATCTGATGGGCTTCCCTTTGTGGGACCTTTCTCTCTGGCCTTTCTCTCTGGCCGCCCTTAACATTTTTTCCTTCATTTCAACTTTAGTGAATCTGACAATTTTGTGTCTTGGGGTTGCTCTTCTAGAGGAGTATTTTTGTGGCGTTCTCTGTATTTCCTGAATTTGAATGTTGACCTGCCATGCTAGATTGGGGAAGTTCTCCTGGATAATATCCTACAGAGTGTTTTCCAACTTGGTTCCATTCTCCCCATCACTTTCAGGTACACCAATCAGACATAGATTTGGTCTTTTCACATAGTCCCATATTTCTTGGAGGCTTTGTTTCTTTTTATTCTTTTTCTCTAAACTTCTCTTCTCGCTTCATTTCTTTCATTTCATCTTCCATCACTGATACCCTTTCTTCCAGTTGATCGCATTGGTTACTGAGGCTTCTGCATTTGTCACGTAGCTCCTGTGCCTTGATTTTCAGCTCCATCAGGTCCTTTAAGGACTTCTCTGCATTGGTTATTCTAGTTATCCATTCATCTAATTTTTTTTTCAAAGCTTTTAACTTCTTTTCCATTGGTTCAAATTCCTCCTGTAGCTCGGAGTAGTTTGATCATCTGAAGCCTTCTCTCAACTCGTCAAAGTCATTCTCCATCCAGCTTTGTTCCATTGCTGATGAGGAGCTCAGTTCCTTTGGAGGAGGAGAGGTGCTCTGATTTTTAGAGTTTCCAGTTTTTCTGCTCTGTTTTTTTCCCATCTTTGTGGTTTTTTCTACCTTTGGGCTTTGATGGTGGTGATGTACAGATGGGGTTTTGGTGTGGATGTCCTTTCTGTTTGTTAGTTTTCCTTCTAACAGACAAGACCCTCAGCTGCAGGTCTGTTGGAGTTTGCTAGAGGTCCACTCCAGACCCTGTTTGCCTGGGTATTAGCAGTGGTGGCTGCAGAACAGCAGATATTGGTGAACTGCAAATGCTGCTGCCTGATTGTTCCTCTGGAAGTTTTGTCTCAGAGGAGTACGCGGCCATGTGAGGTGTCAGTCCACCCCTACTTGGGGGTGCCTCCCAGTTTGGCTACTCGGGTGTCAGGGACCCACTTGGGGAGGCAGTCTGCCCATTCTCAGATCTCAAGCTGCATGCTGGGAGAACCACTACTCTCTTCAAAGCTGTCAGAGAGGTACATTTAAGTCTGCAGAGGTTACTGCTGTCTTTTTGTTTGTCTGTGCCCTGCGCCCAGAGGTGGAGCCTACAGAGGCAGGCAGGCCTCCTTGAGCTGTGGTGGGCTCCACCCAGTTCAAGCTTCCTGGCCACTTTGTTTACCTAATCAAACAACTAACTCGGCAATGGTGGGTGCCCCTCCCCCAGGCTCACTGCCGCCTTGCAGTTTGATCTCAGACTGCTGTGCTAGCAAAGAGCGAGACTCTGTGGGCATAGGACCCTCCGAGCCATGTGCAGGATATAATCTCCTGGTGTGCTGTTTTTTAAGCCTGTTGGAAAAGTGCAGTATTAGGGTGGGAGTGACCCTATTTTCCAGGTGCCATCTGTCACCCCTTTCTTTGACTAGGAAAGGGAATTCCCTGACCCCTTGCGCTTCCTGGGTGAGGTGATGCCTCACCCTGCTTCGGCTCATGCACACTGCGCTGCACCCACTGTCCTGCTCCTACTGTCTGGCACTCCCCAGTGAGACGAACCCGGTACCTCAGTTGGAAATGCAGAAATCACTGTCTTCTGCATGGCTCACACTGGAAGCTGTAGATCGGAGCTGTTCCTATTAGGCCATCTTGGCTCCTCCCCCTGATGAGAGCTGCTCTTATGGAATGTTGATTGTTACAGTGATAGAAGAAACAGAAATCATTTATCCAATATTTGATTATTTATTTATTTATGTATTTATTTATTTATTTTTTATTTTTTATTATTATACTTTAGGTTTTAGAGTACATGTGCACAATGTGCAGGTTTGTTACATATGTATTCATGTGCCATGTTGGTGTGCTGCACCCATTAACTCGTCATTTAGCATTAGGTATATCTCCTAATGCTGTCCCTCCCCACTCCCCCAACCCCACAACAGTCCCTAGAGTGTGATGTTCCCCTTCCTGTGTCCACGAGTTCTCATTGTTCAATTCCCACCTATGAGTGAGAACATGCGGTGTTTGGTTTTTTGTTCTTGCGATAGTGTACTGAGAATGATGTTTTCCAGTTTCATCCATGTCCCTACAAAGGACATGAACTCATCATTTTTTATGGCTGCATAGTATTCCATGGTGTATATGTGCCACATTTTCTTAATCCAGTCTATTGTTGTTGGACATTTGGGTTGGTTCCAACTCTTTGCTATTGTGAATAGTGCCACAATAAACATACGTGTGCATGTGTCTTTATAGTAGCATGACTTATAGTCCTTTGGGTATATACCCAGTAATGGGATGGCTGGGTCAAATGGTATTTCTAGTTCTAGATCCCTGAGGAATCGCCACACTGACTTCCACAATGGTTGAACTAGTTTACAGTCCCACCAACAGTGTAAAAGTGTTCCTATTTCTCCACATCTCCACATCCTCTCCAGCACCTGTTGTTTCCTGACTTTTGAATGATGGCCATTCTAACTGGTGTGAGACGGTATCTCACTGTGGTTTTGATTTGCATTTCTCTGATGGCCAGTGATGATGAGCATTTTTTCATGTGTTTTTTGGCTGCATAAATGTCTTCTTTTGAGAAGTGTCTGTTCATATCCTTTGCCCACTTTTTGATGGGGTTGTTTGTTTTTTCTTGTGAATTTGTTTGAGTTCATTGTAGATTCTGGATATTAGCCCTTTGTCAGATGAGTAGGTTGCCAAAATTTTCTCCCATTCTGTAGGTTGCGTGTTCACTCTGATGGTAGTTTCTTTTGCTGTGCAGAAGCTCTTTAATTTAATTAGATCCCATTTGTCAATTTTGGCTTTTGTTGCCATTGCTTTTGGTGTTTTAGACATGAAGTCCTTGCCCATGCCTATGTCCTGAATAGTATTGCCTAGGTTTTCTTGTAGGATTTTAATGGTTTTAGGTCTAACATTTAAGATTTTAATCCATCTTGACTTAATTTTTGTATAAGGTGTAAGGAAGGGATCCAGTTTCAGCTTTCTACATATGGCTAGCCAGTTTTCCCAGCACCATTTATTAAATAGGGAATCCTTTCCCCATTTCTTGTTTTTGTCAGGTTTGTCAAAGATTCTTGTACAACAATCACAGACAAACAGAGAGCCAAATCATGAGTGAACTCCCATTCACAATTGCTTCAAAGAGAATAAAATACCTAGGAATCCAACTTAAAAGGGATGTGAAGGACCTCTTCAAGGAGAACTACAAACCACTGCTCAATGAAATAAAAGAGGATACAAATAAATGGAAGAACATTCCATGCTCATGGGTTGGAAGAATCAATATCGTGAAAATGACCATACTGCCCAAGGTGATTTATAGATTCAATGCCATCCCCATCAAGCTACCAATGACTTTCTTCACAGAATTGGAAAAAACTACTTTAAAGTTCATATGGAACCAAAAAGGAGCCCGCATCACCAAGTCTATCCTAAGCCAAAAGAACAAAGCTGGAGGCATCATGCTACCTGACTTCAAACTATACTACAAGGCTACAGTAACCAAAACAGCATGGTACTGGTACCACAACAGAGACATACATCTATGGAACAGAACAGAGTCCTCAGAAATGGTGTTGATTATTTATTTAAAAAATCAATTTGTGCCTATATGTGACAGACAACATGTTAGACATTTTAAATGGGGAGCCAGATTGAAAGAGATGATACATTAATAAGTATGGAAGTATATATTCATTAATTTGTATGTGAAAAATATTTGATTAATGCTGAAGAAGAGATAAGACCCAATCTAATAATATTTCCATATAAGATGGTTAAAAAAAATCTCCTAGGATTCTTAAAGCCAGAATGGTTTCTGTCTTTTCTACATTATCTGGGTCCCCATGATGATTAAAAAGTGGGTAGAAAGAGAATGGCTCTGGCAATTACTTAGTCTTTGAATTCCTAAGAATCACCATTCTTTAACCTTTGCTTTTGAATCCTCCAGTAACTTCCACTTTTGAATTGCTCCGAAATCCTAAACTTTGCCTTGTTTTTCCTGGTTGAAACTGTGTTTCTTTCACTATTAATTTTCCATATTTCTTGGATGATTCAAGCCTTTTCTTTCTTTTTTTTTTTTTTTTTTTTTTGGTGAGGATTGTAAGTCAAAGACCAGGAGTGATATCTTTGTATGTTACTATCAGTTTTGAAAACATTGTGAAATGATTTTTATCTCTATTGACCTTATGATTCTTGTAACCCTTCAGCTATCGCAGTAATTTCGACAGATTTTGAAGCCATTTCATAATTTTACTTCAGATGCAGCTTGCTCATTATTTTCACAAATGATTATTTATATAGAAAACTAATAATAGGTAGAAATTTTATTGTTATATAATATTATTATGCTGTAGATTAATATTAAAATTATTCTTTAAGAAAGTAGTTCTCAGCCAGGAGAAATTTTGCCCCACAGGGGATATTTGGCAATGTGTGGAGACATTTTTTTTTATTGTCATGACTAGGAAGTGCTACTGGCATCTAGTGGGTAGAGGGTAGGGATGCTGTTAAATATTCTATAATGCATCAGACAGCCTAAAATAAAGAATTATTTCCAGTCTGAAATATCAATAGTGCTGTACTTGATAAACCTCATTTTAAAATAATTCCAAGAACAAAACCATATTGTTGAATTTTTAATGTCTGCTTGAAAGTCATGGTACTATAATTTTTATCTAGGGAAAAGATAATTTAAAAGCATTTATGCTTTGGATCTTCTTTCCTTTACACATTAATGTATTCCTTCTAAAGCTCTAAATTGAGTAGGTTAAGTGATTTTCTTTTAAAATGTTCAACTACCTATAACCACGAGTGCTTTCTCTTAAGTGCAAGTTCAAGCTGTCTTGTTAGCAAGTTATGCCAGATTCAGTTATTAAGAAAATGAATACCCTGTAGATAAAATATGTTCCCATTTCAAAATAAATTACACATTTAAGGGATACTGCAGCAATTTAAAAAATATGTGTTTTTGGCACAAATCAAAATTCTATTTCTATGTTCACCATATAGTTTCACGTCTAATATCTAAGCTTGATTGCTGGATTTGTAAAGGAATGTCAATGAACGTGAATACACATGCTCTCTAGAGTGCTAAATGTTCAAGTTGATATATATGTATCTGTATTTTATGTAGAACTTACAAACATATTGCTTCTAGATTTTACTGGTACCTAACATAATGCTTTTCAAGGAATATTGTGATATTGTGAGATATACTTAGCCATGTCTGTACTTTTGTAAGGAAAATATTTTGTTGTTGAATATATTAATATATATATTGTGATTATATGTCATATAGCCTTAATTTCTAGTCATAAAAATAATAAAAGGAAGCAAAGACATTTCTTCTAGAAGACTTCTCTGATTCCTCCAGTCTTGAGTACATCCATAGCATCCCTGGTATGTCACTATTAATCTACTACTAGATTGTTTCAATATGTCTATGTGCTACCTCCTGCAAGTGACCAGAAATTTTTATTTTGACCCTGGATCTGTCACACTGCCTGGCATAAAGTAAAACATTCATGTTTTACGTGATGTTTTAATGTGATAGTTTCTGAAATAGAGGTAAGTTCCATGTTAATGGCAAACCCAGTTTGTTGTTCTGTTATTTTTTAAAAGTCAGTCTTGTTCCAGAGCTATGTAAAGATTTCATCATGTGAATTAGAGATTTACATTCTGCTTATCTATATTTATCTTTTCTCTGTATTCCAAAAATATCCCATTTTTATTCAGATAGCCATGCATCTTCCCACAGCACACACGACTCAAATGAAATGGCCACTTTTGTAGTTTCAGGGCCTGTGTAGTTTAGGAGGTCAGTATTGGGAAATCCATCCTCCTTTCCAGAAAATGGTTTAGGAATTCATAATTAAATTCCAAGCACTTGGGATTTGGAGGAACTAATTATTAATAAGCAGAAATATCCCCCACTGTTAGGAGACAGGATATTTTTCTTCTCTTCTTCACTGTACATGAATAAGCAGTCTGCTGCTTCAGTAGCTGCTGGCAGCCATCTTGCTGCTATGGAGAAAGCTTGATCAACACAGAGAAGGGGAGAGCTGAGGCAACAGCAGAGGGGCAGAGCTGGATCTGTGACTATCTCACCTGGAGCTTATCCTATTTTTTGATTTAGGTTATGTGAGAAAGCGTCTTTCTATATTTTGTAAGCTTTTTATTACTTGTAGCCTAAGTAACACAATGTTAGAAATTCCCAGTCCTCTCCTTTTATTAAAAAAATCATTCGTATCTGTTGACTTTTTTCTATAATTCAGGCTATAATTACCCATCACACATTCAGCTATTTTCTCTTCTCTCTTCTCTGTCTTTCTGCACCTCAAAATTTCTGTGCATTTCTTTTCTTTTATCCTGAGGCCTGCTGACAACTGCTTTTACATTCTCAACATTCCCCGGGTGAATTAACAAGACGTCTTTACAACAAATACATTTATTCTCTAAGAGAAATTCCAGCACTGGCTGTTAAGACATTAAAATTTTTACATTTTCTCAATCTTTCTGTTGTGACAGATTAAAGAATACTAAAGGAGCTATAATATAGTGGTTAGCAGCTGAAATCTGTACTTAGTCTGTTTTCAAATTTTGGCCTCACTAGTTAGTGACTTGGGCAAGTCATTTAACCTTACTAAACCTCAGTTTCATCATCTAGAACAGCAGTAGGCAAACAATGGCCCATAGACAAAATCTAGTATACTATTTTTAAAAATTTTTTTATTGTAATACAATCACACTTATTTGGTTATGGATTGTATATGCAGCTTTTGAGCCAAAATAGCAGTTGAGTAGCTGTGGCAAAGACTGACTGTTAGGCTAGCAAAGCCTAAAGTATTTGTTATTTGGCTCTTTCCTAAAAATGTTTGCTAACTCCTGATCTAGAAATTTGGCTAAATAAAAGTCTCATAGGATTGTTGTGAGGCTTAAATGAGATAATACACATAGGTAGTTAACATGGCAACTGGAATGTATAAACCTGCAATAAATGTTAGCTGCCATTATTGTTGTTAATAATAGTAATGTTCAGGAAAAGAGCAGTGTTGGTAGATCAAAAATTATTTGAACCAGTGCCCTCACCATTTTTTGCAGTTGAGGAAAATGACTGCCATGAGGACACATGATGTAGTTTTATTGAAAAATATTTATTAGCAAGGGGTAGAAAACAATATTTATTTCTGGAGTCAGTCCCCCAGGTGAGGTATAAATATAATTACGAGACTGCATAGATATATTTATACCACCCTGGTGAGACTATGATACTTTAAGTCTTATTTTTCATCCAGGGGAAATAAAGTTATTTTAAAAATCATAACTCATTGCTATTGTTAATTCAATAATAACAATTGTGTATGGGGCTGCATTAGGGGAGAGTATATCACTAGTGTTTGACCAGGCAGCAGAATAATTGATAGAATCCCCATTTCCCCTAAGAGGTTTATTTGTCATGTCAAAGTTACTCTGGTCTGGTGCAACACAGATGGTGTTGTGACAGCACAAAATGATGAGTGCCACATTGTTCTTTCTAATGATCTTCTTCTGTTCAATTCATCTTGTTTTGCAGCCTTGAATCTCTGCTACATGCCTGTTTTTAAAATAGGGGACATCCGGTAGAGGAAGTCAAAGAGGATGCTGCTTCTTTTGCTATTTTTCTGATTGTTAAGTGGGTCCAGAAAGTACTAAAACATACTATGAATAAGAAAATGAAAAAAATATCACCAGCTTTATCACATAAATGAATAAATGGTAAACTTTTCTCAAAAACAGTAGAATATATCCTAGTTCTATACAAAATAAATTCTGCTAAACTAGCTTAATTATCTCTATGACATGGTTCTGGGTATGATAATAAAGGAAAACATACATATTAAAATGGACACAGTTAAATTATCATTCTCTTTCTTAATCCACTATTGAAAATATATACAATAGGTTAGAGAATCAGTAAAAGGATCAATAAAAATAGTGTAAATGTCAATAGAGAAAACAAGGTAGTTCATATAATGAGGAATCTCAAATTCAAAAACTGACATTGTAGTAATGTACTATTAAAATATACTTTGATTAAAATGGATGGATATGTCAATTGAGTTGACTATTCAGGAATACATTAAAATTACATTCAAATTTACACTGCTCTGAAATTCATTGTATAACTTTTCACTTTTTTGCACTTCTATAATTTCTTCTTGTTTAGATGTTGAGGTGAACGCTAAATATTAAGAGAAGTTTCCTTCATCCTGTAAATCTTCTCCAAGCAGTGTCCTGGGAATAATAGCTATAAAATATAGAATAGTTTTCGTCAACTTTTAGAATCTGTGAAACTCTTAACGACATTCAGAATACATGTAAACCATCAATTTTAAATTATTTATGTTTTAAAATGTTTGCAATAGTATTTTAAATTGGTAATTATACCAATTCCCTATTTGTGAGGAGGAGAACGTCATTTGTAATCTTTCACCAATATATCAATGTTAAACTTGATAAGCGTTACTTGAGTCATAAATTATAATCCTCATCCAGCCAAAATTTTTTTTCTTTCTTTTTTTTTTTTTTTTAGAGACAAGGTCTTGGTCTCATTTTGACCAGGCAAGAGTGCAGTGGTACAATCACAGCTCACTGCAACCTCAAACACCTGGGCTTAAGGTATCCTTCTGCCTCAGCCTCCCAAGTAGCTAGAACTATAGGCACATGCCACTGTGAACAGCTAATTAAATATGTTTTTGTAGAGATGAGGTCTTGCAATGTTGGCCAGGCTGGTCTGGCACCCCTGGCCTCAAGTGGCTTTTTTGCCTTTGTCTTCCACAGCCAAGTTTTTAATTCTGTTTTTAACTAAAGCAGAAAATCTTGTCACAATAATGCTTTGTAAATGGCTGTAATTGTATATCATTCTGGATATTTGAATCAAACTTCCTTCTAAGTCAATGAGGCAGTTTGTTCCAGACTCCAGATTCATTAATTCCTGATTCACTTTTTACTTTCAACTCTGAAATATCTGTTCTATTGCAGCATTTTCATGTTGTTTGTGAATCTGTCCAATGATATATATTTTTAAACCTATTTTTTCCTCCAAAAATGAGAAAACATTCAAATGCTAGGAAAAACTCTCAGTAATCTCATATTAATACTTTTGTTATACGTTTTTCTTCAAGGATAAAAATTAGAATTTTTTAGTGCTGAAATGATGGCTTTAGGCTCTGCAAGATACTAAATGTGTTCCTGAGATGTTCCACTAAAACAAGCTTCATGTCATCATTCAAATGGTCTTTTCTGGCAACACTGGTGTCATAAAGTAATGTTTTTCATCTCACTTCCTATTTTAATTTGGTGAACACCTTCTCCTTTTACTGACAACATACTTCACTGTGGAAAACTAGTCATCCATTTATTGCCATTTTTTTCACCAACACCCTGAAAGATGTATATATTCACTAGATGAAATGTGATTGCGATGAAAGAGTTCACCATGTTCTTCAACACCGAATCAATAATATAGATGTATATTATTGACTACCAACTGAACTCTAGATTTGACAATGTGCAGGATTGGCATGCAGGTATAACCTGTTTTTATTTGTTTTATTTACTTGTTTTCATTGTAGAGTGGTGTTTGTCCTTGTTAGACACAGAAGTGCTGTTCTGTTAAGATTAATTTAAGTACATGTTTTCTAGTGTACACTACAAAAGAAAAATATTACCCCCATAGCACATTTTTCAATAATAAACCACACAAAAAGACATCATGCACTTCTCTCTTCCACTGCACATAGCAAAAAGCTTATTCATATGCTTGCATATGCATGGTCTTGTCTACTGAAAAGTGAAATATGCTCATCATATTTTAGTAATTGCTCTTCCACATTATATGTCATGGATATGTGTTTGCAAATTCTGGGTTGTGCCTTAAAAGAAGGCATTGCCTTCTCTTTGTCTGGGAAATGTTGAGAATAAGAACAGATTTCGTGGGCCTAGATATAAAATGGTGTGCTAAGGAGGGCCTCTTTCTAGCCTTGAATTGTATGTGACTGAGAAATAAACTTTGATCTTGTTAATCAATTTTATTTATTTATCTGTGTTATAGGAGCTAAGTTGAGCTCTAATATGAATTAATCTCCTAAATTAGAAAAAGATTACATCTATGTTAATAAATCTGGTTGTATCTATATCTATAGTTATTAGAGAAACTGTTTAATATTTCTGAGCTTCAGTTTTTGAATCTGTAAAACACAGATGATAACGCCTACCCTAGATAGTTGTTGTAAGGATTAAGTGATAGGAAATATGTGAAGTGCTTTAGCAAAGTTTCTAGTGTTATGCATAAATACTCAATAGAGTTTAACTGTTATTATTGAATTTGATATTCTGGTACTTTGGAATATAACTAAATTATTAAATTATTTTTTGTGTGAATAGAAATTATATTTAATTAAGTCTTGTTGCTTTAACTCACTTGATGTTGGGATACATTAGCCTGGTTCTAGATCTGTCTAGTAGATACATCACCAGCCAGACAACTCATTCTTTAGCCAGTGATCATGGTTCCCTTAGCTGATTTCTGGTTTGAGTATGTTTTATGCATTAAACAAAATAATGGTTGTAAATTGATTGGCATGTTGTAACATGTTGTAAGTCGTTGATAATTGAAGACTATTATTATTTGATTTTTTTTTTTTTTTTTTTTTTTTTTTTTTTTTTTTTTTTTTTTGCTGTTAGCTGTTACATATTCTTCAATTAATGGTAAGGAAAAAATGATCCAAAGATTTAAAGTGATTTCTTTAAAGTTCTTCCTCTAGGATTTGGAGCCAAGATGGCTGACTAGTGGCAGCCAGGAAGAAAAATCTCCCACCAAGAGACCAGGCCATGGAGAAAATGGCACACTCTAAGCAGATCTTCAGAGGGAGGGCATTGAGAGTGGACAGAGGAAGGACAGAGACCCTGGGATGAAGGGGTTGGAAGTTGGGACCATGCATGGGGTTGCTGAGCACCAGGACTTGTCCCTGGCCCCCCCCCGTGGCTCCTAGGGAACTGATAAGTTGAACAGGCCAGGAGTGGCCTGCCCTCACCAGGGACCTCCAAAATCCTAGCTGCAAGAGACCCCACAAGCTCCACGACACTTGGGATGGCAGGGAGGGGAGTTTGGAGAGGCAGCAGGGGCAGGATTCTAGCTTGTGAGGAGCCCAGAAGGTTTGGCATGAGAAGGGCTGCAGTGGAGTCTGGCCAGGAATGCCTATTTGCCAAAGCTTGCCAAGCTCTTCTAGGTGCCTTTGGCCTTTGGTAACTGCCAGATCTGGACAGAGAAGGGCAGTCTTGCCTGTGGGATGGGGGCATCTGACCTGAGCATCCCCTTGTCTGCTGGCCTCTCCTAGGGCCCCAGTCTTCTCACCCCCACTTGCATCTCAGCCTTGGTTGCCCAAGCAGGGTGCTTCCTGGGACCCATCATTATAGCTCCTTCACTGGAAGACCACACCTAGCAGACCATGCCTAACCATTGTAGACTTTCAGCAGACTGCTCCCCACTGATGCGCAACTACCGACTTGCAGCCTCCCTTGACTGAACCTCACCCCATCGCTTTGCCATCATGCACTTTTCCATGAGCCCAGCCCCTCCCCATGAACTACTTTGTGGGCACGTGTGCATAAGCAGACCTCCCCTCCCCTCATCTCTTGTCATGTGCACATGCACCATGTTGCCCCACTGCTGCTGGCACAAGTGTGCACACACGGACACTGTTGCCTCTTTCCTGACAACACATGAAGGCCAGCATACTGCCCCCACTGGTGCCCTGGCCCTGCCAACATGTCAGCACTCCACTGCACCATCGCACTTATTTATGTGTGTGCAGGTGTGGGTCCTGCTGCCGTCATCCTGAAGAAGGGCTGTGGCTGGTAACCCACATTAGAGGCTTGTTGCCAGGGGACCAGAAATATTTTGGACTCCACCCAGTGCTGTGGGGATTCTAACCTCAAGAGGCCAAAGAACAAATCCAGGAACCCTGTACCAGCCCCTCAGGGCTAGAACACACAGTTTAGGATTGATGAGCCCTCTCGCACCCCTCCCCCTCCGAAATCTTCCAAGATGAAGCAGTTGATTGAATCCACCTTACCCCACAATTAAACCTTCAAGGGCATCAAAGATAAAAGGAAAAAACAAATCCAAAACCCATCCAAAAGACAGCAACTTCAAAGATTAAAGGACGGTCAGCCCACGCAGATAAGACAGCACCAGTACAAGAACTCTGGCAACTCAAAGAGCCACAGTGCCTTGTTACCTCCAAATAACTACACTAGTTAACCAGCAATGGTTATTAACAAGGTTGAAATGGCTAAAATGACTGACATATAATTCAGAATCTACATAGGAATGAAGATCATTGAGAGTCAGGAGAAAATTGAAACCCAATCCAAGGAGTCTAAGGAATCCAGTAAAACAATATAAGAAATATGAAACAAAATAGGCATTTTAAGGAAGAACCAAACTGAACTGATAGAGCTGAACAACTCACTACAAGAATTTTGTAATACAGTTGCTAGTATTGACAGCAGAATAGACCAACCTGAGGAAAGAATTCCAGAGGTTGAAGACTGGTTCTTCAAATCGACTGAATCAGACAAAAATAAAGATAAAATAAGACAAAGAATGAACAAAGCCTCCAATAAATATAAAGTTATGTAAAGAGACCAAATCTATGACTCATTGGCATCTCTGAAAAAGAGAGAGAGAAAGCAAGCAACTTGGAAAACATATTGGACGGTATTGTTCATGAAAGCTTCCACAACCTCCCTAGAGAGGCCAACACGCAAATTCAGGAAATGCAGAGAACCCCATTGAGATGCTATACAAGATGACCATCCCTAAGACACATAATCATTAGATTCTCCAAGCTCAATGTGAAACAGAAAATATAAAAAGCAGCTAGAAATTAGGAGCAGGTCATGTACAAAGGGAACCATCAGGCTAAGAGCAGGCCGTTCAGCAGAAACCTTACAAACCAGAAGAGATTGGGGAATTATATTCAGCATTTTTAAGAAAAGAATTTTCAACCAAGAATTTCATATCCAGCCAAGCTAAACTTCATAAGCAAAGGAGAAATAAAATTCTTTACACGTAATCAAATGTTAATGGAACTCCTTACCATCACACTGGTATTATAAGAGGTACTTAAGGGTGTGCTAAACATGGAAACAAAAGATTATTACCTACCACCAAAAAAACACACTTAGGTTTGAGGCCCACTGACACTATAAAGAAACTCTACAATCAATTCTACAAAATAGCCAACAGACAATATAATGACAAGTTCAAATCCTCACATATCAAAATTAACCTTGAGTGTAAATGAGGTAACATCCCACTTAAAAGGCAAATTGGACAAAGAAACAAGACCCAGCTGTAAGCTGTCTTCAAGAGGCCCACCTCACATGAAACATCCACAAGCTTAAAGTAAAGGGATGGAGAAAAATCTACCAAGAAAACGGAAAACAAACAGACAAACAAACAGTGGTTGCTATTCTAATTTCAAACAAAACAGACTTTAAACCAATAAACACAGAACAAAGACAAAGGGCATTTCATAATGGTAAATGGTTCAGTTCAACCAGGAGACTTAGCTATTCTAAATATATATGAACCCAACACTGAGGCACCCAGATTCATAAAACAAATTCTTAGAGATCTATGTGAGACTTAGATAACTACACGATAATAGTGGGAGACTTCAACACTCCACTGACAGTATTAGATACATCATTGAAGCAGAAAACCAACAAAGACATTCTCAGCACCTGAACTCAGCACTTGACCAAATGGACCTTGCAGACATCTACAAAACTCTCCTCCCAAAAACAGAATATACATTCTTCTCATCTGCACATAGCACATAATCTGAAATTGACCACATGATCAACCGTCACAGAATTCTCAGCAAATTCAAAAAAGTCATAATTATACTAACCACACTCTTGGATCACACTGCAATAAAAACAGAAATCAATACTAAGAGGATGACTCAAAACCATTATGTGGAAATTAAACAACGTGCTTCTTTTCGACCTTTGGGTAAAGAATGAAATTAAGGCAGAAATCAAGAAATTCTCTGAAATGAATGAAACAAAGATAAAACATGCCAGAATTGCTGGAACACAGCTAAAGCAATGTTAAGGTGAAAGTTTATAGCACTAAAAACGTTAGAACGATATCAAATTAATAATCTAATAATCTAACATCACACCTAGAGAAACTAGAAAAACAAAAGCAAACCAACACCAAAGCTACCAGAAGACAAGAAATAACCACAATCAGATTTGAACTGAAGGAAATTGAGGTGGGGAAAACAATAAAAGTATCCACAAAACAAGAGGTTTGGTATTTGAAGAAATAAATATGATTGATAGATAGCTAGACTAATAAAGAAAAAGAGGTCTAAATAAACACAATCAGAAATGACAAAGAAGACATTACCCCTAATTCCACAGAAATACAAGAAACCCTCAGAAACTATTATGAATGAACACCTCTTCACACACAAACTAGAAAACCTACAGGAAATGGATAAATTCCTGGAAACATACAACCTCCCAAGATTGAACTAGGAAGAAATTGAAACCATGTACAGAACAATAACAAGCTCTGAAATTGAATCAGTAATAAAAGGCCTACCAACCAATAAAAGCCCTGTACTAGAGATATTTGCAGCTGAATTTTACCAGATGTATAAAAAAGAGCTGGTATCATTCCTACTAAAACTATTCCAAAACACTGAGGAGGAGGCACTGCCCCCTAACTCATTCTATGAGGCCAGCATCCAAATACCAAAACCTAGCAGAGATAGAAAAACACAAAAACAAAAAAACAGGAACGTTTCAGGACAACGACCTTGATTAACACAGACACAAAAATCCTCACTAAAACAGTAATAAACTGAATACAGCAGCACGTCAATAAACTAATCCTTCAAGATCAAGGAGGCTTTATCCCTGAGATGTAAAGTTGGTTCAATATACACAAATCAATAAGTGTGATTCATCACATAACAGAACTAAAATTTAAAGCCATATGATCATCTCAATACTGGCAGAAAAGGCTTTTGATACAATTCAACATCTCTTCTTGTTAAAAGCTCTCAATAAACTAGGTATTAAAGGAAATACCTCAAAATAATAAAAGCCATCTATGGCAAACCCATAGCCAACATCATACTGTGGGGCAAAAGCTGAAAACATTTCCATTGAGAATTGGACAGGACAAGGATGCCCACTCCCACCGCTCCTATTCAACATAGCACTGGAAGTCCTAGCCAGAGCAATCAGGCAAGAGAAAGAAATAAAAGTCATCTAAATAAGAACAGAGGAAATCATATGACCTGTTTGTAGATGATATGATTTTATACCTAGAAAACCCCATAGTTTCTATGCCAAAACCCCTATGTCAGATTAACAACTTCAGAAAAGTTTCATAATACAATATAAATGTACAAAAATCAGTAGCATTTCTATACAATAAGAATGTCCAAGCTGAGAGCTATATTAAGAATGCAATCCCATTCACAGTAGCCACAAAAAATAAAACGCCTAGAAATACAGCTAATCAGGGAGGTGAGCAATCTCTAAAACAAGAATTACAAAATACTATTGAAATAAATAAGAGATGACACAGAAATGGAAAAATATGTCATGCTCATGGAAAGGAAGAATCAATGTTATCAAAATGGCAATACTTCCCAATGGAATTTAGAGATTCAATGCCATCACTATCAAACTGTCAAAGACAGTTTTCACAGAGTTAGAAAAAATTAGTCTAAAATTCATATGGAACCAAAAAAAGGCCTAAATAGCCAAAGCAACCATAAGCAAAATCAACAAAGCTGGAAGCTTCATGTTACTTCACAGTAACCCAAACAGCATGCTACTGGTACAAAAAAAGACAGATGGACTAATAGAACAGGTTAGAGAATCCAGAAATAAAGCCACACACCTACAGTCATCTGATCTTCAACAAAGTTGACAAAAATAAGCAATGGAGAAAGATTCCCTATCAATAAATGGTGCTTGGATAACTGGCTAGCCATATGCAGAAGATTAAAAACTGGACCCCTTCCTTACATCAAATACAAAAAACAATTCGAGGTGAATGAAAGATTTAAGTTTAAGACTTAAAACTATAAAATCCCCAAAGAAATCTAGGAAATACCATTCTGGGCATAAGCCCTGGCAAAGATTTTATGACAAAGATGTTGAAAGCGATTGCAATATAAACAAAAAATTGACAAATGGAACCTAATTAAACTAGAGTTTCTGCACAGCAAAGGAAACTATCAACACAATAAACAACAATCTATAGAATGGGAGAAAATTTTTGCAAGTTATGTATTCAACAAAGGTCTAATATCAAGAATCTGTAAGAAATTTAAACAAATCAGTAAGCAAAAAACAAACAACCTCATTAAAAAGTGGGTAAACTACATGAACGAACACTTTTCAAAAGAAGACATACATGCAGCCAACAGGTGTAATAATAAAAAAGCTTAACATGACTAGTCATTAGAGAAATGCAAATCAAAACCACAGTGAGATACCATCTTATGTAAGTCAGAATTTCCATTATTAGAAAGCAAAAAATCAACAGATGTTGTCAAGGCTGTGGAGAAAAGGGAACACTTATACACTGCTGGTGGGAATGTAAATTAGTTCAGCCACTGTGGAAAGCAGTTAAGTAATTTCTCAAAGAACTTAAAACAGAACTGCCATTTGACCCAGGAATCCCATTTTGGGGTATACATACAAAGGAATATAAATCATTCTACTAAAAAGATACATGCAGTCATATGTTCACTGCAGCACTATTCACAATAGCAAAGACATGGAATCAACGTAAATTCTCACCAATGGTAGACAGGATAAAGAAAATGTGGTACATATACAACATGGAATACTACGTAGCTATAATAAAGAATGAGATCTTTTTTTTTTTTTTTTTTTTTTGTAACAACATGGGTGAATCTGGAGGCCATTAACCTAATCAAACTTCCTGAAGAATAGAAAGTCAAATACTGAGTTTTCTCATTTATAAGTGGGCGCTAAACACTGAGTACCCATGGACACAAAGAAGGGGACAATAGATTCTGGGAATTACTTGAAGGGGGAGGGTGGGAGGAGGATAAGGATCAAAAAGCTACCTATCAGGTACTATGCTTATTGAACCTGGGCAACAAAATAATCTGTACCAAACCCCTGTGACACTCAGTTTACCTATATAACAAACCTGCACATGTATTCTTGAAGCTAAAATAAAAGTCTAAAAAAAAAAAAGATAAAGTTTTTTCTCCATTCTATGTATTTGCACTTTTGAGAAAAGTAGATCAAATCAAACTAGCTTAAGAAAGATTTTGTTTAAAAGATTCTGTGGTAGCTAACAATGTCAAAGGTGAAGCTGACCACTCGGTTCGTGTGTGTATGTGCTTCTTGGCACCTGCAGTGTGGAATTTTTTTTCAAGCAATTAACTTTTTCTGTAGTTCATCTTTTAAAGCATTTCATCATATTATTTGAAGATACAGATAACTATATAGATTTACTGTAATCAATTATAATTAAAAATATTATGAGTTCATGTCTCTTGCAGGGACATGGATGAAGCTGGAAACCATCATTCTCAGCAAACTATCCCAAGGACAGAAAACCAAACACCACATATTCTCACTCATAGGTGGGAATTGATCAATGAGAACATATGGACACAGGGCAGGGAACATCACACACTGGGGCCTGTCAGGGGGAGGAGGGTTGGGGGAGGGATAGCATTAGGAGAAATACCTAATGTAAATGACAAGTTGATGGGTGCAGCAAACCAACATGGCACATGTATATCTATGTAACAAACCTGCACGTTGTACACAGGTACTCTAGAACTTAAAGTATAATTTAAAAATATGTAATTCAGGTCTTAAATTTCTTGGGAAAGGCCTTAACATTTTCATATAAGAGTTTCATTAATAATTCATATTATAGTAGGCATAGTGGTTAGGAGCTAGACTCTAGAACTAGATACCAGTGTTTGAATCCTGATTTTGCCATATACTAGATTTGGGACTGCAGAAAATTAAATTCTGAGCCAAAGTTTTCCAACTTAAAATCAGAATACTAAGAATACCTATCTTGTAGAGTTGTTGTGAGCATTAAGTGAGTTAATATATGCAATGTACACAAAAGAGAGATTAATGTTATTATTACTACAGAAACACAGTTTTAAAAATAATTTTGTCTTGAGAATGTAAAATACTTTAAGTATCAAGAAAATTGATTCAATATTATTTAATATAAAGGTTAGTACCTTTTGTAATTTTTTGAAAATATTTAATCTTTCAAATATAGCTCTTTGTGTTCTAATTGCACAGATGTTGGAGCTTTTAAGCCATACTTCATATTTCTATTATGTTCTTTTTGCATATTCTATCTTTTTCTCTTTATACATTAACGGAGATATATCCAACTAATCTGTAAGTTTGCTAGTCTTCATTTCAGCTATGGCTAATATGTATTAAATAAATTTGTTGTCCCCAATTTCAGTTATTGAAATTTTAGTTTTATAATTTTCATTTGATTCTTTTATATAGATTCTAAAATTCTGCTGCTTTGCCCAACTTATATTTAATTTTCCTAGATAAATTAATAACAAATATTTTAAATTTCATATTTTATAATTTTAACATAAGATTCATTTGTGGGCATTTATCTATTATCTATTTTTTCTTTACTTTTTAGTATTCTGTTCTTACTGTCTGGTATGATAGGTAATTTTTGACTGAATGCTGAACATTGGTAAAATAAATTTGGGTGATACTTGACATTCTGAATGCAATTCTCTTCCTCAGGGAGGCCTTCCTATTGCTTCTGGCAGACTATTAGGGAAGATTCAGATAACCTTAATTCAGTTGTAAAGACAGGACTACATGTGATTAGCTCTTCTTTCGGCAATATAGTAATTTAGGAATCCCAACAGGAAGCTTGACAAGTTTATCAAGTGATCCTCCTTGGTAGTTCCTGAGCTTCAATGCTATGCACCCTTCCATAAGATTACTCCAAGTCTGCTTGGCTTCTCAGACACTGCTTTATGCATCTCTGCAGCTTGGATCTAGACCACAATTCCTTATAAATCAGCAAATGCTATAGCCAAAATGGGCCAATGTACACCTCAGGCTGTTGCTTCAGAGGCTGCAAGCCCCAAACATTGGCAGCTGCCACATGTGTTTGGCCTATGGGTACACAGAAGTCAAGAATTGAGGTTTGGGAACCTCCACCTAGATTTCAGAGGATATATGGAATGCCTGGATGACCAGGCAGAAGTCTGCTGCAGGGGCAGAGCCCTCATGGAGAACCTCTACTAGTTCAGTACAGGCGAGAAATGTGGGGTTGGAGACCCCACGCAGAGTCCCCACTGGGGCACTGCCTCCACTAGGCAGTGAGAAGAGGGCCACTGTCCTCCAGATGCCTGAATGGTAGACACACTGACTGCTTGCACCGTGCACCTGGAAAAGCCACAGACACTCAACACTGGCCAGTGAAGGCAGCCAGAAGGGAAGCTGTACTCTGCAAAGCCACAGGAGTGGAGCTGCCCAAGGCTGTGGGAGCCCATCTCTTGTGTCAGTATGCCCTCGATGTGAGACATGAAATCAAAGGAGATCATTTTGGAACTTTAAGGTTTGACTGTCCTTTTGGATTTTGGACTTGCATGGGGCCTGTAGCCCCTTTGCTTTGGCCAATTTCTCCCATTTGAAACTGGTATATTCACCCAATGCCTGTACTCCCATTGTATCTAAGAAGTAAGTAACTTGCTTTTGATTTTACAGGCTCATAGGTGGAAGGGACTCATCTTATCTCAGATGAGACTTTGGACTTGGACTTTTGAGTTAATTCTGGAATGCGTTAAGACTTTGGCGACTGTTGGAAGGGCATGATTGTGTTTTAATATGTGAGGACATGAGTTGGGAGGGGCCAGGGAAGAATAATATGGTTTGGCCGTGTCCCCACCCAAATCTCATCTTGAATTCTAGCTCCCATAATCCCCATGTGGGGTGGAAAGGACCCAGTGGGAGGTAACTGAATCATGGGGGTGGGTTTTTCCCTTGCTATTCTCATGAGAGTCAATAAGTTTCACGATATCTGATGGTTTTATATAGGGTGGTTCCCCTGCACACATGCTCTTGCCTGCCACCCAATAAGATGTGGCTTTGTTCCTCCTTCGCTTTCCGCCATGATTGTGAGGCCTCCCTAGCCATGTGGAACTGTGAGTCCATTAAACTTTTTCTTTATAAATTACGCAGTCTTGGGTGTTTCTTCCTGGAAGTATGAAAATGGGCTAGTAAAGGGGAAAAAAGTGCTAAATACCAGGCTTGTTTCTATGCTTCTTTTTGGGGGGAATTTTGGTCTTTAAATTCTTCTGCTATGGAAACTCTTCAATACCTTCAAACACAAATGTAAAAACATTGTATTTAGCTTCTCTGAATGTTCTCAGTGGGATGGTTCATATAAAAATACCAGTCATCATACTATGTGTGGAGAAGTTAGTACCTTCATTCTAGAAGAATCCATTGTCACACTGTCAAAGTCCTCTACCTTTCACTTGCAAAAGCTGAGTTTATTTTACTTCAAACATTTCTCTCTTATACACACGCATAGGTTTTCATCTGTTTTTTTTTTTCTAGCCCTTAATTCTAGCTCCCAAATTTTGGTTACTTTTTCAGGAAAATCATCTCCAGTTACTATTTTATATGGGAGTTATAATGTCCCCAGCTCAAATTAAGAGTAACTATAGTGCTAGTTTTACAAATACACTAATAAAAAGGAAAGCTGTAAGTCTTGATATGTAATTCGGTATCAAAATGAACCATCATTCCTACCATATAAAGCCTCTTTAAAATTCCATAATGTACTCAATATGGATCTCCACAAAACAAATGCCTTGCTTATCTTCCCTTTCCCAATTTAAACTGCAGAAACACAATTCTAAAAATAAAACATTTTGATATTTATTTAAATATCAAAATTGAGCAATAATAATAAAATTATAAGAATAACTATTTATTGAATAAAATATTGTTTGAATAAAATACTGTTTTCTGTATGGGATCCAAATATTTTTACACCTCTCTAGTCTTCACTGCGCCTGATTATTTAGCTACATACTTTTGCCACAATTAGCAGGATCTAATACATACTTTTTGAAGCTTTCCTGTTTTCAATTGTCTAAATAAAAAAGGTACTTAGACAAAAAAGGTCAGTGCTGCTTTCAAATGCCAAGTGGTCCTTTGCTTTTGACATAATTGAAACTTAAGCATCATAGATAAACACAACCTTGTGCCTGCTGTGATGAAAAAACTTGCTGGTTCAAATCTCTTTTACCAAGACATTGTTTTTAAAAATTGACCACTTTATCGGGGGGATGGAATCAACCTTGCTCTATCTTAGCTGGCGCTGAACCTGGATCACTGGTCCTGACTTACCCTTTACTTCTGTTGTGTTTCATTTGTCTCTTTCTGCGTTTCTTTTTCCTGCAGCAGATCTCCTTGAGACCCTCTCAATACACTGATACCTCTATTAAAGTGGAATTTAGGGTTAGAGATGTAATCCCTTTTTTTCATTAAAGTCTCCTTGACACCTATATAAATTTACCCATTTTTTCCCTCACAAACTTAATCTGAATCAAGATTTTGCAAGATGCAGACTTTGCAAGATGCAGACTTTGCCAGGCCACACAAGCTCTTGTTTTAACTTCCTCTGGGGAAATAGCAGCTTGAATAATTGACTGATTAATATAGAGGCTAATTATGTGTTTAAGAATCAAAAAGATCTTCTCCAAGGTGATCTTGTGTTCATCTTCTGTGTAACTAATTAGCAATTTTTCTGTATCAAAAAGTATTTTTCAATTGTTACCTGACCTAAAACATTTTAAGATATTTTATTGTAGGAGAGATGACATGTAGACAGATAACGATAAGCCATAGTGGGAAAAGGACTCTAAAAGTCATAAAATAGAAATTCTTTAGAAATTTAGAGGATAAAATGGTTACTCTTTACAATTCCCCCCACCCCCAAAAAATAGCAAAAGGGAATACCTGACTTGGCAATTAGGCTTTTGTGAGCCACCTTGAAATGCGATCCTTGTGTACGTAGAAGAAACATATTAATGAATCCAAATCATTGATGCACAAATAGGTTTAGATACCAATTCCTCCTAAATAGGGGGCTGCTTATCTTTCTGCTACTTTTTGCCCCTTCAATATTTTGGGTGGAAAAGTATTTAAAGTAAATTAAATAAATGTGAGAGAATTTGGCACTTTGAAGAGGACAAAAAATTTAATATGAATTGCTTGATTTTGTGTACAATTATAAAATTAAAGATTTTACTTAATTTACACAGAAGCGTTCAGGAATTCACCTGCGGGGGAAGGTGTGGTATACCTGCTTTCTGCTACAGATAAGAGTTAGATGTATTACAACACATGCATTCCTGCTATGGTTCTTTCTCCCTTTTCTTTCAAGTATTAATGAAAGTAGTTTCTGATCCAGAATGACTATTTGTCATGGACTACATTTATTTCTGTGTCTTAGTTCTTATTATGGAGAACATCATTGGAAAGACATCATATTTTCATAGATGACTAATCTATGATTAAGACAGATCACTCATTGCTTCATAAGTAACATCTGGCATCAAAGATAATTCCATTGACTTGAAATCTCATAAAGTGTAACATCATTAGATTGAAGAAAAGACTCATTATTTCTAGTTATAATGAAAGATTTCTAGGAGGAAGTCACATAAAGGTACTTTATAATTTTCCCCAAAGATCTATAAAGTGTCAAACATATTTTTTGGAGTTATCCTAGAAGTTTGCTCCCCCAGGACAGCAGGTCCTTGAACAGTGAGGAAGTAATGCTGAGGTACAGAATATGATTTGCAGAGTGGCCTCCAATTTGCTAACAGTTGTTTTGCTGATCTATAATCACAGATACTAAAAGAAGAGAAAATTGATTTCTAATGAAAAATATGTTTCCGTAGCCAATATGGTTCATAAACATTATTGCTTTCCCTCCAGATAATAAATTTTAGTGAAAAAATTCTGCACAGAATTACATCATTGATAGGTTTGAATTGATGAGAAAGCTTTATGTTTTCTGGGAATAAATCAAGAATTCTTTTATTTGTTTCCCAATCTATAATGATGTCAAGTCAATGCTGGGAACTCTCCTGAGTTTGTATTGGGTAATTGTTTTTTTAACAAACAAAATAACAAAAATCACAGTTAGTATTAATATGTTCCTAAATTATTATACAATAATAATAAAGACTCAGAGAATAATAAAACAAGGAAGAATTTTTTTAAAGAAAGTCCTATCTGGAGCTTTAATTCAGAAATTAAATATTTTCAATAATTTCATTACTCTAATTCTGATTGCTTGATTGTTTTTGAAAAGTTTTGCTCATCTATCTTTCCTAGGGCACAATGAAAAAATTCCATTTATATTGTTCTTTGAAAATAATGTAATTTTAAAATAATTAAAATAATATGTACTGAAGGTGAAAAGGAGTATGAGTTGATCGGTATTATACACTTTTCATTTATCGTATATATAAAATAATGTATCTATAAATTGAAAAATCTATAGATGCTACGCCATATTAAAACATACATACGCACAGTTTTTGAAAGCATTCTCTATTTTTAATTTGCATAGTTTTAACTGATGACTTTTCCTTCTCTAAGAAACAGGTGGGATAGAATCAGAAAGCAGAAGGGGCTGAATTTATGGTACATACAAAGTTGTTTCTGTGAATACTACCTTGAATTCTGATTAAATTATCGTAATTTTTTTATATTTAAATAAATAATTTCAGAAAAGCTATCCCCATTAATATATATTTTCCTTTGCCAAACATTAATCTTCCTTTAAATCTTGGTTACCCTGTTTGTAAAAGAAAACCGAAAGCAAAATTCCAAAAAAAAACCCCCAAAAAACCACAAACACAAAAACTGCCAAATAAACTCTATAGTGTTCAAATGCTCATAAATGACAGTCTTAAGAGAGACTAAAAATATATTTACTAAATAGATTCTCTTGAAGCTTTGTATGTTAATGTGTATGTGTGTGTGAATTTAAAATACAAAAGCATTTATGGAATATGTGGTTTGCTTTTTAAAAACTTCATGATAATCTTTGAAGAAAAGGGAATTAACATTTTTAAAATACTAATTGCCTGGTACTCTGCCAGTTGCTCTACATTTATATTTTTAAATCTTATTCATAATTCTATAATACATTTTTACTCATTAGGCCATTGAAGCTCAGAAACGGTAAGTAAAGCATTCAGGGTTACACAGCTATTGCATGCCGGAAATATGTTTCAAATATATACATACCTAACTTAAAAAGACCATGTTCTTTCCATTACATCTCTCCAGGGACATCATTGTTTGTTCAATTATCACAGTCTTAGAGAAGTGTACTTCTTGTGAAAATATTGATCAGCTGTCAGCAACAGTTAGACCTAAAGTTAGCTTTTAGTTAAGTAGATTTTCTACATAAGGCAAAACTGTCTGGACTGAAAACATTTCTGTTAAATGGGAGAAGCAAGGCCCATTTAAAAGTAAGAAAAAAGTGTAAAGGTCTGTTATTTTACTCTGTTTGCAAAGTAGTAAGTGAGTCTGCAGTTTCTCTCTCTCTCTCTCACACACACACACACACACACACACAAACACACACACGAACACATCACTCAAGAACATAATATTCCTGGGTCAGAGAAATCATTTTTTGCTTACGGCAAAAAGCAACAGCTAGAGCAATAACTTGCTACAGCCTCTCATGTTCCAGTTCTCACAGGGTGAGATGATAAATGCCAGATATTTATCTGCCTGTGCAATGTGTTGCTTCACAGGAGAAGAACCCCAAACTTAGGAGACTGTGAACTTTTATTGGGGTAGTCTGGAGAGAGATTACTCATATTACCTTGGAATATAAGCAAATATCTAGGATAGCAGAGGAAGGCATTTCTATATTTATTACTCTGGAATGTGAGGAAAAAGTCTCTGGGTGGCAGTGGGCGAGGAAAAGCTGTTACCTTCACTATTGTGGAATATCTGTAAATTTTTCTGGAGGAATACGTCATCCCTAGCTTCCATATTCAAACATATCCTTTGCTCAGAAGGCCTAGAATATGCAGGAATTCAGGATATTCATGGAAACTTGCCTCTCAACAAAGCCTTGGCATCAATAATTCCCATGTTTTGCTGGACCACTTCTATAACCTCTGGTTTGAACTGTAGCTTATATATTTAATGAGCTATTCTTTATTTTTATTTCTTTCCTTTCTATATTTTGGTGAGAATTATTAGCCCTAGAAAACACTTGAGTCCAAGTAGTCTAATTGAAAGCATGATGTTTGGCAGCAGGAGCAGGAGATACAGTGAGTGAAACAGGGAAGAAAGGAGGCAAAGCCAATACAAGCTTATACTTTGAAATTTCCTCCTTGTAGTCCTTCAGATATTCCATGTTCTGTGGGCAGGTGACCTTCTGTCTCCTTGTAGCTCATGATGAATGGTAGCTGGTATGGAATTGTATCACATCACATCGGTCACATATGTTGTTGCTTCAACTTCTTTCCCTCACCTCCTGCTCTTGCTTCCATGCTCCCACATCAAGCATTTTCCCCTTTTCTTGGCTTCAGGCTCTGCTTTCCAGAGGATTTGGCCAAGACAAGTGTTTTGAGTTTAAGAAACACTTCTGCAAACATCATCTTACGTATATCATTTTTAAATTAAGATATTTAAAAATCAAAATGATACCACGAACATAGTTGAACTATTAAATTTTTTAAAGTTCTTACGTACAAAAACAGCAATCTCCTGCCCTACTGCCTCCCTGCTCTGCCAATTCAATACCCAGAGGTGCTATTTTTCAACTTTTGAGCAGTAACTTTCATTTACTTATGTATCTGTTTTACATGTGTGTGAAGTTTCAAAACATATCAAGTTTAGGGAATATGTCTTTACTACTTTATAGATAGCTGAGGGGTTATCACCTTTACAGTGATTACAGTGATTAGGCTTCTTCCTTCTGCTCATCCCATTCACCGATTTGCTTTTCCTTTGATTAATAATTGCCTTATTTTTCAATTTGCTGTTTCATGCATACCTATAATCAATTTTTCCCCAACTTTTTCTAACACAGTCCACTAAATACAATAATCCTATTTCCAAGCAACCTAATACTAAATAATATTTCAGTCTTATTTCATTTTCTTAGAAATCTCATCTCTCATATCTCTATCGATTTGCTCTAATCTGGAATATTTAATCTCTAGGACTAATGCACAAATGTTATCCTGGCATTTTTCTTAGTTTCTCTCCTCTGTTAGATATCCTTTTTCGTGAATCATTTCTTCCATTTTCTTGGTTTACATTCTCATTTTGCTAGCACACATTCTTTAGCTTTCTTAAAAAGATCAATATTTTGGGGCCCGTTGAACTAGGCATTTATAGGGTTCATCTGCGTTCAAAGTTGGAGAGAAAGATCACTTGGATTTGGCTCAAATTGCTTTTACTTTGATTTATACCAAACTAGAATACAATATTAGAAAATATATGGGATTTATATATGGGGTATAAGTGTGTAAGTGTGTACAGCCCAGATTCTACTTAAAGTTTTGTGATCAATGCAGCCTGCACATAGTACACAAACCTGAAGATCCTAAATACTACAAACTGCATCCTTGCTGCTTTTTATTCTATTAGCTTTGTAGGAGGGGTCATGTCAGCATTCAAGGGTCTGACTAATGCTTTCCTGTCTTGTAAGTTACTGTAGCATTTGGCCAGGATCAAAACTCTTCGTTTATGTGAAAATGTTTTTATTTTCCTTGAATTCTTGATTTATAGTTTGGCTAGAGAGAATATTCTGAATTGAAAATCATTTTTCCCCCAATTTTGGACGCAACTTTCTTTTAACCTCCAATATTGCTCTTAAGTAATCGAATGTCATCCTCACTTTTATTCAATTTATTGTGTCATGTTTTTCTTCCACTCTTACAAATTTGTGGTCTTCCCTATAACCCACTGAGTTACTTCACTCACGAGCCTTCTCCAACCTCCTGCCCATCTCCACGACATTGGTAGAATTTGCAGGGGTAGAAAGGCAGAGAACTTTCTGGTTAGATGCAAATTTATTACCTGCTGTTGGCTCTCTTCAGGAACTTTAATAAACATATTTTATTTTAAAGTGACAAATAATAATTATATATATTTATGGGGTACTTTTCATAGTTCAATAAAGTGTCTTTAGGTCTCTCTCTCTTCTACTGTTTTATATCACCAGGACTGTTCAATTCAAGAAAGATCTATATTGATCAAAAGAATGTACCTGATATATTTGACAATGAAATCCAGAGATGAATCATAGTCAGGAGTTCAGGGCTGATGGACTGATGCTCAGCACTGAGCTTGTTTAAATAGAACAACTTATGCGAAGTAAAAATGAAAATTATGGTTAAAGAACTGAATGCAAGTTTATAAACACTGATAATGTGGAAATAATCAACAAAAATCAGTAAGTCATGAGAAGTTTAATAATTCCTATATACTCACTTTTTAAACTGGCACATAATAAATGAACAATACCCTAGTCTAGTAATTAAAGAAATAATGGTTTGAGTGTGTCCTAAAATTACATATGTAATCTATTTCAAAACTAATTTAATAATTAGTGATCATCCACTGAAAGAACTCAATTATGATATTCTCTTTGGATGAAAAAGTTACCAAATTATTAATGTTTCTTCTCATGTTCCCCTCCTTTTAAGGAAGAAGTATTCATTTCTTGTTATATTTGCTGCTGTAACTGTTATTCAAAACAGTTTCTTTCTGTTTCTTTATTCAAAAAGAAATTATTCAAGACAGAGTCATTGAAGAGACATTGCAGTCGAGAGGATAGGCATGGCAGATGCTAAGTATCACTTGATATAGATAGAAGAATAAGGATATCATGAAACATTACATGTATTAACTTATTTTTAGAGACCAATATATATTCTGATTGCTTTTAAATTATTTAAATTGTTATAGCTTTTTTACTGATATTTCCTGAATGGAACTTCATGCTGTGATTGCGCCACAAGGGAGATTAACTTTAGGTGGTAAGCCTTTGCAAATATTAGCCTGTGTATTTTGCAAGATTACACTTACCAGTTTACATATATTCAGTGTTTTAAGAGAAAGAAAAGTGTAAGCAAAATGCTTTATTAACCTCTTCAATTGAAAAATAAAATAGCAATGTTAGCCACAAATAAGTTAACTATCATTCTTTCTTCGTTTTCCCACTTGCCATTCATAGGTCTTAGTAAAAACAATTTATCTGTGCTATAAATACATGTCTATTTATTTCTTGTACAATTGTAGGATAGAATTAATAAAGCTTTAGAGTTGTAAGGGACCTAGAAGTTTAAGTGAATGGCCAAGTTCCCTCAGGCAGTTACAGCAGAGAATGACTTAGAATTCAGGTTTTGGGGCTGATGATTTTCTTTGCATGATAGTATGCTGTCTCTAAAGCTGCGAATCTCAAATTTGGATGCATAATATTCATTGGGAACCACTAGACAATCTTTCAGAACTGGGGTCAAATGCAGAAATAAGCATTCTTAAGAAGTACTCCAGTTGTCATAGTCCACATTTTGGGTATATATTGTCTTAAGGTTGCTTCTCTTAAAGCTGTTAGTGGTCACTTGCTTTCACAAAATATTTATATCAAATTGTTTTCAGGCCTGATTAATGATAGTGGGGTAGTTTTTGTTGTCATCCTTGAAGAAAGAAATCAGATAAAATCTGACCTTATTGTGTGTTATTGTAAACTTTTCAAAAGTTGAAAACTGGTTATTATCAAAATAATTATACAAAGTGGTTATTTCACATCATGGTTGACTTGGGTTAACCTCTTTGATATCTGTACAAATCTTTAGCAGTTTAAATCATCTAAATCTCAGTCCTAGAAACTCATCTCAAATTCCTTTTCTACAGGCAGTAACAACTTTTAGGGGAATAGAATTTCTGTATATCTCATCTTCAGCATTATTTCATGTTTTTCTTCATCTGCATTATAAAACTTCATGAACCTGGGCTGTAATACAACAATGTAGTTTACAGTCCATTGGTGTTGCTGTGGTTAGTCTTCTGAGATGCCTTTGTGGACATGATTCTGCAGATAATGGGCTGTTTCAGTTCTGCTTGAGCTTTCATTGCTATCTCCACCCCAGCAACAGATGTGTTTTACTGTTTTCCTTTGGAATACATAAATAAAGGGGAGAACATGGGTATTCTTTTTAATATTACTTCCCAATCAATACTTGTTGTAACTGAATAGAGTGTTCTCAGAGTATGCAAGGCTAAGTAAGGTTAACTGTACTATATGACCTGAAGGTCATGCTTTGAAAGACATTATGAAAATTCATGGCAATTTAGCATACTTTTATAAATTATATATATATATACACACACAAATAGAACATATATGAATTATATATAAGTTATATGTATATTTAATTATATAAATTATATATATGGAACATTCTCCATGACAGTTCTGAATCACATTCTGAAAGTTTTCTGTCAAATTCTAGTAAGCCTTGTTTTTGGCAAATTAACTGTTTTAGTGAAACAATCGTGTTCTTTCATAAGAAAATGGAAAATAAAACAGCACAAAGTCATTTAGCGTGGAAGAAGTTATAGAATTATACTATTCAGAGGTTGACAAACTATGACCTGTGTGTCCAATCTGGTCCCCCACATGTTATTATAAATAATATTTTATTGGTATACAACTACTATCATTTCATTTATCTATTGTTTGTACATACCCAGGTTATAACAGTGGAGTTCAGTTGTTGTGAGAGATACCATATGACCTATAAAGTCTAAAATATTTATTATTTGACCCTTTATAGAAAAAGTTTGCTGACTCCTCATCTAAAGCAATTGTTTGAAGCTTTTACAGAATTTCTGGAACGCTTTTGAAAAAATACAGAAGTCTGGATCCCATACTTAAGGATTGATATGGTTTGGCTCTGTGTCTCCACCCAAATCTCATGTCAAATTGTGTTTCCCATATGCTGAAAGTGGAGCCTGGTGAAAGGTGATTGGATCATGGGGGCAGTTTCTAATGATTTAGCACCATCCCCCTAGTGCTGTCTTGTGGTAGAGTTCTCACAAGATCTGATGGTTTAAAAGTGTGTGGCAATTCCCCGCTTGCTCTCTCTCTTTCCTGCTTCCATGTAAGACGAGCCTTGCTTTCCCTTTGCCTTCCACCATGATTGTAAGTTTCCTGAGGCCTCCCCAGCCATGTGGAAATGTGAGCCAATTAAAACTCTTTTCTTTACAAATTATCCAGTCTCAGGTAATTCTTTATAGCAGTGTAAAAGTAGACTAATACAAGTATTTAAATTTACTTGGTTTGGGAAGGTACTTAGAGCTCCCTACCTAATTCAAACATGTAGTTAGAATTGAAAACCACCAACTGACTTCTACAATAAATTACACTATTCACAAAGTACATTGCATTTTTATGAGAGGGTAGGAGGCCAACCAGAGAGACTCAGACTTGTTAGTTATGGCCTCGGATAAAAACAAAGGCACATAACTTAACAAAGATGACTTTCATTTTTTTATTGATTGATCAAATAGAATTTTCATGAATGACCTGGCATGACTTGAGATGATCCTAGAGAAATTGAGCACCACGTAAAATAGATAATTGTGGTTCAGAGGAAAGAAACATTACTTTGAGTTGAAGTGTCAGGGAAGACATCACAAATGAATATCTTTAACTGTGCCTAGAAGCTTCAAATACTGATAGGATTCAATGATGCAGACACGGGTACTGTAGATATTGTATTTGTTGCATTTTTTTTTTCTTCTCAGCATGTCTGCCCTGAAGGCCAAGGAATCAGAGTTTTTCCACTGTGGCTTACCTCGCTCATTCAATTCAACAAAATGTATTAATCCAGGCACTCAGTGCTATGAGTGTTGAGCATATCACAGCGAACAAGACAGATGTGGAGCTTGCTCTATAGAAGATCTCCATGCGGTAACAATATGGCATAATAAATGCTCCGGTGAGAGAAGTACAGGGTATCTTCAGGTCATATAGTACAGTTACCTTACTTAACCTTGCATACTCTGAGAAATCTTTTTAGACTAAATGAATTCTAAGTTGGAACATTTTGAAAGATTGGTATGGAATAAGGTGAAATAGGGACCAGTCAAAAGTAGAAGGATGGGAAGAATAAATATAGAAATGGTAATAATTTGGCCAGATGTGGTGGCTCATGCCTGTAATCCCAGCAATTTGGGAGACTGAGGTGGGCAGATCACAAGGTCAGGAGATCTAGACCATCCAGGCTAACACGGTGAAACTCCATCTCTATCAAAAAAAGATACAAAAAAATTAGCCGAGTGTAGTGGTGGGCACCTGTATTTCCAGCTACTCGGGAGGCTGAGGCAGGAGAATTGTTTGAACCCAGGAGGTGGAGGTTGTAGTGAGCCAAGATCATGCCACTGCACTCTAGCCTGGGCTACAGAGTGAGACTCCATCTCAAAAAAAAAAAAAAAGGTAATAATTTGGGAGTGATTAGCACAGAGTACAAGATGGGTGATATTGTGGACATGGGTTTGAAGAGTAAGTAAAATTCACATTTGAAGGGCTTTTATTTATATATTTATTTATTTTAAATTAATAAAAATATTTTATTGAATTTCAGGAACTCGGTATTTTTTTAAGATTTTAAATCTTTGCACACAAGTTTCCACTACACTTTCTAAAATAGTGGAAGTTGGACATCAAGAATGTCACTTATCTTCTTGTGTCACATAGCACAGACATCCCAAGTCCCAACACTGCCTCCTGACTCCCTTTCTGGGCATGAACAAAAGAAGAATACAAAAGGGAAGCTCATGTATGATCCAAATTATGTGGTGCATTCCAAAGTGTATGTGGCATGATTTTGGGGTTGATTTTCTTCTCACTTCAATATAGTATGCTCATGGACAGGTGATCTCTTTAAATATTCTATCCATTTCCATCATTGTCCTCTGCTACAATAATAGAGTAGTTTGTAGTCATGAAGGGCTTTTTAAATGCCATGTTGAGGAGTGTGCAGTGTCTACAAAACAATAGGAAACCCTAGAAGTGTGGAACTGTGGAATGACAAATCAGACAGCCAATGTATTATTATGCTCATATGTGGGGGAAAGATTTAAGAAGGAGCAGGCCTTGAGATAAGAAATTCAATTATGTGTCTGATATAGTATTTCAAGACGCTGGTCCAGTGAAGCACAGTGGTGACAACAGTGAAAGAGATAAGCAGACGAGTTTCAAAGATAATCTGGAGGTGCAATAGATACAGGATATGGAGATTGTTTATGTATCGGATATAAAGAAAGAATCATCAAGGATGACAGAAGATCTGGCTCCATCTTTGCCCCAAAAAAATAATTTGGATTGTATAATACTGACTTATGGAATCTACTACTTCAGTATTATATCTCTCTTGCCTCCAGCTCTGCTACTAAAATAACCATAAAAAAAACTCTCTGGCTCTACTGAGACCACCAATACAAAGTCAGTTTGCTTCATGACCCTTGAGGAGAGGGTTGATTTGGAGGATTACATTTTGCAATTCACTGGGGGCTCATGCTGAAATGAACTGTGACACATTCACAACTATCTTAATACTGCAAAATGTAGAAGGAAAGAATATTTGCATACCTCTGTCTACCAACCTTGGATGAGAAACCCCTTTCACCTTAAAAATCCATTCATCCTTCCAAATGATCCCATTTAATGTATGACTCATATTCATTCAACTGCTGTACTTGAAACATTTAAAGGATCCATGGGCCATTTACTTCTTTTAGAGATTGTTAGCAATGGTATCTTAGGGATTTATGCTTCCTTTACCATGTTGCGTGAACTGTGAGGTGGGTCTTTGCTATCATTTATCCTAGTCCTGGAAAAGCAACAGCAAGAATAAGAGAAAAATAGTGAGGGCGGCAATGTTTGTATTTATTGTTTGTACACTGAGCATTGGCAAAACAGTATTCTGCATTCAAACGATAAATATTCAGCAAGGGTTGTATCAGGCATAGAATTACCAAGTGAAATGAATAGGTTTTATCTGTATTCACATTGATTCCAGGTTAGTCATACATCATCTTTATTTAAAATAGCACATGGCTTGCTATGAAAGCAATGTGTTCCTGCATTCTCTTTGTATAACTCACCGCACTTTGACTCCATGCATTGTAAAGTTTTCTCTCTCACTTTCATAGACAAACATTAAATGTAAGTCGTTGTGGGGATTGGAACTAGCTGAAATTAGCTATCCTGTTTTAAAAATATAATGTATTCTTTCCTTTGCTGTCTTTTCCTACTAGACTATAAAGTCCTCTGTAATATCACAAATTACTTCCTCTCCGTATGCTAATTTCTTACGCAGTTCCCAACCATAGTAGTTATTTGATCTGTACTTAAAAATTTTATTAAACTCCCTTTTCTGCCCACTCACACTGAACTCTCTTAAAGGCTCTCTGTGTCTTTAGATGTCTTATGTGAAGCCATTTTTCTTTCTCTTTACAATGAACCTTTTTCAGAGTCATTACACTTTTGGAAGGTTTTGATCTACCTGAGTTTGAAATGTTGCTACCACTAACACATCTGTACTTGGCATTTCCAAAAGCAGTAAAATATTTCAGTAATTTTTGTGTATAATTTCAGATTGTAGGAAAAAATTTATCTGAAGGAAAGGTGGGTGGAGTTCTCTAGTCAACATTTCTTTTTTGGGTGCTCTGTGTCCTCTGATCCTAGAGGCCCAGCCTCTATGGCTCTGTGACTAGCAGGTGTTGGTAGATCAATGGCTAAGACCCCAGGACCTGCTAAAAGCCTAGAAATAACTGACAGAAATTGCTGTCTTCTCCTGCCTCTCTAAACTTTAAAAAGCCAGCAAAGAATGTGATCTTTCGGGATGGGAGGGCAAGATGGCCAACTAGATGCAGACAAGTGAAACAGCTCCCACGGAGGGACTGAGACAAGTGGCATGCTTTATACAGATCTTCAGAGGGAAGGCACTGAGAGTGGGCAGAAGGAAGACATGGAAGCTGGGCTGAAGAGGAAGCCGGGAACCCCACAAGGGCTACAGAGCACTGGGGTTCATTTTTGAACCACAATAGCTCTGGGGGTACAGGTTAGTTGAACTGGCAAGGAGCAACCTGCTCTCACCAGGGGGTCTGGAACCCCGGCAGAAGGGGACCTCTCTACCACCAAGGACACTTGAGGTGGCAAGGAGAGCTGCTTAGAGAAGTGGTGGGGCAGCAAGCCACTGATGTGGAGCCCAGAGGGTTTGGTGCAGGAGCATCTGCAGTGAAGCATGGCCAGGGACAGCCATGCCCCTAGGCTCAACTTGTTCTCTAAGAGACTTTAGCCTTAGGGAACTGTTGGACCTGATCTCTGCAGGGTGGTCTTGGACATCAGACGGAGCTGGTCCACCCTGAGCACTCTTCGGTCTGCTGGCCTCTGCTGGGGACACAGCCTGGCCACGCTTGCTTACAGGGCAGTCTCGGGTGCCCTGGGGGCCCACACCATAGCTTCTGTGCCAGTGGATAGTGCCTGACAGGTGGAGAGTTCTAGTGAGGTGGCCCCTAGCGCTGCGCACCAGCTGCAGCTTTTTCTTCCCCATACTGCAGCTTTCTCCGAGCCCACAGCAACTCCCTACACCGCTTTGCTGGCACATATCTGCATGGGCGGGTTTTGCTTTACTTGCTCTGGCAGCACAAGTGAGTGTGCTGCACCCCTCCACCCCACCCCACAGAAGGCCATTGCTGATGGAGCCTTGGCAGGCACAAAACCACCAAGCCTTGCCTCACCAGCTAACTGTGCAGAGAACAGGAGATCCTCCCACTCTCTGAGCTATCATTCCAGCTTGCAGAGCACAGAGAAGGCACCCAGACCTGTACCGTCCAGCACCCTACCCGAAGCCAACACCACTCCAGTGTGACAACACACGTAGTCCCCAGCAGGGGCCCCTTGCTCACCAACCCCCAGCTGCCTTGCCACCCCCACTTTGGTGAATGCCTTCAAGGAGATAGGCAGCCCTGTATCTGCTAGCGTACTGTTGAAGCTGCCACATATCAGCTCCCCCAGCGCAGGGAACCCTAAACCTTGAGGAGCCAGAGAACAAAGTTGGGGCCCAATAAAAATCTCCCAGAGTTAGAGCACATAGTCAAGGAGTTGGGAACTAAGTGTTGGCCCTCTAAAGTCTCCCAGAAACAAAGCCAGTTGGCTGAATCCACCTTATACCACAATCAAACCCTCAAGGTCATCAAATAGGATAAAAGAAAAAAAACACCCATCTAAAGGTCAGCAGTCTCAAAGATTAAAAATGGATAAGCCCACAAAGATGAGAAAGAGTCAGCATAATAATGCTGAAAACTCAAAAAGCCTGAGTGCCTTCTTTCCTCCAGATAACCTCATCATCTCTCCACCAAGGGTTCAGAAACAGGTTGAAGCTGAGATGGCTAAAATGACAGAAGCAGAATTCAGAATACAGATAAAAGTGAAGATCATTGAGCTACAGGAGTACATTGAAACCCAATGGAAGGAAGGTAAAAATCATAATAAAACACTGCAGAAACTGACAGATAAAGTAGCCAGTACAGAGAAGAATGTAACTGACCTGATAGAGCTGAAAAACACACTACAGGAATTTCACAATGCAAACACAGGTATTATTAGCAGAATAGACAAAACAGAGGAAAGAATCTCTGAGCTTTAAGACTGGCTTTCTGAAATAAAAAAGGCAGACAAGAATAGAGAAAAAGAATGGGAAAGAATGAACAAAATTTCTGAGAAGTATGAGATTATGTAAAGAGATTCAATCTATGACTGATTTGTGTACATGAAAGAGATAGGGAGAATGGAACCAACTGGGAAAGCATATTTCAGGATATCATCCATGAGAATGTACCCAACCTAGCTAGAGAGGCTAACATTCAAATTCAGGAAATGCAGAGAACCCCAGTCAGATACTTTACAAAGATAATCCCCAAAACACATAATCATCAGATTCTCCAAGATCAAAATGAAAGAAAAAATGTTATGGGCAGCTGGAAAGAAAGGTCAGGTCACCTAAATAAGGAAGCCCTTCAGACGAACAGTGGACCTCTTAGCCAAAACCCTACAAGCCAGAAGAGATTGGAAGCCAGTATTCAACATTCTTAAAGAAAATAAATTCCATACCAGAATTTCTTATCTGGACAAACTAAGCTTCATAAGCAAATGAGAAAGAAGATCCTTTTCAGACAAGCAAATGCTGAGGGAATTCATATCTGCCAGATCTGCCTTATAAGAACTCCTGAAGGAAGCAGTAAATATGGAAAGGAAAGACCATTACCAGTCACTACAAAAACACACTGAAGTACACAGACTAGAGACACTATAAAGCAACCACATAAACAAGTCTTCAAATTAACCAGCTAATATCATGATGACAGGATCAAATCCACATATATCAACACTTACCTTAAATGTAAATGGTCTAGATGCCCCAATTAAAAGATAAAGAGTAGCAAGCTGGATAAAGAACAAAGACTCATTGGTAGGCTGTCTTCAAGAGACCCATCTCACATGCAATGCACATGGGCTTAAAATAACACTGGGGCCTGCCATGGGGTGGGGGGAGGGGGGAGAGATAGCATTAGGAGATATACCTAATATAAATGATGAGTTAATGGGTGCAGCACACCAACATGGCACATGTTACATATGTATACATATGTAACAAACCTGCACTGTTGTGCACAGGTACCCTAGAACTTAAAGTATAATAATAAAAATAAATAAGTAAACAGATAAAAAGATGGAGAAAAATCTACCAAGAATATGGAAAACAGAAAAAATCAGGGGTTGAAATCTTAGGTTCTGACAAAACAGACTTTAAATCAACAAAGATCATAAAAGGCAAAGAAGGGCATTATGTAATCATAAATTATTCAGTTCAACAAAATCTAACCACTAAATATATATGCACCCAAACATGAGCACCCAGATTCATACAGCAGGTTCATATAGACCCTCAAAAGATTTAGACTCCCAGACAATAATAATAGGAGACTGTAACATGCCATTGACAATATTAGACAGATCACTGAGACAGACAATTAACAAAGATATTCAGGACCTTAACTCAGCACTGGATCAAATAGATCTCATAGATATCTACAGAACTCTCCACCCACAAACAACAGAATATACATTCTCATCACCACATGGCACATACTCTAAAATAGATCACATAATCAAAAGTAAAACACTGTTCAGGAAATACAAAAGAATTGAAATCATAACAAACAGCCTTTTGGAACATCGAACAATGAAATTAGAATTCTAGACTAAAAGATTCACTCAAAACCCTACAATTACACGGAAATTGAATAACATGTTACTGAATGACTTTTGGATAAATAAGGAAATTAAGGCAGAAATCAAGAAATTATTTGAAACTAATGAGAGAAAAGATTCAACTTGCCAGAGTCTCTGGGATACTGCTAAGTCAGTGTTAAAAGGAAAATTGATAGCACTAAATGCCTACATTAAAAAGTTAGAAAGATCTCAAGTTAACAACCTAACATCACAACTAAAAGAACTAGAGAACCAAGAGTAAACAAACCCCAAAGTTGGCAGAAGAACAAGAAATAACCAAAATCAGAGCTGAATTGAAGGAGATAGAAACACACAAAAAATTCAAAAGAGCAACGAATCCAGAGGCTGGTTTTTTGAAAAAAATTAATAAAATAGACCACTAGATAGATTAATAAAGAAGAAAAGAGAGAGGATTCAAATAAACGCAACCAGAAACAACAAGGGGGATATTACCACTGACTCCACAGAAATGCGAACAACCATCAGAGAATATTATGATTACTTATATGTACATAGACTAGAAAATCTAAAGGAAATAAATGAATGCCTGAACACATACACCCTCTCAAGACTGAACCAGAAAGAAATTGAATCCCTGAACAAATCAATAATGAGCTCTGAAATTGAGGCAGTAATGAATTGCCTACCAACAACAACAACAAAAGGCTAGGACCACAGATTCACAGATGAATACTACCAGATGTACAAATAAGAGCTGGAACCATTTCTACTGAAACCATTCCAAAATATTTAAGGATAAGGCACCCCTTCCTAACTCATTCTATGAGGGCAGCATCATCCTAATACCAAAACCTGGCAGAGATACAACAAAGAAAAAAAATTAGGCCAATATCCTTGATGAACATCAATGCAAATATTCTCAACAAAATACTGGTAAACTGAATCAAGCAGCACATCAGAAAGCTTATCTACCATGATCAAGTAGGCTCTATTTCTGGGATGCAAGATTCATTCAATATACCCAAATTAATAAATGTGATTCATCACATAAAACTAAAGACAAAAAACACATGATTATCTCAATAGATGCAGAAAAAGTCAATGTCCATTCATGTTAAAAACTCTCAATAAACTAGATTTTGTAGGAACATACCTCAAAATAATAAGAAACATCTATGAAAAACCCACAGCCAGCATTATACTGAATGGGCAAAAGCTGGAAGCATTGCCCTTGAAAAGTGGTGCAGGAGAAGGATACGCTCTCTTACCCTTCCTGTTTAACATAGCATTGAAAATCCTGGCCAGGGCACTCAGGCAAGAAAAAAGAATAAAAGGCATCCAAATAGAAAGATAGGAAGTCAAACTATCTCTGTTTGCAGATGACATTATCCTATATCTAGGAAACCCCATATCTCAGCCCAAAACCTTCTTAAGCTGATAACCAATATCAGCAAAGTCTCAGGATAAAAAATCAGTGTGCAAAAATGACCAGCATTCCTATACATCAACAACAGGCAAGCCGGGAGCCAAATTAGGAATTTACTCTCATGCGTAATTGCCACAAAAAGAGTAAAATACCTAGGAATACAGCTAACTAGGGAGGTGAAAGATCTCCATGAGGAGAACTATAAAATACTGCTAAAAGAAATAAGAAATGAAACAAACAAATGGAAAAACATTCCATGCTCATGGATAAGATAAATCAATATTGTAAAAATGTCCATACTGCCCAAAGCACTTTATAGATTCAATGTTATTCTTATTAAACTACTGTTGAGATTCTTTGCAGAACTAGAAAAACATATTTCATAATTTATATGCAATCAAAAACAAGCCCTAATAGCCAAGGAAATCCTAAGAAAAAAGAACAATGCTGGAGGCATCATGCTACCTAACTTCAAACTATTTTACAAGGCTACAGTAACCAAAACCACAAGGTACTGGTACAAAAACAGACACATACACCAATGGAACAGAATAGAGAACCCAAAAATAAGACTGCACACGTACAACTATCTGATCTTCAAGAAACCTGAAAAAAACCAAAAATGGGGAAAGGATTCCCTTATTCAATAAATGGTGCTAGGATCACTGGCTAGCCATATGCAGATTAAAACTGAACCCTTTGCTAACACCAGACACAAAAATCAACTCAAGATGATTTAAAAGACTTAAATGTAAAACTTAAACTATAAAAACTCCAAAAGACAACCTAGGCAATATCATTCAGGATATAGGAGCAGGCAAAGATTTCATGAGGGAGAAGCCAAAAGCAATTGCAATGAAGGAAAAATAGACAATTGGAATTGAATTAAACTAAAGAGCTTCTGCACAGAAAAAAAAAAAATCAACAGAGTAAAGAGACTACAGAATGGGAGAAACTTTTTGCAAACTATGCATCCAACAAAGTTTAATATCCAGGATCCATAAGAAATGTAAACAAATTTACAAGAAAAAACCAATCTATTAAAAAGTGGGCAAAGGACATGAACAGACACTTTACAATAGAAGACATGTGTGCAGTTGATAATCATAGGAAAAAAAGCTCAGCATCACTGATCATTAGAAAAATGCAAATCAAAACCACAATGAGATACCATCACACACCAGTCAGAATGGCTATTACTAAAAAGTCAAAAAATAGGCGGGGTGCAGTCATTCATGCCTGTATTCCCTGCACTTTGGGAGGCCGAGGTGGGCGGATCACCTGAGGTTGGGAGTTTGAGACCAGCCTGACCAACATGGAGAAACCCGGTCTCTATTAAAAATACAAAAAAAATTAGCCGGGCATGGTGGCACATGCCTGTAATCCCAGCTACTCAGGAGGCTGAGGCAGGAGAATGACTTGAACCCCGGAGGTGGAGGTTGTGGTGAGCCAAGATCACGCCATTGCACTCCAGCCTGGGCAACAAGAGCGAAACTCCATCTCAAAATAAATAAATAAATAAAAGTAAAAAAAAAATAGCAGATGCTGGTGAGGTTGTGGAGAGAAAGGAATGCTCATACACTCTTGGTGGGAGTATACATTAGTTCAACCATTGTGGAAGACAGTGCAGCAGTTCCTCAAAGTCCTAAAGACAGAATAATGCTCAACCCAGCAATCCCACTAATGGTTGTATACACAAAGGAATATAAATCATTCTATTATAAAGACACATGCATGTTTATGTTCACTGAAGTACCATTCACGATAGCAAAGTTACAGAATCAACCCAAATGCCCATCAATGTTAGACTGGATAAAGAAAATGTGGTACATAACACCCTGGAATACTAAAAGAGAATGAAATCATGTCCTTTGCAGGAACATGGATGGAGCTAGAGACCATTATCTGTAGGAAACTAATGCAGGAACAGAAAAGTAAATACTGCATGTTCTCACTTACAAGTAGAAGCTAAATAATGAGAATACATGGACACGCAGAGGGAAAGAACATGCACTGGGGCCTATTGGCGGGTGGGAGATGGGAGGAAGGAGATGATCAGGAAAAATAACTAATGGGTACTAGGCTTAATTCTGAGTGGTGAAATAATCTATACAAGAAGCCCCCATAGCACAAGTTTACTTATGTAACATACCTGCACATGTATCCTGAACTTTACATAAAAGTTTTTTGTTAATATTTCTTCATTGATCTCTATAAGAAAGAATCAATCTCTGTCTTCAGAAGATTTTCAGGGAAAAATCCAGGAAGTTTCTCATTTACAGCAATAATTAAATGGCAAACATGATAGTGCTAATTACTGGCATAGCAATAGGTATTTGGAAATGGCAGAGAGTCCTAGGAATGAGGGATATTGTTAATGCGTAATATCAAAGATGGAGTTTGAGCAGGGAAATAAGGGATGAATAAAACTGGAATAGGCAAAGGGATGAAAAGAGTGGAAGTGGTGAGGAACGGAGGGAAGACAGTAGCTACTTGAAATAGAGAAACTGGCCTAAACAAACAGATTAGCTGGGATCAGATTATGGTGGAAACCCCACATAGTGCCATCACGCCTGTCTGTCCCTCCCTATTTTCTGATTGGTGTCTGCCTTTCTGGATCTGGGTATACGTTTAGTTTTCACCTCTCTGTATTTGATCTTGATTTGGTAAACTAGAGGTGTATTTCCTCTGTTCCTAATTTTAATTTTAATTTTTATTTGCTTTGCTCACATCATCCAAGGTCCTGGGCTCTTGGTGCTAAACCAGACCTAGTTTTTGTTTCGTGTCTCTCCTTCATTCAACTTGCTGCTTTCTTTGGTTGATTTATAAATGTATATCATGCCCTGATCTTTAATGATGTAGCAGAAGGTGTATGCAGAAAATAATGATTTACTTTCAGTTACTAAATATTTCTTGTACTTGACTATTTTCTCCAATATATATGGCCTCCCAATAACCTATTTTTATTTCTGTTTATTGCAAATGTTCCAAAGAAAGATAATAAATGGATAAAGTATAGTATATATAAACAGTGGAATACTAGTTAGTCTTAAAAAAGAAGGAAATTCTGTCATTTGCAACAACATGAATGAACCTGGAGGACATTTTGTTAAGTGAAATAAGCCAGGTACAGAAAGAAAATAACTGCATGATCCAACTTATGTATGGAATCTAAAAATGCCCAACTCATGAAGCAGAGTAGAATGTTTTTATCAGGGACTGGAGAAGGAGGGGTGATTGGAGAATTGTTGGTCAAAGGATAGTTAGGCAAGATGAATATGTTCAAGAGATCTAATGTACACCATGGTAATTATAGTTAATAACAAGTGTATACTTGAAAATTGCTAAGAGAGTAGTTTTTAAGTTCACATAGCACACGCAAAAATCTTAAGTGGGTGAGGTATGTTAATTAGCTCGATTTAGCCATTCCACAATGTATACATATTTCAAAACATCTTGCTGTATACCAGAAATATGTGATTTTTACTTGTAAATTAAAAAAAGAAGAAAATAAAGATAATAGGAAAGTACCTACATTGTTTGTCAAGGGTTCTAGAACCTTTAGTTATCAGAAGACAGCAACAAATTGAGTCATCTTCCAAATGATGACTTTGATATTGTCAGTCAGTTGATAAATATGTGTCATGCATGTTTCTAGGTTTTGATTATATAGAAACAAACTTTTTTTTGAGGGAGCTTGCATGTTAGTGTCAGAAAGAAGAAAATACAGATACAAAAATAATTAGATAATTTAATTTCATATGCATATTGAGTTTGAATAGTGAAAAGAGAGGGTGCTACTTTCGCTAAGACGTTTAGTAAAAGTATCTTTGAGGAAGTGATGAAAATGGTTTATCACATTTCAGTTGAGACAAGGCAGATGAAAAGGATCAGTCATACAAATAATTGGAGAAAGAATATAAGCAGGTACAGCAAATGTAAAGACTCTTAGGTGGGAATAAGATATTGTGCTCAAGGAACAGAATTAAGGCCATCATGTTTTGAATATTGGGGGGATCAAGATAAAAACAAGCTTTGAATAAAGGGGAAATAAAGACAAAAATGAAAAATGCATATGTTTATATTTTCGACTTCTATATAAGTAGGCGTTTTTCCAATACACCAAATACATATTTGGTCCAGTTTGTATAACACATTTTGATGTGTTGTGGCATTCCTACTTAATTTGGGGCTTATTTTTGTAAGTTAACTGACGGTCAGATTTTGAAAGAGTAACTCAATCAATTTCTAATCCTGTGGCAGGATTTTGGCTTGCAGCTAATTCATCACTTATCAAAAATCAAAGTAAATTTTTCTTCCTTTTTAATATTTAAAATGTGATAAAACTTCTCTTTGTTATTATATTTTCCAGCAGCCTCAAAGTTTATGATGTTATATATGGGCAATGCTAAATGAAGAAAATGCTAATAAAATTTAACCACTGGTTCATTTTATATGAGTACAAAATGGATGTGAGCTTGGCTTCATCTTCAGCAGGGTTTGATGAATATTGCAACTTTTAGATGTGTGTTTGAATCCTGGACGTTTTCCTTATTAGTGATGTCAAACAAAACAATAAATCTCCCAGCCTCATTTCTCTTATCTGTAAAATGGAGGATCATTTTATGAGAGTTTTATGAAGATTAAATGAAGAGATAGAGTATATGAAGCACCTAACTTGGTGCTTAGCCCATCTCGTATTGCCTAGTAAATGCTTGAGTTTGTGAATATGAATGTGGGTGTGGTACTCACCGCTCATAATTTTGTAATGTTCTTTGCCTCCTGAAGTTCAAGAACTCATTTAACACAGAATAATTTGTCTCTGAACAAACATTGTGTTGAACAACACCAAAGGATATATAAATATTTGGGTCAGAAAACAGTTGTGGGGAAAACCTCTTTGCTGGCTGATTAAGTTACACCTGTTGGTGCCCTTTCCTGCTGTTTTATGGTGACTTAGCCAGCCACTCTCTGGAAGAAGAGGCTTGGCTACTTGATAGAAAGCTTAGTTTTCTTCCAGGGCACTTAAGGAAGTTCTTTCTACTCAGGGTTCACATTTGCAAATACTCTCTGAAATGCCTTTTCCCTGGTCCCATGAACTGTAGAAATATCCAAGGCCTCAGTGGTGAAATCCTCATCTCACTTCTCTTTACCTTGTCTGTTCTGTGTTTCAGAATCTTCATTTAGCAACCATTTTTTGCTCTCCACAGGCTTCCAGGTACTTGACTGTGAAGAACATAACTGGTTTCTTAAACTGACCCTTGACGAACAAAGATACTTATTAGCTTTCTTCCCACTAGACAACCTGCATTTCAGGGACATTTGCTCCTGCTGGTAGGAGAAAAAAACTAGTGAAACCTCAACTCTGCTGATTGTTTTCAACTAATTTTTACTTTTGGATATAGCACGGTACAATGAATTCCTTTTCTACTGGCAAAATAAGTAGGAAAAGTTACTGAGATTAAAGGGAAATCAGAGAAGACTGAACAGAGATGTTATGTGATTCCCAAATCACAAAAAGAGACTATTTTCAAAGGATTTGTTTTAAATTAATCTTACAAGGTCTACACTTTGAATTAAGTAACTTCAAATATACAACATTGTTTTCAGCTAAAAATATTATAAATTCTTTCTCTATATTTCCTGTGTTCCAAGCAAAGAAAGAAGAGTGGGAAGTGTTTTGATTCATATCAGCATCATCAAAGTATTTATTAAACACTCGATCTCAAATGGTGTCTCACTTGCTTTAACAAATGATGTAAGCTGTCTCGGCCTTTTAAATATTTATCACTGAAGCAAACTTCCTGCCATTTCTGGGATGCCCTTGGTAGTGTCTCTTTTTCTCCTGCCCTTGCCTTAACTTTGTTTTTCTCCTGTCTCTCACTCCAAGTGTTTCAGTTGGGGAAATGTGATATATTAAAACAACACATATACTAAAACATAGTAAGTGACTTGATAGAGGCATATATAAAGTGCTGTGAGAACGTAGGGGAAAGAATAACTAGGCTTCTTTCTCTAGAGCTCAGAGAAGTGTTGAAGGTCAGATTGAGCCTAAAAGTATGTGGAGGGGTCTGTGAGGTAGACAGGGGAGATGGGAATGCTAAGAGGTAAAGTTGCATGAAGATCAAAAGGTCTAAAAAACAGGCATTTGGAAAGCTGTCAGTAGTTCATTGTGACTACAGAACTTTGAAAATTTAATTATCCAAATATACTAATGATCTTTCTGAAAATTCTCTGTAATCTGCACATCTCTTGCTCAGGGAGTTGCCGCAGATGCATGAGTCCTTCATCCTCTAAGTCAGCAGTCCCGAGCATTTCTGGCACCATGGGCCAGTTTCACGAAAGACAATTTTTCCACGGACTTGGTGGAAGGGGATGGTTTCAGGATTAAACTGTTTCACTTCAGATCAGATCATCAGGCATTAGATTCTCATAAGCAGAGTGCAACCTAGATCTCATGCAGGCACAGCTCACAATAGGGTTCGCACTCCTGATAGCAACAGGAGACAGACAAATTCCTAGGCAGACAGAGACAGATCCCCAGTGAAACTCAACCTTCAAACCAAGGACAGCTTAAAGCCTGAAAACCAAGCTGCCAGTTCTGGATAGAGTCCATGACTGGAGTGAGAACTTCTATTTTTATCTTACCCACTCTTTCTCAATTGGTTCCTTCTGAATGATGCCTTTTAAGCAATCGAATGGTGCTTTTTCCAAGACCACCCGTGGACCAATCAGCACACACTCCCCAATTCTAAACCCATAAAACCCCCAGACTCAGACTTACAGAGAGCAGCCCACTTTCAGGGTTCCCTCTCACAGCTGAGAGCATTCCTTCTGTCACTCAATAAAATTATTCTCTGCCTTACTCTCCAATATCTGCATACCTTATTCCTCTTGGTCACAGGACAAGAACCTGGAACTCACTAAGCTGAGGGTGGTGGGAGTAAAAGAGCCATAATCCTCCCTCCCACTCACTGAACTGCAGGAGTGAAAGAGCTATTATGCTCTTGGCTGGTTTGCTGAGCCGCAGGTGGTGGGAGTAAAAGAGCTGTTAACCCTCCCTCCCACTCTCTGAACAACAGGAGAGAAGCTATTGGGTGCCACTCCCTCCCACTTGTGGAACTACTGGAGCGAAAAAGCCACAACACTCCTATGCGAATCCAATACTGCTGCTAATCTGACATGAGGGGTAGCTCAGGTGGTAATGCTCATTCACTTGCCACTCATCTCCTGTGGTGCAGCCCAGTTCCTGAGAGGCCATAGACTGGCAGTTGGGAACCCCTGCTCTAATTGACCTGCCTTGTACATAGGTTGTACCTCCTGTCTCTTTGTTAGTCTGGTGAAATTAAGGGAGATCAGAAGTTGAGTATGAAGGTACCAAAGTATTTTTAAGCTTTTCAGGTTGATTATATATTGGATAAGAAATCCTCTTTCATTTATGGCTAGATGGAAACTTTATGTGTAAATGTGTAAATGGAGTTTCTTCCATTTTTCAGCACAACTCGTCTTCTCTGGAGAAAGAAGGAGCATATAATTTGAGAGTTCAGTGTAGAAAGAAAAGTCATCTACTTTAGGTTTATTAGCCTGTAATCATCCAGTTGCCTGAAGTGCTTGTGAAACACTTAGATTATGCCTAAGACTCAACCTCGGATGATCCTTATCCCCCTGAAAAATTCACAAAAATTATCTGACACTGTCCAGCCCTCTTTTTAGAGATGAGTCTATAGTCATCTCCAAATAAGTAAATCATTTCTCTTAAGTTCACAGATTCAATGGATGGTAGAGCCCAACATGACAGAAAATTACTACATTTATTATTATAGCAATTTCTCTAACAGTTGATAAAATTTAAGACGAAGATAATGAATCTTAACTATCTCCAAAGAATATTAGCAAAACCAGAAAGTTACACTTCACTAGATTGTCACAATGAAGAATTTGTCACTCAGAAATACCAGTCGTGGGTGCTCTGGAAGGCATTTAGCTTTCCTTTCTCCATGTCTTCACTTTTCTACCATCCCAGCCTGACTTTTTTTTTTTTATTATTATTATACTTTAGGTTTTAGGGTACATGTGCACAATGTGCAGGTTTGTTACATGTGTATCCATGTGCCGTGTTGATTTGTTGCACCCATTAACTCGTTATTTAGCATTAGCTATATCTCCTAATGCTGTCCCTCCCCCCTTCCCCGCCCCACAACAGTCCCCAGAGTGTGATGTTCCCCTTCCTGTGTCCATGAGTTCTCATTGTTCAATTCCCACCTATGAGTGAGAACATGTGGTGTTTGGTTTTTTGTCCTTGCGATAGTTTACTAAGAATGATGTTTTCCAGTTTCATCCATGTCCCTACAAAGGACATGAACTCATCATTTTTTATGGCTGCATTGTATTCCATGGTGTATATGTGCCACATTTTCTTAATCCAGTCTATCGTTGTTGGACATTTGGGTTGGTTCCAACTCTTTGCTATTGTGAATAGTGCCGCAATAAACATACGTGTGCATGTGTCTTTATAGCAGCATGATTTATAGTCCTTTGGGTATATACCCAATAATGGGATGGCTGGGTCAAATGGTATTTCTAGTTCTAGATCCCTGAGGAATCTCCACACTGACTTCCACAATGGTTGAACTAGTTTACAGTCCCACCAACAGTGTAAAAGTGTTCCTATTTCTCCACATCCTCTCCAGCACCTGTTGTTTCCTGACTTTTTAATGATGGCCATTCTATCTGGTGTGAGATGGTATCTCACTGTGGTTTTGATTTGCATTTCTCTGATGGCCACTGATGATGAGCATTTTTTCATGTGTCTTTTGGCTGCATAAATGTCTTCTTTTGAGAAGTGTCTGTTCGTGTCCTTCGCCCACTTTTTGATGGGGTTCTTTGTTTTTTTCTTGTAAATTTGTTTTAGTTCATTGTAGATTCTGGATATTAGCCTCTTGTCAGACGAGTAGGTTGCCAAAATTTTCTCCCATTCTGTAGGTTGCCTGTTCACTCTGATGGTGGTTTCTTTTGCTGTGCAGAAGCTCTTTAGTTTAATTAGATCCCATTTGTCAATTTTGGCTTTTGTTGCCATTGCTTTTGGTGTTTTAGATATGAAGTCCTTGCCCACACCTATGTCCTGAATGGTATTGCCTAGGTTTTCTTGTAGGATTTTAATGGTTTTAGGTCTAACATTTAAGTCTTTAATCCATCTTGTATTAATTTTTGTATAAGGTGTAAGGAAGGGATCCAGTTTCAGCTTTCTATATATGGCTAGCCAGTTTTCCCAGCACCATTTATTAAATAGGGAATCCTTTCCCCATTTCTTGTTTTTGTCAGGTTTGTCAAAGATCAGATAGTTGTAGATATGTGGCATTATTTCTGAGGGCTCTGTTCTGTTCCATTGATCTATGTCTCTGTTGTGGTACCAGTACCATGCTGTTTTGGTTACTGTAGCCTTGTAGTATAGTTTGAAGTCAGGTAACGTGATGCCTCCAGCTTTGTTCTTTTGGCTTAGGATTGACTTGGCGATATGGGCTCTTTTTTGGTTCCATATGAACTTTAAAGTAGTTTTTTCCAATTCTGTGAAGAAAATCATTGGTAGCTTGATGAGGATGGCATTGAATCTATAAATTACCTTGGGCAGTATGGCCATTTTCACGATATTGATTCTTCCAACCCATGAGCATGGAATGTTCTTCCATTTGTTTGTATCCTCTTTTATTTCATTGAGCAGTGGTTTGTAGTTCTCCTTGAAGAGCTCCTTCACATCCCTTGTAAGTTGGATTCCTAGGTATTTTAGTCTCTTTGAAGCAATTGTGAATGGGAGTTCACTCATGATTTGGCTCTCTGTTTGTCTGATTGGTGTACAAGAATGCTTGTGATTTTTGTATGTTGATTTTGTATCCTGAGACTTTGCTGAAGTTGCTAATAAGCTTAAGGAGATTTTGAGCTGAGACGATGGGGTTTTCTAGGTATACAATCATGTCATCTGCAAACAGGGACAATTTGACTTCCTCTTTTCCTAATTGAATACCCTTTATTTCCTTCTCCTGCCTGATTGCCCTGGCCAGAACTTCCAGCACTATGTTGAATAGGAGTGGTGAGAGAGGGCATCCCTGTCTTGTGCCAGTTTTCAAAGGGAATGCTTCCAGTTTTTGCCCATTCAGTATGATATTGTCTGTGGGTTTGTCACAGATAGCTCTTACTATTTTGAGATACGTCCCATCAATACCTAATTTATTGAGAGTTTTTAGCATGAAGAGTTGTTGAATTTTGTCAAAGGCCTTTTCTGCATCTATTGAGATAATCATGTGGTTTTTGTCTTTGGTTCTGTTTATATGCTGGATTACATTTATTGATTTGCGTATGTTGAACCAGCCTTGCATCCCAGGGATGAAGCCCAGTTAATCATGGTGTATAAGGTTTTCGATGTGCTGCTGGATTCGGTTTGCCAGTATTTAATTGAGGATTTTTGCATCAATGTTCATCAAAGATATTGGTCTGAAATTCTCTTTTTTGGTTATGTCTCTGCCAGGCTTTGGTATCAGGACGATGCTGGCTTCAAAAAATGTGTTAGGGAGGATTCCCTCTTTTTCTATCGATTGGAATAGTTTCAGAAGGAATGGTACCAGTTCCTCCTTGTACCTCTGGTAGAATTCGGCTGTGAATCCAACAGATCCTGGACTCTTTTTGATTGGTAAGCTATTGATTATTGCCACAATTTCAGAGCCTGTTACTGGTCTATTCAGAGATTCAATTTCTTCCTGGTTGAGTCTTGGGAGAGTGTATTTGTCGAGGAATTTATCCATTTCTTCTAGATTTCCTAGTTTGTTTGCATAGAGGTGTTTGTAGTATTCTCTGATGGTAGATTGTATTTCTGTGGGATCGGTGGTGATATCCCCTTTATCATTTTCTATGGCATCTATTTGATTCCTCTCTTTTCTTCTTTGTTAGTCCTGATAGTGGTCTATCAATTTTGTTGATCTTTTCAAAAAACCAGCTCCTGGATTCATTAATTTTTTGAAGGGTTTTTGTGTCTCTATTTCCTTCAGTTCTGCTCTCATTTTAGTTATTTTTAGCCTTCTGCTAGCTTTTGAATGCGTTTGCTCTTGCTTTTCTAGTTCTTTTAATTGTGATGTTAGGGAGTCAATTTTGGATCTTTCCTGCTTTCTCTTGTGGGCATTTAGTGCTATAAATTTCCCTCTACACACTGCTTTGAATGTGTCCCAGAGATTCTGGTATGTTGTGTCTTTGTTCTCATTGGTTTCAAAGGACATCTTTATTTCTGCCTTCATTTCATTATGTACCCAGTAGTCATTCAGGAGCAGGTTGTTCAGTTTCCATGTAGTTGAGTGGTTCTGAGTGAGTTTCTTAATCCTGAGTTCTAGTTTGATTGCACTGTGGTCTGAGAGACAGTTTGTTATAATTTCTGTTCTTTTACATTTGCTGAGAAGAGCTTTACTTCCAACTATGTGGTCAATTTTGGAATAGGTGTGGTGTGGTGCTGAAAAAAATGTATATTCTGTTGATTTGGGGTGGAGAGTTCTGTAGATGTCTATTAGGTCCACTTTGTGCAGAGCTGAGTTCAATTCCTGGATATCCTTGTTAACTTTCTGTCTTGTTGATCTGTCTAATGTTGACAGTGGGGTGTTAAAATCTCCCATTAGTATTGTGTGGGAGTTTAAGTCCCTTTGTAGGTCACTCAGGACTTGCTTTATGAATCTGGGTGCTCCTGTGTTGGGTGCATATATATTTAGGATAGTTAGCTCTTCTTGTTGAATTGATCCCTTTACCATTATGTAATGGCCTTGTCTCTTTTGATCTTTGTTGGTTTGAAGCCTATTTTATCAGAGACTAGGATTGCAACCCCTGCCTTTTTTTGTTTTCCATTTGCTTGATAGATCTTCCTCCATCCCTTTATTTTGAGTCTATGTGTGTCTCTGCACGTGAGATGGGTTTCCTGAATACAGCACACTGTTGGGTCCTGACTCCTTATCCAGTTTGCCAGTCTGTGTCTTTTAATTGGAGCATTTAGCCCATTTACATTTAAAGTTAATATTGTTATGTGTGAATCTGATCCTGTCATTATGATGTTAGTTGGTTATTTTGCTCGTAAGTTGATGCAGTTTCTTCCTAGCATCGATGGTCTTTACAATTTGGCATGTTTTTGCAGGGGCTGGTACTGGTTGTTCCTTTCCATGTTTAGTGCTTCCTTCAGGAGCTCTTTTAGGGCAGGCCTGGTGGTGACAAAATCACTCAGTATTTGCTTGTCTGTGAAGTATTTTATTTCTCCTTCACTTATGAAGCTTAGTTTGGCTGGATGTGAAATTCTGGGTTGAAAATTCTTTCCTTTAAGAATGTTGAATATTGGCCCCCACTCTCTTCTGGCTTGTAGAGTTTCTGCCGAGAGATCAGCTGTTAGTCTGATGGGCTTCCCTTTGTGGGTAACCCGACCTTTCTGTCTGGCTGCCCTTAACATTTTTTCCTTCATTTCAACTTTGGTGAATCTGACAATTATGTGTCTTGGAGTTGCTCTTCTCGAGGAGTATCTTTGTGGTGTTGTCTGTATTTCCTGAATCTGAATGTTGGCCTGCCTTGCTAGATTGGGGAAGTTCTCCTGGATAATATCTTGCAGAGTGTTTTCCAACTTGGTTCCATTCTCCCCGTCATTTTCAGGTACACCAATCAGAGGTAGGTTTGGTCTTTTCACATAGTCCCAAATTTCTTGGAGGCTTTGTTTGTTTCTTTTTATTCTTTTTTCTCTAAACTTCCCTTCTTGCTTCATTTCATTCATTTCATCTTCCATCACTGATACCCTTTCTTCCAGTTGATCGCATCTGCTACCGAAGCTTCTGCAATCTTCGTGTAGTTCTCGGTACTTGGCTTTCAGCTCCATCAGCTCTTTTAAGCCCTTCTCTCCATTGGTTATTCTAGTTATCCATTCGTCTAATTTTTTTTCAAGGTTTTTAACTTCTTTGCAGAGGTTCCTGCTGAATTTTTGTTTGTCTGTCCCCTGCCCCCAGAGGTGGAGTCTACAGAGGCAGGCAGGCCTCCTTGAGCTGTGGTGGGCTCCACCCAGTTGGAGCTTCCTGGCTGCTTTGTTTACCTAAGCAAGCCTGGGCAATGGCAGGCGCCCCTCCCCCAGCCTCACTGCCGCCTTGCAGTTTGATCTCAGACTGCTGTGCTAGCAATCAGTGAGACTCCGTGTGCATAAGACTCTTCGAGCCAGGTGCAGGACACAATCTCCTGGTGTTCCGTTTTCCAGGCCCATTGGAAAAGTGCAGTATTAAGGTGGGACTGACCCGATTTTCCAGGTGTCATCTGTTACCCCTTTCTTTGACTAGGGAAGGGAACTCCCTGACCCCTTGCGCTTCCCGAGTGAGGAAATGCCTTGCCGTGCTTTGGCTCGTGCACAGTGCGCTGCACCGACTGTCCTGCACCCACTCTTTGGCACTCCCTGGTGAGATTAACCCAGTACCTCAAATGGAAATGCAGAAATCACCCGTCTTCTGTGTCACTCAGGCTGGGAGCTGTAGACCAGAGCTGTTCCTATTCGGCCATCTTGGCTCCACCCCGCTAGCCTGTCATATTTTTAAGTGGAATTAGATCAGTTTCTAGATCCTTGTTTGATGGAATTTCTGTTTTGACTCTTCAATAAATCCTGTAGCACCTGAAAACCAAGTCTCCCAGCTCAATTGTAATGTAAAATAAAATGAGATAGCTGCAAGTATAAATAAAATACTTAAACTGCTACCTTTTGTTCAGAATCATGCACATAAGTGGTCATTACCAATTACTGTTCATCCTTCTATTGGTACCTTTTCCTCTGTTCATTATCACCATCATTTGCTCTATTTATTGCTCTGTCTCTCTCTCTATTGCTCCACCTGTCATCCATCAAAATGTTTTTTCATTATCCAGTCATGTACTCATTGTCTTCTGTCATCTTCAAATATTTAATTGTGTTCTACACTAAACAATCTTTTGGAATACAGAAAATAATAATTGGTAATCACTATTACAATAAAATAAAAATATAATACATAATAGAAATAAAAACAAAAATATAATAAAAGATAATCACTGTCTTCTCGACATAAAAGTCTATGTGTTGAATAAAAATCCTTTTATATAATTTATTTTATTTTTTAAAATGTAAAATGAAAAAAGACCATTGAAGAAATATCAGAGATGTATAAAGAGGTATACTAAATACCAATTATTCATCATCTTGCCACCTTGAAATAAGCATTGTTGTGATTTTTTGTAATTCTCTAAAATATTTTTTTTCCTGTGGATAAGCTCAGAGTATGTTTTGGAGAACTTCCATATTAAAAGCTATGAGATGATTCTTAAATTTTGTTGAGTAATTGTTAAAATATAGATTCCTGGGCAGCTTCTTCCTTGTATTACTGTATTACTATCTCTGAGATGATTATCAGGTATATGAAAGAATCACTAGTAAAATTATATTGATGATTTGAGAATCACTAATACAATTATATTGATGTTTCACCTCATTCATATTATATATTTTTTTCTGTCCTAGTGTGTCCTCCTGCTAAAGTCTCAACTAATAGTTCACCTGTGGAGAAATGACTTCAGATGTTTTCACTTATTACGCCCAGGCTGGAGCGCAGTGGCGTGATCTCGACTCACTGCAAGCTCTGCCTCCCAGGTTCACGCCATTCTTCTGCCTCAGCCTCCCGAGTAGCTGGACTACAGGCACCCACCACCATGCCCGGTTAATTTGTTTTGTATTTTTAGTAGAGACAGAGTTTCACCATGTTAGCCAGGATGGCCTCGATCTCTTGACCTCGTGATCCGCCTGCCTCAGCCTCCCAAAGTGCTGGGATTACAGGCATGAGCCACCGCACCCAGCTTATATGTGTTTTTAATCAAAGTGTAACAGAAAGCACCATAAAAAATAGTGCTTTACCATTGCTAATGCTTGCTCTAAATCTCTATAAAACATTATTAAGACCACACATATTACACTAGACTTCTGTATCCTGCTGTAAAAATCACAGCCACATCTGCCCCATAACAACCCAGAATGATGAGAGAGCATTGTAAGCCCTCCTACACCTTCTCTTCAAAGGGAAGTGCTTGGTCCTGGAGCTTTGCCTCAAAGCATATTGCAGTCCAACTTGGAAACAGATGAGATAATGCAAACGACAGATGATAACTAGCAACAGGCTTCATAAGAAATGAAATATTTAAGGGAAATGTGATATTTGTTGACTGTTTGAAAATTTCCTCAGTTCACACTAATGACATGACTTTCTGGAAACCATTCTTTCCTATCAAAGTAAAGCAGACAATACCTTCCTGTGTCTGATGTAGTATTTTGTGGAAAGCTGGAGGAATAGTAAAATCAGCTGACTGCTTCTATTTGATAACAGAGAGTTCACTTCTTCTTTTGGCAGAAGAAGCAGAACCAAATGTTTATTTGGATGCCATTCATATATAGTTTTCTTTCTGTCTTCGTGTACCAGTATTACACAGGATTTCAAAGAATTGCTTTTCTGGCTCTGAGCAATGAAATGACTAATTTTAAGAAAAGGGAAAAAAAACTGTACCCAAGTAGATCAGTGTAGAATTTTATTGTAGCAAAGTGTAAACCCCATACCAAATATTGAGCTAGCAGCTTCAGATATTTTTTCAAATTACAGTATGAATACTGAGTCTAATCTCCTGATTCAATTGTTTACTTACATTTGTCTACTTATTTATTGTTTTTCTCCACCATTAGAATATCCTCATTTTATCCGCAGTACCTAGTTTCTCTGCCACATGGTAGATGCATAGAATACACCCTAGGCCCAATCTTCCAGGAGTCACACAGAAGAATTGTTACAGCAGCAGTGGTTGGTTCTAGGCTCCTTCTGAAGGCAACTCCCATTGCCCCATTTACTTTCCTATCAACTAAACTCTACAGTCAAAAGCATATTATGTAAGGCCCTCCAGAGATCAGATTCGAATGCCCTTACCTATACATATAATTTCCCACTTCCGGGCCTTTGCATTTTCATTTTCCTAATTTGAGTGCTCCTCATTGTTCTTGAAATGCTACTTAGACTACATGCCCAATTCTTTTCTAAGTGTTCTTCTCTGATTTTCCTGGATGGAAGGAGCCTTCTCTCCTTTGAAATGTCAACAGCTTTTGTAAATGCTTCAGGACTCTTACATATTGTCTTACATCATTTTATTGCTCTCTGGTCCTCATATGTGAACATTTTCTCTCATACTAGATGATTAACATGAGAGAAGTAGCCTTGCTCCTCACTCACCAAATTCAAAATAAGTGTTGCATATTTATTTATTGAAAAATAACTGGATATATGGAATAAACAGCTTATAGTAGAGATTTTATTATATATAACCAGAAAAATATTAATACTTTACAGAATAACATACTACCTTTCAACAATGCAGAGCTATCTTCTTATGCATTTTATGTGATGGCTCACTGTGTATTTTTAGTAGTTTAGGAGTTAGATATTATATATATTTACCTGACATATGAATGATTCTGAAAGATTCAGTAACTTGAATAAGATTAATATGGGCCAAGTAAGTGTGTATTTCCAGTATTTAAATTATTTTAAAGATAGTTTTATATCTCGTTATGCAGGTTAATTCAGTATTCCTAGAATTACTTGACTGTGGCTATTAAAATTGGTGGCTTTTGAAATTCATCTTTCTTATTATAAAATACAATCCAGTTTAGTAATTGTAAAACAATCAATGTTGAAAAAAATATTTCCTGAACTCAGAATGTATGTTGAATGGTTATGAATATAGATGGAATATATGTACTAGAAAATTTTATGAAGACATTTATGTAATTCTGAAATGCGTACCATCTAAATCTTCTCCAAATTAGAGATAAATTGCATAAGCATATTTAAATAACCTATGGTTGGTCCTGAAAATTAAGTATTAAGAAACGTTTTGATAACTGCATGGGCAATTGGGCCAAAAATGGGCTATTAGAGAGTATGCTAGAAATGCTTATTATGCCATGTCAATATTTTGAGACTGATGTAAAGACTAAGAACAACATTCTCCTGTAGATTATTTGTAATCACTGCTGAAGATAGAATATAGCCTACAATGGAGTGCACTGTATGATTCAGACAGAATTTCCTCATTAAAAAATTAGTTATAAAGACATTTTTCTTAAGCACCTTACTTGTACAGCTTTAAGGTGCTTAATAAAAGCACCTTACTTGTAACTTGCCTTTAGGGAAATGGAACTGAATAATACATTGGGTTTGACTTCTAGATGCCTATAGTACAGATGAAACTAGCATAAGGTGACTCACTATTTCTTTAAAAGATATTCTAGGTTCACGATTTTATCAATGCTCTGACTTTTCCATTTCATTTGCTACTATGTAGAAAAATCACTATAAAAGTGACAGATTTCTATTTCAAGCTTATAAGGACACAGTGTCTCCCAAATACTCGCATTATATATATGTAACTTTTTTTGTGTTTGTTTTCCTATTGGGTGCCACATAGGATCCAAATAAATAGGTTCTAGAAAGAAATGTTCACGAGAATCTGGGTACTTTCTTTCTTTTCCTTAACCTTTTTCTTTTTCTTTCTTTTTTTCTTTTCTCTTTAAGTGACTAAAATGTCTGACACATCTAGGCATTTAAAGCACACATCCTATAGGGGATCTGTATAGTTACAGTGAGGGGTGGTGTTCAGATGTTGTGACTGATTGTCGTTAATAAAGAGCAAGATCCCTTTGGAATAGATTTCTTTCCAACCCCTGGATGTGCCTCCCAGGAGTTCAACACCAGCCTGACAGACAGATGTCAACTGTGAATAGGCATGTGTAACTGAAAACTCAGTAAAGAAGGAAGCTGTCTGCAATTCTCACTCAGAGGACAGGAAAAAGAAGAGAGAGGATTGTGTCAGTTTCACAATATCATCCACTGGAAGCAGGTGGATAGAAAATGTGGTTTCTGGAAAGGATTCCATGAAAAGATCTTTTTCACTGCATGTGATTTAGATTTTTTACCTATGTGTCAATCCTTTCAATATGTCACTAGTGAAAAGCTTCAGTTGTAATTATCTTGAGCTATATATCTTTCTGAGTTAAACTCAAATAGAGGTGTAAATGACTGATAACTGATTTTCTCTTGGGAGAAACTTTCAGCCAAAGGGAGGGTAGACAAGACATAAGAGAAACAGGAATTTGAGAGTTGAGGGAAGTGCGCAACACAGTAAGAAGGCAGAAAAGAGACTCTGGTATGTCCAAAGACAAGCCCTACCTGCTTAAGTTTTCCCAGGGTCACAGGGCTCCATTTACATACATTATCATGAAATTACAGGAGATCAATCAAAGCAACTGAGGGGATTGTGTGATTCAAGTGCTATGGGTAAGTCTTTGGAGGGGGATGGCATTTTATTTGCACATCCTTGGAATGGACAACAGCATAGGAGAGGACAATTGAAGAATAGCATAAGAAAATGGGATAAAGAAAACATGGAAGCGATGTGAGCATAAAACAAAGCAGATATCTTAACGGAGAGGTCAGGAATTTTGAGAATGAGCCACCAGGCACTTCTTAGAATTAGGCGGCAGTAGATTAGCATGTAAGACTCATAGCACTGGCTTTAAGGTGAGAAGACTTAATGATTCCCCCTCTTTTTTTCCTGTTGACTATAAATAGATATCATTATGACAATATTTTAGTCAGTATTCATCTGGAGACAATTCTAGAGCTAGCCAGGTCTTTTGTGAAAGTGAAATTAGTGGCTAGTTGTATTTTGTCTCCTATCTCATTTTTCCCTGTGCACAGTTTTTGCAATGTGGAAAATTCTGTTATTTTATTACTAGTCACCAGCAATTTATTTTTTCTTCTGATGTATATAACTTAAAAAGTAGCGCACTCAGTTGCTGAGTTCTGATATTTGACATTGAAAATTAAAAAGATGCCTTAGTTTCAACAGCAAACATCAGAACAGTAGAAACCTCTGAAAGTGTGGATTTGGTTGTGCTCTGGTTGGCTTAATATCAATTGATAACAGACATTAACAAAAGAATCTCTTATGGTAACTACTCTTGCAGCTATGTAATATTGTAGTATAAATTTTATATTTTACATAGTTCATTACAGAAATGAATATCTGACAAAGTCTGCTTCAACAAATTCTGCAAATGAAAGAATAATGAGTTTTCCTCAAATGGCTGATTATAAAAGCCCACTCTTCAGTTAGCCTACAGATACCTGGTCCATGGAGCTTCCTAGGCAGGTGTGTAGTCATTATTAATTAGTCCATTTCTCAAAAGTATTAAGATTTTTGCAGGACTATCAACTCTGATACATAATTCTACATTAATATTTGTTATAAATGTATTAATTAAGATTCTTTCTTATTTTAAGTGCTTACAAGTGGACAAGTTGAAGCCGTCAAAATTTTCCCACCAAGGGTATTATAGCTTATCACACATACTCTCTGTAAAATGATACTAACTGAAGTGCAATACCCTCAAACAATGACCCAACCCTCTGGCAGGATCTCAGCATTTAGAGAAGTGCATGAAAGTCTTTGTATGTCAAGTAACAGTGAGCCACTGTGTGTGCTATTATCCTGATGGGTGGGAGTGCCTGTAGGGCTGCATTTGAACAATCTGCTAGGCAGGGTTCCTTACTGTTCTCTAAATGTACCATGCTCATGGCTGTGGGTAATGATTAGAAAATAAGCATAGGGAGTGGAGAGAGTCTACAGATCTTTCAAGACCCCTGTTGAAGTTCCTCCTTCATTGTTAACGTTTCTCTGTTGATTTCATCCTTCTGGTCACTACACGTTGTGAATGCCTGTAATGCTTATCATTCTCTCATCATGGCTTTTAATCGTGTGCTGTCTCTAACACTTTGTACATATTTCTGGTGTTCTGTGCTATAATTGCTTACTCTGAGTAGGAGGAGACTGTCCATTTAATTTCTTTCATCTCCTCTATAAGGTCTACTAAAGGCTATCCTATTACTTAAATAAATTCTGGCCTTCTTTAACAAATAAGGTATAACCACTATTAAATATTTAAGTAGTTTAGAATTAAAGTTTTGCCTTAATGAGCAAAAGACATTGGTAAATCAGTAAAATGGACTGATTATCACTAAGCATCTGTTGGAACGGATAGACAGTAAGTCACAATGAAGGTAGCATTTCGAACTTCAAGAGCATCTGAATGAATACATATTGTTAAAATACAATGACTTCTGTCAGAATCGCTAGGAAGAGATGGTATTAAATGATACTTGTATTCTTTAGTTCTTTTTCTTTAAAGTGTTTAAAAACAATGACTGCCTGCCTTCCGCTCCATGCATTTGGGAATGTTATAGGTTGTGGGATCCAATGCCTTGAGAAGTGATGGACTACTTGTGCTTCCACAATGGTATGTTCTTATTTGCACAGAAGACCTAAACCAATTTAAAATCACAGAGGAGTGGAATTGTAGTTTTAGCCAATAGAAGAAAAGTGAAGCATAAAATACTGTGTCAGTAGGAACACATCACAGTGTCACCTTTTAACTGGAAAACTGGAATAGGAATTTTCTAAGCACATATCAGCCATCCTCAAGTCTCAGGATAAAGCAGCACATGCAGAGGGACTCGCTATCTCTGGCATGTAATCTTACGAACTTTGTCTGGATACTTAAGCATTTTCAGCTTCAAAATGGAGTCAATGCTTCCTATTTTTTATTTATTCATTCACTAAAAATATCTGCAGGGCCCACTGTGTGTTAGGACATTTTCTAGGAACTAGGAGATCCAGAAGGAGACAAAAGAAAGTTTTTGCTCTTATAAATCTTACAGTCTGGTGTAATGTGCATGTGAGTTTGTGTGTGCATGCTGGGGGAGTGGTTAGATCAATTAAAGTGTGCAAAATATCTAGAATATAGATATTCAATAACAAAAGCTGGTATTACTACTATGCACCAATAATTTTACATCTCTTATTTCTTATAATAGTCCATATTTTAAGTAAGAGGAAATTTGATTTGGCAAGCAATTTATTTGGTAAGAATTATTTGAAGCTGACAAATGATATCCAAGAATCCTCAAGTGACACAACCTGGATTAAATATCCACTCCTAATGAATAGTATTTACATTACCTTTTTCTTGGCACTGCCCTTTATGACATACCATGACATCAAGCTACACCATGTGTAGGTATTTTAAGAATTATTATCCAAAGTGTACCAAATATGATTTTTTTTGGTCATAATGAGCTATAGTAAGTGCATGCCTCCATTTTGGCAGAGACCATGCATAATTTGAATCATTCTATCCTCTGCCACCTGAAATAATTTCTTAAACTCAAAATTATTTGATGGATGAATGAATGAATGAATGTTTATGCCAGGTTATATGAAGATCCTTTTATTTTACTGTTTACTTTTAATTATTCAATAATATGTATTATTGTCAATTCATATCTCTTTTGCTGAATTAGTCTTTGAAGAGAAAAGGTTTATGCCTTGGCAGAAAAGAGTTCTTTGTTGCCCAAGTCTTGTAAAATACATGTTTTACTGCATTAAGCTCAAGTGATACATTTTCAGCAGAGATACCAGAGGACTTCAGGCTGGCAGCAGTTCATTGAGCCTGACTGGCTCCCTTGTTTCCTTAAGAGAGATGTACTCAGATGGGTAATGGCATTCAGCCTGGGTTGGAGGAGGTCCTACCGAGTCTCCAAAGCCTCCAAGTAGGGGCTTTTCAAATTTCTTTTACCAATAGCACATTATCTTGAAATATCTTACATTACTGCAAAAAATACTTCCTGTTTCTCTGATCATCTAGCTCCAAGTATAATTTGTTTGTGACACCAGCACTTTCTTGCCACATTATCCATGGGCCAAGTGATAATGAAGCTCCACCAGCATTGCAGGTACAAAAGTCTGACCAGTCTGCATGTATGTGCTGACGAATCTGCATACATGTGCTGTCAGCTAATTTTCTCCTGTTGTATAAAGTCCATCAACCTGGAGAAGATCTCTAACACAATAAATTTTACTTTGTTTACTGCTGAAAGAACCCCTATCATCAATTGCCTAACTGACAGTCTGAGGAAGAACAGGCAAAATCATGTGTTCAAATAAAGATGATGCACTAAGGTCCTCCTATTTGCAATGTGTTTTGTTAGGCGCTTACTGCATGGAGGCGAGATTAGGGCACAAACACTTGAAAAGTCAATAAGAAGTTTGGATACAATGCCCTATGCTCTATGGAGCAGGAGCTTGCTCTTTTTCTCTTCTGCAGGTGTTCTAGCTCTTGGAACATAGCACATGATAAAGTTTTGACACATTTTTTGAAATGAATAAAGCATAGCATTAGAGTTCAAATCTATGAATTTTGAATGAATAAATGAATGCTAATGATGAGTTCTCTAGAAGTTTAGATAAAGGAGTGATACATTTAGGCCTAGAAATGCCTTAAATATATACTTTATGTATCTATCTATCTGCTTATCTAATCTACATTTGAAGCTTGAAAAGTGTTTCATATTTATTGCTTCATTTTACTTCTATTAACACTCTTGTGGCAGGGCAGTTATTATTACTCATTTTACAGATTAAATTGCAACAAGAGTTCAATGTAACTTTTCCAAATACTATAGCTATTATATGGTAAGAGTGGGGACTTGGTCTCAGTTCTTATCATTCCTGGCCCAGGGCTCCTTCCAGCATAGTGCAGTGTCGCCCTCCACGTTTTCATCTGTAGTCATGTTTCACTAAATTGGTGTAGATGCTTCTAGAGGAAAATTGCCTTTATTGTTACTCTAGAATCTGAAGGAACATACTTGCCATCATTCTTCCAGTCTTTTAGGTGGTATCTCTAAACACTGGATGTTTATGCCTCCAAGAAAATCTGTGCTAATCAAAGACAATGATTTAATAATCCAAATGGGTCTTTCTAAATGCTATTGTGGAGTATATATGAAATTGGAATTAGGTAGAGATTGAAAGGAAGAACATGGATAAGAATACAAGAACAGAAAAGACAGCCTGCAAATACCACAGCCATTCATTCACAGGTGCTTCTTGGGCAGTGATTGTGTAAGCTACACAGAGAGACATGATGTCTGCCCTAGTTAGCCTGTTGGCAAAAGTTGTCTCTTAAGTGTGTTTTGGTCCATATGGTAGAGCAGATTTCTGGCGCGAGCGCATTCTAAATAGCAGACTTCTTTTTAGGGGACTGGAACAGATTTTACAGGTGATAACCTGCCTGTGCCCAGGGGCGGATGTATTACTCTGCAACAATAAGTTGATGCTTCACCTCTGCCTGGCCTCAGAAGCCATTTCGGTGGTAGGAGCCAAGCAATTTCAGATACTTCAACCTAATGTTCCTTCAAGCCTCAAGGCTGCCTTGCTCCATCTCTTGAATATCATCTCTTTTGTGCACAATCAAGGCCCTTAACAGTCTGGCAAATATGTTTTAACGAAGTGGACTAATAGGACTCTGATGTTCCTTTCATGGGAATCAGGCTGCTCCCTCACAAGCTGTCTAGGTGAGACTGAGAATTGTTCATGCTGTCAGCTCAGACCAGCCCTAAAATAATTGTTCTGATTACCTTGTGGTGCTTGCAAGTTGTTCCTGCTCATCTGACAAAGCAATAGGGATTTAAACCACATTTCTGTATACGTGGTTTGGCCCTGCAGACTTGGAGTTTGAGACAAGAAAGATAATGATTTGAAGATGATGTTGGGTGCCTTTTTCTTTGTATTTGACTCAAAGGTCCTTTTAAGCAAAATAAGTCAAATGCTTTGAAATATATATATGTTTAATATATATTTATAGAAATAAAAAATATATATATTTTGTTCTCTCTCTGAAAACTACCAAAGGTTGCATTATTAGTCTATTAGTATTTCATTTCTTAAATATTATCCCCTGAGGCAATGAAATGTGTACCTTTCTGTGCATCAGCCTTCAGTATCCTCTTGGTGTCATGTTGTATGCCTTAATAGGAAAGCCTCTCTTCTGTTTATCATTCCTGTTAAAATACCACGTGCATTTTCAATACAGCTTTTCCTGACATTTCAAGTCCTCACGATTCTTACACTGTAACATCCAATTTAGCATTTCGTACACATGATTGTCTTTCATTTCTTATGCATGAGCATGAGGTCTACCTTTCAATCTGGAATATCAGTTATGCCTGCAGGACTTATGCTGGCATTTTTTTCATAGAAGAGGAACAGATCCATAGAATGTTAGAGCTGGTTGTCTGGCCCAGGCCTTTTCCTTTATGGTTGAGAAAATGGAAGCCCATTGAATGTTAATGTCTTGTTCAAAGTATTTTACTGAGTTGGTGGCAGAAGTTAAACCATGGAAGCGGTTATTGAGCCTCCTATCAGTCCTCTATTCTTTTCACCAACTTATGCATCATAGGTGTTCAATAAGTGCTTGATGTGAATGTGTTGAGTTGTTCAGTGCTTATTCAGTGACTGAAGCAGCTCTTTTTGGTTTGTCAACACTGGTGGTGTGTGAGTAAAACTAATAGCTATATATAGTATAGTAAATATAAAATTTGGAGATCTATGGCATTGAAAAATGATATTCAATGATTTAGACCTAATGCATTTTAGCACGATGTCACTTTTCTCTCCTGGAATAATTGTGAGGAATTACTAAAATGACAAGGTTTGCTAGGAAAATATCATGGGAAGTGGCCATGTTAATCAATATTAAATGTTATTAAAGTCAAAATTTATATTGGGGGTTTAAAGTAGTAATAAAATCATTATTTCAGATAATTTTTGCTTTAGTTGATAAACTTCAATAAAACATGTCAGAGACAGGGATTATTTGGGAGATGTGGGTAGGACTCCTGGGTCACTGTTTATATGGCACCTTATAACCAGTAAGGTCATTGTTTATAAGGGACTTTAAAGATTGATTGGGGCTTAGATTTGCAGCTCTCATTCTATACTTTGTTCACCAGGGACTCTGGTGAAGCTTTTTGTGGTTGGTTGGTTGGTTGTTTGTTTTAACTTTTAAATTATCTTTATTTAGGACAATACAGCACTTCAAAACTGGTGAGAGACTTTTTCAGTTAACTATTAGAGTTTTCTGTTTAGTTTTATCCACACTGTAACATAGATAACTTGGAACAGATTATTCCTGTGTTTAATGTGTTTAATAATTCTATTCACAGTTCTATTTATATTTTCACTTGCTGTAAAATCTTTTTCTGACTTGTATTGTGCAGACTTACAGGATGATTCTGAGAAAAATGTCAGAGACCCATATATATTTTAGCAATCATTTTCTTACTGGCGAATGTGGGTAACATACCACAAGCGATTGAGTTCTCCTTGCTTTAGGTGTTGAGAATGTGTATGCATACAATACCTCCTTTAAGGCCTTACACATGCATACTTACAGGTGGGTGCTGAATGTTCTCATTAATCAAGGCAAAATATTCCAGAATTTTTGCATAAGCCAATCTGTTCATATTTAGGTCAATTTAGTGATTCAAAATAAAGAATCACAATTTACCCAGCCCCATCAAAATATTTGGACCCGTATCTTCACTTTTAGGATTGTGAACTAATTTGGGGATGCAGGGTGTAATTCTCCAGTAAGTTGCTATGCTTACAGTTTTCCGAAAAACCTAGGACCTATTGATACTAATATTTTCAGTGGAATTCTGACAAATCTGCATTGAACTAAAACTCCTCCTTATTCGTCTGTCATAGGTGAATTCTAGAATTTGATCTCCACTTAGGAGAATGGTGTAATGCTGAATTAAAGGTTGAGAATTTATAGCAACAGTAGGCCCTTTGATCTTGATATTTGGAAGGAGTTACATTCTCTGGAAGCCTATGCTGAGATGGAGTTTGTGGTTTGAGTGATTATTATCAACACACATGAAAGAAAGTGGAAGGATGGAACAGGATGGAAAGAAGGACGAAGGTGAATTTGAGGTAGGACTAACAAAACTCCACCCTCTATAGTGGGGAGATCTGGTGTGAATGCTGCTCAACAGTGTCCATACTAGGATACTAACTTCTCCAGTTCTGGATGTGGGCTTCCCTAGGAAGAGTACCATCTTGGCTCTCCACAGCTGAGAGAGACCTAAGTTCTGGGGCCTAGAAGAAGCTGTCAACTGGCAGTTGCAAGCTGACTATACTCTCTGTGGCTGGGCAGCAAGAATAATATCTCTACACTATCCGATCTTTGATCTAAACTTCCACAAAAGAGATCTACTCGATTTTTGAAGTTCTGCTGATTTTGTGCTCTTCCTTTCAGAGCTCAGAGTGCTTTACTACTTAGAGATCAAAGAGCTGACAATTTAGACCATAAACTGTAGTGCTTTAGAAGCAGAGTTATTTTGATTTGCCTTTTAGTATAACCTTCTAGTTTTATAGATGATGAGAATGAGATCCAGAGAGATTGCGTGGCTTAATCAACATGAAATAAACATTTTTTAACCCAGGAAAACAGATTCGATTCAAGAAGCCTTAGATTATAATTCAAACTGTACTCTGCTCAAATATAGCTGTATTTTAAAACTATCTGCCCTTACAATTTTTTTTGTCTTAATGTTTTGATCATAATTGTGAGCAAGAATTATTGTAATAAGAAGTGATGGCCTTGGGTATTACTCAAATTGCTGTTTATTTCAATAACAGAGGAAGTGGTGACATCTAGAAAAGTAACAAAAAGCTGTCCAGGCTTGAAATACTCATTTAAGGTGTTTCTCCTCTAAAGAATATCCTCTTAAATAAAAAGCTATTTTAATAATTAGCACTCCAATGTATAAAGTGACACCATTAACAAAGGGAAGTTACAAAATAAATTAACATATCAAAATATCACAAAGTGTTCCTTGAAAAGTACAACCCTTAGAGGAAGTTATAAACAATTAGCAATGAGGTCACTCTTAGTTTAATGGTGTGTTTGGATTACAAGTTTGAGGCTTTAAAAAATACATTTTTTAGGACCGAGTAAACCAATCTCACTCAAATAGAAAAGAAATAGAGTTTCCGCCATTAAACACTGCTTTTCAGCCTCAGACAATATCCATTTTCTACATGAATCAAGCCCTAAGTTACAACTAGTTCTGAGAAAATACCCCATTTCAGTGTATACTACTGCTTTGTAGCTTATTTGGAAGGGAGGCAGTCCCCCTTTTTAATAAACTAACACTTTTGTTATTGAAAGTCTGCTAGAAATTTAATCTCACATTTTACAATCTGAGTGAAGAGAGGCTCAAAGCAGCTCAGAAGTTAAAGTTAGAGTAATTGGGGTACTAAAGTAATTGAAGTACTGAATTTAAAGGGGTTCAGGCTTGGAGTCTAGGATTCTAGGTGAATTTCAGTGTCGGGAGCTTTTTAACCAAAGCTTTTGTGGACTGATATTGGAAGGGTTTAATCATGTATAATGTGATCAAATATGTCTTATACTGGATTTTAAGAGCATACTGTTCATGATAATTGGAAAATAAAAGTGACATTTTGCTTTTTTTTATTTGTCTTTTTTTTACTTTTGGTATTAGTTAAACTGAACATAGCTTTCAATGTAACGAAGTTTGCTGTAGTTTTATGAATTAAATCAGTATACATTTGAACTATCTTTTGTAACTTCATGACTCATGCATCATTAAAATGATTTTTTCTTTTTATAGTACAATTGAAGCAGGATATTTCCCTGACCCCTTCGTGGCGCATGCGACAGGGGTGCCTTTTTTCCTCAGCCTGCTGTGCTCAACCACTTGTGGGAGGGGGAGCATGCAGGTGAGTGGGTGCAGGAGCCAGGGCGAGTGCTTTTGGGCGCTGGCAGGAATGAACTCTGTACCAGCCCCATGGGAGCATCTAGGAGGGTGACTACAACTCCTGAAGCCCCAGAGGGAGTATTATAGTCAGTGCTCTTTTAGCTTTGCAGTCCATGGACTCCTTAAGTATTAACAGCTCAGTAGAGGGTCAGTGTGATAGCCTTTTGCACCAGCATTCATGGCTCTGAGCTCTTGTCTAGCATCCAGGAAAAATGAAATCACACAAATGAATCAAAGATGGTACATGCAGGGGTTTTATTGCTGATGAAAGTGGCTTTCAGTGGGATGGGAAGTTGAAAAGGGGATGGGACAGGAAGACAATCATCCCCCAAAGTCCGGCCATCCCCAGCCAGGCTCCTTTTCAAAGCTCTGTCAAGCTGTCCTTCTGAAGTCAAGCTGCTTCTTTCCAACATCCAACCACAGTATCCAATGTCGAGCAGCTTCTGTTCTTCTTATCTATCTGAGCCTGGGGTTTTTATGGGCACAGGATTGAGAGCAGTGCGGGCTATGGGTGGTTTTGGAAAAGGCAACATTTAAGCAGGAAAACAGGGATATAAATTATCACTTTGGGCTGCAGTTCCAGGCTTCAGGGTGGGGCCCTTGCTGGGGATCCATCCTCTTCTGCCCAGAATTTCCTGCCTCCTCTCCATATGATTTCCCACTTCTGAAGAGGCACATCTAATTGCAGTGAGAATACAGAAAATTGTCAATCTTAGCTACCTCCTGCTGACAGGGGGCATTGCTTTGGGGAGAATGGCAGTCAGATTCATCCCAGTGGTCTACTAAGGATCCTCAGCAAAAGGGAGCCATTGTCTGAGGGTCTGTTTGCCTGACCATTTGGAGTTTGACAGCCTCTATGTGAGAAGAAACAAGTTTTACAAGGTTAAGTATGCATGGATCAAATATGTGTATTATACAAAGAGGAGTTAAAAGGAGAGAATATAGTGCCAAAGATTATAGAAATAAGTGAAATATACTAATTGTTCTGAAAACAAAATTGTACCCTCTGATATAGAACAAAACAAAAGTAAAAACAGCAAGTGTAGGCAAAACTATAAAGAAGATATCCATGGAAGGTTAGTTATTAACACTTAGCTTTTGTGATTTTTAGTTTGAGGTCCCTGATCTCTTCACATTGGTACTTTGGCTGCACTCCTGGGTTGACAGAGGTAACTCCGTCGGCTCCCTAGGCCTTTACTCATGTATAAAGAATTCAAGAGTCTATTCCAGTGACCTATTGTAGAAGACTGAAGTGACCTCTTTCAGGAGGTTCTCTAAAGTACTATCTGGTTCCAGGGCCTGTTTCTGCAGCTTCCTCCTGATATCATGGGCTGCCTGAGTAATAAATTTATCCTTTAATATTAGTTATCTCTTGACCGAATCAGGAGAAAGAGAAGTGTGCTTTACCAAGGCCTCTCTTAGCCTTTCCCGGAAGGCAGTGGAATTTTCATCAAATCCCCGGTCTATCATGGATAGCTTGGTATAATTGAGAGGCTTAGTTCTAGTCTGACATAAGCCCTCCATTATGCATGCTTGAAAGCGTCTTCTCTTCTGTTCTCCCATGTTGTCATTGGGATCCCATTTAGGGTCATCCAATGGTACTGCTTCTCTTCAAGTTGGATAAAGTTCGACTCCTTCCCTGACACTATATGTGATACCTAACTCATCATCAAATCCTTCTGTCACTTGCAGAGTGGCCTGCTTCTCTTCATTAGTCAGGTTGTGATTCAAAAGTAATATAGTCCTTCCAAAAGAGTTCAAATACCTGGGTTAAATTCTGGAAAACCTCTATACATCTGTCTCGGTCATTGGAACACTTGCCAAGATCCTCCTAAATTTGCCTTAAGTCATGTAGAGAGAAGGGGATCTGGACTTTACTGGGGCCAAATTCATCAGGCATCTGCTGGAGGGGCAAGAGTGAGACTGGGGCTTGTTAGGGTGAGGATTTCTAGGAGGGGGCAAACAAGAGAGAGAAACTGGTTAGGGAAGATGGGGTGGACCCAGAGGTATAAGGCCCAAGAGAGCTGGCTCCCCTGCTGAAGGTGCCTGTGGAGTTTGTTTCTTTAGTTCCCTGGGATTGCCCGTTGTAGCCTCTCCTGAGATGGCAAACAAGAGGACCGGATTAACCCTACACTGTCGGCAAAGGTCTGGAATACCCTGCAAGGTAAAAAAGCCTGCACATATGGGGCCTCAGACCATTGGCCCTCACATTTACAGAAAAGGTCCAACTGCAGGATGGTATCAAAATGAATGATTTCTTCTCGAGGCCAAGCCAGTCCTTCCTGCGGATCATAGTTTGGCCAAACCCTCATGCAGAGGGCTATGAGGCATTTTTCCTCCAGAGTCTGAGGATCAAAACAGTGATTCAGGATACACTCCAGAAAAGTATAGACTACGGATGGTGAAGATAACATGTCCATTCTGGAAGACAGGAAAATAGGCGTCCCTCATTTCTTCTTTCTTTCAGTGAAAACTCAGGGTGTGAGGGAGAGAGAAAATGAGCATCTCCTTTTTCTGTGCTGTCTTTTTATCCCAGAGATCCAGCAAACTTAGATGGACACCACCCATGGGTGCCATTGCAGCCTGCACTCATGAAACAGCGAGGGCCTAGAGAATAGGGATTGTTTCCACTCACCTATGCCTCCATCTCTGCTACTGTCAGCAACCTTTGGGTTCCCTGAGCATCATCTATTCCATGGAGCATGGCCTCCTTCCATGAAACAGGAATATAATCAGCAGGAATTGGTCCTGCCTATTTATACTGTGCCTGCTGCCTAGCTTTAGATCCCTCAGCTCTGGTTATTATTTCCACGGCCTCAACCCGAACTTTAGAGTTGAGTTTGGGATAAAAAGTTGTCTCAGGGGTCCATGGATTCATTCAGATTAAGCCCCATGGGATTTGCCAATTTTGCAGTTATTAGCTGGTGGGTGTAACTCCTCTGTTTCCTCCCTATCAAAAGCAGAGTGGTGAGGTAGTAAAAGGATCCTCTCACATAAAAAAGAGAAGAAAGAACAGCTTAAAGGGGCAGAAGAACCTCTTGCTCTATGCAAATGGGTTCCTTTAATCACTGTATCCCTCCCCCAGTTCAGACTGAGCTTGAACTCCTCTGCCAGGAGAGGAAAGACTCTATGGGAATGTGGTGAGAGGCGACGGTGAGTGGGAAACACTGGCCAGCTGGCTGCGTGTAGTTCCTGGCCCCCAAGACTGCCCTGGGGCCCTGGTGGCAACCACAGTTCTCTCCTGCCCTGTGTGGCTGTTGGGTGTGGCATGTGCATGCTGTGGACACACCCAAATGCCCCAGCTGGGAGGGGAGGGATCAGGAGGGGAGCCACTGTGTCCTGTGTGCACCTGTGGCTGTTGGGGTGGGGGTGGGGATGACACCTCTAAGAACAAATGAAAATCACGTTGTTCTGAACTGCGTATCTGGTTGCTGGGCCAAACTCTCATTCTACTTAGTAACATTTCTGCAGTTTTCAGCAAAACCCTTACCATAAAAGAAGAGATAAGAGCCATTTCAAACTATGAAAGAAGAAAGGTAAGATACCATAGAAATAACTGTGGTTGACATCTTAATGGGTGATCCAGGACTGGGTCCAGTCTTGGGGCCTTCTGGCAACAGCAAGGAGTGGCCTTGGCCAGGTGCCTTCAGTTGTCCTAGGATTTTAATCCAGTCCCACATGATGGTTAGACCTTTGTGAAGAAAAACAGAACCAACTTTCCTCTTCCCTGAAAAAAAAAAAAAAAGAGAGATGGCAGGGTTGCATCCTGTCACCTGCAAGTGGCATAGCTCAGAGGAAAGTCTGAGGACAAGATGCCTTGGGAAAAAAGTGAAGGAACACATTCGGCAGATCCACATTTATTCACCCTTCTGATGTATACTGGGTGGGTGTCCAAATGAAGTGGATATTTTCCTGACCCCTTCCTGGGGATTGTGACAGGGGTTCCTTGCTTACTCAGCCCACAGCCCTCAACCCCTCATGGGAGGGAGAGCATGCAGGTGAGGACATGCAGGAGCTAGGGCAAGCACTTTTGGGCTCTGGCAGGAACGAACTCTTCTGTACTCGCTCCACGGCAGTGTCTAGGGGGTGTGCCCACAACCCCGAAGCCCCAGGGGGAGTGTTACAGTGTTACAGTTGGTCTTCTTCTAGCTTTGCCATCCATGAATGGTTTAAGTGTTAACAGCTCAGCAGAAGGTCAGTGTGATAGCCTTTTGCACCTGAATTCAAGGCTCTGAGCTCTTGTCCGGCATCCAGGAAAAATGAGGTTGCACAAACGAATTAAAGATGGTAAATGTGGAGGATTTTATTGCCAATGGAAATGGCTCTCAGTGAGATGGGGAGTTGAAAGAGGGATAGGACAGGAAAGCAATCATCCCCTGAAACTATGCTGTTAAGCTATGTGTCTGATGTCAAGCTGCTTCTCTCCAGTGTCCAACTGTAGTCCCAAAGTCCAGCTGCTTCTCCTCTTCTCCTCTGGCTGAGCCTGAGGATTTTATGGGCACAGGACAGGGAACAGTGCAGGCCATCAGTGGTTTTGGAAAAGGTGGACAACCAGGGATATAGGTTCTCACTTTGGGCCTCAGTTCTAGGCTTGAGGGTGGGGCCCTTGCTGGGGACCCACCCTCTTCTGCCCAGAATTTCCCTGCCTGTTGTCCCTATCATAATCACTATACTTATAGGTCATTTCTCACAGGGAATACCAAACATTTCTTATGTTTCTCTTCCCAGGTACTTGTAGCAAGCATTCTATAAAGTTTGTAAGCATAAACGTTCTAAGAACATTTTAGAAAGCTTACCTGCTCCACTAAGTTGTCCTGGCAGTTTCTTGCTACCTAAGCCATCTGCCACATCTGGACTCTGCTTGGACCCCAACTATGGTTTGTGGCTCACTCAGCTATCAATATTTTTCCATGTGGTCCTTCATCCCAAGAATAGGTCTAGACTAGTCTCTTAACTCCCGACAAGGAAAGAAGAGAAGATGCTTAAGTTTTAAAAAGCAATTCATTAAGAATATGTGGATTCTGGAAAAAAGCTACACTAGATTAGTTTACACTACTCAAGGCCAAATTCAGGCCCATTATTGGGGTATTTGTGAAATGTGCTTTCCTTTTTGCTTTTGCCCTAATATCATGTACAGGGACTAGCTGATCTTTTTCCCTCTAATAGGAGTTTACTTTTCCATGTCCACATTACTTTGACTTCAGGCTTCTTCCACAAGCCTCTAGAATGAAAAAAAAAATGAAGCTCTGCTGTTACTTTCAACTAAAAGACCCATCTCCCAAATCCTTATTTAATTCCCTGTGTTGACATTTTCCAAGGATTATTAATCATGATACTTGCTTTGATTTGAAGGATGTGTTGTGACCCTGCCCTGTGACCCTAAAACAAAATATCTCTGCCTTAGTCCATCTTGAGTTAATCAGCCTTAGATAACATTTCACTTTGGATAACAATCAAACTCATGTTCCACAGTCAAATTCAATTCAATACAAATACACTTTTTATATGTATATATGTACATTTGTCAAAATGCTTACTGACAAGAGCATTATTTTTCTCAATTAAGCAACATAGTTTTCAGAATCAATACCCAAATAAAATGACCAGCCACATGACTAAATTTCTTAGTATGAAGTAACTGCATTCAGGTTACATCATTCAGGTCTTCTCCATAAGCAGAAAAATAAAACAAAACAAACATTACTTGCAGCTCCTAAGTGATAACTTTTGCCATCTGTAAATCAAATGTTCATAAAAGTCTATTTCCAGAATGTCTTACTGCTCTGTCTACTCAGAAAACTCTAAAAATATATATTAATTTTTAGATGGTTAAAGCTTCTTTTTGAAGCTTATATAACTATGTCACTCCTAAAATTATTCATTTTTAAAATATAGACATTCATGACCCACATTCCAACAGAACATAGTATTTTGGCCTTTTTAACAACATCAGATGGGGGAAATATTTTTATATTTTCATGGGATCCACAAGGTTTCATTTGCATTAATAGTGACAATTTTATAGTCTTTTGCAGTTTATAGAACAATTCTCACAAGCAGATTGAGGTACAAACATCTAGAAATTCATAAAAAGTAATACGTAAGCTTTTTAATGGGAATATAGTTCAATTTTTTTTATTTTGCTACACGTGTGTTCAGAGAAATAATTTATAAAAATTAATAGATTGTTGAAACTAATTTCATAATATGATTAGTTAACTTTTGCTTTGTAATAAAATATCCTAAAATTTTGTGGCTTAAACCATAGCAATTTACTTAGCTTATGATTTCATGAGCCAGCAATTTGTCCTGGCCACACCTGGGTGGTTCTGCCAATGTGACCTGGTTCAACTGATCTCTGCTTGGTTTGCTTGTGTTATCTGCAGTCAGCTTTTGGATTAACTGGTGGATTACCTGTTCTAGGACAGCTTAGCTGGAACATCTTATCTCTAGTCTATGTGGTTCTTCCATTATCCAGCAGGCAACCCTGGGCTTATTCACATATATAGTAAGTGTAATAGGCTTTCCAAAAGTAGCCAAAGAGAACAACTCCCAATTCTGAAGCACTTAAAAAGCTTCTCCTGCATCACATTTGCTAACATTCAATTGGCCAAAATAAATCACATGATCAAGCTGAGATTGAGTGTGACAAGGCATTTAAAGTCATATGACAAGATGTCATAAATAGAGGAAAATTTTTGTAATCAATCTATTGCTCTGTAAAACAGTTTATTGTTTCAATATAAAGTGATGCTCATTGTCTGAAATAATTATTAAGTATTCACCCTATTAAAGTGCTAAATATATCATTAAGCCTCTGTGCTTCAAAGTATTTGATTGTTATTTGGTCAATCTTGGTGACTGAAACCCAATCTAAAATTATAATTTTATACTATGTACTTCTAGGAGATCACAGAAAAATCCTGTATCTGCAAGCCCGTACATATAGTCAACCCTTTATTCCTATATTTTTAATTTAAAAACTTGTAAAAGAACAAAGCGGGAGGCATCATGCTACCTGACTTCAATCTATACTACAAAGCTACAGTAAACAAAACAGCATGGTACTGGTACCAAAACAGATATATGGACCAATGGAACAGAACAGAGCCCTCAGAAATGACACCACACATCTACAACCATCTGATCTTTGACAAACCTGACAAAAACAAGCAATGGGGAAAGGATTCCCTATTTAATAAATGATGCTGGGAAGACTGGCTTGCCATATGCAGAAAACTGAAACTGAACCCCTTCCTTAAACCTTATACAAAAATTAACTCAAGATAGATTAAAGACTTCAACGTAAAACCTAAAACCATAAAAACCCTAGAAGAAAATCCAGCCAATACCATTCAGGACACAGGCAAGGGCAAAGGCTTCATGACCAAAACACCAAAAGCAATTGCAACAAAACCAAAGTTGACAAAATGGATCTAATTACACTAAAGAGCTTCTGCACAGCAAAAGAAACTATCATTAGAGTGAACAGGCAACCTACAGAATGGGAGAAAATATTTGCAATCTATCCATCTGACAAAGTTCTATTATCCAGAATCTACAAGGAAATTAAACAAATTTATAAGAGAAAAATAAACAACCCCATCAAAAAGTGGGCAAAGGATATGAACAGACAATTCTCAAAAGAAGACATTTATATGGACAACAAACATACAAACAAAAGCTCATAATCACTGGCGATTAGAGAAATGCGAATCCAAACCACAATGAGATACCATCTCACATCAGTTAAAATGATGATCATTAAAAAATCAGGAAACAACAGATGCTGGAGAGGATGTAGAGAAATAGGAACACTTTTACGCTGTTGGTGGGTAGTGTAAATTAATTCAACCATTGTGGAAGACAGTGTGGCGATTCCTCAAGAATCTGGAGCCAGAAATACCATTTGACCCAGCAATCCTATTACTGGGTATATACCCAAAGTATTATAAATCATTCTACGGTAAAGGCACATGCACATGCATGTTTATTGCAGCACTATTCATAGTGGCAAAGATTTGGAACCAACCAAAATGCCCATCGATGATAGACTGGATTAAGAAAATGTGGCACATATACACAATGGAATACTATGCAGCCACAAGAAAGAATAAGTTTGTGTCCTTTGCAGAGACATGGATGAAAATGTAAACCATTATTCTCAGCAAACTAATACAGGAACAGAAAACCAAACACCTCATGTTCTCACTCATAAGTGGGAGCTGAAGAATGGGAACACAGGGACACAGGGAGGCAAACATCACACACTGAGGCCTTTTGTGGGGTGGGAGGCAAAAGGGGGAGAGCATTAGGACAAATACCTAATGCATGCGTGGCTTAAAACCTAAATGACAGGTTGATGGATGCAGCAAACCACCATGGCACATGTATACCTATGTAACAAACCTGCACATTCTGCACATGTATCCCCAAATTTAAAGTATAATTTAAAAAAAGAAAAAAGAAAGCAAAAACTTGTAAATGGATGACTAAAACCCTACTACCTTAAAATAAATATTCACTCTCTATGTTGGCAAGAAAGAGCAGCTGGAGAGAATTCTCCTCCATGCTGATAATGATAATTTCAAAAGTGTATATAACCTTCTAATTAAACTATTTGATAGTTTAACACCTTTGTATTTCTTCCTTTGCAGAATTGCCAAAAATTTTGATAGACATTCTTTGAACACAAACTATTTCCCATCCCAATATTTTTTAGTCAGGCCAGATTTGATATCATCTATATTCTTTTGCTGAATTAGTGTTGATTTCTTAGTCTTGAGAGGTTATTTGGAAGTACAACATGATATGTTTCTAGGAGGATTTAATCATCATATAAAAACGAAAAATAATAACCTTACTTGTGAAAGTGGTTTCCAGATATTCTGATAATTAAAGAAATTGCAGCTGTCATGTAAAAAAGATTTTCAGTAAGAAGAAACTTGATCCCTGTGACAAGACAACTTTATATTGCTACTAAAATTTGTTTAAATCAGTTATAATATGCTATATTTTTATATGCTTTGATTTTAATCTGGAAAAGATGATACAGGGTCAAAGTAAGTTTTTGTCATAACTTTTATTAAAATTGGTTCTTACCATTCACTAATCAAAAGAACTGAATGAAAATTATACATATATATAATTACATATATATATATACCAGTGTGCATATATATGTATGTGTGTGAATGCCTATCTATTTTCAGCAAGATTGGATGGAAAGTCATATTGACCACTTTCTCAGAGTATTCTTTTATTTTCACATGGACTATATTAATATGAGAAGGCTATTTACAGAGTGTAATCTGGTGAAGATTCATTCTATTTGCAAGAAGCAGCATTATAATTCTCAGGAAAATATAAGCAAACCCATATGCATAAAATAATGGAAAATATTAAATTTCCAGGCATGGTTGTGCTAGAATGATGATTTATCATTCATTTATTTATTCTCATTCATTAAACATGGATTCTGTGTATTGAACACTGTCTTAAGTTTTGAGGAATCACAGAAGAATAAGTCACAATGCTTGCCCAGGGACATGCAAATGATGAGATGGGATCTCCAATCCACTCTGCCTGCCTCCTTTAGAAGGGAACTCACGACCCTGTAATAATCACTAGCTAGTTCTTGGCAAAGTGTGATTCTTATTGAGAATTGTATATATCTATTTCCTAACCTTAAACATTTTAAAACTTTAGGAATATATATTACCTATATTAATGTATGCACACTGAAGGATTATAAAAATCAAAGAGAAAAATGAGGTATTGGAGGATTTTTTAATATGTTCTTTTGTAATTTAGGTATGTTTCTTTCTCATTTATGGACTAGGGTTTATTTTTTCCACTCTTCAAAGTTAAAATAGTTTCAATTTACCTTGCAATGAAGTCCTAAATACTTAGCAAGTCTGCGAGAATTTTCTTCGATGTAATCTCAAACTTTTCAGTGTCTTCTACAACATTGTTTTTCAAAGTCTGAGAATATCCTTATTTACATTTTTCCTGCCTATTATGTTTTTATCACTCTTTAATTTGTCTGTTTTCTGCTCTCAACCTTTAATCCTTTTATTCTTATTTTCCAGCTGTCAATCTCATTTTCTGATTAAAAACATAGTTCCAATATTACCTGTTTAAAAATTTTTGTTTTGCCTGATTTACCTGTCTCAAGAACTTCCCCCATATAGTAGGTATTCATTAAATATTTGTTGAATAAATTGATCATGTCAAATTTATTGTTTAGTAGTTATTTAATTTCAGATTATATTATAGATTATGATGTGTCTTTCTCTTACCCATTAATTTGTTAGTTCTATGAGAGCTAGTACCCTATACAGTCAGTTTTCTATGCCTATGCATTCCTCATCCATGAATTCAACCAATTATAGAACAAAAATATTTGAAAAAATGGATGATTGTGTCTGTACTGAACATGTACAGACTTTTTTCTTATTATTCCCTAAACAATATGGTATAACAACTATTTACATGGCATTTACATTGTAGGTACTGGAAGTAATCTAGAGATGATTTAAAGTACATGGGAGGATGTGTGTAGATTATGTGTAAACACCATGCATTTTATATAAGGGATTTGCGCATCCCTGAATTTTGCTACCTGCAGTGATCCTGGAACCAATCCCACATAAACACTGAGGAACAACTGTATTAATATTTTTTGCAGGAACCAGCACAGTTTCTTCTTCTGCTCAACAGAAAGGTAAAAACTAAATTGAATCAGGGTGGTTTCTAAAACTGGGGAGTTGATCAAGTACTTTCATGTGACTAGATAAAAAGGAAAGATATTTTGAATATCAGTGATGATTTCATAGGCAGAAGATATTCCATTCTATTAAGACAAGTTTACCTTTCTTTTGGTAGGAAATACACTTCTAAGATGACCTAAACTACCTTCTGCTTTGGGTCCCTGTTGAATATTCCTTTGTCTATGCAATGAACTTGAAACAAGAAGACCCACGAACTAAGTGAAGGCTCATCTCTAACTCATTTTTTTGATCATAGTCAAGTTATTTAAAATGCCATAGATTTCCTCATCTGTAAATGGGTCTGATAATATTTGTTTTGATGATCTCATAGGTTTGCTTTGAGAATATAATAAAATATTTGCATATGTTTGGAGACACAAACAAAGCTGTATTATTCTAAATTTCCTTAGAACTGGCTTTTACTTCCTTAGGGCCTTAGCACGGAACCTAGGTTTTAATTTACTACAGAAAGTTAATAATTCTGGGGGGAGAGAAGAGATGTCTTAACGGAGGGCTCTCCTTATCTACTTACCTGGCTCTTTTCCTGCCTCCCCTAATTAACTCTTTGTGATGGCATCCTTCCATTTTCTTCATAGAGATAATCAAGATTTGCAATAATAGATTTTCTTGTTTCATTTTTCATTTTATGTTTCACAAATCCATAGGTTTCATGAGGGTATAAACTGTACCTGTGAAACGTCTATGTGCTAAAGTGCAAGTGTAAAAATAAAAAAAAAAAAACCTAGGATCAATGGGTCTCCAGTTTTAATGTGAATCGGAATCACAAAACTTGTTAAAAAATACAGACTCTGAATGCCAATGTGGGAGATTTTGATTTCGCGGTCTGGTCACCCCAGATGTTTCTGATGTGAATGGTCAACAGATCTTCCTGTGATAAATAAAGACAGGATGATGCATTTCATGCATGTTGTATGGGAATCACTGTTGTCCTCAGTGATTTAGGAAGAATTAGAGCCACCTTCTTGACACACCTGGAAATTAACCCTCCTGGAAATGTACACTGTGAGGAGGCAGATTAGCCCTTCATTTGTCTCGGAACACAGCAATTACGATTCAGACTTTTGAAGGGATAGAAAATTAGGCTTCCTAAGGATGCAGTTTGGCAGACTGTAGCAATGCTGTGTCTTTGGGCATTGGATGCCTGCCAGAAGCACTTGCCCAGCATTAATTGCAGAGCACCTGAACTTTTATCCATCATCTATTCTGCTGCACAAAAACTTGAACGCTCCGATGAATGGTTTGTATTCTTCACAGCAGCTCCAGGGCAGGAGGAAAATTCTTTCATTTAATTAGCCTATTATTTTCCATTTTGAGGCTTCAATAGAGACTCAGAAACAGGTGCCAGTTTCTCTTCAGCCTCTAGGCCTAAGGAAATAAGAATAACTGCTACTGAGGAACGAAAGCAGATAAGGCCTCGGCAACAATGCCATTAACTTGCCTCTACTTATGTAGTCCAGAAACAGATGTTAATTGCCAAATGTGCAGCCCTAAAGTGGAACAGCTTAATCATTGGTTGGGTTTTTGTTTATTGCCTGTTAATGCTTTCTGCCGGCTTCTCAATGTCTGGAAATCTCTCATTCTCTTCCTCTCTGTCTCTGTCTTCTGTAGATCTATTTTAATAATTTGGGTTTGTGTTTATTCTTTTAAATTACCAACATTACCTCATGTCAGAGTCTGTCTGGGCTGCTATAACAATAATACCATAAATTAGGTGTCTTAAAAACAACAAAAATCTGTTTCTTGTAGATTTGGAAGCTGAGAAGTTTGACATCAAGACTTGATTTGGTGCCTAAGAAGGTCTGCTCTCTAGTTCATAGATGGTGCCTTCTACCTGTGTCCTTGCATGACAGGAAGAGTAAGGCAGCTCTTTGAGGTCCCCTTTATAAGGGCAATATTTCCATTCATGAAGGCTCCACTTTCTTGATCTAATTACCTCACAAAGACCTTTCCTCCTAATTCTATCACATTCGGGAATAGGTTTAAACATGGGATTTTGGAGGACTCAACCCTTCAGAACATAGCATCTTGTTACAGATGATGCTGCTCAAGATGTTTTGCTTTCCCAAGGCTGCAGTCAGCAGTGGAGGTGCTTGCAATCACTCACATTGCATTTGTGAGGCTTGATCATCTCCTGATGCGAGGCATGTCCTCATACTCCCTATTCCAGCCAAGGCTCACAAGATTACTTTTATCAAGTAATGTTGGTAAGGCAAAACAAAAATTAAAAATAAATAGGCATTTACCTCAATACTTCACTTTAAAATTCATTTTATTAAACAACAGGAAGCTTTTTGTTTTTAGAAGGTATTTGGATTGCTGTCTTCAGATGAGGAAACCGTGAGCAGAAACTAGGAACTGCAAATTGAATACAGAAATAAGATATTTTGTGGGACCAGAAACATATCACTATCTGCAATAGATGGTTTTGATTGTGGGCTTTGGGAAGGAGTGAATGGGTTAATAAGCCATAAGTCAGTCAACTGCTAAGGGTAGGAATAACCTGAAGTTGAGAAATATTATTTAAAGTACATGAGAAGTATAGGGCTGAGACTGACATCTTTGTCGAAAGGGCAACTCAAAAGCCATAAATGGCCATTTTGTGAGATGGCTCAAAGGCCAGTGAAAGGACAGTTGGATTGACTTTCTTAGTGAGTAAATTCTTTGAGAGAAAATAAACTGGAAATTGATATATTATCAAGCTCCCTCAGGCCAGCGGAAGCAGAGTCAACAGTTTTCTTTTGGCTCAAATAACTCATCTTGACTGTCTAAAATCACAGGAAGTGAACTCAAATTCCCATGAGGACTAGGAGTGTAACATAAATAGGTAAAGAGGCCTGGATATAAGGAATGTTTCTGGATGCATTTGCCCTTTTTGACTAAGTTTTATTTTCTTATTTTTGTTAGAAATTTGGATGCAATAAATTTCACTTTGTTATAATTTTACTATAAGAAAAATAAAGTCTCACTGCAATGATGAGAATGGGGCACAGTGATCCAGGGCAGGGAGTGCCAGCAGGGGGAGGTGAACATTGCATCTTAAATGCCCCTTCTATTGTGGGCAGTCACTGCCTGGTGAGGGGCTGCCCTGTGAGAATATGAACCCAGTCCCGCAAGTTATTCTATTTTCTTCAAGAGAAGCTAGAGAAACAAATTTTTGTACAGAAGCTGTTTTTTAAATTGTGTCTGCTAATTCAACTTCTGTGCAGTCTTTTTGCCAGTGTAGACTGAATTCAACAGTTCAATTCACTAGTTACATAACTATCTCAATATCCTTTGTTCTTAGCCCAGAGCAAATTTCCCAGAGGCAGAGAGTAGGGTGTGATTTATGTTGCCCTTAGCCTTGGAAAATAATTTGCCAGTGAGTTGATAAATAACTATTTTTTCCTCCTACCTAGAGCTTAACTGATTATTTTTCCTTTGCCATTGGCCTTTGAAAATTTCCCTTCTATGTATCATCAGAGGAATGTAGGAATTATAAGAATATGGCTTATTATAAAATTAATTTCAATATCCACTTGCCAAATGGTTCCCCAAACATAACATGCATGTGACAATAAATGACCACTAGACATGCCCAACCATACTATTTACAAGAGGGTTTTACTTCAGTGATAGGTGTTTCAGGAATATTTGTAACATGTTCAATGCTGTAATTACGGAGAAAAATAGGAATTATAAGGATGCTCATCTTTAACCAACCCATAATGTATAGAAATGAAGGGACCTTTAATAAACAAAACAAAAAAATAAACAAGCACTTCACAAGTTTTCTTAACAGAAAGGTTAGACAGTGGTGGGGTGAGCAAAGGTTGTTATTTTTCTAAAAATCTTTCAGGTGTAGTAATCTATAGGTTATAATAAAAATTGTGTGTTCTTGAGGAAACCTCAGCATTAAAACAATCGTACAGAATGGATATTTCAGGGAACTCTCATGCAGGTTTAGCTTCTATTCTGGGATTTAAGAAATACTTTAAAATGTTGACAGCCTCTTTCAGGGAGAGTAAGTTTTTATATTTTTGAGTCACTTTCCTGTGTTCAAGACATAATTTTTTTCTGGCATTAAGATAAGAATATTCAATGATAGCACAGCATTTTTAGAGTATGAATCTTTTTTTAATGTCACATCCTGAACTTAGGTTAATATGTAGCTTTCCTAAGATGCTGATGCTTTCAGGAATCATTAAAATTCATGCTTGATCCTCTGAGCTAAAAAATATGATTGTTATCTGCTTTAGTGGAACATTTATTCATTTTTCTCTTCCCCTGTCTTCTCTCCATCTAATCAAATGAAGTAGTCCCACCACTATTCATCACACATGTGGAACCTTTCTATAAATTTGATCATGAATCCCCCACATTCCAATTATCTAGGGCTGCATACAAACCACCTCAAACCTAGTGGCTTAAAACAAGAATGATCATTTATTTTTCATTAAATATGAAATTGTTTATGGCTCTGAAGAGGTAGCTCGTCTCTGCTTCATGTGCTCTCCACTGTGGGTCTTATAAAGGGGTGAGGATTCACTTTCAAGTAGCTCCTTCAGATGGTTGGCAACTCGATGCTGGTTGTTGGCTGGGAGCTCAACCTGGGCTCGCAGCTGTGGTAAATGGTTACTCCCCACAGGGTTGTTTGAGTTTTCTCACAGCATGGTGGTTATGTTCTAGGAGCAAGTAGAATTAGGATAATGCAAGCTGCCAACCTCTTAAAGAATAGTCCTAGAAAGCATCACTTACATGGTATTTTGTTGGTCACATAGTCAGAGTCCATCCAGATTCAATTGGAGGGGACATAGAAACCACTTTTCAATGAGGAGAGTACCCAAGGGACAAAAATATATATATTTGCCTACCTTTTAAATTTCATCTCCTACCACCACCATTCTTTACCATCTCTACTTCCCCATCCCCACCTCCAACTATTTCACCTGTCTAAATTCCAACCACATCAAATTTCTGTTGTCCTTTGTGTTAGTCCATTCTCATGCTGTCAATAAAGACATATCTGAGACTAGGTAATTTCTAAAGGAAAGAGGTTTAATTGACTCATAGTTCAGCATAGCGAAGGAGGCCTCAGGAAACTTACAATCATGGTGGAAAGGGAAGCAAACATGTCCTTCTATGCATGGCAGCAGGAAGAAGCATGCAGAAAAAGAGGGAAAAGTCCCTTGTAAAACCGTTAGATTTTGTGAGAATGCACTCACTATAATGAGCACAGCAGAACAGGGGTAAATGCCCCCATGATTCAATTATCTCTCACTGGGTCCCTTCCAGAACATGTGGGGATTATGGGAACTATAATTCAAGATAAGATTTGGGTGGGGACACAGTCAAACCATATCATCCTTCTTTTTTTTTTTTTTTCCATTGAATATTATGCTCCCAGACTGTCAGAATACCATCAGTCTAGTAAAATGTTAATCATCTTTCATGACTAGGCAAAAACATTCTTTCTTTTTTGAAGTCTTTCCTAACTCTCCTCAGTAAGTAACTATGGTTGAGGGTATTTCTTATCAGTGTTTACCTACTTTATTGTCTTTAAGTACACTGTTTCTTGGTTGCTTTTATCATAATGCCTAATGCACAGTGAGAATTTTAAAATTCTCTGTTGAAAGAATTAATTCTTGGAAATTGGAGAGTCATTCAATGAGAGATTTAATCTGTAGTAACCCTGGAGCCTAGTTCTGCCTCCACTTTCCAGTATCTGTGTCAAAGATTAGGGCAAGTTACCTGATCTCTTGCAACTTCCCTTAGCCTGGGTTTCTTCATTTGTCAAAAGAGGTAACAGTGTCTGTCCTACAAACCTCACTGAGACATATTAAAGTAAATAAAAATTGTATGTAAAAGCACCTTACATATTTAGAATGCTACTACAATATTCTATTTTGAAATTATTATTAGTTGGAAACAAATTCACTATTTATAAAATGCTTTAACAGACAAAAGTGTTAAGTGTTGACCTGACCAGAGGCACTACTCAAAGAGCAATATCTTTATATTGTTTTAATCCCCATTTTACTAAGGTTATAGATTTTTTCCAAAATGTCCTTAAGGAACAAACCTTTGGATATTTGACTAAAATCCAGATTCTTAAACATGTGCCCTGTTGTGCAGTTATCTTAAGAAAGCAGGGCATCCTATGCTTTCATAACACCTGCAGTGGGTTGCCAACATTTATTTTTAAAAATAAGTTTTGCCAGTTCTATCAGCCTGTTTTCATGCTGCTGATAAAGACGTACTGGAGACTAGGAAATTTACAAAAAAAAAAAAAAAAAGGAGATTTAACAGACTTACAGTTCCACATGGCTAGGTAGGCCTCAAAATCATGGTGGAAGGTGAAAGACATGTCTCACATGGCAGCAGACAAGAAAAGAGAGCTTTCTTAGGGAGACTCCCATTTATTAAAATCATCAGATCTTGTGAGACTTATTCACTATAATGAGAACAGCATGGGAAAGACCCACCCCCATGATTCAATTATCTCCCACCAGGTCCCTTCCACAACATGTGGGAATTATAGGAGCTACAAGATGAGATTTGGGTGGGCACACAGAGCCAAACAACTTCACCAGTTCTGTAAGATCCTTAGAAAGAAGTTTATTTTAAATGTATCATGTAGTTAGAAAAATAATACTTGAAAATATCTCTTCCTTGAGTGATGGTCTTCCAGGTGATAGAGCACACAAAAGCCAGTTTTCTTGTTCTAAAATGGTGCTGCTTCATTTGAAAGTAAATAGCTCCTTTTATTATGTGGAAAAAAGAGTGAGAACAATATTTTCAGAGGAATTAAAGAACTGAATGAGCAGGTTGTATGGATGATTATGAAAGGAGCTAGTAGGGGGAGGTGACAGAGTAGATGGGGTAGCCTGACACAAGTCTTTTAAGGTGGATGGCCTAAAAGATTCTCTCTTGGTGCCAAGACAAGCAAAATCCATAAAGAAAAAGCTGTGAGCTCAGAATGTATAAGAGCAGCATAAATGGGCAAAATTTAATTCTGTAATATTAGGTCTAAGTGAGAGAGACAGAGTGTGTGTGTTATAGTGAGTATAGGGGGAAGTTTTTGTAATAGAGCAAAGTAGTTCTAGAGATCATTACATGCAGATTTGATGTATATTGTGGTATAACTTTCTGGAGAAAAGGAAAGATTATTCTACAAGAAGCTATAATCAGGGCTGTAAGCCTCTAGCTTTGAAACAAAGGAGGATTGCATATTCAAAAGTTATAAATAAATCCTCAGCAACACACACCCAAAAAACGATAGTAAAAGAAAGAGTATGTAAAGGATGGAGACTATGGTCCTCTGACATGGTCTTTTTCCTTTTATCTTTTTGTTTTTTTTTTTGCTATATATGTTACTAACATCTTTATGAAGGGAAGATTGGTATAAATTGTTTTGAGTATCCTTTACATCCTTGGCAATCAATGCAGGCCAAGGATGTTTGTTATATTAAAGTTTGATTTAAACTCACAACATTATTGTGTTTACGGAATTTTAAAATTATTTTTGTTAAGCATTTACTAACTCAGTAGATCCATAATGTATGATTAATGTTCTTAAAGGATTTTAAGTATATTTTTAGTTATGTTTATGTGTATCCAAATCTTTTTGGTTCTGATTAATACCAAGGCAGGAAATGGCAGTGCCTGAGTTTACTTTTCTGCATCCCTATATAGCTGATAGAGATGAGGGTTAAATTAAAGAATTGCCAACCTCCAAATATATTGTTGCTTTTATGTACTCACTGATGCCATTTCTCCAATTACATATTTGAGAACAACAAATACATTTAAAGGGCTGATCCCCGGCAGAGTTCAGAGCTCCTCTTACCCCTTCTCACTTTAATCCAGAACTGTTTAATCCCTAAATCTTCTGTGGTAGTGCTTAGACTCCTTTTACATATGTATTTATTTTACCTCACCTAGAAAGCATCTCCTCTCATAGGTGAAGATCAAGAGGAGGAAAGCAAAGATGATATGAAAGACAGCAGTGAGAAATCACCTGCTCTCAGTGTACGCATGAAATCCAAGGCCCTTAGCTCAAATTTATCTCTCAAACTAGCACCAGGAAAGAAACTAAAGGCAAGGTTGCATAAGAGGATGCATAGCTCTGACTTTCACAAGCCTTGCCTGCCATACATCACTGTTTTAAAGGACTGGTGACATTTAGCCAGGTCCTTCCAGAAGCTTATTTTGCATTTCTCTGAGCCTCAATTTCCTCAGCACCAAATGGTCCTAAAATGTTCTTGAAGTGAAGGACTTTCTGCAGATAAGTGCCATCCTCAACAACCTTGAATAATTTTTCAAAAAGAATCCCATAGGGAAATGCAGAAAATACAAAATGTTTCAAGGCTGATTCAACCCTTTTTTAAAGATAAATAAGAGGAGAGCTTTATTGCTTGTTTTTTTCTTATACATTTTATACACATTGAGAAGTAAAAATCATTTCATATTTCCGATTTGAGTATAGGATCTTATACTGATTTTACTTGTGATAAGTGATGTTCAAATACACTTATGCATGCTTATGAAGCATCTTATAAAATGGAAAGGATTTTGAAGTTTTCTCTTAGAGAGGAAATACCATACTTAGTTTTAAGTTTCCTTGAATTGTACTGCTTATTTATATTTGATATTGTTTGAAATGTTCTATTTTATTTAAAAAAATTATCTGGTAAAAGAAGACAACCTTAGTGAATCATCACCAAAGTCAATTGAAGGCTAATCAGAAATTTGTTTATGAATTACTTCCCTCATTATTTGAATATGTCTGTTATTGATCAAATTATTTTCTACATTAATTGATTCAGCAAATAGACTTAGACTCCTAAGTCCTTGAAAAATAAATGGAACTAAATCTCTACCACAGTGCTCTGTAAACTCATAAACACTCACCATGATGTGCTGGCGTGTGAGTGAAGTCATTAGAAATTACACTCATGCAAATCATTCTGTAATTCTCTTAAAAATGTGTATGTTTAACAATATGCATAATATACAAACACAGTAATAACAATAGAATATATACAATAGAGAATAGGCCTATAGAATAAATTTATTCTATATTTACATAGAATACACATATACACACCTATAGATAGAGCATATAGTTTAGGCATTTACGTTGTATAAACCATACATCATAGAGCTACACCATCCAATAGGGCAGCCATTACCTATAGATGTGTGGAACACTTGAAATGTAGGTAATGTGACACATTGAAATAATAATATTTTGGATACATTCAGCTGAATTAAATATACCATTAAAATTAATTTCACTTGTTTGTTTTTACTTTTTAAAAATGTGTGCCAGAAAACTTAAAATTACACATGTGGCTCATATATTTCTATTGGAAAGAGCTTTTCTAAAGAATATATAGTCTCAATAATAAAGATACTCTATATATTATAATAAGTAATATGCTCACTGAAAAATGGCTTTCAAAAACTTTTATGAATAGGTCTAGACAGTCAAATCACTGTTCTATAGTACTATAAAACTTAGCCCATTTAAAATAGTAAAAGAAGCATACATTTAGAAAGACTCTATTAGCTAATTTACATTTTCATGGTTATTGTAGTGGACCTATTGTATTCTCAACAAACTCCTACTTATTGAATTTACCCTCTCTAACTCTCAGTTCTACAAATGTGGTTTTATGGAAACTTCTCTGTTAATTTCTCTCTAGCCACAAATGATGGCGTCTTATCCAAATCAAGTTGGTCTGAATCTTACTGAATTCTGACTTGAGTCAGAGGATCATATTCTATCTAGAGGTACAACTTTGCTAGATGAGAAGCTCAAGAGTATATAATATTGATGTATTCTGTTCTGTGGAGAAAGCCAGGCATCTGTAAAAGACAATAATGAAGAATAAAACGAAGCAGAGGAGAGATGCATAGAAAATTATTTTTCTGTACGATTCTATGGACTACCTACATTTCACACTCATTAAGTTTGATATCTCAGGGCCATTATAACACATTTGAGTTTCTGTCATTTGAAATAAAATTTTTTTAATCAATGCAGTCATCAGGAGCACGGAACATCATTATTTTATTAACAGTTTATATCTTAGTGATTAGATCTTGTGGTGGCAAAGCTTCAGTCTACTTCCTAATTGTAGAAAAAGCAGAACCCCAAAATTTGATTTTAATCTTTTAAAAAATTTTTTTTTCTGATTTATATAAAAATACATGTTTATTAGAGAAAGATTTATAATGTACAGGGAAATATAAAGACATAAATAAAAACAACCTGATACTCCATTATTACAAAAGGCCTTGTTAACAGTATTTTATCCCTGATTTTTGTACATTTACAATCTATGTTTTTTTTTTTTTATTTTCAAAATATGTGCAGTACTGGCTATTCAATATTCTGTTCAGTATTTTTTCTGTTTGACATTGTACTATAAGCCTGTAATCCCAGCATTTTGGGAGGCCGAGGCAGGTGGATCACTTGAGGTCAGGAGTTCGAGACCAGCCTGGACAACATGCTGAAACCATGTCCCTACTAAAAAAAAAAAAAAAAAAAAAAAAAATTTAGCTGGGCATGGTGGCACCAGTGCCTGTAATCCCAGCTACTTGGGAGGCAGAGGCAGGAGACTCACCTGAGCCCGGGAGGCGGAGGTTTCAGTGAGCCAAGATTGTGCCACTGCACTCTAGCTTAGGTGAAAGAGTGAGACTTCATCAAAAAAAAAAAAAAAAAAGCATTTTATCATTTCACTAATATTGTATCTAAATATATTTTTAAATCTATAGTATAGATAAATTATATTGTATTTACCAATCCTATAAGGTCATTAAGTATTTTTGAACTTTCTCCTAGTATAAATACTGCTGAAGTGAATACATATTCCCATCCCATAAGTTTTTGACTGTATCACTGAATATTATCATAGGATAGACAGCAAAATACATAATGGATCAGAAGGGTGTGACCATTCGAACATATGGATTTGTGCTGCAAATTTCCTCATACAAAAGGTTGTAGAAAATTTATATTCTTATCAGCAGTGTTTGATGTCCACCTTGGTAAAATTTCACCTATAAAGAATATAATTTAAAAATTGTCTAAATATTACTTCCTATTTTATTATCATTAAAATATATAATTCAATACATTTATACAGGTAACAATAAATTTAAATTAAATATTCATAAAACAATATATATTTACAAAACCAAATAATTTAGTGAGATCTCAGAAAACGTGCAAAACATAAGCTCAGAAAATCTAATAGTGATAAACTGAAGATATAACAATGATATGGAAATGAAGGTAATCCAAACTGTTAAGATGAGTTCACAAAGAATTATAGAATGATATGCAAATCTGAATAAGAAATATAAGTATACCCATGTAACTACAGTATCAGAAAGAAAAGATGTATTTAAAAGGAGGAAAAATAATCAAAAAAGAAAATGAGCATCCATAAAAGTTTTGAAATATTGACTGTAGATGAAGAGGTGCATGATGGAAGAAGGTGGAATAATTGAAATTGAGAATAACCATCATTCTCAGTAAACTATTGCAAGGACAAAAAACCAAACACCGCATGTTCACTCATAGGTGGGAATTGAACAATGAGAACACATAGACACAGGAAGGGGAACATCACACTCCGGGGACTGTTGTGGGGTGGGGGGAGGGGGGAGGGACGGCATTAGGAGATATACCTAATGCTAAATGACGAGTTAATGGGTGCAGCACAACAACATGGCACATGGATACATATGTAACAAACCTGCACATTGTGCACATGTACCCTAAAACTTAAAGTATAATAATAATAATAAAAAAGAAACTTTCAAAATAAATAAATAAATAAATAAAATGCAGATTAAAAAAAAAAGAAATTGAGAATAAGCCAAATATTGTTGAATACTTAGGTTAAAAAAATACAAGTTTCTCTGTGCTTCATACTGTCCCAAATTTCTTTGATAATTGCCTTCAACTTGTCTTTACCTTTGTAAACACATTCAGAAAGAATTCTTCAAGGTCAGAGAGGTGATGGATAATAGGTGAAGCAGGCAGTCACAAAGAGTAAACAGACAGTTTTTGCTTCATAGACAACTGCTCTCTTGAGAAGCAGGTTTCATTATTTGAAAACAACTCATCTATTTTTTTCCCTTTGGTGTGCTGTTAAAGAAAGTTGTACAAATTATTCAAGATGCTGCTTCTCTTCCAATACTCCCAAACTTTGCTGATGCAGAGAAAATGCCCCAAGGTTAATAAGTTAATCCTTTATCATATAGAACTTCATATATATTCTAACTGTGATCAAGTTCCAAAATGTGCCTTAAAACACTTCATTAATAATAGCTGATGTCTTTAGATTTTAACGTAGGTCAATTATATTTGATGCGATGGCTGAATTTCATTAAAAGGTAGAAAACATTAATCTTGCATAATTTTTTTTTGCTTTTAAGGAAGGATTTTGGAAGTTTGAAAAGCATGAAAATATAGCAATTTAATTTAAAAGGAAATGCCCCTAACTATATTTTTTGTTAAGTGCATGTTCTTAGAATATAAGCTCTCAATAGTAAATGCACAGTCAATGCCACAGTCCAGATTCCCCAAAAGCGGTGCTGAGAGGGAGTTTTGCATGCAGGTAGTTTTTTGGGGAACAGGATTTTGCAGAGGTGGAATGACAGACAGAGTAATCCAGTGTGCCCAAAGAAGACTGAAAAATGTGTTTTAGAATTCTTTGACTAGTGTATTTGGAACTCCGATCATACCCATTGATCAAGCATGACACCATGGGCAATACCTCGTTCATATTTCTAGGCTACACATGCATGAGTGCTCAATGAGTTCCGGTGAACATCCTGCACTGCAGCATTAGAGAAGCCCTTGTGTAAGAAGTGGGAGGTATATTTCATGGGTCTGCAGTGAAGTGCTTATAGGTTGCATTTGAGTACAGCTGGTTTCAGCATCCACAGCCCTGGTTACCATTGGTGGAGCAAAAGGTGAGACTGGCAGGATTTGAAATTGGGCACTAGAGAGGAATATAAACACAGTCCAACTCTTGAACCACCCAGATGTTTTCCTACTCTCTGTTAAATCCATAGGATTATTTGATAGTAGTGTTCCCCAAGGCTCAGCGTGTCCTGAGGCCATCATTGTTATTCATTATCTACCTTCTCAAGCACTCATTCTAGGTTTACTTTACCCTCAGCCCTAAGCCAGAATTTCAACTTGTCTAGGTTGCTTGCCTAGTAAAATGATGCACATCTTTAGCCCTGAAGGATCTGAATTTTTAATTGAATTGTTTTAATACACCGGGATTGTAATTGCTTGTTCATGGTTATTAGAAAGCACAGAGCACCACGAAATGCCCTCATAAATCTTTTTTTTTTTTTTTCCAGACATACTTCTCACTGCGCCATTGTGTAGTGGCAGTCCTAGCTGTTTATGGTAGTCATGGTCAATAGTGCCCTAGTGTACTAACTTTTCTTTTCTTTTTTTCTTTCTTCTTCTTCTTTGTATTTTTTTTTTTTTTTTGCCTTTCATTCCCATGACGCGAAGATCCCAAAATAATAGTTTCAGTTTCAAGTTCAGTAGAACCCTTGCCATTTTTTTTTTTTTTGTAGAAGAACCCCTACTTCCTCCCCTCAAATCAGGACCTCTAATCTGAGAGAATCTAGTGTCATAGGAATAGGTATCACAAATTCCGCATATGCGTTAATGGAAATAACTACAAGGGCCGATTATATTTCAAACTTTTGTTTTATGGACCTGTGTATGCTAGTTATTCGGACACAGCATTTGCTTTTGGTTTTGATTCAGCATACTAACACATGCTAGAAGAAAGGACACCAACCCCACAGGATATTCTTATGACAGTGACTTACCTGAGACTTTAACATAATATAGCTCGTTTCTATTAGATTGGATGCTCTGGGAGGCAAGGTTGATAACAACACTGGAGGAACCCATTGTCGTATTCCTACTGTTGCAACAATTTTGTCATAAATGAGGCCTTTACTCTCACACACTATTGTGTAACATACAATAGTGGAAAAGCCACTGTGGGAAGAAAAAACATTTATATTTTAGAGTAGATATTGAGTCTGAAAAAATGTATTACTTACCCTCCAACATATTAAAGATCAGATATAGTCAAAGTCACAAAAGAGGGATAATTATTCCCCTGCCTTCTTGAAGGCTCATCATCATTTCTGCTGCTGGTAAACTGGTTATTCAGCAGCACCAGTAGTCTGACTGGCCTTGGTGAGAGGAAACCCACACTCTTGGATCCATGTATAGCCTCCTTACCTTCATCCATGGCTCATTTCTCCAGGATTGAGTTGACTGAGGAGAAAGGCTTCTGACATTCCTGGGAAAAGTAATCCTGCCCTCAGGACTATTTGGTGCTTATTCTGCAGTGAATACTTTCTTGTGAGTCTTAATGTGAGACATGAAAATCTGCATGTAAAGAAAATGACCAAATGTGCTGCTGACAACTCTGTTATTAGCAGGTTTCCCTTCACTGTTTGTCATTTAGAGCCACTCCTGAGTGGAAGAATAATACAGCAATAGACAATCTATGGCCAGTACCAGTAACAACCTATCTGAAAAGTAGATCCAAGTATTTTCCTTCCTGTTTAGTGAGTGTTAGGGCACTTCTGCTCAGGTACTGTCCTGAATGTATCATTCTGTAACACAATTAATTGCTGCCTGCCATATGACATCATGGGAAGCTCCAATACACAGTTTCTTGGTATCCCATGATCAGGCCTTCAGTTTCTATTAGGGCTCATTAGCACAAAGGAAGCTATTTTTCAAGGCCTGGTAGTTCTATGACACATAAAGCATGGTTTGGCTCCACAGTCCTCAGAGTTTGTGCAGTGACTCCCCTACTTTGACTTGCCAGAGATGCCACAAAGCCTTTTTATCTACCATGATTATTTCTAGCATCATCAGATCTGCTAGGTCATATATAACTTGAGCCAGGACAGCTTGGATCAAGCTTAGACTTTCTGCAACAACTTCTCTTGCTCCGGGCACTATGCAAAACTGTCAGCCTCATAAGACACTTCATAAATAAGTCAAAATAGAATTTCCAATTGTTCTCTCAGTGTCAAAAGATCACCTAGTGATGTATTTCTTTTTTTTTGTCATGGGGGTTCAAAATGCAGCAATCTGTATCTTAAACAGAATGCCTCATTGTTCTTCTGACCACTGGATAACTATAAACTTCATAATATGGTATGCCTGGCCCCAATCTTCACGGCATTTATCTTCTACCCCCTGGCAACTATGTCTTATCAGATTACTTACTGCTTTCTAGGCCCAATTAGCATTTTTTTTCTTATTTTAATGGACAAATAATGCTGTTCTGCACAATATCAAGATGATGAAATTTCCTGTGAAACAGTATTGTTTTCCCACAACAGGCAATGAAATAGTTAACGCAGCCTTGGGGAAAGACAGGAATGTGTACTGCTGCATCTCCCACGTAAAAGAGAATTTTTTTCTAGCTTCCTAACTGACAGGGATGGAAAACAGTGTATTCAACAGATCATAGCACAGGCCATGTTGATGTGTTTCAGTAAAGAACTACTTTCAGCAAGAAGCACCTGTAAGTAAGGCTACCACTTGATTAAGTTTATAATTTTTTTGTTTGCCATGATCCATCTGGTTTTACAGAGGAAAAACAGGTGAATCAAAAAAGTGTACTTTGAGAACAACCAGTCTTGCGTAACTTATTTCTGAGGGTAGTAATAATCTCTAAAAATCCTCCTGGCTTGCAATATTGCTTCTTCACAATCTTGACAGAGTTCAGTGGCAGGTTAAAGTGCTTCCACTTACGTTTTCTACAATATGGCTCTTCTGTTGCAAGTCAGAGAACTAAAGTGAGAGCATGCCAGCTACTTGATATCTACTCAGTTACATACTTAGAGACTAAGAAATTAACTACTGAGTCATTCAGTGGGAATTGGAGACCACTGTGATATGAACTTGGGGGGAAGTTCTCTTTCTCACCTCATCTTTATAACCCCCCTCATCCTATGATGGGGTTTCAGGTCCTCTGGTATCAGCATCGTGGAGAGTTTGGGCACTCTCCATTCCCTAATACAGGCTCCAAGGTATCTTTAGGGAGGTATTAAAAGAATGATTATTACATATGCTTGTGGAGGCCCTTCCTCAAGGGAATATAAATTCCTCCCTATTATGGACTGAATTGTGTTCCCTCAAAATTCATACACAGAAGTCTTGATCCCCAGTGCCTCAGAATGTGACTGTTTTTGGAGATAGGGCCTTTAAGGATGTAACTAAGTTAAAATGAGGTCATTAGGGAGGGCCCTAACCCAGTGAATTGTGTCCCTATGATATGATTTGAATTTGTGTCCCTTCCCAAATCTCACGTTGAATTATAATCCCCAGTGTTGGAGGAGTGATCTGGTGGGAAGTGATTGAATCACGAGGACAGATTTCCCTCTGGCTCTTCTCATGATAGTGAGTTCTTGTGAGATCTGGCTGTTTAAAACTGTGTAACACCTCTCCCTTCACTCTCTTCCTTCTGCTCTAGCCATGTAAGACAAGCCGATTCCCCTTTGCCTTCCATAATTATTATAAGTTTCCTGAGGCGTCCCCAGCCATGCTTCCTGTACAGCGTGCAGAACCGTGAGCCAATTAAACCTCTTTTCTTTATAAATTACCCAGTCTCGGACAGTTCTTTACAGCAATGTGAGAATGGACTAATACACCTTATAAAAAGGGGAAATTTGATAGAGGCAGGTACAGAAGGAAGACCATGTAAAGACATAGGGAGAAGATGGCCATTTACAAGCCAATGAGGAAGGCCTCAGAATCAATCTGCTGATACCTTGATATCAAACCTCTATGCCCTCAGAATCATGAGAAAATAAATTTTTATTGGAGAATCCACCCAGTCTGTGGTACTTTATTGTAGCAGTCCTAGCAAACTAATATACTCTTTAATTAATGCACTCTGTATATGTGAACTGACTTAGTTGTGAAAATTGGGTGAGAGATTGTAATTTTGCAATGTAGTGATTCACCTTAACCTTCTGATTTCCAGATGCTGATTATTCTGTTTCTAGTTTCATGGAGTAAAATGACATCATAATCAGCTCTGCATCTATATTGCATCTTGAAGCACCATAGTCTGTTAGACAAACATTCTCACCAATCTCTGTGGGTTAAGACACTCTGCTACTCTAGCTTACTCTGACATTTAAGTGCTGCAGTTGGCCTCTGCTATTCTAGAATTATGGAATTCCTACTGAAACTAAAGAGCCCAGTAGGAAGCATCTCCTACTGTCACCTCCTACCTGCAAAGGGCATATTCACTGGGATTTTCAAAGATTCTGGTGCCTCTTTTGCTAGTATGTTTCTTATGATCTTCATGACAATAGGTCCTCTGGGTCCTCCTAGGGAGTATAATCGGGTAGGGGATTTTCAGTCTCTCATAGTAAATTCATTTAAATATTTTCATTTCCCTAAGTCTGCTGGCACATTCTCAATACTTATTTTATTGGATGATATTGTTTGGATTTGTGTCCGCTCCCAAATGTCATGTTGAATTGTCATATTGAATTGGAGGAGGAGCCTGTTGGGAGGTCACTGGGTCATTAGGCAGATTTCCCCCTTGCTGGTCTCCTGATAGTGAGTGGTTCTCACAAGATATGATGGTTTAAAAGTGTGTAGTGTTTCTCCCTTCGCTCTCTCTCTCTGTCTTGCTCCACCATAGTAAGATGTGCTGCCTACTTTCCCTTTGGCTTCCGCCATGATTGTAAGTTACCTGAGGCCTCTCAGTCAAGCTTTTTGTACAGCTTGTGGAACTGTGATTAAATTAAACTTCTTTTCTTCATAAATTACCCAGCCTCAGGTAGTTCTTTATAGCAGTGTGAAAATGGACAAATACAGAAAACTGGTACCAGAAGAGTGAGGCGCTGGTATAAAGATACTGAAAATGTAAAAGCAACTTTGGGACAGGGTAAAGGGCAGAAGTTGGAATAGTTTGGAGGGCTTGGAAAACAGGAAGATGTGAGAAAGTTTGGAACTTCCTAGCGACTTGTTGAATGGTTTTGACCATTCAAAATGCTGATAGTGATATGAACAGTGAAGTGCAGGCTAAGATGGTCTCCGATGGAGGTGAGAAACTTGTTTGGAACTGGGATAAAGGTCACTCTTGCTATATTTCAGCAAAGACTGGTGGCATTTTGTCTTTGCCATAGAGATCTGTGGAACTTTGAACTTGAGAGAGATGATTTAGAGTGTCTGGCGGAAGAAATTTCTCATCAGCAAAGCATTCAAAATGCAACCTGGCTGTTGCTAAAGATGTTTACTTGTATGTATGAACAAAGAGATTATCTGAAACTGAAATGTATTTAAAAGAGAAGCAAAGCATAAAATGTTGGCAAATTTGCATCCCAGCCATGTGGTAGAAATGAAAAACCCATTTTCTGGGGAGGAATTCAAGCTGGCTGCAGAAATTTGCACAAGAGGAGACAAATGTTAATAGCCAAGACAATGGGGAAAATGTCTCAAGGGAAATTCTGAGACCTTCAGGAAATCCCTCCCATCACAGGCCCAGAAAATGGTTTCATGGGCCCATCCCAGAGTGCAGCTGTTCAGTGCAGCCTTGAGACATGGTGCCCTGTGTCCCAGCTGCTCTACCTCCAAATGTGGCTAAAAGGGGCCATGGTATAGCTCAGACAGTGGCTTCCGAGGATGCAAGCTCCAAGCCTTGGCAGCTTCCACGTGGTGTTGGGCCTGCAGGTGCACAGCAGGTAAGGGTTGAGGTTTGGGAACCTCCACCTGGATTTCAGAAGATGTATGGAAATGCCTGGATATCCAGGCAGAAATCTGCTGCAAGGGCAGAGCCCTCATGGAGAACCTCTAGTAGGGCAGTGCAGAGGGGAAATGTGATGTTGGAGCCCCCATGCAGAGTCCCCACTGGGGCACTGCCTAGTGGAGCTGTGAGAAGTAGGCCATGATCCTCTAGATGCAAGAGTGGTAGATCTATTGACAGCTTACATTGTGCACCTGGAAAAGCTGCAGGTGCGCAACATAGCCACAGGAGGTATGCCCTGTAGAGCCACAATGTTGAAGCTGCCAAGACCTTGGGAGCCCACCCTTTGCATCAGTGTGCCCTGGATATGAGACACGGAGTAAAAGGAGGTTATTTTGGAGCTATAAGTTTTAATGACTGTCCTGCTGGCTGTCAGACTTGCAAGGGGCTTGTAGCCCCTTTATTTTATCCAGTTTCTCCCATTTGGAATGGGAGCATGTACCCAATGCCTGTATCCACATTGTATCTTGGAAGTAACTAACTTGCTTTTGATTTTACAGACTCATAGGCAGAAGGGACTTACCTTTTCTCAGATGAGATTTTGGACTGTGGACTCTTGAGTTATTGCTAAAATGAGTTAAGACTGGGGGACTGTTGAGAAAGGATAGATGATTGCATTTTGCGATGTGAGAAGGACATAAGATTTGACAGGGTACAGGGTTGGGATAATATGGTTTGCATTTGTGTCCCTGTCCAAGTCTCATGTTGAATTGGAGGAGGGGCCTGGTGGGAGGTGATTGGATCATGGGAGTGGATTTCCCCCTTGATGTTCTCCTGATAGTGAGTGAGTTCTTACGAGTTAGTTTAAAAGTGTGTGGCACTTCTCCCTTCTCTCTCTCCTGCTCTGCCCTAGTAAGACATGCTTGCTTCCCCTTCACCTTCTGCCATGACTGTTTCTTGAGGCCTCCCTGTCGTGCTTCCTGGGTTACTTATTTCAGTAACCCAATGTATTAGTCCATTTTCATAATATAGACCCAATTGTGGGTCTATATTAAACTTCTAAGGAAGTTTCATACTCTGGCTCATTTAATACAGAGCCATAATTGGATCCAGGCTTCAAAGAGCTACCCCTATAGTGTATAAGGAAGAGATCCAGGTTTCCTTTCAAGGACATTGAACTCTGAGTCACAGGTTTCCAAGTCAATAAATTATTCCCTATTTAGGCTTATATTCTGCCTTGTCTTCCCCCTGACCATCACCCAGTATATTCTCCTCTAGACCACCCATCACACATCTATTCCTCCGGTTTCTGCTGGTACATATCAGCAGTCCCTGAAATTCCTTCAACACGTAAGAAATTGCATTTTCCTGTTTGAGCTGTACAGAGATATAACCTGGGTTTTTGTCTTGAAAGCGATGAGGAGAAACCAGAGTCTGAGATCAAAGATTACATGCAGAGAATGGGAGTGAGGGATGGGAGGATAAAACAGAAAAGAAAGAAAAGCTACAAAAACGATGCGTTATTAAGTTGGCAATCAGTATGAGAAACTGCAGTTTGATTCTCCGCACTTTGTGAAGTGTTCTATGAAATATATCTTAGAATGATCTGCCTAGGGGATGAAAGGAGGAAGCATTTATCCACTGGCTTTCATCTTGCATTGGTTAAGGATGCCTCCTGGGCAATAACTCTCCCACACTTCCAGATTGGTCATGCTTAAGTGCTGAACAGATGTCTGCAGACATCCCACACTGTTTGTGACATTAGAAAAATCCTGAAGGCAAGAGATACGAAGCAATGACCTAACTTGCAATTATATGAAGCTTATCAAAGCTAATCATAAGATGAGTAACTGGAGCAGCAGCTGGAATAAAAGGTGGGCCAGCAGCATTCTAAGCGGGGGCACCAGAAGTTTCCAATTTGATTTGTAGTCCAACAACTGGCTTAAATGGTAAATGTTATGCATTCAAAATATTTTTGTAATTATTATATGCTTATGAGAAACTCATACAATTGGACTTTTGACAATAAAGTAGATTGATTTTTAGGTCTAGATTATAAATGACAGAAAAAACTGATAAAAACATAGAATACTGCAGGCTTCCCTGTTTGCAAATCATGTCAATGGGTTCCAAGTTTGTCGGATAAACCTCATCGTAATTCTCTGTTTCCTTCCAGTATTTGTAATTGCATTTGCCTATCACTATATTCATCAATGATTTGTATTTAGTGAATTTTACACAACAGAGTGGTGAGGCCACTGATAAAATATGTTGTACTATTTTGCTCATAAATATTTGCTTAAATTTGAGCAAAGCTCATTAGCAACATTTAAAAGGTGAAGATTTCTTGGGGGTTTTATCAGCTTCTTTTAGAAAAACAAAAAAAGTTTAAATGAAAGTTGAACTTTTTTTCCCCTTAATAATTTTTGTGGCTGGCATACAGGGAAAGACAAATACCAGATATTCTCACTCATAAGTGGGAGCTAAACAATGTGCACATATGGACGTAGATTATAGAATTATGGACAATGGAGGCTCAGAAGGGTGAGGTAGTGGAAGGGGGGTGGATGATGAGAAATTGCTTAATGAATACATTAAGCACATACATTATCAAATGGTGAATACTTTAAAAGCCCTGACTTTACCACTACATGATCTGTGCATTTAACAAAATTATACTTGTATCCCATATACCTACACAAATAAAAAGATAAAAATAGAAAAATTATAATTTGGGCAACTAGATTTCCAAATGGCCAAGTATATAATGGAAAATCCTAAATGATCAAGCATAATGATGGTAACTTGTGACTTATGTATCATTATTGTTGCTGATGTCTCTGTCACATTGCAGAGCCTCAATAAATGAATGTTCAGCTAAGTTTATCATTTTCATTTCCATGGCTTTACTCTTCAGTTTTATAATCCTATGACCTCTCACCAGAATGTCGTTTTTATAGAATGCAATCTATAAAATAAAACTGAGATTTGAGGCATTCAGATATGCCCCATATTATATAAAATGAGTATAAACTAATTTATCTTTTTTCAGATCTACTATTATTCTATCCTTTCCCTGTGATTTCTCATTGCTAATTGGCTTTGGTTAATTTTTCTTAAACTAACTTTTTTTTTCCTATGGTGAAAACTATTTCTGTCTAGTTTTTATAATTATGAGCCAAATAATTTCCCTTCTTAAAGTCAGTTTAAATTTGGCTTTTTGTTTCTTGCAGCTAAAAGCATTCTTTTTGATACAGCTCCATTTCTCTTAGACTTTTTTATTGGCCTATTGTGATATTATTCTTTACTACCATTTTCTAGCAGTTTCAGTGAAGTATAATTTACATATAATAGATCACACATATTTAAAGCATACAAAATGATGTTTTACTATCATGAAACCATCAACATAATCAAGACATTGAACATATGCCTCACCTCCAAAATCTTTCTTTTGCTGCTTTTAATGTTTTGGTTTTTCCGACCACCCAGGCAAGCACTAATTAGCTTTCTGTCACTCACATAAGCTCACATTTCTTAGAATTTTATGTAAATAGAATCTTATATTCGGAATTGGTTTTGTTTGACTTCTTTTACTCAGGATAATTATTTTGACAATCATCCATGTGGTAGCATGTATCAATAGTTTGTTTCTTTTTAGTGCTAAGTGACATTCAGTTTTATGGATATACTATAATGTGTTTATCCATTCACCTGTTGGTGGACATTTGGGTTTTTTCCAGCTTTTGGTTATTATATATAAAGATGTTATTAATATTTATGTAAAATTCTTTGCATGGACATTTTATTTTGCATATTCCCAATGGCTAACGGTGTTGCTATGTTTTGTATTTAGACATTTGACCAATTTGAGTTAGTTTTTATAGATATTGTAAGACCTGAATTCAAGTTAATTGCTTTTTTGCATATGGATTTCCAGTTATTCCACACTATTATTTTTGTAAATATACCTTCACCACCCAATTGCTTTTGTTTCTTTTCAAAATGAATTTGTCCACATAAGTGTAGGTCACACACATCCAGGTCACTCTGATGCAAGATGTGGGCTCCCATGGCCTTGGGAAGCTCTGCCCCTGGTGCTTTGCAGTGTACAGTCCCATTCCCAGCTGCTTTCACAGGATGATGTTGAGGGTCTGTGGCTTTTGCAGGTGCACAATGCAAGCTGTCCATGGATCTACTATTCTTGGGTCTGGAGGATGGTGGCCCTCTTCTCACAGCTTCACTAGGCAGTGCCCCAGTGGGGACTGTATTTGGGGGCTCCAACCCCCCATATTTTCCTTCTGCACTGCCCTAGTGGAGGTTCTCCATGCGGGCTCTGCCTCTGCAGCAGACTTCTGCCTGGACATCCAGATGTTTCCATACATCCTTTGAAATCCAGGTGGAGATTCCCAAACCTCAATTCTTGTCTTCTGAGCAGCTACAGGCCCAAGACCATGTGTAAGCTGCCAAGGCTTGGGGCTTACACACTGTGAAGCCACAGCCCAAACTGCACCTTGGCCCCTTTTAGCTGTGGCTTAGATGCAAGTCACCAAGTTCTGAGACTGCACAAAGCAGCAAGGCTCTGGGCCTGGCCCACAAAACCATATTTTCCTACTAAGCCTATGGGCCTGTGATGGGAGGAGCTGCTGTGAAGACCTCTGACGTGCCTGTACGACATTTTCCTCATTGTCTTGATGATTAATATTTGGCTCCCTGCTACTTATATAAACTTATGCAGCTGGCTTGACTTTTTCCTCAGAAAATGGGTTTTTCTCTTCTGTCACATCATCTGGCTGCAAATTTTCCAAAATTTAATCATCTGCTTCTTTTTTAAACATAAGTTCCAAATCCAAATTATATCTTTGTGAATACATAAAACTGAAAGCTTTTAACAGCACCTAAGCCACCTCTTGAACACTTTGCTGTTTAGAAATTTCTTCTGCCAGATACCCTAAATCATCTCTCTCAAGTTCAAAGTTCCACAGATCTTTAGGGCAGGGGCAAGATGCCACCAGTCTCTTTGCTAAAACATAACAAGAGTCGCCTTTGCTCCAGTTTCCAAAAAGTTCTTCCTCTCTATCTGAAACCACCTCAGCCTGGACTTCATCGTCTATATCACTATCAGCATTTTTGTCAAAACCATTCAGCAAGTCTCTAGTAAGTTCCAAACTCCCCCATTTATTCCTGTCTTCTTCTGAGCCCTCCAAACTCTTCCAATCTCTGCCTGTTACCCAGTTCCAAAGTCACTTCCACATTTTTGGGTATCTTTATAGCAGCACCTCTCTCTGCTAGTACCAGTGTACCATGCTGCTGATAAAGACATACTTGAGACTGAGTAATTTAAAAAGGAAAGAGGTTTAATTGACTCACATTTCAGCATGGCTGGGGAGGCCTCAGGAAACTTACAATCATGGCAGAAGGAGAAGGAAACATGTCGCTCTTCAAATGGCAGCAGCAAGGAGAAGAATGAGAGGCAAGTGAAGGGTGAAGCCCCTGATAAAACTATCAGATTTCACAAGAACTTACTTACTATCATAAGAATATCATGGGGGAAACTGCTCCCATGACTCGATTACCTTTTACTGGGTCCTTTCCACCACACATTGGGATTATGGGAACTACAATTCAAGATAAAGTTTGAGTGGAGACACAGCCAAATAATATCATATGGTTTTCTCATAGAATTTACAATTATGTTTGGGTGAGGAAGTTATTGATAGTCTATTCTTGTAATTTTTTGTCTAATTTTACTATCAGGGTAATTCTGTCTTCATATAATAAAGTTGGTGTGTATACCATCTTCTTAAAGTTTCTGTTTTAATTTCTTCCTTGAAATTAATCAGAAAAGCAAAATATAATTTTGCTAGAATTAATCAGTAAAGCAAAATAGAACTAAAGATTTATTTGTTTAAAGCTTTTAAGTATCAATTCAATTTCTTTAGTAGGTAGAGTAAATCCTCACTTAATGTCATTAGGAGGTTCTTGGAAATGCAATTTAAGCAAAAAGACATAACAAAAACAATTTCTTTCTTCATCAATGTTATAACAAAATAACATTTAATAAATAGACATTATTTGAGGACCTGCTGTACATCATTTTGCTTGAAGTCACAGTTCTCAAGAACCCATCAATGACATTAAGTGACTATTTACTCTGTAGGACTATTTATATAATCTATCTCTTCTTAAATGAGCTTTGGTATTTTGTGCCTTTTAAGGAATTCATCTACTTGCTCTAAATTTTCAAAATAATTGGCCTAAAGTCTTCATATTACTCTCTGTTCATTTTTATAGTATTTGTAGAATTTATAGTGATGCCACTTCTCTCATTCTTGTTACTGTTAGTTTTGTCATTTCTTTTCTTGTGATCAGTCTGGCTAGAAACTTAACAATTTTATTGAACTTTTTAAATAACAAACTTTTTATAAATTTATTTTCTCTATTTCACTGACTTATTTCTTATCTTTATTATTTCCTTTCTTCTATTTTAGGTTTAGTTTGCTCCTTATTTTTTCAATTTCTTAAGATGGAAGTTGAATTCCATGATTTGCCACCTTTATTCATTTATAATTTAATTGTTTAGTGCTATTAGTTTCTTCTCACCAAGTGTCCAATAAAACAAGGAAATAAAAAATTTAAACTACCTTATTGCAAATAAGTCTAATGTAAAGACATTCAGTATTGCAAAATAGATTTATTAGTGATTATCTTTATTATAGAAAAATTATGATTCAATATAGACTACTAAAAGTTTCTACAGATTGATAATTTGTGTTAAATGAAAATTGGTTCTAAATCGATATATTGTTTCATTTTCATGCTCTTAAAAAATTCAAAATAACTGAACAGTCAGAATGGCCATTATTAAAAAGTAAAAAAATAACAGGTGCTAGCATGGTTGTGGAGGAAAAGCAACACTTATGCACTGTTGGTGAGAGTATAAATTAGTTCAGTCATTGTAGAAAACAGCATGGTGATATTTCAAAGACCTAAAAACAGAACCATCACTCAACCCAGTAATCCCATTATGGGCTGTATATCCAAAGGGATATAAATTATTCTATCATAAAGATACATGCATGTGTATGTTTATTGTAGCACTATTCACAATAGCAAAGACATAAAATCAATCTAAATACCTATCCATGGTAGACTGGATAAGGAAAATGTTGTACATATACACCAGAGGATACTATGTAGCCATAAAAAAGAACTAGATCATGTCCTTTTCAGGAGCATGAATGGAGCTGGAGGCTATTATCCTTAGCAAACTAATGCAGGAACAGAAAACCAAATACCATATATTCTCACTCATGAGTGGGAGCTAAATGATGAGAATACATAGACACATAGAGGGGACCAGAACACAATAGGGCCTACCAGTGGAGGGTGGAGGGTTGAGGGTAAGAGGAGAAGAGGATCAGGAAAAATAACTAATGGGTACTAGGCTTAGTACTTTGGTCATGAAATAATCTGTATAACCAACCTCCATGGCACAAGTTTACCTATGTAACAAACCTGCACATGTACCTTAAACTTAAAAGTTAAAAAACAAAAAAAAAAAGAAAAAACCAAAAACAACTAAACAAACTAGATAAACATGATTTTTATTATGACAACTGTGTGATTCTGTAATTGACATTTGGAGTTCTCTGCCCTTTATTCTGCATTCTTTCTTTACAAACATTCCCTAATTTCTCTTTCAGAGTCCAACTTGTTTAAGAAAGATGGTTTTAAAGCTGTCTCAATATGTGAAATACAGTATATGACCTAAGTCATAGCAGGGCATTTTATTCACCAGGACTAGTACAGATGTCTAAGCATGTACCACTCATACTGAATCTCAGACTTTTTCCAGAATTACTAAGAAAAAGATTTTTTTCCCCTTCTGGGTTAAAGTGTGAAGATATATAGCTGGAAACATACTAAATCATGTGTCCATGAAGAAAGCCAGCCTAACAATGACTCTAGGAGAAAGAAAATGGAGGAGTCAAGACATTTGCAGCAAAATATAACTGGATCTCTGACCAAACTGTATCTAAAGCCTGCTTTCTGGACTTTTGGCATATTATGAGTTTATAAAGAAACTATATTGTTTAAATTAGTAAAGTCTCAGTTTTCTGTTATTTGCAACTAAAGCATGAGGAACAGTTACATTATGATTTGCACAAGCATCTTTTATTTTATGGAAGTATATGTATGAGAAGAAAACTTTGTATACATTTTGTGCAGTGAATAAAGTGGATGTTAGTAAATATTTGGCATATTGTGGGCCACCTAGCTCTTAAACTTACTTATTAGTTAGAGGTTATCATGCATTGTATGCGTTGGAATGGCCACTACATAAACAGAAGGCTAGATCCTTTCCTTTCCTGTTCCGTGGTTATAGTAGGTTGAATAATGGTCACCCAACAATATCAAGCACTAATCTCAGTAAATTGTAAATGTTGCTTTACTCGAAAAAGAGGTCTTTACAGATATAATTAAATTAAGGGTCTTGAAATGAGAAGATGACCCTGGGTTATTCAGATAAGCCTTAAATGCCATCACAAGTGTCTTTATGAGAGATGCAAGGACATTTTGTGAGACACACAGAAGAGTAGAAAGCAATATGAAGATGGAGGCGAAGATGGGTGTGATGCTGCCTCAAGCTAAGGGATGCCTGCAGCCACCTGAAGCTGGAAGAAACCAGGGACAGAATCTCCCCTAGAGTTTCTGGAGGGAGTGCAGCCCTATCAACACCTTGATTTTGGATGACTGAACTTTAGGACTGTAAGACAGTATACTTCTGTTCTTTTAAGCCACCAAATTTGCAGTAATTTGTTACAGCAGTCTCAGGTAACTAAATCAATGGCTTTTTGTCCTCCCAAACATGGCATGGGATGATGAATTAGATACTTCAACCCAGGACTTTGACACTTGCATGAGTGATACAAAAACAAAAAAGAGAATGAATTCATGGAGGTGGAATAGAATGTCCACTGCGGTAGCCGTGTCAGTAGGTGGTGGTCATACGTCCTACAGAAGCTTGAGTATCATGTAGTGTTGACATCCTGGCCATAGTGCTCAGCCAGTTGTGCTATATATATTTTACTTGTGAGGAGTCACCTTAGCCTCTATTTTCCAAGCCTGTTTTTCCAGATTTTATATTTCGTGAGGCCCCATTTTTTTTCAAACAAATTCCCTGAAACTGTAGTTTATTTGTATTCATTGCAATTGTAGGTTTGTAACTGATTCAGCAAAAATAATAACAATAATAATAATGCTCTGCAGTTTTAAGTAGAGAAAAAACAGTTTTCCTAGTACTCAAGTTTGTTTTTGTCTTTTGAATAATAACTAAACATACACAATTTTTAAAAGTTAATAGTTCCTGGGCATTTGTTGTCTCTTACTTTTCTCAGAAGTCCAAATTTAATCGAAACAACTTTTTAATTTTGCTAGATTATAATCCCCTAACCCTCCAATAAGCAAAATCAACATCAAGGTTCCCACTGGAGTAATGCTTTGAGTTCAATTGTCAGATGAATCTCACAATCATATTTTACTCTTTAATGTTCTTTTCTCCTCCAGCGATTTTTCTTCTGTGTTGGCCCACCTCCCTCTGCACTCGAAAGACCAGTCTTTCATTGTTGAGCATTACCAATAAAACAGATTTTGGGTCATATTCACAGATGCCATTATTTCCCTCCATGTTCTCAACAGCCAATATGTTTATTGAAGTTTAATATGCCTTTGGGAAGCAGTGAACTTGGCAGTGATTAATTGAAAAAGTTTTAGATTTACACAAGACATTTTTTGCAAAGAATTTTATACATTCAGGAGATATTTGGAGACGCAATAAACAGGAGGTAGATATTTGTATTACTAGAACCCAGACAACCTTAGACTTAATGTTCTCAATTTCCTTTTTAGTGTGTTTAGTTTCTCTTAAGTTCAGTCTACATAATACTATATAGACAAGCCCTTTTCTGCTGGAAAAATCAGTAAAAAAATTAGGTAATTGATAGCAAAAATTGCTGCTTGATTAATTATTTTTCACCAGTTGGTTTAGTTTTATATAGAAATAGCCTCAGGGCCAAGTGTTAGTTTATTTCCCTCTCCTGTCAAATGGAATTCACAGATAATTAATTATAATTTCCTATGCCTTTTATACTTCTACTCATGTGGGCTACACTTGAACAATAAAAGAGAACTAAATAATTATCCGGGAGAGTAAATACATGGCAATCTGGGACACTGAGACCAAAATTATATACTTTGCCTTTATTGTTACAATCCTGTACGGCCTTAGTTGCTGATCAAGAGAAAAATATTACATGTCATGTGGCCTCAGTACTTAGAATGGTTAAAGTCAATGTAATATTCAAGATTTACCTATTGCCCTAAACACTGAACATGATGAAAAATATATGAGAACCATGAGAGCTCCCCGCAATTTACTGGAGAGACGAACTGCTCACACAGAGATGATTAGCATCACAGAGCTTTTTAAGGGGATGCTTGGAACACCTGAGCTCACAGCAATAGCAACAATAGGTGGCTATGAACTTATTACAGTGCTATAGTATATACCAGCATTAGTTTTATGCAGTTATGACTTAATACTGCCTCTTTACATTTGTTTACATTTCTCTAGGCTGAATGGTACAATATACGATCTGTAAGTGTGTGTGCAAGTTTTCATAAATTTTAACTTTTACTTATTTTTTATTTATACAGAGACAGGGTTTCACTATGCTGCCCAAGCTGGTCTTGAATGCCTAGACTCAAGAGATCCCTCTGCTTCAATCTCCCAAAGTCCTGGGATTACAAATGTAGGCCACCATGCCCAACACATTTTAACTTTTAATTATAGATATGTGTATACTTTTTGATAGTAAATAATAAAATAGAAAGAAAAAGCAGGACACCTCTCACTATGGGATGTTGGGCTGGCACCTCATCAGCTAGCAGTATTTCAAAGCACAATATGTTTGTAATGCCGTCGCTCTTTAAGGACAAACTTTAATATTTTTCGTGCAGCTATATTATTTTAATGTTAATAAACCCTTTCTTGCAGTTGTTAGGGCATATCACGCTGATAGAAACCTTGAAAAAAATTAATAGAATTTTGATTATTAATTGCAGTTTCTGTATACATTTGCCTCTTCCAAAGAAAGACATGTAGATGAATATCCTATAATACTATTCTAAAATGAGTATATGATCATAATACAGATGAATTATGGGGCTAAGTTTTGCTTTTTTAAAGAATGTTTACTTTTCCAGAATAATAGAACTAAAGGGACTTAAAAAAATTTTTTTTTTAAATTGACCACCATAGTTTTCAGAATAAAAAGGTTGAGTCAGAAAGTGATGATATGCTGAAAGTGATGCAATTTATGGCAGAAGTGATAGTAGCATGTACGTCTTCTGTTGCCACCTTTTATGCCTTTTCTGTGATACAAGACTTTACAAAGGGGATACAGCAGAATCTTTTTAAACAGAAAATGTCTTTAGTGTATATAAATAGCAATATATTTACAAACATTGCATATAACAATATTTTTCTGAGCCAATGCTATAGACTCAATGTTTATTTTTCCCCCACATTAATATGCTGAAACCCTAATCCCCAATATGATGGTATTAGGTGGTGAGGCCGTTGGTGTGTGATTAGATTATGAGGTTGGAGACTTCTCGATGGGATTAATGCCCTTATAAGAAGAGACAGCGAGGGCTTATTTCTTCCTTCTGTTCGCCATGTGAAGATATAACTGGAGGACAGCGATCTATGAGCCAGACAGCATCCCTCATCAGACACCAGATCTGATGGTGCCTCAATTTTGGACTTTCCTAGCCTCCAGAACTGTGAGAAATAAATATCTATTATTTAAACTACCCAGTCTATGATATTCTGTTATAGCCTCACAAACTAAGACACTCACATTTAAAGTCAAGATAATTTCATGGAAAGGGGCCTTGGTTGTCAGACCTGCCCGGGCTGTTACTGGTTACAGGGTGTAGGGTAGTAAGTCACTTTGGCCTCAGATTCTTTATCTGATGATAAGATTATGTGAACTTCAAGGTCTCCTCCAGCCCTTCATTCTTATTCTGCAATACAAATTTATACCATTTATGATGTCATTCCACATCTATGTGGGAAATTTGCCATTGCAGATGAATTGATGGCTGAAATCTTGGTGATGGTTCAGTTCCTTATCTTTTATCACAGTAGAGCCAGAATCAGCTGTCTCTGCTCAGGTTCACATGTGCTTCCCGCCAAACCCTGATCAAGGCCTCTCCCTGTAATACTGCCCGGCTGGTCACAGACATGTAGGCATAGCTTGTCCTTCCAGGGAGCAAACCCTGATGAAGTGCCAAGATTGTTACTGAGGGACCGTGAATACTTATTTGCTTTGGGCATTTTTTGAGGATGAATAAATACATATTCCATAAACATATATAGCTATACATGCAGCTATATTTTAAATACATGAACGTGCTGTTGTGAATAAGAAAAAGATCTATTTTAAGGCACTAGTGTATTCAGAGTAAATTTTTGCCTACTTTCTCAGATTCTAAGATTTCTAGTCTACTACATGTATAATAAAAGCTGTCATATGGAGATTTGGCAATTGTTTGACCTTAAAGGAAGCCATCATATCGGAGAAAGTTTGGAGCCTGGACTTTGACATTTCCTCGTTACCATTAACTTATGCTAAGAAATCAGAAAATCCATGATCTCAGGGATAATCAGATAAACCAAAATGAACTGAGAGACTTATGGTTGATAGTGGTTTAGTGAACAATATTTTCATGGAAAATATTTTTAATTTTTATTAAATGGTTAAAGTCTCAGCAAGTCACAATGGGAAGTTCCAAGTGCTATGACAAGCTTCTAGAGAATGCATTTTAAGGCAAAAGGATTTTCATCACCTCTCCAATCACACCTGCTCTAATTTTGGGTGTTACCCGTTCTGCGTACTCATTTTCATCCTCAAGTTCCTTTGATTATTAGTAATCTTCATGCTTGAAAAGCTAGCTCTGCTACTCCTCCACAGAGTGAGGGAGGGAAACAGCACATTTTTGCAAATTTCAGTGCTTTTGAAAGGAATAATGGAAAGGAGGTGGTGCTGCTTGAGAAGGCGGGCTACAGATGGAACAAAAGGTTAACTCAAATTTCTGCTGAAAATAGAAAATAAAAATAGTAATGATGATCTATACAAGAGCAGAAAACACAGCAAAGTGAAGTTATTCATTTTGAATCAGCAGCTTCTTTTAAAACATCCTCTGGTTGTTCAAAGGGTTTTATTTTACAAATTGGCATTCAGTAGGCACGTCTGACAACTGGTTCATTGTGTCTCTTTTACCAATTGTCAGCAATAGTCTTCCTTTGGTTCAAACGAGGAACTTCAGTGTTCTGAGGTAGTTTCTTTGAGGACAAATGATCCAACTTTTTCTCCATGTTTTCTTAAAAAGAATTCAAAGTTTAACTATGCACACAGTGGTTATTCTTCACTACATCTATAACTGCTTTCCACTTCTCCCATCACTAGAAATGGGAGTTTCCTCGCTTTTAGATAGCAGTCTTTGGTCTGTCTGGTACCTCACCCCATAAAAAAGGTAACCCATCTTCACAAAGTTGCATTACTGTTAAAAAGAAACTGCTTTATTAGAGACTTCTAAGAAATATACAAGTGGTATGTGTATAGGAGTGTGACTGAAATACAGGAATCCCTCCTGAGCATTTTATATGTGTGGCTTTGAATAGGAGCAGAACAATCTGACAAGACTGGCTTTAGTTACTTCTTGTCAAATCTGAACCCCAGCCTGCAGTCACTCTTGAATAGCTTCAGATCTTCTTGAATTAGAAAAAAGAAAAAACCCTCCTTGCTAAATAGAAAGAGGCTGATACTTTCTCAAACAAATATAAGTGGAAAAAGAGGCATGTTAAACCTAGAAATTAATACTTAATAGAGTCTTTTCTGTGTTATAAACATAATCTTTAAAACTATGTGGAAAAATTAATTCTTTTAATCTGCAATGCCATCACCTGATGATGAGGGCCTGAGTAGCCAGTGTACACAATAATAATGGCATGAAAGATTTAAGACATTACTTAAATGTGCTGACTCTTTTTCCATGCATTTTATCACTTTATTATTAATACAATATCCTATTTGAATATTTTCTTACTCATGGACTCTTACAAGTAAATAATGTCATAGGTCTACCTGGGACGTAAATGTAAATACATTGTTTTACATGTGACAGACACTTTCAAATAGAGTATGCCATCATCATTACATTTTGATAATAGAGATATCAAAACATCTGTGACAAATAATCAATTTATTGTTTAGGAAGGTAATTTCACTTGCATAAGATGATTATGGTAGAGACTGCTAGTATTTTCAAAGTACATATTCCTCAATTTTTGATTTTGTACATGATAATGAATGAAGACTATATTTCTCATGTTGCTTTGTAACTATGGCTAAGTTTTGGCCAGTACATTACAAGTAAACATGTTTAAGTACAGTTTCCAAGGAGTATTTTTAAAGGCCAAGACATGACCTTGTTTCTCTGTTTTCTTTTTCTGGTTGGCTCTAATGGAGATGTGATAGTAAGAGTTTGAGCATGCAGCATACACATTGATGATAGCATTGCAGAATAAGATAGGGGAAACTTATCTTTGATAAGTTTACCTTTACATATGAGAATAAATATTTTGTGAGTTTATATCAGATTATCTTTTTTAACATCTATAGGATACGATAAAAAATAAGAAAATTGGAATTTAAATCTATATTACCTAAATCAAATCCAGGTATTCTTTCTATTAAAAACTGCACAGTTTCAATATATCTCTGATGTGTCAGTGTTGTAGGTCTTTGTACTCTGTCTGGGATCTAGTCTGTTTAATTAAGATTTCTTCAACACTGTCAAGTAACTGTTGTTTTACTACATTTTATGTTATAATAGATTACATTATTTTATGAATTCATGTTAAATGCTTGAAGTTCTAAGGATTTAAAAGTACTTTTCAGGCATTAGTTTTTATGTAAGTAAAAAGGTTCACACTATAACACTTTATAGAGATGTGAATGAAGATATAAAAATCTTCTTCAAAAGTCACTGGAACTTGTAAGAAAAATAGGGAGTTAGAATAAGAAATAGAGCGGTTAGACCTGATTTCCTCTCCTATCATCAATCTGTCTTATTCACTTCCTTCCAATGGATTCTTTTAGTAAAACTCCTATTTCCTTCAAACAGCTGGTAGTAGTCTTATCTCCTAATGATATACACCACATTAAAAAATGCTACTAATCTAAAAATTCTACTCTGTGAAGATAAGCATATGGTTTAGAAGATGAAAAATGCTGACTATATGATTACATCCCTGTCTACTTGTATAATACGTGATCATTAAGCCATTCATCATTCTTTCTTTGGACTTAATTTTGGGGCTGGGAAAAGGGAAAAGGGAAGGTGAGGGAAGCAGAGAATCGATTAACTTTCACTTGGCAGACAATGGTTTTTGCCCCCTGATGTCCTACATGTTCTTTATTTTAAAGGTGACTATAGAGAACCTTAGTGACTTGCCAGTTAGTCGTGGAGTCATAGCTTATCTCTGGGGTTTAAAAGACTTTTAAGTTTAGAGATCTTTCTACCGCTTCAAGCTATTTCTTTTAACCTTGATACAATCTTTGGAATAAAAGAAGAACTGATCTACCATTCCAGCTATGTCCTTTATTAACAATGTGATATGAGACAACTTACTAAAATTCTCTATTAAAATAATCTAGTAATAGTCTCTGTATTAAGAGGCAGTCATGATAATTGCATAAGATAGTGCATGTGAAATACTTTGTACAGATCATGAAACATGGTAAGTGCTCTGTAATTTATTTCTTCATAAACGTCTTAAATGAACAATAACAAATATAAAAAAATAGATAACTGGAATACTTGGTAGTTAAGTATCAAAACAAAACAAAATACTTCTAATTGTTCAATCAAAGTAGAAAAAATTTTGGGAAGGAAAATGTCTAAATGTAGGTAAATGAGGGATTCTAAGTCTATTTCACGGAAGTACAAACTTAACTCATAATTTAGTTTGGGAAGCACAGCAAGTAAGAGTACAAAATTCTGATATGCCCTAAATACGCTAGAGTAAGCCAACAGAATTTTAAACAGTAATAAAGTTTACATTTATTTTCAAAATAAATGTGTAACTTTGTCCTTTTGAGTGATTCAAATCTGTGAAGCTCTTTTGAATTCACACATTGTTTCTGTGGTTATTTGTTGAATACATGAAGCAATGAGTGTCCATAATATGGTCAGAGGCAGTCAATTCCTTCATTTTTCTAAGAAATTCAAGGTTTGTTTTTTCAAAAGCAAACAACAACAACAAAAAAAACCACAAATAAAACCCAGACAAACAACTAACCCATGACTAGTTTAAGCTGAAGAACTGAAGATTAAAACTGCTTAACAGAAAGGAAATTTCTGAAATCTCATTGATGGGGTTACTGGTTTCAAGTTCATTTTGCACTTAACAATAATAGTAATTCTACTAATATTTATCGAGAGCTTCCAGAGTTCAGGCATTTTACAAAGCGCTTTTACAATGTTGAGGATTAAATATGACTTTTCTATGTTTGGAGCTTATACTCTAAAGAGGGAGATAGACATTAATTAATAATAAAAATGTAAAATAATCTCTAACCGCTATGCACAAAGGAGAGATTTATGGTGCTATGAGACATTATGCATAGAGAATTTGACCTAAGAAGGGAGGTCAGGGAAGTGACGGTTATGCTGAGATGTGAAGGGGTTAACCTGATGAAGCATAACCAACTTTTACAAAGACATATGGTGACAGGAAGCACAGCCAGTATGCCTAAAGTAAACAGAAGGGGAGCATAGTGAGAGATCAGGCTGAAAAATATCTAGGGAAGGACTATGTAGACGGCTGAAAACTCTGACAAAAAGTTCTGTGTTAATAGCTAAGTGGATTGAAAATCAATGAAATATTTCATGTCTTTAGCTGGGGGGTGGTGCAGGGGAGGTGGATTATATAATCAGATAGATCACTCTGAATGCACTGTGAAAAACAAACATGCCAGAGTGCTCTTCCAGTAATTCTAGTGGGAGATCACGATGTCTCCTTCTTTCCCCTGATAGTTGTTAACTTCCGTTAAAGTAGCTTAAAATGGAGATTGTGCCTGAAGAGTACCAAGCAGACAAAGCCAGTTAGGTCTCATAAGTGATCTAAACCTTGCTTGATTTGCAAACATAAGTGAAACTTAAGTTGAGCTATTTTTTTGTAAATGCCTATATTAAAGAAAAACAGAACTTAAGCTCATCTAATGAAAAACAATGAACAAATATATAATTAAGTAAATAGGGATTTTCCAACGAGATAGACCAAATAAGGAAACTAATTGTAACCAATCAATTTGGTTTTTTTTATGCTTCATTTCTGTGTTCATCCTATAACATCTTTCTCCTTGCGTCCCTTTGTTGGAGCTTCTGAAAACATTGTGGTTTGGAGCTACCTGATTCATGAATCTCTATTTGCCCAAATAAACACTTTAAAATATTATAGTACCTTAGTTTATCTACTTAATAATTCTTGTGGGCAAAGACTTCATTTATTACTTCTTGTGTTTCATAGTGCTAAAGTCAAATTATATAGTAAGGTAACATTTGCAGATTAAATGAAAGAAAAGTAGACTTATCAATTATTTAGATAACAGAATAATTAAACTGATTACTTATTACCATTTTTTAGCTATATGAACAATCCAAGCAGATTGGATAATTTGCTATCTATATTAGGCTCTGTTTTAATCTCAACATAATATAAAGGTAGCAAACTTTGGGTTGTGGAGTTGTCCTTTCATCTCAGTCACTTTGCCTGCAAATCAGACTAGGAGATAGTTGCTGAGTTGTCCATTTTTAACTTTTCTTAGCATTGTTCTATATCAGATCTAAATGTTCTCATAACTTTTTTCCTTTCCTTTTTTTTTTTTTTAAAAAGAAACATGACCAATCTAATAAACAGATTGTACATCCCACTCACCCACTTGGGATATTTTATTTCCTGTAACTTTGTCAACTCATTTTGTGTTTTGAATTCAAAACGAAGTAGTCAATGTATTTTATTTGCCTTAGAAATATTCTTGCATGCTATATTCTCCAAACTGTCTTTTTACAAACAAACTTGAGTAGGAGTTAACGTATAAGAGGAAGTAATCACATACAAATATTAAGTGACTATCTGTTGAGAGTTTATATCCTCATAATATTTTTCAGATGAGACCAGGTGCATTCAGGGTGGTATGGCCGTAGACCCTCATAGCATCTTTCAAAGGATGAGACAAGATGTTAGATAGTATCTATATGCTGATAACTGGGCCATTCCAAACGGGTATTCCAAAATGGTCTTTGAGTATAAACCTTTTAAACATAATATCAGAAATATTTTAAAATAATACTTTTTGAATTCTATACATTCTTATATCTTAAATTTGCCTTTCAAATTGACTTCAAAGTTGCACAATGATGTTTAATTACTCTAAGAGTATGCATTGATTTTTTTTCTTCCTAAACTTACCGGTTTTCTTATTCCATCAAGATGTGAAAACTGTCAATTAGTGTAATACACATACAAAATTATTCAGAAAAATTCAAGAGAAAATAAAAGTTCAGTAAAATTGGATATAATGTGAACATCGTGGCTCTGACAAAAATTATAGGTAGAACACAATTTATTGTAAGATATTTAAGATAGTATTTGAGATATTTTCTTTAATAACTGAAAAGTAAAGAAAGACAACTCAATTAGTTTCCACCTCATTGGTGGCTTGTTAATTCTGCTCAACTAATCAGATAATGGTTCCAAGGTTTTCAAACATTCTAAATTGTTTTCTGAATTCAGTAATGATCTTTCAAGGCATTGATCTAAAGAAAAGCTGATAATAAACAGGTTCCCACAGGAAGTTCTTAATAATCTTCTGCAAAGTTCCTCTCTGGTTCTCTTTGAGTCTTAATCTCTCTTTAAGTTTCTCTTCTATCTTATTCTAGATGTCTCTGCTTTAGTCTCCTCCCAATATTCCCTTTTGTTTTATTTTCTCTATCTTTCTGGATCTATCTATTCTTTCTTTCTCTCTTTCTGTAGCAAGCTATACTAGAATATCATAGTTCTGTGACTATCTCCATGTACTATGTGTAAATCTCATTACCCACATATTCATGAACAAATTTGGTATAACTACATATATTAATGTCATAAAATCCAGCTTTTCTTTGGGAAGTTCTTCAAATTATTTTCAAAAGCTCTCTCTTTCTTTTTTTATTATGTGGAATAAAAATTAGATTTCAAAGGGGAGTGGTTCCCTTGTTTCTTATTTACATTAAAAAATATACAGTGAAATGTTATTGCATTTCTCTTTGTCAGAGGTAGTAAAGAAGTGAAAAGTGAATATGAGAGAGTTAAAGATTGTAATAAAAGAATTTCGAGCTTTACGAGTTCTGTTTAACCTTCTGTTTTGCTAATATATTTGATAGGATATAGGGTAAGTTGGTACCAACCAAAGACCCCAAATTATGAACTATGAAAAGATAGACCTTTGTCTCTTGCTTCTATCACCAAGGAGAGAGAAGCAGTCAGGGCTGGTTGGATGACTCTGCTCACTTTAGTATGTAACATCCATCTCTATTTCAGTTCTCACTATTTACTAGCCAGCTACAAGAGGGAATGAGCCAAGACAGCAATATGTATTCTATTTTAGGACCTAGAATTGGCACCAATATCTTTTGCCTGTGTCCTATTAGCCAGCAGTTAGTTACAAGAGCTGAAGGAGTTACTATTATGAACCAAAGGGAAGATGGACATTGTTCAGCCACTAGCAGTTTCTGTCACAATTCAAAAGTAGTAGTTGAAGACAAATTATTTTACCAAAATTCCACTGCTGAAATGTGTTTTAAAATTTGGTTTATTTCAGCTTAATTAGTGATCAATTGTTAACATTCAGTAATTTTTTTTACTGTTGAAGTTTATCCATGTACCTTTTTGTGTACTATCAAATACATATTATTATAGGGTGTGTAGGAAACAGCTGGTGATTAAAATACATCTCCAGACATAATAAAGGGTTGAATCATGCCCTATTTTACTCTGTGTTCATGAAAAAGTCATTACAATAGTTTTCAGGACTTTATTAGACCTGGGTTTCTGTAACACGTCTATCTCTACCTCTCATTTCTCTCTTCCTCTCTAAGGACATGCCAGCCACACTGTCATTCTTGATTTTTCTTCAGTGTCAGACACTCACTCTCTCATCTCTGAGCCTTTGTCTTTAATGTTCCTTCTCCTAGGATGTCCTTGCCTCTATGATTTCTGTCAGGTTTGCCCCTTTGTCTCCTTCAGGTCTTTGTTTAAAGGTCATCTTTTCAGTAAAACTTACCCTCTCCTTTCTTTTTAAAATTTCGAATCTAACCACAGTATTTTCTCTTCTTCTTCTATGCATTATGTATCAAGTTGAAGTTATTAGCATTCAAGATTCTGTATATTTTGCCTATTTATTTTGTTTATTGACCATCTTCCACCAATCAACTGGAATGGAAGCTGAGGGCATTGATTTTTGTTAATTTTTTGTTTGTTTTCCACGACTAAAGTAGTGCCTGGAACATAATATGATCATCAGTAGATATTCAGTGGCTAAATGAATGAATGAACAAATGAATGAGCAATTGAGTAAATGATTCAGAAAAGCTACAATGGTTTTAACTCTATTTGCCAATTTGGGAAAATTTGATTTATGCATTGATGCTTTTCAATATTCTCTGTGTTTACTTAGTCCTTGGTAGTATGTTTCATGCTATTAAAATAACTCAGTGATTTTTAAAAATTAGTTTTATGTACTCAAAATATCTAAGAAAAATAAAGTCTTCCATTGGAAAGAATATTTTATAAAATTATGAATGCTAAGATTAAAGCTATACCTGGGCTTAAAAATGTCCAAGTACTAATTTTAATCAATTAATCCACTTTAAAATATCTTTACAAATCACAAAATTGCATTTATTGTATTACTATTATTATTACTGTAGTATTATTCTAATAATAAAATGTTTTAAATGATGTTCTTACATCATGAGGAGAAATCTTAAGGCTAATACCAAAGCTTTAAATTTCATGACCTCTTACAAGCTTATTTTTAATGAGGTGAAAATAGTTCAAATTATAGTTTCAATCATTAGTGACATTCTGTATTGCAACATAAGCCGTAAGAGCTAGTTATTTAACATAAATTATTTTTATATTAAATTATGCCATGCTATGTTCTTCAATATATATTTTCTGATTACCAATTAGTACCCAGTGGTAGTTAAGCACCCAGATTAATGTTTCCATTCACCACATGAAGTGATTCTGAAAATCCCTGTGGAGGTAACTGTAAACATGTTTTAGGTACAAATGCACTAATTTAGTTACATAGTCAGCAGAGTCAAGTCTGAAGGTAGCCTAAAACAAGGTGTGGTTGAGCAAATTATTCTATGCATAATTGTCAAGAATGCTTCAAAGTGATAATTAGGATAATAACTCATGATATCCCCAAGGGAGTGAATTGCCAGGTAGTATATAATAAAATCAGAACTTTATTACATAATTTAAGTATTTAGCTTATATTTAAAACAGCCTCCCCAAAAGAAAAGTGACATTCAAAAATTTTTTGGTGACCGTAAATTTCACTAAATCTATGTAAATGAGAAATATCTATTACACACTGCCAAATGTCATTTTCTAGAATAGAAAATTTTTTAAAAATATATTGGTAAATTAGTGGTGGGAAATGTGCTTTGCAAGCGTTTCTCCAGCAGAGGGGTGAGTGCTGCGGCAGCGTAGTTACAAGGGAGGTCCACTCACCTGCTACCCTCATACAGGATCTTGCATTTGAACTTTCAGAGACAGGAGCTAAAATTTCTGGTCTTACAGTGGCAACTCAAGCTAATAACAATAATAACATTAATAATAATCACCATAATGAAAATCAACATTCATTAAACACTTAGTGTCTGTCAATGTGTTAATCAATTTCAATACATAATTTAGTTTTCACACCAATGATGGAACGTGGGATTATTATATTCATTTGACAAATGAGAAAATGAGTCAAAATTAGCAAATAAGAGAGAGTGGATTAAAACTCAGGTACGTCTTTCAGGATTATTGATCTTTACCACAACATTACACCGATATAATGAAGGTAGGGGTTGATATCCCTTGTTGGCATTAGTATATTGTACACTATTTCCAGAATTATCTCTATCATATACTTCACATTTCTGTAGATGTGTCTTGAGTCTGCTGTGGCCCACAAAGGGATTTCCCTAAATGTTGATCCTTTCTTTTAGCCATTTTGCATTTTCTGTACTTGATTCAGGGATGATGGAATACTGCTCTGCTTAGGAATAAAGCGGCTATCAGAGTGTTCTGTAAAATATCTCTTACATAGCTTGTATCTTATAATCTATGATGAGAGCTTATTGGCCTGTTATCATGTTTCCAATGTTTTCATAACTTTTTACCGGGGCATTGACATTTCTAAATATTTTTGGCAAATTATATTACCATCGTGCATCCAATTTTTGTCCTCCATAAAATGGGTACAGTATGACATATTTCCCATTGCTCTGTTGATGATTAAATGAGAAAGTCAATTTCAAGGTTGTGGTGCAGTGCTGGGTAGGCCTGTGCCACAGGGACAGTCACCTAAGATGTTTTCTTTTTTACATAATAGATACTTAATGAAATGGGCTCTATGGAATCAAGTGTCATTTATAAAGGGCAACATTCACACTGGGACAAGCACAGTAACAGTATTAGGAACTGACATAAGGGTGAATAAAATAGACTTATTTCCGAATGTTTGGGAACAAATAAGTAGAAAATGTCAACATATGTCCAAGAAGGACAAGGCCAGCAGGCAATGAGATATAGTGATTGGCTTGGGGAGTGCATAATTGAGGAAGGCCTCTCTGAGAAGGGTTAAGTTTATGATGAGACCCAACACTGAGAAGGAGCCAGCTGGATGAAGAACACTGAAGACAAAGAGGACTATTTATGCAAAAGCTGTTGTATGGTGAAGAGTGTGGAAAATTGGAGGAATTGAGAGGGCATGGCAAAGTGCAGGCACTGGGTGTCATGGATGGGAATGAGAAAAGTACGTGGACAGATGATGTGGTTTAGGATATCGGGGATGAGGCGCCCGCATAGGAGCACAAGGGTACGAAAAGCAGTGGGAATGACGCTGAAGACAGGCCTGGGAAAACTCTCAGTTTATTTCATATGTGGTGCCTGTGGGGCCACCTGTGGCCAAGGAGTACCTGTGGCACCTGGAGGAGATGAGCCCATACCTTGCAATCACCAATCACCACCCCCTCCCTCTCCAGTCCCTCTTATTCCCAGTGGGCCCTGGGCAAACATTCTAATCACACATTACCAAAGAAGACACCAAGGAAACAGCTTTGTGAAGTGTGCTCTGTCGGGATATGTTTCCCTTAAAGGCTGCTGCGGCTTGACGAGCTTATCTTTTTTGAGGCCTTGCAGCCCTACGAGATGGTTTTGCTCAGGCGGTTTTGCTTTTAGTCTTTTAAAATGGATCAGTCAGGTCAACGGAAGGTCATAGTTGCAGTCTTTGTTGTTTAAAGGTGAAAGTAAACACACTGAGAGCTGCAGAAAGAACATTTTAAGCTGTGTTTTGAACTATGCAATGACTTGAAAGAACTTGGAAAATTAAGGTAATTAGGCAGAGCAGAATGAAGGCCCCTAGTAAAAAGCCCACAGATTTGATTCTGTCATCCTTCTGACCTCTGTTAGTGACAGAATTTAAAATATTTGTTATTCTTTTTTACCTGGGTAATGAAGTACTATGACTCAGATATGTACTGTGGCTCCCTGTTTATTTTCTGCCAGAGATGGGGTTTGAGGTGAGAGAGGAAAAAAAAAAAAAGAATGAATAAATGTGAGACTTGGGTATATTAAAAGAGATCAAACTGGTTCAACAAATGACTGTTGTGACTATTTCCTAAAAAGGTTGATGGCCCTTTACCTGTAACCAAGCTGAATGTCAGAAACTTATGTTAAACATACGACATTAATTAGAAAGATATCCAGCTGCCAGTCTATTAAAAATGAAATGGTGCTGACTTACTGTGTTTTCAATAACTGATACTGGAAGATACATTGGGCTGGAAGTTCTGTACCAACACGATGAGAAAAAATGTCTGAACTGAGGCGTTGTGTCTGCATTCTTTCCCATAGCTCCTAGAAGGGTTGTATTTGTATTCAGCCAAGTGGCTGCCTGCTTTGTAAAATCATAGACACACTGGTTCCCGCAGCTGTACCACGCAGAACTGAGTTGTTTCATGTGCTGTTGTCTGTGGCCACAAGAGGCGGAATCTGTCCAGGAATGCCACAGGGGGATTCAGCCTGAAATTCACTGTGTGGGAGGAGTCGCAAAGCCTCTGTGTTTTAATACTCCAGCCAAGTTGAGTCAGGAAAATGAAAATCTCCGCAGAAACCCTTAACCAGACTTCTCTTTCTCTGATGTGATATTCAGATCTGACAGATGGAAAAATAGCAATTTTCTATCAGAATGGCTGAGCATGGTGAAGTATGACTCTTTTATAAAAGAGAGTCAAAGCGTACATAAATTCAGATGGCTGGAAAAATTGAAGTACCAGTGACCGAGGGAGCTGACTGAAGATATTTCAAACCCTCCTTGGAGAGACGGCAGCATTAACTGCTACTTGTTAGCATCTTAACAGACAACAGAATCACCACTGTACTTACATCGGTAGCATTTCAATGGAATTTTCAGCATATTGGGTAACAGTGAAGATACACAGGAGTAGGCTTTGTGTTTATAAGTCAAGGAATCCTGCTGCTGTCTTTTAAGCTGCTTGTATTTACAGAATTCTGCTGGCTACAATGAGCCTCATATTTCTGAAAACAAAAATAAATGCCACTTTCTCAAACTCTACCTTTTTCTTTCTCTTACTTTTCTCATTTTTTCTCTGTCTACCTCAAATCATTATTCCTAGTGCTTTCTTGGCCCCTGCATCTGTGCCCCTGAATGAGGCTGGAGAAAAACACAGTCATGTTGGTTGCTTTGGCTTTAAATTCATGGCATTTCTCTTTGTGGGCCTTTCATGCTGCAGCATAACCTATGACATACCTCATCTGTTCACTTGCCACTTTCTAAGATGGTTGTTGAATACATTTTCTTTTCTCCTCAAATCTGCAACAAATTTTTTGACCATTTTTACTCTCAATGGATGTCCAAGCTTGCTTATTTATTTAGAAAGTAGAAGCAGCTAGAAAACAGCTTCCAGAAGCTCCCACCACAATATCCATTTGCTTTCTTTTTTGCCTACTGACTCTGACTTCAATTGCTTTACTTTAGATGAATGTCCGTGGTTTCAAGGCCAACCTTTCTGCTTGAGCTCTGTGTAACTCTACTGATCCCAAACTCTTCTACATTATCAATTTCCCCCTCTTTTATTGAATTATGTCCTCAACATACAAACATCTTTAAATGTCTTGCAATAGGTGAATAGTTAAATAAACTGTGATATATCTATACCATGGATATATGTATTTATTTAGAAACAAAATGAAAGAAACTACTGATACACTCAACAGCTAGGATGGATCTCAAGGGTAAAATGCTAAGGGAAAAAAAGGCAATAGCCACAGGCCACATACTGTGTGATTCCATTCATAGAATAAAATGAAACTAAGAAGTTAACTTGGAGACTTGCCTTTGATCTTCCTTAGTAGGGAGCTTTTCATGGAATCAGTGCTATTTCATTTTATAATATTACGAAAAAAGCAAACCCTTTATTTTTCTTCTCTGATGTCCTTTTTTTTTTTTTTTTACTTTATTGTTAGATTTCATAGCTATCTTTATTTAGAAGATTGTGAATAAATTGTTGTTTGGCAATTTGGATTTTCATTTGGAAGAAATACATCTTTGGTTTCTGTGCCATATTGCCCTGTTTATAAAAAATTTAGTCTATTTAAAGAGAAAGGTTAAAAATTTAAAAAAAGGAATAGCAACCGCAATCTGGATATGACTCCTTCTGACCCCTTCCTCAGCAGCTGGATCAAATAACACTTTTAATTGAAATAAATGTGCTAAAAACAATCAAGGTCGCTCTGTTGCAATGGAGAAAATATGCAGGTACCCTTCACATGATAGAACTGGAACATCATTAATAGTGCTGATTACCAAGAGAAAAAAAGTTACTATTTTTTTGTTTAAATTTGTTGTTTTGATTTTTTAATGCTTGTTTCCTAGTTAAGCTTCTTTCATCTTCTTTTTGAGTTTAAAAAGAAAACACGCAGAGCACACTGTTCTTAAACTGACTATTATGGCCACAAATTTTATTAAGAACTTTTGCTGTAGTGGTTTCTTAAGGGAGTTTTCCTTCCGCAAGAAAATAATATTTTGTTGTGAAAAAATCTTGACCCAGTATTAATGGTACTTTGAACGTTAAATATGAGGGCAATTTTTCGGGGATATCTTCCTATTGTTAGTGTTGGTTTGGCTAATCGTTTAGGTCTAAGGGAGATTCCTTCTATCTTAACTAGTCCATGGAGATATATATATATATAGTTTACCTAGCAGGGTATTTGTTGTTGTTGTTGTTTTTAATTTTCCAGATACATATGGGATAATCTGTGGGTGTTAACTGCAAGAGCTTTGGCTGCTGGAGCCAGAGTTGTAAAACATCAACCTACTCTTGCAGTTACTAAGAGGTAAATCCAGTTAATAACTCACAAGGCCGTAGAAAGAAGCTATTAGCAGCATGGTTATTGCATGAAAAATACAAATCCACGCTTACTTATCCAGAACATGAAAGATGTTTCCTCAAATATTTTAAGTATAAACACATCTCAATAGCTGCCGGAGCCAATGGGCCTATATATTCCTGCAGCATAATTATGAGAACTGGTTGACAGCACACATATGACAGGTGTGATAAGCCACGTGATAAGTAAGGAGAAAGAGGACACAGTGTATTAATCGCATTTCTTGAGAGTGTAGTTTGCCTTTGATGCCTTACTGTTTCAACCAAGTGGAAAAACGATGCCAGACATGGCTATTAAAAAAAGCGTTTCAGGTTCCCTGACATGACGGACTTTTAAACTGGCTCAGCCTGAAGAGATGCTTAATTTGGTGAAAGTGGTTTACCACATGAAATAGCAATTTTTATTGGTCTATTTGACATTGAAAGAGTGAATATAAGTGATGGATTCCTATCTTACTAGTGCAATCTGCATTCTGCAGAGGTGTAAGAAAGGCAAAGAGAACTGTAGTTCAGGGACACATATTTTGTTGCGTTCCAATTCAGTGTACAAATTTTACCTCACAATTTATGGAAAACAATATTGAGGCATCAAATTGCAAACAGTTATATAATCTGCAATGAATTTGCATTTACTATATTGTTATCAATGTTATCTTTGCTTTTGGAGAAATAACTGGGCAATTCTTAGCCTATCTACCTGCGTACAAGCACATTTGGAAGAGAGGAATAGAAACAAACATAGTCTAATGTAGTCTACCCATTTTTTGTGTCTCCATTGTGGCTACAATTTTTTTAGGAGGCAGAAAGAGGCAACAACCAGGCCGGGACTTGAATGTTCTGTATTATTTCTACTTCCCAAACTCTTCATACGCTTCTTACTTTCCCACTCTCTACAGTAGTGATGATCATTGGTGACATCCAAACTACTTCCAAGTATCCTACAGGTTTTATTCATTGGATGATGATGTTAATAATTTTACAGTCTTTTTTTGGTGGGGAAGATCTATAATTTTCCAAAGACAGTAAAACCAGGTTTATTGTTTTAACATAAGAGTTCAACTTCTAGTTCCATCATGGAGCACAGATTTTCTTGTACGGAGGGAAGATGTTTTCTATTTTTTCTAGATCATAAAGAACCATGAGGGCAGAGACTAGGTTATTTTCATCTTTGTGTTCCTAGAGCCTGGCAAAAAAGGTGTCGATATTGCTTACTGATTGAAAGGAAGAAAAAAAAGAAGGATGTGACTTGTTTTATTATTGGCTTCTAACATCAAGTTGGCTACTTTATGTAAAGTAGCCCATAGGTCATAAATTTGGGTACTACTCCCTACTTTTCGTTAAAAGTGTAAGTAATGTGTCTTAGAGCAAATCTTTGAACAATGACGATCCTTTTTTTCCCCCCAACATTCACTAAAAAAGAACTGTGTGGTATACCTACATGCTACTCACCTATATTTCTGATTCACCATGTGATGTGTTTTGCCAGTGAGATGTGAACATAAATGGCCTGAATTGTGTCTGGTAAGATTGTCTGCTCCTGGTTTTTCCTCTGTATCTTTTCTATCATGGTATCCAGTGATGTGCCATATGATGCATCCCAGGTCTTTAAATGAGAGCAACATGGAGCTGAGAACCTCACCAACCTATCAGGGACATATAGCAAGGAATAATTCTTTGTATTCTACCACTCAACATAATTTTTGTTATATTAAGGCTCTAATAATTGCTGCCATTTAATTCATTATATCTGTCATTAATTTTGCAAGTATAGTTTTACATCTAATACTTTAGGATTTTTCCTGTGGCAGAAAATGTATTACTATATTTCTTATGATTTACAAATAATGCACGTTTATTATTGACAAAAATTTAGAATTCACCAAGAAACACTACCTCAAAATTTATAATCCCACTTTTCTAAGGCAACCACCATTAAAATTTGTACATTTATTTTTTAAGCCTTATTTCTAAAACCAGTGTTAAATAATGATTATTATACGTATATACATACATGCTTTCTCATACAAAATAATTTTAAATATATATTAAAAGCTAATGGAACAAATAGTCTCAATTATTAAATTCTAATTTTAAGGACTTTTTTCCTCTCAAAAACATATCAGGCTTCCATATTGAATGACGGCTATAACCTATTTTTAGAAAGAAATGATGTGAGATGACATTGTGTTTTATTTTGCCTTTACCATATTTCGTTTATTTCACACTGGCATATCCATAAAATAAAAACTTTTACTGATAAAGAACTTCATATCGTCAGTGTGCTTTCTCATTTTCTTTCAGTTAAACCTTTTAATCTACCTGTGCAATAGATAGGGCTGGCACTCTTTCTATTGCACATATGTGAAGGTGTGATTTGGCAAAGTCTGATAGCTGGTGCTAATTGAAAGTCCAGTGCTCTTGTATTAATTTTACTTGTCCTGACAGTGTAGAGGTTTCCTGAAAAGCAGCTAATGATTTTCACTTGTCTTGGTAGAGAATGATAGACATGCAAATCTGGATATCATGTATTGCAACATTTTGCAAAGAGAGACACTTGTACATCCCTAAAGTTCCAGCTGAATGCATACTGATAATGCAAAAGTCATTGGATTTGGTGAACAAGCAATGGATTAGGAATCACAAGATTTGATTTCCAAATCCACTGAGTTCTTAATTAATCTTTAGGTAGTCATTTCATCTTCATTTCTCCAAGGTCTCATGTATAGAAATATGTAGAATGGGGATAATAATAAATGTCTTGTCAAGTTTTTGTCAGAACATACATACACACACACACACAGGCACACACACAGGCACACACACATGCAGAGATAAGGCACAGTGATGGGTAAACAGTCTGTATTTGATATATGGTAGATATTATGTGTAAGCAAGAATTCCATTTTAAAATCACATGCAGTTCTTTTATTTCCCTCTAGTGTTGGAAGGTTAAGTTCAGGTATGGGACAGACTGCTCCTTTGTGTTGGAAAAAATCACATTATGGTCAAAGATAAAGCAAAGATCATACTTTTAAAAATGGAGATGGGCACTGCTCTGCATTAATAGCACAAAGGTTTATGGTTATGGGCAGACTTCAATATCTATAGATTGTTTCTTCTAGGAAAAAATGTTTCTTTTCTATATAGGTGTTTAGGCTGCATCGTCTTGGAAAATTCTCTTCTAAAGCAGTTTCAGAAAAATGTTGATATTAGGGTTCTTCAGAGGGACAGAATCAGTATGCGATACATACACATACACACATACATAAATATGTGCATATACATATATACATATACACCATATACATATATAAACACAATTGTATATGTGTATGTGTGTGTTGTATTAGTCCATTCTCACTCTGCTATGAAGAAATAACAGAGACTGGGTAATTTATAATTTATAAAGAAAAAAGGTTTATTTGACTCACAGATCCACATGGCTGGGGAGGTCTCAGGACTTACAATAATGGTGGTAAACCTTTCCTCACAGGGTGGCAGGAGAGAGAATGAGTGCGAGTGAAGCGGGGAGCCCCTTATAAAACCATCAGATCTCTTGAGAACTCACTCACTATCACGAGAACAGCATGAGGGAAACTGTCCCCATGATTCAATTATCTCCAGCTGGTCTCACCTTTGACAGGTGGAGATGATCACAATATAAGGTGAAATTTGGGTGGGGGCAGAGAGCCAAACCATATCATATGTGTATATGTATGTATGAAGGGGGGATTTATTAGGAAAATTGGCTCATTATGAAGGCTGAGAAGTCTCACAATAGGCTGTGTGCAAGCTAGAGAACCGGGGATGCTAGTAGCAGGGCTCAGTTCAAGTCCAAACATCTGGAAACCTGGAGGGGCCACTGAAGTAAGGACTGGAGTCCAAATACCAGAGAGCCTGATGCGCAAGGGCAGGAGAAAAGCATACCCCAGCTTCAAGAGACAGAGTGACTAATTCACCTTTCCTCTTTTTATTCTATCTGGCCTCTAGTCGATTGGATAGTGCCTGACCATGTTGAGGGTTGATCTTCCCCATTGAATCTGCTCAGACCTCTCACACACCAATCTCCTCTGAAAACACTGTCACAGACACACCCAAAAATAATGCTTTACCAGTTCTCTAGATATTTTTTAATCCAGTCAAGTCGATACACAATCACCACAGCACTGAAGAGGGAAATCTCTGATTCTACCTTGACATGACTCCCAGATTCATTGATCATTAGCTACTAGAACTTGGACAAGATACATAACCTATCATTGTTTATAGGTATAATAACTGTACCCATTTCATGAAGTTGTCAGAGCAGAGACCTAAAGACAGCCATCAGCATGTGGAGGCATGTATTTACATCACATAATTACAAACCACAATTAAGGGCACAATTGGAGATTCTGCAGTTTATGCTGGGCTGTTGAAGTCACCTCTGAGACAGTATTTAAGAATGAATTATCCTGGCTTAAGAAACAATGTTAGATTTAATGAATTGTCCTAAAGGAAATTTTAGGCTAGGCTGATCCAATGTAGTTTGACGGTTGGGAAGCATATGCATTCATGTTGTCAAGCATACATAAAGGAAGTTATCCAAAAAAAAAAAAAAAAAACGAAGTTAATCCTAGTACTGACATAAGGTGCACGACAGACAAGCTTTAGATTGAAGTGATGGGGAAATGTTTTTCTTTTTCCAGGTAATTGAGCACTTACTCTAGAGAAGGTATTAATACAAATAATGGTGTCAAGTAGTAGAGGGAGTACCACTTAGCAGGAAATGCCCAATGGAGTGGCCTCTAAGCCTGTTGACCTGAGGATGTTATAGCTAGGGTCCAAGTTTAAGTCCTCTGTTTTGTAATTACTTTGTGTTATTACCAAGCCTCTGAAAAATACCTATATGTGTTGTGCCTGGTCATCTGTCACTCAGAATGAAAGAAAATGCCAGCAGCAGTGAGAGGGACAATATGATACAGAGAAAGCAGCATTGGTCTGTGGGGCCCCAGTCTCAAGAAAATAGGAGATGACCTGTGGAAAGAGGTGCTAATAGTCACATCTGGCTGAGATGCTGGCAAAATAAGAGAGTAAATCTGAGGAATGTGCAAGTATTCCTCAGGAAGACTCAAGAAGCCTTAGGGATAGGAATCTGGAAGAAGACTAGGAATCTGTTAGATTAGGTTATAATGATTTGAACATTAAAGGCAAGTGTGAGCTTAGAAATCGTTAAAGTATGGAATATTTGTTTAACAGCCCTACCGCTATCATTATCATCATTAGTATAACCTGGCTGCAGAAATCTGTTTTCTTTTTAGATTTTTAAATTTTATTTGTAAGTTTATATTAAATTATATCAGTACAAGCACCAGAATAATTGACAGGCATCACATCTATCCAAGAGTCTCAGCTATTTTAGTGGCTTTTCTCAGGTTTCTGACATTCACAGCTTCTCTCAGTTCTTTTGCTTCAGCCTCCTTGTCCTGACCCTGCTGCCGCCTCTTCTGCCTGGAGTACTGCGGATTTGTTGGCAGAGTTATTTCCTGATAGTGAGTACTGCTGTCGCCACCAATCTGGCCTCTAGGAGAAGAAATTGTTTCTTCTAATCACCCAGAGCATAAGTAAGACCAGGCTGTAGTTTTTTATGACATTACTAAATGTTACAAGTACAAACTGAAGCTGCTACTTACATGTGTTTATTATTCTTAAAACCTCAGAATTCCAAATCACGATCCGAATCACTGCTTCATCCCTCACGGGCTGCAGACAGCAGAAGCACACAGACTTGCTCCATAGCAACGGGGTTCTTCTGCCCCATAACAATTGCCATGTCTCAACTGCCCATGTCCCGTCCCTGTCCTCGGCCTCTGTGCCCCATCCTCCCAGCAAAAACAGATTTTCTTTTTTCTTTCATGTCATGTGTTGCTTCATGTATTAGCTCAGTATTAAACATGTTCTAACATAATTGACAGAATATCCATTTCCTTCAGAAGAAAACCCCTGTTCCCTCTCTCGGCATGTGGCTGGAATGAGACATCACAATTGTTGATGTTAGGTTTCCAAAAGTCTGGCTTAAGAAATCTGAAAAAGCGGCCAGGCGCGGTGGCTCACCGCCTGTAATCCCAGCACTTTGGGAGTCTGAGGCGGGCGGATCACGAGGTCAGGAGATGGAGACCATCTTGGCTAACACGGTGAAACCCTGTCTCTACTAGAAATACAAAAAATTAGCCGGGCGTGGTGGAGGGCGCCTGTAGTTCCAGCTACTCGGGAGGCTGAGGCAGGAGAATGGTGTGAACCCGGGAGGCGGAGCTTGCAGTGAGTGGAGATTGCGCCACTGCACTCCAGCCTGGGCGACAGAGCGAGACTCCGTCTCAAAAAAAAAAAAAATAAAAATCTGAAAAAGCATCGCATGGAGAATACCACCTGTACAGTCCTGTTTGTAGTGTGCTGGGTACAGTCAAGCTCCTTCCCAAAGTCCATTTTTCAGTGTGAAAGAAAGAGACGCTCAGACCTGCTTGAAAAATTAATCAATAACCTGATCTTGGAAAAAAGACAAACATATATATCAAGAACTAAATATCGTTTCTCTTACTCCTTTGCAGTTTATTGTTGTGAAGCATCACTATCCTTTAATGTAACTTCTCATTGAAGCAACTCCACTACGCATAGGACTCCTGGTATGGTGTGAATATACAAAATGTCACCCCCAAATTCATATGTTGAAACATAATCACCAATGTGATAGTATTAAGAAGTGGGGCCTTTTGGAGGTGATTAGGTCATGAAGGCTCCACCCGCATGAATTGATTAGCATCACTATGAAAGTGCTGGAGGGAACTAGCTAGTTCTTTTTGTCCCTTCATTCTTTCTGCCATGTGGAGACAGTGTTCATCCCCTCAGGAGGACATAGCACTCAAGGAATGAGAGATTGATCCCTCATCAGACACATCAGACATTGAATACACTGGGCCCTTGATCTTGGACTTGCCAGCATCTGTAATTAAGGGAAATAAATATTTGTTCTTTATAAATTACCTACTCTCAGGTATTTTGTTATAGCACAAGGAAAGGACTAAGACAATTCCTCAAATAGCCCTTCTTAGTACAAAGGAAGGTAGAATCCCAAGACAAATTCCAGTCTCCACTCAAGAAAACATAAATTATGACCAGTCCCCCAAATGGTAAATTTCCTTTTCAAAATCTCTAAATCTAGACTCTGTCAGGTGGTCTTGGTCCCAATATGTCTAAAAATAATAACTACATGAAACACGGTCCAATTTGTATTTATATAAGAAAAAATAAGCAAAGATTAGTGTTTCACAGTTGGAAAAAGTCACAACTCATTTACTTGTATATTCTTTAGTAGAGCTAGACAGACTTAACTTATGTTATGCTAATATAGATTTCTCTAAGGGATACTAAAATATTCTCGGTTTCAGATTCCAACAAGAATTATTTTACTCAATAATTCAGAAATACTATAAAATGATTCATTGAAAGTGCCTTCTCCCAAATCCTGGAATGGAAGCTTCCACTTCTGTCTCACCAGCATCTGATAGTAATGAAATCAATGGGATTAAAGGGACAGTCTTGACTGTGGTCCAGTTTGGGCTCCTCTTTTTGCTTTGCCCTAATTTTGATAATAAGTTTTGTTATGTCTTTCAAATCTGGTCTCATGATATTCTGAGCTGGGATATCTTTCTTCAGAGCCCTCAATAATGATGGCAGATATTCCCTAATCTTTACATTTGCGAGTGTTCAAAAAGTACTTTGTGAAAGCTCAATGAATATATTTGAAAATCTTGCTTTGCTCCAATGTGCACTAAGAAATGGTTATGCATAGAGGATAAGAGTGTCTACTTTGAAGCCAAATTGTCTATTTTGTATCCTGACTCTGTCACTTGCAAGCTATGCAACCTTGAAAAACTTAACTTTTTTTGTGTTTCTGTTTCCTTATTTTGAAAATGGTGATAAAAATAGTATCCACCTCACAGAGATATTATGAAGATTAAACAGGTGTGTGTGTATGTGTGTGTAAAACATTATAGGTATTAAGTAGATGTTATCATTTAAAATTGTGATCGCACACTGGTTTCTCAACATACTGAATAAAAATATTGGTTGCATGCTGTATTTCTGCATGCCACTTCAACTCCCTATCTTTAATTTGGTTATTCTGTCCTACATTTTTTCCCTGTAGCCATATTTACTATTCTATTCAGAGGTAGGAAAGAAACATTCTAAATGAGAAAATTTCAGTTAAAACCTGGAGCCCCAGTTGAAATCAGATCTCATTTGCATCAGGCCCCAACACTGTAATAATATCAAACACCACTCCCTCTTCCACCTGCAGGGATGTAGCAGATCTAAGAAAAGTATTCTTTAATCATTTCATGCCCAATATCCTGTAGGCTATAACCACATACTGCATCCAGAAACACTGCCCTTTTACTACTAGGATCTGGTAACTCACTAATTTTGAACATTTAATTATTTTTGGAAACATAATAAATCACAAAAATCAACATTATTGTGTAAAATATGGAAAAATTAAAGGTCTTTATATGAAAGTCTTCTATTTCAGACTACTCATGAAATCTGACATGTCCAACTTCCTGTAATTATGCTGTCCGTTCTAGACTACTGTTTCTAATTATATTTGGCAGCTTTTCATCTTTTTGGCATTGACAAGATTACAAGAAAAAGATAAGGATAAAATATAATTTTGACTGATGTTATTTTATAGGTTATGGTTTTTGGTATCAAGTTTGAAGCTGCACCTTAAAAAGAAGGAGCACTGTTCAAATGCTGTAACAATCTTGTGAGAAAATCATATTTTTGTTAGCAAAATCACACTTGGTAATATTGATGTATGGTCTTTCTTATAGAAATGACGAGGGGCATTGTGTGTAGTGTCTATAGGCATATGCCCTGGGGCCAGGGTCACCTGGATTCAAACCCCCAGTGCCACTTTCAAATTGTGTGGTTTTAGTCACATGACTTAATATCTCGCTGCTACAGATTTTCTAGCTTAAAAATAGTATAATCATGATATCTAACTCTAAGCATCATTGTGAAATTCAGGAAGGTCAAACACATGGTAAATGGTGGGTTAGAACTAGCTGTTACTAATAATTCTCATTAAAGACACCACGTGTCAGTTGGCATTCATATGTTGAGATGGAATGAATGTATTTTGCATGTGAGAAGGATGTGAATTTTGGGGGGCTAGGGACGTATGCAATGGACACATTCACGTGTCCCCCCCAAATTTATATGTTGACACCTTAATTCCCAATGTGAGGATATTTGGAGTTTCAGAACTTGAGAGGTAATTAGTCATGAGGGTGGAGCCCCTGAATTGAATTAGTGCTGTTATGAAAGATACTAGGGAACTTTCTAGCCCTCTTTCACGTATGTAAGGATACAAAAAGAAGTTGGTAGTCTGTATCCTGGAAGAGGGCCCTCGCCAACCCCTCTCCATACTGGTGTCCTGATTTTTGGAGGACTTCCAGCCTCCAGAAATGTGAGAAATACATTTATGTTATTTATAAGCCACTCAGTCTATGTTACTTTGTTATAGCAGCCCAGACTAAAACATCACTTTAAGACTGTAATAGTCATCTTTAAATTCTTTCTTTCCCCTCATATTTAATTAGCTTTTAAAGTTATTGATTAAAAAATAATTCTTTTGAAATATTCCATTTCTTTTCATTCTGATGAATGTCATCCCTTTTTAGTTTCTTATATGTTTATTGAACTAATGGACTTGTTTTCCATTTGATTTCCATGCCTTCAGGCTTTCCCTACTTCACTGCCTCCTAAGCACCACTGCCAGATCAATCTTCCTAAAAGTCAGATCGAGTACATCACTGTTCAGCTTTGGATATGTAGTAGTGCTCTATTTCTCACAGCATAAAATCCAGACCCTTTATCTTTGTATCCAGTCTCCTGAGGTATAACTAGCCTCAGCCTTGACAACCCTTGAATCACAATGGTCTGCTCAGTAGTCCCTTAACATGTTTTTCTTTATTTCTGTTGCAATTTTTTTTCTCTCATTCCTCCGAAGTATTATCTTCATTCCTTGCCAACTGCAATTCAATTTTATGTGTACATATCAAGATAAATTATACATGTTTTGAAGAAAAGGAAGTAATGCTAATTTTCCCATTCAAGATGCTATTGTTTCAATGTTTCCCTTTCAAAATTCAGATGTTGCTAATGACAGTATTAGGAGATGGGGCCTTTAAGATGTGATTAAGTCAAGAGAGCTCCACCCCTCATGAATGTGATTAAGGCCCATTTAAAAGAGGGATCATGGCCGGGCGCAGTGGCTCACACCTGTAATCCCAGCACGTTTGGAGGCCGAGGTAGGTGGATCACGAGGTCAGGAGTTCGAGACCAGCCTGGCCAATATGGTGAAACCCTGCCTCTACTAAAAAATACAAAAAATTAGCTGGGCATGGTGGCATGCACCTATAGTCTCAGCTACTTGGGAGGCTGAGGCAGGAGAATCACTTGAACCCATGAGGTGGGGTTGCAGTGAGCCAAGATCGCACCACCGCACTCCAGCCTGGGCGAGAGAGTGAGCCTCTGTCTCAAAAAATATAATAATATAATATAATATAATATAATATAATATAATATAATATAGTATAATATGGATCTTGCAGCTAAAGTTCTCCTGCCTTTCTGCTTTCTGCCATGTGAAGATGTTATAAATTACCCAGTCTGTACTATTTTCTTATAGCAGCAAAATGATACACAAGACTATGCATTAAACATTTCTCCATCACTTCACTCTAAAGCTTGTCTGTCATTGATTTACATTGATATACATTTAGTGGAGTTCTCCTTCTAAAGGAGAGTGAATCTGTCTTGGATTTCCTTAAATTACCACATGAGCTTATTGGGGACTATTTTTTTTTGGTACTATTCAAATTGCTATCCTATTATGTTAAGTAACTTCATCCTAAAGACATGAAAATTCTATAATATTTTGAGATGTTACATTTATAATACATTTCATGTTAATTAATAATATGTTCCCATTTTGTACTGCTCATTGCAGTAAGTAGTCCATGTATAAAATTTCATTTAATTCTTAGAACAACCCTGAGAATCAACATAACATATTATTATAATCCTTATTTATGTAACCTGAGGTTCAAAAGGTTAAGTTGCTTTGTCAAGCTCTGTCAGGCTACGTATAACTGAGATTATATGACTCTCAAATTATGCTGCTTCAATCTAATGAAAGTAAGCAGTAACTAGATTTCCATTAACAATAGTTTTGAGATGGACTTCCCAAGGGCTGACTAGGAAATTTAGCTGAGAAGCTGCTATAGTCTGAAAGCAGGAGAATCTGGCCCGGAACTCTGTAGCCCTGTGTCTGATTTCTCATCTTCAAGAAATTTACTGTATTATTAATTTTAGAATTTTATCAAGATTTGGCACTAAAATGAAAGGAGTGTTTAATGTGCAAGCTTGATGTGACAAACAGATGACAGGTAACATGCAGGTGGTAGAGATCTCTAAAGGTAGATCAATCCCCTTGTAGATGATGTTCTAAGAACAGAGGACACAAAACATACTGATATCCTAATTTCATCTGCAGAATAAACACACGGAGACACTTATAAACAGAGTGTATGTATGTAAATTCACAATACATGGCTTGCAAAAATAAGATATATATAGCTTCATATGTGCCAAAGAATTAAAGAAGAATCTCTTCTGTCCAAATTAGAATATTCATCTCTGCTTGAAGAGAAAATTTAAAGCATTAGTCATGGCCCTCTTCTCCCCCTAAAAGGGAGAGAGTGTGTGTATCTGTAGATAGAAAGGCACTTTCCAAATTTCGTTGTATAACAATACATCAATTGTATTTTTCGAAACCCCAGCTGTATGTTGTGTTGAATATCACTATCTTATCAAAAATCTGTATTTTATTTGAAACAAACTATGTTGTCCAGTATAATTTTTATGTGTGTGTGTATATATATGTATGTGTGTGTGTGTGTGTGTAAATTCTGAATATAGACTTACAGATACAAAAGAATCAAAAGCATTCCCTCAAAAACACAGGAAAAAATAATTCTTACATTAGAAATTTAATCTTCATTTTATGCTTTTGGGTGAATTATTGTCCTCCCTAAAGTTGTCAGGTTAGTACAATACTTAAACAAAATTTATTTGTGAGCTTAAGTACACTGAAAAACAAGGTGACTGACATGTTAAATGAAGTATAATTAAAAATGTTGAATGGATTGTACATGTGAATATGCATAATTATTTTTCTCATAAAAGATGGCTTTCATGTTTCCTTGGAGCAGTTTACAGTTGCAAATACATGATTTTTTAAAAAGAACAAATCAAAAGGCACAGATCCACCAAGGAGCAGTGGTATTCAGTATGCCCTTTGGGTAGGCCAACCTGAACAGATGGACGGACCTTCAGTCTGTATTAAAGGTCAATTGATCTGTGCCTTTGCCAAATGAGTTTGGAAAAGAAGTTTCAAATTCTGTCTCTCTAATAAGTGGCTCACCACATATTTTCTGAAAATTCAAATTTAATTGTACAGTTGTTTCCAACCCCTTTCAGAAAATCCAAGAGGTCAACCTTAAAGCCTGAACAAAGTTTAAACTTCTTAGCTTGGAATTTGACATTCAAAACTTTCATACTGACTCTGGCCCATCATTTCAGCCTCAACTTTTATTATACCTCTTCACAAATCCCTCGACTCCTAAAAAATGAGTCTCCTAACCAAGTCACTAATTTGTTCAATTCTCCGAATCTGAAGTGGTCTCTCTGTCATGCCACAAGAATACCTTTCCCCATGTTCTAGTTTGAGTTGTCGCTCATATACAAAGCTTTCTTTGATCACTCTAGGGAATAAAATTGCGTCTGTTTCTAAAGTTGTTTCTCTCTTGCCGTGTAGTTCATTAATTGATTTTTTAGCATTGTTATGATGTTAGTTCTCTTTTATGTAACTGCTGTGTCTCCTCATGTGGTAGGTTAAAATTAGGACTGCTGTAATTCCTATACTAGATAGGGAGGAAAGTAACTTCACCTTAGCAAGCATTATAATCAGAGTTTTTTTCTTCACCTATTGGAAGAAAAGACAGTTGTCCTGAGGCTTCATCCTTCGTCTGTCAGTTCTTACTCTTCTGGTGGCTTCCTTAATCACTGAACTTTCAGGCATGGCTTCCTAAGTAAGTAATTAGAGAGGCACTAGAAAGTTATTCCTTGTTTTCCTAGATTTTTTGTTATGTTTGTTTACAAACTGAGTTGGAAACCAAAGTGAACACATTCTTATCAGACTGGACCAACCTTTTTGATTTTGCCTAACTTATCACTTCTAATAGCTAACATCTACCTGGTATTACTTTGGATAGCAAGCGCCGACTATAGAAGGTACACATTTCAATGGAAGTCAAGTTCTACTAAATGTTTTTATTCATGTTGAAAGCTTTTCTTGTCTCTTGGGCTTATACATCTGAAGCTATGTCCAAAATTAAGGTTAATTCTAGTCCCAGGTAGGAGCACCTGGAGACAGTTATAAACTATCTTAAAAGAAGGAACAATAGTGGACTCTACGCCTTCTTAGCTCTATAGTGTCGAGTTTGTTTTCTATTATATTTCTCACTATATTCCTGAAGTTTCAGTTGCTTTCCCTCGAGGAAGAACACGTTGTGATGGAATGAGAAAAAAAATAAAAAGTGTTAGTACTTGAAGAATTAGAGATGACAAGTTGGGAAGAATGTGAAGAGAGGGTCAGATTAAAAGCAGTGGTTCTCTCTTCTTTATGTTCTATGCATTCTCTAGACCACAGGGGCAAATTATATATTCATAGACTGCAGGAAGTTTTCCTTCAGCTGAACATGTGTTTTGCTTGGTTCCCACGATACTGCTCTGTACAGTGTTTCAAAAATTTTGAAGAACATTTTAACATTTTAAAATTAAAAAAATTTTATACAAACAATTGAAATTTTGGCTTCTTTGGGAAAGAATCTTAATGCCTAAACAGGAATAATCAGCTTGAGTTAGGTAGTGGCTTTCCTTTTAGCCAAGGCAAGAACACCCCCAGGTTGAGAAAGGTCTTATCCAGCATCATCCCACTTCCTTCCTTTACAAAGCTGAGTTGGCCTTTAGGCATGAAATTCCTAACTCATCCACCCCAGGCTGAAGGAGATGATAAGGACCTAGAAGTCATATATGTTAGGACTAGGCCTTGAGTGGTGTAGATTATAAGTGGGTTTTAAAAATTTTTAAATCTTTAATTATTATGTATGCCTAATAGTTGTACATATTTATAGGGTGCATGTGATGTTTTGATACAGGTATACATTGGTATAATAATCAAATCAGGGTAACTGGGGTATCTATCCCCTCAAGTATTTTTGTTGTACTGATTAATAATAATACAAATTTTAAAAACCTATAAATATTATCTAAAGGAACATGAAATTTATAAGTATCATGTAATTAAGACATCAAATAAATTTTCCCTACTTTTGTAAGAACAATTGTTGAAAATGTCTAAATACAAATATTTAACAATATAACTCACCACAAATTTTGGATTCATTTAAAAATGGAACTGACATTTACTTTTAACAATTTGGAAAGTAATGTACCTGATTAAGTCAAAATATATTTCAACACAAATTGATATTATAATTTTTTTTTGAGGCTAAGGAAGAAGTGCTATAGAAAATCCATTCCAAATGACTTGGTCATGGCTGGAAAAATCAGAGGGGGACCTGCAAAGATACAAGGTGAATGCATTGCTGAAATAGGGATTATCTGCTCCCCATTTGGCTTGGTTTTATTTCCCTAAGTAGCAGAGTAAATGACTTTGGAGACCCTCTATTTATAGACCAATGATATAAAAAGGGTCATAGAAAAACACTGCATTCTAGCCAATATTGTCATTGCAGTTAATGAACATTTCAAGAATCAATATTAACTTACATGAGATCGCTTCTTAATGGAAACATTACATGTTTTCTGTGTCCTTAGGAATCATAGAATTTATCTCTCATGAACTAGAAAAGTACAAATCAATTTAACATTTTCTTTCTTTTTCTCCATAGCTATATAGTGGAATTGCAGCATTGTTAGTGAATTAAACGTTAGAATAGACTACTTCTACATAGAGTGAAAACCTAGCTTATTTCATATTATCCTATAAACACTGACATTAAAATTATCTTGTTCAAGTATCATCTCATGCTTGTATCCTTTCTATATCACCTATGACAAGTTAAAATCCTCATGTTTGAAATCACCCTGATGATGAGAGCTTTCTGCCCTGAGGCAATCTCTTCCATTTGTGACCATCTATGACTGTTGTAAAAATCCTCTTTATATAGTGTTGCAGTTTGTTTTCTTGTATTTGAATTCTTTTGTCTTACTGATTCCCTCTGAAAAAGTTGCACATTCTTCAATATGACAGCATTTCAAAAGTCCGGAGATAGCTAACTAATTCTTCCTAAGCCCTTCTATTTATGGCTAAGTATCCACAGTTCCTTCAACTACTCCAAAATTGATGTAACTTCGAGTTCTTTAACTAATTTGCTCATTCTCCCCTAGGTAGATCCTGATTTTTCGATATTCCTCTTAAATTATGATGTCCCAAAATTTACACAGATTCCAAGATTGGTTTCAATCTATATAGAAACATAATGTGATTTTTCATTCTATCATTGTAGATTTTCTATGTTGGTTTATGCAATTAAAATTGCTCTACCTTGTTTGACAGTACAATCACATTGTTGATTGATTTTGTTCCTTGTTAACTATAGCACCTTAAATATTACCCCTTGTAGAAGTTAGTATAGTCTTTTCCTACCTGGTCCTATATACATATTAGTTCTTTTAAATTCAAGTTTAGATCCTTACTTTTATCTTTTATACTAGTTTTTAAATTTCTATTTAACAAACCTTTAACTAGATTTTAACTATTATTCTAATTCATTATCAACATTTGGAACTGGACTGTGTTATTTAACACACTGCCTTTCTTTACAAGCTTTATGACTCCACTAAATATGATATTGAACCCTTATAAATGTTTTGAACAGGACAGAGTAAGGATCTAAGAGACATTAGAGACCTTTAATACATATTATGGCTATCTTTCCCCAAAATCCATTCTAGTTTCCCTTTGACTTATAGCAACTATGAGGTTGGGGAGGGACTGACCCACATCATCTCTCATGAATCCTGATTGGTTAAAGATAACCAGCATAACTTAACTATCTACACCACAGTGACTGACTCATGAACATCCCAATGAGAGTAAAGGTAGACTGTTGGTTAGATTAGGAGGAGAAAGTCTCTTGCTCTGGAAGATAAGATTGGAATGTGAGGCCTAGAACTGCTTATAGCTACTTTTGATGATGAGGAATGCCAGAGTTTCTATAAAGTTCCACTCTAACAATGTTTCTCTTTCTCTAAATGTTTTAGTTATATGAGTAAATATATGAGGGCAGCTGCCCTAAAATACCATGAAATATGAATAGCTTAACACAACAAAGATCTATAGTTTATCTACATAAAAACTGGCATTGAGTTGTCAAAGGCTGGCCTCATTGGTGATTCAGGAAAAAAATCTCCTTTCTTGTTTTGATTGTACCATCACAACCTGTATCAGGGAAAAGAGAAAATAATGAAAATGAAGAAGGCTGGCTTTCAATTGGTTTGGTCTAGAAATAAAACCTATTATTTCCACTCATAATCCACTAATCTGGACTAGACATGCAGTCCAAAATTAAATGGCAGGGAGGCTAAGAATTGTGGAAGAATATTTGAAATATTTGGTGACCATCAGTTGTATCTTCTGCGTAATATAATCTCTTTAAGGAACATAGTTTTTACAACAGACTGAAGGTGCCATTGTTCTTAAGTTGTCTGCTTTCCACTTGCAACCATCCCAGAGGCAAGGCTGTATTAATGGCTTGGCTACTGGCTTAGAATAGTGACAACACACACAAATTGTAACAATAAATTCTTCCAAGACACATTCTTTTCCTCCTAGTTTGAAAATCAGTATTAAATGTTTCTAACTCTGGATTCCTGGTCACATCTCCTATTTCCCCCAGTGGCTGCAAGATAAGACATTTTCATTCATGCAGTTCACATCTCATCTGCAAATTTTACCATACTCTGGTATGCAATCTTCTTAGGCCTGGAGACTTGAAATCATTTAGAGAAGGTAAATGCTATCTTATCATCTCTTTACCTATCTCTAGGTTCAATTGCTTTTTACCAATATTTATTTTGCCTTCTCCAGGCTAAAAATTATTCTCCTAGTCAGAGACTATGGAAGTAAAATAGAATTTTTACGACCCCATTTTGTATCACTTGTTCAATTTATAAAATCTTACCAAACATAGTACAGGTAAAGTCTTTGTTATTCCTCTGAATATAATTGTAACTTAGAAAGATTTTATTTTCTTATACAGTTTTTTCACAAACCTTAACTCATTTTAGGCTTTCTGGTACTGTCCTCTTAGGCTCATGCTCCTTTATTATTTGTCTTTGGTTATATGTTTCTGCATCCTTTTTCAATACATAAATATAAAAGTTAAAACCATCTAAGTGGTCCTTATGAAGCCACTATGAATGTTCAGACACTATATTCGATGTTTTTAAATAATTTCATAAGTAGAAATTCAATTTCAAGTGATTTCTTAACTCTCTGAACTTTTTCATTTTAGAGTCTGAAACTTCATGACCATTTATATCTTTCACTTCAGCTCTTTGGTATCTTCCTACCTGAGGTTTAAGGTAGAATTTTCCCCTGGTCGTCATGATCACCAAGTGTTTAACATATCTTTGGTGCTAAATAAATGATTTTTGAATGAATTCATTTGAAATACACAAGGAAAGATTCCATTTGTATGAGAATTCTATCGGTTTTAAAATCTTTTTTTAATCAAAACTGAATCTTTTTATCAGTCTTTAGACAATGTTGATGATTCAGTCAAACTGTTCTGTTTTTAAAATAGAAACTTCAAACTTTTTTTTTTTTTTATAACTTCTGACAAGCTTTCTATTCATGGAGGTTAAATTTTGGCTAAACTGTTTTGAATGAGTATAACACTATAACACTAGCAGAGTCAAAATTACAGGTTTAATATCCATAGAAGACAGTTGTCATCCCACATATAATTATATGTCATTTTACATTCTTATCAACAGTCTTCATTGATTATCCAAGAGGTCAAAGGATATAAAAAGCTCAGTGTAATTCCATTACCATTGCTAAGGGTACACAGTCTTGTACCTTTGTTAAAGGTTATAAAATTACAGGTAAATAGAAGGAATAAATTATTTTGTTCTATACCACTGTAGGATGGCTGCAGTTAAGAGCAATATATGGTTTCAAATAGCTAGAATGAGGATACTGAATGTTCTCAACGCAAAGAAACTCATATTTGAAATGATGGGTATACCTATTACACTAACATGGTCACTATATACTATATGCAGTGAACCAAGATAGCCCCACTGTACTCCAGCCTAGGTGACAGAGTGAGACCTCGTCTCAAAAAAAAAAAAAAAAAAAAAAGAGGGAGTTCTTTAGGTTGAAATGAAAGGTAACTAAACAGTAATATGATAGTATGAGAAAGTATGGAACTCATTGGTAAAAGTAAATACGTGAATAAACACAAAATTCCACATCACTGTAACAGCAGAAGGTAAGTCACTTTTAATTCTAATATAAAGTTTAAAAACCAAATTATTAAAAATATCTATCCTAAAAATATTTTAAAAGACTGACAAACTGATTGTAGAATTCACATGGAAACACCATTTCTTGTTTTTGTCAGGTTTGTCAAAGATCATATAGTTGTAGCTATGCGGCATCATTTCTGAGGGCTCTGTTCTGTTCCATTGATCTATGTCTCTGTTGTGGTACCAGTACCATGCTGTTTTGGTTACTGTAGCCTTGTAGTATAGTTTAAAGTCAGGTAGCGTGATGCCTCCAGCTTTGTTCTTTTGGCTTAGGATTGACTTGGCGATGCGGGCTCTTTTTTGGTTCCATATGAACTTTAAAGTAGTTTTTTCCAATTCTGTGAAGAAAGTCATTGGGAGCTTGATGGGGATGGCATTGAATCTATAAATTACCTTGGGCAGTATGGCCATTTTCACGATATTGATTCTTCCAACCCATGAGCATGGGATGAAGACATTTATGCAGCCAAAAAACACATGAAGAAATGCTCCTCATCACTGGCCATCAGAGAAATGCAAATCAAAACCACAGTGAGATACCATCTCACACCAGTTAGAATGGCCATCATTAAAAAATCAGGACACAACAGGTGCTGGAGAGGATGTGGAGAAATAGGAACACTTTTACACTGTTGGTGGGACTGTAAACTAGTTCAACCATTGTGGAAGTCAGTGTGGCGATTCCTCAGGGATCTAGAACTAGAAATACCATTTGACCCAGCCATCCCATTACTGGGTATATACCCAAAGGACTATAAATCATGCCGCTATAAAGACACATGCACACGTATGTTTATTGCGGCACTACTCACAATAACAAAGACTTGGAACCAACCCAAATGTCCAACAACAATAGACTGGATTAAGAAAATGTGGCACATATACACCATGGAATACTATGCAGCCATAAAAAATGATGAGTTCGTGTCCTTTGTAGGGACATGGATGAAACTGGAAATCATCATTCTCAGTAAACTATCGCAAGGACAAAAAACCAAACACCGCATGTTCTCACTCATAGGTGGGAATTGAACAATGAGAACTCATGGACACAGGAAGGGGAACATCACGCTCCGGGGACTGTTGTGGGGTGGGGGGAGGGGGGAGGGACAGCATTAGGAGATACACCTAATGCTAAATGACGAGTTAATGGGTGCAGGAAATCAACATGGCACATGGATACATATGTAACAAACCTGCACATTGTGCACATGTACCCTAAAACCCTAAAGTATAATAAAAAAAAAAATAAAAAAAAAATAAAAAATAAAAAAAAAATTCACATGGAAACACAAAAGACTTGGAATAGCGTACAACTTTGAAAAATAAATAATTGATAACTGATATTATCTGATTTTAATACATTATGATTTGAGTAGCTACAGTAATGTTTTGATTGGTATAGGCATAAAGATACAAAAATAGGTCAAGGGAAACTAACAGAGTTGAGCAATAGGCCCACAAATATATTAACAATTTAATTTTTTTTAAAAGATAGGGTCTGACTATGTCACCCAGGCAGGTCTCAAACTTCTGGCCTCAGGTGATCCTCCCTGAGGATCTCCGATAATTTGCCTCTCTGACAATTTCGGCGAAGGCACAAAAGCAATTCTGTGGGAAAAAAATAGTCTTTTTGACAAATGATGCTGGAACAACTGGAAACACATATGCAAAACAGTGATTTTTAACCTACATCTCACAGTGAACACAAAATGTAATTCAAAATGTATTACCAGCCTAAATGTAAAACCTGAAGGTGTAAAAATTCCAGATGAAAACATAAGAGAAAAGTCTTCGTGATCTACTGTTACAATACAAAAACTATGATCTATAAAAAATATGGGTAATTTAAACTTGACCAAAATTTCAAAAGTTAGCTCTTTGAAAGGCACTGTTAAAAGAATGGAAAGACAAGCCACAAGCTGAGAGAAAATATTTGCAAATTATACATGTGATAAAGAAATAATTTTTAGAACATATGAGGAATTCTCAAGAGAGTATATGATAACAAAACCCAGTTAAAATATGGCAAGAAATGTAAATAGACCCTTAGAAAAAAGAAGTTATATGGATGACAAATAAGCACAGAAAGAGATATTTATCATTAGGGAAATGTAAATTGAAATTACGATGTGATAACACTGTAAACCTGTAAGAACATCTAAAATGTAACAGACTTACCATGCCAAGTGTTGAGAATGTAAATAAATGGGGCTTTCATACACTGCTGGTGGGAAAGTAAAATTCTACAATAGTTTTGGAAAATATTTGGCAATTTCTTATAAAGTTAACGTTGACTGATTATGTGATCTAGACATTTTACTCCACCCATCAAGAGAAATGAAAGCATATGTCTATACCAAGACATATATGCATGTTTGTAGTAACTTTAGTAGTATTAAAAAACTGGAGGGGAGTCAAGATGGTGGACTAGAAGCCAGTGTGCACCACTCTCACAGAGAGGAAGCAAAGTAGTAAGTAATCACTGACCATGCAAGCCAATCATCTAAGAAACCACATCAGGTTCCATCAAAAGACTGAGAAGACACAGAGAACAGAGGAGAGCAAAGCTGGGCAGCAGCCTATCTGGAATTGATGAGGAGCCAGAAGAAGCTCCCCAAAATGGGGAAATAGTGAATGAATGAAAGTCCCCAGGGGACTCACGCTTCCAATAAGGATCTGTGTAATCTTGGGAATGGGAGAATCCCCCTAACTCTTCTGGGCCTCCAAATTGATACAGAGAGTTACCTGGAGTTTTTGCAGAGGTAAGACTCAAGACCAAGGGGAATCCCACAGGTCTTGGACCCTGGAGCAGCCTGGTGTCAACTGCCATAGCCTCAGTAGAGGCTGCAGTCATGGTGCCTGGGAGCAGTAAGATTGCTCTACTCCCCCTTGCCAGACGAGGCTTAGTGCCAGCTTCCCTTATGGTGGTCCCACTTCTGCCTAAACTTTGCCAGAGAATACAGCTCCCTGATCCCCTGGGAAGCACCCAGATGATGGAGCAAGAGACTTCACCCACCCCTGCTGCTTATAGCTGAGTGAGACATGGCTGCTGGGGCTTCCAGCAGAGCAGACACAATTCTGCCTGACTCTTGGTGGATGCAGCTTTGAATTCCTCTAGGAAACAGCTGTGCTGCCCCTAGCTGGTCAGGAATCACTGATCTGGGCAGTGTCAGGCGAGAAGCAGCCCTCACTCTCAGAACGCTGAGAGGGATGAGCCATCTGGGCTTGCAGCCAGTGGGAGTGTGAGGCATTTCTCCCTCTTCAGGGCTGCCTCAGGAAGGGTACAGTTCATGCCTGAGGGAACCCTGTAGATCAGCATATCCAACAAAGGAAATGCGGGCATGGAGCCAGTGACTGAAGAGAGCTCCTCTGAGGCCCAAGAGCAGACCAGGTGACGTGCCATCTCTTCCCCCACCTCACCACAGAGCATTACTGCCAACTGCACCAAAATACACGAGAGTCATGCAACTAAGGAGCTTATCTTCTAGCCAACACTCTTAAGTGCCACCTACTGGATTGCAGCCCAAAATAAAACACCAGAATATTTTGCCAGTATATAGCACCTGTCAAAACGGCCGGGCGCGGTGGCTCACGCTTGTAATCCCAGCACTTTGGGAGGCCGAGGCGGGCGGATCACGAGGTCAGGAGATCGAGACCACGGTGAAACCCCGTCTCTACTAAAAAAATACAAAAAATTAGCCGGGCGCGGTGGCGGGCGCCTGTAGTCCCAGCTACTCGGAGGCTGAGGCAGGAGAATGGCGTGAACCCGGGAGGCGGAGCTTGCAGTGAGCCGAGATTGCGCCACTGCACTCCAGCCCGGGCGACAGAGCGAGACTCTGTCTCAAAAGAAAAAAAAAAAAAAAAAAAAAACTAAGGCAAAAATTTAGCCACAACTAAAGATTCTATACAGAGCCTTGGCCCTCTGAAAATGCCCAGAAATAAAGGCAACTATTACTCAACTTACATCTCAGTTAAAGGAACACCATCCATTACACATGAGAAAGAATCACTGCAAGAGCTCTGACAGTTCAAAAACCCAGGGTGTCCCCTTAAATCCAAACCTGCGCACTAGTTCCCACAAAATGGTGCTTAACCAGTTTGAGATGACTGAAATGATAGACATAGAATTCAGAATCTGATGGCAGGGAAGCTCACTGAAGTCCAGGAGAAAGTTGAAACCTGATCCTAGGAATCTAAGGAATCCAGTAAAACTATATAGGAGTTGGAAGTAAAAACAGTCATTTTAAGAAAGAAGCAAACTGACCTTCTGGAATTGAAGAATTCACATTAAGAATTTTACAATACAATTCAAACCATTAACATCAGAATAGATCAAGCTGAAGTAAGAATCTTAGAGCTTAAAGACTGGTTTTTCAAGTCAACTCAGACAAAAATAGAGAAAAAAGAATTATAAAAAAATAAAGAACCCCAAGAAATATTGGATTATATAAAGAAACCAATCTATGACTTATTGCCATTCCTGAAAAAAAAAGGAGAGGAAGCAACTTGGAAAACATATTTGAGTATATTTGAGTAAAAATATTTGTCCATGGAAATTTCCCTAACCTTGTTAGAGAAGATAACATGCAAATTCAAGAAATACAGAGAACCTCTGTGAGATACTATAAAAGATGTGCCCCAAGGCATATAGTCTTCAGCTTCACCAAGGTGAATGCAAAGGAAAAAGTCTTAAAGGCAGCTAGAGAGTAAGGTCAGGCCATGTACAAAGCGAACTCCAAGAGTCTAGCAGCAGACTTCTCAGCATAAACCTTACAATTCAGAAGATATTAGGGGCCTATTTTTAGCATTTTTAAAGAAAATAAATTAAATTCAAGTATCTTATATCTTGCAAAACTAAGCTTCATAAGTGAAACATAAATAAAATCATTTTCAGACAAGCTAGTGCCAAGGGAAATTTTTACCACTAGACCAGCCTTACAAGAGATCCTTAAGGGAGTGCTAAATATGGAAACAAAAGATCAAAACCTGCTACCACAAACATACATTCAAAAACATATCCCACAGACAATATAAAGCAATTATACAATCAAGTCTGCAAAACAAACAGCCAACAACATGATGACAGGATCAAAATCATGCCAGTTCGAATGGTGATCATTAAAAAGTCAGGAACTTAAAAAAAAAAAAAAAAACCCAGATCCTGAATTCATTGATTTTTTGAAGGGTTTTTTGTGTCTCTGTCTCCTTCAGTTCTGCTCTGATCTTAGTTATTTCTTGCCTTCTGTGAGATTTTGAATGTGTTTGCTCTTGCTTCTCTAGTTCTTTTAATTGTGATGTTAGGGTGTCAATTTTAGATCTTTCCTGTTTTCTCTTGTGGGCATTTAGTGCTGTAAATTTCCCTCTACACACTGCTTTGAATGTGTCCCAGAGATTCTGGTATGTTGTGTCTTTGTTCTCATTGGTTTCAAAGAACATCTTTATTTCTGCCTTCTTTTCATTATGTACCCAGTAGTCATTCAGGAGCAGGTTGTTCAGTTTCCATGTGGTTAAGCAGTTTTGAGTGAGTTCCTTAATCCTGAGTTCTAGTTTGATTGCACGGTGGTCTGAGAGACAGTTTGTTATAATTTCTGTTCTTTTACATTTGCTGAGGAGTGCTTTACTTCCAACTATGTGGTCAATTTTGGAATAGGTGTGGTGTGGTGCTGAGAAGAATGTATATTCTGTTGATTTGGGGTGGAGAGTTCTGTAGACGTCTATTAGGTCCACTTTGTGCAGAGATGAATTCAATTCCCAGATATCTTTGTTAACTTTCTGTCTCGTTGATCTGTCTAATGTTGACAGTGGGGTATTAAAGTCTTCCATTATTATTGTGTGGGAGTCTAAGTCTCTTTGTAGGTCTCTAAGGACTTGCTTTATGAATCTGGGTGCTCCTGTATTGGGTGCATATATATTTAGGATAGTTGGCTCTTCTTGTTGAATTGATCCCTTTACCATTATGTAATGTCCTTCTTTGTCTCTTTTGATCTTTGTTGGTTTAACAAAATTGACAGACCGCTAGCAAGACTAATAAAGAAGGAAAGAGAGAAGAATCAAATAGACACAATTAAAAATTATAAAGGGGATATCACCACTGATCCCACAGAAGTACAAACTACCATCAGATAATACTATAAACATCTTTACGCAAATAAACTAGAAAATCTAGAAGAAATGGATAAATTCCACGACACACACATCCTCCGAAGACTAAACCAGGAAGAAGTTGAATCTCTTAATAGATCAATAACAAGCTCTGAAATTGAGGCAATAATTAATAGCTTACCAACCAAAAAAAGTCCAGGACCAGATGGATTCACAGCCGAATTCTACCAGAGGTACAAGGAGGAGCTGGTACCATTCCTTCTGAAACTATTCCAATGAATAGAAAAAGAGGGAATCCTCCCTAACTCATTATATGAGGCCAGCATCATCCTGATAACAAAATCTGGCAGAGACACAACCAAAAAAGGGAATTTTAGACCAATATCCCTGATGAACATCGATGCAAAAATCCTCAGTAAAATACTGGCAAATCGAATCCAGTGGCACATCAAAAAGCTTATCCACCATGATCAAGTGGGCTTCATCCCTGGGATGCAAGGCTGTTTCAACATATGCAAATCAATAAATGTAATCCAGCATATAAACAGAACCAAAGACAAAATCCACATGATTATCTCAATAGACGCAGAAAAAGCCTTCAACAAAATTCAACAGCCCTTCATGCTAAAAACCATCAATAATTTAGGTACTGATGGGACTGACCTATAAATAATAAAAGCTATTTATGACAAACCCACAGCCAATATCATACCGAATGGGCAAAAGCTGGAGGCATTCCCTTTGAAAACTGGCACAAGACAGAGATGCCCTCTCTCACCACTCCTATTCAACATAGTGTTGGAAGTTCTGGCCAGGGCAATCAGTCAGGAGAAACAAATAGAGGATGCTCAATTAGGAAAAGAGGAAGTCAAATTGTCCCTGTTTGCAGGTGACATGACTGTATATCTAGAAAACCCCATTGTCTCAACCCAAAATCTCCTTAAGCTGATAAGCAACTTCAGCAAAGTCTCAAGATACAAATTCAATCTGCAAAAATCACAAGTATTCTCATACACCAATAACAGACAAACAGAGAGCCAAACTATGAGTGAACTCCCATTCACAATTGCTTCAAAGAGAATAAAATACCTAAGGAATCCAACTTACAAGGGATGTGAAGGACCTCTTCAAGGAGAACTACAAACCACTGCTCAACAAAATAAAAGAGGACACAAATAAATGGAAGAACATTCCATGCTTGTGGATAGGAGGAATCAATATTATGAAAATAGCCATACTGCCCAAGATAATTTAGAGATTCAATGCCATCCCCATCAAGGTGCCAATGACTTTCCTCACAGAATTGGAAAAAAACTACTTTAAAGTTCATATGGAACCAAAAAAGGGCCCTCATTGCTGAGTCATTCCTAAGCCAAAAGAACAAAGCTGGAGGCATCACACCACCTGACTTCAAACTATACTACAAGGCTACAGTAACCAAAACAGCATGGTACTGGTACCAAAACAGAGATATAGACCAATGGAACAGAACAGAGCCCTCAGAAATAATACCACACATCTACAACTATCTGATCTTTGGCAAACTAGACAAAAACAAGAAATGGGGAAAGGATTCCCTATTAATAAATGGTGCTGAGAAAACTGGCTAGCCATATGTAGAAAGCTGAAACTGGATCCCTTCCTTACACCTTATACAAAAATTAATTCAAGATGGATTAAAGACTTACATGTTAGACCTAAAACCATAAAAACCCTAGAAGAAAACCTAGGCAATACCATTCAGGACATAGGCATGGGCAAGGACTTCATGTCTAAAACACCAAAAGCAATGTCAACAAAAGCCAAAACTGACAAATGGGATCTAATTAAACTAAAGGGCTTTTGCACAGCAGAAGAAACTACCATCAGCATGAACAGGCAACCTACAGAATGGGAGAAAATTTTTGCAATCTACTCATCTGACAAAGGGCTAATATCCAGAATCTACAAAGAACTAAAACAAATTTACAAGAAAAAAACAAAGAACCCCATCAAAAAGTGGGCAAAGCATATGAATAGACATTTCTCAAAAAAAGACATTTATGCAGCCAAAAGACACATGAAAAAATGCTCATCATCAGTGGCCATCAGAGAAATGCAAATCAAAACCACAGTGAGATACCATCTCACACCAGTTAGAATGGCCATCATTAAAAAGTCAGGAAAAAACAGGTGCTGGAGAGGAGAAATAGGAGAAATAGGAACACTTTTACACTGTTGGTGGGACTGTAAACTAGTTCAACTGTTGTGGAAGACAATGTGGCGATTCCTCAGGGATCTAGAACTAGAAATACCATTTGACCCAGCCATCCCATTACTGGGTATATACCCAAAGGACTATAAATCATGCTGCTATAAAGACACATGCACACGTATGTTTATTGCGGCACTACTCACAATAACAAAGACTTGGAACCAACCCAAATGTCCAATAATGATAGACTGGATTAAGAAAATGTGGCACATATACACCATGGAATACTATGCAGCCATAAAAATGATGAGTTCATGTCCTTTGTAGGGACATGGATGAAGCTGGAAACCATCATCCTCAGCAAACCATTGCAAGGACAAAAAACCAAACACCACATGTTCTCACTCATAGGTGGGAATTGAACAATGAGAACACTTGGACACAGGAAGGGGAACATCACACGGGGCCTGTTGTGGGGTGGGGTGGGGTGGGGGAGGGATAGTATTAGGAGATATATCTAATGCTAAATGACGAGTTAATGGGTGCAGCACACCAACATGGCACATGTATACATATGTAACAAACCTGCATGTTGTGCACATGTACCCTAGAACTTAAAGTATTATATATATATATTTTTTATATATATATATATTTATATATATATATAAAAGTCAGGAAACAACAGATGCTGGAGGGGATGTGAAGAAAAAGGAATATTTTTACACTGTTGGTGGGAGTGTAAATTAGTTCAACCATTATGGAAGACAGTGTGGCGATTCCTCAAAGGTCTAGAACCAGAAATACCATTTGACCCAGCAATCTCATTACTGGGTATATACCCAAAGGATTATAATTCATTCTACTATAAAGACACATGCACACGTATGTTTATTGTGGCACTATTCACAATAGTAAAGACTTGGTACCAACTCAAATGCCCAACAATGATAGACTGGATTAAGAAAATGTGGCACATATACATCATGGAATACTATGCAGCCATAAAAAAGGATACATTCATGTACTTTGTAGGGACATGGATGCAGCTGGAAGCCATCATTCTGAGCAAACTGTCACAAGGACAGAAAACCAAACACCTCATGTACTCACTCATAGGTGGGAATTGAATAATGAGAACACTTGGACACAGGGAGGGGAACATCACCTACTAGGACCTGTCAGGGGCTGAGGGGCATTAGAAGAAATACCTAATGTAGACGACGGGTTGATGGGTGCAGCAAACCACCATGGCATGTGTATACCTATGTAACAAATCTGCACGTTCTGCACATGCATTCCAGAGCTTAAAGTATAATAATAATAATAATCTTGTGCATCAATACTCACCCTGAATGTAGATGCTCTAAATGTCCCACTTAAGATGCACAGAGTGGCATGCTAGATAAAAAGACAATACCCAATTGTCTGCTATCTTCAAAGTCACAAAAGTCAATGAATAACAGAGGCTGGCAAGGTTGTGGAGAAAACGCTTGTACACTGCTTGTGGTAATGTAAATTAGTTCAGACATTGTGAAAAGCAGTTTTCAAATGTGTCAAAGAACTTAGAACAGAACTACCATTTGACCTAGAAATCCCATTATTGTTTATATACCCAAAGAAATATAAATTATTCTAACATGAAAACACATGAATATGTATGTTCATCACGTTTGCTATCCACAATAGTGAAGACATGGAATCAACATTAACGGTAGACTGGATAAAGGAAATGTGATACATATACACCATGGAATATTACACAGACAAAAAAGATTATGTCCTTTGCAGCAGTGTGGATGGAGCTGGAAGGTTTGCTTATCTTAAGCAAACTAATGCAGGAGCAGAAAAATAAATGCCACATGTTTTCACTTATAAGGGGGAGCTAAACAATGAGTACACATGGATACAAATGAGGATACAACAGCAAAGACATGGAATCAACCTAGGTGTCCACCAACAATGCATGTGATAAAGAAAATATGATACATATACACCATGGAATACTGTGCAGCTATAAAAAGAATATGATTGTGTCCTATACAGTAACATGGATGGAGTTGGAGGCCTTTATCCTAAACAACTTAATGAGAAAAACAACACCAATATTGCATGTTCTCATAGTGAGAACTAGATATTAAGTATACATAAACATAAAGATGGGGACAATAGACACTGGAGACTACAAGATGTAGGAGGGAAGGAGGAAGGGGGTGTGGGCTGTAAAGATATCAATTGAGTATTATGCTAACTATCTGGGTGATGGCATCATATGTATCCCAAACCTCGGTGTCATGCAATATACCAATGTAACTAACCTACATATCCTTTAATGTATAATAAAAGTTGAAATTATGAAAAAAAGGAAAATCACAAAATATGAATCAATAGGTAAATGAATAAACATATTTTTGATATTCATATAATGGAACACTACTCTATAATGGGAAAAAATGAACTACTAATACTAATACCTGGTTAAAAAAAAAAAAAAAAGGTAATGGTTTTGAAAATAATATCCTGGGTGAAAGAAGCCAAGCCAAGACAAGTACATACTGAATGACTGATTCCATTTACATGAAATTCTAGAAAATGCAAACTAATTTTTAGTGACAAAAAGCATAAAGGTAGTTTCCTAGAATTGGGGGATGGTGTGGGAATTAGATGTTTGGGGTGGAATAAAAAGGATTACAAAAAGCATGAGAAAACTTTTGGGATCAATCATTAAATTCAATATCTTGATTGTTTCATACATACATACAAGATATGTGTTCCAAATCTCACCAAACGTACACCTTAAATACATTGTAATTCAGTTATACTTTAATAAGCTGTTAAAAACCAATCAAAGAATGTGATAAGGTAATTTTATTCATATAAATGATCCCTAAATTATGATGGTTTGACTTTACAATGGTGCAAAAGTGATACTCATTCGGTATGCTCCTTGACTTATGATGGAGTTACACCTGTATAAACTCACTGTAAGTTAAAAACATCATATGTCTAGAACACACTTTTGACTTATATTTCAACTTACAATTGGTTTTTCAGGATGTAATCCCACTGTTAAGATGGGAGCATCTGAACAAGTAAAAATAGCTTTCCTTGATCCTGGCAATCAGAACCTATTAATGTAAATTAGATAAAAAGTTTAATCAAATGAGTACCCCAAATATAAAATCTTTAGAAATAACTTTATCAAGAAAGTAGTAACAGTCAAGGAGGATTCTATTAAATATAAAGGAAAGATATAAAACAAGATGTAACAAAAAGAAATACAAACCCTCTTCTTAGATGGGAGACTTAATACCACATAAAAATTATATTTTCTATAACTAATATATTACAATCCAAGCACTGTTTGGAAAGATATAGACTGATATAGACTGGATAAAATAACCTCAGAATGTCCTGCAAGATTATATGCTTTAGAATAGTGAAGATATTTTAATATCAATGCAAATAATTAAATGAGACATCAGATTTAAGAACATACAACAAAGCTACTGTGACAAAATCTATATGGCAGTGGTATATTAATAAATCAGTGGAACTGAAAGACAATTCATCAACAGACTCCAGTACACCTGAAAATGTTATTTATTTCTAAGACACTATATAAATTCAATGAGAAAGAATAGTTTATTTAATGTGAAAACAACTAGAAGAAAATTAGATTGGATCTCTATGTCATACAATATGCAAAATAAATTTCAGATTCTTTATTATCAATAACTTGAAAAAATCAAGTGTGGTGGTCCCCATCATTTTCCTACTTATTTCATCCTTCTAGTACATGTCAAAACCAGATGGGTCAGGTAGGTTACTTTAATATAAGCAGGTGGGAGCTTTAATCACAGTTGCCTGGAATAGCCTGGTCACAAATTCGGGTATGAATACCAGAACCCTTTAGGTAATAGAAGTTTCACATATGAATTTGGGCCTGGTTATATCCAGAAGCCATGAAAAATTATGTGAATATGTGGTCCAGACTCCCTTGGAACCTACCTCTGTTTCACTTCAACTCCTACTTATAGCCTCATGGGAATTAACTGAAAGAGAAGTAAAGCACTTGAATCTGATTCCAAAATGCCAGCACAAGATGGTGCTCACCTACCTTACTCCATTATAGCCCCACTAGGAACAGTGGTGAAGGGAAATCCACCCTTCTAATGGACAAAAATGAGAGAAGTTCGTTCTATCATTCACCTTATGGAGAAAGTTGGGAAGAAGTGGTCTAAGGAGTGTGTCTGTGTGTGTGTGTGTGTGTGTGTGTGTGTATCCACACACATACATACCTCAGCAGTCGAAATAAAATAGTCTGAATGACCGAACAGGTATATAAATGAACAAGACTAGAAGATCAGGACCTGGAGATCTGGAGAAGAGGGTGGTAGAAGGACCTATGGGGAATGGCGCAAAGAACGCAGACTTTTTTAATGTCCACCACTGCAGATGAGAATCTCACAAATCAATGGACAGAATGACTTGAACTGCATGTCATTTGGTCTCTTAGTAACTTTAGTCCTTGTGTAATGGGTTCATAAAAAGAGTAGCTATGGTAGCAGGGATGAAGGTTATGCTTGGACTCAATTGCATAGTCTTCCTTTTGCCAGAGTTTGCAGTCTCCCTTCTACCAGAAGTTACTGCTTCTGAATGTCTAATCTGGCAGCATAAGAGACTGATGCTAAGGTCCTATAATGGAACTATTCCCTGAGAAAACCAACTAGCTATTATGTCAGGGTTATTACACTTCACTTCTATCCTGGAGGAGGCAGCGTTCTTTTCTTATTACAATCAATAAATACTTATACTAGATATGAGTTGGTTTTTCTTATCCGCAGTGATGATGCCTCTGTCATCACTACTATCTGATTGCTTATAGAGTGTCTGATTTATAAACTTGTTATCCTACAAGCTGTTGCCTCAAACCCGGGGAACCATTTGATGGAAAAAGACACACAAAAATCAAAAACATTGTTATAAGATCCACTAATCTTAAACATCCACCAGAAGCAATCAACTTATTAGAAAGATGAAATGGGCTATTTAGCAAAGGAATTAGCTTTGGGACAAACTCTTCAATGGTAGGACACTGATCTCTAGTAGGTTATATATTTACTGAACAGTTGATTTTCTAGAGGGGTATCCTTCAAAGCTAAATTCTGTAATTCCAGGCATTCAGTGTGGGTTAGAGAATAGGCTCCTGCCAACATCTCACTATCTTTGAAAATTGAAAATCCTGGTTTTCAGGGAGGTCACATTTTACATGGCCAGGGTTTATAAAATTTCACTAAACTGGATGCCATGAATAACATCAAACTGCTTTGAGCATGTCATGATAGCAGGCCAGCAAGGAAAAGTAAATAAATAAATAAGAATAAAATGGAGCCACTGCACTACCAGGGTTGATATCAGGCAATGAGAGCAGAAAAGAGTGTCTGGAGCCGAGGGGTTTCTGTAGGATAGCTCTTGGTGTTTTAATAGTTCTGTGAAGAAGATTAATAGTAAATAGTCATTGCATTAACTATGCCCTGTCAAGGGCAAGACAACCAAAGACTCAGAATTTTTGGGGAGGAGATTTGAATTGAAAACTTCCATTCCAATTAATTTTAAAAATACACCAACAAATTTGCTATCTTGAGATTTTACACATGACTTGGTTTACTTCCAAGCTTCATTTAGACTTCAAGTTAGATTGTTTTTACATGTATTAGCTTTATTAATATGCCTTTATTTTCCTCCCTTTTCTTCCCATACTGCTCTTATAATACCTTCCATATATGTTTACATTTCTTAGTAAAAATGATTTTAAAATGTTTAAATTAAAAAGTCTGAGTTTTCTTTATTAATAAAAGAATGGCAAGTTTATATTTTCTTCCTAAGTTCACCATCAGGATTATCAAATGATAGAAACATATTCTTTATATTTCTTTTAAATCCTTTAAAATACACTTCTAAACATTTTTCAAAGAAATGGGGCCTTTCCATTTTAGTTCTTATTATTTCTGTGTGGAATCTTCAGAAGCAAAAAATGTCCTATAGTTAAGTGAATGAATCCTTTTCTCCTTAATATCCCTTCCTTCCAAATAGGGTTAATAACACTAGAACATTATGGAGGAAGCTCTATGGAACATTATAGCTATATTACAAATAATTTGGGGACTTTTTTATATTTGTTGAATATAGAGATACATAGAAGAATGTCAGAGATAGGAAAAAAGGCATTATATCTACTATCATGGCCATGAAAATAACAGCTGGTTATATTTACCAGGCATCTAAGAAATAGGTGACAGTTTCAAAGGTGGTCTAGATTTGTTTTGACAAATTTTAGAAGTTATAAACATGGATTCACAGTAATTGGGAAATTTGAAAACTTTTTTCCAATATTCTTCAGTGTGTTCCACATTGAATAATTTAGCCACGTAATTCACTGTGTCCACAGGCAAACTGTTTACGCAATGTAGAAATATATTTTAAACAGTATTTTATTATTTGAGAGGACAAATTTTGTTGGCACAGAAATAAATGAGAAGTTTAGGTTAATAACTTAATAATTCTATTGTATTTTAATAGCTTATTCTCTGGGTCTGAACGAGAAAATATTTTAGAATTTAGATGTTTTAAACATTTTATTCTAGCTCTGAAAATGAGGTAATTTGAGATCTTGTTACCTTCATGTCCTCACAACTTTACGGTGCCCACAACTTCCTAAGTACCATAAAGGCTTGTTTAATGCATTGTGTCAAATGGTTAAGAATATTACTTTCTAATCCATTATGAACAACCTGGCATGACCTTCTAATGCACCTATCAGCTTGATGCCTCTTGGAAGAACTTCATTCTAAAACTAAACCTCTCATTAAAGCCTTCAAGTCAAATTTTTGGTAATAGAAATAAGTGAAATAAAAATATTTTCTTGAACAAATTTGTAGGATCTGATGATATTCTCTGAAGAACCCTCAGGACGTTAATTAGTTGACCTTGACCTCTCATTATGTTCTCAAGGAGACAAACATCCAAATTTCTAACCACATGAAACATTAAATGTAAACAAATCAAATTCAGAACCATTTCTTAGTAACAAATCTATTAAACACTTTTACAACCTCTCATTTTCCCACATTACTATTTTTATTATTTTCAGCAACGGTTAAGCCTTTCTAAAAGCACAATTCTGGATAACAGGCAGAGTGTGAAAGTTCACTTCTGAGCAGGTGAAAAGAATAGGGAAACCACACAAAAATGATCTCTAAAATTGCACGTGAGGATTACCTGCTATTATACAGACAAGTCCTATGGATTTGTTTTGAGCTCTTTGAGCTCAAGCCAGCAGCTCTGGCTCTTCCCATCTAAAGGAGAATAGAGCCAGGACATGACAATCAGCAGAGCTAAGTGCCACGTGTGTATGTGTGTATGCATGTTTGTGAGAATCAAGGGTTTAATTGCTTGGAGGCTAGCAATTTACCTCATAGCAGGCATTCCATCAGTCTTTACTAGGGTGTAGGAAGTTTAAGGGCAGGAACAAGCTTTATATAGTCTCTTTTATGTTTCTGCCTTGCCCAGCTGCATAATCTGTATTACATGCACGTTATAAGACAAATAACTTTTATAAATCAATAAATAAAATTTAATTTGCCATGTCATGATCAATAAGACTATCTTTTTTCTCTTTCCTTAAAAGTACGTTGAAAGTGAATTTAAAAGAGCAATAATTATAGCTTTTTCTATGCTTAGCTAAGCTTTTCTTTGGAACAAATAGAGGACTTTTCTACTGGATCCATAAGTTAGAAGGGAGATTTTAAAATAATCTGTCTATGGGCAGAAATGTCCCTTTTAGTGGTCTTGAGAATCTTGATGTTTATTTTTTCCATTGACTTTGAATTTGTAAAATATCTATTTTCTTATCAAAGTAAATGAATGCAGATTTCAGATCAATTTTGTTAGGATCTTTATCAGAGAGGTCTTAAAGTCTTTTACTAATCAGAAATAAACTAGGACACTTAATTACAAAATTGTTAATTATAAGAGATAAATGTTAAGATGAACAGAAGTAGGCATGAGCATTAAAAGACTTAGGTCATTTAAGTCATCAGATTGTCTGGGATACTGGCTCATTAGCAAACACACTCCCTGTATACTGTATTGTAAAAGGAAGCTGAAGAGTTGGCACTCCTATGACAAGACAGTAAAGTTACACTGTTGTCTCTGACACATAAATGCAAATTGTTTATGATTTTCTTTACTGAATTTTTGTAGAAAATAAATTATTTGTTACATACTAAGTGCTAAAACTTGTTTTGAGTTGTGTCCTTGAAGATACCCCATTTGGAGCCATAGCTGTGATGGGCATTGCTATCTGATTAAGTTTTCAACATAATCCACTGTCATTCTCTATGATCCTTCAGGCTTTTGCACTGACCGAACAGGTTAGTTACTTGGTAGTGTGCTAGAAAACATGATCCTTGCATGTCTCAAATTTTGACGGTGGCACTAATCTCTGTGGGATGTGGCATTTTGGTTTACTGTCTTCAGGAAGGGAACGTCTGTTCCTTGTTCCACATATTAGGGAATCAACATCAAAATTCTGCCATTAAATATACTCTCTTTCTACTGTATGTTTGAAACCACTGCTAGAGCAGCTCAAGGCTTACTCTGACTAGTGGAACATTATGGTATTTTGGGTCTCTGGGTATAAGCATGAGTTCAAAACCACTAACTAATAACACGAATAAATTCTGAAGTATGGATATTTCCCACTCTATAGTTACTCTGTTAACTAGTAATGGGTATATTTGAGGAACCCAATGCAGTTTGTTTTTTTTTTCAAACCAATCAGCCTCAACCTTTATTATGGGATGGGCTCTGAGTCTTAAAATGACTTAGGTGAGATAACTAAGCTGTGAATCTCTCTAAAATGGCAACTGGGGTTAGATTTTTGGCCACCAAATCTAGCCTTTATTGCCGAGACCAGCTCGGTCAGGGAGACCCTAATCCAGCAATGCTAGAGGAATTAAAGACACACACACAGAAACATAGAGGTGTAAAGTGGGAAATCAGGGGTCTCACAGCCTTCAGAGCTGAGAGCCCTGAACAGAGATTTACCCATGTATTTATTAACAGCAAGCTAGTCATTAGCATTGTTTCTATAGATATTAAATTAACTAAAAATATCCCTTATGGGAAATGAAGAGATAGGCCGAATTAAAGGAATAGGTTGGGCTAGTTAACTGCAGCAGGAGCATGTCCTTAAGGCACAGATCGCTCATGCTATTATTTGTGGCTTAAGGTGTTCCTTGCCCTCATTCTGGTAAACCCACAATCTTCCAGCGTGGGCATTATGGCCATCATGAACATGTCACAGTGCTGCAGAGATTTTGTTTATGGCCAGTTTTGGGACCAGTTTATGGCCAGATTTTGGGGGGCTTGTTCCCAACACTTTATAATCCTATGTATTTCAAGAATCACTTTACTGGATGTCTAGGGATGAATTATTTTCTTTTTTGGAACTGTGAGTAATTAGCAATAGTCACAGATTTCCATGAGCCAGGACATTATGGCAACCATTTTGTCTCTATGGCTTATTGCGTAATGACACACACCTTTTCTCTAATGGTTAAATATCTCCTCCTGCATTCAACCACCCTATAATCCCATTATGACCATTGAGATCACAGAGACAACTTACATAATAGCATCTCATGTTGGTGTCTCTGGCCCACAAAGTATAATCACCAGAGAGGTCATCAAGAATATTCATGCCTCCCTTATTTCTTAATATCTTTCTTATTTCTTAACATCTTGTTGAGGGGATGTCTTTCCAGATATCCCAGGATGATGAGGCTAAGCAATGGCTGAGAAGATTCCACGTAATAGATCCATTCCAACTCTATTACCTTAAAATTTAAAACTTCTTCCTTTAAAGTACAATAAGGTAACTTTTGCCTTTTAACTTCATTAATTATAACTCTTTGTTGAGGAAAAACTTAGATTAGCCAACCTAACAGAATATTAGTGCCATGCATGAGTGCTAAAGTACACAACAAATTTGAAACCAGTATGAATATATCTATGCTGATTAATTATGGCATGGATATACCTAATGAATCTTAAATTATACCTGTGATCTAATACACTTAGAACCAAACGTCACACATATTTCCCAGTCTCCCACCAATTTAGACTTGTGAGGGCTTTTTAACTCATTTGGCGTATGGACTATCTCCTTGAATAGATTGTGTGCCTCAGTGTCTGGACTATGTTGAAATATAACACTTGTTATAGATCTGAAAGGAAGAAAAGGAAGAGGAGGTAATTCTGTAAATAATTTTATCATCTTATGAGGCTAATTGTTCCAGGTGCAACCAAGTGTTTAGGATGGACTGATTTTTTTTTTTTTTTCAGAAGGAAGAAAGAGTAGGGAAATTGGAAGTTTCAAAATCTTTAATCTCATTCACATCTGTTTAATTGCTCCCATTCCATGTTAAAGGATCCTTCTCCTTTCCCACCAGTTTCATTAACATGACAGCCCTGAGGTGTTGAGTGTTTAATTGGTGCTGCAACTTTATCCCTAATTAAGAATTCTGTGCATGGCCCTCAGCCATGGGTGCCCTATGACTAGCCACCACACGCCATAAGTTACTTGTGTCTCATTTTCCCCAGAATAGATGTTATCTGTGAGCTCCTGGACTACTGTATATGACCAACTAAATCCTATAATGCCATTTTGAGGATAAGTTACCAGGATACTCCTGGTATCAATTACTGTATTAGACAACAGAAAATAGATGGCACACTGAAATTAGGACACTATTTGAGGGGGGTTTATTAATAAAAAGCCTGATTTAAAAAATGTCTGGAGTCCTGCAAAACCACCAAAAATGGTACAGAGTCCCAGAACCTTGCTACCAGAAGGAAATGTTAACCTCTCTAGGTATAAACGTGATAAGAAATAGGAAAGATTTTCAGAACCAGAAGGAATAGTGTAGAATAGGCCACCTTGAGAACAGCAGTTCACGTTTATCAAGTGGTATAGTTACCTTGACTGAGGTGACTTCAAAGGAAGGGAACCAGGTCAATTAAAGCTCTGACTCTCTTTCATTCTCTTCTTTTAAATTCTCCTGGGTTTCCCTGCTACAAGCAGAGGGCACAGGAGATCTGATGTATTTCAACAGGTCAGCTTCTTGCGGCAAAGTGTAGGATGGAAAAAGGTAAAGAGTGGATCTGGAGGGGCTAATGAAGATTCCAAGTTGAATTTTTTCCTGGAATCCTGAATATAACCAGGAGTTTCATTCTTTCTTGATTGGGCATATTGGCACTTACTGGAAGTCTAATATGACAATAACTGAATTTCCTAAGAATGCTATCTACAGATGAAAAAAACTTGTACTATGTTTTGCATAACCACTGTGTACTTGATGCAGTAATTATGTAATTTTTATAAATACCTGCATAGAAGATTTGGTCATGAATAATTGGTATTTGGGTTTATGCAGCTCAATTTTACCAATTGATTCAGCTTTGCCAGTACAGAACTTGGAATTCAAACATTAATATACATGCTTCAGTCCTGTAGGCAATCTGCAGCTCTGTCAGAGCCTGTAGGTTCTTTTCTCAGATTAAAGAGTAGTTTGATCTTTATAGTCATTGTTTATTTCTCCTTTAAAAAGAGCATCGTAGACTGACAAATTACACTGCAGTGTAGTTACACATCTACTTTCAAATTAAAATACGTGAATAAATAATAATACAGGAGATTTATAAAATAATATTATCATTAAATAAGTTATTTAATTGACAGTTAAATTATAAGACAATTTGTATACATTTAAGGTCAAATATTGTTGACAGCTCAGTATGAGCCAGTCCTTTACGTTATGGCACCAAAAGAATTTATAGTTTCTCATTCTTTTCGTCTACTACAAAGCTACTTAAAAGTCAAAAGAACTGGAGAAACTTGGGACCTGTTTCAGGGAAATATTTTTAATTTTCATAGCTCTTCTGTAAGCAGTAATGATAAATGTATTGCTTAAATAAAATATGTAATAGAAATATTTCCAACAGTTCCATCTGTTGTTACCTTTTAGTTTAACATGTACATTAAAACAGGAGGTTCAACCTGTAAACCACATTTACTTTGTAGTAATAAATATCACTGATCTGGAACATTTAAAATTTAGTATCTCTGTGGAAATGATGAAGTGTAACGAGAAGAGAATTTCTGTTTGAACTAGTGCTATATTTATAACAAAAAGGCCAGTAACAAGTCAAGCTCAGACTTTTTTTTTCAATATTGGTGTAATATGAGATATCAGGATTATGAATGTTTATAAAAAAATAAAAATGTCTTCATAGAAAAAAATACGTGCATTAGGGGATAGTGGGCATATGTGTCTATGAATTAATTTAATTTCTTATTTATACTTATATTTGAGGCTGAAAATAAGAACATTTTCTCAGCTCTTACTCTGTGTTCCTCTGGAAGAAAATGTGAATATTTGATGTCGAAAGACTCCACTGATGTACAAAATATGCCATTAAAAAGAATAATTAGGGATTCCTCCTGAGGAACAGCATTTAAAGGTAAGGGCAATACAGATAAAACCACTAGGAGTAAAGCCAGAATTTTAAAGTTGTACTGCTGCCAATTACTTGGTTATCGAATAGGCTTCAATGAATCAGGTCGTAGAAGACACGGGAAGAGAAGTTATTAGATTTAGATTTTAGAGGTTTTAGGTAATCGTGCTTCTTTTTAATTCTCATAATAGCAAAACACTTAAGCTCTTAGCATTTGACATCAGAAAATTGGGATTAAAGATTTGTTCTTGTTTATTGAGGCCACAGAATAAACTGTTGTTTGTGTTCTGGAATGCATCATATAAGCAAACACAAATTGCTTAAAAATGTCTCAAAAGTCCAAACACGTTAAAACCATTGTTTGCAAATGGTTTATTTTTACCTTAATTGTCAGCATAATGTCAAAACACTGACTGAATTTTTGAAACTACTACTTGGCAAGTTCTTATTGATTGATTGAAGAAAAAGCGGACAAAGTAAATTCCTGACAGCTTGATCCATTTTGTTTTCCTAGGCAGATTACAAATATCAAGCAATTATTACAAGTTTAAAACTCTGGTGGATATATGAGAAATACAGAAGAATCAGAAATATATAAAAGTGACATTAGAATTTGAAGGAGTCCAGATTTATGATAAAGTTTTTTTTTAAAGGCAGAAATAACAGATCGAACACCATTTTCTAACAATATTATGAACTGGTCCATCAAAGTGCAAAAATTTAATAAAAATGACTCAGGCTTTCATTTGGTTTATTACTGTGGTTATTCATATTTCATTAATTCACCCAAAATATATTTCATCCCTTTAAGAATGAGAGACTACACTAGTTTCTGGAAATTTAATAACAAAAAAGTATTTAATTGGTAATAACATGTTTAATTTTTTGACAATTCATGAGTTTGATTATACTGACTGTATTATATTCAAGAAGGTTGCTTTTTACTTTCAGGGTATTTGAAAGTATACTTTATTTTTAGTACTTGTAATAATTTGTTTGCATTTTTCTTAGCAGATAATGGTTGATTAGGGAGTTAAAGTACTGAACTTCATTTTCAGACTGTATATCTTTTTAATGTGTACAATATGGTTTGCATTTGTGTCGCTTCCCAAATTTCATGTTGAATAAGAGGAGGGGCCTCGTGAGAGACGACTGAATCATGGGGATGGTATCCCCCTTGCTGTTCTCATGATATTGAGTGAGTTCTCTAAAGATCTGATGGTTTAAAAGTGTGTGGGACTCTCCCCTTTTCTCTCTCTCTGCTCTGCAGTGGTAAGACGTGCTTGCTTTCCCTTCACCTTCTACCATGATGTAAGTTTCCTGGAGTCTCCTAGCCATGCTTCCTGTACAGCCTGTGGAACTGTGAGTCAATTAAATCTCTTTTCTTCATACTTTACCCAGTCCAGGTAGTTCTTAATAGCAGTGTGAGAATGAAGAAACACGGGAAACTGGTACCAGAAAAGTGTGGCACTGCCATAAAGATACCTGAACATGTGCAAGAAGCTTTGGAACTGGGTAACAGACAGAGGTTGGAATAGTTTGGAGGCCTCAGAAGAAGAAAAGAAGATGTGGTAAAGTTTGGAATTTCCTAGAGATTTGTTGAATGGTTTTGACCAAAATGCTGATGGTGATATGGATAGTGAAGTCCAGACTGAGGTGGTCTCAGATAGAGATGAGAAACTTATTGGGAACTGGAGTGAAGATCATTCTTGCTATGCTTTAACAAAGAGACTTGGCATTTTGCCCCTGCCCTGTGGAACTTTGAACTTGAGAGAGATGATTTAGGGTATCTGGTGGAAGAAATTTCTAATCAGCAAAACATTCAAGAAGTTATCTGGCTGTTTCTGAAAGTGTACACTCATATGCATGAACAAAGAGATTATCTGAAACTGGAACTTATATTTAAAAGGGAAACAGCATAAAAGTTTGGAAAATTTGCAACCCCACCAGGCAGTAAAAAAGCAAAACCCATTTTCTGGGGAGGAATTCAAGGCTGCAGAAATTTGCATAAGTAAAGAAGAGCTGAATATTAATAGCCAAGAAAAGGGGGTTGGGAATGCCTTTAGGGTATTTCAGAGACCTTGAGGCAAGCCCTCCCATCACAGGCCTAGAAGCCTGGGGGGAAAAAAAATAGTTTCATGGGCCAGGCCCCGGGCTCCACTGCTCTTTGAAGCCTCAGGACAGCCTGAGTCCCGGATGCTCCAGCTCCAGCCGTGGGTAAAAGGGGCCAAGGTACAGCTCCGGCCGTGGCTGGCTCCAGAGGGTGAAAGCCCCAAGCCTTGGCAGCTTCCATATAGTGTTGATCCTGTGAGTACACAGAAGGCAAGAGTTGAGGTTTGGGAACTTCTGCCTAGATTTCAGAGGATGTAGGGAAATGCCTGACTGTCCAGGCAGAAGTCTGCTGCAGGGGCAGATCCTTCATGGAGAACCTCTACTAGAGCAGTACAGAGGGTAAATGTAGGGTTGTAGCCCCCACAAATAGTCCCCATTGGGGTATTGCCTAGTGGAGCTGTGAGAAGAGGGCCACTGTCCTCTAGACCCCTGAATGGTAGATCCACCAACAGCTTGCACCATGCACTTGGAAAAAGCTGCAGGCACTCAATGCCAGCCTGTGAAAGCAGCCCCAAGGGCTATACCCTGCAAAACCACAGGGGTGGAGCTGCCCAAGGCCAAAGGAGCCCACCCCTTGTATTAGCATGCCCTGGATGTGAGACACGGAATTGAAGATATTATTTTGGAGATTTAAAATTTAATAACTGCCCTGCCTGACTGCCTTTGCTATACCCTGCAAAGCCACAGGGGTGGAGCTGCCCAAGGCCATGAGAGCCCACCCCTTGCATTAGCGTGCCCTGGATGTGAGACATGGAGTCAAAGGAGATTATTTTGGAGCCTTAAGATTTAATGACTTTCCTGTTAGGTTTTGGACTTGCATGGGGCCTGTAGCCCCTTGGTTTTGGCCAATTTCTCCATTTTGGGATGGGAGCATTTGCCCAATGCCTGTAACTTTATTGTATCTTTAAAGTAATGAACTTGTTTTTTATTTTACAGGCTAATAGGCCAAAGGTACCTGCCTTGTCTCAGATGAGACTTGAGCTGTGAGACTTTTGCTTTTATGCTGAAATTAGTTAAGACTGGGGTACTGATGAGAAGGGATAATTGTATTTTGCAATGTGAGAAGGACATGAGATTTGGGAGGGGCCGGGGCAGAATGATATGGTTTGGATTTGTGTCCCTGTCCAAAAATCATGTTGAACTGGAGGAGGAGCCTGGTGGGAGGTGATTGTATTATGGAGGCGGATCATGGTTCTCGTAATAGTGAGTTCTCACAAGATCTGATGGTTTAAAAGTGCGTGGCACTTTTTTTTCCCATCTTCTCTCTCTCTCTCCTGCTTTGCCTTTGTAAGACGTGCCTGCTTCCCTTTCACGTTCCACCATAATTATAAGTTTCCTGAGGTCTCCTAGCTACACTTCCTGCACAGCCTATGGAACTGTTAGTCAATTAAATCTCTTTTCTTCATAAATTACCCAGTCTCAGGTAGTTCTTTATAGCAGCGTGAGAACGGACTAATATAGTGTGTTAACACAATTCTAGACTCAGAGAAGATACTCAATCTTTCTTCAGTGGATGAATCAGTCAAAATATATTGTCATTTAACAGCTCTACCTGTCTTTGAAATTGAAAAAGAAGGAAGATATGTTAGAAACTTAATAATCTCCAACAAGACATTCTTTTAGGTTTGACTACATGTATCCATGTCACTTTACACTAAAACAAAATAAAAATAAATACAGAAATTAGAAGCTGAAAACCTCACAATTTCGGGAAAGTTAAATTATTTGCTTCTCACCAGTTGGCCAGGGATTCCTTGAGAGGCATAAATGCAAATTATTTGCAAATGACTTATGGGAAGACAGTTATCAAAATGAAATCTTTGGCTTGAATATAGTTGATTTGTAAAAAGCATTTATTGCAGTAAGAGAAGAATGAGTTCAGTTCTTTGTAAAAAAAGATAATTAGAATATAGTTTTAAAATATATTTGGTTACTTGAAAAAAAACACAGTGAGTACTCTGAAACTGCATCAACAAAGCACTATTTTTTTATTATTATACTTTAAGTCCTAGGGTACATGTATGCAACATGCAGGTTTGTTGCATATGTATACATGAACAAAGCACTATTTTTTAATGAGCAGCCCCAAAAGCACCTTAGATTTGTATTACTGGACATTTTCTATTACTGATATTATCTCTTTCATGGATTTTAACTTTACTCTCTGAATCTATGAAGTAGTTTTTTATTGATTTATTAAATTTTAACTAGTATTTATTAGGCATCCGTTTTGTATATAACAGTGGGAGATATAAAATTAATATTAAAATGTTATTGTCTCTGAAGGAACAGATTGTATGAGAAAGAATGCATTATATAGAGAAGTCTGCAAAATATTTAAATAAATGTGTTGTATAAAATGATCATTACATGGTAATGTAAATCAATAAAAAATAAAAATATGAATATTCAAAATTTGGTTATTTATTGATAGGGGAAGCCCAGAGACAAGAAGACAAGTTAAGGAACTATTTGAACAGTTCAAGCTACAGTAAGTATGGTCAGAGAATAAAGAGTAGGGGTCTAGGAGACACCAGAAGCTGTTCACAGTGCTGAAAGCTTACATAGTGCACACACAAACATTTCTTCCCTGGACTCTGCTAATATTTATAATTTTTCTCCTCCACTTCACATTTTATACTTCTTTTTTCTTCAGTCAACATCACAGCTGGTAGGATTCTTTATCCATATTCATGGGGGATCTGACCCTTTGTAGTTCTGTATACATAGGGTTAGCATAGTGTTCCATTAAATTGTAACACTGTACATGTTAGTACAAGGAAAAGTCTTATGGATCACTTGGGTTCCATCTATACTCCTCTGTGTCCCCACTGTATTAAAACAGAGATTTTTCTCTTTATAGTCAAAATGAATTATCAGACCAATACAATGACCTAAGTTTTTCACCCTGATACACTCAATGGAAAGAAGAGCCCTAACAGGTAAAATAAGTGTCTGCTTCCAATTTATGGGAACCACTGATATCTCTCTTGATGGAAGGATACACTCCCTGAGCATCAAACTTCCTAAGCAGCAGGTTTAAGAAAAGTCAAACTAGAAAAGAATAATGTGAGTAAATATTTAGATTTATTATGTACAACATCATTCCCACTGTGCCACTTAGTTCTATCACAATTTTGAGAGAAACAGTTCCACATATTGGCTACTGGCTTAGCGCTTACAGTATTCTGTACCATAGCACTGTAATGGTTGATACTATAACTCCACCTTTTTCTAAGGTCAGCCACTTTTGTGTGATGTGGGACAGGGTGAGACTTTGAACATAAAGGCATTGCCTAACTTCTTGCAATAGAGAGTTGCTTGCTTAGAATCGATGTATGTTATACTATAATTGTTTATAAAGCATTTACTTGGTCTAGGGTAAATAGTTATAAAAGAAGAATGAGAGGCAAAGAATACAATTCTATAATTAGAATAAATTGTAACACTATACAATTTGAATAAATTGTAGAATTTTATTCTTTACCTGTCATTCTTCTTCTATAAGGATGATAGACCAAGTAACCCTTGGAGTAACACTTGGTCTAGACCCTTGGTCTAGGATTAATAGTTACAAAAGAATAATGTAACCCCTCTTTTATAACTATTAATTATTCATTGTCAATAGAATAAGTCTATTCCAGCAATGAAAAGTGTTCATACAAGCTTCGTGGATGGAGTTCTAACATAATCAATCTGCCATCAAGTTACTATGCAGCTTTTCCAACACTACAATTTTGAGAAGGCCTGTAGGGGTTACATTATTGATAGCTGCCAAGAAAAAAACTGGACACTCAATATTAGCAATTGGTTGGATTCATAAGGGCATGTCTATTGTACAGGCCCATGCATAGGTTCTGTTCCTATTACTAGGGATACTTTCTTCCATGAGCTCACTGAGAATGCACTATTGTGACTAAGGAAGTGTGATGATGAACATACACAGAGTAGTTTTTCTTTACATTTTATCATTACTATCCTCAGACAAAATGCAACTTATTGGTGAACATACACATAGATCTAAATATATATTTTTAAATGGACCAACCTATTGTGAGAAATCTACAAAGAATCCCTTTTTTCAAACCACCATGACAACAATCTTTTAACATTTTTTTTAAATGCCTAAAGATTTAGCCAAAATATGAATCATTACTTGAGGGCAACTGTAGAGCGTAACCACAGGCCATTTCTTCTTATAAGGAAAGAGGATAATCAGGTATCTAGCTTGTAGTTCTTCCTGATGGCGATAATTACCTTCTTTATCATTAGTGACGCTGTAATGTCTCAGCAGTCCACATCTGAGTAGGTGATGCCAGAATTTTATGCATTCATGTGAAAATAAGGTTTGATTTATTTCTTCTTTGGGCAAATAATCACAGAGAATCTTTATAAGTCTAATTGTTTGTGTTAATGGAAGCTTGAATTATGGCTGGGATATGTACTTTGGTATTCTAATGCAACCCATGTGTAGTTTCTGCGCCAGACTGCAACTTGTTCCATATGTACTATTTTTGCTTTATAATGAAGTGGTATTTTGCACAACTAAAATGTATGTCTTCATGGATACGGCAGTGTCTAATTCTTGATTACAGGCTTGAGTGTAATGGTCATCTCTTGGTCTATGGAGAGTTGCTCAGGCTCTACTAGGGTTCCTCATCAAACCAATCACCATTTTGCCAAGGATAGTTTGTTGTTAAAGAGGGTATAACCTAGTTTCGAAATCTTAGGAGATCTTGATGGCCTCATCACAGGCACCACACAACTTTCTGATATACCAAAAGTCGTTGACAAACACTGACTTCTGTTAAATCTTGTGTCTAGAGGCAGAGCTGTTTGAGTGGTAATCTGTATTAACCGGAGAGCAATCTTTTCTTTGGGGAGGGGGAAGTATTTAATTCAAAGGTCACGGGTTTTTAGGACATCTATAAATAGATGTTAATGGGTTACCCAATGTAGTTTATGCTGTTGGAAAATGCAAAAATGTGAAATCACTCACCAAATATTTTCTCTTTCTTAATTGTACAAGGTGAGGGTGCAGTAACTTACCATTCACTTTAGAGTAGATGCCCTAATGTATGCATCATGAATCACATATTTTTTGTAAGATTGATTTTAACTCTTTCTCATTCATATGTCTTCCTAAGGAATATAAATAATTCCTGAGCTGAATTAAATTGCTCTAGTAATGAGACTATATCTGGAAGAGTAATAATTTGGAGTCATGTCCTGATTAAGCTTATAAAAATTTACTCTTCAAATACTCATTGAGCTAATTGGCTAAAACGGTTAAGATAAATTCATCTTTCAAGTGTCTATGGTGCTACTCATCTCATTTTCCTAGTGATGTGGACATACAATCTGATTTATTATTTTGGTAGAAAGAGGGAGTTCTAGGAATATTATCTTTGCTATTTTCACCATAATTCTTTTTTAAAGGGCAAGAAGACAACTAGGCTTTTTCTTTCAGTCGATAAGCACCTTCTTCAAGAATTGGAAATATAAAAAATATGAACTTAGAATCTCCTGATGCCAACATAAGGGCTACAGAGAATGGCCACTAAATGCTTTTCAAATACTATTGGAGATACCTTTTAATTTGTTTTTCATACTATACATTTCTTGAAAATATCAAGTTCTCAGATTAATTTAGTGCACAAGCCAGTTAACCTTGGTGTGGTCTTGCTATTGAATACAATTTCATTCCATTTATGCTGGAATCAAATTCTAGTTATCTAAAATCAACAAGAGATGGGGGCAGGGGACCAGACTAAAGAGTTTTTTTCTGATGCAATTTTAAAACAAGGGAAGAATAGCTTTTTATAGAAGGGGCTGCTTTGACTGCTGGGGAAATATTAAAATGTATCTCATGCCATTCAGATGTGCAAGAATGTACTTTCCAGTTCTTAGAATCCCAGTTCTTATTTTCAGAGCAATGCCACATCTTATACCAAATGACAGAGTATAGCAGCAAATTCAAATACATTATAAATTAGCAACCTACAGGATTAATCATTGCATTTAGTTTTTGACTACCTGTCTGCATCTATAGATGATAATACATATTTTAACACATCATGGAAAGTCCCTAGATTTTAAGTACACTACTTGAAATAAAAACTTGATTTTGTACTATTCTTAATCTGTCCAAGGATTATCAAGAGCAATCACAATGATCCACAGTTCTTGAGTCTCTCCTTTTCTCTTTAAAGGTCTGTATTAGCTTCCTAGGGCTGCTATAACAAAGTATCACAAAGCCAAAATGATGTAAAACATTATCATATCACAGTTCTGGAGACCAGAAGTCCAAAATCAACTTTGGCAGGTGATGCTCCTGCTGAAAAGTGCAGGGGACTCCTTCATTGCTTCTTCATAGCTTCTGGTGGTTTGGGGGCAGTCTTCAGTGTTTTTTGACTATCAGTTGAAAAAATCTCATGTCTGCCTTTATTGTCACGTGGCATTCTCCCTCAATTTGTCTCTGTCTTCACATGGCTATTTTCTTATGAAGATACTAGTCATACTGGACTAGTGGTCCACCCTATTCCAGTATGACATCATCTTGACTTAACTAATTCCATATGCAATAACCCTGTTTCTAAGAAAGTTCACATTCCAAGGTACTGGGGGTAAGGACTTCAACATACTTTCCTTGGAGTGTATAGCTCAAACCGTAGCATATTCTTCTCTCCAGGTGTAACTACAGTCCCATAGTCTTGTCTTCAGATAAACCTCAGTGAATAATTTAGTTAATGGTTTTTCCTTCACATGCAAGATATCTTTCTTATGGAATACTGAAATCTTCACTCACTTTGGTTTCATATAACGGATACTACATCCTATATTTTTTCCATTTCTATAAGAGTCTAAGTCCTGAGTCCCATTCTTGGTATTGGTTTTTGTGACAGTAAAATTTATTTGTTACAAAAAACTGGGGTCAATTTAGGCTTTTTAAAGAAAAAAATGGATTTATTGTGAAGATACCTATAAGCCCACCTATAAGCTAGATCGCAATGCTTAATAACAGGTAGCAAGCAAAAAATCGTTAATATTTCAGAAATGGTTACACAAGAGAAGCATCCATTTAAGATGCTGCTTCATTTGCCTCTGCCACTGAGTCTTTGAAACTATTAATTGTGCCATAAATATATTCACATTGTCTAGCAACTTTTGTCACTTCCTTAAGATTCAAGTCCTAAAGAGGAGTTCAACTAGATGGATCTGACTTTTGTGCCATGCTTTAGCTGCTAAGGAGAAGGTAGGGAGAGGGGAATACCTGCCTGTGCTTTTTGGCTATCTTAAATCTCTCTGTTTCCTCCTCCCCCGTGCGCTTTCTCTCTCTTTGTTCTTACTTTCCACTTCACCTGTATCAGAGTCCGGTGCACTCTCTCAACTGAGGAAATTGATTTTTTTCAGCAGTGTGGTCCACCCCAAATTCTCCTTTCTAGATTCCTGTAGTGGCTTATAATGTGGAAAATATAAACCAAAGACTGACAGGTTTTTTTGTTTGTTTTTTGGTTGTTGTTATTGTTACCTATTTTTTTCTTTCTGCTATATTCTTTCTTTTAGATAATAAAGAAACCAATAAAATAGTTAAATGTACTGGAGGATGAAAGTGTGAAAAGAAGTGGAAAACAGTAACATTGATGATTACCTATCACAGATATTTTACAGATAAAGAAACAGAGGTTCAAGGAGGATAAGTGATGTGCTCAGTCACACTTGTTAAAGTAAATGATGAATCTGGAACATAAATCCATTTTTTGGGGACCATAATTTAGAATTCTTTTAGTATACCATGCTCAGTGTTTGGCAAAGTGAGTAAATTTCAGGTTGGCACTTAAAGTAATGCAATAATAAAACATATATTAGTATTGTCAAGATGCCAGTTTCTCCCCACTTGATCTATACAAGGAATACAATCTCCATCAAAATTTTAGCAAATTGTTTTGTGGATGTTGATAAACTGATTCTAAAGTTTACAGAAAGGCATAAGACCCAGAATAGTGAATACAATATTGAAAGAGAAGAACAAAGTTGAAGGACTGATACCACCTGACTTCAAGGCTTACTATAAAGCTACAGTAATCAAGACAGTGTGATTGGTGTAAGAATAGACAAATAGGTCAATGGAACAGAATAAAAGGCACATAAATAGCCCCATACAAATACAGCCAGTTGCTTTTTGACAAAGGAGCAAAGGCAATACAATGGAGCAAAAATCACGTTTTCAACAAATGATGCTGAAACAACTAGACATTCACATGCAAAAAATAAATAAATAAGAAAAAAGAAAAAAAGAATCTAAAGACCTTTCACAAAAATTAACTCAAAATGGATTATAGGCCTAAGTATAAAATACAAAGCTATAAAATTCCAAGACTATAACGTAAGAGAAAATCCAGGTGGTCTTAGATAAAATGAGGACTTTCTAGATATGACATCAAAAGCAATATCCAGAGAGAAAAAAATGATAAGTTGGACTTCATCAAAATTAAAAAAGCTATTCTGAGACAGTCACTTTTAAGAGAATGAAAAGATCACTGAACGGTAGAAAATTTTTGCAAAACACATGTCTGCCAAGGCACTGGTGTTGAAAGTAAACACAAAACTCTTAAAAATCTACAAAGAGAAAACAAACAACCTAATTAAAAACTGAGCAAAAGATCTGAACAGACACCTCACCTGATGATACACAGCTAGCAAGTAAGCATGTGAAAAGATGGTCAACATTATATGTCATAAGGCAATTTCAAATTGAAACAACAATGAAATATCACTAAACATCTATTAGAATGGTCAAACTCCCAAACACTGACAATACCAAATGCTGGCGAGGGTATGGAGCAGCAGGAACTCTCATTCATTGCTGGTGGGGCAGCAAAATGGTGCAGCCACTTTGGAAGACAACTTGGCAGTTTTTTACCAAGCTAAACATACTCTTAAGATATTGTCCAGCAATCCCACTCTTTGATATCTACCAAAATGAGTTGAAAATTTATGTTCATACAAACACTTTCATATAAGTGTTTATAGTAGCGCTATTTATAATTTCAAAAACTTGAAAGCAACCAAGATGCCCTTCAATAGGTGAACAACAAGCCATGTTACATTCATACAATGGAAATTATTCAGCAACGAAAAGAAATGAGCTATCAAGCCAAGACAAAAGAAACCTTCACCATGGAGACATATAGGGGAGCCCTAAACACATATTAATATGTGAATGAAGCAAATCTTAAAAGTGCACATACTGTATGATTCCAACTATTTGACATCCTCAAAAAGGCAAAACTATAGAGACAGTATAAAAAATTTGATTGCCAGGAGGTTGGGTGGAGATAGGGAGGGATGAATAGGTGGAGCAAGGGGTTATTTATGACAGTGAAATTACTCCGTATGAAATTTTAGTTGTGTAAATATGTAATTATACAATTATTAAAGCCCATAGAATGTACAACACAAAAAGTGAAATTTAATGTAAAATTATGGACTTTTGCTATAACAATGAATTGGCTCACCAATTGTGATAGATTTACAACACAAATGTAAGATGTTAATAATAGGGGAACAAAGTTTTTAAAATCCTAAAACTGCTAAAAAATGCATTCCATTTAAAATATATGTATTGATAGAAAAAATGGCAAGAGCATGTGAGACAGTAAAACAGTATGGATGTTTATATGCAGGGTGCACCCAGGTGACTGCTGTAGGTGAAATACTCTACTGCGTTGGAATCAAGTGAAAGGTGAGTTTTCAGAGAAGAGATAGACTGAGCAGCCCTAATCAGAGGCACAAACATCTTTAAACAGACAAGAGAAATGTTGCAGCTAGATGTTAGAAATATGCAATTTAGAACAGACTTAGGAAATCCCTAAGGCTTTCTAAATATGCAGAAATTTCATAACTTAAAATGACAAGCAGGCTACTTGAGAGGCCCTGGACCAGAGCATAGCAATACACACAAACAAGAACCAATCTCTGTGGAGAGGTCTCCTTTGGAAAAGTGTTTTAAACATGGTGATCAGATGCATACTTTTTTCCTGTCCATCTGCAGTGGCTTCCTATGCTAAGCTACAGATTTACTTCAGTTATCTTCATCTACAAACAAGACACTTCCTATGTTTCCTTACCTTTTTTTTACTTACCTATGCTTTCTTAATGCTACTATGTTACTATACACACTTATTAAAGGAGTAATGGTACTCATTATATTCACATTTGCATAGACTATTCTCTTCCTAGCATAATCATTTCTTTCCCTAATTCTCTTCCTAACTTGAATTTTCTTTCATTCTCATCCGTTTTTGCTGGTTAGTGTTCTTAAGCTCATTTGTTAGTGTTGACATTCCCTAGAGTGGTGCCTATCATTTCAGGGGAAAAACAGCTTTGAACTCAGCCTTCTTTCCTCCACCATATCTACTTTCTCTGTCAGCAACCTCAATAGCACCTTGGATTTTTATTGTTGAATACACATTAAGGTCTTCCACCTCACATGCTTCACCCCAGATGCCACTTCTCAACTCTAGAGATGTATTTTTATTTTTATTTCAATTTCCACAGTCAATCAAACTCAAAATGTTTATAACCAAATGTTTGTATTCACTATAAGCTGTCCACTCACCAGCTCTAATAACTAAATATTGAAATTATAATATATTTAGCTCTTCTTCCTGACAAGTCATCCTTCCCAACCCATGCCATTTATCAAGTTCATTAACTTCTGCCTCTAAAATGTTTTCCCGAATTTACCCTTTTCTTTCTATCTGCACTTCCCCAAGATTTCATTATTAGTTTATATCAAATGTTTCTGCCACCACTGTCTTTTTCTTTTGGTATCACATTGTTGCCACAGTCATCTCTATCACACAGAAATGTGTCTATTTGAATTAAAAAAAAACTTGTAATAAAATAAAATTCAAACAATTTAGCATGCCGTGCAATCCTTTTTTCAATATGGTTTTCACACTACTCTTTAGAACAGTGCTTCTTCTCTGGAGAGAAGATCATTTGCATTTTTTTAATCCATTGTGAGCAATACTTTTTATAAATCCAATAAATATTCTTTGTTAGAATAATTCTCACTGGCTAGGAAGTTGTAGTAATGTCAAATTTCTACAAAAGTGTCTAAACAGTTAATCATATTTTCTCCACTGTCAGACTATTAATAGCTTGTAATCCATCCGGTATTTTGCCTTTGCTCATAATACCCATGTAAAGTTTGTAGTAATCACACCAACTATTTGGGTAGTTATTGATCTGTTCAGGCTATTTTTTCTTGGTTCGGTCCTGGTAGATTGTGTATTTCTATAAATTTATCCATTTATTCTAGGTTATCAAATTTGTTGGCACACTATTGTTCATGATAGTCCCTTTTGTTCCTTTTTTGTGGTATTTGTAATGTCTCTTCTTTAATTTCTTGTTTTATTTATGTCTTCTGTCTTTTTTTCAGTCTAGCTAAGCATTTGCTGATTTTGTTTATCTTATCAAAAGACCAACTCTTAGTCTTACTGATTGTTATTGACAAAAATTTTATATACCCAACAAACATGTTTATGCCAGCACTCTTCATAGTTATCCCAAACTGGAAACTATCCAAATATCCACCCACCATAAAATAGACTTAAAGCATTGTTATAGTCATACAATGGAATATTAGCAATAAGTACGAACACATTTCAACTATATTCAACAACATAATGGACATAAACATAACGGTTAGTGAAAGCAGATAGTTTCATAGGAATATACTTTATGATTTTAGTTAAATCAATTACAAATGGAGGCAAAAATATTGTATCTTGTTAGAAGTCAGGATAATGATTTCTCTGAGAAGGGTACTAATCTAATAGTGAGCGAAACAGGGACTTCTGGAGTGCTAATTATATATAGATACATAGATATAGATAGATTAGATAGATAGATAGATCTGTGTGCTCCACAGATTTCATGCTCAACTTATGGAAATTCATTAAATTATACAATTATGATTTTTATATTTTTTGGTATGTATGTTTAGTAAAATGTTTACTTGAAAAATAGTTCTACATTGAGTTTCTTATTATGATATATAAGAAAGGATGAGCTGTATGTGGATAATAATAAAGAACCAAGAAATGAGAATTTAGATGCTAGAATAAAAAAAAGAGATGACCACTAAAACCATTCCAATAGAAGAACTGTCATTTCAGATGGATATGTGTATAGTTAGAAGCTGGAAGTCAAATCATCAACTTAGAAGTACACGGGGTTTGCATATCAGGAAGAGAAAATGGTTAACAAAAGACTCAGAGAAAAATGGTAGAGGGAAAATTGGAGAAAACGATTCTCATGGAAGTTGAAGAAACAATAATTTATTTTAAGAATATAGCCAATTGTTCAGTCATAACAGGAAAAAATACAAGGAGAGCAAAAATCAATAATAGACTAGTGGACAAGCTTACAAGGAATCACTTGTCACTTTAAAGAAATGTCAATGACTTACCTATAATTTAAATCAGAATGTCAGATTTAATGATAAAATAAGTAGGAAGAATGGAAGCAGAAATCATTGCACAAATTTTGAATAGTTTTACTAAGAAATATGAAAAAAATAACTTTGCAAAAAGCACTTAGAAAAGTTTTATCACAGAAATAAATATCCTGAAAATTTTAACTAATCATCTGTCTTCAACTTCATTTCTCTTAGATACCTTGCTATCAGAAATTCTAAAAGGAAAATATACATAAATTACTTTCTTACTTATATGATTCTGTCCTAAGTTTTGTGTTTTAGATCCATGAACATGTGTAATTTCTATGGTGGCTATAGGTAACAGATACAACATAAAACACCAAAAAATCAATTTTAATTCCTTATTAAAACTACAAATACATACAAGCATTTTCAAAATAGACAAAATAAAAGCTGAAGTATGCAATTATGAATTGAGTTATCAATGCTCAGAAAGTGTAACTGATTCTATGAAACATGACTCCATGCACTTCACATTTGTGAGAGTTTATTGCCTTTATTACAAACTAATTATCATTGCACTGTAATAGTATAACCTAAGGGGTTTGTTTGACTTCAGTAGTTCTGAAGGTAATGGAGTTTGAAAGCTTGTCTGTTCTGGGAAATAGTCCTTCTCACTCCTGAGGTTCTTAATATAATTTATAAAATAAAAACATGATACACTGTAAATTTGAGTACTTTAAAATACATGAGATGAAAATGTAGAAAGGATGTTTTAAAAATAAAATATAGGCTATTAAGCAAACAGTGATACGGGTCAATGTTCCTAGGTCATGTGTCTATCAATGGAGTAAATAAGTAGCTAGAAAACCAAGACGGAACCATTCCTATCTTCACTCCAGTCCCACTACTGGACGAGGATGGCCTTTCTCTCGAAATTCATTGCCCATCTAGAAAGTATTTCAATGACAGTAATAGTGTTGCATGATAGTTAACTAGCGTCATTCTTCCTGGGTTCAAATCCTAGTTCTACTATTCTCTTGTTGTGTTATTTAGACAGGTTGCTTAATCTCCATGTTCCATAGTTTATTCAGTTACAAAATGGAGTATAGTAACAGTCCTCTCCTCATAGATTGGTGTTGATAATGAAATTATGTAATTAGTGTAAGAGCATTTAGAATGGAACCTAGAAAACAGTAAGAGCTAAGTGTTAGCTTTTATTTACAATGCTCAAACTAAGTCTTCGGATATGCAAAGAGAGGTTTGAGCTTAGAGGTAAAGACTGAAGAGATGTATGTTGTTTCTTTTACTAGTATGTAGACATTTGTGCAGATTTTTGGTTCCAGTTGTTGTTCCTGCAGGAGAGAGAAAAGAGAGGGAAGCAATGGCAAAAGAAAGAAGAGAGAAAGAAAGAAAAGTTCCAGAAATGTGAGGAAACTAGAATTCTAGTGGAGAAACTATGTAAGGTTTATTTAAATTTTAGTAAGAAATATTTTCACTCCCATGTTCATTGCACTGATATTCACAATAGCCAAGTTACAAAAACAACTAAAATGTCCATTGATGGATGAATGGACAAAGATAATGTAGGAAAGACAATATTATTCCATATGAAAAAGAGGGAAATCCTGTAATTGTTGACAACAGGGATGAAACTAGAGGACAAGTGAAGCAAGCTAAACTTACAAAAATACTACATGATCTTACTTACTTAAAATAGAAACTGAAACAGTCAAACTTATAAAAATCGAGTATTTAATGGCAGCTACCTGGGACTAGAAAATGGAGAGATGTTGGTCAGATAGTACACAGTTCTAATTACGCAGGATGAATACATTCTGAAGATCTATGTACAACAATATGAATACAGTTAACAATACTATACTGTAGATTTGAAATTTGCTAATATAGTAGATGAAGTGTTCTCACTCTCCACCACAAACATGGAAAAAGAACATAATAACTACATGAAGTGATGGACAGTTTACTTAGCTTGATTATGGCAATTATTTTACAACGTATATCAATACATCAAGTTGTATACCTTGAATGTATAAAATGTTTGTCAATTATACCTCAATAAAGCTGAAGAAAAAAATAAAAACATTAAATAACGTAAGACTTTATCTGAGACTGTGATGACCCAAAGGCAATAGAAGAATATCTTTAAGGTAGTGACCAAAATAGCAACTGTAATGTATTATTAATTTATAGTTGTTCAGGGGCCACATTGCCCATGACATGCTTCCAGCTAATGACTGTGTGCAGGATGAATTCCAAAGCAGGCCTGTTTCTGTGAAATGTGGGCTTTCTCTGACTAGTGACTTCAGCTCCAGGACTCCTCATTGACCTTGTCAAAATTTTCTTAAAACTATGATATAGTTTAAGACTCTTTCTATGCCATCTCCATCCACCATCACTTTTTTTCCCCACTACTTCACAGGGATCAGACCTGCATCCTGATTTGACATTTCTCGCTTTCTCTTTCTTCTCCTTTCTTTTCTATCATGGATATTTCCACCAAAAATCTCTTGCACACATAATTTTATCTTGACAACTACTTCTTGGAGGACCAGAATTAATGCCATAGGCAACACTCCTCTAATTTTTCTGAAGCTAATGAAAAAGCACTCTGTTTTATAAAGGACACTCCTTTGGAAATATTAGAGAAAATGTTAGGAAAATTCTTATTTTGTTTTTTATTACGTTATAGGTTTAGGGCAGAGGTGCTCTTTCTTTTGGCTCCCCTGGGTCACAGTGGAAGAGGAATTGTCTTGGGCCACACATGAAATACACTCGCACTAACGACAGCTGATGATCTAAAAAATATCTCCTCATGTTTTAAGAAAGTTTATGAATTTGTGTTGGGCCACATTCAAAGCTGTCCTGAGCTGCATGCGGCCTGTGGGCCGTTGGTTGGACAAGCTTGGTTTAGGGAGTTAAAAGCCATTTAAATATACTGCCTCTCTGTCATTCTAGGCGTAAATTTTAGGGATGTATTTTCTGCTCTGGAGCTTCTATTCTGAAGCATTCACCTTAGTAATGCATTCCTTCACAACACATATTGGAAAAGACAGAATGAGGGAGTTGAATTAGGCCAATAACATAAATAAAATATTGAGTTGATGGCAGGTGAAAATATTCTGTATTATTTTATTAGAAAATATAGCTGTTGTATTAAGAAAGGAGATAGATTTTACGTAGAACATTCATTAAGACTTTTAGTGTTTTACTATGTATTTAAAGTGCATTAACAGAATTATGCATTGGGTATTCAACTGTTTTGAATTAAGTGATCATTTATAATGTTATTAATGATAATTTTACTTTCTGCATTATAGCTTTAAGTTATTTTAACAACTCATTCTCCTCCTTTACTGCTTATAGTCCATAACTTAAAACTTTTAACTTTATCCTATTACAGTTCACTCTTTTCACTGCTGTCACTCTAACACAGGTCTTCATCATTTTACATCCAGATTGCTGAAATAGCTTTCTAGCTACTTTCTCTGAAGAAATTGTGGTAAATAACAGTCTTTGGAATTGGAACTCTCCTGTATGAGGTGTCTGTTGACCACTACTGGGAGGTGGCTCCCAGTCAGGAGGTATGGGGGCCAGGGACCCACTTGAGGAGGCAGTCTGTCCCTTAGCAGAGCTCAAGCACTGTGCTGGGAGATCTGCTGCTTTCTTCAGAGCCGGCAGGCAGGGATGTTTAAGTCTGCTGAAGCTGAGGCCACAGCCTCCCCTTCCCCCAGATGCTCTGTCCCAGGCAGATGGGAGTTTTACCTATAAGTCCCTGACTGGGGCTGCTGCCTCTCTTTCAGAAATGCCCTCCCCAGAGAGCAGGAATCTAGAGAGGCAGTCTGGCTACAGTGGCTTTGCTGAGCTGGGATACCTGAGTTTGAATTTTTTTGTTGCATCATGCTAGTTTTGTGACTATGGACAAGTTACTTAAAAGCTTATGTCTCCATTACTCATACATTCAGAAGACTAAATAAAAAAAGAAAAGCATGTAGAACAGGACCTGAACTTGCCAGCACTCAATAAATGATGAATATTGTCATTAAAAATATTTATTCCTGTTATTTTACTGGTTGGAAACCTTCAATGTTTCCTTTTTGCTTTGGAGTCTGCTTTAACTTATTTTTTGACTTTAGCCCCTTAAAATGGTTCTTTCCTAGTTTTCTATCTGACAAATATTTATTGTGCACCTATTATGTACCAGGAATGAATTTGTTTTCCTGATCTCCATATGTACAACCAGCTCCAAACTCTGGACAGGCCTGCATTCTCACAGGACCTAGTAACTGTGCCATCAAAAGTTTTGGTTTATGTCTGCTATAAAAACCCTTTCTCCTCCAGTGTACCCTTTCCTTTATCTATCCCCTGACAATTTCACCTGAATATGTAATGTGCCCTATATACCATGCAAAATGCTGATAATAAGTACATCTCAGTTTTGCCTTCAAGTTGCTTACAGTTTAATGAGAAAAGAATACAACAAAATAGGCATTCAAAAGTACAAGTTGTAAGTTCTGTTATAACAACAAAATAGGCATTCAAAAGTCCAAATTGTAAGTTCTATTATATAATAAAGATTATCATGTGGTTTTGGACAGCCAAAGAGAAGTAAATAAACTAATATTAGCACGAGTCTGAAATCTGAAGAATGAAATGAGTCAGGCATAGCTGTGGGAATGAGGTTTGAGATGAGGTACAAAGATAATGTGGCCAGTGTATTAGAATTGGGAGCAAAATGTTACAGGGAGAGGGAAAATCTTGTGAAGTATCCATTGGAAAAGAGAGTATGTGCCATTTTTTAAGAACTGAGAAAACTGTACTATGATTAGATTATAATGTAAACAAAAAGAATGTCTTAAAAAAATAAATCTGGAAAGGTAATCAGAAACCAGATCATGTAGAAACATGAAAAAACTTGTAAAATAATTTAATATTTTTCTAATGGTAGTAGAAAGGAATTTTAGAAGAAAAATGAGATATTAGATTTGAATTTCAGAAAGATCATGTGATAAGGATTGACTGAAGGAACAAGAGTGAACAAAATGAAAGGAATAGGATTGTGTAGAAGTAGTCAGGGTAGAGGTAACGGTGACATGAAATAGGTAGTTCAAAGACTAGAAAAATTGAATATACTTTTTCATTTATTTAGGACATCATTTAATTTTTATTCTCTACTTGACTGTTAGAGAAAAAGCCCATGCTGTTTTTACTTGTCAGATATCCTCCACACAAAGCAGAATTCCTGGAATGTATAGTAGTTTAATAAATAGTTTTGAATGTTTGAATTATTGAAAGAGATTAGAACAAATATTTATATGAGATAATTGACAAGAAATGTGACAGATTGGATGAAGGCGCTGAAGAAAACTAGAAAAATGTCTTGGTTACGGCTGGATCAAACGGGTAGATGACGCTACCAATAACTGAGAAAGTCAATACAGGTGAAAAAACAGGTTTAGCAGGACAGAAAATTAGTGCAGTTTTGGATATGTTGAGTTTGAGATGATTCAGAAATTTTAATTGTTGGTCTCTAGTAAACATTAGTTGAATATAGAGAACTTGAGCTTAAGCAAGAGCTGAGTTGGAGACAGTTCTAGTTAGTAACAATAGATGTCACTCATACTGTCATTAAATGCCGAAGGCCTGGTTCCAAGGGATTTATATATACTAACAAATTTAATACAACAATGCTATGGAATAGGTATAATGTTATTAGTCCAGTTTCACAAATGGTAAATTTGAGGGTTATTCAGATTAAGTATTTTGCTCAAGCTCACAAGAGATGGAGCTGTGATTTGAACCCAGGCAGCCTGACTCCAGCATACCATACCTTTAACCAGGATGCTACATGGTTTTTCCTCTAATGATCTGGTAATGTAGATGGAGATTAAGGCCAAGGAAGCTAAACAGTAACTCAGGAAGAGGCTACTGAGAGAAATAAGATGATGAGAAGAAATGTAACTTTAGGGTTGTGACTCAAAGACATGTTGGCAACCAATGTGATTGGAATTATCAGAAAGAGAGGAGGGAAACTAGAAATACAGTGTCACAGAAGACAAAGAAAGACAAAATTTCATAAATAAAGGTTATTTGCAGTGCCGAAAGCTAATAGGAAGTCATGTAAGAGAAGTGTTACAACGTTTCCTTAAAAAAGAAGTCATTGGTTACCATGAAAAAAGTAGCTTCAGTGGAGTAGTAGAAAAGGGAAACTGTCTTTAGAGTTAACGCTGTAGGTGACAAAATAGAAACACAAATGTAGAAAATATATTTTAAAGTTTTAAAGAAATCGAGCATAAAATGGAATTTGTAAAATGTTTATGTGTTTGGTATTTGTAAAAATAATAGTGTTCATCATGTGTAGGCTCTGATGGAGCCAAGTGAATGAAGAGCAGGCTTAAATGGTGTGTGTGAGTAGGAGGGTAGTTGGGGGCTGCATATTGAGCAAGGACTTTACTAACAAAAAGGCACAACGCCTGTATGAATATAAAATATAAGAAGGTGGTGAGAAATAAAAAACGTCATTTTTAATAGCTTAAACTTTCTTTGTGGAGCAGAAGGTAAGTTCATCTTTTGAAGGTAAAGGCAGGTATTTGGGAAGTAGAAAGGTGAGAAGAAAAAGAAAGAGACCTGAGATGCAGGATCACCTGGTTTTGCTTTCTGCCATCCCTTGACACCTAGTAGAAAAATACATATGCAGTTGATAAAGGCAAACAAAATCACCATGTATTACTACACGCTGCTGTTCCCAAACACAAAGGCAGAAATTTAGTGAGTTAAGGTAGACTTGTAGTCAAATTCTTTTGCCCACACTGGAGTTTGTGGGGTGACAACATTAAAACAAGAGAAAGAAAAAGAGGCTGTTATAATAGAAAGATATTAATCTCAAGCAGTGGAAGTTTTTAATATGAGGATGAGATAATCATCTGGAAGCAGTACTACAGAGCATAATGAGGCCAACTCCACTTTCCATTTCCAAATGTGTGGAGTGTCAAAGGAGCAGTTTCAAACTGAAAGATGCATTAATCAGGGTTCTTCAGAGAAGCAGAATCAGTTAGGTGTGTGTGTGTATGTGTGTGTGCCTGTGTGTGTGTGTGTGTAAAGAGATTAATTATCAGAAATTGGCTCATGCAATTACGGAGGCTGAGAAGTCTCGAGATCTGCAGTTGGCAAGCTGGAGACCTGGGAAAGCCAATGGTGTGGCTCCAGGGCTCCAGTCTGTGTGCACACTGATGTACCAGCTCAACAGTCAGTGAAAGAGAGCAAATTCTCACTCACTTAGCCCTTTTTGTTTGGGTTTGGTTTATTCAGACCTCTAACAAATTTGATGAGGCCCACGCACATTGAGGAGGGGAATCTGATTTACTTAGCCTACTGACTCAAATGTTAATCTCATCCAGAAATATTCTTAAGACATACCCACAAAAATGTTCAACCAAATATCTGGGTACCCTATGGTCCAGTCAAATTGACACATAAAATTAACCATCACAAATGGTTGCAGGGGAAGCTGTGTCTTCAGAGGAAAGTAGTATTTCCTCAAGACAAGTAGGTTAAGGGAGTTTTCAGTGAAGAAATTGAGGATGCAGGGAAAAGTTTTTTTCTAGTTTTTGAAATGTGAAAATTCTGTTCTTTGGCAAATACAAAACTAACTGTGAGTTCGGTTTGGGAAATTGTGAGAGTTTCTCTATGTCAGGATTAAACACTATAATGGAGAAGATAGCAGCCTGGAAAGATTGTTGCAAGATAAAAAGAGAGATTAATAGATAAATGCAAACGTGTCTGAAAGATCACCAACACAAGAAAAGAGAAGATACTACCAGAATAAATTTGTAAACAACTTGTAAGGATATCCTGGTCACACTCAGTGATTATAATAACAGGAACTCCTATTAAAAAAATGACATTTCTGCCTCTACATAGGATTAAGATTCAAACTAAATGAAGACATGCAAGCACCTTTCATTTGGTTGAGTAAATTCCCCATCCTCTCTTTAAGTTGAATGCATTCCTTTCATATATACTGCAAGTATGTGGAACAAAAAATTCTAAGTAGAGGTCAGATTCTTTTTTTTTTTTAAGGACATGATCATTCTTTTTTTTTTTTTTTTTTTTTGCACATAGACCTCTAGCAAAAGTTTGAATAGTGCCATATCTAAGAAACTCTGAATCTTGCTATTTTTGAGATACGTTTTATTACATCTTGTCATAAAATTTTATCATGGCAATTTTTCTTCTGCTGTGGAGAATTCAACTGTGATTTTTTTCAATAACCATTTACAGGGTACCAGGTGCCAACAGGGCATTATGCCAGCTATCATGTCTGATGTAGAGTTGTTTAAAATACTGTTTTTGCCCTTGAGAAGCTAAAATAGTTGAATAGATAAAGAATTTGTTTATATGACTGAGAGCAATATATACTAAGTATCATTTGACTGTTATAAACAAAGATTTACAGGGATACAGAAAACAAAAGAGCATTCTCAAAGAAAACATGAAATATTTTGAATAAATTATTAAGATGTAATAGGTGGGAATGGTGTTGTAATTTCCTTTTGTAGCTGTAATACATTGCAACTAACTTCATGGCTTAAAATAATAAGTATATATTATAGCTCTGGAGATCAGAAGTCCGAAATAGGTGTCAGTGGGCCAAAATCAATTTGTCAGCAGGACTGTTCCTTTTGGAGGCCCTGAAGTTAATCTCTCTTCTTATCTTTTCCAGTTTCTAGAGGCTGACCGTATTTCTTGGGTCATGACACCCTTCCATCATCAAAGCCAGCAATCGCTGGTCAAGTGTTTCTCACTTTGAATCACTCTGACACCAACCCCTCCACCTTTCTTTCTCATATTTAAGGAACCCATGTGATTACATTGGGTCCACTGGATAAACCAAAATAATTTCCTTAAAGTCAGTCAAGTAATAACCTTAATTCTATCTGCAAACTTAACTCACCTCTGTCATATAGCATATTTAGAGGTTCCAGAGATTAGGATATAGACATCGTTGGGTGGAGCATTAACCTGCCTTTCGCAAGTGACAAAAGTTCTTAAGACTGGAAAGAGAGCATTGCTGAGGAAATGTGTTTACATTAAATAATGTATAGGATTTTGAGATTGTGTTGAAAGAGATAATACTGGAAATGTAGACATGGATTTGGAAACTTATTTATAGGCAATTGAAACGACGTTAAAATTGTTTGAGGAACACAATGTTACAATCATAGATCACCTCTAGGTAGATTAACTAGAAATGCAGCATAACTTGAATGAGATCATCTAGAGGGGAAAGACCCTGCCTGGATTGCTCATCACTGTGGCCCCAGGGTCAAAGACAGTGCTGACAAATAAATATTTGATGGCCTGCTCTGCTTACCACAGAGACGGGCCATTAGGATTAAAGAGATTATATAAATATAATAAAACTTTAAAATTTTTATGATAAAAATAATGCGATTTATTACTGTTGGCAAGGTATTTATCTTTTTCAAACTTTGATTTTTACATTAATGAAATATAGATAAAATAATAAATACCTTGTAGGAATGCTGAAAGGCTTATAAACACATGCACAGCAATTGCCACGTGGGATGCACTCAATAAATCCTAAATGTTGTAGTTAATCTATGCATAAGTCTAGTCATCTTCTCTTCATTATTTTAAAAAGCACATGTGTATCAACCTTTTCTGGCTAAGATTTGCTATTCGAGTTAGTAGTTTCCCATAACATCACTTTCAGCCTGTCCCGGTAGGCCAGGTTACATGTTTTCATCACACCTTCAATTTCATTTATGATTCTCACATTAGAGAGCAGCAAAGTCACTTTGAAAGGCCGAAAAACAAAGACTATGGGACTGTGATTGGCAGAATAATAAGATGATCCCCAGTAATTCCTCCAACCTTACATCCACTCATTGGAATAATTTCCTCTTCTAGAGTACAGATAGAGCCTGTGACTTGCTTCTAATCCACAGAATATGGCAAAGGTGATGCCACTCTCTTGATTACATTATTGTTAGTTTTCTATTGCTATGTAACAAATTACCCCAAAATTATAGACTTATAACAACATATATTTATTGTCTCAGCTTATAGGTTAAAAGTCTGGACAGGCTCGGCCAGGTGTGATGGCTCATGCCTGTAATCCCAGCACTTTGGGAGACCTAGGCCGGTGGATCATGAGGTCAAGAGATCAAGACCATTCTAGCCAACATGGTGAAACCCCGTCTCTACTAAAAGTAGAAAAATTAGCTGGGCATGGTGGTGCTCACCCGTAGTCCCAGCTACTCAGGAGGCTGAGGCAGGAGAATGGTGTGAACCCAGGAGGTGGAGGTTGCCGTGAGCTGAGATCGCGCCACTGCACCCCAGCCTGGCAACAGAGCGAGACTCCATCTCAAAAAAAAAAAAAAAAAATCTGGACAGACTCAACCGACTGAGCAGCTTAGAGCCTTAAATGGCCAAAATCAAGAGTTAGCGCAGCTAGGATATCAGTGGAGGCTCTGGGAAAGAGTACACTTTCAAGCTCACTGTGACTATTAAAAGAATTCAGTTTCTTGCAATTGCTGGACTGAGGTCTCTGTTTCCCTACTAGCATCAGCCAGAGCTTGGTCTTTGCTCTTAGAGGCTTCCATTGTTCTTCCTCTTGGACGGATTTATCTTCAAACCACCAATGGTATATTAAAGCTCCTTCTTGTGCTTCCATATCTCTTACTTCTTGTTCTACTATCTGCCATAAAAAACTTTGTTTTTAGTGAGGTCTATATGATTTAGATTAGGTCTATATAGGTAATCTCCTTATCTTAAGATCAAATGTGTCATATAAAATAACAATTATAGAAGTGACACGTTAACATATTTATAGGCACTGGGGATTAGAGTATAAAATCTTGGGAGCCATTATTAGAATTATGGCTCAAAATTAAATATTTATAATTTAGATCTCATCTTAGCAAACTTGTGAGAGAGATTCTCCTACTGGACTGTTTGAAGCAAAGTCATATTGTGTCAACTCTCTGTCGTGGCAGAGAATTGACTGGGAGCTGAGGGTAGCCTCAGTCAACAGCCAGTAATAAGCTGGGATCCTCACTCTTACAAACAGAACTGCAGGAATCTGAATTCTGAAGACAAACATGTGAGCCTGGGAGAAGATCATGAGCTTCAGAGAGGAAAAATAGTCTGGCTGACACCTTTACTTCAGCCTTGTGAGACCCTGCGCAGTGGATACAGCTGGGCTGTGCCTCCACTCATGAATCAGAGAAACTATAAAAAAAATTGTTTTGTTTGAAGTGACTAAGTTTTGTAATTTGTTACCCAGCCATAGAAAACAGATACACAGGATTTGCCTTTAGAGATCCTGGTTCAGCGAGTCTGAGGTCGGAATCAGAAATCTATAGTTTAACAAATAGCAAAGGTACATTTGATGCATGACAGTCTCTGAACTAGTTTGAAAAATCTAGATTTATTTCTTATAATTTCCATCTTTCATTAAGATGGAGGAAAAGCTCATCATTGTGATTTTGTGCCTGGGAGACCTGCATGCAGCCAGAGTTTTCATTCCTTCATTTCCTTCAGGAGAACATTACTCAGTGAAAGCAACTTAAAATCTGTAATAACCTGAGAAAGACCCCAGAACAAGAGAATCTACAAAATCCGTGGCACTCAAGACATAAAACAGCTTGTTTCTTCCAAAGATTGGGTAATTCAATCATCTTCCAGAAGGCCACCAGCAGGAGAATGATAGAAATGACATATTTGCTGTTCATGGAAGAAAAAAAATGTAATTGGAAGGAAATAAGACAAGATGTTCACAGATAAAGGAGGAAGTATCTGCTGGTTTTAAAAATTGTGTGCTAGTTTACTCATCTGCCAACAATAAATCTGTATTTCCATCTTCACAATCAAAGCTTTGTTAAAATTAAATGTGAAAAGTTTTTGCATTCAGCAGGACAGTGGTGTTTTTTTTTCTTAATGCCCAGAGATAGATCTATAAAGAATAAAGATTAGTCACTTTAGTAGAACAAGGAGCTGTTTATCACTTCACAAACCTAATAACTGATTTCCTAAGAAACAGTGCTGAGCACTAGGGCTGCGATTGTAACTCCAGCACACACATTCCGGCATTTAGGAACAAATTCGATTTTGTGATTAGCAAGCAAACTGCCTAGCCTGTGCTTATTGGACTATATATTTTTGAAGTGGCTTTGGTGCTTTGGTCTATAAAATCATTTACAGGCTATATTAATCACAATTTCTTAGCCAAAATACATTTTGACATCACTGAGAAATCAATGTATGTAATTCTTCATTGAGGGCAATGCTGAGTGCCCTGCTGATACTCATCAGTTCATCAAATCGTTGCATTTTGGGGTAAGCAGGATCAACTGCCAAACTTAAATGTTTCTCTAAACAGGTGTAGAGATAATTTCGTTAGTCAGTGATATCAGTTGAAATTAGAACCTAATATTGAAGTATTTGTTTAAAAAATTAAGTTTCATAGTTGATAAAAGTTAGAGAAAAGAACTTCAGGCCCTACCACCACCTTCTGGGAGTAAAAAGAAGGGGGTTGGTTAAAAATAACATTTTACTAAAAAAATTTGTTTAATCGAAATAGACTTGTGCATTTTGTAATGTGCATTTGAATAGCATTTTAGAATTTGTCAGCAAGGTCCTAAAAACCTTACTTGTGACATAAGACTCTCTCTTTGTTCCGGGGGTTGACAAACTAAAGCCGGTGGGTCAACCCAGGCCATAGCTCTTTTTTTTTTTTTTTTTTTTTTTTTACAGCCAGCAAGGTAAGAATAATTTTTACATTTTAAAAGGATTAAATAGAATATGCAAAAGAAACTTAGTTACCTATAAAGCCTGAATTCTGGCCCTTTACAACAAAAATAGTATGCTGACCTCTGCTTTAGAAATTGGTAGAACAATTTACTGAGAACTACATGGCTCAGATAAAATTTATAAATATCTCTCTTTACCAAGACTGCTTTCAGCTTCCATAACTAAAGACCACAAACTAGTTTGACTCCACTAGAAATTCATTTTCTCGCAGTTTTAGAAGTTAGAAGTCCAAAATCAAGGTATCAGCAGGGTTGGTTCCTTCTGAGGGCTGGTGAGGGAAGGATGTGTTCCAAGCCTCTGTTCTTGGCTTATAAATGACTGTCTTCTCCCTATGTCTCTTCATTTCATCTTCCCACCATATGTGTCTCTTTGTCTAAATTTCCTCTTGTGTAAAGATATCCATTATCTTGAATTATGGCCTACCTTAATGATCTTGTTGTAACTTGATTACCTCTGCAAAGACCCCATCTCCAAATAATGTTACATTCTGAGGTAACATTGAGAGTTAGGACTCCAAAACATGAATTTTGCAGAGACTGAATCCAACCTAAGACCTACCTAAAACAGTAGAATTCTTTAATATCCTCCACATCACTCAAATAAAAATTTCATTTGTGATAGACCTAAATAGATTATATGGCACACTCATGGTCAAATGGCTAATAAACACAAAAATAAGACAGAAACCCAGGTTTTTGGACTCTAAGTCAAATATACTTTCTGTTACCCTCAGTTGCTGTAAGGAATAAAATAAAAACCATATCACATCTTATTCATTCAATTAGTCCATTCTACATATATGTATATCATATGCTTATTACATGTCATACATTCTTATATAAATAAGATGGTATCTGTCTCTATGTGAAGGGATAAAGTGCTTGTGCAGGTATTTGTTAATAGAAGGCAAAGAGTGATGAGGGCCACTATAAGATATCAGTAATTCAAAGAAGAGATTTTATTTCCTTCATAAGCATAGTTTTAGCACAAGTAGCCTACATTTTACAGTGTGTGTAGCCTCAAGAGTCTGTTAAAGTGGAAACTATCCTCTCTTCGCACTCTGAATGAGAATATCAAAAGCCATTACCAGTCAGGATCTATCTTTTTGGGATATCATTTTTTTTCATAGTATCTGATAGGAATTTTTAAATTGGGATGTTCTAAATATAACACATAGAAAAGGTTTAATAATAACTGAATCTTTACCATGAAATGAAAAAAATGTATAACAAAACGGTTAATAGAAGTTTATGCAACAAAATAAAATTAATATATACCATGATAATCCTAACCGAATAAATGCAGGTACAGAAAACCAAATACCACGTATAGTCACTTGTAAGTGGGAGCTAAACATTGAGCACACATGGACATAAATATAGGAACAATAGACACTGTGGACTACTAAACTGTTCCACCTGAGATCATCAGAGATTTAGTTACGGTCTCTTCAGGAGGGTGCAACCCAGATCCCTCACATGTGCGGTTCACAATAGGCTTCTTCCTATGGGAATCTAGTGCCACTGCTGCTGATCTGACAGGAGGCAGAGCTCTGACAGTAATTCTTAATCTCCCACTGCTACTTCTCCCCCACTGCTCACCTATTGCTGCTCCACTGCTCACCTCCCGGGGTGTTGGAAACCGCTGTACTAGAGAGTAGAGAAAGGTATGTTAAAAAATTATCAGGTACTATGCTCACTATCTGGGTGACAAGATCTGTACCCCAAACCTCAGCATCATGCAATATTCCCATGTAACAATCCTGCACATGTGTCAACTCTATCTAAAATGAAATGTGAAATTAAATATATACATATATATGTATATATGTGTGTACATATATACATATATATGTGTATATGTGTGTACATATATACATGTATGTATATGTGTGTACATATATACATGTATGTATATGTGTGTATATATGTGTGTGTATATATGTGTGTGTATATATATGTGTGTATGTATATACACACACATATATTATAAGAAAAGAGTGAAAATTAATACTCAAATCTCATAATGTGTGTGTATTATATATATAAATACTTAAATCTCATAGTGTGTGTATATATGTATATATACATATATGCACATACATTATTAAACAATATTAATATTATTACATATAGATGTACACACACACTATGAGATTTGAGTATTAATTTCCACTCTTTTCTTATAATTTCTTATAATTCGGGAAACCCTTAGTAACCATGTAGCCTAATTCACATAAGCCTCTTTCGGTTTTTTGTGTGCTTTGTTTTTGTTTCATTTACTTTAATATTGTTTGTGTGATTGCTGCTGTTGTTATTGTCATTCTGACCTTCCCGTTCTGAGACATTTAGGTCTCTTTTTCTCTCACTTCTAATTTTTGCAGGAGCTTGCTAGATAGTCAGTTTCTTTTATCAAGGTACTTAATATCAATATCAGGGAATTTACAGCATCGCTGTAAACAATTTCTAAAGGTTTACATTATTTATATTGTCTCCTGAATCTATTTAAGCAGGCTAGGTTTCATCCAAAGCATGATCTCTAGAAAATGCTTGCTTCTGGGCTCCTTCCTCATTTCTCTCCTCTGAGACACGGGCTTGGCCTCCCACTGAGTTAAGCTATATGGTAGAAAGGTTTTTATAGCTCCTCAATTTTGGCAAAAAGAGAACGGCTTCCAAGTTAAATCTAAACTGAGAAAGTCTCTTGCACTGCACAGATGTCATTGACTTAATTATATTTCCTGTGATAAAATATTGAATTTCTCCTCTAGCCATTACCACATAGAATTTTATTGTTTAACTACAGCATGCCTATTTTTGAAACATCCGACTCTGATATATGAGTTCATCATATTTTTAAATGCATTATCTAAGTAGAGGCCAAAGAAGAGCCACACTTGAAATGATTGTTTCATCTAAGTTGGACAGCCATTTTCTGCACTAAGATTTAACCAGAGAGATAAATATTAGTCTTTCTGTGGTTAGGCTTAGAGTCACAAGTGTCTAAATAACTTAAGCAAAATACTTACATTGCATTATATAACTTGGATTATGTAGGTTCTCGACCCAAACTGCTCCAAGAAATGCCAAGACCCCATGTTACTTTGTAGACATAAGACTATCTTTTCTGTCTGAGCAAATGCATTTCTGCATGCATGCAATCATTTTACTCATGGCTCCCTCTCTCTTCTATCTCAAAAAAACGTTAAATTATTTGTTTAAAAACATATTATTAGTTTCACATATAACACAACTTTAGTTAGATTTATATATAACATGGATATTGTATAATTATGGTTATTTACAGTAATTACTATCTTTTTTTTTTGTATTATGAATTCAGCAACACAAAACAAAATTGTATATGCAGTGCTATTTTGCATTTAAACTCTAAATCCAGGCACTCTGCTCAATAGAAATCCAAAACACTTGAAACTTTTCTCTCGCGTAGATTCTGTTGGAACTGAGGGGAGATTTAAAGCAGAGGACCCAGACTTCTCCCTTGGGCCTGTACACTCTACAGTATCCAGCACACCCCTGAAACCATAGAAAACTCATTTCAGGGAGTGGGATTTGAAGAATTGTCCATGCTAGGTAGTCATCTCAATGCACAAGACATTTCCCATAACAGAGTTCCCAGTGGCAACTGGTAGAAGCCACGGGAAGTGTCAACCTGCTCCATTTTGTGGATAAAGTAGTGAATTATCTGTACTTCGAGAACCCTAAAACTGGAGTGAACTTTTGAAGTGTGAGGACTATGCTGATATTGTGGTTGTCTATAATTTGGAGGTGGAAGGCAGGGATTGCTTCTCTCACCATTATCAAGCACATGAATTGTTATAGAAGGTAGAACTACATCTCTCTGTAAACACTGGTGATGTTCCACATGTACTCACTAAATTTTAATTTTGTGCCATGGGATAAAGTCCAGAGATTTGCATTTTGCACAAGCATTCTGGAGTTTCTTTTTCAAGTATTTCTTCCTTTGAGAAACCAAATAGAAGAGGTAATAATTTTTAATATTATCTGGATTATTCAATTATATAAGTAGAAGGAATTAAATTAGATTTAATATAAAGAAATAATATAAAAAATATAATAATGAATAATAACCTGTATTTACGCCTTTTATCTATCCTATTATATAGTACATAAAATATAGATTTGCCTTTTCAAATTACAGAGCAATAGTTTTTTGTCAGTTCTATGAAGGTATAATTTCTGTACAATTATTATCTACAAAAAACTGCATCCTATTTAAAATACACAATTTTATGTGTTTTGATAGAGGTAAACATTCATAAAACCACTGCCACAACCATGACATAAACATGTCCATTAGCCCTAAAAGTTTTCTCAAGCCCTTTTGAATTTTATCCCTCCTTCTGTTCCTGTCCCCAGTCACTGATTTGCTTTTTTTCACTTTTTCATATATTTATTGTCCATTCTTAAATTTCTTAAGTGTTGGTTCACATATTTCTCCATTTTCTGTTGGGTTACCTTCTTATTGGTGGATTTAATTTTTTTAAAACCCTAAGGACTCCTCCAGAAAACTGCTAGAACTGATAAAATAATTCAGCAAAGTTTACAGATAAAAGATTAATGTACATGAATCAGTAGCTCTTCTCTATACTAACAGTGGCCAAGTGGAGAATCAAATTAAGAACTCAACCAGAATACTTAGAAACATAGCTAACCAAAGAGTCGAAAGATCTCTACAAGGAAAACTGGAAAACACTGCTGAAAGAAATTATAGACAACACAAATGGAAACACATCTCATACTTGTGGATGGGTAGAATAAATGTTGTGAAAATGACCATGCTGCCAAAAGCAATCTGCAAATTCAATGCAATCCCCATCAAAATACCACCATTATTCTTCACATAATTCAAAGAAACAATTCTGAAATTCATATGGAACCAAAAAACAGCCCACATAGCCAAAGGAAGACTAAGCAAAAAGAACAAAGCATCACACTACCTGATTTCAAACTATACTATAAGGCTATAGTCACCAAAACAGCACAGTACTGGTATAAAAATAGGCACATAGACCCATGGAACAGAAGAGAGAATCCATAAATAAACCCAAATACAGCCAACTGATCTTTGACAAAGCAAACAAAAACATAAAGTTAGGAAAGGACACCCTTTTCAATAATTGATGCTGGGAAAATTGGTTAGCCACATGTAGGAGAATGAAACTGGACCCTCATCTCTCACCTTATACAAAAATCAATGCAAGATGGATTAAGGACTTAAACCTAGGACCAGAAACTATAAAAATTCTAGAAGATCACTTTGGAAAAACATTTCTAGACGTTGGCTTAGACAAGGATTTCATGACCATGAACCCAAAAGCAAATTCAATAAAAACAAAGATAAATAGCTGGGACCTAATTAGACTAAAGGGCTTTTGCAGGACAAAAGGAACAGTCAGCAGAGTAAACAGACAACCAGAGTGAGAGAAAATCTTCACAATCTATACATCTGACAAGGGACTAATATCCAGAATCTACAACAAACTTAAACAAATCAGTAAGAAAAAAAACAAACAATCCCATCAAAAAGTGGGCTAAGGACATGAATAGATAATTCTCAAAAGAAGATATACAAATGGCCAACAAACATGAAAAAATGCAAAACACCACTTATGATCAAGGAAATGCAAATTAAAACAACAATGCAATGCTACCTTACTCCTGCAAGAATGAACATAATCACAAAATCCAAAAGCAGTAGATGTTGACATGGATGCAGTGAACAGGGAACACATCTACACTGCTGGTGGGAATGTAAGCCAGTACAGCCACAATGGAAAACAGGAGATTCCCTAAAGAACTAAAAGTAGAACTACCATTTGATCCAGCAATCCCAATACTGGGTATCTACTGAAAGGAAAAGAAGTCATTATTCGAAAAAGATACTTGCACACACATGTTTATAGCAGCACAGTTCACAATTGCAAAATTGTGGAACCAACCCAAATGCCCATCAATCAATGAGTGGATAAAGAAACTGTGGTAAATATATATGATGGAATACTATGCAGCCATAAAAAGGAATGCATTAACAGCACTTGCAGTGACCTGGATGAGATTGGAGACTATTATTTTAAGTGAAGCGACTCAGGAATGGAAAACCAAATATCATATGTTCTCACTGATATGTGGGAGCTAACCTATGAGGATGCAAAGGCATGAGAATGGCACAATGGACTTTGGGGATTTGGGGGAAGCGTGAGAGTGGGGTGAAAGATAAAAGACTACAAATATGGTGCAGTGTTTATTGCTCGGGTGATAGGTGCACCAAAATCTCACAAATCACCACTAAAAAACTTACTCATGTAACCAAATACCACCTGTACCCCAATATGGAAAAAATGAATATAACAATGACCAAAAGTAACACAAAGTTTACAGTCTGGTGAGGCAAAGACATTTTTATGAACTCATTTCACAAGTAAATATAACTTAAAATGGGAGCAAACTGAATGTGCATTAGAAAAGTGGTCAACTTATGTTCTTTTGATTTAATATTATTTCGTAATTGAGGTTGTTTTAAATAATTGTAAAATAATCACAATAACAGCAGATATTTTTAAAGTATAATATAAAAGTACGGATTATAATGTTATTTTATAAAAATAAATGCATATTTAGCCTTAAAATAATTTTTTAATATTATTCTGGATCCAAGTCCATTGTCAGATATATAGAGAATATTTTCTCCTAGTCTGTGGATATCCTCTTCATTTTCTTAATAGTACCTTTCAGAGGGAAACAAATTTTAATTTTGATGAAATTTAAGTAGTATCATATTGGGAGCAAGGCATTGGTCTCTGTGGTTAGCAGATGGGACATTCAGAATTAGTAGTAACTACAGTGGCTCTGACTGGAGGGAGTCCACACTAACAGACCTATGTGTAGCCTGTCAAGCGTAATCATGTCTGTCGTGGAGTAACTGATGTGGAAGGCCGGACAATATCAACTTGTCCGTAATTTTGTCTACTTGCTTGTTTGGTGCCTCTTCTCTGGTGAATAATTTTTAGTGGATATTGACCTGTGATACAAAAATCTTCATCCCTTTTATGCCTTTCCACTTGTCTGTCCACACACTTTACCCCTGACTTCCTTGTCTCTAGCCTTTTCCCTTTCAGACATCTGATTGGATGGTGACACAATTGGCCATTGCCCAAGAATCTCTATATATTCTCATCTGAGCCACTTCTCTTTCCACACAAGGTGGGTGTCCATGTGCACGACTCACTGCTCTGCTTGTAAAGAATATTTCTTCTCTCCATTGGCTTTCTTTTTTTAGGCTTGAATTGTAATCCAGAGAGTCACTGGTTTTGGCTTGCATGCAATTGCCAAGTTGACACATCTAAAATCCAAGCTCAGATTTTTATTCTTCCTTAAGATGGTTTTATATAGTCTCTTATATTATAAGGCCATTGAAGCAATCTGGGGAGTGATGCTGGTTGTACTATGGTGTCATGGGCATGTAAGTCACCTGCTTATTTATATCTGGCCCTGCTCAGGATCAATCCCTAAAATTTACTTTTTATTCAGGACTGCTGTTGGTTTTGTCCCACTTTATGAATTGGTGCATCCAATAGAACCCAGCTCATAGTGGGCAGCTCCGGGTGCATGGTCACCTAATGGCCATGGTTAAGCAGTTCGTCTATACCAAAGCCTAGTAACATGCCAACAGCTATTTCTCAAATAGCACATAAGTCTCTGTGATAAATGGCATGACCTTGCTTCCGAATGGTTCTCTCACTGGAGCTTGTCCAAAACCTCATTGTTGCATCTTTTCCCATGAATATCATAGTGACTGCTGACTTGTATGGCCCATGTGGTAGGACTGTTTGTAATGAAATCTACACCTTAAGTAGAATTCTTTTTTGATCCAGGTTCCATTCAAAATTGGTATCATATGTGTCACTGGGTATAAAGTCTAAAGCAGTATTCCCAGGTGTGGACTATTTTGTCTCCAGAACTCAAGAAAGCTAGTTGCACTGCCCTTCATTCCTTGTGACAGGTAATGAGTCACAGCAACTTGTTTTTTACTTTGGAGCTAATATGCTGCCATTCTCTGATGACTAGACCTGTAAGTCTTTACTAGAAGCCAGTTTTTGAATGTTTATAAGCTTTATCTCCCTTCCACTGGACCACATGTATTTTATCAAAGCTCAGTTTACTAGACATCTCTTGTTCATCTGGTTGGATCAAGACAACATCATTGATTTAATGGATAAGTGGAGTGTTCTGTGGCATGTCCTGCTATTCCAGATTTCTCTGGGCTGTATTATAACACAGTAGTAGAGTTAATATAGATCTATGACAACACTGTAAATTAATACTATTGTCTGTTCCATGTGAATATAAACTACTTCAACTCTTCTCTCCTAATCAGAATAAAAAAGAATGAATTCACCAAATCAATGATTGCAAGCCATAAACCTCACACTTTATTACTATGTCTTGATAACTATATCATGTCTGGTACAGTAACTGATATAAGGACAACTAATTAGTTAAGCCCACTGTCTTCAGTCATCTACCAGTATCCACATAGATTCTGCATGGATTCATGTGGCAGAATTAAATGGAGATATAATAGAAACCACCAAACCACCAGGTGTGCATCCCTATAAGACTGTAATGGTGGTACCAATCTCTTTAATCTCTCGAGGTAAAATAATGGTTTTTATTTAATATTTTGGCCAGTAGAAAGAGTTTCAGATGTTTCCGCTTGGTCTTACCTACTGAGTTGGTTCCTATTCTATGGGTCAATAATATATTGGTGGGAGTTACTTCAACTGCTAAGTTTAGCAATTCCACTTACGCACTTGGAGATTGGGTAAATGAACTTGGAAATTGAGTAAATTCACAATTGCTCTACACACCCAATGGTCTCATTCTGATTCAGTCTTAACTATAGCTGCATTTATTATGTGGTGCCCATTGGCCCGCACTCTAAAAGGCAGCATAATAATGCTTTGGATTTTTAGGTACCAATGTCAATAACCTGTTTCCAACACTACTCAAAATGCCTGGGTATTTTTCTTTCCAAAGTGCAGTCAAACCCAGTAAATGATATTGGGTTCCTTTGGGGAAGGACTAGGAGAATCATCTTATCACATTATATACTTGCCACAGTATTGCAGCGTTCTTCCTGCAAGAAGGGACCACCTTTAGACAATGGATTCCAGATAGTAAAATTGGCTCAGATCTGGGAAATTCACAGTAGATCATGACTTTATATCAAGACTACTGCTCTCAGATTCCTTCTCTACCATCCTTGCCTTTTTTCTTTGTACTAGATTTTAATCAGTACCCTTGTTGGCTGCCTGTCTAGTTTGCTTGAGGAATGCCACTGTGATCTATTAGCCATCTCCACAACTTCCTGAAGGTCAGTCATCGTTGGATGCTCCTCTTACCTTGCCAGTCATTGTAGTAATTAGGGTATTCTGGCTCCTTGTGATTAGCCCTGTGCCCCGGCTCTGTAACTTAATGGATGACATTGATGCCAATTCTATGACTTCTCCTTCCACCAGTCCTGGTTCACAGAGAGGACCACAATGAACTTTTTCTTTTTTCCATACTGAACTTATTAATAATGCTTGTTCTTCTCTCACCATAGTATTTATAATGGCCTTAAGAATGATCTAGGGGAGATTACTGAGTAGGAAACGTGTTGCCTTGTTGAGGACATGCCTCTGAAATGTCTTTCCAGAGTAGAGAAAATGCTAGCTCTTATTATGAAAGGGTCGGCAACCTGTCAGTTCTGAAGATTTGGGAGAATCTGCTCAGCCAATATTTTCAGGGACACTTATCCAGGTGTTGTTATCCAATGTCTCAGAATCCCACATGTTCGTAACCAAGGTCCTGATCTCAGAAAAACAGATCTGCCCTGGTTTAGATGCAGACATCTCTAGACCTCTGTGACTCTTTTAGGTCTTCAGTCTCCAGCTTACCTATGACATGTTTAGCTATTTACTGCTTGGTGGTGGTGCTCAGTTTTTCATTATCTTTCTGCAGGTGACTAATACAAATTAGCAATAATCAGTCAGTTCCGCTCTCATGGTATGGATAATTTTTCCACATATTCCAAAAGCCAGGACCATTGCATCTGCAATGACATTCCCCTCCACTGGCACATTTTCTCAGGAAACCACGAATGAAAGCTTTAGCTTTCTTTCACAGAGACTAGCTGTGCCCCATCTAACTATCCTCTTTGCCCACTGTTCAGTGAATGCACTAGTTCTAAACCCACTAAAATGTAGGTAATAAGTAAAATTTGTGTTTCCTCAGACCACTCTCAATAGCATTAGTGTTAATTTGGGTTCTCCAAGAAGCAGATGCTAAGATGAGATAATACATCTAGGGATTTATTTGGGGAGAATGCCTATAAAACAAAAGAAGAATGTAGCCAGAGGATGTAGTGAATGGTGGGAGGTGGGTGAAGCCATCAGACCAGTAACAATGTAGGTCTGACTTCTTTGAAGGAAAGAGGAAAGAGTTGTGTAGAAAGAGTCTCAGACTGTGGTACATTTCTAAAACATTTTGACCAGGCCCATGGGAAATCCTTGAGTTAAAGTCACCTGACAGAAGAGCCCTACCTCTCATAGGAATGGGTCTATTTAGCAACCCAGTAATTTGCTGGTAGCAGCTGTGAAAAGCATGGTCTCAGTATAGTTGCAATAGATTCATAACACCCCAACTGAGGCTGGCAATTATGTTCCCTATAGCACATTCGAGGTGGCCTATTTTCATGGCCACCACAAATACTTGTGCAAAAAACATCCTAGAAAAAAATGAAAATTATTTCAATAAATAAAGATATATTTAACATATACAAATGAATTTCATGTTATTTAATTTGAACACTATATTTTGTGCACATTGCATGAGACTTGTTAGATCTGTGATTCTGGAAGACTATGCTGATTTGCTAAATGTGGGAAAAAGGGCTTTGGAATGACATTGTAGAACATTAACTGAATAATTTTGTTTTGATTATGGAAATTTAGGATGATATTTAGGTAAGGGGAGGGTTGGAGATATTATACCAACAGGTGAAGTCAAACACTGTGTGAAGATGAACTTCCCAAATAAAAAGCTCGGGACTGGAGAGGATGAGAGAAGAGTAAGACAGGCCTTTATTATCTAATTTCCATGCTAACATAGTAAAAATGTCTCAAAATGTAAAACGTCATCAACAGTAAAATCCTAATGACCCAGGAAGGGGCTATTTCCTAGGAACGCTCTGCTGTCTTGATGTTTCTGACTCTAGTTACTTGGTTCTCTTTCACCCTTTTCCTCATATCTGTATACATCTATTTTTTCATTTAAAAATTCTCTCATTCTTATGTGGATTATTTTTCTCCTTCCTCCCTTCTTAACCTCTCTCTTCCTTTCTCCTGTGCCTTTATTTTTTTTCTCTCCTTTACAGTGATGATATTTGAACATTATATAATAATCATAATTAAGTGAAAATAGAAGAGATTGGTAAAGCTGACCAAAAATAAGCAATCAATCAGAAAGGTTAGAAGAAAAATGGTAATAATAAATGAATTTAAAATTTACTACAGGGTGAAATATAAAAAGAGAGCCAGTAAGCCTGAAGAAAATCTGAATACCAATCAGATTTTAATTAGTTTCCCCATACTGTCAAGGAGGTTTTAGTACTCTCCTGCTACTAAATTCATCTGGAAGAATCTTTCTGTTTAAATTGAAACAACAGAAATAAAGCTTACTGTTAACTGAGAATTTGTTTTTTAAGTAGCAGACTGGTCAAGTTGTATGACACTATATGGAAAAATGCCAAAGTTTATGTGCTCTCTCATAATTACATTGTAAACCACTAAGAAACAAAATTTGAAATGAAGAAAAATATTTTAAGCATTTCCTGAAGTAAGCTGATGACGTCTCAACAAGATACAACCTAAAGAACATTAATCTGTCGTAGTCTAAACTTTCAAAACTGATTTGTTTTGATAGACATTATCACTGTATCTTCAGTTTTCATTAAACTCTGAGGCCCTATTGGTATTCTTGGTAGTTCTTACGGACTTCTCCTTTTCTTCATACACATCAAACATGAAAACACAAATCAAATTAGTTTGTAATCTTAAATGGATTCTTACTCAGTTTTTTGACCCTCTTCAGCATTGAGCACAGTGCTTGGGAGTGAATTCACCTCAGCAAAAGTTGTGAAACGTCTTCCCCCAGACAGTTTACATGCAATAAACTGTGGGAAACCAAAAGTATTTAATGATATCTCATGCAAAGTAAGCGGTTATTTAGCTGATTGAGAGTGGGAATTTTTTTTTTTTTTAATCAACAAGTGGGTATTTTTTGTCCAGTGTTTGGTACCTCCCGGGGCAATGTGAAATGAATAACTGACATCCTTATAGGTTTTTCTTGGATGCGTTAAGTCTTGAGTATAGTAAAATATGTAGCTATCACTGTCCTAGGCTAAGAATTTCTCCTAGGGCAAGGACAGCGTCTTGTCTTGTCTCTGCTCAAGAATCAGCCACAGCATTTTATCCCCTTGGTGTGCCTTTGGGAACACTGGCTAAGCTGTGCTTCTGTCACCAGTCCCTCACTTTTTTTTTTTTTTTTTTTTTTGCAATTGCAAGATTTAATAGAGTGAAAACAGAGCTCCCATAAAATGGGAGGGGAGCCAAAGGGGGTTGCCCACTAGTCCCTCTTAATGCTGCTGTTGCTGCTACCCACTGTCCTTCTGCCTTCAGGATTTTGTAGGGACTGCCATGTCGTTTCTGCCAAACCTAAAATTCAAAGCTTTTGTGGGTTTTATCTTTGAACGTTTGTCACAGGTATCACTTTGAAAGTAACTTTAGAATTTTCTTTTTTTAAAAAAATTATGTATTAAATGCAATATGAGCTTATAATTTGAACACTTTTGAAGGTAGTACACAGTGCACTGAAATAACTTGTGAGGAGATAATTTAGACAAAATTTTGAAAGTGCCCTACAGGTTTTAAAATTATTTACATTTATGGAAGCTACTCTATAAACTGCTCAGATTCTATCAATGATTTTCATTCACGATTATTTTAGAATTTAATATCACATTAGTTTTTGCCTAATTGAAATTGAGTGTTACAGTTGTTGGTATAATGATTGTAAAGGTTTGTTTCAAACTAAAAAAGGAAATCTGGCATAGAGGGGTTTATTTTGTGCAGAAAGTTAATATGCTGAGATATAGGATGTAACACACAATGTAGTTGATTTTATTGGTTAAACAGATAACTGATATGCAGATAGAATAATAATTATAGTAATACCTATTGGGAAGCTAAAACGTAAACCTAGCTAAAGCTGAGGAAAATATTCAATGGTGAATTTTGGCCATTTTTAATCTTTTAAAGTGAGAGAGAAGTTTTGAAATCATTATCCTGATGAAAATAAAAAAAAGAATGCACATTGGGTAAATTATTTTTTCAGTGACATTTCAATACTATATTGTCTATTTAGGCCATCCATTTTGGCATTATATAGCTCCATGGTGATTGGTTATGAACTTCTGAAAGAGCCCAGAAATAATTTAGAAATGCAAAGTATTATTATTAAATTTTCTCCTTATCTGGCTTACAGGTTCCTGGAGGGCAGGTTATCTGACTTATCCCCTTGTTTTCCCTCCTTTATTCTTTGCCACTTCTCACGCCTCTTCCACTGCCCTCGTACCCTGCATTTAGCAAAGTGTTTCATACAGAGCAAGATTATCCAGTTCCTCATTTTCGTGGTTGTTTTAGGCATTACTTATTTAATTTTACAAGTTCAGAGATGGTTTGCAAAGAAAATACCAAACAAATTGGAAAGCTTATAATTCATGTTTTTATAACATTTTTTCCCTGCAGTGTAGTATTAATGAGGTAACCTACTAGAAAATCTAACATTTTTTTAAATCTCCTGTAGTATTTAATAAATATTATTCTATGCAGTGTTGTGCTGGTAAATGTTTAATAGCTAGCTCTCAAAATGAAGAAAAAAGAAAGATTGATTTGTTGTGTTTGCTGATTTCCATGTTGTAAATCCTTCCACGGCAGCTGGCTTCTAGCTACCGTGTAGTGTCACTGAATGGACACTTGGGGAGAGATGTACACAACCAGCTCTTGAGAATAAGGGCAAGGTGGGTCATTACACCGCTGTTTCCCTAGCAGAAGATATTGTTGCCTTGCCCATGTTTCTTGCAACTGTACCATTTCATTGCACTCTGCCTTAAATTCCAGCTGCTAGTTTATTCACCTCTGCGCCTGAGGGTCCTCTGTGGATGTGGGTTTGGTTTTTGCCTGAGCCAGAAATGCCAAAAAATGATTTCCGTTGGCAGCAGCAATCAAACAATTACTGACAGTAGTTGGTGCATAAATTCACCAGCTCCCTTAGCTCCCTAATTGGATCAATCTGAGGCCTATGTTCTAAAATAGCTCCCATTGTTTTCCAGTAAGATTAGCTTCCAGTTGTCCACAGCAATGAGTTTCAGGGAAACACATCCTATATTGGTTCTCTCCTCTTCTCTTTGTCACTTTCCGACTTCTTTACAGGTGTCTCCTGGGATCATCTCCTGAAAAAACTACTTGCATTGAATCCTATCTCAAGATCCATTTCTGCTGGAGCTCAAACCAATTCAAACTTCTGTACATTTCAATTTCCATCTTTTGCAGATGTCTTTGAGTATGAATTGGAGTATGAATGTCTATTCAAACCCATATAACTATTCAGTATTTCCCATGCTTACTGCAATAAAAGTGTGATGCTTCAGGAACTTCTCATTCTGTCTGGTGAAAAATATCGAAATATCGACGTCTCATAGCACTGCACCATTAAATACTTGTAACAGAGAAAATGTGGCTATCAAGCATAACCTACTTGCACACCTAGAAAAGACAGGTTCTGACTCTTCTGTTGTCCCCCCTTTTTTTTTTTGAGATGGAGTTTCAGTCTTGTTGCCCTGGCTGGAGTGCAGTGGCATGATCTCGGCTCACTGCAAACTCCGTCTCCCGGGTTCAAGTGATTCTCTTGCCTCAGCCTCATGAGTAGCTGGGATTATTGGAACCCACCACCATGCCCAGCTAATATTTGTATTTTTAGCAGCGATGGGGTTTCACCACGTTGGCCAGGCTGGTCTCAAACTCCTGACCTCAGGTGATCTGCTTGCCTCGGCCTCCCAAAATGCTGGGATTACAGGTGTGAGCCTCTGCGCCTGGCCTGTCACATATTATTGGAGGAAATGTGAAGAACTGAGGCTGAGCAAAAGGATTGTGCCTGGAAGGACAAAGGCTAAAGAACAGAACGAGAGGGGCATGGGAAATATTTTATTGATATAAATCGAACCGTATTTTTTGAGGTGTTTTTAGATTTACTTTCCATGTTCTTATTTTTGGTTCCCGCTTTTTTTTGCCTTCCACATGCAATAAGTTCCCTAAACTACTTATATGTATGATTTTACTTCATTTTGTTTAACTTTTCTGCTCAAGTTTTTTAAAAATGTAAAACCTAGGCAGAAATATATATATAAAAATGCTCACAAAATACAATTTTAGTGTCTGTCTCCATCTTCAAAATGGGAGAAAATATTCACCATGAAACTGAAGAAAATATCTAGAAGTGTTTGACTTAAAAAAAAAATCCCACTCATCCTTCAATTTATCCCTAATAATTATTGCCTTCTCCCCAACTGGTGATATAAATTAAATAATATTAGGAGAAAAAATTCAAGGGAGAATAAGCAAATAAAGGTAGTACACAGTGCACTGAAATAACTTGTGAGGAGATAATTTAGACAAAATTTTGAAAGTGCCCTACAGGTTTTTCTTCATCTTGTGATGTGCATGATGCTTGAATGTGATAGAAGAGATGCCATCTGTGTGGTGTCATTAGAGTGCTGGCTCAGATTTGCCTTGATTCTTCTCATGTGTTATGGGAGCTATAAATCCAATAGTGAATAGTAGCGACAAGAAGTGACAAGTGCAGTTGAGCTTCCAAGACTGGTTTTCAGTGTTGCCCCTGGTATTAAGTTCTGGATTCACCAGGAACCTGAATGTCACCATATATCTTGTGAAATTAGTTTACTGACACACAAAGTGAGGATCCTTCCTATGGCACCAGGAAAATCAGACAACTGTACATTTTTGAGGTCAAAATTAAATCTTGAAATAAAGTACTTTTGTTAAGGCACAATTTTCTCTTACATGTTAGCTATTCTAATTATAAGTAAAATTAAAATAGCTTTTTTTTTTTTCACTCAGTGCTCTTGGGGCAGCTTTCAAGAACACTTAGGCTGTGGCAGAATAAGGGCTCGGCTGCTGTGAGAATATATGTTTAATTAGTGAATATAGGATTAAAGGAGAAATTGGCCAAGAAGTACATGAAAGAGTCAGGAACCATATGAATTAGTCAGGGTTTTTTTGACATTTTGAGTTGCTGAATAAGCAACCCACTCAATGCCATCATTTTTATTATTTTGGCAAAAATTACTCAAAACAGAAAATGGCCAATAGATGATGTTGTTGGAACTGAAGGTTTGTAATGGAATTAGAGTAACAGAAAATAAAATCAACTTTTTTTAGGGAATTTTTATTTATGCTTTCTACATTATGAAGGATGACACTGTTTATGATTATGTCAGCTGAAATCAAATGCCATTTTATCATTAGGTGTTTGCTGCTACAGTTTCTGATATGAAGATTTCTGATCCTTTATTTATACACTTCTTTGACCACCAATCCTCATTTATAAATGATGACTAAAGTGGCTCTTGTTTCTTAGGAAGTTGCTCTTTTCTATGACCGCAATTATGACCAATTGCCAAATAAAATGAAGCAGCAGATAATTTATTAGTTGATAGGAAAATAAAAGAAGTTTTCTGCAAGTAGTAAAAGTAAGTATTCTGTTATAATGTGGCACTGAGTAAGTAACCCAATTAAATTTTCTACTACTGGATAAATTTTGTTATTTAAGTGTAGTTCAATATCCAGATGTATTTTAGAAGAGATGTTTTTTAGAGTAGTGAAATGACAAAATGACAAATGTTCATGAAAAGCTATAACCATATATATGGTACGTATATTGTACCATATATATATGTGTATATGGTATGTATACATACATATGGTATGTATATGGTATGTATATATACATATGGTATGTATAGTGTACCATATATATATACACACACACACACACACACACACACGAAAAACCCTAGCATAGTACTGTGCCAACTTTGGGATCCTTCAACTGAAGACAGATGTAGAGCACTTTGAAGATATACAGAAAAGAAGTATCATTAATGGACTGGCACACTAGGTGACAGTATTGGTCTAGGCAGATTTTTTTCCTTTGGTTCCTTTCCAGTTTCTAGATTTCCCCTGCCTCATCCCATATCTAGCCTCTTGTGCCTTTTTTCTATATAACTATTAACTCCTATTTTCACAACTTAGGTATCTCCCAGTAGAATTTTAATATCCCTAAAGAAATATTTGTTAGTTGGATATTTGGAGGCATGAGTGTCACATGACCTGAAACTTTGTGGGTAGAAATTTTATTTTCAAATGTATTTAGATCAGTCTCTGATTAGCCAAGTTCAGACAGTCATAGGGAGATCATTCGAGAGTGAGAGGCACATAAACAATCTCCCAGCCCACTATTTTATTTTCATCAAGTCAACATTTGTAGCTTAACCATCCATGAGGAAAGAACCCTGAGGAGTCATAGAAAGGAGCAGATTGAGCTCACGGAATTGCTGAATGGTGAAAAACTGATTTTCATTTCTAATGAAGGCACAAAAACACAGGGGTTTAAAACTAATACCCAATAGTTTTGAGATTTAGGTTATATGTAGTAAAGTCTTAGAAGAGCCACTTAGAAGTCAACATTCCTAAAATGTATTCTCCTTTTCTTTAGTTTTCCAATCTTATTTATTAGCCTTTAGTCTTTTCTCTTTTGTTCATTTTGGAACCTTGTTCCAAGTAATCACCATCTAGATAATTGCCAATATAGCTCTTGCTCAAATATTTTCTCTCTTTAAACAGGTGGCTTGCCAACCAATTTGCTATAGACTTATTTATTTTTTCTTCTTTTATTTCCTTTTTCTTCTGTCTGCCTTACAGCTACAGAAACTTGAAAGGGTCAGAGTTTATGCCCAATTTTTCCCTTTTATTTCCTTTTTACAAAATTTCATTTCTTTAAACTCATTCTACAGGACATTTCTGTCTTGAAAAACGAGACAGACTGTGTTAAGCACTGTCCATTACTACTGTATTCTTCTGTTTCACCATTGTAAAATATACTGAATGCCATGTTCTATTGTAGATATGTCAAAACAAAGAAAGCAGTTTAAGGCCTCTGTTCATTTCCTTTCTATTATACTTTGAAGTATTCCGTATTTTGAAATAGTTTTCAATTCATGAAAGAAAATTAAAAACCTGTATCCTTTTTTCCCTTTCAGCAAAATAAGGCAGTCACTTTTCATTTAACCATCTTTGCTACAATATAAAACCTAAAAATAAAAACACTTTTTGTGTGTGTGTGTGTTTTTTTTTGTGTGCGTGTTAAAAACCAAACAAACATGATACAATGCCTGCTATTATCTTGGGAAATTAGCTGTACAGCATTCAAAGGCTTTCTTCCAAGTGCTCCAAATTCATTTATTTGGTTTTTGAATAGAAACTTGTCTGGCCAAACAACTGTATGAATCAGAGAGGATTTTTTTTTCCCTCAGAAATGACCTTTGACATCCCCAGTTCTGCTGTATATCTATACACGTCTGTTTGTCTGTGTAGCCCTATAGAGACTGGCTTCATGAGACCCAAGTTTTTGTAACGAAGAAAACAATCTAGTTTTACCTTTGAAATCTCACCAACAACCATAAAGAAACCATGTATTCAGGCAAAATGCAGTTCATTGGGAAAGGGCTTTAGGGAATGTTTTCAGCAAGAACAGTTTTATTAATAATGCAAATGGCAACTTAGACATGATGTTGTGGTCCACAATAAATCAAGGGAAGGTGTTTAAACATGACCACTGGCAATGTATTTCAGGGTTATTATGCACAGAATGAATCAGAGCAATGCCCATGGCTGCTTTCAAACTTCTCCTAGCTTTCAATGGGAGCTGATGTAATAAGCAAACCCAAAGACTTTTTAGATTTTCAGGAAGAATGATAAAAAGAGTTTATAGAACAGGCAAAGTGATATATAAGGAGAAAATCTGGCATAGGCTGGGCATCTGCTGATGGGATAGGAAAGGGATAATTGGGAAATTCCTGAACATCTCAGATAGTGTAGTGGAATGTTTGCTGATTCAAGCATCAAACAGGGAAGATTCTGATGCAGTCTAACTGTACAGTTTTGGTCAAGTTGCTTAACATCTGTGAATCACAGTTTTCTCACCTGTAATATTAATATGAGGTAGAATTATCTGCTTTTTGTGCTGAATTAGATGTGAAAAGTAGAATAGAAAGGTGTTCAAGTTTGAGCAACTGTAAACATAAAAATATCTGTTGGTTAGAATAAAGAACTCTGGAGGAAGACTAGGTTCAATGTGGGAATATTTTGGTACACCATCCATCTTGTAGTTGGATGATGTTGCATCACCCAACTAGAGATATGAAATCAGTAATTGAATATACAAGTCCCAAACTCAGAGGAGTGGTCAGAGCTGGGCATAAGTATTTAGAAGCCATTGTACTGGTGGTGACTGAAGCTATAGTATAGATGAATGCTCTTCGGAGGGCAATATAGAATGAGAAGAAAAGACCTTGAGTACCTTGACATTCAAAGGCTAGGTAAAAGAGACTGAGCCAGAAGACAGACTGGCAAAGTTTGGCCAAGAAAGTAGAGTAAACTCAGGAGAATGACATAAAACTCAAAGGAAGAGAAAATTTTAAGAAAAAAACTGTGCTCAACCCTATCTCAATCAATTTATTTCCATGTCTTCCATTAACATATATTAGAAGCTAACACCACTTATCACATGAGCTATTGCAGTAGCCTCCTAAATTATATACTTATTTACAGTCAATTTTCCACAACATGGCCAATAACACTGCATTTTGAATTCCAAATTTTGTCGTGTTATTTATCTGCCTAAAATGCTATAATGCCTCACATTTCTTACAGAACAAAAGTAAATCCTTAATAGGTTCTACCAGGCCCTGCAAGATCTGGCCCCTGATCATTTCTACAGACCTGTCTTGTACTGCTATGTCCTCCACGTGTCAGCCTGGGCCTCCTTCAGTTTCTTAAGTGTTCTGTGCTCTCCTCTGCATACTGGCTTTTCACATGCACTTTCCTGGCCTAAACCGCTAGTCACTTCCCCCGCTGCTTTGATCTAGGATATCTTATTTACCCTTCGGAATTGCAGCAGAAAGTCATTTCTACAAGAATCCTTCCCTAACCTCCAAATTACAAAGCTCCTTGGTTTTTGTTTTCTTTTTCTCTTAACTTTGTAGCCTTTTTTTCATGGAATATGGGTAACATCCGACTCTTAAGCTAGGCTCTAAAGTCCATTAGGACAAAGACATTGTATTGTTAATGGCTGTACCCTCAGTTCCTAGCACAGCACATGGCAAATGCCAGGTGGTTAATAAGTAATTGTTGCACTAATGCTTAAAAGGATATTTCACATTCTATTTATATTTAAGCATTAAATATGTATTTATTAATGCTTAAATATAGTTAGAATGTGAAATATCCTGTTAATTATTGATTTTTTTTCATCTACTGTTAGATGTTGGAAAAACCTAGAAGATATGTGAAATATTTATTTTTAATGAGGTGCTAGGATGTTATAACTTATTGATACTAATTGAACACATGCATAGGGAAATGGCTATTTACATACACAGGGATTACTCTGACATTTTAAATACTTCTAACATAATTTGTTGCAGATAAAATAAGGAGGTCAATAAAAGGTCTAATCAAATTTTCTTATTTCTTTATTTTTTCTTCCTTCCTTCCTTTTCTTTCTTCCTTTATTTATTTTTTTTTTTGGTAGAGAAGGAGAGAGTACTGTATTTCCCATAATATAGGTGATACAGACTAGCTATTAATATTACCACTATATTTTAATATTAAAATGAGGAGGATTTAGTAATATTCAGAGTATAGATGTTTAGGATGCTTATGTGTGTATTCATACATATATATATATATGTATATGTATATATATATACATGTATATATATATACATATATATATATATATGTATATATATATACATGATTCACCAAATCATCTTGTTTCTTCTTAATTAATTGCTTTATTTCCTAGAGTAATGGGAAATGTTGAACACATAACTGAATCCTGTTGCAACAAGCTGAGTTTCAGGGGTCACTAGTCCTGTTATGCAGGCACGAACAGGCCTTGATTGGATCTGGCAGGCCATCTGTTATACCTCAGGTGTCCTAGAAGCCTCATTTCCTGTTTAGGTGAGTCAACAGATCTAACATATGTGTCAAACTTTTGAGAAATTAGCTTCCTTTAGAAATGACTAGAAGGATATAATTAGTGAATGCTCTACAGGAGAAAAATCACTGACTAAAATAACATCTTGATTAAAACTTATTATTGATACTTGTTTCTTTCGTCTCTTTGGTTGTCCTGTTTGTTTTGTTTTGTTGAAACACCTTAAATCCTAGTGGCATGAAGCAACAACTTTATTATACTCACAATTTGGAGATTCATGGATTTGGGCTGAGAACTAGCAAGAGCAGCATGTGTCTATTCCACAGTGGTTGGGGAATCAAATGCTGGCATCTCTCTCTCCATCCAGTCTCTCCTCATGACTGCCATGGGAACCTGTCAGGGAGGTAGGATTTCTTATAGGACCCTGGCTTTCTCCTGTGAAATTCTTCCAAGAGACCAAAGGAGAAGCTTCAAACCTTCTTATGACTTTGCAAGTCATATTGTGTCATTTCCACTTTCATATTATGGATACACAGGGGTAACCCATTTTCAGTGTGGTAGGTCTGAATACCAGGAGGTGTGATTTTAAAAGGGATCACTTTCGGGACTAGCCTCCACATCGGTATCTTTGAATTACTGCTTTTCTCTCTGTGTGCCTTCATGCATATTAATCCTTACATTTTGCTTGAGATACAAGGAACAAAGAAATTACTACTGTGATTTCCATTATTCAAAGAATGAATGGATTTAAGGTGCTCCTTTGAAGAAAGCCATAACAATACTGAAAAACTTGGAAATAAAACCAATTACTTATATATCCTTCTCTGCTCTCCCGAGAGCTAGATAATCTTTTCCTTTTGATTTAAATATTATATAGTCTAAGGAGAAACATTAATATTTTACATACTACAGTGTTACTACCAAGTTTAGAATTGTTACCAGGCTGAGAAAACCGTGATAATAGAATTCTGAAACGATACTGTATGCGTTGTAAACAATACCCTACTGTTGAAGGTAACTAAGGGCAGCATATTTCCCCAAAATCTTTGCTGTTTCTTGTATTCCGAGTGAGCTTCAGAATACAAATAACCATTTTAATTTTTTATATTTTCTTACATGAAATAGTGCATGAACAAGACCAACAATTAGAAATAACGAATTTATTGTAACATCCCTTTCAGACGTACAAATGAGGAATTTCATTGGTTATAAATTTTATATAGAACGTCTTAGAAAAAAGTAGAGGTCTAGCTTTCTTTCATTGGTCCCAGTTTTTGCCTTTTTCTTCCCCTGAAACATTATAACAAATTTAAACATAGGCTGTGTTTGCACAACATAAAGCCTATGCTTATAATGCAAAACATAAGTTGCCATGGTAATTTCTTCACTGTATGTACCAAACCAAAACAGATATATCAGGCCTCACTGTGTAGATTTACTCTTAATAGAGCTCAACAAGTATTTATTGAGTGCTTACTATGTGTCAGGAACAATACCAAGGCCTGGAAATATTTAGATAAATATGACATAATCCCTACCATCAAACAACTTACATTCCAGGACAGACAGTCATGTAGACAAATAAATACAATATGCTATGTTAGGTACTCAACACATGCCATAGCGAACAAGAAAAAGGAGTCATTTTTTTTTTAGCTGGTTGTAGGAGGTGAGGAGGAGTTACAGAAAGGAGGAAACATTTTGGCCTGCATTTTATCCCCAAAAGACATATACAAATGTATAAGCAACAGAAAAGTTGTTTTAGATTTAAACAGAGTTAAGACTTTTTCTGATAGTAGGTTTTAAAATGCAACACTAGCTTCTATCCAAATTAGAACTCATGATATATCTAAAAGCAGTTGTGCCATCTCAAAGATAAAGATGAAGTGAATGAGAAACTGGGCAATGATAGATCTTCTAACGTATTACATATCTTTCCATATGCCAAAAAAAATAAAAATTCAATAGTCAACATAAGAGCAAGGTCATAATATTCATGAACAGAGCAAACACACCTTGTTAAATATTATCTAGCTTTGATTCAAGAATGTCCATCTAGTACTGATTTAAATTTTCACTTTTATATGAAGGTTACTGGATATTTTGAAATTTCAAAAAAGTCTTACATAAGATTTTTAATTTATGTAAAATTTAGATGTTTCTGTTTCAAGGAAAAGAACATTCAGCTACTTAGTTATTTACAATGGAACCCATTTTCTTTCTTGCTGTTTATTTCCCTCTCTCTCTTTCTGCAAAATTCTGTCAGTCTGCTTTATACCAAGTCTGGATCTTTTTGTAGTCTTAAACACTTCTAAAATTTCCTGGACTATTCCATTGCTCATTATATAATTTTATGAATGAGAAGACATCTTTTTCTCCAGTATTTCCAGGCAACATCATAAATTTTCTTTTGAGTGAATAGGATTCAATCTCATGCTTATCCTTGACCCAATTAAGATGGCCAGAGGAAGGGAATGTCCAGTTGGCTTAGCACAAGTCTAATCTGCCACTGTAGGATTTGGTGGAAATTTATCTTCCCAAAATGGAAATCAGGGTTATTTTAAAAAGAATGTGGGGACTGAGTCTGAGGAGGCAATCAATAATCATCCACTATACATATATATATATAAAATATATATTTATATATATAATATATATTAGATATATATAAAGTTTGATAATTTGAAAGGCTTGAACTTTTTTGATTCTTGGTACTAATGCAGATAACAAAGCAAAAACTAAAGGTTCCATCTTTTGTGGGTTGTTGTCCCAGTGCAGTAGTGATGTAACTGATGGAAAGATATGAACACTCACAGCCAAAAGATACACAGTCACTAACATCGAGAAAGGATTAACAATAACAACAACAAAATCTCACTGAGACAGCTGTACAGAGCTGAAAACACAGTAACTTCTGGCAGAGTGGAAACATTCCTTTGCTTTAGGTCTCAGCAAGCTGCTACCTCTGCCAATAGGACTACCTGACAGGGTTGAAGACACCATCAGAATCTTCAAAAACTTCCCTTTCCCCTTTACACAGGGATTTATATATTCTGTTGGCCCCTTTCAAATAATCAGGAAACTGACTGTCAACTACTTGCTCACTGAATGTTTGCTGGAGATACGTGAAAAGACAATTTTACGTCATTTCAAAGTGACTAAAACTCCAGTGAGAATAAAAGTCTCAGGGTTCCCAATCAGAGGTGACACTTGGATCATTTTCCAACTGTACCCTTTTTTTAAATTAAAAACCTGAGTTTTAGCCCTGCCTGAAACCTATTTCTGCATCATTGTTATTTAGAAACATGCATATTGTTGTCCTTATTTTTGGCACACTTAATTTTTTATTTTTATTTTTAGTAGAGACAGGGTTTCGTTATGTTGGCCAGGTTGGTCTTGAACTCTTGACCTCAGGTAATCCACCCCCCTCAGCCTCCCAAAGTGCTGGGATTACAGGTGTGAGTCACTGCTCTCAGCCCTGTGTATGTTTTTATTATTTTTATTATTTTTTATTTTTTGAGATGGAGTCCCGCTCTGTTGCCCAGGCTGGAGTGCAGTGGCTCAATCTTGGCTCACTGCAACCTCCGCCTCCTGGGTTCAAGCAATTCTCCTGCCTCAGCTTCCTGAGTAGCTGGGATTACAGGTGTGCGCCACCACATCTGGGGCACATATTAAAATATAAAATGCATGATAAATATTAACTTATCTTTGCCTTCTGATAAATATTAACTTATCTTTGCCCCCTTTGGAGTCTTTAACAGACTGTAAATGATACAACTGTGTATTTTTATATTTTGAAGATTGTAATTTTAACAATAACTCCAAAAAGTAATCGTAGAACATTGGAGTTAAATATATATTTAAAGTTACCTGAAATCTGACTATCTAAAGATAATCATTATGACATTTTTTGAGGACCATAGTACATATATAGGGCATAGCACTCAGTAAATGCTCAATAAATATTTTTTTTTTGTATTTGAATGCTGAGTGAACACAAATAGTATATAAAATTGCTTATAAATATATGTTGATATTCATCTTTGAACATGCATAGATTAGTTATTTTATAAACATTTCCTTTATCAAGCTTGATTAAAATGTAAAACAAACCAAACAAGATGTGCACTGCAATATTTTACAAATTGTTATCCTCTGATGGGAATTCACACTTTCTCATTCTATTTGTATGATGCCATTTTAATTACATGTCACTGCCTAAGCAATGGGTGCGTGAGTGATTATGCCTACAGGAGCACTTGGCAGTGATGGGGGGAGGGCAGAAGGAGATTCTCAATTTATTATGACTCACTCAGGCATTAAACATGACATTCCTGGACAAGGACTATATTATCGTCAACTTGTCACAAGCACTAATTCCTGATCTATCACAGGAGTTTTCTTGACAAGCCACTTGGGAAAAAAATAACTCTATTCAGAAGGTCAACAGTTTAATTTAGAGAAAGGTGAAGCAATGGAGAATGGTTCATGCTGAAAAGTCCGACCTAGCTCTTGTATCTTGTGATACAGAGAATATCTAATGGTAGAAAAGAGGGAGTAAGAAAAATTCAGAAACATCCTTGGTATAAATAAGCATCCATCATTTGGGTGTACCTTAAGCTACGTTCTGGAAGTTTTCAGGGGAACACTTTATTTTTCAATGCTATTTGGTAAGCTATTGCAACCTTCCCAATACATTAAGAAAGTAGTGTATTTTTTCTTTTTTTTTTTTTTTCCTGGGCAAAAGTTTATATGTGTTTTCCTTATATGGGCAATATCCTTGGAATTAATTTTCTTATTTTTCATAGTGAATCTAAGGTATTTAAGCTAAAATGAAATTAGTAGAGAGTAAAGGAAAAAAGCCCTTTTACAGTCATTAACCTTTTGTGAATAACAAAAAGGAAGGTCCATGTAGGGTGCCATGAAGTACTTGCTAAGAGAAGGACAAACCATCATATTTGCAAAGAAATATGTCTGTAAGTCTCATGTTGTGGACCGAATGGAGGGGAAAAAAGGGAAATATAGTGAAAGACAGTCAAAGGACTGTCTTTCACATAGACACTTAACATAGCGAAAGAAAGGAATACGTATGAATGTGTGAGAAAAATATATGGGTCTAAACTGAGCTCTCCTATTTACCAGCTTTGTAACTCAGGACATCTTTGTATTTAATTTCCCTTAACCATAATATGTGGTTAGTAATAGTGACTGCCACATAGTTATTTTAGGGATCCAATGAGTTAATATATTTAAAGTGCTAAGATCTTTAAATGAATAATTGAATCATAATAAAAGTTCAATAAATGTTACCTTTAAATTGCATGTTTTGACATGACTAACAGGAGTTGGGAGATAAATAAAGTAGGAAAAGCATGAGATGTCTGTAATGTAAGTAAAATCCCAGTAGTCTAGTACATTCACGTTAACCTCTTCAAACAAAACAAAACAAAACAAAAACAAAAACAAAAGAAAGCTTTTATACTTCCATACCACAAAGAAAGAGACATCTGCGGGAGTCAGTGTCTACCCATTTTAGACAGCTTTCTCTGATTAATCAGCAAAGCTCCCAGGTTTAGTTTGGTCTCGGAGAAATAGAAATCTTTCCAGATGGTTTAGAATGCCATGTCACTGCTTGATCACTTGAGTCTTATGGTTGACTAGATGCTAGAGTTATCAAGCAAATCCATGTACTACTTTGAATCTGTGGTAAAACCAGATAAGAGAATTACTGAGGAGGTCTCTGTGATTTGAAGACTGCTTATCTTTTTTAATAGATTCATTTTTGGGGAAAATTCACCTTATTCTACTGCATTCCGATGAAGATCGAATGCCTGACCACAGGTCAAGCAGTGACCATGCTACCCAAGGTCTCTTGTAAAGGAAGATGTCCATCATGACCTAATTGTTATTGCATCTACCCAGTGGATGTCTAAGAGTATCTTTCAGCATTTCAACATTGAGTAGTATATATGGGACCAAGACTGCATAAACTATGAAGTTAGACATCAGAGATTATACCAGTTCTTATACAGAATGCAAACTCTTTAGCCAGATGATAGAGGGCTTGAAATTAATAATTTGGGGCAGAAGTTTTTGAAAGGGTTGTGGGGATGAGCACTTTAGAATAAATCCAGAATGAAAAATGTGAATATTTACCCAATTATCATCTCTATAAAGAGTCTCAAATCAAGTGGGCGGAGTAGCCTATTCCACAGAGAACATCCATCCTCTTTCTTCTGTAAAACTGGTGCTCACTCAATGGCCTAATAAACAATGAGGCCTTGAAGTCATTCTTTGCTAAAATAGCCCGCACTTCCCACTTGGCTAGCATCACTGAGGAGTGTCCAATTTATCAGAAACTATGAGCCCCTGCTATGGCTTATAAACGGTAGGGACTAGACAGTTTCTTAGTGGTGGTTTTATGATGTGGGTATCTTCTGTCATGAAACCGTCAGCATCATAAATTATTATTCTCAATTTGGATTACATTTACTTCCTTGTCATCCTTCTTTCAACTTCATCATCAGTAGGCTTTTGAGTCTTCATTTTGACCACATATATGTGTATATATTTTAAATTATTAAATTCATAAACTATATTTTCAACCAACCACAAACCCTTGGTTGCTGAGATATTTCCTCATTTATCAAGACATTTCCTCATTTATTGCCAAATTTATGCCTGATGAAATACACAGGTAGATTATGATGTTTCAGTTCTGCCTAAAGAAATGTTAAAACCGCAAAGAAGATATTCAGATGAAAAGAGATAAATTCATCCCATCATCTACATTTCTATATATCAAAATATTGTCATGTTAGTAGAATGTTAAAAGAATGGAAAAATTTGGCTGGGCATGATGGCTCATGCCTGTAATCCCAGCACTTTGGGAGACCAAGGTGGGCAGATCATCTGAAGTCAGGAGTTCGAGACCAGTCTGGCCAATATGGGGAAACCCCGTCTCCACTAAAAATACAAAAATTAGCTGTTTGTGGTGGCGGATGCCTGTAGTCCCAGCTACTGGAGGGGCTGAGGCATGAGAATTGCTTGAACCCGGGAGGTGGAGGCTGCAGTAAGCCAAGGTGGTGCCACTGCACTCCAGCCTTGGCAACAAAAGCAAAACTCTGTCTCAAAAAAAAAAAAAAAAAGGAAAATTTGATTTTTAATGGTGCATTTGTTGTCATAGGTACATAGACACTTAACATAATTTAGACAGTATTAGCGGTGTTAATGATAAATTATATACACTATAAATAATATTTTACCCTAAAATTAGTTCTCAAATGCAACATACATAAAGACACCTGTTTACCTGTTCTTTTTAACTGTGTGGCATGATTTAAAAATGCAATACAATTTTTCATGCTCTGATTTCCCAAACATGCCTGTCCTTGAATGTCACTTTCTAAATGATGATTTAGGAAACAAACACAGTCTTCCAGAATAAAAAGGTATTGAAGAAGTGATTTTTGCCCATGTTACTTCAAAGCAAAATTGACTAGCTGCAGGACAATGAATATTACTGCTCAGTGAAGCCACTATTGAACACAATATATCAAAAGCCCAACATATTTCTTTTCAATCAATGTCTACCCTCCAGTATATAATTCCTACTGAGTTTATCATTTACAGACCTATTTAAGGGATTTATAGTTTGGCCAAAGCTCATCTCTGTGTAAGAGATTATTTTTAGCAAAAGAAGACCATGTTTGTATAATAATCTCAAATGTGATAAATACCTTCTGAAGTCACATTTATATATGAACTTGGAATTATCAGTTTATGTCTGATAATTTTAAATGCATAAACTATAGAATTATTAGATTGAAATGGACCTTATACGTCACAGATTCCTTTGGCCAGCTTGCTATTTGAACTCTTTTTATAACACCTTTATGAAATAATTTGTCTATGCTGTGACTCTTCTGGTTGATTAATCAATTTCCTAGGCAATTTCTCCTATTATGGAATATTTAAGTGTTTGTTTTTATTTTTAACTGGATGGAAATTTCTCTTTCTGTAATTTCCGCTTATTAGTCCTAATTATTCCTTCCTCTATGTGAAATTGCTTCAGATATTTGAAAATTGTTGCTATGTTCTTCTAAGTATTCTCATTTCAAAATTAATGTTTTGGGTTCTCCAACTTTTTCTATTATATTGACTCAATGAATACATTATTCCTTGATCACTCGATATTTTTATTTCTCTCTTTTGGAGATTTTGTTATATTTTATTCCTAAAGCCACAGATAACTAGATTTAAAAAGAACAATTTATTTTATCATGTAATATGCACATATAAATCTGGACGCTTAGGGTTTTGCGGACCAGTATTCTATGTAGTGGAAAGGATTCTTCACTTTTTTCTTATTTTATGAATACTATAATGGAATGTCATGTATTATAATTATGTGAATATATCTATGCCCCTTAGTTCCTTTCTCAATACTATTACCTCATGACAAGCTCCAGGAGAGAGGAGATCAGGAATATTTATTATATTTTTTTCCTGAATAGTAGGCTCCTGAGTGTCTTTCAAAAGAAGGTTTTAGAGGAGCCATATTTTGTAATACAAAATCAACCTGGAAAAAACTGCAAGCATATCTTACCCAGGAAACCTTATCTACATGTTCTATTTGAAGTGAACAATGTAGCTTTAAAGGCCTCATTTGGAATGGATGCTTCAAGGAAATCTACAGCAGAAAGAGGCAGGGTCTCTACTGAATGTAACTCCATTTTGTTTTTTTTAAAGAAAATCCCAGACGTCACCACTATGCAATAGATCTAGGAAAAAAAAAAGCACCAGTATTTTATACAAATAAAAAAAGAAGTATTATCATGGCAAAATAAACACGAACATGTGTTCCAAATCTTATGAGTATGAACAGAAATTACCAATAGGAAAAAGAAAGACTAATGAATTTCAAGTTTAGATTTGTCACTTTACTTCTTACCCTCATGCTCATCACTCTCAAATACTTTTTGACAAACAAGGGCATTTTTAAAATAATCCATTTCATCAACATCAAATCAGAGCATTAATATTGATACATTCCTACCATTTAATTATTGGACCTTAGACGTTATACTAATAATCTCAATGATGTACTTTATGGAAAATTGATCCAGTGCTAAATCACACATTACAATTAATGCTTGTGTCAAAGTCTGGAAATACTTCCAGGCTTTCCCTGACTTTCCTCATGTTGACACTTTTAAATCTACCATAAAATGCTCCTCAGTTTGGGCTTGTCTTATATTTCCTTGTAATCACAAGATTCAGGATATTAATCTCTGGCAGGAATAATCCTAGAAAGTATGTTGGGCATTCCTTATCTGCATCCTATCACGTGGCGTACAATTCTGATTTGTTTCATTGGATATAATGTTCTGTTTAATTATTTGATTAAAATGGTATGTATCAGGCTTGCCCAATGTAAATTGCTGTTTTCCCCTTTGTGACTGATACGCATGTTGATGTTAGTTACCTTGAATCCATGCAAATATTCCATTTATTAGAAATTTTAATTAGTTAATTATTTAATATCAGTATGAATTTATGATTTTCTATTTTGTTCAGGTGATTTGACTTGTTACTATGTGCATTTATTTTCTTGTTTTTATTGCAGCTGATACAATTAATAGTAGCTCTTTTTTTTTTTTTGAGCTCTGTCATTCAGGCTGGTGTGCAGTGGCGTGATCTCGGCTCACTGCAACCTTCGCCTCCAGGGCTCAAGCGATTCTCCTGCCTCAGCCTCCTCAGTGGCTGGCATTACAGGCATGCACTACCATGCCCAGCTAATTTTTTTTTTTTTGTATTTTTGTATTTTTAGTAGAGACAGGGTTTCACCATGTTGATCAGGCTGCTCTCAAACTCCTGACCTTGTGATCCACATACCTCGGCCTCCCAAAGTGCTGGGATTATAGGTGTGAGCCACTGCTCCCAGCCAGTAGTAGCTCTTTCAAGCCAAAATTGGTTTCCTTTTAACACGACCTGACTGTTTTGTGGGATTTTTTTTTTAAAGCAAGTCTATTAGAGAAGTAAAGAAACAAAAGAACAACTACTCCTTAGGCAGAGCAGTGATGACCTCACTGTTTTTTGAGCACATTTTTGCTTTTTGATACTAGCAGATATTCTAATTTCCTCTTGTATTTTCTGTGCCTTAGCCCTAGAATCCAGCATCTCTTCAAGGAGTACTTGCTCCTTTTAGTGAAAGTTGTATTTAGAAGCCAACACTCAGCACCAGGTATGCTCTTTGTTATCAAGATCATGCTGCTCACACACACATGATCTCAGTGGAGAGTTAGGGCACAAATATATGCACATACATATATACATACATACGTGCTTAAGTGTAAGCATACGCTATATATATTTATTTTATATAAATACAAATGTGTATAACATATATATACCTTTACACTGTATTTATTTTTTCTACTTCTCTATCTGTCAAAAACAATGAGTTCACAATATCTCCAATTCTAATCCAACCATGCAAGTTTCATTCTAATTTTCTTCCTCTTCTTATTGTAACTAACTCCCTCCTCTCACAGTGACAAACCTGTTTCTATTATACTTAGAATATTAATACTTTAGTTATTCTGTATATAACCAATCTCCCATCTCCACTACCACACCCTTCCCGAAACAGATGCCCTCCTCACTCTAGTGCGCTGACATCCATATGGCACCTCCCAGGCAGACACTGTCCTTCCCCTGCTTGGGCTCCAAAACCCCTCACTGGACTGCTCTCCCTGCATGGAAGTGGCCCTTTCATGATGGGTTGCATGTACTCGTTTTTTCAGAATGCTTAGGCTCTGCAAACCTGCACCAGGTCTCCTCCTTAGGGGAATATCCTCTTCATTCACTCTTCTTGGGTTCTAACACTGCAATGGGCAGGCCCACACCCTTCCCTTCCATGTGGTTGTGCTCCTCCTCCCGGCATAGACACCCGATGCCAGGTTGTGGGTACCTCTTTGTCCTGGTTGAGCTATGACTCCGGAGGCCAGGCTGATCCTTGCTCCCACATGGATGCACTCTTCACCCTGCTTAGGTGTTGACATTCACAGCAGGCTGGCCTCTCTATGAATGCCCTCCTTTTTCTGCTTGCACTCTAACATCCTATGCCAGATTTGGCCTTGCTATGATGCCTTCTCTCTCCACCCGGGCTCTGACATGCCATGGATTGAATTCTTACACTCCCTTTTCTGTCTCCTTTCTTCCTCAACTCAACTGGGCTCTATAGCTATGCTGACTAACCCCTGTGTGATGTTCTCTTCTCCCTGCTCAGGCTCTGATGCGCTAAGCCAGGCAGCCCCACCACACTACTTGGGATTGAAACACAACTCTAGGCCACTGTGGCTTCTACTCCCCACTCTCATATGCTTTAGTGTCTAGTTCTCTTTGCTCATCTAATTGCTTTAGAACTGAATTGTTCAGGAAAGAAAGGGAAGAGGAAGAGGGAGGGAAAACTCTAAAAGAGATTTCTTATTTAGAAGAATTTAATTAGTAGCCTATATGTAAAACTGACTGCATTTCTCTTCTTCCATACAGAATTTATTTATCACTCTATTCCATTCCACTTTCATTCCCTAAAAATGTAAAAAATGTGCAAGCTTTGAAATGCTGAAAAACTTAACATGAATAGGATCTTGATAGAAGGAGTTGGAGTCTTTCGGAAATGCTGTGTTTTCCAGTTTTCCATTGTTTGGTATAAGGCTGCCTACACAAACACACACACACACACACACACACAGATTTTCTCTTTTGGTATCAGTACAAGTGTTAAATTGGACATATGCATATTTCTAAGCAAATAGACTCTGGAAAGGTAAAATTTTATAAAAAGTCTCTATGCTATTAACAGTTCAACTGTTCATGCCGAGAACGTGGCTAAACTAAGATGTACGTCTGCATTTTTGCATTTTAAGGCAAAATCAAAGTTCAGAGTCTTGTGCTCAGAAAATTAAGAATCTGTTCATGTCGACGCACATTTGCAGTGTTAATGTTTTCAGTTTGGCTTCAGTTTTTTACTGTATACCTATTGTGCTATTGTTTTCTACTGATTTGAAAAAAAAAAAAAGGTACCTGAATGTACAAAAAAAAAAAAAAAAGGTATCTTTGATGTACAAAAGAAATTGTTTCCAAGCTATCTGACTGCCAGGGCCTTTATTTTTCTTCCCCTCCTCACTCCTGTCCTTGCCTCCTTTTTTACTTCTTTATTTTCCTTTTTGTTTTCTTGCCTTCCCTTCTTTATTTCTTTTTCTTTTCTACTAATTTTTCTTTATTTCCACATCCCTCCTTCCCTCGCTCCCTCTCCCTCTCTCTTCCTCTCTCCTTCTCTTTCTTCCTCTTTTTCTCTGTCTATGCTGGGTGATCTTTGCTTCTTTCTTCTTTCTCCCTCCCTTCCCTCTTCTTCTGCTTTCTTTCCTCTCTTTCCTTTCTTCTTTCCTTCTGTCTGTTCATCCTTCCTTCCTTCCTTCTTTTTCTATCTCCTGGTTAACTTTTCTTTTTTATTCTCCATTCCTTTTTTTTTCTTCCTTCCTTCCTTCTTTCCTTCCTTCCTTCCTGCCTTCCTGCCTTTCTGCCTTCCTCCTTTTCTCCCTTCTTTTTTCCCTCCTTTCTTTTTTCTTTCCTTCTTTCTCTTTCTTTCCTCTTTCTTTCTTTCTTTCTTTCTTTCTTTCTTTCTTTCTTTCTTTCTTTCTTTTCTTTCTTTCTTTCTTTTTCTTTCTTCCCTCCCTCCTTCCCTCCCTCCCTCCCTCCCTCCCTCCTTCCTTCCTTCCTTCCTTCCTTCCTTCCTTCCTTCCTTCCTTCCTCCCTTCCTCTCTTTCTTTTCCTATCTTTCCAGTTGATCTTTATTCCATATTTCTCTCTTCCCTTTCTTTCCTTCTCCTTTACTCTTTTATGCCTTGATTTCACTTTTCAGTCTCCATTAGTTGACTGATTTATTGATAATGTGAAATTAGAATTTATAGAGATTTAGCAGTGTCCTTCATGGAATAAAAGTTTCTGGGCCAATTGCATCTGTTTCCCAGAAAGCTGAGAAGGAAGTAGGTAATTTGTAATGCAGAAATACAACAGGCTATGCCTATATTTTAAAAACACATATGGGCAGGTCAGTGAATTTAGTCGAAACTGTCTTTAATCATCCAGGTTCTTGATTCACATAATGTTAAATACACAGGAAAGTTGAACACTACATTGGTTAAATATATTAATGCTACATGTAGACATAATTATTGGTGAATATCTCATTGAATCATTGGATTTGACCAGAGATTTTGATGATGGACAAATTATGTTTTTTGTATGTAAGATTTTTCATGTATTTTAATGAAGATGTCTTATATGTGCCTCAATATATAAATGTGTATTCTGGCAATATATACAATATTTATAATTAAGATCATGAGTTGGTTTTCAAGATTTTTTTGTAATCTGACTTTTTGGTCCATTTAAATTTTATAAGGTAGCATTTTCTTCTATATAACACCAAGCAAGATATGACTATGCTTACACAGCATCATAATTTTTAAGATTTATTTATTTTTTATTTATTTTGAGACTGAGTCTTTCTCTGTTGCCCAGGCTGGTGTGCAGTGGCATGATCTCAGCTCAAAGAAACCTCCACCTCCTGGAGTCAAGCGATTCCCCTGCCTCAGGCTCCTGAGTAGCTGGGATTACTGGCACCTGCTGCCATGTATTTTTAGTACAGATGGGGTTTCACCATGTTGGCCAGGCTGGCCTTGAACTCCTGACCTCAGGTAATCCAACCTCTTCAGCCTCCCAAAGTGCTGAGATTACAGGCATAAGCCACCATGCCTGGCCCATAATTTTTAAGGTTAAGGCCGATAGATTTGATTTTGATTCATCTACAAGATAATGGTAGCAGAATGACTATTCTCATTTTTATATGTGCAAATAAAAAGTAAGTATGAGACGAAATTATAAAAGTGAAAATAGTGTCCATGCATTATTCAGGGTAATACAACTGGTATATGGTGGAGATGGAATTCTTATCCAATTCTGTCTAACTTAAATTGTGGCTTCTTAGCTAATAAAGTAGATGAGTTTTGAACAAGGGGCCTCATCTTCCCATTTAGCTACACATTTGAAGTATGTGTGCAGTATGTGTGTGTATATATAAGTGAATGTATGTGAATGGCTTCAAAATTAAAATAGATTTATTATTGATGATTAACATGATGTGTGTTTTTTGTATAAACTTCTAACAATACACAAAAGTTGTAGGCATAGTAAAACTTAGCAAGTCAGACAAAACTACGGCTGACATGTTGATGGAAAACTTTATAGATTTCAATTGTATTTCACATATATAAATATTAATGTGTAATTTTACACTATCAGGATCATTCTATGCATTCTTTTCTGTAACCACAGTAAATGTATTATGACTATATAGTTTTTATAATGGTTGTACAAAATTACATTGCAGAGAAATGCTTAATTTTTTAAACTATTTATGGATAATATCTAGGTTGTTTATAATTTTATAACCTTTTTTATACTGTAGAGGAAATTTTTGCTAAATATTTTATTCATGTGAAAGAATATTTATTATATAGTTAAGTGAAAGATGCAGTAGACTGAATATCTACAGAGCCAGTTCCCAACTTATGGAAATTCTAGCCAATAAATTGAAATTTTTTGCATGTTCATTCCCAATGGTACATGTCTTTTGTGATCTGGAAAGTTTATCTTATTTTGGAATTACTTTATGGTTTGATTGTATACATATTTATCTTTAAGATACAAATTGTTGGCCAGGTGCGGTGGCTCATGCCTGTAATCCCAGCACTTTGGGAGGTTGAGGCAGGCAGATCAAGAGGTCAGGACTTTGAGACCAGTCTGACCACTATGGTGAAACTCCATCTCTACTAAAAATGACAGAAATAGCTGGGCATGGTGGCACATGCCTGTAATCTCAGCTACTCAGGAGGCTGAGGCAGGAGAATCACTTGAACTCAGGAGATGGAGGTTGCAGTGGGCCAAGATCATGCCACTGCACTCCAGCCTGGGCAACAGAGCAAGACTCTGTCTCAGAAAAAAAAGATACAAATTGTTCATTGTGCTGTTCCAAGATGGCCAAATAGGAACAGATCCCATCTGCAGCTCCCAGTGTGATTGACGCAGAAGACAGGTGATTTCTGCATTTCCAACTGAGGTACTTGGTTCATCTCATTGGGGCTGGTTGGAAAGTGGGTGCAGCCCACAGAGGACGAGCTGAAGCAGGATGGGGCACCATCTCACCCAGGAAGCACAAGGGGTTGGGGGATTTCCCTTTCCTAGCCAATGGAAGCTGTGACAGACTGTACTGGGAAAATTGGGACATTACCGCCTAAACACTGTGCTTTTCCAACAGTCTTAGCAAATGGCACACCAGGAGATTATATCCTGAGGCTGTCTTGGCAGTTCCCACGCCCATGGAGCCTTGCTCACTGCTAGTCTGAGATCAAACTGCAAGGCGGCAAGCCTGGCTGGGGGAGGGGCATCTGCCATTGCAGAGGCTTGAGTAGGTAAACAAAGTGGCTGGGAAGCTCAAACTGGGTGGAGCCCACTGCAGCTCAATGAGACCCACCTGCCTCTGTAGACTTCACCTCTGGGGGCAGGGCATAGCTGAACAAAAGGCAGGAGAAACTTATGCAGACTTAAATTTCCCTGACAGCTCTGAAGAGAGCAGTGGTTCTCCCAGCATGGTGTTTGATCTCTGAGAGTGGACAGACCACCTCTTCAAGTGGGTCGCTGACCCCCATGTAGCCTAACTTGGAGACACCTCCCAGTAGGGGCCGACTGACACCTCATACAGCTGGGTGCCCCTCTGAGATGAAGCTTCCAGAGGAAGGATCAGGCAGCAATATTTGCTTTTCTGCAATATTTGCTGTTCTGCAGCCTCTGCTGGTGATACCCAGGAAAAGAGGGTGTGGAGTGGACCTCCAGCAAACTCCAACAGACCTGCAGCTGAGGGTCCTGACTGTTAGAATGAAAACTAACAAACAGAAAGGAATAGCATCAACATCAACAAAATGACATCCACACCAAAACCCCATCTGTAGGTCATCATCATCAAAAACCAAAGGTAGATAAAACCACACAAGATGGGGAGAAACCAGAGCAGAAAAGCTGAAAATTCTAAAAACTGGAGCACTCTTTCTCTTCCAAAGGATCGCAGCTCCTTGCCAGAAATGGAACAAAGCAGGACAGAGAATAACTATGATGAATTGACAGAAGTAGGCTTCAGAAAGTCAGTAGTAACAAACTTCTCCAAGCTAAAGGAGGATGTTTGAACCCATTGCAAGGAAGCTAAAAACTTTGAAAAAAGATTAGATGAGTGGCTAACTAGAATAAACAGTGTAGAGAAGACCTAAAATGACCTGATGGAGCTGAAAACCATGACATGAGAACTACGTGATGCATGCACAAGCTTCAGTAGCAAATTCAATCAAGTGGAAGAAAGGGTATCAGTGATTGAAGATCAAATTAATGAAATGAAGTGAGAAGTTTAGAGAGAAAGAGTAAAAAGGAATAAACAAAGCCTTCAAGAAATATGGGACTACCTGAAAAGACCAAATCTACATTTGATTGGTGTACCTGAAAGTGACAGGGAGAATGGAACCAAGTTGGAATACACTCTTCAGGATATTATCCAGGAGAACTTCCCCAACCTAGCAAGGCAGGCCAACATTCAAATTCAGGAAATACAGAGAATGCCACAAAGATACTCCTCAAGAAGAGCAACCCCAAGACACACAATTGTCAGATTCACCAAGGTTGAATTGAAGTAAAAATGCTAAGGAAAGCCAGAGAGAAAGGTCAGGCTACCCACAAAGGGAAGCCTATCAGACTAACAGTGGATCTCTCAGTAGAAACCCTACAAACCAAAAGAGAGTGGGGGCCAATATTCAACATTCTTAAAGAAAACAATTTCCAAACCAGAATTTCATATCCAGCCAAACTAAGCTTCATAAGTGAAGGAGAAATAAAATCCTTTACAGACAAACAAATGCTGAGAGCTTTTGTCACCAGCAGGCCTGCCATAAAAGAGCTCCTGAAGGAAGCACTAAACGTGGAAAGGAACAACCAGTACCAGCCACTGGAAAAACATGCCAAATTGTAAACACCATCAAGGCTAGGAAGAAACTGCATCAACTAACAGGCAAAATAACCAGCTAACATCAAAATGATAGGATCAAATTCACACATAACAATATTAACCTTAAATGTAAATGGGCTAAATGCTCCAATTAAAGACATAGACTGGCAAATTGGATAAAGAGTTAAGACCCATCAGTGTGCGGTATTCAGGAGACCCATCTCATGTGCAGAGACACATATCAGCTCAAAATAAAGGGATGGAGGAAGATCTATCAAGCAAATAGAAAGCAAAAAAAAAAAAAAAAAAAAAAGCAGGGGTTGCAATCCTAGCCTCTGATAAAACAGACTTTAAACCAACAAAGATCAAAAGAGACAAAGAAGGCCATTACATAATGGTAAAGGGATCAATTCAACAAGAGCTAACTATCCCAAATATATATGCACCCAATACAGGAGCACCCAGATTCATAAAGCAAGTCCTGAGAGACCTACAAAGAGACTTAGACTCCCACATAATAATAATGGGAGATTTTACCACCCCACTGTCAATATTAGACAGAAGTTTGACAAGGATATCCAGGACATGAACTCAATTCTGCACCAAGCAGATCTAATAGACGGCTACAGAACTCTCCACCCCAAATCAACAGAATACACATTCTTCTCAGCACCACATCACACTTATTCCAAAATTGACCCCATAGTTGGAATTAAAGCACTCCTCAGCAAATGTAAAAGAACAGAAATCACAGCAAACTGTCTCTCAGACGACAGTGCAATCAAATTAGAACTCAGGATTAAGAAACTCACTCAAAACCGCACAACTACGTGGAAACTGAACAATCTGCTCCTGAATGACTAATGGGTACATAACAATATGAAAGCAGAAATAAAGATGTTCTTTGAAACCAATGAGAACAAAGACACAACGTACCAGAATCTCTGGGACACATTTAAAGCAGTGTGTAGAGGGAAATTTATAGCACAAAATGCCCACAAGAGAAAGCAGGAAAGATCTAAAATTGACACCCTAACATCACAATTAAAAGAACTAGAGAAGCAAGAGCAAACAAATTCAAAAGCTAGAAGAAGGCAAGAAATAACTAAGATCAGAGCAGAACTGAAGGAGATAGTGACACAAAAAAACCTTCAAAACATCAATGAATCAAGTAGCTGGTTTTTTTGAAAAGATCAACAAAATTAATAGACTGCTAGCAAGACTAATAAAGAAGAAAAGAGAGAAGAATCAAATAGATGCAATAAAAAATGATAAAGGGATATCACCACAGATCCCACAGAAATGCAAACTACCATCAGAGAATACTATAAATACCCCTACTCAAATAAACTAGAAAATCTAAAAGAAATGGATAAATTCTTGAACACATACACCCTCCAAAGACAAAACCAGGAAGAAGTTGAATTGCTAAATAGCCCAAAAACAGGCTCTGAAATTGAGGCAATATTTCATAGCCTATCAACCAAAAAAATTCCATGACAGACAGATTCACGGCTGAATTCTACCAGAGGTACAAAGAGGAGTTAGTACCATTCCTCCTGAAACTATTCCAATGAATAGAAAAAGAGGGAATCCTCCCTAACTCATTTTATGAGGCCAGCATCATCCTGATACCAAAGCCTGGCAGAGACACAACAAAAAAAGAGAATTTTAGACCAATATCCCTGATGAACATTGATGTGAAAATCCTCAGTAAAATAAAGGCAAACTGAACCCAGCAGCACATCAAAAAACTTATCCACCAAAATCAAGTTGGCTTCATCCCTGTGATGCAAAGCTGGTTCAACATATGCAAATCAATAAACATAATCCATCACATAAACAGAACCAAAGAAAAAAACCACGATTATCTCAATAGATGCAGAAAAGGCTTTTGACAAAATTCAACAGCCTCATGCTAAAGACTCTCAATAAACTAGGTATCAACGGGATGTATATGAAAATAATAAGAATTATTTATGACAAGCCCACAGCCAATATCATACTGAATGGGCAAAAACTGGAAGCATTCCCTTTGAAAACGGGCACAAGACAGGGATGCCCTCTCTCACCACTCCCATTCAACATAGTGTTGGAAGTTCTGGTCAGGGCAATCAGGCAAGAGAAAGAAATAAAGGGCATTCAGTTATGAAAAGAGGAAGTCGAATTGTCCCTGTTTGCAGATGACATGATTGTATATTTAGAAAACCCCATCATTTCAGCCCAAACTCTCCTTAAGCTGATAAGCAACTTCAGCAAAGTCTCAGGATACAAAATCAGTGTGCAAAAATCACAAGCATTCTCATACACCAATAACAGATAAACAGGGAGCCAAATCATGAGTGAACTCCCATTCACAATTACTTCAAAGAGAATAAAATACCTAGGAGTCCAACTTATAAGGGATATGAAGGACCTCTTCAAGAACTACAAACCACTGCTCAACAAAATAAAAGAGGACACAAACAAATGCAAGAACATTCCATGCTCATGGAGAGAAAGAATCAATAACATGAAAATGGTCATTCTGCCCAAGGTAATTTATAGATTCAATGCCATCCCCATCAAGCTACCACTGACTTTCTTCACAGAATTGGAAAAAAACTACTTTAAAGTCCATATGGAACCAAAAAAGAGCCTGCACTGCCAAGACAATCCTAAACAAAAAGAACAAAGCTGGAGGCATCATGCTACCTGACTTCAAATTATACTACAAGGCTACAGTAACCAAAACAGCATGGTACTGGTACCAAAACAGAGATATAGACCAATGGAACAGAACAGAAGCCTCAGAAGTAACACCACACATCTACAACCATCTGATCTTTGACAAACCTGACAAAAACAAGCAATGGGGAAAGGATTCCCTATTTAATAAATGGTGCTGAGAAAACTGGCTAGCCATATGTAGAAAGCTGAAACTGGATCCCCTCCTTACACCTTATAGAAAAATTAAGTCAAGATGGATTAAAGACTTAAACACAAGACCTAAAACCATAAACACCCTAGAAGAAAACCTAGGCAATATCATTCAGGACAAAGGCATGGGCAAGGACTTCATGACTAAAACATCAAAAGCAATGGCAACAAAAGCCAAAATTGACAAATGGGATATGATTAAACCAAAGAGCTTCTGCACAGCAAAAGAAACTACCATCAGAGTGATCAAGCAACCTACAGAATGGGAGAAAGTTTTTGCAATCTACCCATCTGATAAGGGATAATATCCAGAATCTGCAAAGAACTTAAACAAGCTTACAAGAAAAAATCAAACAACCCCATCAAAAAGTGGGCAAAGGATATGAACAGACACTTTTCAAAAGAAGACTTTTATGCAGTCAACAGACACGTGAAAAAATACTCATCATCACTGGTCATTAGAGAAATGCAAGTCAAAACCACAATGAGATCCCAACTCATACCAGTTAGAATGGTGATCATTAAAAAGTCAGGAAACAACAGGTGCTGGAGAGGATGTAGAGAAAGAGGAACACTTCCACACTCTTGGTGGGAGTGTAAATTAATGCAACCATTGTGGAAGACAGTGTGGTGATTCCTCAAGGATCTAGAATTAGAAATACTATTTGACCCAGTGATCCCATTACTGGGTATATACGCAAAGGATTATAAATCATTCTACTATAAAGACACATGCATACGTATGTTTATTACAGCACTATTCACAACAGCAAAGACTTGGAACCAACCCAAATGTCTATCAATGATAGACCGGATTAAGAAAATGTGGCACATATACACCATGGAATACTATGCAGCCATAAAAAAGGATGAGTTCATATCCTTTGTAGTGCGCAGATGAAGCTGGAAACCATCATTCTGAGCAAACTATCACAAGGACAGAAAACTAAACACCACGTGTTCTCACTCATAGGTGGGAATTGAACAATGAGAACACTTGAACACAGGGTGGGAACTTCACACACCAGGGCCTATCGTAGGGTTGGGGGGATGGGGGAGGGATAGCATTGGGAGAAATACCTAATGTAAATGACAAGTTAATGGGTGCAGCAAACCAATGCAGCACATGTATACATATGCAACAAACCTGCATTCTGTCCACATGTACCACAGAACTTAAAGTATAGTAAGAAAAGGAAAACATTTGCATGTTTTCTAATTATGTACAATGCTATCAATTTTCTATGTGTTCCTTTATATCTTTTTAAAAATTTTATGTGTTGGAGGTTTATTCATATTGATAAACATAGTTTTAGTTTTTTTTTCATTTTCCCTGCTATATATTTCATTCTATAATCAAATTCAATGGACATTTTAGTTTTTTCTTTCATTTTGTTTTTAAACAAAGCACGTAAGAATATTTTGAATAATATGTACAGTATCTTCACCATCTTAGCTAAAGGTATGTTGTGACTTTTAAATAAAATGAGATAATGAAAGAAAAAATGTTTTGAACACTTTGTAAAAGAGACATAATATAAAGAATAAGTGACAACTTTCTTAAGCATGGAATCAGTGATTATTATGGTAGGCATATCCTTAAATCTATTGGAAATATTTAAATTTATTTATAAGATTGATGTACTAATTTTTACCCAGAACAGCAGAGGATGACTGTATTGTTGCAAATATACTTGATATTTACATATTTTGGTAATCTTGTGAGCATGAAATTGTATCAACTGGAATATTTAATTTATATGTTCCTAATTTCCAAAGCAATTTTTTTTGTTTTTTCAATTTTTTCCTTTTTTGTGAAAGATACATTGATAGATTTTATTTATTTATTTATTTATTTATTTATTTATTTATTTATTTATTTTTTGAGACGGAGTCTTTCTCCGTTGCCCAGACTGGAGTGCAGTGGCGCAATCTCCGCTCACTGCAAGCTCCGCCTCCCAGGTTCACGCCATTCTCCTGCCTCAGCCTCTCCGAGTAGCTGGGACTACAGGCACCCACCACCACGCCCGGCTAATTTTTTGTGTTTTTAGTAGAGACGGGGTTTCACCATGGTCTTGATCTCCTGACCTCATGATCCGCCCGCCTCGGCCTCCCAAAGTGCGGGGATTACAAGCGTGAGCCACCGCGCCCGGCCTGATTTTATTTATTTTTGTATTGGAATTTGTTCCTTCCTATTGATGTGAAGAATTTTAATTTTTTTTCTTTTTTTATTACTTATTTCACCTCATTTATTTTTTGTTTTAAATCTTTTTTCCCATAAGTTTTGAGGTACAGGTGGTATTTGGTTACATGAGTAAGTTCTTTAGTTGTAATTTGTGAAATTTTAGTGCACCCATCACATTAGTAGCATACACTGCACCATATTTGTAGTCTTCTATTCCTCACCTTCCTTCACACTCTTCACCCCAGTACCCAAGTCCATTGTATCATTATTATGCCTTTGTGTCCTTATATGTTAGATCCCACATATCAGTGAAAACATAAGATGTTTGGTTTTCTGTTTTTGATTTACTTCACTTAGTCTCCAATCTCATCCTGGTCACTGCAAGTGCTGTTAATTTATTCCTTTTTATGACCAAGAGGTATTCCATCATATATATATATATATGTACATGTATATATATATGATGCACAATACTTGTGCAAGTATCTTTTTTGAATAATACTTCCTTTGGGTAGATACCCAGTAGTGAGATTGCTGGATCAAATGGTAGCTTTACTTTTAGTTCTTCAGGGAATCTCCACACTGTTTCCCATAGTGGCTGTACTGGTTTACATTCCCACCAGCAGCGTAGAAGTGAAGTGTTCCCTGATCACCACATCCATGCCAACATCTACTGTTTTTTGATTTTTTGATTTTTTGATTATGGCCATTCTTGCAGAAGTAAGGTGGTATCGCATTGTGGTTTTGATTTGCATTTCCCTGATCATCAGTGATGTTGAACATTTTTTCATGTGTTTGTTGGCCATGTGTATATCTTCTTTTGATTATTGTCTCTTCATGTCTGTAGCCTGCTTTTTGATGGGATTGTTTGTTTATTTCTTACTGTTTGAGTTCATTGTGGATTCTGGATAGAATCCTTTGTTAGATGTATAGATTGTGAAGATTTTCTCCACTCTGTGGGTTGTCTATTTACTCTGCTGACTGTTCCTTTTGCCACGCAAAAGCTCTATAGTTTAATTAGGTACCAGCTATTTATCTTTGTTTTTAATACATTTGCTTTTGGGTTCTTGGTCATAAACTCCTTGCCTATACCAATGTCTAGAAGGGTTTTCCAAAGTTATCTTCTAGAATTTTTACAGTTTCTGGTCTTAGGTTTAAGTCTTTAATCCATCTTCAGTTGATTTTTGTAGAAGGTGAGACATGAGGATTCAGTTTCATCCTCCTACATGTGGCTAGCTGATTACCCCAGCGCCATTTGTTGATAAGGGTGTCCTTTGCCCACTTCATGATTTTGTTTGCTTTGTCAAAGATCAGTTGGCTTTAAGTATTTGGGTTTATCTCTGGGTTCTCTATTCTGTTCCACTGTTCTATGTGCCTATTTTTATACCAGTACCATGCTGTTTTGGTGACTATGATCTTATAGTATAATTTGAAATCAGGTAATGTGATGTCTCCAGATTTGTTCTTTTTGCTTAGTATTGTTGTGGCTATGCAGGCTCTTTTTTGGATCCATATGAATTTTAGAATTGTTTTATTTTTCTAATTCTGTGAGGAATAATGGTGGTATTTTGATGGGGATCACATTGAATTTCTAGATTGCTTTTGTCAGTATGTTTATTTTCATAAACATATTAATTTTTTGGTTCCATATGAATTTTAGAATTTTTTTTTCTAATTCTGTGAAGAATGATGGTGGTATTTTGATGGGGATTGCATTGAATTTGTGGATTGCTTTTGGCAGTATGTTTATTTTCACAATATTGATTTTACCAATCCATGAGCACAGGATATGTTTCCATTTGTTTGTGTAATCTATGATTTCTTTCAGCAGCGTTTTGTAATTTTCCTTGTAGAGGTCTTTTGACTTCTTGGTTAGGTATATTTCTAAGTATTTTATTTTATTTTATTTTTGCTGCTATTGTAAAAGGAGTTGAATTCTTGGTTTGATTCTTCTCCTAGTCACTGTTGGTGTATAGAAGAGCTACTACTGATTTGTATATATTAATCTCATATCCAGAAAGTTTGTGGAATTATTTTATCCATTATAGGAACTTTCTGGAGGAGTCTTTAGGATATTCAAGATAAACAATTATAACATCAGCAGTGACAGTTTGTCTTCCTCTTTACCAATTTGGATGCCCTTTACTTCTTTCTCTTGTCTGATTGCTCTGGCTAGGACTTCCAGTACTGTGTTGAAGAAGAGTGGTGAGAGTGGACATCCTTGTCTTTTTCCATTTCTCAGGGGAATGCGTTCATCTTCTCCCTATTCAGTATTATTTTGGCTGTGGGTTTGTCATAGATGGCTTTTATTACATTAAGGTATGTCCCTGGCATGCCGATTTTGTTGAGCGTTTTAATCATAAAATGATGCTGGATTTTGTTGAATGCTTTTTCTGCATCTATTGAGATGATCATGTGATTTTTGTTTTTAATTCTGTTTATGTGTTGTATCACATTTATTGACTTGGATATGTTAAACCATCCCTGCATCCCTGGTATGAAACCCACTTGATCATGGTGGATTATCTTTTTGATATTTTGTTAGATTTGGTTAGCTAGTATTTTGTTAAGGATTTTAGCATCTATATTCATCAAGGATATCAGTCTGCAGTTATCTTTTTTTGTTATCTTCTTTCCTGGTTTGGGTGTTCAGGTGATGCTGGCTTCATAGAATGAATTAGGGAGGGCTCCTTCTGTCTCATCTATCTTGTGGAATAGTGTCAAAAGGATTGGTATAAATTCTTTGAATGTCTGGTAGAATTCTGCTGTGAATCTGTCTAGTCCTGGACTCTTTTTTGTTGGTAGTGTTTTAATCACCATTTCAATGTCACTGCTTGTTATTGGTCTGTTCAGGGTGACTAATTCTTCCGATTTAAGCTAAGAGGGTTGTGTATTTCCAGAAATATACCCATCTCTTCTAGATTTTCTAGTTTATGTGTGTAGAGGTGTTCATAATAGCCTTGAATGATCTTTTGTATTTCTGTGGTGTTGATTGTATTATCTCCTATTTCATTTCTTAGTGAGGTTATTTGGATTTTCTCTCTTCTTTTCTTGGTTAATCTTGTTAATGCCTATCAATTTTATTTATCTTTTCAGGAAACCAACATTTTGTGTCATTTATATTTTGTAATATTTTAAATTCAATTTCGTTTAGTTCTGCTCTGATCTTGGTTATTTCCTTTCCTCTGCTGGGTTTGGGTTCGGTTTGTTATTGTTTCTCTAGTTCCGTGAAGTGTGACCTTAGAATGTCAGTTTGTGTTCTTTCAGTCTTTTTGATATAGGCTTTTAGGGCTATGAGCTTTCCTCTTAGCCCTGCCTTTGCTATATCCCAGAGGTTTGGGTAGGTTTTGTCGTAATTGTCGTTCAGTTCAAAGAATTTTTTAATTTCCATCTTGATTTTGTTTTTGACCCAATGCTGATTCAGGGACAGGTTATTTAATTTCCATTTATTTGCATGGTTTTGAAGGTTCCTTTTGGGGTTGACTTCCGGTTTTATTCCACTGTGGTCTGAGAGAGTGCTTAATATAATTTCAATTTTCTTAAATTTATTGAGGCTCATTTTGATCTATCACACGGTATCTTGGAGAAAGTTCCATGTGCTCTTGAATAGAATGTGTATTCTGCAGCTGTTGGATTAAATGTTTTGTATATATCTGTTAAGTCCACTTGTTCCAAAGGTATAGTTTAAATCCATTGTTTCTTTGTTGAATTTCTGTCTTGATGACCTGTCTAGTTCTGTCAGTGGAGTATTGAAGTCCCCCACTATTATTGTGTTGCTGTCTATCTCATTTCTTAGGTCTATTCGTAATTGTTATAAATTTGGGAGCTCCAGTGTTAGGTGCATATATGTTTAGGATTGTGATATTTTCCTGGTGAACAAGGCTTTTTACCACCATATAATGTCTCTTTCAATGCAGTTGCTTTAGTTTTTTTTTCGTTGTTTTTTTTTTTTTCTGATATAAGAATAGCTACCACTGCCTGGTTTTGGTGTCTATTTTCATGAAGTGCCTTTTTCCATCCCTTTACTTTTAGTTTATGTGAGTTCTTATGTGTTAGGTGAGTCTCCTGAAGGTAGCAGATAGTTAGTTGGTAAGTTCTTATCCATTTTGTGGTTCTATATCTTTTAAGTAGAGCATTTAAGTCATTACATTCAACGTTAGTATTGAAATGTGAGGTACCGATGCATACATCATGCTCTTTGTTGCCTGTGTATTTTTTTGTTTTGTTTTGTTTTGTTTTGTTTTTTGCTTTTTAACTTGTATTTTTGCTTTATAGTTCCTGTGCGATTTATGCTTTAAAGCGGTTCTGTTTTAATGTTTTTTTCAGGATTTGTTTCAGGATTTAGAGTTCCTTTTAACAGTTCTTGTAGTGGTGGCTTGGTAATGGCGAATTCTCTCAGCGTTTTTTTTTTTTTTTTTTTTTTTTTTTTTTTTTTTTTTTTTGTCGGAAAAGGAATGTAATTTTCCTTCATATATGATGCTTAGTTTCACTGGATACAAAATTCTTGGCTGATAATTGTTTTGTTTGAGGAGGCTGAAGATAGGGCCCCAATCCCTTCTAGATTGTAAGGTTTCTGCTGAGAAATCTGCTGTTAATCTGATAGGTTTTCCTTTATAGGTTACCTGGTCCTTCTGTCTCACAGCTCTTAAGATTCTTTCCTTCATCTTACCTTTAGATAACCTGATGACAATGTCTAGGTGATGTTCTTTTGGCAATAAATTTCCCAAGTGTTCTTTCTGATCCTTGTATTTGGATGTCTAGGTCTCTAGCAAGGCCAGGGAAGTTTTCCTGGATTATTCCACCAAATATGTTTTTCAAGCTTTTAGAATTTTCTTCCTCAAGAATGCCAATAATTCTTAGATTTGGTTGTTTAACACAATCCCAGACTTTTTGAAGGCTTTGTTCATATTTTTTGTCTTTGTTGAATTGGGTTAATTCGAAGACCTTGTCTTTAAGCTGCGTATTTCTTTATTATACTTGTTAAATTCTATTGCTGAGACTTTCCAGAGCATTTTGCATTTTTGTAAGTGTGTCCGATGTTTCCTGAAGTTTCAACTGTTTTTTCTTTATGCTGTCTATTTCCTTGAATATTTCTCCCTTCACTTCTTGTATTATTTTTTGGATTTACTTATATTGGGCTTCACCTTTCTGTGGTGCCTCTCTGATTAGCTTAATACTTAACCTCCTGAATTCTTTTTTAGGTATATCAGGGATTTCTTCTTGGTTTGGATCCATTGCTGGTGAACTAGTGTGATTTTTTGTGGGTGTTAAAGAGTCTTGTTTTGTCATATTACCAGAGTTGGTTTTCTGGTTTCTTCTCATTTGGGTAGGCTCTGTCAGAGACAAGGTCTAGGGCTGAAGGCTGTTCTTCAGATTCTTTTGTCCCATGGGGTGTTCCCTTGAAGTAGTGCTTTCCCCCTTTTCCTATGGAGGTGGCTTCCTGTGAGCCAAACTGCAGTGATTGTTGTCTCTCTTCTGGGTCTAGCCACTCAGCAAATCTACCCAGCTCTGGATTGGTATTGGGGATTCTCTGCACAGTGTCCTGTGATATGAACTGTCTATGGATCTCTCAGCTGTGGATACCAGAGTCTTCTGGTGGAGGTGGCAGGGGGGTGAAATGGACTCTGTGAGGGTTCTTAGCTTTGGTGGTTTAATATTCTATTTTTGTGCTGGTTGGCCTCCTGCCAGGAGGTGCTGCTTTCCAGAGAGCTTCAGCTGTGGTAGTATGGAGAGGAACCAGTGGTGGGCCAGGCTCTAAAACACGCAAGAATGTATGCCCTTTGTCTTCAGCTACTAGGGTGAATTGGAAGGCCCATCAGGTAAGGGCAGGTCTAGGTATGTCCAAGCTCAGGCTCTCCTTAGAGGGGGTCTTGCTGTGGCTGCTGTTGGGAGTGGGGGTGATGTTCCCAGGTCACTAGAATTGTGTACTTAGGAGGTTTATGGCTGCCTCTGCTGAATCATACAGGTTGTCAGGGAAGTGAGGGTAAGTGTCACATGCCTCATCCATCTCCCACGCAAATCAAAGGGTTGGTCTCATTCCCACTGTGCCCTGCACCACAACTCTGAGTTTGTCTCCAGGAGGAGGGCAAGATGGGCTTGAAAACTTGCTCCAGGCTATCAGCCTCCCAGCTGCAAAAGAAAAGGGCTTGGTTCTTCCCCCACCTGTGGAATCTGCACATTGGAATTGTGCCCTCCCTGGAGTTCTGGTCAGGAGGATTCTTGCACCTTTTGAATTGTTACAAAGTTCAGCGAGAGATTTCCTTCTCCCTGTTCAGTTTTACCCCAAGGGCCTTTCTACTGCCTCCTCTACCCTTGTATTTTGCTCAGCTGTCTAAATTGACTCAGCTCCAGGTAAAGTCAAAAACTTCTACTGCAAACAGGCCTTCGGTTTCTCCAGTGAGGGTGTGTGTTCAGGAGAGGAGGGTCTCCCTTTCCCACTTCCATAGTTGGAACACTACAGCATTTGGGGTGTCTCCTGGGTCCTGAAGGAGCAGTCCATTTCCTTCAGAGTGTTTGTGGATCCTCTTGGGATTGCTCATTTGTTTTTGTAGTCGATCTGGAGCTAAAATTCACAATGCGAGCCTCTACACACTGCTCTGTCTGGAGCTGCAATCTAGTTCTGCCACCCATCCACCATAGCGACATCTATCAAAAAATATTTTCTGAATGCCAGTACTTTAAGGAATACTTTTTTTATCTGAAGTCACAAGTATTTTCTACTAATTGTGTCACAGTTATGTTTTTACATATAGTACTTTATTCTACTTAGAATTCATTCTTATAAATGTAAGGTATAAATATATTTGTATTTTTTTCAAAAAAGTAATAGACATTATTATTTAGATTTCAATAAAATTTCTCCAACATATTTAGAATTTTTTCATCTAACAATATTAAAATTGTCCCTAATGTTTCTTCTTTGGATCCTTCATTTCTAAAGTTTTTAAATATCCACTGTTTGTTTCATTGCCTCGTTATGTTTCTACTATAGATATTTAACTTAATTTCATTGTAATTAGCAAGTATAATCTATATGGCAGCAATCTTTTAGCTTGTTGAGATTTGCTTTGTGACAAATACATGAGCAATTTTTATTAAAATGTTCTATTTATGCTTAAGAAAAATGCATTATCTATATTTAGGGTCCAGGGTTTTATATTTTCATTTAATAAAGATTGTTAGTGTATTATTAAAAAACATTTACCACTTTCCTAATGGAAGTGATATCAAATAATTCATAAACATTATGGAATATATGAATCATTTGAATAGATACAGGCTATGATAAAGTGGTGCAGCTGTACTGGTGAACACCAGAAAATGGTCATCCTTGATAAGTAATATTTTGTCTATTGTCTGATTGATATTTGAAAAGTGATGTGTTAAAGCTCCTGCTATTAAGAATTATTTTACAAGAATTCTTTGTATTCCAAGACTATATTCAACTTATTAGTTTCATATGTGTTTAGAATTGTGATAACTTCCCATAGAATTTTTTTTTTCAGTCATGATTTGGTGATTTCCTTTATCCATTAAAATGGTCCTCTCTGTCTTTGTGGTCTTTCGTCATCAAGTTGGGTCACTAGAAAATCTTCACAGGGAGATCCCAGGGCAGCAAGAGAGTGAGAATGGAAACTGCAAGACCTCTTGATTCCTTGCTGAGAAATAACACAATGTCACTTCAGCTGCAAGTACCAAGGTCAGCCAGATTCAAAAAATAGAGAAGTAAATTTTCTCTCTTGATGGGTAGAGTTAGCAAAAAATCTGAGTCAAATTTCATTCAACACGAACTACTTCTGTTTATTGTAATTACAAAACTGTCCCAATAAACTTTATAAAAGTGTTCAAGAAAGGAGGGTGAAGGAGAAACAAGAATAAACCATATTTCCAGCACATTCGTTGTTAATCATTAGGTCAGCTTGTTCTCTTACTTGCTTTTTCATAGTTGTTTGGTGCCTATTGTTTTAGAATCACGTAGTCCCTAGATTATAGTTCCCCTTATCTGCTCTTTAGATAACAACTTAAACATTATACAACATTGAGTTTCCCCTTTGAGATATTCCTCAGGTCCTGTGTGTCAGTGAAACACAGGACTGACCCTGTATGTCAGTGGGTTCTGCAAGACCCCATTAGAAGCTGTCTCATCAAACGATGCAGCAGTCTCCACATTCTGATGATTTAATACCCTTTACCTTGAACAATCAATAACCCAAATTTTACAGTTCCTCGCCCTCCATGATCTGCTTAAAAATCCCGAGTCCTAGGCTATCTGGAGCAACATATTTGAGGATTTTTCTCTGCTACAAAACCTGCTGTCTTGGGGCATTGGCGTGTTATTATGCAATGGGCATACAAACTTGTTGGCCTACAACAGGTACTGATAGATATATTTTTCAATATCATATTTTGAGTTTTGCACATATTGAGCTTTATTATTTCTCATTTATTCTATTTTTTGTGTAATTAAATGTTATTTTTAATTTTATTTTCTCTATACAGCTATTCAAGATAAATCCTCTATTTCTGCTTTACCAAGATTATTTAACTTTATGCAATAAAAAGTTAATCAGTATCTTATATTCTAATCAACATAAGGTTTCTGAAAGGTATTAACTCAGATCACAACAATCTTTCTCTCCTTATCATTCCAAGATGAGGGGCTACTACTATCTAGCATTTGGCTCCCATTTTGAACTCCATTAAATCAAATATTTTTATTATTATTACTTTGTGTAAATAATGTGTAAATATACTAGTATTCAATATTTTATTAATTAACTTTGTAAGAAATATATTTCTACTAGATTAATTTTCTTAAAATTGTTTCTTAGCTCTTTCTTTTCTGAGCATTTATCGACACTCAGGTTTCTTCGGTATTTTTTTCTTTTTTTTGGCCACAAAAACGTGTTTTATTTACTTTGTTCTTGAAACACTGTTTAGACAGTTGGGATGGCAATTATTTTCAATCAGCTTTCATTTTGATCTCCATGAGAAAGAGGAGAGAATAATAATTTAGAGTCTGGACATTGGTGCTTAACTTCATTGACACAAATCTAGACTTATGTTTTAGTATCTGAGGAATGTTGGGTAAATTACCTAAGCTTTTCATCATTTACTCTCTTCATTTGTAAAATTAGTATTGTATTAATAATACCTGTTTCATAGGATTAACAGAATTAACGTTTCTACTTGTTACATGCCTTACATATTTTAAGCACTGAATACATTCTATCATCTATCATCTATTATTTTCTGTTTTTTTTTTTTTTGTAATCACACTTTTGGCTTAATAGTTGTTCCTTTGTTGGTTGTCTGTCTTTCTTATGCATTTGAGATCTTTATCTTTTGTAGGGAGACCCCCTGAAACTATTGCTACAGAATAAAAGATGAAATGCTCCTGATTATTGTAAATACAAAATTGCATGCAGGACTGTGTAAAGACAATGCCAGGTTGGACTTCCAGAATGAGCCAATAGTGCATGATGTGCTTCCCCCTGCAGAGAGCCTATGAATGGATGTTCAGTCAGGGGGATTTCACATCACCAAGATTCCTATCCCAGAAAAGCAGATGTTCATAGCTCTGGGAATGGAAGGCCACCCTTGTGGAGAGCCTATAAATGGGCGCATGAGGGGGCACCTGTCCATATGGATAAGATAGGACTATAAATGCCCTCATCTTGCCATGGCTCTTCTAGGCCTCTTTAGGGTTAAGGCATACTCCCTTCTGAGAATTTCTGGTCTAACCGGTTGTCTAGCTTCAAGTCCTCTTTCTATGAATTGTTTGTAACCAGCTTTTGCTGCAAATGCTACTGCTGATTAATATCTTGCTAATCATAGGTTATGGAAAGACTGTGTTTCTGTCTTAAGGTTCTGTTAGAAATTACTGATACACACACTATATTGTAAATTCTTATCCCTGTATACTGCACTTCTGCATACAGATGTTATGTTAAAGAATTACTTCATCCCCATATGACCATCTCACCTCATAATCAAATGACCCTAAATCCCTCCCTAACCTAACCCCGCCCTCACTAAACTTAATAATAAATGCTGGTATATCCAGTGCATTGTTGGCACTGTGGGACCAGAAGGCAGTGACATCCCCTGGACCCAGTTTTTACTGTCTTGTGTGTGTCTATTGTTTCTCAACCTGCTGACCCACCTAGGAACAAAGAGAGAGCCCCACTGCATTGAGGGCTGCTGGCCAGATCCTGCAATATTTGGCACCCAACGTGGCCTTCTTTGTTCCTGGGCTCAGTGCACTCTGAGTGCATGTTCGTGATGACTAGTCTTCAGTCTGGATGGTAAGGTCTCTGGGTACACTTTTTCTGACTCTCCCCTCTTTTCAGGTTTGTTGACTGGTAATATTCCAGGGTTATTATGGGACAATCACAGTTTAAACACCAGGCTTATCTGTCTTTTATTAAACTTCTTCTTAAACAGGGTGGAATCACAGCTGATTCCAATAACTTTATTCTCTTATTTCAGACTATTGAAAAACATTGTCCTTTGTTCCCTGACAAAGGTTCTATGGGCCTGTTAGACTGGGATAGAGTTGGTACCACTCTCTGCCAACTCATGAGAGATGGTGTTTTACTTCCTATTTCTGTTTGGACTGCCTGGGCTCTTATTCATGTTGCTTTACTTCCTTTTCAGTCTGGTGATCCTCTTCAACTGCCAGAAGTTAACATGGTTGGTGAACCACTCCCTTTACCTTGGGTAGCTGACCCCCCTACTAGTCATCCTTCTGATGCTGAAGAAGAATTCGATCTCTCCTTGTTTTCTCCCCAAGAGGAGGAACCTGGTGATAATCCCCTCCCTCCACCTCCTATCTTGGAACCTGTATATGTTAACTCTTCTTCTACAAAGCCGTTGCCCCCTCTGCCAGAGGAGGATGTGTGACATTCATCTGAATGGCCTGTTTCTAGTTCCTTTCATCCTTTTGGACCTCTCCCCTCTTCTAAGCCTACTGTTTCTTTTGACACTCCAGGATCCCTTATTTCAGAGGTTTGGAATCCTGCTTCCCCCCAGTCCACATCCCAGCATGCTCACTCTCTTTCCCTCTTTTCCTCTGCCCCTTCACAACAGATGTGTGAGTCACCTGTTTGGGTAGAATAGTGGCCGCTTTCCAAACACAAGTTGGAGGCTTTAATTGAAATTGTTAATGATTTACTACAAGCAAACACTATTGAGCCCTCCTAGTCTCCATGGAACTCGCCTGTGTTTGTTGTACAAAAAAGGTCAGGAAAATGGAGGATGGTAACAGACTTGAGAGCTGTTAATGCAGTTATTATACCTATGGGGGTGTTACAACCCAGTATGCTCTCACCTTCCATGATTCCTAAGGAATGACCTTTAATTATCATTGACCTTAAGGACTGCTTTTTTCATATTCCTTTAGACAAGTCAGACTGTGAAATATTTGCTTTTACTGTACCTTCCATTAACAATTCAGCTCCCGCAGCTAGGTATCAATGGAAAGTTTTACCTCAAGGAATGATTAACAGTCCTACTATTTGTCAGTTGTTTGTCGGTACTGTGTTACAACCTATCTGACAGACTTTTAAAAATAATTACATTCTTCATTATATGGATGATATACTGATTTCTGCCCCCACTAAAGATGAGTTAATTCAATGTTTTACCATTTTAAAATTAGCTGTTGCCAAAGCAGGTCTCCACATTGCTCCTGATAAAATTCAACAAGCCACTCCTTTTCTGTACTTAGGAATGCAGCTAGAAGCTCACTCCATTAAGCTGCAAAAAGTCCAACTTCGCACTGACAATTTAAACACCTTAAATGATTTTCAAAAATTACTAGGTTACATCAATTATCTCAGACCAACCCTAGGCATCCCTACTTATGTATTATCTCATCTATTTGCCATTTTATCAGGAGATACAGATTTAAACAGTCCTTGCTCTGTATCTGAGCCAGCAAAACAAGAGTTGTCTTTTGTAGAACAACGAGTGAGAGAGGCACAAGTCTCTCATATTGACACAAATTTACCTTCACAATTTTTAGTTTTTCCTTCCATCCTCTCTCCTATGGGACTTATAGTACAAAATGACTCTCTAGTTGAATGGGTATTTCTTCCTAATTCAGCCTCTAAAACTCTTTCAATACATATTGATCAAATAGCCACTTTGATTGGGTTAGGATGTCAATGTATCACTAAAATTTCTGGCTTTGATCCAAACATTATTGTGGTCCCTTTGTCAAAAAATGAAGTTAAACATGCCTTTTCTACATCTTTGTGCTGGCAGACTAATCTGGCTGACTTCGTTGGCACTATTGATAATCATTTACCTAAGTCAAAATTCTTTCAATTTCTAAGAAATACTTCCTGATTCTACCAAAACTTACTCCTTCATCACCACTAGAGACAGCCATTACCATTTTTACAGATGGATCCAGTAATGGAAAGGCAGGGTATGCAGGACCAAAAGATAAAGTCATTTCTACTCCATACATTTCTGCTCAAAAAGCCGAGTTGTTTGCTGTTATCTCTGCATTACAGGATTTTGATCAGCCTCTTAATATTGTCTCTGACTCAGCTTATGTAGTCCATGCCACTAAGGCAATAGAAACAGCTGCCATCAAAAATATTGCTGACACTAATCTGTTTTCCTTGTTCTCTTTATTACAAAAAACTGTCAGAAACTGAAACCACCCTTTTTTCATCACTCACATTCATTCTCATACTAACTTGCCTGAATCTTTATCCAGTGGTAATCATAAAGTTCATACTTTAGTTTCTGTAGCCATTACAGATGCAAAACAATTTCATCAACTAACTCATACTAATGCCAGAAAAACTTTTCTCTGGTAACTGCCCCAGGGTAAACCAAGGAAGGGAAGTATGATGGAAAGATGTTCAATCTAATATATGGTCAAAAGGTTCTATTTTAACGTGGGGAAGATGTTAAAATATGCTTGTATTTCCCCAGGTGAACATCAATCTCCTGTTTGGATGCCTGCTAGACACTTGAAATTGTGTCCTGAAAATGCATACAACAAGACAGAGAAATTTGCTGAAAAAGCGCCACAGCAAGAAACAACTAACACATCCAATCATCAAAAAGAAGAAAGTGACCATGCTAAGCCCTTTACAACAGACAATCCAGTCAGCCATCCTGAACAACTTGTCTCCAGAGATCCAGGTCTGGCTCAACCTCTGCCTCCTCCTGATGACACTGATCCTTCTACCCTCTGTCACCCCACAGACTGTTAAAAACTATACATATTGGGCCTATATTCCTTTTCCTTATCTTATTCGAGCCATGACATGGATGGACGCACCTATCAGGTCTGTTAATGATAGTATTTGGATGCCTGGTTCTGTAGATGATCCATTTCCCAACTTGTTATTGGCCTATTCAGGGATTTGACTTCTTCCTGGTTTAGTCTTGGGCGGGTGTATGTGCCCAGGAATTTATCCATTTCTTCCAGATGCTCTAGTTTATTTTCATAGAGGTGTTTATAGTATTCTTTGATGGTCGGTTGTTTTTCTGTGGCATCAGTGGTGATATTCCCTTTATCATTTTTTAATATGTCTATTTGATTCTTCTCTCTTTTCTTCTTTATTTGTCTAGCTAGCAGTCTATCTATTTTGTTAATTTTTTCAAAAAACAGCTCCCGGATTCATTGATTTTTTGGAGGGCTTTTTGTATCTCTATCTCCTTCAATTCTACTCTGATGTTATATTAATCCCCAAGACAATGGGGAAAATGTCCCCAGCGCATGTCAGAGATCTTCATAGCAGCCCATTCAATCACAGACCCACAGTCCTAAGAAAACATGGTTTTGTGGCTGTGCCCAGGTTCTCCATAACGTGTGCAGCCTAGTGACGTTGCCCTGCATCCCAGCCATTCCAGCCCTGTCTGAAAGGAGCCAAAGAGCCTGGGCCATGGCTTCTGAGGGTGCAATCCCCAAGACTTGGCACCTTCCATGTGGCATTGAGCCTGCGAGTGTAGAGAAGTCAAGAATTGAGGTTTGGGAAACTCCAGCTAGATTTCAGATGTATGGAAATGCCTGGATGTCCAGGCAGAAATTTGCTGCAGGGATTGGGGTCTCATGGAGAACCTCTGCTAGGGCAATGTGGAAGGGAAATATGGAGTTGTACCCCCCCACACAGAGTCCCTACTGGGGCACCACCTGGTGATGCTATAAGATTGCCACTGTCCTCCATACCCCAAAATGGTAGATCCACTGATGGCTCATATCATGTGCCTGGAAAAGTCACAGACACTCAATGCCAGCCCATAAAAACAGGTGGGAGGGAGGCTGTACCCTGCAAAGCCACAGGGGAGGAGCTGCCCAAGACCATGGGTACCCACCACTTGCTTCAGCATGACCTGCTTGTGAGACATGGAGTCAAAGGAGGTCATTTTGGAGTTTTAAGATTTGAACGCTCTGTTGGATTTCAGACTTTCATGGGGCTGTAACCCCTTTGCTTTGGCCTATTTCTCTCATTTGGAATGGCTGTATTTACCCAATACCTGTACCAGCATTGCATCCAGGAAGTAACTCGCTTGCTTTTGATTTTACAGGCTCCTAAGGCAGAAGGGAAGTCCTTTCTGCCTTGTCTCAAATGAGACTTTGGACTGTGGACTTTTGAGTTAATGCTGAAATGAGTTAAGACTTTGGGGGACTGTTGGGAAGGCATGGTTGGATTTGAAATGTGAGGGTGTGAGAATTGGAGGAGCCAGAAACAGGATGATATAGTTTGGCTCTGTGTCCCCACCCAAATCTCATCTTGAATTACATGCTCATAATTCCCACATGTTGTGAGAGGGACCCAGTGGGAGATAATTTGAATCACTGGGGCAATTTCTCTCATACTGTTCTCAGGGTAATGAATAAATCTCATGAGATCTGATGGTTTTATCAAGGGTTTCTGCTTTTGCATCTTCCTCATTTTTCTCTTACCTCCACCACGTAAGAAGTGCCTTTCAACTCCCACCATGATTCTGAGGCCTCCCCAGCCGTGTGGAGCTCTAAGTCCAATTAAATCTCTTTTTCTTCCCAGTCTCAGGTATTTCTTTATCAGTACCATGAAAACAGACTAATACAGAGAATCTGATAATTATGTGTCTTGGAGTTGACCTCCTTGTGGAGTATCTTAATGGTGTTCTCTACTTCCTGAATTTGCATGTTGGCCTCTCTTGCAGGGTTGGGGGAATTCTCCTGGATAATATCCTGAAGTGTGTTTTCCAGCTTGTTTCCATTCTCCCTGATTCCTTCAGGTAATCCAATCAATTGTAGGTTCTTTTCACGTAGTCCCATATTTCTCAGAGGCTTTGTTTGTTCTTTTGTATTCTTTTATCTCTAATCTTGTATGCATGCCTTATTTCAGCAAGGTGGTCTTCAAACTCTGATATCCTTTCTTCCGCTTGGTCGATTTGGCTGTTGATACTTGTGTATGCTTCACGAAGTTCTCGTGGTGTGTTTTTCAACTCCATCATGTCAGTTGCTTTCCTCTCTGAACTGGTTATTCTAGTTAGCAGCTCCTCTAACCTTTTATTAAGGTTCTTATCTTCTTTGCATTGGGTTAGAACATGCTCCATTAGCACAGTGGATTTTTTTGTTATTACCCATCTTCTGAAGCCTACTTCTGTCAATTCATCCATCTCATCCTCCACCCAGTTCTGTGCCCTTGCTGGAGAGACATTGCGATCATTTGGGGGAGAAGGGGTACTCTGGCCTTTTGGGTTTTCAGTGTGTTTTCATTGATTCTTTCTCATCTTCATGAGTTTGTCTACTTTCAGTCTTTGAGGTTGCTGACCCTTGGATGGGATTTTTGTGGGGACATTTTGTTTTCAGTGATGCTGCTGTTGTTGCTTTCTGTTTATTTGTTTTTCTTTCAATGGTCAGATCCCTCTTCTGTAGGCCTGCTGTGGTTTGCTGGGTGTTCACTTCAGGCCCTATTCATCTAGTTCACTCCCATGGCTGGAGATGTTTACTCAAGGAGTCTGGAGAACAGCAAAGATGGGTGCCTGTTCTTTCTTCTGGGATCTCTGACCTCCAAGGGCACCAACCTTATGACTGTAGGATTACTCCTATATAGGGTGTCTGACAACCTCTGTTGGAATATCTCACCCAGATAGGTGGCACGGGAAACAGGACCCATTTAACAAAGCAGTTTGACTGTTTCTTAGTGGAGGGGATGTGCTCTGCTGGGTGGAAACCCACTCATCTAGGCTGCCTGAATTTTTCAGAACTACCAGGAGAAAGACCCCCACCCAGTGAAGAAAGATGGGTCAGGGTCATGTCTGAAGAGGTGCTCTGGCCATAGTCTACCATAGCCAGTGTGTTTGGCTGTGGGACGTACCTCTTGGGACCAAGCCATCTAGATTCCCTGGTTCCCACAGGGGAGAAACGTGGCTTGGAGCTTAGAGATGGATACCTCCCTTCCCCCACCTAGGGAGCTTAGAGTATTAGGCAGTTATGAGACTTAGTGCTGGCTGCTGCCCTTTTCCCAAGGAGCTCAAATGGCTTAGACTGCAGGCAGCTACAACTGTGGTGCTGGTCACTTATTCCCCCCAGGAACTCAGCAGGCTTAAGCAGATTCTAGTTAAGAGGCTATTGAGAATCTGCGCAGCTCTGGGGTTGGAACCCTACACCCCAGTGGCATGGGTTCGGGAGTGGGATCTCCCGATTCTTGGGTTGCACTATTTCATGGAAAAAGCACAGTTTCCCTGGCGGGGTAGCATGCTCACTCACTGCATCCTTTGGCTGACAGGGTCGGGGCTCCCCTGCTCTGTGTGGCTCTCAGATGGGCCACCACATCACGCTGCTCTTCCTTGCTCTCCGTGGATCACTCCAGCCACCTAATCAGTTCTGATGAGAGAAGCTGGATAACTTGGTTGCTGGTGCAGGATTAGCCTGCCCCAGTATGCTGGGCATCATCCAATTCATTGAAGGACTGAATAGAACAAAAAGGTGGATGAGGGCTGGGTTTTCCCTTTCAATGCCTGGCTGCTTGAGCTGGAACATAGTCTTCTCCTGCCCTCGGCATTCCTGGTTCTCAGGCCTTTAGACTGCAGCTGGAATCTATACTATTGGTTCTCCAGATCCTAGGACCCCTAACTATACCACCAGCTTTTCTGAGTTTCCAGGTTGCCTATTGCAGATTGTGGGACTTCTCAACTTTCATATGCATGTAAGCCAATACTCTCTCTCTCTCTCTTTCTATCTATCTATCTATCTATCTATCTATCTATCTATCTATCTATATCTATCTATCTATCTATCATCTATCATCTATATCTATCATCTATCTATCTATCATCTATCTATCTATCTATCATCTATCATCTATCATCTATCTATCTAACTATCTATCTATCTATCATCTATCTATCATCTATCTATCTATCATCTATCTATCTATCATCTATCTATCATCTATCTATCTATCTATCTATCTATCTATCTATCTATCTATCATCTATCTATCTATCTATCATCTATCTATCATCTGTCTATCTGTCATCTATCTATCTATCATCTATCTATCTGTCATCTATCATCTATCATCTATCTATCTATCTATCTATCTATCTATCTATCTATCTATCTATCATTTATCATCATCTACTTAATCTTACTGGTTCTGTGTCCCTGGGAAACACCAACTAATATAATAATCATTCTATGATGTACTAGATAGGCAGTAGAAAAAATATCGCATGGAAAAATTTATCTGCATCACTCTTTAATCCACATTCCCAATTTCCTTTGGAAAATAAAACAATTCAGAATAGTTTTCTTTCTAATTTTTTTCCTGTAATGCTATATTTGCATTGCCTCATCATCCTGACATATATTCTTTCCACTATTATCTAGTCTACATATTCCTCTTAGACTCACATTTCTAAAACACAAAACTGAATGTCTAGCTAATATTTTCTGTATGCCAAAAAACAAATTGCTTAGCCTGGCATTTCACTTCATCACACCTCTAATTTCTATGATGCATATAACCCTGAAGGCAACTTGTATTTCTGTTAATTCCTCAAGTATACATACACCGGACTGTTGTGTGACTTTGTGTACCTCACATTTATCTCACCTTTCCCCAATTTCCTTGGTGAAGGTCAACGTGTTATTCTTTCCATATACAGATTAATTACTTTCTCTGCTATGAAGAGTTCCTTTATTACTTTCTAGGCATAATTAATTGTTCTTTCTCAGTGCTCTCACAACTCTTTATATAAGATATACATTATAATTTTATATGAATTTGCTGAATACAGTTAGTCACTCTTCTGTTAGAAGTTAAGATTTTGAGTGAACAAACATAATGCTTTCTCATCTTTGTATTCTCAGAATTCATCACACCACTGGATATATTGAATGAAAGAATGAATGGTGCAGAGAACCCATAAATCATGAAATTCAAGAAGTTGGACACAATGAATACAGTGGTCTATGAAGATAAATATTAATAATAAAATTCTTAAAATTGAACACTTTCTCAATGCAACCTGAGAAATAGGGTTAGTTAAAGATACTGGAAGAGATACTCTGGTGTACCTATTTTTATTCAATTGGTGAAAAAGCAGATATAACCAAAGGCAAAACACTTAGATTACAGAAAGAACTGCAACATCACTCAACCATTCCTTGCTAACAAGGAGAGAGTACCAGTGTTTTTCAGTTTAACAGTAGAGTTATAAAATTGTAATAATATAAATTATTTTTCAAATACATTAACAAAACTAAGGATTTTCTGAAGTTTTGATAAAGTTGCAATCTCAAAGTAGATTTCTTGTTGAGTATTATGGCACTACAGGATAGAATTTTAGAGAACAGAGTAGAAGGCAGGAAAAGAGCATTCCTGAAGATATCAGGAAATAGAAACTTTTATGGCCATATTCATTAAGACTTATTACCACTTTTTTCATTGAAAGACATCAGAGTTTTTAATAAAACAATCTAATATATCTTGGTGAATTCACAAGTTTCTACAAAGATTGTACTTTTTTTAAAAATTAAGAGGTCTTCACAATTTGGTGTCATTTTGGTGAATTTGTATGCCCTAAAATTCTTGTTCCTTCTCGTTTGTGAGTAAGCATATCTGAATTTAGTCAAATCCAGTTAAATAATTAAAATATGCATAAAAATAGTAAAAACACATATAGGATAACTGTCAAGACAGTAGTTAATTCTTTCCCCTCACAAATAAAGAATTCAATTTGTATTATTTACAGCTAGAGATACAAATTTCCCTTGAAATAGTTTTTTTTTTATTTATTTTTTTAAAGGTAAGAGCTTTCATATTTCTGGGGCATGAGTGTAACAAGCTCCTGGTCTTGTACGATGGCTGCCTTTTTCTGAGACCCCTTGTAATTCAGTCTTGGAAGTGGAGAAGACAGATTTGCAAAGGAACTTCATTCTTTTTGGGACAGGCAGGGCTAATACAATGTGTATTTTAATATTTTTCAGTTTTCTGTATATTATGATGTGTGGGCATCTTAGCCTAGCCTAGAGCATGCCTTTGATTTGCAAACTAACCAACCCAGAACCACACTTTCTCTACCAGCCCATGCACCGCACAAGGCAGTACTTCTTGGCCTTAACCATTCCAGGACTAGGTTCTAGGCAACTGGGAACCACTCCCAGAGCTCAAAACTCACGGAAATTATTCAAACTAGCCAATTCTAAACTGTTCATCCTGCACTGTCTTGACTTTCCCTTGGAAACCCCAATAAAGACAGTGACCTAAACCTTCCCCTTACTCCTGTCTTCTTCTTCTTAACCACCCTGCTGTCTTTTCATGTGGACCTGTGTGGTATGGCTTGCCTCCTGTCTTTAAAACCTGTAAGTATAGCAAACCTTGTTTTTATTTTCTCTTGAATTTCTCCTCCGTCTCCTCTTGTGCATACACCTGACTGACCATCACATAACAATAATACTATCGTGTGAAATTAGGAAAATCTGTTTAAGTAAACTTGAATGGCCCTGACCATGTTCCACTGATGGGAAAGGATTGAAGAGCCTAGTGTTTGTGCAGAAGTGATCAAAGTCACATCATGAGTGGTTGAAATGGCTACACTGGTTACAATCAGAATCCCAGTGTATTCATTTATAATCAGAAATATAATTTCTAAATAAATAAAATTCTCAAAACAACCGTAAAATTATTTTCTGCAGCGAAGCTAGAAAATCATATCATCGGAAATTTGCTTGGTGCAGAAGGAAACAAAAATGAAGTATGTAAGACTCTAATATGTAATGCTGGAAGCTGCAACACTCACAAGCTATTTCCATCGCACTGAAAAGAACATCTCCCCTCTGGGCAGAGCTTGGAGGATCCCAAGCAGGTGATGTTTGCATCTTTACTGGCATTGTTGACTGCCCTGTGCTGAGGAACGTTTATTCATGCAGTGGTTCCTAAACTTTTTAGTCTCGGGACTCCATTATGTTCATTGTGGGCCCCAAAGAGTTTTTGTTTTATATGGGTTATATGTACCAATATTTGTTTTATTGAAAATTAAAAATGGGAGATGTTTCATGTATTTATTTATTTAAAATAAATGACAATAAACCTATTGTATGGGAACATAAATAACAATTATTATAACAAACTATCATTTTCAAGTACACAAACATTGTTTTGCATTTTTTGCAAATCTCTTTTATATTTGAATAAATAGAAGACAGAGGTTTCGTGTCCTTTTTACATTCTGTCTGTTGCAACATGTTGTTCTGGTTGAAGTATATGAAGAATATCTGGCCTGGCACAGATACAAAAAGGAGTATTTTTAAAACTTTTTCAGTTAGTGTGGATTTTAATACTACACAAAAACTTGACAAGTGGTAGTTTTACAAACAAAATTTGCAATGTTTAATTTGAAAGTTAGCAACCAGGCATGTTGGTGGATGCCTATCCTCCCAGCTACTCCAAGACAGGAGGGCCACTTGAGCACAGGGGTTGGAGGCTGTAGGGAGCTATGATCATACCACTGTGCTCCAGCCTGGGCAACAGAGTGCAAGACTTTATCTAAAACAAATAGAAAAAGAAACCATAACAATAAAGTTATACTGTTACATTGAAATTTATTGGTCTTTATGGCATTACGGATGAACTTTTACCTATGCAAGAATTTTTATCATACATTGGTAATTTGGAAAATATTAGCTCAATAAATATACTAATATTGACATAGGAGTCCATTAACTGTACTTTAAAAACCATGTTCTATAGAATATATTCTGTCTATAAATATATTAATATTTAAATCTGCATATATAATGACTCAATTTAAAAACTAAGATGTAAGTAATAAAAAAGAAATGTTTTTGAATAGTTACCTAAAGAATTAAATTTTAGAATATAAGAAATATGCTAAAAAATTATTAAGCACAAAAAAGTAACTTCTGGTCTGTTGGTAGGACTCTATTCCTAGAAGCTGGAAAGAAGTAATTTAATATAGAATAATTAAAAAGACTAAACTTTTTGCCAATATATATTATGCTTTTTGCCAGTACGTATTATGCTTTATCATTAGATGCCTTATGGAACTTCGCAGAATGACTGGTGTGTGGTAAATTCTCAGTAATATCTGAATAATTGGATAACTCAATAATGAATTAAAAATAAATGCCCTTAGATCATTTTGAGGTTTATTTAGTAGCTGACAGGTGACTAGGATTTTGAACTGCTCCTTAACAGAGACAAAAGACTTGTGTTAATAAGGATCTGACCCAAAGCCATTCTTATCATTTCAGGATGGATATAGTCTAAGTTCTTTGAGTATCTGCTTTGTTCTCCAACTTTGGCAGGAAAGTGATAGGAAGTTTTGTTGTCCATAACTTAAAAATTAGTACTTCTTAGTTTCACTGCTATTTGATTTGTGCTTTATTGTTTGTGACATGAAAAATATGATTTAGTTGGTGCTGACTGCTGTCATGAATTAAGCTGCACTTTGAACTGTGTATTTAGATCTTGTTTTCACTGCACTGGGCAGGCAGCAATAGCTTTTCACCAGTTCCAAGTGAAACAACAGAAGTGACCTACAGCAGAATTCTTAACAGGAATTTTCCAGTTTTCAAGCGATTGACTACTAATACCACTTACAAAACAGAACTCTGGGCCTGAAGAATTGTGGCTTCATAATATCATTTTTGCTAAGTTGTCTTTTTCTTACCCATTTTGCTATATGAGGGTTTCAACTCACACAACTAAGTTTTATTGCTATAGCTCAGACATTGTGCCAGACCAAGTAAAGATGCCAGGAGGTATCTGAAGATATATGAAACACAAGATATAATATCAAGTGCTATGGGTTGAAATGTGTCCCCCCAACATTCACATGTTGATATTCTAACCTCCAATACCTTTGAATGTAATTTGATTTAGAAACGGGATTTACAGAGGTAATAAAATTAAAATTATTAGGATGGACTCTAAGATAACTAGTGTCCCTACAAAAAATGGGAAATTTGGAGACAGTCACATATAGAAGAATAATGCCATGTGAAGATGAAGACAGAGATTGAGGTGATGGTTTCTACACCAAAGGTTGCTAAGGAAACCACCAGAAGCTGGGAATCTAGGAGGAACACACAGAACGTATACCGTCACAGGAACCAATCCTGCTGACAACTTGCTCTCAGACTTCCAGAACTGCGAGACTGTGCATTTCTAGTTTTCTAAGTCACCCAGTTTGTGATATATTGTTACAGCAGCTCTAGAAATTAACACACTAAGATACTTAGTCCTTCTATGTTGTTCTAAATTAAATTACTTCTCTTCAGTTTCTAGGGATACACTCATTTTGGGCTGAAACCATACTTTGCTTGTTTGGGAGGATCAAATGTTTTTCACATGACGATTGGGCATAATGATATTAGCATTTTGGAGGCTACGGATACTGACACTTCTTTGGTGTTTGAAAAGGTTATTGAGACTTATGGATAAAAGCAACAGATGAAGAAGTACATGTTATAGATCGAATAATGAGTCTGAAATATATTGAGAGTCACCCAGGATTATGCCCAGCAGGAAACTGGCTAATTTCGGTGCTTTTCTGATTAAGCCATATTAAAGATACCGAAAATAAATGATTTTCTACCTAGCCAGGTGATTACGTTTCATCATACTCTCTAAAATAGGTAAACCACATAAGACATGATCAATATACAGAACAGTGATTTAAAACTATCATGAAATGTTTTGGGAACTTTGTGGAAAGAAAATATACAGTTTAAAATCATCTCAGCTTTTATTTCTTTAACACCAATGTAGAAGGCAGAATAATGGTCCCCCGAATGTGTGCATGCCCGAACCCACAGAATCTGTGAATATGTTACCTAACATGGCAAAAAGACTCTGCAGAGGTGATGAGGGTTTGGTCCTTGTGAAGAGAAGATTATCCTAAATTATTCAAGTGGGTTCAGTTTAATCACATGGGTTCTTAAAATTGATGGCCCTTTCTTGGATGAGTTCAGAGTCAGAAGATGTGACTGAGAAAGAAGGCGCAGAGAGTTGCCACGTTGCTGGTTGCTGATTCTGAAGATGGAGGTGGTGGCCATGAGCCAAGGAAAGCAGGAAGCTTCTAGAAGCTGGAGAAGTAAAAAAAATGGATGATTTCCTGAAGCCTCCAGAAAAAAATATTGCTCTGTCAGCAACATAATTTTTATCCAATGAGACCCACTTGGGTTGGACTTCTAACTTACCAAACCGTAAGATAGGAAATTTGTTTTGGTTTAAGCTACTAAATTTGTGCTAACTTACTACAGCAGCAATAAAAAACTAATACAATCAATAGATTATCAACAAGTATGTATTGATCATCTAATTGTGCAGCATGCTTTAAAACATACTTGTATCAGAGTATGAACGATAATACAACAGTTTGTTGTGAAACATAAGAAGATATGAGATTAATATGTAAAATGTTAGAAGTGAGACTCAGTATTTTTAAACACCTTTGATACCCATAGCCATATTGTAAGCAAAAAAAAATTTAAACAATTTGCCCAAGACCACACAATTATTATTTGTCTAGTTTCGTCTGAATTCATGGCTGAGTTTTCTGAACTCATTCACTCTACTTTTTCTCAGGATTCCTGCTACTGAACAGTTAACTCCCTACATAGAATATTAACTTATGGGTCACATATTTATTTTTAACAAAAGTGATATTTCAAAGAAAACTTAGAAGTCTGAAGAATAAATATTTCAAGTATTATTTTAATTATATATGAATAATATTCTCTATTATTATTTTAATTAAGATGAGAAATAAAACTCAGAATATACAATATCTTTGGAGTAGCTATGATATTGTGGGGGTGCAGCATGAGAGGTAGTTTTTTTTATTTATTTTTATTTTTATTTTTATTATTATACTTTAGGTTTTAGGGTACATGTGCACAATGTGCAGGTTTGTTACATATGTATCCATGTGCCATGTTGATTTCCTGCACCCATTAACTCGTCATTTAGCATTAGGTATATCTCCTAATGCTGTCCCTCCCCACTACCCCAACCCCACAACAGTCCCCGGAGTGTGATATTCCCCTCCCTGTGTCCATGAGTTCTCACTGTTCAATTCCCACCTATGAGTGAGAACATGCAGTGTTTGGATTTTTGTCCTTGCGATAGTTTACTGAGAATGATGGTTTCCAGTTTCATCCATGTCCCTACAAAGGACATGAACTCATCATTTTTTATGGCTGCATAGTATTCCGTGGTGTATATGTGCCACATTTTCTTAATCCAGTCTATCGTTGTTGGACATTTGGGTTGGTTCCAACTCTTTGCTATTGTGAATAGTGCCGCAATAAACATACGTGTGCATGTGTCTTTATAGCAGCATGATTTATAGTCCTTTGAGAGGTAGTTTTTAAGCATATACTTTGTGTTCACTATTTTTTTAGTTTTATGTTTCCACTTGAACAGAGAAAGAAGTGATCTCTGAAACACCTCCTCATTAGGCAGGAAACTTTCTTAGGAATCTATTATTTCTTGATAAAGTTTAAGTGTAGCCTCAATCTCTTTTAACTTTCTTTGGGAGGGTAATACACATATCAATTGGAGACCCTCCTCTGCTCCTTGGAGATGAAAATTACCTTGAGCCTCTTAATATAATTTATGAGAAAGCCCAATAATCTGTCTAGGATTGATGCAAGTTCCCAGGGGTCTTATGTATTCATAGCCTTCTCTACCTCTGGGGTTTCCGAGTCCACATATGCTGTTCTGCTACCAATATTAACCTTGAAAGACTCCACAACATCAAAAGAGTAGATTTTCCTGAAGATACCAATTTGACTATTTTAGATATTTCATTTAAGTGGAATGAAACATTTTTGTCCAGCTTATTTCATTTAATTTCTTCAAAGTTCATCCAGTTCATCCATGTTTTAGCATGTGTCAGAATGCCTTTTCTTCTTCTTTTTTTTTTTTTTTTTTTTTGGAGACAGAATCTCACTCTGTTCCCCAGGTTGGAGTTTTTTGACATGATCTCAGCTCACTGCAACCTCTGCCTCCTGGGTTCAAGCGATTCTCCTGCCTCAGCCTCACAAGTGGCTGGGATTACAGGTGCCTGCCACCACACCCAGCTAATTTTTGTATTTTTAGTATAGATGGGGTTTTGCCATGTTGATCAGGCTGGTCTCGAACTCCTGACCTCAGGTGATCTACCCGCCTCGGCCTCCCAAAGTGCTGGGATTACAGGCATGAGCCATCACGTCTGGCTGCCATTTCTTTTTAAGGATGAATAATAGTCCACTGTGTATATATATATATATATATATATACACACACACACACACACACACACATATATAAAATATATATATTTGTTTAGCCATTCATCCGTTAATAGACTTTTGGGTTGCTTTCACCTGTTGGCTATTGTGAACAATGCTGCTTTCAACATTTGTGTACAGACTTATTTTGAGTCTCTGCTTTCTGTTCTTTTCTCATTGTTGAGTTTTTGACCTTGCACTTTATTTATATACACCACTTATTCTTTTTTGTGTCCAGAATCATCTCAATTTATTTTTCTTTCTTACTGCTATGATCTTTCATTTTGCTCCTCTCTCTTTATAACAATAGAGACATGTTCTCTGTCTTAAACAGCGCATTTGGCCTAAAGCCTTTGTAAGGCCCTTGCCCTTCTTGGATTTAAATTTTCTTTTTTTTTTTTTTGAGACGGAGTCTCGCTCTGTCATCCAGGCTGGAGTGCATTGGCGCGACCTCGGGGTTTCACCGTGTTAGCCAGGATGGTCTCGATCTCCTGACCTCGTGATCCACCCGTCTCGGCCTCCTAAAGTGCTGGGATTACAGGCGTGAGCCACCGCGCCCGGCCTGGATTTAGATTTTTACATTAAGAAGTTGGTCAAAGTATTTTCCCAAACGAATATAGTTCCCTGTCTAAGATGAATTCTTATACCAACTATTAAACTAAAAGATTCTGTTTTCATCACTTTTTCAGGAGTTCATTGCTTCCCACTGTGAAGGCCTGGAAGAAATTGGGAAGGCCAATTCAGAACATTTTTTGTTTTTGTACTTTGCAGTTTATTTTTCTGTGTGGATTTAATAGAATAGAGAGATATATCCTAATAACTGGAATTGGCCATTTTAATATAAGAAGCTATATTTTTAATAATATGAAGTATAGATAACACTTTATAGTATATAATTACATACTATATAATGCTAATATATTATATATAAATATATAACCTGTTGTATAATATATAATTATATAAATTATTTTTTTCAGAAAAGGTAATTGAAAAACTTCAACCTCCAGAATACATAAATAGCATAGCTGTTTTAGCTCATGCCACAGTTTGCATAATATTTCTCAAAATATCCAAAGTAAGACAAGAAAGACTTTTGGGGGGCATGAAAAATAAATTTGGCAGAGGCCAAACTGAAAACAACTATTTCTCTGGGTAATAAATGTCCCAAAAGATTAACCAGGTTTTTTATATTACATAATTTGGACTAAAATATTTGTTTTTCCTGAGCAGCGCAATGTTTTTCACATACCACAATGTTAGAAAGTTAGTGCTGTATCATTAAATTCAAATATGTAATGTCATGTTACATGGTAGTAATCTTTTTGTCGTAAGCCACAGAAAATACGTTTGGTTCATACTGACATTTATTATTAGAAAGGAGAGTTAAGCACCCGATTGAATAATTTGGGAGTAGATCTTGCTGAGACATTAAGACCTTTAAATTAGAGGAAATAAATAATTAAATTTATTCTATAATTGCATTTAGATGGGTAGACAAATAGAAACAATTGTAAAAGTTTTCTATATATCGTTTTAAAGTAATTCATGCTAGAAAATGATGATGTCTTCTGGAGGAGACAGAAAGTAAGATTTGATCAGGGAACTCATGTTATCTTTAAGCCTGAGGTTGTATGCTTCTGGGATGACATTAGTTGTAACTACTTACGTCTTACACATGGTTTCCTAGAGAATGGACTATTATAAATGCTTATGAGTTCTAAGACAGATAGTAAAGAGAATTACTTAAAATAATAAGATAGGCTCTTAGCAAGTTTCATACTGTATTTTAGGGGGAATCCACAACTATAGCAAACTCCATTTGAATGCTGAACATCTAATTATTTGGAGGCCACAAAATATATATGGTTTATTTCTTAAATATTGATAAACTCTGAATTTATTAGTCATTGAGATGTTCTTATTTTTTACAACAATTATTTTAGTCATTTAAATGTCATGATTTTATAATTTTTAAAATGGTTTAGGATTGCTTAAAAAAACATTAGTTACTTATTTTCATAAATACATTTCAAGTTCTTATAATAATACTGATTGAGGAAAATGTTCACTTTATAAGCAAACTAAATGTGGCAACTAATCATTCAGGCTATTTTCCACCTGGTACAAATATTGAAGAATAGCTCTTAATTCTCTCTAGTGTCATTCAGCAATAAGAAGACATCATCTACTTTATAAAAGGCCAACTGGATTATTAATTAAAAACTAATTACATCAATTAAAAATCCTAAGTAGTTAATTTGTACTTAATAATTTTTTATTTACTGGTATAACTAGATATTATTTTTTGGTTATTGTTAATATTATAGAAATATTCATTACAATATCTATGGAAAATAAAATATCCATTAAAATTAAGAACTCATGTCTTTTCAAGCTTGTATTATAAGCTAGCTAAAATGAATTCCTTTTAACTTGTTAATAAATTAGGCACATTCACAATTAGTTGGGTTTTTTGTGATTATTATTATTTTGGCAGTGACAGGGTCTCATTATGTTGCCTATCTGGTCTCAAACTCCTGGCCTCAAGTAACCCACCCATCTTGGCCTCCCAAAGCACTGGGATTACAGGCGTGAGCCACTGCACCTGGTCTAAGTGTCAATTTATGTAGGAATATATTCTTTAACATAATATGATCCTTTTGCCTTACTCCAGATTTTAGTGTCAATTTTCCCAACAGGATCACTGTTGATTTTTCAGATACTTTTTACATCTTGGTATAAATCTCTTTTAGCTTCTATTTTTTTCCACACACATTAATACATTGTAATTTATTTAAAGAAATAAACCTGTTTTATTTTGGGGGAAAAATTATCTGTCTGCCTTGCGTAGAAGCCATGATACTGTGTTATGTCAATTCTGGTGCCTCTGAGGCTTTTACTGTTCATGAAGTAAGTCCAAGTGAGCCACCTAATTTGATTGTTCCTGTGAACTCCACTCCAAATTAGGAGAGTCTTTGAGATATTCACAACTGTGACACCATAAATTGTGGTCAACCCCTTAACTATGTAGGAACCCCCACTAGAACCCCAGAGTTGATATGAAGATTACTTTATACTGAAGATTTTTGGGATTCAACAGACGCAGAAAGAAGCCTTCTCATAGCTTCCCTTATCTGACTAAAAGCAGAAACTTCTGAGAAATGAGGTTGCCATAAATTCCTTTTCTTAGAGCAGCTTTTACTACCAGGAAGGAGACCAAGAATAAGCCTATTATAAATCCCTTCTCTTAGGGAGTTTTATGGCCATGAAGAAGACAGAAAAACTACTTGCACCTGAATGAACAAGCAATATCACAAACTTTCTTATCTCCTGTTTGTTCTTCTATAAACTTCCTTGTCCTTCCCAAAGAGTCCCACTCCCTTTTCCCTACTAAGTTAGTATATAAGCCTATAACTTTAACCATTTATTAAGCTACTTCTTTTGTAAACACCTGTATGCATAGAAATACATTTTTTTGTCTTCTGTTAATCTGTTGTCAGTTTAATTTGCAGGCCTCCAGGACTTAACCTAAGAGCGTAGAGAAAAGGTTTTTCTCTCTATCAACTACCTTTTCTCTTGGAATGAGATTGTAGGTAGGACTTGAGAATGTATAACTTCCTCACGGGATGTAATAACATCTTAGATTAATTCAGCTCCTAAAGTTCACAAGGCATTTCATAAATATTCACCTATTTAATCCTTATAATAACTGTGAAATAGACAGTATTAAATTTTAATAATCATTATTTATACAGAAACTAATAAAAAATTATAAATTAAAATTTATTTTGAATAGAAGTTCAGATTTTACCTCAAAATTTCAATGTTTCTTGAAATTTTATTGTTTCACTTTTTTGAAAAGGGGAATAAGCATCAATAAATTACAAGACTATTAACCTAATTTTATTAGAAAACATAATAATACTTGCCATTTATCATGAATATTTTAGATGTCAGTCACTGTGCTAAGAGGTGTTTTATGTTGTGAACCCCCAAAATTTGAGAAAGGTCTCAGTTAATTTAGAACGTTCATTTTGCCAAGGTTGAGGATGCATGCCATAACATAACCTCAAGAAGTCCTGATGACATGTGCTCAAGGTGATTGGGGCACAGCTTAGTTTTATACATCTTAGGGAGACATGAGACATCGATCAATATATGTAAGAAGTGCATTGGTTCTGTCCAGGAAAGGTGGCGACATCTCCAAGCAGGTAGGGGGCTTCCAGGTCACAGGTAGGTGAGAGACAAACGGTTGCATTCTTTTGAGTTTCTGATAAGCCTTTCCAAAGGAGGCAGTCAGAATATGCATCTATCTCAGTGAACAGAGGGATGACTTTGAATAGAATGGGAGGCAGATTTGCCCCAAGCAGTTCCCAGCTTGAACGGACCCAAGACATTTTCCTTTCACAATGTCTATTACTTCATTAGATTGTCGCAACGCCCTATGAGGCAAATTATGATAATAGCTCTTATTTATGTTCTGCTTTGCATTGTCTGGGTGCGGTCCTAAGTGCTTCCATATGTTCAATCACTTAATAATCACAAGATATTGAAAATGAATCATATACTTTCATTATTATTGAAATGTTATGATGTCAACAGTGGCATGAAGAGGGTAAGAAACTAACCCAAGGTCACATGGCTATTGAGTGGGAGAACCAAATTTCAAATTTAGGAAGCCTGACTCCATATTCTTCACCATTATGTTTACTGCTTTGTAGTACATAAACATTCCAGCAGAACACAGTAAAAAAAAAGTTAGCGGTCAATGAAAGCTGCTCTTCTCTCTTCCTTTCCTGCCCAGTGTACAAGTAAAGGAACTAAAAGAAAAAAGAAACCAACCACATTAAGAAGTGAAGCTGAACTCAAACCAGTCTTATATTTAAGTTTAGTGCTAAGTTCTATTCACTTATTTATTTCCTTCTCTACATCACAGCTGTCTTATGCACAGTTATGTGCTAGCTGAAATTAACACTCCTGCTTTGGCAGACAAATTTCTTGATTATATATATTGTAGTTTTCGTGAGGATGCTTTAAAATCAGACCATTTCAAAAACAAATTTCTTTTCGTATCATATATGCATTGGGAAGAAGTCTTCCAAACATATTAAATCCTCCCATCCCATAAATTCTCAAGGCTAAATGAACACACTCTTTAACAGTAATAGACTACTTTTCGAGTTCCCATGCAAGATATTAATGCTAAGATATTGGAGAAGCCTTAAAACACCGACATACATTTACAAAACAATGGCTTGGATGATAGCACTTGTCTTAAGTATTAAACTACCATCACATAGAGACTGAATCAGAAACCTATTCTCCAGTTTTATTTATTTCCCACAAGAAATAAATGAGCACTCTGAGATTAGAGAAGAATCACTTTACTGGGGAGCAGCTGAATTTTTAAATCTTAGTAACCTATAACTTGTATTATGGTAGCTTGATTAATTTTTGTCTTCCCCTCAATGACCAGAAGGAGCTCCTTAAAAGGAATGATCATATCTTATTTATTTATTTGCATTTCTAGTGCTTAGCACTTGTAAACCTGTCCTTACCTGCCTCACTCTCATTTTAGTCATAAGCTTAATCCTGCCCACCTGTGTTCTGAAATGTATGCTTTCACACCACTTCAAGGACCACCCTCCATTAAGTATGCCCTGTCTCATGCATTTCTCAGCTGGTTGTACCTTAAAGCTTTAAACACACTGTGCTCTGTTCATATTTAAAAGCAACTACAGCCAAGCCTCAGACCTCCCCTAGCCCTAAGTCCTCATTAATAAACACAGGATTTATTTCATTTCAAAGCCAAATATTTTATAAAAATAATCTGTTCTTTTAATCTCTAATTTGAATACATGTATTGTCTAACACATTCTGGTCTGACTTCATTTACTACAAGTCCAATAAAACTGCTGTAACTATGGTTACATGGTTATTTAGCAACGTTCTCACTACATTAGATGAAGGAATATTATTCAGTTCTTATTACTGATGCTTGAACTACTCAATACATAACAACTCTCTCCTTCATGACTGAGTTCTGAAACAGTTGAGAAATAGGACACAGGTCAGTGGAAATGGAGATTAAAATGTCAGCATATCACTTATAATATATAAGTCAAAGGACATGGATTCTCTGTGTGGCTAAATAGGTTTTCTTACCCTCCCATGAATGAAATGTACCAGCCAAGCTATAGGCAAGACCCTTTGCCATAGCAGGGGATAGAAGGGAAGGCATTGTATCTTCAGGCTCCTTCTTCCAACTCACCCTTCTGATTTGTCACTCTGTGGGTAAAGAGCAGCCAGAAAAGTTACTTTAAGAACGATTTCTTTACATGGATTATGAGCCCAGAAATAAAGGAGATTCCTCTGTTGCACTTTTCCTACTTGGTCTCTTTTTATATTTGACACAATTATTATATGCTTACCATTGAACTTCTTCCTTAGCCTTGGTGATGGCCATTTAATTCTAATTGCTAGCATATATCTTTTATTGTTTCTTATCAAACTCCTTCATGGTTTTTATTTTTAATTTAACTTTTAAAATGAGTTTTTCTTTAAGATTCTATTCTTCATTTTCTCTTTATATGCTGCCATAATTTGAATACTTGCCCCTCCAAACCTATGTTGATATTTGATCCCCATTGTTGAAGATGGGGCTTAATGGGAGGTGTTTGTTCATAGCAGATCTCTCATAAATGCTTTGTTGCCATCCTCCTGGTAATGAATAACTTCTTGCCCTATTATTTTCCATGAAAGCTGGTTGTTGAAAAAAAGAAGGCACCTCCACTCTGTCTTTCTTGCTTCTTCTCCTGTTATGTAATCTCTGCACATGTTGGCTCCTTCACCTCTTGCCATGACTAGAAGCTTCCTGAAGCCCTCACCAGAAACAGATGCTGATGCCATGTTTCTCATACAATCTGTGGAACCATGAGCCAAATAAATCTCTTCTCTTTATAAATTACCCAATCTTAGGTATTACTGTATAGTAACACATATGGAGTAAAACATGGTATAGGCTGAACTTGGGTCATTTCCTATATATCTGTCAATTTGTTTTCCACTTTTGTAATGTTGATTTAGAATAGATGTCTCTAGTTCAGATCTCTTTTCAGGGTCTAAAACCCGTATATTAAACCATCTATTAGAGTTTTCGCAGGATGTCTGATAAGCAATTCAAGTTCAGTATCCATACTTGAACTCATAATCTTTCGTCTCAAATTATCTCCATAAAATTTGCATTATTTCTCATTTTAGACACTCAAGCATTGTCCTTTAACTCCCTCTTTTTTACCCTAAAAATCTAATAGTTTCATTGTGTTACAAATTTTTACCTTTCTTTCATGTTTCTTCTCAAACTTTGAATTCATGTCTTCATTTTTACTTTGGTAAGAACAATGGGGCATCCAGATTTGTATTCCAGACCCAGTAATTTTATTTCCCTGTAATCAATTTTCCAAATGATTGATGGAGTAAGCTTTAAAAAAAATGTGAATATGGCGTTACTGTGATCACGCTCAATGCCTTTGCTCAGATAATTTGACACAAAGAACTTGGTCAATCACTGGTAAAAACAAGTTAATTGATCGCATATTTTATTGAAACTAAAATTCAGTTAAAGTTTTTTAGACCTTTCTTTTTTCAAGTGTTATACATAAATATCATACCCATTGCATTTCTTTTGAGACAGTTTTTATGTTTTTTATATGACCTAAGTGTTTTTGTCTTTCTGAAATTGTTCTCCAAGTCAATTAGTTTTGTTTGCCTCTGTACATAATTGAAAATTTGAAAACAACATAAATATTATAAAATGTTAAAAACTGTGGAGAACTTTAGTGGTTAATAATAGCGGATTGGTTGAATACAACTTTTGGTTACAAAATAATATGCATATTATAATTTTAAAAAAGATTTGCATCAAATATTTTTCATGCAAAAAGAAAATTTTTCTCTTAGAAAATTCTAAATTAAAATGAAATAGGATACTAAAAGAGAAATTGTTGTCTTTGGGTTGATAGGTGATTCTTTGGACATTTTGCTAGCTTTTCTGATTTATTTATATTTTCTATGATAAATTAAAATTTTGCTTTTAATAAATACAAATAATTAAGAATAATGAAGTAAAAGAAGGAATTTGAATTTTTTGAGGGTTTTCGGCATCATTTTTCAGCACTTATTTCTGATCCTACTGGCAATATTTTTGTAGTTTTAAAAATATTCGAAATGAAAATGTCCAATTTGTTGTTTATTTTTTAAACATTTTTCATATTGCAGTAACTACTGTATAGCCTACCATAATTTACAGCCAGTTTTTCACTGTCAAATAATTAGTTGTTCTCATATTTCTCTAATAAATACTACAGAGCAGGAATGATTGTTAGAGAACAAATTAAAAATATGAAGGAATTTCTACTAAAGTCAAGAACAAGGCAAGGATGACTCATCATTTCTTCTCAACATCATGCTGGAAGTCTTAGTTAATGCAGTAAAACAAGAAAAGAAAAGCTACTCAGATTGAAATGAAAAAATTGAAACTGTCCTTGTTTGCAGATGACATGATTGTCTATGTAGAAAATATGTACAAGACACAAACTGGGTTTGGATTAATTTTAAGAGTGACCAAATGAATAAATGAAAGTTTGTTGAATAATTTACTGCCCAAGATTAGTTGGGGTTCATGTAAAAATATAGCTGTGGGCGGGGCATGGTGGCTCATGCCTGTAATCTCAGGACTTCGGGAGGCTGAGGTGGGTTGATCACTTGAGGTCAGGATTTCGAGACCAGCCTGGCTAACATGGTGAAACCCCGTCTGTACTAAAAAATACCAAAATTAGCAGGACATAGTGGCAGGTGCCTGTAATACCAGCTACTGCAGAGGCTGAGGGAGGAGAATCACTTGAACCTGAGAGGTGGAGGTTGAAGTGAGCCGAGATCACACTACTATACTTCAGCCTGGGTGACAGAGAGACTCTGCCTTAAAAAAACAAAAACAAAAACAAATATATATATATATATATATAATTTATCTGTATATATTATATATATTTATATATATTATCTATATGTATATATAAATATTTATATTATGTATATAGATAATATATATCTACATTTTTGAGACAGATATATATACAAATAGATATGTGTTATATATATAACATATATAACACACCCATATATATAACACATATAATATATATAACATATGTAATACACATAACATATATATAACATAGCCTTAGGAGGCTAAGGTTATGAAAAGAAAATGTTGACAGAATAAGATACTAGGGGCGTAGGGCAATGCGTCCAGCCCCACCCTTGAAAGTAATAATGAGAATGTGGCTGGAGAGAGGACAAGATTGGATATATATATATATGGTTGTGGAAACTAAGCTTGGGTCCAAAATCCTCTTCCAGGTACAATTGTTTTTATTTATATTTTATTTACAAAAGTAAATTCTCCTATTTACTCTTTGTGCAGAGAAAACCTGTTCTCTGTTGGAAAGCTGTTTATTCCTCACTTCTCAAGAGACATTTTAAAAAACATTTGCTGGTACTGGAGCTTTACTGGTATAGGTGGGTGACAGAAGAGTTTAAACTTCCCAACAACTTATGGTACAAATTTTCCTATTTACAAGTAAAATGCCTCCATATACTTCTAGTATTATCTGCAATCAAGCATTTAAATGATGAAAGTAATCCTACAACAAACAGCAAATCAAAATGAAATAAAATATATTAAATATTTAATCCTCCAAAAATTAGACAGAAACACAATATTAACATATATACTTAATGACTGAGAAGTTGGCATTTGTAATCTAAACTGTGATAGAGCTCAACCTTGAATTATTTGCTGAATTTTATCCCCTTTCTTGCTCTTTAAAAATATTGACTTCTCTGAGTTTTTATTCTCTCTTTAGCATGCATCTCAACAGCAGAAACAAATACTAACAGCTTGCAATCTCTCTCTCTCCAAATAAAGCTATAATTGCCAAAAAGCATGTGCAATGTCGCGGAAAGACCTTGGAACACTAAAACTGCCCATCTCCATATAGGTGTGATTCGCTAGGAAAAAGAAAGAACTGTATCATTGTGTATTGTTTTTTCAGTGTCGCTGTTCTAAAACAATTCCCAAACTGCCTTTTTTCAAGCAGATCAGAACTAAAACGGGTTTAAACATTCATCTGGGAAACTAAACGGACACTCCAATGTTATTCTTGTAATGGCTGATAGATGAGGTGGCATCTGTCAACCACAAAGCTTCCTAATGCTTTAGTGCAGTGTTGATTTAGCAGCTGAATATAAGACACAGCTTGAAGCTCATAATGGCTGCCACAAGTTTCATTGGGTTGATATTGCCTTTGTCTTTGAAAGAGAGTTTTCTCCAGGCTTGATCAGTAGCAGAAATAGTTTTGTCTTTCTACTGGACAGAATAAGAGGGGGCTGTCTGTGAAATGGACATATTACCCTCCTCACAGAGTGGTGCATCTCAGAAAGACATTCTCATCAAAAGAGAATTACAGTTTTTAATCAAGAACATCAAGGTCAAACATGTTACAGTTATAAGGGATAGAAAAAAAGAACATAGCACATATATAGTATGCCAAAATTTACTTGGAAAAATTATTCAGTTTTTGAGTATTTGATACTTTTTGTTTTTGTTGTTCTTAAACTGAGGCTTTTATATGTGTTAACAGCTAAATGTCTCAATTTTTTTCCCTATTAAGACAAGATTGCATATTTGCTTTTCATAGAGGAGCATTATGTTGCCCATACTTAGTCTGAGCCAGCTTTCCACCTTCTAAAATATAATCACAACCATATTTTAACTTTTCTCCTTGAGAATTTTTGGTTCATGTACTAGAGGAACCAAAGTGTATCCTAGTCTTTCATTCTACATTTTGTAGAGGAAGTTCTTCATTTTATATTATAAACTTCCTGCCTTTTGGATTAAAAAGTTTGAAGCTTTCTTCTGCAAAAATTTGATTTTGATTACCTTAGAATCTTACACTTAATCAGAGGAGGCTAAGGTTATGAAAAGAAAATGTTGACAGAATAAGATACTAGGGGCTTAGGGCAATGCGTCCAGCCCCACCCTTGAAAGTAATAATGAGAATGTGGCTGGAGAGAGGACAAGATTGGATGAGATTCTAGTGTCTGCTTTAAAATAAAAACTGTTGGGCTCGTGTTCAGTTATTTGGTGAAGTTTCCCCTATCAAAATTATTTCTTTTATTCATTTGCTAATGATAATCTTTAAATAAATTTTAATAGCCCATAGTTTTACTCTACTAAAAAGAACTATCTCTACATAGTTTTACATCATCTGAAATTCTTATTAATCTCTGCAAGGAGGGGTGATTTATCCAGAAGCCTTAAGCTCCTGGCTCTATTTTATATTTTTACTTGCCAAGTGGGCTTTGAACATTTTGCTATGAACCAAAAGGTTTATGAAAATGAACAGATTGTCCCTCTCTACCCCATACGATGAACCCAATTCATACAAAAGCACAGACATTTTCATGGATATTTGACTTTAACATAGAGTAAAATAATTTTTAGCTCATTTTTTCAACACTTATTTCCAAGTCCCATCAAATCATTGTAATTTCTGACATTTAGCTGTGACTTGTTCTTTTCCACTGACACTATCACTTCTCAAGTCTCACATGCTTGTATTTTTCAGCTGTCTTTCAGCTATCTCTGTTCTTTTGCTCTAAACATTGTGTATATGCTTGCTAGACTAACCTTTAAATTTTATGTTCACTAATAACTTACAATTTCTCAGTTAAAAATCTTTAACTGTTTCTTTTGCATGGAACTCAGTTAAAAATCTTTAATTATTTTCCTTTGCACAAATGTCAAACTCAAGACCCCCTGAGGGTCATACTAGAGTTATATCATACCAGAAAATATGAAAGCATGGGGAAAGATTGCTAGAGGGAATTGGCTAGGAACAAGTTTTTGGGAAAATGTTAATTTTCAAAAACTTGTAAAAATATACTTTTTGAATATTTTTACATATTTGAACATTTTAAGTATAAGGTAGATGATATCACAAATTTGTGCTCTCGTCTTAAATACTTATATCCATTTAGTAGACACTAGATGTTACAGTCCAGGTTAGTCATATTTATCATGATTTAGTGGTATATGTTCCAGTTTTAATCAGTATAAAAATCTGGGCGGGCGTGGTGGCTCACGTCTGTAATCCCAGCACTTTGGGAGGCCGAGGCATGTGGATCACTTGAGGCCTGGTGTGAGACCAACCTGGCCAACATGGTGAAACCCTGTTTCTACTAAAAATATTTTTAAAATTAGCTGGACGTGGTGGTGGGTGCCTGTAATCCCAGCTACACGGGAGGCTGAGGCAGGAGAATTGCTTGACTCCGGGAGGTGGAGTTGCAGTGAGCTGAGATCGCACCACTGCACTCCAGCCTGGGGGACAGAGTAAGACTCTGTCTCAAAAGAAATAAAAAAAAAATCATTTTTGGCATTCTTGGCATTTTTTTTTTAAAAGAAATGTGTTCATGCTATAGATATTTGGCTATATTTTCAATAATTTAATTATTTGTAATACCTCAAGAAAATTTACCTAAAGCAAATTGATTTGAGATTACTTTCTAAGATGCATACAAATGTTAGAGAATACATACATAAGACCTGTTGGGATACCATTCATTGGAAATAACTCACAAAGTTAGAACCAGTAGCAAGCTTAAAGGTCACTCACTTCCCACTGGGCAGTGAGGCTTTTAAACTGCATGAGTAGGAAAGTATATCCTCTTCCTTGGCATGATCAGGGTCTGGGGTCAACTCTCACTCTTGAGACTGTATGATGTAACAAGTTAGTGGCATATTTCAGAACAAAAATTTTCATGGTTGGAGATGTATCCGTCTATCTTTTTAGTCAAATCATTAGACTGGGGTCCAGTCTTGAAAACTGATCAGGATTGATTAAATTAAGCCCAAGGTTATGACAAGTTTCCACAGGGATTTGCAATAGACCAACTCCTTTTCTGAGCGGCCAGCCTGAGAAGGTAAGTTTTAGATAAGGGATTGTGTCTTTCACCAGACATTAATTTGAGTTTTAAAAAAGCATAGACCTGGAAGTGGAGCCAAGATGGTTGAAAAAAGACAGCTCCTCTCTAGGGCTCCCACTGAGAAGGACAAAAACTGCAAGTGCTTTCTGAATCTTCAATTTAGGTACCAAAGTTCTCTTACTGGGACTGACTAGGTGATTGGCATGACCCACTGAGAGTGAGCAAAAACAGGGTGGAGCAAGACCCCCACCGGGGAGCTGCAGGCAGCAAAGGAACTACTTCCCACAGCCAAGGGAGAGGGTGAAGGACTGTGCTTCCCCTCACTGAAAACCAGGCTTTTCCCACAGATCCTTGCAACCTGTGGGTTAGGAGGTCCCCTCCTGGGCCCATGCTACCAGAGCCTTGGGTCCCAAGCACAAAGCTGTGGAGAATCACAGCAGCTGCTCAGATCGGCAGCTGCTTTCAGCAGGCACTGAGACACAGGAGTATTTGCATACTCCAGCTCTGCCAACTCCCTTGAGGCAGGAGATCTGATTCCTCCATCTTGCGGGAAGGGGGCTGAAGTCAGGTAACTGAGCAGCCATGCTCCCATGGAACTCCAAAAGCTAATATCCACTGGCTTGGCATCACCACCCGCCAGCACAGCCGGCCATAAACTGTCTAAGAAGAGTGAGTTCCTGGAGAGGAGGGACAGCACCATCACTGTAGGTGCATTCCACTGCTTTCCCTTGTCACCGGTGCCGGCGAGATGGGGTGAGACCCGCATCCACTCTTCCTCACTGGGTGGGACCTCCCTATAGGAATCTCAGCATCCCCGGCCAAGGGTTTATGGACAGAACACTGATAACCCTAAGAGGAGCCCCTAGGAGGAGGGGTGGCTGCGGTATCCTGAATCAGAGATCTTACTCTTTTCTGCCTGCTGGCTCTGGAGAGTTAGGGCAGCCCAGACCAGGGGGATTCCCCCCAGTGCAGCACAACTGCCCTGCCCAAAGGCACACAGACTGCTTATTTAAGCGAATCTCTGATCCAGCTCCTCTTGACAGAGTGAGACCTCCTAACAAGAGTCTGCAGACACGTCATACCGGAGCATTCCGGCTGGCATAAAGCCAGTGCCCCTCTGGAACAGAGCTCCCAGAAGAAGGAGCAGGCTGCCATCTTTGCTGGTCTGCAACCTTCCCTGGCTATGTCTCCAGGGATGGGAGGGACCCAGGTGAATAGGGGCTAGAGTGGACCCCAAGCAAACCTCAGCAGTCCTACAGAAAAGGGGCCTGACTTCTAAAAGAAAAACAAATTGAATGCAACAACATCAATGAAAATGACACCACAAAAACCCCATCCAAAAGTTAGCAGCCTCAAAGATCAAAGATACATAAACCCATGAAGATGAGAAAGCATCAATGCACAAATGCTGAAAACTCAAAAAGCCACAGTGTCTTTTCTCCAAAAGATTGCAACATGTCGGCTGGGCGTGGTGGCTCATGCCTGTAATCCCAGGACTTTGGGAGGCCGAGGCGGGTGGATCACGAGGTCAGGAGATCGAGACCATCCCGGCTAACATGGTGAACCCCCATCTCTACTAAAAAAATACAAAAAATTAGCTGGGCATGGTGGTGGGCAACTGTAGTCCCAGCTACTCAGGAGGCTGAGGCAGGAGAATGGTGTGAACCCAGGAGGTGGAGCTTGCAGTGAGCCGAGATCATGCCACTGCACTCCAGCCTGGGCGACAGAGCAAGACTCTGTCTCAGAAAAAAAAAAAAAAAGATTGCAACATGTCTCTATCAAGGGCACAGAACTAGGCTGAGGCTGAAATGGGTGAATTGACAGAAATAAATAGGCTTCTGAAGATGGGTAATGATGAACTTTGTAAGCTAAAGGATTATGTTCTAACTCACTGCAAAGAAACTGAGAATCATGAGAAAACATTACAGGAGCTGTTAACCAGAATAACCAGTTTAAAGTGGAACATAAATGATTTGATGAGCTGAAAAACACAACACAAGAACTTCATAATGCAAACACAAGTTTGAATGGCTGAATAGACCAAGTGGAAGAAAGGATATCAGAGCTTGAAGTCTATCTTGCTGAAATAAGGCAGGCAGACAAGATTAGAGAAAAAAGAGTAAGAAAGAATGAACAAAACCTTTGAGAACTATGGAATTATGTTAGAAGACTAAACCTATGACTGACAGGGGTTCTTGAAAGAAATGAGGAGAATGGAACCAAGTTGAAAAACACACTTCAGAATATCATCCAGGAGAACTTCCCCAAACTAGTAAGACAGGCCAACATTCAAATTCAGGAAATCCAGAAAACCCCAGTAAAATACACAAGAAGATCAAGCCCAAGACACATAATCATCAGATTCTCCAAGGTTGAAATGAAGGAAAAAAATGTTAAAGGCAGCCAGAAAGAAGGGACAGATCACCTATAAAGGGAAGCCCATCAGACTAACAGCAGGCCTCTCAGCAGAAAACCTACAAGCCAGAAGAGACTGGGGGCCAATTTTCAATATTCTTAAAGAAAATTATTTTCAACCCAGAATTTCATATCCAGCCAAACTAAGCTTCATAAGTGAAGGAGAAATAAAATTTTTATCACACAAGCAAATGCTGAGAGAATTTGTCACCACCAGGCCTGCCTTGCAAGAGCTCCTGAAAGAAGCACTAAATAGGGAAAGGAAGAACCATTATCAGCCACTACAAAAAACACACTGAAATACACAAACCAGTGACACTATAAAGCAATATATACACAAGTCTGAAAAATAACCAACTAGCATCACGATGCCAGGAGCAAATTTACACATAACAATATTAACCTTTAATGTAAATGAGCTAAATGTCCCAATTAGAAAACTGAGATTGGCAAGCTTTTTTTTTTAAAGAGTCAAAATCCACTGGTGTGTTGTATTCAAGAGACCCATCTCACATGCAAAGACAAATGTAGACTTAAAATAAAAGGATAGAGGAAAATTTACCAAGCAAATAGAAAACAGAATAAAGCAGGGGTTGCAATCCCAGTTTCTGATGAAACAGACTTTAAACCAACAGAGATTAAAAAAAAAAAAAAGGCATAGAAGGGCATTACATATTGGTAAAGCGATCGATTCAACAAGAAGAGTTAACTACCCTAAATATATATGCACCCAATACAGGAGCATCCAAATTCATAAAACAAGTTCTTAGAGGCCTACAAAGAGACACAATAATAGTGACAGACCTTAACACACCACTGTCAATATTAGACAGATAATTGAGACAGAAAATTAACAAAGATATTCAGGACTTTAGCTCATCTTTGGATCAAGTGAAACTGATATTTATCTACAGATCTTTCCAGCCCAAAACAACAGAATATACATTCTTCTTGGTGCCACATAGCACTTACTCTAAAATTGATCACATAATTAGAAGTAAATCTCTGCTCAGCAAATGCAAAATAACTGAAATCAAAATAGTCTCTCAGAACACAGTGCAATCAAATTAGAACCCAAGAGTAAGAAACTCACTCAAAACCACAGAACTACATGAAAATTGAACAACCTGCTCCTGAATGACTCCTGGGTAAATAATGAAATTAACACAGAAATCAAGAAGTTATTTGAAACCAATGAAAACAAAGAGAGAATGTACCAGAATCTCTGAGATGCAGCTGGATATGGTTTGGTTGTGTCCCCATCAAATCTCAACTTGAATTGTATCTTCCAGACATCCCATGTGTTGTGGGAGGGACCCAGGGAGAGGTAATTGAATCATGGGGGCCCATCTTTCCCAGTGTTATTCTCATGATAGTGAATAAGTCTTATGAGATCTGATGAGTTTATAATGGGTTTCTGCTTTTGCATCTTCCTCATTTTCTCTTGCTGCTGCAATGTAAGAAGTGCCTTTCTCTCCTGAGGTTTCCCCAGCCATGTGAAACTGGGTCCAATAAGTCCAATTAAACCTCTTTTTATTCCCGGTCTTGGGTTTGTCTTTATCAGCAGTATGAAGACAAACTAATACACAGCTAAAGCAATGTTAAGAGGGAAATTTATAGCACTGAATGCCCACATCAAAAATCTAAAATGATGTCAAATTGACACCCTAGCATCACAACAAAGAGAACAAGAGAACCAAGAGCAAACTAACCCCAAAGCCAGCAGAAGACAAGAAATAACCAAGATTAGAGCAGAACTGAAGGAGATAGAGACAAAAATCTTTTAAAAAAAATCAATGAATCCAGGAACAGGTTTTTTGAAAAAAATTAATAAAATAGACCACTAGCTAGACAAATAAAGATGAAAAGAGAGAAGAATCAAATAGACACGATAAAAAATGACAAAGGGGATATCACCACTGACCCCACAGAAATACAAATAGCTATCAGAGAATACTATCACCAGCTCTATGCAAATAAACTAGAAAATCTAGAAGAAATTTATAGATTTCTGGACAGATACACCTCCTCAAGACTGAACCAGGAAGAAGGTGAATCCCTCAATAGACCAATAACAAGTTCCAAAATTGAGACAGTAAGAGCACACCAACTGAAAAAAGCTCAGGGCCAGATGGGTTTACAGCTGAATTCTACGAAAAATACAAAGAGGGGCTAATACTATTTCTTCTTAAACTATTCCAAGTAATTGAAAAGGAGGGACTCCTCCCTAACTCATTCTATGAGGCCAGCATCATCCTGATACCAAAACCTGGCATAGATACAACAACAACAACAACAACAACAACAACAACAACAACAACAAAAATGCCAGGCCAATATCCCTGATGAACATTGATACAAAAATTCTCAATACAACACAAAAAAGGCCTTTGATAAAATCCAACAATCCTTCATGTCAAAAACTCTCAATAAACTAGTTATTAAGGAACATAACTCAACATAATAAGAGCCACTTAGGACAAACACATGGCCAATATTATATTAAAGCATTCACTTGAAAACTGGGACAAGACAGGGATGCCCTCTCTCACCACTCCTATTGGAAGTTCTGGCCAGGGCAATCTGGCAAGAGAAAGAAATAAACAGTATTCAAATAGGATGGGAGGAAGTCAAATTGTCTTTGCAGATGACATGATTGTATATTTAGAAAACCCAATCATCTCACCCCAAAAGCTCTTTGAGCTGATAAGCAACTTCAGCCAAGTCTCAGGATACAAAATCAATGTGCAGAAGTCACAAGCATTCCTATACACCAACAACAGGCAAGCAGAAGGCCAAATCATGAATGAACTCTCATTCGAATTGCTCAGAGAGAATAAAATATCCGGGAATAGAGCTAACAAGGCAAGTGAAGGGCCTCTTCAAGGAGAACTACAAACTGCTGTTCACGGAAACCAAAGAGGGCACAAACAAATTGAAAAGTATTCCATGTTCATGGATAGAAAGAATCAATATTATAAAAATGGCTATACTGCCCAAAGTAATTTATAGATTCAATCCTAATCCCATAAACTACCATTGGGATTCTTCACAGAATTAGAAAAAGAAAGTTTTAAAATTCATACAGAATCAAAAAGAGCCAGTATAGCCAAGACAATTCTAATCAAAGAGAACAAAGCTGTAGGCATCACAGTACCAGACTTCAAACTATACTATAAGGCTACAGTAACTAAAACAGCATGGTACTGGCACAAAAACAGACACAGTAGAGACAGAATAGAGAACTCAGAAGTAGTATCACACATCTATAACTATCTGATCTTTTATAAACCTGACAAAAACAAGCAATGGGGAAAGGATTCCCTATTTAATAAATGGTGCTGGGATAAATGGCTTTCCATTTGCAGAAAATTGAAACTGGACCACTTCTTCACACCTTATACAAAAATTAAGTCAATATGGGTTAAAGACTTAAATGTAAAATCCAAAATTATAAAAACTCTAGAAGGAAATCTAGTCAATACCATTCAGGCCATTGGCATGGGCAAAGATTTCATGATAAAATTGCCAAAAGCAATTTCAACAAAAGGCAAAATTGACAAATGCAATCTAATTAAACTAAAGACCTTCTGCAGAGCAAAAGAAATTATCATCAGAGTGAACAGGCAACCTACAGAGTTGGAGAAAATTTTTGCAATCTATCCATCTGACAAAAGTCTAATATCCAGAATCTACAAGGAACTCAAACAAATTTACAAGAAAAAAACCATTAAAAAGTGGACAAAGGACACAAACAGGCATTTTTTAAAAGAAGACATTCATGGAGCCAACAAACATATGAAAAAAAGCTCAACATCACTGATCATTAGGGAAAAGCAAATCAAAACCACAATGAAATACCATCTCATGCCAGTTAGAATGACCATTATTAAAAAGTTAAGAAACAACAGATGCTGGTGATGTTACAGAGAAATAGGAATGCTTTTACACTGTTGGTGGGAATGTAAATTAGTTCAACCATTGTGGAAGATGATGTGGCAATTTGTCAAAGATCTAGAACCAGAAACAGCATTTGATGCAGCCATCCCATTACTGGGTATATACCTACAGGAATAGAAATAATTCTATTACAAAGATACATGCACATGTATGTTTATTGCAGCACTATTCACAATTGCAAAGATATGAATCAACCTAAATGCCCATCATTGATAGACTGGATAAAGAAAATGTGGTACATACACCCCATGGAATACTATACAGCCATAAAAAGGAATGAGATTATGTCCCTTGCAGGGACATGGAGGAAGCTGGAAGCCATTATCCTCAGCAAACTAATGCAGGAACAGAAAACCAAACACTGCATGTTCTTGCTTATAAGTAGGACCTGATCAATGAGAACACATCAACACAGGGAGGGGAACAAAACACACTGGGGCCTATCAGAGGGTGGAGTGGTGGGAGGGAGAGTAGTAGGAAAAATAAATAATACATGCTGGGCTTAATACCTAGATGATGGTTTGATAAGTGCAGTAAACCATTATGGCACACATTTAACTATGTAACAAACCTGCACATTCTGCACATGTACCCCAGAATTAAAAATAAAAATTAAAAAAGAAAAGAAAATTTAAAAATCATACTCCCTACTGTATTTTCAAAACTTTTAAATTAAAAAAATAAAGTTTGTGTAACTTAGATCCATATCTTATACTTTGCATGAGCATAAATACAAAATGGATATTATATGTAAAATAAAATTATAAAAATTCTTGTAAGAACACATATTCTCTATAGATTTGGGGATGAGATACGTTTTCTAGTTTTGGCTCAAAATACTGTGCCTGTAAAATATATGCTTGATAGTTTTTCCAAAAAAGAAGAAATAGAATGAACAGAAAAATAAAGAGGAGGAGGAAGAGGGGCATAGAAGGAGGAGGACAAAAAAGAAGGAGAGAAAAAGGAAAAAAGACAACGTAAGTAAAGTCAAGGTAAAATAAAAATCTGGAGAAATATTTAAAATTTATATAGGAAAGAATAAACCAAATGCTATAATACAACAACATAAATTAATAAAATGACCAAAAGGGACAAACTGTATTAATAGTTTATAGAAAAGGGACTCTTAAACATACAGAAAAATAGGCAATACCACAATAAGAAAATAAAAACTGTCATTTTTAAAATTATTTTGGCAAGGTTGTGTAGTAACACAAATTCTCAAACATTATTGTTGTTATTCTAAATTTTGTAAGCCCTGTAGAGGGATATTTGGCAATATCTACTCTAATTTCTATTTCCAAGAACTTATTATATGTATCTACTTGAACAGACAAAAATGATATATGTAGAATGCTAGTCTTCAAAACACTGTAATAGCAAAAGATTGAAAATCCCTCAAGTGTTCATCAATATAGATTGCTCTAATGGATTATGTGGATTACAGCATAATCATTTAACTCTATAGAGTTGAATGGAAATAGGGTGTCTTTTCCCCAATTTATGTTTTTGTTTGCTTTGTTAAACATTAGTTCACTGTAAGTATTTGGCTTTATTTCTGGGTTTTCTATTCTGTTCTACTGATCTACATATGATTTTTTATACTGCTATCATGCTGTTTTGGTTATGATAATATAGTTTGTAATATAGTTTGATGTCAGGTAATGTGATGCCACCAGGTCACATAATGTGATGCCACTTTGATATGGAAAGATTTCAAAGCATATATACTGGATTTGTATTACTAGGAAATATAATAAGAATCTATGTTACTATTTCCTTACCCATGTTTAAGAGAATCCTACAAGGGTACATATGTCACTAGAACAGTGGCTATACTGAAGAATGGTAAGTGGAGGTCAGAAGTTGGCCTGTGCAGGTGGTACAAAATGGGAATGGATACTGTTTATTTCATGTTAACCTGCTTATAATTTTCAAACAATATTTTTAATTTAAAATATTATGTTAAAAATGTAAACATACAAAAATAAAGCGACAATGCAAAATTAAAAATTTTTTTTTTTTTTTGAGATGAACTCTTGCTCTGTCACCCACGCTGGAGTGCAGTGGCGCGATCTAGGCTCACTGCAACCTGTGCCTCCCAGATTCACACCACTCTCCTGCCTCAGCCTTCCAAGTAGCTGGGACTACAGTCACCTGCCACCATGCCCGGCTAATTTTTTGTATTTTTAGTAGAGACGGGGTTTCACCACGTTAGCCAGGATGGTCTCAATCTCCTGACCTTGTGATTTGCCCACCTTGGCCTGCCAAAGTGCTGGGATTACAGGCATGAAACACTGTACTATGTGAAAGTTATTTTGCCTGTATCTCTACTATTAAATATTCTTTATTTATTTGCATTTAACCAATTTAGTCACAGTATATTTTCTTTAACTTAAGCTCTTTAGACCTTTATTCTGATAATTGTGTGTGTGTGTGTGTGCATGTGTGTGTGTGTGTGTACCTGCTTGGAACAAGGTAGGCACACTCCTACTAAGGGGTTTAACAAATCCCTTCTGTCCCTTGGTGAATTTATCAAACCAAGAGTTCAGCTTACACACTAAGAAATTTCACTAATTCAGTATACCAATAGTTAACTTATCATTCAGCCAGGAACATACCCGTATTTTCAAAGATCATAAGATTATAATATAAAATAGGAATAATAATTTATCTCCTAAAATAAGATGTATTACCACATAGCAATAGAAATGTCCAAGTTAGTATATACTTCTGCTATGGTTTGCATGTATGCCCCAAAATTCTTATGTTGGAAACTTAATCCCCAATGAAACAGTGTTGAGAGATAGAATCATTAAGGGATAATTGGGTCATGAAAACTCTGCCTTCATGCATAGATTAATAACGTTATTAGGGAGTGGATTAAGTATTATGAAATTGGGTGCCTGAAATTAGAAAACACAATCCTAAAATTTATATGGAACAACAACAAAAAACAGAGCCTGCATAGCCAAAGGAAGACTAAGCAAAAAGAGTAAACCCGGTGGCATCACATTACCAGACTTCAATCTATATTACAAGGCTGTAATTACCAAAACAGCATGGTACCAGTATAAAAAACATGTAGATCAACAGAACAAAACAGAGAACCCAGAAATAAAGCCAAATACTTACAGCCAACTGTTCCCTGACTAAGCAAACAAAAACATAAATTGGGGAAAAGACACCCTATTTAATAAATTTTGCAGAGAAAACTCACTAGTCACATGTAGAATAATGAAACTGGATCTCTGTCTCTCACCTTATACAAAAATCAACTCAAGATGGATCAAATACTTAAATCTAAGACCCGAAATCATAAAAATTCTAAAAGACAACCTTGGAAAACTCTTCTGGACTTTGTCCTAGGCAAAGAATTTATAACTAAAACCCCAAAAGCAAAGGCAACTAAAACAAGAATAAATAAATAAAGCCTGATTAAACTAAAAGGCTTCTGCACAGCAAAAGAAATAATCAGCAGAGTAAAAAGACAACTCACAGAATAGAAGAAAATATTTGCAAAGTATGCATCTGACAAAGGACTGGTATCCAGACTCTACAAGGAACTCAGACAAATCAGCCAAAAAAATAAAAAATAAAAAATAAATCCTATCAAAAAGTGAGCAAATGACATTAATAGACATTTCTCAAAAGAAGATATACAAATGAGCAACAAACATATGAATAAATGCTCAACAGCAATAATCATTAGGGAAATGAAAACTAAAAACACAATGAGATACCACCTTACTCCTACAAGAATGGCTTTTGTTAAAAAGTCAAAAAACAGTGGATGTTGGAATGGATGTGATGAAAGGGGAATGCTTACACACTGCTAGAATGTAAATTAGTACAACCACTATGAAAAAGATTATGGAGATTTCCTAAAGAATTAAAAGTAGATCTGCCAGTTGATTCAACTGGGTATCTACTCAAAGGAAAATAAGTCATTATATAAAAAGACACATGCACAGGTATGTTTATTGCAGCACAATTCACAGTTGCAAAGATATGGAACCAACCTAAGTGCCCATCAACCAATGAATGGATAAATAAAATGTTATATATATATAGCATATATGATATCACATATATGTGGGGGGGGGTTGTGTGTGTGTGTGTGTATACCATAGAATACTACTTAGCCATAAAACAAAACAAAATAATATCTTTTGCAGCAACTACAATGGAGCTGGAGGCCATTATTCTAAGTGAAGTAACTCAGGAATGAAAAACCAAGTACTGCTTGTTCTCACTTCTCAGTGGGAGCTAAACTATGAGTATACAAAGGCATATAGAGTAACATAATGGGCTTTTGAAACTCAGAAGGGGGAGAGTGGGAAGGGTGTGTGGGATAAAAAAACTACATATTGGGTACAGTTTACACTACTCAGGTGATGCATACACTAAAATCTCAGAATTCACCACTATATGGTTCATCCATGTAACCCAAAACCACTCAAACTGCAAAAGCTATTTAAACAAAAATTAAAAAAGAGCAAAAAAATAAAATATTAAAATAAAAAGAAACTGCTTCTACATTTGGGCCATATTGAGGATGGTTTTCTCCACCTCAAAATAATATAAATATAACCTACCAAAAAAAGTATGAGTTTGGCTCCTTTCATCTCTCTCTATCTCTCTCTCCCCCCACCGTCATTTCTCTCACCGTCTGTCTCGTGTGTGTACCTCTCTTTATTTTTACCTTTCACTATGGAATAACACAGCTCCAAGGTTCTCACCACAAATGCTGATGCTATGCTCTTGGACTTCTCAACTTCCAGAACTGTGAGACAAATTTTTATTCATTATAAATTAACCAGTCTTGGTATTCTGTTACAGCAGCACTAAATGAACTAAAATAACTCTTTACATTTAGTTGGTCAATTTTAATTGAGTATAGACGCTAAACATCCCTTATATCTTTCAACTTTTGTCTGTCCCTAATGTAAACACTGTAATCTAGCAGGTCACCATCACTGCCCCTTAGTACAACTTTTACATTTGCATCCTTGGGTCCTTGTTTTTGACAGATTTCTAAATTGAAATTTTATCATATAACTCTCATGATTAGAAACCTTTAATATATTTATACTGTAATAACAATAATGTCTATATATCTTAACTTAGTTTTTAAAATACCAGAATGATTTGGTTTCTACCTGCCTCCCTCCCTAGCCTTATTCTTCATAAGTCCTTACCACCTTGACACTCTGTACTTCAAAACACTGATGGTTTTACTGCAAAATTCTATCAAACTTATAAAGAGGAACTAATACCAATTATCCCCAATCTATTAAAAAATAAAGAGAAAGGATTTATTTCTAACTCATTCCATGAGGCCAGCATTAGCCTGATACCAAATCCGGATAAGGAGACAACCAAAAAAAGAAAACTACAGGCCAATGTCTCTGATGAGAATAGAGGTAATTTCCTCAACAAACTACTAGCTAACTGAATGCAACAGCATATCAAAAACATAATAAATTATAATCAGGTGGTATTTATCCCAGGGATGCAAGGATGGTTCAACACATGCAAATCAATAAATATGATGCATCACATCAACAGAACAAAGAACAAAAACCATATAATCATCTCAATAGGCACAGAAAGCATTTGACAAAATTCAACATTCCTTCATGATAAAAAGTCTCAACAAACTAGGCATACAAGAACCATACCTCAATATAATAAAGGTAGTCTAGGACACACCCACAGCTAATATCATACTGAATGAGGAAAAGCTGAAGACATTTTCTCTCAGAACTGGAAAAAGACAAGGACACTTATTTCAACACTCCTATTTAACATAGTACTAGAAGTCCAAGCCAGAATAGTCAGGCAAGAGAAAGAAATAAAAAGTGTTCAGTCAGAAAAGAGAAAGTCAAATTGTCTCTCTTTGTAGATGACATGATCTTATATTTAGAAAAACCTAAAGACTTCACCAAAAAACTCTGAATATCTGATAAATTCAGTAAAGTTTCAGGATACAAAATGAACATAGAAAAATCAGTATCATTTCTATATTCCAATAATGAATTAGCAGAAAAATAAATGAAAGACAATCCTATTTGCAATAGCTTAAGAAAAACAGAATAAATTTAATCATGGAGTAAAAGACCTCTATAAAGAAAACTACAAAACACTAATAAAAGAAATGGAAGAGGACACAAAGGAATGGAAAAACATTCCATGCTCACGGATCAGAAGAATTAATATCATTAAGATGACCATATTACTCAAAGCAATCTACAGATTCAATGCAATCGCTATCAAAATATCAACATTTTCACAGAAATTATAAAAGACTATTCTAAATTTTGCATAAATTGACCATAAAAGAACCCCATACAGTCAAAGCAATCCTGAGCAAATATAGCAAAGCTAGAAGCATCACACTACCTGACTTTAAAATATATTACAGGGCTATAGTAACCCAAACAGCATGGTGTTAGTATAAAAATAGATGTATAGACAAATGGAATAGAATAGAGAACCCAGAAATAAAAGAACATGCCTACAGTGAACTCATTTTTTACAAAGGTGCCAAAAAGATACACTGGAGAAAAGACAGCCTCTTCAAAAAATGGTTCTGGGAAAACTGGATATCCATATGCAGAAGCATGAAACTCTACCCCTGTCTCTTTCTATGTGTTAAAATCAACTCAAAATGGAGTAAAGACTTAAATCTAAGATCCAAAACCATATATCTACTAGAAGAAAATATTGGGAAAACACTCCAGGACATTGCACTAGACTAAGATTTTGTGACTAAGACCTGAAAAGAAAAGGAGATCAAAGCAAAAATAGACCAACGGGATTATATCAAGCTAAAGAGCTTCTTAATCAAAGGAAACAATCAACAGAATGAAAAGAGAACCTGTTGAAGTGGGAGAAAATATTTGCAAACTATTCATTAGATAAGAGACTAATATCCAGAATATACAAGAAATGCAAACAACTCAACAGCAAATAATAATAATAATCCCATTAAAATGTTGGCAAAGGACATAAACAGATATTTTTCAAAAGAAGTCATATAAATGGCCAACAGAAATATGACAAAATGTTCAACATCACTAATCAGAGAAATGAAATTGAAAACATAATCAAATATTATCTTATGCCAGTGTGAATGGCTATTACTAAAAGGCAGAATATAATGAATGCTGATGAAGGTGTGGAGAAAAGAAAATTTTATATACTGTTGGTGAGAATGTAAATTTGTACAGTCATTTGGAAAAAAAGTGTGGAGATTTATCAGAAATACTGAAAATCAAACTATGATCCAGCAATCTCATTACTGGTTATTTATCTAAAAGAAAGAAAATTAGTATATCAAAATAATATCTTTACTCCCATGTCTATTGCAGCACTATGCATAATAGCCGGAATGTAAAATCAACCTAAGTATGCATCAACAGATAAATTTATTTTTTAAAAAAATGTTGTATAGATACACAATAAAATACTATTTTACCACAAAAATAATAAAATTATGTAGTGCGCAGCAACATGAATGGAACTAGAAGTCATTATGTGATGCAAAAGAAGCCAGGACCCCAAAGTCAAATAGCCGAAGTTCTCATTCATGTGTGGGAGCTAAAAACGTTAATCTCATGGAGATGGAGAATAGAATAATAATTAACAGAGACTGGGAAGGATGTTGGTCAGGCACGGGGAGTGAAGGGAAGTTGGTTAATGGATACAAATATACAATTAGAAGAAAGGAATTCTAATGGTCAATAGCAGAGTAGGGTGACTATACTTTGTTTTACTGATAAAATTTATTTTTGTAAAATACCTTGCTAACATGTATTGTCTATTCAAAATATGTAGATGAAAGGCCTTGAAATGTTCCCAACACATAAAAATGATAAATGCTCAAGGTGACTGATATCCTAAACAGCCTGACTTAATCACTGCATATCCTATGCATGTAAAAAAATGCTGCATGTACACCATAAATATGCACAAATATTATGCATCAACAATTTTTAAGAAATATTAATTTTCTTTTATTTTATTGAATGTGTTGTGCTCTTTCTCAACTCAGGATCTTTGCATATGTTCTTACACCCTCTTAGATGAGTGACTTTCCACACTCCTTCCCCTTCACTGGGATAACTATCTTTTCATTTTAGCTTAATGAAATTTCTTTGAAGAAGTACTCCCTGATTCCATTTTAAATATGTAGATATGTTATGTCCCTGACATAATTTCCCCCATAAGATCCTTAGCTCTCTTGCATAACAGTCATCACACTTTATTGCAAGTGCTTCTCTAATTGTCTGTGTTCCTCAATAGAGTGTAAACACAAGAAGGATGGGGATGATGGCAGTATTTCTTACTTTTTTTTCTTATCATCTAGCATAATTTTGGACAACGTAAAAGGCTCTTAAAATATTGCTGAGTGAGGAAAGAAGTCCTCTTAGTATTGATTTCTAATTCTACAACGATAGCTTTAATGGCCCTATGAGGTGGATAACTTGAAGTCAGCATGAGAAACACATGTTTCCTCTATAGTAATCAATGATAATTGACCTCCCATGATAATTCATATCATGATCAGGAATCTAGAGATTGGACAGTTTGTTAGTCCATTTGGGTTGCTATAACAACATACCATGAACTGGGTAGTTTATAAGTAACAGGAACATATTTGTTGCAGTTCTGGAGGTGAGGAATTTCAATATCAAGGCACTAGTAGATTTAGTTTCTGGTGAGGACCCACCCTCTGGTTCATAGATGGTACCTTCAAATTTTAACTGTGTCCTTTCATGGTGGAAGGAGCAAAGGAGCTCTCTGGAGCCTTTTATGATAAGAGAACTAATCCCATTCACGAGGGCTCCACCCTTAGAAACTAATCAACTCCTAAAGGTCCTCACCTTCTGATATCATCACATTGGTGATTAGGTTTCAAAATATGAACTTGGAGGAGACACAAACATTCAGATCATAGCAGACAGTAAACAGGTCAATGAAATAAATGGATATTAAAGACATCTAGTAAAATAGTCTGATGCATTTATCTGACCATAGGGACACTCAACAGTGAATCTCCAACATGCCAGATCACTGGTGAAAGTGCTTTATTTTCTCAATAATATTTAGAAAGGCCTAAAGAAAGTTTAATTCTGTGATTTTATCTGTCAAAAATACTTTATGTTTTAGTTATTAATTAAATCATTTCTGTTTGACATATTATTTCTTTAAATACACTAAAATTATTGTTTTATTATCAGAGGCAGCCTGCTTTATATTCCCAAAGAGCCAGAGAGCATACTATACTTTGCACTTGACTTTCCTGACACATATACAAAGTAAATAATGGATTAACAAATTAATTAAAAGAAACGCTGTTGAGAATAAGAAAAAAGTTACTTAGATATTAGATTTAAAACAGTATGAAGTTCAAGATCATATAGGAAGTTTTGTAGAGGTATAAACACCTAGTGTTCATTCTTAGATATTTTTATTGAGTAAATAAAATAATTTTCAAGAGATTTATGGAAATTAACAAGTTTAAAAAACAGATTATTTGATTTCTTTATTTTCTCCTTTTACTTAATGAATATAATATCACGAGAGTAGATGTTGCTCATTTTTACTTTTATAATCTTACTGTAAGATTCTATTGATTTGCTGTGTTGGGAAACAGTTATTTCCTTAGACAAAATATGTTAGATTTCAATGTTTGCAGTACAATTTATGTTTGTATAGGTACAGATTTATTTATATGAATAGATACTATTCCCCTGATGCAGAATAGCAAAGTTTGTTATGTCCCTGAAGGCCTGACTCTAATCGTGTCTTTACTAGCAATGCATTCTTGTCGGACATTTCACACAGTATTTAAGTTTAAAATCTACAGAACAGATGGACACACTGCATTGATTTGAAGACTATCAAAACTATATTGTGCAAAACTTCTAACTTCACTGAAGACAGAATTTTTTTTTTTTCCCTGAGACACAGTCTCACTTTGTTGCTCAGGCTGGAGTACAGTGTTGAGATCTTGGGTCACTGCAACCTCTGCCTTTTGTGTTCAGGTGATTCTCCTGCCTCAGCCTCCTGAGTAGCTGGGATTACAGGTGCCAGCCACCACACCCAGCTAATTTTTGTATTTTTAGTAGAGACAGGGTTTCACCACGTTGGCCAGGCTTGTCTTGAACTCCTGTCCTCAAGTGATTTGCCCGTCTAGGCCTCTCAAAGTGCTGGGATTACAGGTGTGAGCCACTGCACCCGGCTCCTGAAGACAGTTTTAATTAAAATTTAATTTATAGCTTTAAGCCACAAGTTACATAACTTGAATTTTCTTTATAACCAGTACGTAGATATCCATATAAATTTGAAAGTTCATAAAATTATGTCAAAAAGCAAAGCGGTAGCTTATTAAAGACATAAATGTCTTGTCTTCTTGACTGAAGAGTTTTCTATTAGATGCAGGGTGTATATACCAATTTTCAGGGGCTTTTAAAATATATATTTAATTGAACGTGTGCTTATTTTATATTCTCTTTGCATTAGGTACTGTGTAAGAAACTAAAGATTACAGGAGTAAATAGGCAAATAGTCTCCTTCCTCAAGAAACTTAGAGCCCAGTGTGTAACACAATTGTTAAACAAAGTCATAAAATATGTGATTTTTCATCATTGGTTTTTTCACTTAGCAGAATGTTTTCAAGTTTTATTCATGTTGTATCATGTATCAGTTCCGTTTTTGCTTTTTATTTACCATTTTGCTATTCCATTGTATGGATATATCATATTTTGTTACTAGGATTCTTGCTGTGGCCATTGGTAGAACCATCCGTACTATGGAGTGTAAGACATAGAACCAAAGAACCGGGAGTTGTAGGAGAAAGAAACACAAATTCTCCCAGTAATTTCACTAGGAATGATAAGGAAATAAGGCACTCCAACTTCCTCTCTGTGGTTCTTTTTAAAAATAATTTGTATCTATGTATTTTTTTAAACTGTTATTTTTAGGTTCAGGTGTATATGTGCAGTCTTGTTATATAGGCAGACTCATGTCATGGGGGTTTGTTGTACCATGTGGTTCTTGAACTCATGTGCTCAACCTATTAGAAATACAATAACATATAATGTTCATCGATTTAAGAAAGTTTAGGGAAGGTATACATTGTATCTTGTAGGATGGCTTCCTATACTCTCAGGGTCTGAACTCCAAGGTTGCAAAAGCCTATTTCATTTTGTCAACTGGCAGCTTCTGAGCATAATATGTGATGGAGCTAATGGATTTTACAGTTACATAACCACTGTTGAACTTCCTTTGCTGTAAATCATATCACTCTCTTGAATGAAATATAATGTAGGACTCTATGTTGCTCAATCAAACACTCTGCAAGCCTTTGTGTGGTGATGCTGAGCCCATGTGGGGAGAATAAATGAATATATACTATAAATATGGGTTGATTTCTACCAAGATAATTTGCTTTTTACCCCAGGATAGATGAGCTCAGTGTAATCAGTCCATCACCAAATGACTAGTTGGTCTTCGTAAGGAATGGTGCCATTGTTGGTCTTTATTGTTGAAAATTTTAGTTATTTGGCAGTAGCAGTAACTCAATTGGCTTTGATGAGATAGAATTTATGCTGTTGAACCTATTTATAGGTTCCATTCCTTCTGCTATTGGCTACTGTATTAGTATTTTGGTGGGTCATGACAGTGTTTGGCTGGTATCAACTGCTTGTTAATCTGTCTACTTGGCTATTTGAGGAATCTTCAGTGGTGGATACCCTTTAAACCTGTTAATATATGATAAAAAGATCTTCATACTGTGTCTCTGAATGGATCTACTTACATCTCTTTTCCCATGAATTCCTTGTTTGAAACTTTCCAATTTTATTTTCTTTGACATCATTGACCAATCAGTAAAGATGTTTGCCACTTGCCATTAATTGCTGTATACATTTGCCTCCTGCCACATTTTTAGACACAAAGTAAATGACAATATGCATCTCACAAAGCTCTAGCATTTGGGAAGATTTTACTCACTGCTGCCTTTAAGGGGCTGTAGTTTTGGAGAAGTTTCCTGTTGTACTCATATCTGCGCAGATTGTTCTGTGAACAAGGCCAGTCTTTTTTTTTTTTTTTTTATCCTACATCAGTTGGCCATAAGGGATATCCTTCTTCCTGACATGTAGCAATAAGCAGGAGCCAAAGAATAAATGTGGAAGTGATAATGGCATGCCCTCTGGGCCATCTGCTCATGCATCTTACTTGTGCCCCTTGACCCTGTTCTTGTCAGATCCCAGATGTTCCATTTCCATCTTATGATGGATTGCTGTTGGGCCTGCACAAGTTTATGATTTTGTGTATCTGACATAAACCCAAATTATAAAGAATTGTTCTGGCTGTGTAGTCACGATATGTCCCCTAATCAGGCCCTCCTTCTATATCGTGTCCCAGTAGGAATCCAAGTGGCCTATTCTGTGCTGGAAAAAGGCACTGTCATGCATGTCACTTATTGGGATGTACTCTCAGAAACAATATCTGTAAAAGATGAACAAAGTAAGATTGGTCAGGGAAAAGAGTTAAACTGTGATGATGTTACAACAGTAACCTCAGTTAATCTCTCAGGGAACTCTGAGGCTTAAATGGCTTTCCAGAGATAGCACAAATTGAAGCAAAAGCTTTGGTCTTTGTACCTTGAATCAACCGATTGTCAGAAGCTGCCCCTAAAGAGAGCTTTACCCTTGAACAAATCATTTTGCTGTGAGACATCAGCAAACAACTCTCAGCATCTGGAGAGATGAGTTCCTGGATTCTGAGGGAGACCTGGGTGGTCCACCAAAACCTTGGCTGCATGGGTTCTTCCTAACTAGTCGTGTTTTAAAACACTGATAAGCTCAAAGATGAAGAATAAACTTTACTGTTGATATTTTATATTTCTTTCATTTCTATTGCCTTTTAAAATTTCTGGGTATGGTGTAGGCTCTTGTAAAGGTTTCAGTTGTTCTGTCTTTGAAATACTCAAACTTTCCCCACAATTATTAAGGAACTGTTTCCAAGAGAAACCAGCGAGAAAGTTTAGAAAGCAGGACAAGGACGAAAAATAATCCCAGCAAGAGTGTGATTCAGACAAAGTTCCACAGAGTGTGATTCAGGTAGTTCCTCCTGATCCTGGGGGATAACTTTGGGTAAATTATGCTACAGATGATGGAACTAGACTTTCGAAGTTTCACATCCTGCAGTCCTTGGTTAACGGGAGCATAAACTTCCAGGCTTCTTGCTTTTCGCTATGAGGATAAGCAGATCCAGCAAACTTTGTACCATACACCAAAGAAAATCGATGATGTGGGCCAGAAAAGGCAATGGCACACACAAAAAGGAGAGGGACACACTGTAAGAGTAAAAAAAAAAAAAATAAAAGATAGAAAGGAATCTGGACTGAAGACAACAATGTCAGCCACAGGGAGTGATGTTGGAGTATACACTAAAAATACATTTTTTTTGTAACCAAAGCTACCTGTATTTCCTTTCTCTTTTCACTTTCCAGCGTTTGGGATTATAAAAATACTCAATTATTCCCACTTTTTAATAATGATCGGGGTGATTACCTGTCTTCTCCTTTTGCTTAGAATGCTTCACTTTTACTTTTTTTCCAAGATGATGCAGAAAATTAGCGTAATTTTGCTATTGATTCAACTTATTGATTTTGGAAATTAGAGAACACACGTGAGATATTTTCAGTGTTAAAATGCCAAGTAAAGGCCTGAACTATTTGGAAACATTTCAGTTTTCATGTTCAATAGATAAGATGCCAAGAACTCACAATAGAAGATGAGAGTTTTGAGAACAGTCACCTCTAATTAGGAGAGAATATCGTATTTGTAGGCTGATTTCTTCCATATCTCTTGCTAATATTTTTTTCTGCTTGACTTAGCATGTTTCTTATTATAGTATTTGGAGGATAATGGAAATTGGATTAAGGCAGCAAAATGCTGAAATGGGAGAAAAGTGTGTGTGTCCGTGTGTGTGTGACTTTTATGTGTTTTAGTAAAAAAGTAGTTCTTTAAACTGTGTGAGAGATTCCATAGCCTCGTTCCCATTAAGTAGCAAACATCAGGGCATATATAAAATGTTCTATAATGTTTCAGGTCAAGCTAAAGCTATCTTCTCTTTCTTATCTTAGAATTACAAACGTTCATAAAGCCACAAAAAATATGATGGAGTCCTAATGCTTTTATCAGGATAACAAAAGTACAGTTTTCGTTTTAAAGCCTTTTACCAACCTGAAAGCACATTTATGGTTATTTCTCAAAATCATTTTTTCGCTTTTTGTCTTTAGCACACAATTGTCATTTAACAAATCAATTAATAAGCTACATAAAGCAATACATTTGTGCACTGAATATATACATATTCATTTCATGTATGAGTATGTTGTAGTTTTTAATAAATATGTTCTGAAAAGCACACACAAATGGAGTGCATTAAAACAGCCACTATACTGCCATTCCAAAACAAACATTGGTTACATTTGGTGACCATCATTTCACTCTTCTAAATCATAAGAATATTAGTGTGGGGTATGTGGACACAAGGAGTAGGAGGGAGACTTTTATAAGAATGAATAGGCCAGGCGTGGTGGCTGGCGCCTGTAATCCCAGCACTTTGGGAGGCCTGGGTGGGTGGATCACGAGGTCAGGAGATCGAGACCATCCTGGCTAACACGGTGAAACCTCGTCTCTACTAAAAATACAAAAAATTAGCTGGGTGTGGGGTCGGGTGCCTGTAGTCCCAGCTACTTGGGAGGCTGAGGCAGGAGAATGGTGTGATCCCAGGAGGCGGAGCTTGCAGTGAGCTGAGATCGTGCCACTGCACTCCAGCCTGGGCTACAGAGCAAGACACCGTCTAAAAAACAAAAACAAAACAAAACAAAACAAAAAAAAGAATGAATACAATTTAGGATATTTATAATAAAAAAGTATTACATTTACTTTAATAGAAAAAAATGTTAAGTATAACAATTTAGATAACTGCTTTTATGGTCTGATATGCATTAATTTCTTTAATATCTCTTTTAGATTAATGAAAAATAATCAAATCTGTGTTTTTTGGTAAAAAAAAAAACTCTTTGTTTTCTAACTTGTTGGGTGTTAAGAGTCCATGTTCATAGTTGACATTGCCATCAATTTTGAAAATACCACAGGTTTGAATAGCAAATGACTGTTTTCCTTTATTCCCTGCACATCTTTGGCAACTGGAACAGTGCTTAGTACAGTGAATACATTTAATAATTATATGTTGAATAAATAAAAAAATACAAACCAGCAGAGATTAGTTTATGAGGTAAAGATTGTTTATTATGAAATATTTAATTGTGACGTTTTCAAAATGGTAGTGCTTGCTTTATTTTGAATCTTCCACATTTTATTTGTTTTCTGTCATTTTTATATTTTATTGAAGGGTTGTCAAACTGTTTTTTCCTTACACTTTCGTCTTGAATGTGTCTATAAACCTATAAAAATTTGTTTAGTCATTCTCAAATTATCTTTTTTCTTCATCCAAAATGATAAAAGCCACAAGACTTGTTTCAGCTTGACAAGTAAAGAGCACGTAGGCAGTCGCCTTTATCTTCACAGAAAGGAAAAGCTCGACATGCTGAAAATCAATCACTTTTTTTGGACTCATCAGAGAACTGATGTCAGAACAAGCTACTATGCCAAAATCTAGAAAGGCTGAAAGATAGAGCAACCGAGATATGTTTACCTGGAAGAGAAGTCCATGGAGCCATATTCTGAAGTAAGCAAGAAGAAAAAACAAACAAAACAAAAAACAAAAAAGAAAGGCTTTGTCTGTGGAAGAATAAAGATAAGAATTAAGCATGATGCTTGTCAAAAACTATGTAAACAAGTAGAAAATGGAGTAAAATATTTAAAGAAAAAGCTACCAAGTTAGAATTATACATATAGAAAAAGTATTGTCCAAAAATGAAGGAAAAGTAAAGACTTTCTCAGAAAAAAAAAAAATTAAAGAAGAAATTTCTTGATTAGTTCTGTAATAAATATTAAAATAATTTCTTCAAGTGGTAGAATAGTAATGTGAGAAATGGATCTACATAAAGGCAGGAAGAATGTTAGAAAAAGGAATAAATGAAGGTAGCATAATATCTTTTATTTTTCTTATTCTTAGATCTTTAGAGCAATAATAATAACAATGTATAGAGGGATTATAACATGAATAACTAAAGTGAGTGACAACAATATCGTAATATACAAAAGGGAACTGGGAATGCTCTGTTACAAGGCACCATCACTACACGTAAAGTGATACAGTGTTATTCGAATGGGAAATCATTGGAGAAATGGTTGATTCTGGGATAGAGGTGAAAAATACAGTCAGCACTCCATATCCATGGCTTCTACATCTGTGGATTAAACCAACCGAAGATCAAAACTATTTTTTAAAATGATTGGTTCTATTTGTACTGAACATGTACAGACATTTTTTTTCTAGTCATTACTCCCTGAACAATGCAACAACTATTTACATAGCACTTACATTGTATTAGGTATTAAAAGTAGCCTAGAGACGATTTAAGTATATAGAAGGATGTGCATGGGTAATATGCAAATGCAACACCGTTTTGTATAACGGACTTGAGCATTTGTGGATTTCAGTCTTTGTGGTGGATTCTGGAATCAATCCCCCTTGGATACTGAGGGATGACTGCATATAAACTTTTGTTTTAGGATCTTGCAGGGCCAGAAAATTAAGTGCTGCTGAAAAATAAATAAATAAATAAAAGAAACACCATAATGGGGTATGTCAGGAACTGGGTGAAAGATCACCTATTGGCCAAAGTTAGAACAATCTGAGCAGCAGTATAAATAAACAAGTATTAGATTTATAAATAAAACAAAATAAATATTCACAAGTCAGTTCTGATACAAATAAATGACTGAATGAATAAATAAATAGGAAGAATAGATAAATCTCTTGAACCAAAAAACTCTGGTGTATGTAATATCCACCCCTGTTTCGAGATGGTGAAATGTAACTTTGCACTACCTACCTGTGGAATGCATATAAAGGCTTTTGTTCAGAGTACAAGATGGAAGGGAGGGAAAAGTAACTTTATAATGGAGAAACCTGAAAATGCTACCTCATTCTGGTGATCAAGGACAACATCAATAGTGCTAAATCGTATCGATGGCCTGAACCCTTGATATGATGTGATGAGATTGGCACTTAACCTCTGTAGTCTTCCTCCCCAAATCCGTAATCTCAGTATAATCATAATAAAAAGATCCAGAAAAAACCAACTGTGAGAATTTCTTTGTAATACCTATTCAGTATTCCTGAAAACCATCAAGAACATCAAAAACAAAGTCAGCAAAAACGTGTCACAAACTAGAAAAATCTAAAGAGAAACAATGACTAACTAAATGTAATGTGATATCCTAAATTGGAGCCTGGAAGGAAAAAAAAAGCTAGAGAAAATCTGAATAAAGTGTGAACTTAATAATAATGTGTTAATATTCGCTCATTAATTATGAAAAATATGTCATACTAGTGTAAGATGTTAGCAATACAGAAAACTGGGTTTGGGATATATGGGAACTCTATACTATCTTCATGTTCTTCTGTACATAAAATTACTCCAAAACTAAAAGTTTGTTTTTTGAAAGTTACCTATTTTTTCTCTCGCTTTCAGCACTTTCCGGTTATAAAGAATAAGGCATTAGTAATTATCACAAATATGAATCACAAAAATACTGTTCTTATTAACAGAGTGAATTCCTGTTCAAAGAATCCAGGGTCTTGCCTAAAGACTCAGAATTTGGCCATTCTGAAATTCTAAAAAGGTGAATAAGCTTTATTGGGTAGTAAAAAATATCAATAGGTTAACCAGCATAAACATTTATATTCACTACTAGTTTCCACTATAATTCACATCCAAGATAATAAGAGTGATCACTTTTAATAATTTTTTATTTTTTTACTTTATAATTTTGAGTGGTGTATGGAAGTTCTAGAAAAGCCATAAACTAAAATATAAATAGTATGTAGGTATTAATAGTATAAATAGTATAATAGATAGTAATTAGATTCTCATTTTTATCATAAAAGTAATTTATTTATATGATTACACAATACCTTACATTTTTACTTAACTTTAAAACTTCTTCCCAAGTCTTCCAGCTCATAATCTTGAATATAAAAAGAGAGGACCTATTATTTTTATTTTGGAAATATACACTTGAGTTCTTTATATTTTGATATAATCCCTTTGTTAGAAATGTGGCAAATATCGTTTTCCAGCTTGTGTCTCTGTTTTTACTTTTTTTTATAGTTTTCTTGGTGTAAGATACTTTTAAATTTGATGATGTCAAATATACAGATTTTCCCTTAATTTATTTTGTGTTAGTGTCCAAATAATTAAAGCTTTCTTATTTCAAAAATAAAATAAAGATAGCTTATATTTTATCTAACAGCTTTAAAGTCCCTTTCTTCACTGTTGTCCCTATTTTATTATTAAATCAGCGTGGTGCTATTTCTGTATTTTAAAGGCCATAATAGGTTTGATATCAGTTACTAATATTTGACGTTTCTTTCTCACTTAAATGCTTTTGTGCTATATTGTGGGTCTGTTCTTTTTTTAATTTATTTATCAGCTTTAGATATAAAATAACACTGTTTTATTATATATATAGCTCTAAAATATGCCTTGATAACTGGAAGGGCAAATCCCTTATTCTTATTCTTTTTCTGAAAAATTCCATTATTAGATGATTATTGGGCTGTCGTTAAAAGTGTTTTCTCTCATACTTATTTTTAAAATCAGTTTGTTTAACTTCATTTTACAAAAGATGTTTTGTTTGGAAAGGCCCTACATTTATAAAGTATTTGGGGGAGAAATGATAACTTTACAATGTTGAATAATATTGAATGCCCAACCATGCTGATCCTCCAAATATTTTTTGTGGAACAGTTTTATTTTATTTATTTATTTTGGCCCACTCATACATCTATAATTACTTTTTCATCTGTCTTTCTTAGTCTTAAACTGATTTCTTATTCTATATTATTGCATTGGCTCTATGTCTTTGCATTATGGTAAACTGTAGCAGCGATAAAAGCCATACTTCCCTTGCTTCTGATCTTAATGGGAATGATCATAAGAAGTATATTTACTTGAGGTTTTGGTAGATAATTTCTCTCAAGATGAAACACTTTATTCAAGTCTTACAAAGCAGCCAGGAAGCTCGAACTGGGTGGAGCCCACCACAGCTCAAGAAGGCCTGCCTGCCTCTATAGGCTCCACCTCTGGGGGCAGGGCACAGACAAACAAAAAGTCAGCAGTAACCTCTATAGACTTAAATGTCCCTGTCTGACAGCTTTGAAGAAAGTAGTGGTTCTCCCAGCACGCAGCTGGAGATCTGAGAACGGACAGACTGCCTCCTAAAGTGGGTCCCTGACCCCCAAGCAGCCTAACTGGGAGGCACCCCCCAGTAGGGACAGACTGACACCTCACTCGGCTGGGTACTCCTCTGAGACAAAACTTCCAGAGGAACGATCAGACAGCTGAATTTGCAATTCATGAAAATCTGCTGTTCTGCAGCCACCGCTGTTAACACCCAGCCAAACAGGGTCTGGAGTGGACCTCTAGTAAACTCCAACAGACCTGCAGCTGAGGGTCCAATCTGTTAGAAGGAAAACTAACAAACAGAAAGGACACCCACACCAAAAACTCATCTGTACATCACCATCATCAAAGATAAAAAGTAGAAAAAACTACAAAGATGGGGAGAAAACAGAGCAGAAAAACTGGAAACTCTGAAAAGCAGAGCACCTCTCCTCCACCAAAGGAATGCCGTTCCTCACCAGCAACTGAACAAAGCTGGACGGAGAATGACTTTGACGAGCTGAGAGAAGAAGGCTTCAGACGATCAAACTACTCTGAGCAATGGGAGGAAATTCAAACCAATGGCAAAGAAGTTAAAAACTTTGAAAAAAAGTTAGACGAATGTTTAACTAAAATAACCAATGCAGAGAAGTGCTTGAAGGAGCTGATGGAGCTGAAAGCCAAGTTTTGAGAACTACGTGAAGAATGCAGAAGCCTCAGTAGCTGTTGCGATCAACTGGAAGAAAGGGTATCAGTGATGGAAGATGAAATGAATGAAATGAAGTGAGAAGGGAAGTTTAGAGAAAAAAGAATAAAAAGAAATAAACAAAGCCTCCAAGAAATATGGGACTATTTGAAAAGACCAAACCTAGGTCTAATTGGTGTACCTGAAAGTGACGGGGAGAATGGAACCAAGTTGGAAAACACCCTGCAAGATATTATCCAGGAGAACTTCCCCAATCTAGCAAGGCAGGCCAACATTCAGATTCAGGAAATACAGAGAACACCATAAAGATAGTCCACGAGAAGAGCAACTCCAAGACACATAATTGTCAGATTCACCAAAGTTGAAATGAAGGAAAACATGTTAAGGGCAGCCAGAGAGAAAGGTCGGGTTACCCATAAAGGGAAGCCCATCAGACTAACAGCTGATCTCTCGGCAGAAACTCTACAAGCCAGAAGAGAGTGGGGGCCAATATTCAACATTCTTAAAGAAACGAATTTTCAACCCAGAGTTTCATATATCCAGCCAAACTAAGCTTCAGAAGTGAAGGAAAAATAAAATACTTTACAGACAAGCAAATGCTGAGAGATTTTGTCACCAGCAGGCCTGCCGTAAAAGAGCTCCTGAAGGAAGCACTAAACATGAAAAGGAAAAACCGGTACCAGCCACTGCAAAAACATGCCATATTGTAAAGACCATTGAAGCTAGGAAGAAACTGCATCAACTAATGAGCAAAATAACCAGCTAATATCATAATGACAGGATCAAATTCACACATAACAATATACAATATTAACTTTAAATGTAAATGGGCTAAATGCTCCAATTGAAAGACACAGACTGGCAAATTGGATAAGGAGTCAAGACCCATCAGTACGCTGTATTCAGGAAACCCATCTCACGTGCAGAGACACACATAGACTCAAAATAAAGAGATGGAGGAAGATCTACCAAGCAAATGGAAAACAAAAAAAGGCAGGGGTTGCAATCCTAGTCTCTGATAAAATAGACTTTAAACCAACAAAGATCAGAAGAGACAAAGAAGGCCATTACATAATGGTAAAGGGATCAATTCAACAAGAAGAGCTAACTATCCTAAATATATATACACCCAATACAGGAGCACCCAGATTCATAAAGCAAGCCCTAAGTGAACTACAAAGAGACTTAGACTCCCACACAATAATAATGGGAGATTTTAACACCCCACTGTCAACATTACACAGATCAACAAGACAGAAAGATAACAAGGATATCCAGGAATTGAACTCAGCTCTGCACAAAGTGGACCTAATAGGCATCTACAGAACTCTCCACCCCAAATCAACAGAATAAACACTTTTTTCAGCACCACACCACACCCATTCCAAAATTGACCACATAGTTGGAAGTAAAGCTCTCCTCAGCCAATGTAAAAGAACAGAAATTATAACAAACTGTCTCTCAGACCACAGTGCAATCAAACTAGAACTCAGGATTAAGAAACTCACTCAAAACCGCTCAACTACGTGGAAACTGAACAACCTGCTTCTGAATGACTACTGGGTACATAACGAAATGAAGGCAGAAATAAAGATGTTCTTTGAAACCAACGAGAACAAAGACACAACATACCAGAATCTCTGGGACACATTCATAGCAGTGTGTGGAGGGAAATTTGTAGCACTAAATGCCCACAAGAGAAAGCAAGAAAGATCCAAAATTGACACCCTAACATCACAATTAAAGAACTAGAAAAGCAAGAGCAAACACATTCAAAAGCTAGCAGAAGACAAGAAATAACTAAAATCAGAGCAGAACTGAAGGAAATAGAGACACAAAAAACCCTTCAAAAAATTAATGAATCCAGGAGCTGTTTTTTTGAAAGATCAACAAAATTGACAGACCGCTAGCAAGACTAATAAAGAAAAGAGAGAAGAATCAAATAGACGCAATAAAAAATGATAAAGGGGATATCACCACCGATCCCACAGAAATACAATCTACCATCAGAGAATACTAGAAACACCTCTACGCAAATAAACTAGAAAATCTAGAAGAAATGGATAAATTCCTCGACAAATACACCCTCCCAAGATGAAACCAGGAAGAAGTTGAGTCTCTGAATAGACCAATAACAGGCTCTGAAATTGTGGCAATAGTCAATAGCTTACCAACCAAAAAGAGTCCAGGACCTGATGGATTCACAGCCGAATTCTACCAGAGGTACAAGGAGGAACTGGTACCATTCCTTCTGAAACTATTCCAATCGATAGAAAAAGAGGGAATCCTCCCTAACACATTTTATGAGCCCAGCATCATCCTGATACCAAAGCCTGGCAGAGACACAACCAAAAAAGAGAATTTCAGACCAATATCCTTGATGAACATTGATGCAAAAATCCTCAATAAAATACTGGCAAACCAAATCCAGCAGCACATCAAAAAGCTTATACACCATGATCAAGTGGGCTTCATTCCTGGGAGGCAAGACCGGTTCAACATATGCAAATCAATAAATATAATCCAGCATATAAACAGAACCAAAGACAAAAACCACATGATTATCTCAAGAGATGCAGAAAAGGCCTTTGACAAAATTCAACAACACTTCATGCTAAAAACTCTCAATAAATTCGATATTGATGGGATGTATCTCAAAATAATAAGAGCTATCTATGACAAACCCACAGCCAATATCATACTGAATGGTCAAAAACTGGAAGCATTCCCTTTGAAAACCGGCACAAGACAGGGATGCCCTCTCTCATCGCTTCTATTCAACATTGTGTTGGAAGTTCTGGCCAGGGCAATCAGGCAGGAGAAGGAAAAAAAGGGTATTCAATTATGAAAAGAGGAAGTCAAATTGTCCCTGTTTGCAGATGACATGATTGTATATCTAGAAAACCCCATTGTCTCAGCCCAAAATCTCCTTAAGCTGATAAGCAACTTCAGCAAAGTCTCAGGATACAAAATCAACATACAAAAATCACAAGCATTCTTGTACACAAATAACAGACAAGCAGAGAGCCAAATCATGAGTGAACGCCCATTCACAATTGCTTCAAAGAGAATAAAATGCCTAGGAATCCAACTTACAAGGGACACGAAGGACCTCTTCAAGGTGAACCACAAACCACTGCTCAATGAAATAAAAGAGGTTACAAACAAATGGAAGAACATTCCATGCTCATGGGTGGGAAGAATCAATATTGTGAAAATGGCCATACTGCCCAAGGTAATTTATACATTCAATGCCATCCCCATCAAACTACCAATGACTCTCTTCACAGAATTGGAAAATCTACTTTAAAGTTCATATGGAACCAAAAAAGAGCCTGCATCACCAAGTCAATCCTAAGCCAAAAGAACAAAGCTGGAGGCATCACACTACCTGACTTCAAACTATACTACAAGGCTACAGTAACCAAAACAGCATGGTACTGGTACCACAACAGAGACATAGATTAATGGAACAGAACAGAGCCCTCAGAAAAAATGCCACATATCTACAACCATCTGATCTTTGACAAACCTGACAAAAACAAGCAATGGGCAAAGGATTCCCTATTTAATAAATGGTGCTGGGAAAACTGGCTAGCCATATGTAGAAAGCTGAAACTGGATCCCTTCCTTACACCTTATACAAAAATTAATTCAAGATGGATTAAAGATTTACAGGTTAGACCTAAAACCATAAAAACCCTAGAAGAAAACCTAGCCAATATCATTCAGGACATAGGCATGGGCAAGGACTTCATGACTAAAACACGAAAAGCAATGGCAACAAAAGCCATAACTGACAAATGGGATCTAATTAAACTAAAGAGCTTCTGCACAGCAAAAGAAACCACCATCAGAGTGAACAGGCAACCTACAAAATGGGAGAAAATTTTCTCAACCTACTCATCTGACAAAGGGCTAATAACCAGAATCTACAATGAACTCAAACAAATTTACTAGAAAAAAACAAACAACCCCATCAAAAAGTGGGCAAAGGATATGAACAGACACTTCTCAAAAGAAGACATTTATGCAGCCAAAAAACACATGCAAAAATGCTCATCATCACTGGCCATCAGAGAAATGCAAATCAAAACCACAGTGAGATATCATCCCACGCCAGTTGGAATGGCCATCATTAAACAGTCAGGAAACAACAGGTGCTGGAGAGGATGTGGAGAAATAGGAACACCTTTACACTGTTGGTGGGACTGTAAACTAGTTCAACCATTGTGGAAGTCAGTGTGGCGATTCCTCAGGGATCTAGAACTAGAAATACCATTTGACCCAGCCATCCCATTACTGGGTATATACCCAAAGGAGTATAAATCCTGCTGCTATAAAGACACATGCACACGTATGTTTATTGCAGCACTATTCACAACAGCAAAGACTTGGAACCAACCCAAATGTCCAACAACGATAGACTGGATTAAGAAAATGTGGCACATATACACCATGGAATACTATGCAGCCATAAAAAACGATGAGTTCATGTCCTTTGTAGGGACCTGGATGAAACTGGAAACCATCATTCTCAGTAAACTATCGCAAGGAGAAAAAACCAAACACGGCATGTTCTCACTCATAGGTGGGAACTGAACAATGAGAACACATGGACACAAGAAGGGAAACATCACACTCTGGGGACTGTTGTGGGGTTGGGGGATGGGGGAGGGACAGCATTAGGAGATATACCTAATGTTAAATGACAAGTTAATGGGTGCAGCACACCAACATGGCACATGGATACATAGGTAAGAAACCTGCACATTGTGCACATGTACCTTAAAACTTTAAGTATAATAATAATAATAATAAAATCAAATATGAATGTTTAATAACTAATGGTTTTTCTGCACTTAATAGCTAATGTTTTTTTCTGCACTCATTGAGTTTTCTGCATGTATGTTTCATACATATAATATAAATATACCTATATGTGTAAATTATAATACAAATTAAAATTTCATATTTTTAATATTTACCATATAATAGCTAAATGTTTATTATATATAATAGCTAAATATGCTAATATAACAGATATATATGTTAAGTATGTTAATGTGGGTGTTTGTATTGTCAGATATTCTAATGTGTTAATTCATACTTGTTATTCAACTTACCCATCAAATATTTATTTGGACCTATTCTTTGCCATCCAGTGCTTAAGACAGTCCTTGGAATACACTGGTGAACAAAACAATGATACCCACATTTAAGTAATAAAACATACTGATCATGGTGTTTATGATATATGCATAGTGCTAGATTCCATTTGCCTGTGTTATAGTTATGATTGCTTATAAGTTTGTAAATAAGATCATTTTAAAATTTTATTTTCCTTTTCTCTTATTTTCCTGATGTAAGATCATATTAGCCTCATAAAATTATTTTCTCTTTTTCTCTCTGCAATGGTTTCTGTAAAACAGAACTTATGTGCTTCTGGAAGGTTTTGTAATGCATCTCCTAGATTGTGCATTTTTGGTAGATTTGTGTCTGTGATGTGAATCTTAAATATATTGGCATAACTTTATTAGGATCAAGAAATTTCTGTCATCCAGCAAATGTGAACTTTAAGTTGAAAACATGAGTTTTTGTTATGGAAAGATAGAACAATTTTTTTCCATATATGAATTTGCATCTAAGAATCCTATTGCTTCTTGACCTTTTGGCTAAGATCAGGTGAGTCTTACTAGCCATATAGACTCACCTTTAGGCTAAGATCAGGTGAGTCTTACTAGCCATAAAAATGCATCATTTTTATTATGATGATCATTATTGCTTCAAGAAGGCAGTAAAAGGCAATGTAGAAGACCAAAAAAAAATACTGTCCTAGGAGTTGAGGGAGCAAGTTCAAGTCCCAGGACTTTCCTAGGTCAACTATTTGACCAAGACAAAGTGTCAATGGACTCATCTGCCAAATGGGGTGACTCCTAGAGTCCTTATCAGTTTTCACATAGTTCTGTAAAGCAATTTAGAGCCAAAAGTTAAATGCAAAAGAGTTTGAAAAATTACCTGAGCATACCTAAAATTGCGGTGTTGACCATTTTCTGTAATCAAGTAATATTCACACAGGAGCTTGAGTTCCTTTACTAGGGCTTTCTGTGATCCACTTAGTTTTTGCATTATATTATATTACCTTAGTATTAATGTAACTGTGATTAAATAAAAGACATATAGTAATTCAGGTGGCAAATAAAATAGAGACCTTTTAATCACCATTTTTAAATGAGCTTCAGAAATATTTTCAAGATAAGTGTGACCGACCATTTTTAAAGAATTCCAGAATTAAATGCAAGTGTTCTCTCTCTTTTTCCCTAGAACTTGGTTATTTTCTGTTTTTGATGTGTATGATTGTACGAGTTTCCTAGGACTGCTATAACAAAGTACCATAAACTGGTCACTTAAAACAAGAAAAATTGATTGTTTCACAATTCTGAAGGCTAGATGTCCAAAATCGAGGTGCTGGCAGGGTCAGGCTCCCTTTGACATCCATAGGGAAGAATCTTACATTGCCCCTTCCAAGGTCTCATGGTGGCCATCAATCTTTGACATTCTTTGGCTTGCAGTTGCATCACTCTGATCTCTGTCATAATGTATTTTTTTCCTTATGTGTCTATTTTTTTTCCTTTTTCTTATAAAGACACCATTCAAATTGCATTAAGGATCCACCATACATCAGTATGACCTCATCTTACTTCAGCTGTTACATCTACAATTACCCTAGTTCTTTTTGTTTGTTTGTTTTGTTTTGTTTTTCTTTTTCTTTTTTTTTTTTTTTTGAGACAGTCTCACTCTGTTCCCCAGGCTGGAGTTCAGTGGAACGATCTCGGCTCACTGCAACCTCCGCCTCCCAGGTTCAAGCTATTCTCCTGCCTCAGCCTCCCGAGTAGCTGGGACTACAAGCACGTGCCACCACACCTAGCTACTTTTTTGTATTTTTAGTAGAGATGGGGTTTCACTGTGTTAGCCAGGATGGTCTCGATCTCCTGACCTCGTGATTTGCCTGCCTCGGCCTCCCAAAGTGCTGGGATTACAGGCGTGAACCACTGCACCTGGCCTACCCTATTTCTAAACAAGGTCACATTCTGAGATATTAGAGGTTAGGACTTCCACATATCTTTTTCAAGGACAAAATTCCGCCCAATACAATAATATAATACAGATGAAGTAACACAGAAATGCAAGCACAGCTTCATTCTCAAATGCTCTTTTAAGTGTAACAAGCATAGTTTGATTGATTGATGCAAGGAGATAGTAATGGAAGCTCAGCATGACTTTAAAATCAAGCAAATACATATTAAACCTGGCAAAAAGTAAAGAGATTATTTCCAGACAACTAAATATTGTATCACAATTCTTCCTCCCAGGAAGCAGTTATATATTAGACTCTCATTTGAACTCATGAGAAGTAATAGGACATCATTTTGTGTTCTCAGTTTTTCAGAACAAGGCAGGCGGTCTATTCATGTAGTTTCTGCAACTTAGGAGAATGGATGACACCTGTGACATTCAGACAATCAGAATTGGGCTCTCATTAGGGCATGCTGTTTGCTGCTGCCCATGGTTTACTTGATGACCGGGTAAATGATTCACTGGCATCCTGTTGGTAATTTCTGATCAACATGCAGTCCTGACTATTTCAGTACATACCAGTAGAATGCATTAACCTCAAAAACAATTCCTTTTTTTCATTAGCTCTCAGACAGGAACCACTTAATTCACACAAAAAATAAGGTACTGGAAGACTTTAATTATTATTCTTTTTAATCACTGCTGTGGCCTTTATCACTTTTCCAGGATAGAATTTACTTTTTGTAGTGTTTGTTTTTAAAATAACAAATGCTTTTTTTTAAAAAAAAAAATTTAACATATTTATATTATGGAAAACATTTTCTTTTAATATATTTTTTATTTTGAGCTGTATTATATATTAAAATAAAACTCAAAATGCAACATTTGTAAAAGTTTTTAGTATAAAACACCTAACATAAAATGTATCATCTTAACTATTTCTAAGTATACAGTTCAGTAGTGTTAAGTGTATTTACATTATTGTACAAGCTGGATATATTATGTTTTATAAATTCTACATTTTCTAACACTAATCTATTTTGTGGGAGTATTTGTGCAAATTGTTTTTGATAGATTTTTTAGAAGTCTGCATCAACAGGCCGGTTGTGGTGGCTCACCTCTGTAATCCCAGCACTTTGGGAAGCTGAGGATGGTGGATCATGAGGTCAAGAGATCAAGACCATCCTGGCCAACATGGTGAAACCCCATCTTTACTAAAAATACAAAAAATTAACTGGGCATGGTAGTGCACCCCTGTAGTCCCAGCTACTAGGGAGGCTGAGGCAGGAGAATCTCTTGGACCTGGTAGGTAGAAGTTGCAGTGAGCTGAGATCACGCCACTGCACTGCAGCCTGGTGACAGAGTAAGACTCTGTCTCAAAAAGAAAAAAAAATAGTTACTTTGTTAGGTAATATTGTATGTGATTATTTGAGATACATTTGTATATGAGTATTTTCAAATTAGGTCACTCTCAATAAACAGTGTGCATTAATTACTCCCACATTTAGTAGTATAAAATAAGATTACAAAATCTAATCATCAGATAAAAAGTAGAGAACTCATCTAGTCTTAGTCTTATCTGGTGAATGAATGAATCTGTCACCACAGCTTTTGTCCTAAATGATACTAGTAGAATGATTTACTTGGTGATTTAAACAACATAGTCCCTCAAAATGTTAGCTAAGTATACCGGTTGAATTTGAAGGCAAATTTGTGTTCTTTTTGAAAGTCTTGGTTCCAGAGACTTTAGTAATAAGGCAGCTCATTTCTTTTTTGGTTTGTTTGTTTGTTTGTTTTTGTTTGAGTCAAGGTCTGGCTCTGCTGCTCAGGTTGGAGTGCAGTGGTGTGATCTCAGCTACTGCAACCTCCACCTCTTGGGCTGAAGAGATCCTCCTACCTCAGCCTCCTGAGTAGCTGGAACTACAGGTGCATGCCACCAAGCCTGGAGAATTTTTGTATTTTTGTAGAGAAGGGGTTTTGCCATGTTGCCCAGGCTGATCTAGAACTCCTGGGCTCAAGAGATCTGCCCACCTTGGCCTCTCAAAGTGCTGAGATGACAGGTGTGAGCCACCATGCCCAGCAAGAGCAGCTTATTTCTGCTGAAACCTGCCTCCTTTCTTTTTCCTCTGGGTTTACAGTTTAAAAGCTATTCCGGTGTGACAGTCTTTCCTGGCTTTGAAGACTAATATCATGAGTTCTTTTCACATATCCACATTAAATACCCTTTGTTCCCTCAGTTGTATTTCCAGGGGGGAACAGATCGTTTGGCTTTTTTATTGCTCTCCTCTAGACACGATAAGTTTGTCATTTTTCCATTTAAAGTTTGCTGTCAGCAAAGCAAATATTATTGTTACTATCCAGACACCAAGGAGAAGAGTAGGATAATCATATCCACTGTTGAGATAATTTCTTACAGATTCTTGTAATGTAAATCTACATTATCCTACTGAGAACTAATTGAATACCGCTTAGTGACCATTAAGGCTTAGAAGAGAAAGAAAGTTATGGAAAATGTGATAGCTGATATCATCTTGGTCAAAATTATAAATAGAAATTGCTTTAAAAAGTCTTGCTTCTACTTGGATGGAACTGGAGGCCATTATCCTAAGAGAAGTAACTCAGGAATAGAAAACAAAACACCATGTGTTCTGATTTGTAAGTGGGAGCTAAATTATGGGTACACAAAGGCATACAGAGTGGTATAATGAACTTTGGAGACTCAGAAGGAAGGAGAGTGGGAGAGTACAAGGGATATAGGAATCATCTATTGGGTACAATGTACCCAATTCAAGTGAGAGGTACACAGTAGTCCAGGCTTCACCACTATGTAATTCATCCATGTAACCAAAAACCACTTGTATCCCTAAAGTTATTGAAATTTCTTTTTTAAAAAAGAGAGAATAAAATAAAAATAGAACATCTGGGGTTTGAATCCAGAAAAAAAATCTTACTTCTATTTAGTTTACCTTGGAGCTCTCAATTACAGAAATCATCTTGAATGAATATAGAATTAAATTAGTGCTTAGAAAATAAAATTTATCTATATTTAAAAAGATTTCTGAATATAAAATTGATGTACATTTATTAAATATTTTCTTATAATACAAGAAAACACAAGACACAAAATAACTTCACAAATCACTCATAAACTTAATCGCAACTGACCATTGTTAACACACACAAACGTGCACATACATACATACACACACACACACACACACTCGTCTATTGTATGAAAGAAAGTATACCTTAGGCTATTCATTCTCTAGCCTTGTTGCAATACTGCAGGATTTCTCTAACTTCTTACAATAGAGTTAAAATTACTATATAGTGTAATTTGAATCTGAATTCATTTTATAAAGCCCAGGCAGTCTCTCGCTTGCTGCCAAATATTACTTGGAAACAGGAAAAAAGTAACAACAACAAATAGAAAGTAGATCCTTGTGGTGTGTATTGCACTGTATTTATTTAAATGTAGATTATGTTCTTGATTGAGAGCTCAACATTAAATCCATCATAGACACAGAACCTGACATTCTGGAGCACAAAAAATTGTATAATATTTATCTTAATTTATATATGAACTCTGAGACTTAAAAGAAGCTTAAAGGAACAGTATATATACTTACATATGAGAATTGGGAACTGGTCTTAAATTATGAATGAAGCATGTAGAATATGCCTGAGAATTTTTATAAACTTACCATCATGCTTGTAACAGACACTATTTAAATAAATTTTAATGCCTTAGGATAATAGCACAATTTTTTGCCAATTATTTAAATAACCTGTAACTCTTAAAAAGAGATATATTGAAAATGTGAAGTAATACCACTTTTTCTCTATTATTTCTTTTAGCAATCAGAGATATGAAAAATTTTTCTTTTAGCCTTAAGGCTTCCTGCAGAATACTGCAGAATTACTTAAAATATGGAAACATCTTATACTTCACTGGAAAGTTGTAAAACTAATTGCTTGGTCATCTGCTAGAACTTTTCACTAGAAGCATTAGTTAGTGATATGGAAAATGGTTGGAGCTTACACTGATTTTACTGGCTTAGTTCCTGTGTGACCTTGAGCAATTTACTCAAACTTTTGGGGTTTCCTTCACCCTTTTTTGTAAAACGTAATCAATCTGTGTCTCTGATATACAAAGTTCTAGACAATTCACACACCTGTGAATCTACAAAGTAGAGAAGGAATCTTAAAGGCTAGCACAATATACTATCCTATCCACATGTTCAAATTTGTATTCTAACTTGAAGGGTTTAGAAAATTTTGAGAATACAGAATGTTTGGTTTCTTTGCAAAAGCAAAATGCCTAATGAGAAACTGTTCAATATAGTTTACAGTTGCTATACATGTTCTTGCTTTTTGGGGGAAGTAGTACTGTCTAAAAAAGCAAGCTGACATAATCGACTCTATCAGATATAATACGTGGTCCTGAAATTAAGAATATTTTCACATACAAAATGCATGCATTTTATTTTCGTGTAATGTCTGTTCTTGATTTTAAATCCTATTAATACTTACTAAAGAAGAATGATACAATATCTTCTTTTTATAACATTTTTTACCCAAACAAAACTCCTGTTGTATATATTTGGAGAGTAATTTTAAATGGGAAAAATGATATCAGTAAATCCCACTGAGGTGAAAACCCTCTTAAACAGTTGGTATCCAAACATGCAGACTCTCATTAGTAACCTAATTTCAATTTGTATCTTTTGAGATATACTGTACAAATTAAAGATTTCAAAATTTTAATGGTGGCTTTATTAAACCATCCTTCATATCACAAAATTTCTTAAATTTCATTTAAAATCATGGTGCAGTAATGTAAAAATTATTCCTAATATTGCATTTTAGAGAGTTAGCATTTGGTTCAATAACAGGGCTTATTCATGCTTACTTATAATAGAAAACTAGATGATTTTCCATTTGTAGTTTCTGAAGTGTGAACACAAACTGGTATCTGGCAATTGTTTTAAGCTTAATAAAATCACTCTAAAGAAATATTTTAAAAGATGTGCAATATTAACCATATATTTCCTCAGATTATATTTTAATGTGTTTCCTACAGTCAATACGCATTACTTAGAGCCTGATTTTACAAGATTTTAAAGTTGTAACCTGGGAAAAAAATAAATATATTTCATTCTGTACACATGTGGTCAATTGCAATGCTGGCAATTTTCTTAGCAAACAGAACACCATTAATACAGTGTGTCTCATCTATTGATTGAACTCAGCAAGTAGCTATATTAAGACAGATGTGTGAGCCCATCAAACTATAAACCTCAAAAGTAGGTGTGACTTTTATTTGCAATAGCTCTTGTATCAGAGCCCTATTTAGCTTGAACTATTTGTCAAATAATAAAGAAAAAGTGAGAAAAGGACAGAGTTCTCAAACTGATGATCTGTGAGCTGATTCTGTCCATAGATGTGTTTTTTTGCATGCATGATTTATCCAGAAAGTGATCTTTTAAAAATTTCCTGGTGAAAGGTTAACCATAAATCATCAGCAGTATGAAGACAGCAGTTGTCACGTGCTGAGGTTCCCACATGCAAACAATTGGCTGTAACTGACAACAATTGCCTCCCTTGGAAGGGACATGCTTTCTAGACCACCCTACTTAGCCTGACCCACCCAGTTATATTATAATACTTTCTGGTCCATGGAGGCATCTGCATCTTCTACTCCATGGTAACAATTTATTCTGCCTCTATTACTATTTTTTGAACATTGCTTATTAACTTGATGATCTCCTAGTTGTTGGTCTGATTGCCAAATTACCAGGGGCAGAGAGTTGCTTATCTTAGGTTTTTCTTATCTAAGCCCTGATTTTTTTTCTTTTTTCTGACTTCTTTGCATATGCTTTCAAGACAGAATCATGTCTAAATTCCACCAAACTTTTGTTGTTGTTATCTCCTAACTTTGAGAATGGAGAAAGGAAGAAACATACCTCCATTTTCACAGGGATATCTGTTTGGAGGAGAAAATGATGGTAGTGTAATGAAAGAATACGAAGGAGTGAAGAGGCAAATGGAAACCTTAAACTTCTTCCTCAACTAACATAGAAAAGATACTGTTCATATTCCTAGTGGGGAACAACAACCATAGAAATTAGAACTAGAAACTGGGCTTAAAGAAGCTACAACAAATTAAGTGTGGTGTCAAATATGTCACAAATGGTCTACATATCTCTCAGAAGTTTACAAAGACAACAAAAAAAGGTGCAATAATAGAGCTCAACTTTAATCATCCTTCCCCTACTTCTCCATTAAAACAATATAAAAATTCACTATTGTTTAAATATATGAGTGATTTCTCTTTCTGTATTTAAAGACAGCTTAATATCAGGCACATTCAGCAAATAATCACACAATCATTTTCATTTTGCATATGCAATAGCAATATGAATATATTAATGTTGAATTCAATTCTTCTACATACAAAGTTTCAGTTACAAAGAGCATTACTGACCTTCCAAAACTTTAGATTTAAAAATCTATATCATTTAAAAGAAGTAGGCTAATATATTCTAGTTGCAGGGTGATCCACTTGGAGGTAAGAGTGATACATTACATAGGGATATTAAAATTAGCTTCAGGTTTCTATATTTATAATTATCAGAATAACAAATTCTTTTCTTCAAGAAAAGCTAGTTTTCCGATCATAAGACTTACTCCACAGTCTTACACAAACTGAAATCTGAATTTAACTGGCTAGGCAATGTAGAAGAGTTGTCTTAAAATATGCTTAGTTTGGACTTGGAGGATAAGTATAATTGAATTAGAATCAATTTTATAACTAAACAAAAATATTATAAAATTGAAAAATTCCATTAAATTAAGCTGTTATATGCATTGAATTTAAGCCAAATAAGTTGGAGATGACTAACAAATAGTACTTTCATTTTCCTGAATGAATCACTAATAAAAACAATTATTTTGAAAAAATGTAGCTCTTCAGTTGTCCAGACAGAGCATTTTTAACCTGTTCTAAGGATTTTTAGGCAATATGCACATAACTTCAACTCTGAAAACAGTAAAGTTAAGATAATTTACAAGTTTAAAATTACCTCCCTTTTACGCTATAACCCTCCTGTGTTCATATAAAATTGTACATATTTTCCATTTGACATAATTTTGTCATATTGTAAATATATCTTTTCTCTGCACGGAACAAGCCTTCTGTCCACATGAGAGATCACAGCAGATCAAGCACATTCTGAGAAGGACAACTTACTCTTCTTTGTCTTAAATTTTACCGTATCATCACCTCTGTATGATTCTCTACAACTAGCACTAATCGCATTGTGCCGTTAATTTCTGTCAATGTCAATTACCACACAAAAGCCAAGATTTCCAGGTCACTATTTCTCTTGTTCTAATCTAGTACTTCTAAAATGTGATCATGTATAAGCATCACCTGGAGACTTGTTAAAACATTTATTCCTGAGATCAACCCCCAGAAATCCTGATTCAGGAGATAATGCTGAGGCTTCCAGTCCAAGGGCTATGCTTTGAGATTGCTGTACTCCCTTAAATCTCTGTATATGTCCTATATGACCCTGTTTCACACCCTTCCTCAACCTCTGATTCTCTTTCACTGTGCTCTTTGAAACTCATGGTCTGTCAACAAAATCTCTAACATTCTCAACTTCTTTGAATGTTTCTTCCATTTTCTTGCTCTGATAACCATTAAATACTTACTTTGTGAATATATTCAGAAAAGTGTTATGCTTTTTCAGTATGTACTTTAGAGGCTTTTTCCATTTTTTTTCTTTTAGTAAACTTTTCCTGAATTACGCAAGTTTATATTTGTTTGGTTATCTTGCTTTTTTTTCCCTCAGAGATTGATATTATATGTATCTTGAATCTTCTTCAATCGTTAGTCATTTTTTTCATCTGCTTGTCTTTTTATCCTTTCCTTTTTTTCCCAAAAACCAGCTTTGTTGAGAAATAATTTGCATATCACACATTTCACCTATTTAAAGTATGCAGACTAATGGATTATAGCATATTTACATATATGTGAAACCATCACTATACTCCATTTTAGAATATTTTAATCTCCTTAAGAGGAAACCCTGTATCCTTGAGCTATTACTCTACTGTTGTCTATCCCTTGGTCCTAAGCAAACACTAATCCACCTTCTATCCCTAAAGATTCACTTATTCGGGACTTTATTATGAGTGAATTATATAATATGTGGGCTTTTATGACTATCTTATTTGACTTAGCAAATGTCTTCAAGGTTCATCCAAGTTGTGGCATGAACCAGTAATCCATTCCCATCCCACATAATACTGCATTGTGTAGATATACCACATTTACCTTATTCATTCATCTCTTGAGGAATATTTAGGTTTCTCCTACCTTTTGAATATTATGGATAGTTGTGCTATGAACATTGGTACAGGCTTTTGTGTGAATGCTCATTTTTCTATCTTTTTTGATTTTTAAAACTCATCTATTTCATCTTTTATTTCTTTTAAGGCATTATTTCTTATTTACTCTTGTGTTCCCTCTAGTTTCGATTTTGTTTCTAAAATGAGTTTTTGTTCTATTTCCAATTCTTTCTTGAGTTCTGTCACTTAATTTCTTCCAACTCTGAAGTTTTTTCATTTCTTATTCTATTTTTAGATGTCATTTAATGTGTTTAAAATGGGAGATTGTAGTTTTGATATGATTTGTGGGTTTTTGTATGTCACTCTGTATGCTATTACTATATGTAGGGGTATTATTTTCTCTTTTATTCCTATGTAATTTAGGCTTTAGAATATTAAGAATATTTTAGAGTTTTTAAATTTTTATTTCCATTTTAAGTTCTAGGATACATATGCAGGATGTTCTATTTTTAATTGTTCTATGAATTTTATTTTTCTAAACTTTTAGAAGAAAGTGTAGTTCATGCTAACTTTTGCAACTTCACAGAATTCTGTCTTTTTTCATTTCATACGCTGTTCAAAAGTAGCTTGCTCTCTGAATTTTCTGGCTCTATTCCCATTCCTCATCTTTATATGAACCTTTCCTTCCTTTTGTCTATTGTCCCTGTCTTGATCAATTTTATTTCATGCCCAGCAGTTTCCTCTTGGTTTGGGTCCCTGTCTGCGAAGGATTTTAGGAGTTTAAAGGAGTTACACTGCTCCAGGCCTTTCACTTAAACATAAGATATTTACCCAACGCTTACTAGATTTGGGGCTGGAGAAAGGCTACCATTCTTCTTCTGTTGTGTATTGTGTTTCAGTTATTCAACCTGTGGCTGCTGGGGAGTTCTTCTATTTTCACTTCTGTCAGATGTTCCATTGTGTTCTCAGATTCCTCCTACACAGATAATGAAACTGTACTGGTCTTGGAGTAGTGGTGATATTTGTCCCCACTTGGTTATATTTTAGGATTCATTATTATACTTTATGGCCAACTTTTGTTGTAGATGTTGTCTACTAATTTTTGGTATCTGGTTTCTCTCTCTGTTGTTTTGTTTTATTATTGTTTGTTTACTGTGGATTATGAAATATTAAATAACTATGCCGTCATTGACTCATTCCATAATCCAGTTGTTAATTTTTGATGTAGGGGCAAGAATAGCATTTTCAAATTACTAGGTAGAAGAGTTGAAGAAGTTGTTGACATAATTATAGATAATTATAGCTGTAAAGTTAATAAATTTTGCAATATAAGAAAAAACACAATCGTGTTTTATGAGAATTTTGATTAATTTTGAACTTCGCTACATTTTTTATTTTATCTTTTGCTTATAATTAATCTAATAATTCATCAGATTTCATCATATCATGTAATTGTTTAGTATTCTCCATGGCCAGTCTTAACAAAACTAAACTAATTCTACTTTGTAACGCGTTAATTTTTTCCACATTAGCCATTTCTGATTTAGAATTTAGCATAAATAATTCTCTTTTTGTTACATGACACTACATTTTTTTCTTTACTAAAATTTATTTAAAATTTTATTTTCAATACTTCTAGAGTAAAATATTTAAGCTAGATTATTTACTTCCTTAACATCCTTTATTTATTAAATGAAGCTAAAATTCTTCAGTTCTCAACATTTCTTCCCAAATACCACATATGAAGAATAAAATTCCCATGAAAGACACAGTCCTTCTCTAGATGGTGTTTGAGATGTGAGAGTAATGTTATTTACAGGAATAACCTTGACCAGACTGTAATTCATAAAAAGTGAATCATTCCCACACTGCAATACCTTAAATATTGTTTATAACAAATTACCTGTAACACATCCTCATGACTGATTACAATACACCAATTTGTCACTGCACTGTTGCCAAAAAACCAGTGGATTACAACAAGTTGACCTTTTCAATGGCTTTTCTAAAGGATTTGTGCAAATCTTACATTTTAAAGGAAGCTCCTTCTCTGTGTTATAAAATGTCATCATAATTTGTCTTCACTGCTGTAGGTATATTTATTTACTCAGGGGAATTACCTTGCCTCAGGAAGAAGATATTTGTTCCTGGCATTTCTTACTTTCATCAGAGAATATACTTTTACAGAACCATTATTTACTTCATAAACATAAACTTATTAACACACAGTTCTCCTTTGGTACCAGAGCAGTCACATATAACTGATGGAGCTGTGAGGGTCTGTTGTCTGAGAAATAATGATATTATAACTAGGTGATATTTTCAGATACTCGCATTCCCTGACCTCTCTTGACCTTTTAAAAATGCATTAAGATATGTTTAGGACCTCACTCTATCCATTATTTATTAATTGAAAGGTATAGTTCTAAGGCAAAAATAATTTTAGAAGAAATTTGAAATGGAGAAAGTCTTATTTCCCGGCTGCCACAGAGCTTGCCATGGGGCAAGGAGAGAATCTATCTGAATGTAGCCTTTTTAAAAAATTTACTAATTGCACAGCCTCAGCTGTCAAAAACGTCATTTTCATTTGTGAGAAACCATTTTTCTTTTGTGGATGATTACCTGTTCATTCTCCATTAAGGTGCTTTTCTTCATATGTGATCAAGTGTCTTCTTTACATTTCTTTATAAAACAGTGTACCTCCCCAGGTAGGCTTTTATAAGTACATACAACGTAGCTACATGGAAACAGAAAAATATCTGTTATGTTATATAATGAAAACATTGCTATTACAATTATTTGGATTTTATATTAGAAATAACTGCCTGTTTTTTTAAGCTAATGAAGAAAATAAAGACATGCAAGATCAAATCCCCAGGTATAATGAACCTTCATTTTATCTATAGCAGTGATTTTTTTTTATTACCAAGCCTATAATGGAACTTCCAGTCAGCAGTCATATTAAGTTTATCATCAATTTATATTGACCGTTTGATGATGGGGTAGAGCAGGTAAAAATAATGCAGCATGTAATGCTCTAAAAAATAAAAACAAATTATCTTGAATTATAAAATTAAGATTTATTTCCCAAATAATTTTTCACATTTAAAAAAATTGAATTTAATTGTCAATCACCTTTACCCCATGACCCATGGTTCCAACTTGCAAACTACAGAAATAACTTTGGCAATATTTACTAAAAAATGAATTTATCTAAAGGATATTAGGTAGCCCAAATAATTGCTAAGATTTAAGAAACTATAACAGCCTGATTATGTCCAAAACTATACTGCAGATCTCGTTCGATAAGGGCATCCCTTGACTCTCAGGACCAGGCACCCAAACCTCCAAGTACTTCCACCACCACATTGGACCCTGGGTGCTCTGACAGCAGAGTAACCAGTGCTTCCTTTGTAAACTTCTTGCTGCTTTCACCTCCCTGAACTCTAGGAAGTATTCATCATTTTTCCTAATTCATATATAGGGTGGGCATTTGGATCTTATTGGTAAGATCTGGGTCATACATGCATATGCAATGTGTGAAAGATACTGGGATAGTGAATATTTGGAAATTTTCATCTCTACCATTGAGATAAGCTTTATCCCCTATGCAGACTTACCAAGTCCCCAAAATATAGACAGGAGCTTCAGATACTGGTTTACCTACAAAGAAAAAATCTCCCCTACAAAATTTCTCATGTTTTCTGCCAGTTGATTATTTTAAACAGTATTTTTTTTTTCTTTTTCTGTCTGTTTTCCTGGTTTGGATTCTGCAAACACTAATGAAACTGAACGAGACCTTGGTTACCATTCAAAATCTAAAAAAGTCCAAGTAATTTTCTTTAGTATTTCAAACTATTTCTTTGTGTATGTTTGTGTCTCTGTGTGTGTAGTCAAAAGGGAAAAGTGTAGTAATTTTCAGAAGTTGAATTCCTTAGACTCTCTTTTGACTTCTTTTTAGGAAATATACGAAGCTCTGCCCCAGTGACAGTTGTCTAGTCATAAAGTAATTACGTTGATTCTGACAGATTAATCATCAATCAACGTACCTTTAACAATTGTGAAGAAAATGCATTAACCTTTTCAAGTTTCTATCCTGAGCTTGGCCTGAGGGCTCAAGTGATTTAGTACCTTATTTGATTTTCTTTTTCTAAAGTTAAAAAACACAACATTTCTTTGATTTTTGCCTTTTATATTCTCTATGATGCTTCCTGGACTCTGATTTCTGACAAAATGTCAAACAACTGAGGAAGAAGGCTTATTAAATGTTGCCTTTAATGCCCTGCCACCTGGAGGTGATTCTGGTCCTGGTTCAAATCCAGACTTCTGCCAGGATTTGGAAACGCTGCTATTTGGCCTGGGGTCATACTCAAGCTGTGTATACTCAAAAACCTCAGAAAGTTTTGAAAATGGAATATAGGGTTGAATCAGTAATAAAGGCCTTCAGTATGTTTCACTGTTGTCTGAGAGAACTGACTGTAACCATCTTAGTTCACTACCAAATATTTTAATCTAAAAGACACATACAAACAGAAATGTGCTTATTAATCCATAAAATATATCCATGAGAACACCATTCATAATGTCCAGAACTGGAGAAAACCCAGGAGTCCATCAACAGTGTAATGGATAAATAAATTATGTCATAGTTAATAAAACAAAACACTAAATAGCAATGAGAATGAATGAATGACTGCTATAACAGGAATGTAGAAGAATAATACAAAAATTTTACTGAAAGAGGTGAGGCATAAATAATTTCTTTTGATAGGCAAAACCATCTATTACTAATAGAATTAATGATATTGGTTAATATTGCATGAGAAATAGTGATTGGAAGCTAATACAAGGGAGATTTAGTTACCTGTAATGTTACATTTGATGTGGATGCTATTTTGCTGGGTATGCTCACTTAGTACAAAGTGTTTGAGTTGAACTCATAGTTTTGTACTTTTTTAGTTGTATGCTATATACTTCAGTGAAAGTTAAATACATAATTCATTAAACTCTAAATCATTCACATTGATAAATTTGAATATTGTTTTTACTCTAAAGATGTGTTACTACTTCCTAAATCAGAGTAACTTAAAAGTTTCTGGTGGGTTTTTTTAAGAGACTGAATATTGATTTTGATTGCCCTGACTGAGCACCATTCCCATGCTCTATTTATGAGAAATTCACTTAGCTCTCTTACTGGATAGGTATCTAGTAATGAACTGTAAGTAAATCACCTGTGAATAGCATTATTTTAAAATGAAATAATGTACCACAAACCGTTTTATTTGGATCTCACAGAAGAATGAAAGACATGCTGTTTGAGAAATAGTTAATAGTATGATAATGCAAATGTGTATGTCTCCTGTACTAGCTCTTAATTCAAATTTTCTATATTTACTCATGTAAATGCCTAATATTATCATCGGCCTACGTAACTAGCCCTTGCTTATATTTTATTTGAATACAAAGAAATACTGAACTCCTAATATGTGTGTTCTTACAACATTCAGCACCTCTCCAGTTATATTCCTTTCATAACTCACTACACTATATTAACTGCTAGTCTTTTAAGCTGGAACATAGGCTCCATACGGGACTATGCAATGCCTATCTTGCCCATTCTTTCATCTCCAATATCATTCCTACTGAATGATACATATTAGACGCTTAAATAATATTTGTAGGTGAATGAATATATCAATCCAACTAGAATGTTTGTGCAGGAACATCTTCCTGGCTTTTCTTAAAAAATGTATATGTTCTTCTAAATTCCAAATCTTGATAACAGTTGACAAATTGAGAAAATAAGAAAAATTATCAGTAATTCTCATGTGAGAACTAAGGCATAAGTATAAATGTAGAGACTTTACTGAATTGAAGGAATTAGCTAATAGCAAGTGAATAGCAAGAGCAGAAAATACTGACATCCATTGAAGATGAAGGTCAAGATTTCCAGGAACTGGAACAGAAACATGTAGGGAAGGATCTTGTACAAGTTACTTGTAGCTGTTACCATGTTATAAGTGTAAATTTGTGAGATTCTGTGTTGATAATGGTAAGTCATTCTTGCAAATTGTACACTCATGTCTGTCGCTATCTATCTATAATACATATATACACATATATATTGCACTTGTACAAATCATAGGAGTGGTATTCTAAGAAATAATAAGTTTAGGATCCTAAATAAGTACTTAAATTGGCGATTTGGGCACATGATTTTGTATCTTGCTGTTTGTTACTTTGCTAGGAGATCAGAACTTTATGTTATTCAAAGACTTCCCAGTAATGGTCACTGATAATTTCCTGTATTTGAATTTTTGCTATAGGTTATAATTGTTAGTAAATACAGTTAAATCCTACTAAAATAGTAAGAAATAATACTACTATAAATAGTACCAACATACTAGGTACTATCGTTCTATTTATAAACACTGCAAAATGCAGAAAAATTCAAGATTTCAGGAGTTCCTAAGAATTCCTAGGAATTCCCATTTTGTTCTTAAATGCCGAAGATTAATATCTGTTGGATATTTGGAAACAGCAAATTCAACTAGGTACTTGATCTTAGATGCTTTATCTACTGGAAAAAACTATATTTATAAAATATAAATTATCTACAAAACATGATACACTAAGTATCTCTGGAGGTAGAAACTTGACTAAAATTAATAGAGGAAGATTTCAGAAGAAAGGAAGTTTCCTGGAGAAAGAGATGGTGACGGCCATATGGAAGAAGAGGTATTTGAGATTTCAAGTCTAAGTTGCACTGAAATAAATGGGCAAGGGAAAATAAGGGGAAAATTTTTAGACAAGAAGAATGGAATAATTAATATATATAGGGAAGCAGTTTTTATGGCTAAATCATAGAACATTCTTTTTCAAAGAATGAGAGTTTATATTATGTGAAAATAAACTTTGAAGACCTTAATAAAATAGGTGAAAGTGAATTGTGTTAGTACTCAAATAGTTGTACATAGACAGTGTCAAATAGTGAAAATTTACCATAACGGCTTGCATAAATTTATATGCTTGCTGCCTTCACATGCATTTTAGCCTAGCCATAAGCTATTTGAAATAGAATTATATCCCATTACCTTTGGCCATGTTAACACTTCTCCATCCTCGGTGATTTTTGATATAGCCCACTCAACTCACTGACCCAAAACCCAACACACCTTACAGCTACTGACCACAATAAAGCCTAGTGTTTAACATGGGAGCCATGTAAAACAGTAATTACTCCCCTGCCACACATCTTTTAAACTAGCCAGTCTACAACCTGCTTCAGAAAGCCTTAGGGATAATGCTCACGTACCCACAGGTTGTCTGTGTCTCACACTCCACCCACTGGCTGAGCTCCTTGCTGCCTCTAAACTTTCTGTCAGCCTCCTATCTGCACCTCTAACCTCTCTGGACCTGCGAGTAATAAATATCTTTTGTTTCATCCATTTTGATTTCCTTTCTTCATTGTGTCACACATGATACACACACCTGAATTTAAATTTCCCCTAGGTCATGGTTATCCAAGAAAGTGGCTATTTTGGAAAAGAGAGACCTCAATCCAAATTAGAAAGAAAGAAATGACACAGATACTGAAGTTTTGATCAAGGTGTGGGAAGATTATGTGTCTAAGGCATCGATGAGAACTGTGTGAATGAGACCAATATTGACATTAATTTAAAAGTAGTTTATATTCCTGTTTTGAATACACTATTGAAGCATAACTAATGTCATTATCTAAAAATTAAAAACTCTTTAACAAAAGATGAAATGTACAATATAACATATGCTATTATTTAGAATGCAAAGATACTCAGGTTAGATTGATTCAAAAGTAATGTGAACATATCTGACATTGAGTTCATTCATTTGTTCATTTATTCATATGTCCACCAAATATTTAATCGTTCCATTATTTCCCACATACTACACACAGTTGAATCACTTTTGAACTCTTCAGGAGTCCCTAAATAGAATCCCCACAGTGAGAGAATGTTTAGAATTTTTCAGGGGTAATGTTGAGGCCAGTATTGCTAGGATAGCACATGGCTGGGAGCTGATAGGAAGAGAGAAGAAGGGTGAGATGGTGGATACAGTGCTTGTAGGTTGAGTACGGCTTTGGAGTCCTTTGGAAGACCTTTGGTTTTTACTCTCAGTGAGATAGGCGCCTCTGAAGACTGTTAAAGAAAAAGGTGACATAATCCTTGTTTTTTAAAGATTAAAACTAGATTGAGAATAGATTGGGAGACAAGCTAAAAATCTTTTGCAACTAATTCAAGAAAAAAATGGTAATGGCTTATTGTAGGGTGATGGTTGCAGTGGAAATTGGTGACAAATGCTCTGATCCTGGGCATTCTTCAGTAGAGCTCACCAGATTTCCAGACATATTAAATGTAGGCCAGAAGAAAAGTGAGAATTTTAAGTATTTCCAAAATTTGAGGAGGATAAGGTTGTGATCATTGTCATTTTGGATATTCAGAATAATGCAAATATTTAGGGGAAGATTTACAGTTTAATTTTAAAATGTAAGTTTGGGGTGCCTATTAAATTTAAAAAAGTTATGTTTTACTTACCAAACCATGATACTCTTATTTCTTTAGCATTTGTGGTTGTTATGTTGAAAAATTTGGCAGTAAAAATTATTTAAAATTAGGTGTGGTGTTTTCAAGAATCACATGGCAGAAAAGTGGTATTTGGAAAGCTTATAAAGTTATTGTTCAATTGATTTTTAAGAATTTTCTTTCTGACAAATTGAGCATCTACAAAATATGCTAGTACCCATATCTTCCTTTTTTAAAAACTAGTCCCAGATGTTTAGTGTAAAGTAATACTTGTGGGGTTCAGAAATAACTAATTATGTGGTAAAAATAAAGTAAATATTAATAAAAATGTTAATACAATTCTATTTTAGAAGCTTTTCTTCATTTTCTTATTTTCTTCAAGTCTTTCAACTTCTCTTTCCTCTTCCCATTTTACTTCTTTATTTTCCTTTCCATGATATTTTATTTAACTGAATATTTACCATATTCTGAGTATCACAACAGGCATGTCAAAAGGTACGAAGGTAAATAAGTCCAAGTTGCTGTGTATTTAAATAATGGAAGGTTTAGAGGATATAAAACATAGCCTTTGCTATGTATAACATAATGCTGAAGATGTTAAGTGGAATGAGAAATATATTGATAGAGTTTTAAAAAATCTTAAAATTATTCATTTTATGATTAATTTTTAAATTATTATATTTTTCTTATGTTCCATCCTTTACAAATGAACTTTATGTATTCCTTTTATATAAATATTATGTCATATTTTCTAATGATAGACCAGGATTTATCAAGTGAACTTATGTGAATTAGTGATAAGAACTAAAATTTAAACTAAACATTTTCTATGACTAAGAGCATTCAAGAATAAAGAAAAAAATAAAGCATAAGGGCAATTAAAATTTTTTTATTTATATAAATATTAGATACATATCATGCTTACTTAGTCTTGGAAGAATTATGTAGAAATATTCAAACTCATTTGAACAAACAACTCTTGGCAGTTATTTCACAAGGGCACCTGGAATTTCTGCTAAAAATCTTGTCTGATTGTCATATAAAACTTTTGTGCTTAGCTTTCAGTTTTATTTACCATCTATATATGGAATTATCAAATTTAAAGCCTGAATTTAGCTGTCTGACCTTGAGAAGACAGGATAAGCAAAATTGAGAGAGATATTATTAGCTTGAATGAAACATATCTGCCCTGAGAAGGTCCATTTATCTCCATTAAACATAATGATTTCCTGAGCTGAAGAAGAATACATAAACTCATGGATGTGAGTATGTTTTTACATAGTAGTTAAGGAAGTGGACCAGAATATTACAGATAAGGAATTCAAGTAACTTAAGTAATTTCCAGATTTTAAGTTATTTGAAGTTTGTTATAGCTTCTTATCATGACAAAATTATATTACAATGATACACTGATATCCTGGAAATTTAGGAATGTAATAACCGAGTCACTATTAGAGGCCATGTTGGTAACCCTCACATTGAGAATATGGCCTTCTCTAGCCTTGACCCCAGAAAAGAATGAACTTCTAGATGATCAGCTCGAGGAAATGATTTCTGAGATTTCAACAAACATATGTCTGTACTCCATTCTCCTACGAGATCATATAACTTCAAAGCCTAAGTAAGATAGCCATGAACATATGAATATGTATCTGCTGATAGGTATGAGATTTATGAAGGAAACGGTTAGTATGGAAGTGAAGAATAAAGATCTGAGCCCTCCCAGGTATCAGAAAAACTCTGTTCTCCTGTTATTTCAATATACTTTATGAATAGTCCATGGAGACCTAAACACATTTCATAAGTCCTCTAGGACTTCACCATTGGATCATGAACCAGGATTTAACTTGAACCACGTACTGGATCCTTCCATTTCACCACAAATGTTTATTCTGGCAAATTTTGACCATAATTTCAATCATATATCATAAGCGTCTGCTTTATATTACTGGGGTTTACCCAAGATAGATTTCTGGATTCAGCTGTTTCTCATATACTTTCTCCAATGACAGCTGCCGTGGCTCCTTCAGGAAACAAACCCATACAGCCTTATGGCATGACTTTTTCCATTTTGAGTATTTTCACTAATGCTTGTCTTGAAACTAACTAAACAGTGATACTTATCTTGAAATAGTAAAAACAAATGAATTCTTTTTTTTTTGGTCTTAGAATCACTCTGATGATAACACTCAGTATTTTTATGCTACTTTCACTAAAAGAATAGTCAAAACGTTGGAGACAGAAAATCCTTGCTATGGTTCAGTGATAAACTGACTCCTTAATTCAATTATAATTTTCTCCAAATTTTCTTCCTTTTTTTTCTCAAAAAGTAAACATTTTAAAACGTATTGTCATGTGTAATGATATAAAAGCTTGTGTTTCTGTGGATAATAGGACAAAGAATGCTCAGCAACATATTGGTTTCCATTTCCATTTTCCATGTTCAGTACTGTTTCAAAGATCTTTTACACTTATGTCAAGTATATAATACCACATTCTAGACAAGGGAATGGTGCACAAAAGCAATATAGACCACTTCAAAGCCTAGACCATACAAATCCTATGTGTAAACTTCCACTTTCTTTTTCCATTGCATGGCAATGGTGGAGACAACATCTGGAAAATTGTAGTGTAAATGGCAAAAACACCATGGTTCCTAAGTTACTCTGTGGAACATGGCATTCCTTCTCTAAATAACTGACTTTTTTGGGAAGTTGTTGTATCAAGAGGGTCTACATCTGGACCCAACAAATATGACTAAATACACAACATCTGAGATTTCTCTTCTTTCAGCTGGATGTAAAGACTAGATGAAACTTGGTGTTGTCTCATTTAGAAAGGACATTCTATGTGTGGAAATAAAGTAACAAAAGAAAGATCTGAGCCTGAGCAACAGGTAAATCATTGATGAGTCTAGTTACAGAGATTTTGGGGTTTCTTCTTATAGTAGCATATCCTTAAAAACTACTGAAATTGGAAACTTGAAGTCAGGTATCACTGTAAAGTAAATAAAATATAGACTATTGGCATAATTGCCTAAAAATAAGCCACAAACATAGATATTGGAGAGGAGAAATATGGTGATATATGATATATAATACAAGAACCCTTGGTAAAAATTTTGCCTACATTAAATCTGAACTTTTAAACCTATTGAGACAGTATCTTTAGGAGAAGTTTGCTGGAAAAAAAAGTGTTAGCATATATTGATATTGACTATATCTAGCACAGTATTTCAACAAAGGATGAATATAAAGATAATTAGGAATTAAATAGTTTGAAAGTATAAATAAAAGAAAAGGGAATAGAATTCATAAATTCATGGCCTAATGGTTTGAAAACTCACCTGCTTCCATAGATCATAGAGTAGGAATTAGGACGAATTACTCTTTTTGACACTGAAGGTCTATTAAGACCCAGGATTCAGTCAAAGATCAGATGAAAGGTGCCTTTCTCTTGTTCACACTTGAAAACCACATTGCTGCCTCCAGTAAGGTGAGAGGAAGAAGCATAGAGGCCAGGACGCAAATATGAAGATTTAAGACTTTTGTCTAAAAAGGACTTTGGGTATATTGCTGGTCATCAAATGGCCAAAACCAAATAGCTCAAAAGTATGTGGAGATTCGAAGAAACATATTGAACAACATTCTCTGATATCAGATTTAAAATGCCTTTACATGTTGTAGCTATAAAAGAGCTTTCAGAACTCCAGACTTGCTCCAGTAGAAATTAGTTATAAAAATTTGTACAGCTCCACAAACAAGGTAGGCTCTTCAGTCCACTTTTCAAATCTGTTCAAGGCTATCTTATTCCTGACTTACCCTGAATTTTTAGTGTGGGGTTGAAGAGTGTGAACAGATAACTAACTTTTTAGGCCTTAAATTGCTGGAGTAGGAGCAGCCACATCTGATCTCCAAAATATATGACTGAGTGGCACAACATTTAAAATTCCTGGTCTTTCAGCTGATGCAAAGATGAGATTAAATTTGAAGTTGCCTCCTTTCTGGGGATAAAGACAGAATAATATGCAGAAATAATCAAAAATATTTAGTGATGAGAGTGATAGAATGCAGCATTGAAAGCTAGTACCTGCTATTATTTTCCCTCTCCTTTTAAGACACATAAGGATACTTCTTGGCTTCCCTTTAGTTAGGCTGGAGCAATATGCCTGAGTTCTGGTCAATGGAATATGGAAAGAAATGATGTATACTGTCTCCAAGCCAGACACTTATAAATCTGCCAGATATGATTTCCTGCGTATTTCCAAAGTTTGAGGTCCAGGGTTGGAGTTGAGAAGGTGTTATCACAATACGGAATGAATTTGAGTAGAGCACTCTTTTCCTCTTCTCCACGACTCAGCTCAGACTGGAATGTGAGATGAGAAACAAATAAACCTTTGCTGTGTCAAGCCATTGGTATTTGGAGGCTGTTTTTTACTTGATTAAAAATCATGTTAAACACACACACAGACAGACAGAGAGAGAGAGATAAATAATATATTGAATTTGGGACTGCCTTAAACATTTAGGACCCAAAGTTATAGTATTATGTGAAGATTTATTCCAAGAAATTGATTAAAAAGCCCATATTATATTTATCAGCTGGAAAAGTAAAGAGACCAAGCCTAGTGGAGAGAAATTTACTGGGAACAAATGGTGTATCAGGATGTAGGAGAAAACTTAATATATCCCCACTCCTCCATTACTAAAACCCCAGTCTAATCATGAAAAAAAAGGAAAAAAAAAACCCAGAAAACTTGTAGGCTGAACTTTTGAAATTCTTATGATGATCTGGCATATTCAATGAGGAATTAGAACTCAGAGTACTTTATAGAAAGGAATTCTTTCTGAATCAAGGTTAAAGGAGCACAGAGACAATGTATATTACGTACACCGAATCTATTATGTGGCCATTGTTGAAATCAGGATTTCTCTAAAATTCTAGTGCCCAGGAATTCTAGGTACTTAAGAAACAAGAGTGAGATTGGCCAGGAAGTAGCCTAGTGAGTCCTAGGAAAATGTGGAAGGCTACAACTCAGTAGAGTTGTGGAAATGCCTGAAACCTGGAGAATAGCCCAGATCTACATCCAAACAATGATAGTACATTATATAGTTGGGCTCTGTGTCCCCACCCAAATCTCACCTTGAATTGTAATAATCCCTATGTGTCATGGGAGGAACATGGTGGGAAGTAATCGAATCATGGGGGCAGGTTTTTCCCATGAATAAGTGAATGTCTCACAAGATATGATGGTTTTATAAAGGAGAGTTCCCCTGCATGTTCTCTTGCCTGCCACCATAGAAGGTGTGACTTTGCTTCTCATTTTACCTTCCGAAATGATTGTGAGTACTCCCCAGCCATGTGGAACTGTGAGTCAATTGAACTTCATTTCTTTATAAATTATCCAGTTTCAGGTATGTCTTTATTAGCAATGTGAGAACAGACTAACACAGTACACATGATAGACTGAAAGATAGAAATGTGTGGTCGGGGAGTACCAGAGCATGAGGACACCTAAGAGCTCCTTGGGGACTGCTGAAGTGGAGTCAAGAATAAGGGCTTATGTATAGACAGTCGTCTTGGTTGGTCACTGCTTTTCCTTCATTGTTGCTCTTTCTATGAAAAATAAATTGGACAGACTATTATCTCTGTCACCTAGAATAGTGTTTGGCACATGGAAGATATTCAAAAAGTATATACTCAAAAACAAATAAATATTTTCTTTTGATAGATATGCCTTAGCATGTAAAAATATTTGTGTTTTCTTTGGGAGGCAGGGGAGGAGTGTCTAAATGTTATAAAACAACAGAAATAGAATAATTTTTAGCATTAGAATCTGATATAATCTATGCAGAACTATGATTATATTATTATAATTATGAAAAGCCCCAAACCACTCTAATTTCCTCTTTTGTCTTTCACCATGGTATGTAGGTAAGAAATTAAGTCAACAAACGTATTTCAGAATTACATTTAGAAAGCATTATTGTTCTATACATCTCTAAAGAATTCATGTTTTTATTTTAGTTTGAGTCCTAAAAATTACAATTTATTGAGCTTTTCTCTAGTGTTTGATCTTTGAAAATTGTTTTTGTTTTTTTTTAGGTCCTTACTACCAGAGTCCTATGGAGTTTCCCCTCTCTTACCCCTTCCACCCATGTTTGTACTTTTCCTTTCTTAAAGTAAAAACTGATCAAAAGGGCAACTATAGTCACAACTGTTTGAATGTCAGAGCATTTGATGAGTCAACACATTGTGGATATGGCAGTGTATCTTCCATTGCCTTTCTTTTTATAAATGGGATTCTAATTAGACCAGTCATTTTTAATTAGCACGCTGTCATGTAGCAATCAAATAAAATACTGTGATGAGGAAAATTGATCTGGCCTTGATGCTAATTACTCTCCTAGGCTCCAGGCTTTATAAAACTAGGAAGTGATTGCTTCCAGGCCATCCATGTCCTGTTTCTTCTTCTTTGCTTTTTTACATACACTCTTCTACTTAACTTGTCTCCTTACCTCATATTGTGTTCTCATCTTTAATTCATATTGTGTCCTCATTCCCAATTAATTTTAACCACACCTTGGTCTTTGGCGTAACCTGAAAAAGTAGAGCTTTATCAGTTGTCTGAGAAAATATTCCTTAGTTAAATGTTTTCTCTAAGAAGTTGATATAGTTAGGCTTTCTGTCCCCACCCAAATCTCATCTTGAATTGTAATCCCCATAATCCCCACATGTCAAGGGAAAAAGCAGGTGGAGGTAATTGAATCATGGGGGCAGTTTCCCCAGTGCTGTTCTCATGATGCTGATTCTCACAAGATATGATGGTTTTATATGGGGCTCTTTCCCTCTTTGCTGGCACTTCTCCTTCCTGCTGCCTTGTAAAGAAGATTCCCTTTGCCTCCTTCCATGACTGTAAATTTCCTGAGGCTTCCCCAGCCATGCTGAACTGTGAGTCAATTAAATCTCTTTCCTTCATGAATTATCCAGTCTCAGCAATTTGTTATAGCAGTGTGAAAACAGACTAATACGGAAGTGTACCAGATCACAGCCCCATAATCCCAAAGTTTGGCTCAGAGCTAAGGCTGATAGGGTTAGACCCAGGTCAGCCTCCACATAATCAAAGTCAGAGGGAGCTGAGACTGTGGCTGGAATCAGAGTTTTAGAAAGACAGTAACATAAACATTACAAAAGAAAATCTGAACAATATTCTCATGAGATTTGTTTACATCTGTTTTCTCAAAACAGCATGGCATGTTTAAGTTTAAATAACTAAATTTTTCCAAGAATTGGGTGACTGATTGTTGTTTCCTTTGCTGCTATTTAAATGCTTTTCAAGTCAGAATAATTTGAGATAACTAATACTTCTTTTAGTCATAAGATACTTGGAATATAAATTTTGATGTCTGATTTAAATGTTTTGATTCATTTTTAGCCCATTAACTACATATCTAAGCTTTTTATAAAATTGTTATTGGAAACGAAAACATAGCTTCCTGTGTAAAACTAAATTTACTTGTACTTTGTTCTTTTTTTCCTTTAAATTTACTTTATTTTAATAAGGACAGGTAGGAATTACTTCAAAGCAAAAGATGTCTTGATCTCTATAAAAGTTTATTTTTATTGTATTAGCATAACCATTCCTTGAGACATTGAAGATCTTCATTAACTGTCTAAATTTGTTTTTGTGTGTGATCCTCAGAATGGCTACAGATCTAAGATGAAGCAGGTGTTGTGACTATATACATTAGTATACGGTGCACTAAAGATTCTTGAAATCCCTGTAAAAAACGGCCTAAGATATTTGGAACATATTAATAATTCTATGTGAATTTTAAGTTTGCTTCTAGGAATCCATTAAATTTTACCTTGTGAGTGAGGTTAAAAGAAAATCAAATTGAGGTGTTGTTGAACAATGAATCTCCTCTTTAGACAAGTGCTTCTTATGTGTAATCTGGCACAGAAACCAATCCATATTTGTGACTTGTGCACAGTGAAATAGCAACTCATGCCAGGGCCTGGCGTAGTGGTTCACACCTGTAATCCCAGCACTTTAGGAGGGCCAGGCAGGAGGATCACTTGAGGCCAGGAGTTCAAGACCAGCTTGGCCAACATAGGGAGACCGAGGCTGGTCTCGAACTCCTGGTCTCAAAAATTACCTTGGCGTGGTGGCATGCACCTGTAGTTCCAGCTACTCAGGAGGCTGAGGCAGGAGGATTGCTTGAGCCCAGGAGACTGAGGATGCAGTGAGCTGTGATCACACCACTGCATTCCAGCCTGGGTGAGAAAGTGAAACCCTGTCTCACGAAAAGAAACTCATGCCAGTATGAAAATCACCTAAGTTGTTAAGCCCGCCGTTTAGGTTGGCTGATATTTGTTTTTCATGACAAGAATTTATCAATAAATAAAGCAGGAAATTCAATTATATTCTGGCACAGAATCCTTATTTTATTATCTGCTGTCATTTTGAGTAGCCCTAGTATTCAAGCTGGTTATATTAAAAATATAAAAATATTCCTAGATGATAAATATTTTCACAGATATTAGAATAATGCAGAGGTGAGCTTCAACTATCCTATGTTTACCTGCATATAACTCAGGGTTCTCTAGAAGGACAGAACTAATAGTATATATTTAACTCACACAATCACAAGGTCCTACAATAGGCCATCTACAAGCTGAGGAAAAAGGAAAGCCAGTCTGCATCCCAAAACTGAAGAAGGTGGAGTCCAATGTTCGAAGGCAGTAAGGGTCCAGCACAGGAGAAAGATATAGGCTGGGAGGCTAGGCCAGTCTAGTCTTTTCACAATTTTTTTCTGTCTGCTTTATATTCTAGCTGTGCTAGAAGCTGATTAGATGGTGCCCTCCCAGGTTAAGGGTGAGTCTGCCTTTCCCAGTCCACTGACTCAAATGTTAATCTCCTCTGGCAACACCCTCACAGACACACCTATGATACTTTGCATACTTTAATCCAATCAAGTTGGCACTCAGTATTAACCATCACAAGTCCATTCTTTGTCAACTTGAGCCCACGCACATCTCCTGAGATCATACATAATCTTCAAATAAAGACAATAATAAGGTCATAACTACATCAAACATAGTACAACCACCTTTTGTGCAACCGGAAGCACACCAATCCCCAACTGAAATACTATTACATAAAAATAACAATACTTAAAAGCTAATATAAAGTCAATAAATTTTATGTCACATGATAAAGGAAAAGGAAATTAAAGATACTTTCTTAATACAAGTTATACATGCACAAACAGGTTTTTAATAAAAGAAGAAAGACATACTTATGACAAATACAGTCCTTATTTCTACAGCTAGTCACATGGGTGTAGCTGGTATTGATGACTACTTTCTTCTACTACCTATTCTGTATTCCCTTTGCCTTCAGCAAGCACCTAAGCAGGTAATGTTTTTTTCCCCTGGTGGAGTGACCCAGACCTTCATTCCTGAAGGGTCTGGGCCATTTGTAGTCCTGCCTGGATCAGGCTGTTGTAGTTTTCCATTGACTTTAATCACAGGGCATGATGATACTAAGAGGTGCCATAATGGATTTCCTGTATTCCATGCATACTCTTTCTTACCTCCGTTCTGGAGTAGTAGACTAATTTCATCTTGATAGTTTGGGTCAGTCTCTCCAGCCAATATTGTAACTCCCATCTCAACCCACTGATTTAAAGGTAGGAGGAACCCAAAGTTTCCAGGTCGCAATCTTAACTTCCAGTTTAATGGAATTGTTGTGTCTCTTGGTGGCAGTGTGCCTTCCTCTGGAACTAAGACCTTTAGGACGGTAGAACGTAATGTCATGGGAAAAGGAGGCAAAAATTTTGCTATCAGATCACTAGGAGTGATGGTGAGTGGTGTCACTTCCACTTCCACCCCTTGATTCCTGGGACCATGAATCTTGGCTATGGGAGAAACAGTACCATATATTGGATGCTGATTCAAAGCATACATGGCCTTCTGGAGAACTTTGCCACAGCCCTGCAAATATTTCACCTAGTTGGCATTGTAATCGTGACTTCAAAAGGCCATTCCACCATTCTATCAATCCAGCTGCTTCAGTATGATGGGGAACATGGTAAGACCAGTGAATTCCATGTGCTTGAGCCCATTGCTGCATTTCTTTAACTGTAAAGTGAGTGCCTTGGTCAGATGCAATGCTGTGTGGAATACCATGACGGTGGATAAGGCATTCAGTGAGTCCACAGATGGTATTCTTGCTAGAAGCATTGCGTTCAGGATAGGCAAACCCATATCCAGAGTAAGTGTCTATTCCAGTGAGGAAAAACCTCTTCCCTTTCCATGACAAAAGTGGTCCAATATAATTAACCTGACACCAGGTAGCAGGCTGATCACCCTGAGAAGTGGTGTCATATCGAGGGCTCAGTGTTGGTCTCTGCTGCTGGCAAATTGGACACTCAGCAGTGGCTGTAGCCAGGTCAGCCTTGGTGAGTGGAAATTCACGTTGCTGAGCCCATGTGTAACCTCCATCTCTGCCACCATGGCCACATTGTTCATGGGCCCACTGGGCGATCATAGGGGTGGCTGGGGAAAGAGGTGGCTGAGTGGTATCCGAGAATGGGTCATCCTATCCGCTTCATTATTAAAATCCTCATCTATTGAGGTCACCTGTTGGTAAGCACACACATGAGATACAAATATCTTCAGTTTTTGACCACTCGGAGAGATTCATTCACATACCTCTTCCCCAAAATTTTTTGTCACCAATTTTCCAATCATCCTTCTTCCAAGTCCCTGACCATCCAGACAAACCACTGGATACAGCCCATTAAAAGTATATAATCTCACATCTGGCCATTTCTCTTTCCATTCAATGTGCACAACCAGGTGAGCTGCTTAAAGCTTTGCCCACTGGGAAGATTTCCATCCACCACTGTCCTTCAGGGATGTCCTTGATAGGGGCTGTAGTGCTGCACCTGTCCACTTTAGAGTAGTGTCTGCATATTGTGCAGAATCATCTGTGAACCAGGCCCCAGTCTTCTCTTTCTCTGTCACCTAACCATAGGGAACTCCCCAGGAGGCCATCGGTGCAGGCTGTGGGAGAGAAGGCAGGGTGGCAGGAGTGGAGACCATGGGCATTTGAGCTACTTTCTCATGTAACTTACTTGTGCCTTCAGGACCTATGTGAGCCTGATCATGTATATACCACTTCCATTTGATGATGGAATGCTGGTGTGCACAACCCACTTTATGGTTAGATCGGTCAGAAAGCACCCAGTTCATGAAAGGCAACCCGGGTTGTATCATGACTTGATGACCCATAGTCAAACGTTCAGTTTCCACCAAAGCCCAGTAACAGGCCAAGAGCTGTCTCTTAAAAGGAGAGTAGTTATCTGCAGAAGATGGCAGGGACTTGCTCCAAAATCCTAGAGGCCTCTACTGTGATTCACCTATGGGGGCCTGCCAAAGGTTCCTAACAGCATCCCTATCTGCCACTGACACTTCAAGCACCATTGGATTTGCTGGATCATATGGCCCAAGTGGCAGAGTAGCTTGCACAGCAGCCTGGACCTGTTGCAGGGCCTTCTCCTGTTCTGGACCCTAATCATAGCTTGCAGCATTTTGGGTCACTTGATAAATTGGCCAGAGTAACATACCCAAATGGGGAATGTGTTGCCTCCAAAATCCAAATAAGCCTACTAGGCATTGGGATGTCAACTCCAAACTCTTTGAGGATAAAGCCTCTGTCTCATCCACAGATGAATCTCTTGTTTTATCTTCTGGTTCTGCTTGTTCTTATTTCTCATGTAAGCACAGTGGTAGGATCAGAAAAGTAATCCTGCTGGAGAATTTTACCTATAACTCTTGGAGTCTTTGTAGGTCAAATACTAGTCTGAAACCTACATTTGGAAAAGCATAAAGGTGAAAAATGGACTGCTCAGCTGATGGATCGTGTAAAGAGAAAAATGTTGTGAATGCTCTGCCCTCTCTGAATTTTTTTATGAAAGTGAAAGTCTTTCTCACAATTCAGATATGGGTAATTTGGGAAAATAATCAGCTTTGAGTTGTATTAAAGTAGCTTTGACCAAGAGGCCAATTAGAAGAGCACCAGAATCCCAATAGAGAGAGCCTTATGGTGAAGACAGCAGGCAGCCAGGGCTGAGGAAGGTACTACACGTTTTCAGTTAAAGTAAATGTCTGAATCAAAGGATTGTAGGGAAGAGATCCCTGGATAGTAGAAGAGTATATTCTCTGTGGTCATGAAAGCAGATTATCAGCTGTGAATATCCAGAAAGCTCAGGGAAAATCGGGTATAAACAACAGCCTGGCCAGAGAAAATTTAGTATCAGACAAATATGACTTCTCTTAACACTGACTTTTTTTTTTCTTATACAATTTTTCTTCAACTCTAGCAAACCAAAAAGATAGCCTACTAATCATGAAATAAAGGAGAAAGAGGGAGCTAAAGTTGAATCCTACAACCCATCACATTCCTCCTCCCACTGCAGACTTCCAAGCCTGATGCTATCAGGAACCAAGGAAAGAAAGAATGTTAAACATTATGTAAATTTTGAATTATCATACATGTTTGGATATTTTGATTACTAAAATAAGACCACATGGCTTGAAGTAACCAGAGAACGTTTTATTATCTAATAGTGACTGAGAACTGATAGAAAATGTACCTCAGATTTCAAAAAGAGAAAGAAAAATAGCTATTTCCACAGAACGGATTTGAATGAGTATTAGGGGAGATAAATAAACTTGTGTTCGATTTCACATCATGTGAATCCTGTTTATTCAAAATACCAGTCATACAGTTGTTCAGGATATTTACTTTTATTTCCAGGGAACAACTCATGCCAAACTAATCCCAA